>NW_025062475.1:13349918-14701151 GCF_000002995.4 Brugia malayi | reverse complement strand
AGTGCCACCACTCTCCCTACCGTGATGAAAAGCATATGGCTATCTTTTATATGCTCCATAATCTATCTCATCATTGACTCTTCTGCTGCACCCTTGCCAACATCAGGCAAAGCACCAGCATCAAGACCCTTAGTTAAATTAATACCTAACTGAATTTTCTTATCACATAATGATTTTTCTAGTGCTTCAGCATCGGTATTTGCTACAACAAAATTCACTCCTTGCAAATTAGACTGGATCATGTTGTTCACAGCTTTCCCACCAGCACCGCCCACTCGCAATAGTTAGTAATTTTTCAGCATTTCTTTCTTCAGCTGTATCACTGAGATTGGACGACCCTGTAATAACCTTGTGGTCATCATAATTAATATTCTATTATGAGCGATTTCTGGATTGTAATCAATCCAAATTGGTATTCCTTCTTCAAATAACTTGTGCATAACACTATGTTTTGAATGTGCTATGATTTATCTAGAATAATTTTAATATCAACGCTACGTTTTTTTGCTTCAACTAGAGAATTAGCCACTTTCTCAAGAGTAAATTTGTATTATTGAACCAAAATGGATTTCTCAGATTGATCTATTGTATTAATTACTTGCTGAGCATAATCTTCTCATGGAGTAAAGTAGACAGTAATTTTTGAATCTAAGAAAGACAACCTCATAATGCACACCATAAATAAATTCAAGTTATATATAGCTGCTGAATTTTGATGCATAGCAACCAAGAAACTTAGTGTGGTTACTGACAAAATTCATTGCAAAATGGCCATTTAACTACTTAAGAAAAAATATGCAATTAAAAAACAAACCTCGCTAGCCCCCTTATCCTGATACTGGAGGTATTAAGTTACCTTCAATCTGTGCAGATTAAAATAATAAAGTGTTATATAGTTAGCATCTTATGTTTAATTTTTTGCACTATATTACCTTATGTCTTCACAATATTTCTAATTTTTTACCTATATAAGTTGAAACTCGCTTATAAAGCGTTTAGGAGTATAATATGCTAATTTGCAGGATTAGAGAATAAATACTATCTACCACAATATATCTTTTGCCTTTTTTGCCTAGTAAATTTCTAAAACATTTATGACTAAAGGTTAGTTGCAATAAAAAACAACTAAGTCGCGATTATTAAGTATTTAAAACATAAAAAAACGCTAGTGTTTTTAAATAGATATTAACTAGGGCTTCTTTTGTCTTTTTCTTACTTGGTGGATTTCTTAAATATTTGTAGCTGAAGATTTACTGACAACAACTGCTTGTTAGCTGCCTTTCTCAAGAAAAGAATTTTACAGTTAACATAAAAATACAAAAGAAAATAGTGAATTATGTTACAACCGCTGCGAAACTAATAATTATGAAACTGTAAAAGAATTTATAAGTAATGCTTTGCATTAATTCCTCCTATAGGAGGATAAAAGCTGTAAATGCTGCAAAAAAATCGGTGATTAGAGTGTATTTACGTGAAGGTAGAACTTTGCACCATGATATTAAGGCTAAATTTTGCTCTGGTGAAATAGTTTTAAGAGCAGCTAGAGCTGGAACAGGCATTATTGCTGGGGGATCGATTGGTCGGTTTTTGAGGTGTTGGGCATAAAAGATGTAGTAGCTAAATCTACTAGATCGAATAATCCTCATAACGTTATATGTGCAGTATTATATGTACAGGTCTTTGATAATATGTTATCTCCTCGTCAAGTAGCGAGCAAAAGAAGTAAAAAGATTGGCGAGGTAGTCGGAAACAGGTAAAGTATGAATAATGTTATAAAGTTAAACTCTATATTTACTGAATTATTGAAGAAAAAAAGCCTAAATTAATAGTTAGAGGTATTGGTTGTGGTAAAGGTAAAACATCTGGTAGGGGACATAAAGGGCAGAAGGCTACGCTTTGAAGGAGATGTCTCTAACAGTAAAATGGAGAGCCCTTCATCTACACCTATTCTGAACCCAGGAAGAGAAAAAGGTGGTCGTGCCTCTAAAGCATGTGCAATAAATACTATGATAGCAATAACATCTTTGCTCAAATATTAAGGGGTGAGTTGCAAGAAGGTTTATGAGGATGAGGATGTCTTGGCATTTTACGATAAGTATCCTGATGCACCATTTCACATTTTAGTTGTAACGAAAAGTCAATATATTTCATATGATGATTTTATTTTTAAAGCTTCTGCGGAGGAAATAGTAGGCTTCTTTAAAACTGTAAGAGAGATAACTTATAAATATAACCTAGAAAAAACAGGATATAGATTAGTTACTAACTGCGGTGAAACGGGGAACAAGTTGTGCCGCACTTTCATATGGATATTTTAGGTGATAAAAGATTAGGAAAGCATGTAAATTTGTAGTGTTGCTTTCTACGAGTTTTATTAAATGAGTGAATATTTAGCTATAGCAATTTTTATCTGCGTGTCAATTATACTATCTCTTGCTTTGGGTGTATTGCCTATGTTTCTTGCAATAAGCAAACCAGATAGTGAAAAACTTTCTACATATGAGTGCGGTTTTAACCCTTTATCAAGAGCAAGAAAAAATTTTGACATTAAGTTTTATTTAGTTTCAATATTATTTATGATATTTGACTTAGAAATTGCTTTTCTTTTTCCTTGCGCTATTTCTTTATCTAAAATAAGCTATTGTGGATTTTGGTCTATGATGATATTTCTTGCAATACTTACTGTAGGTTTTATCCATGAGTGGTGTAAAGGTGCATTAGAATGGGGCTTATGCTCGTTTAGAACTTGCATTGTTAGTAGAGTTTCATGCTTTACTTGGCTCAACAAAATAGACATTCGTTCAACCTCTGCTACTGCACTGGCTGTAGTTATTACCATATTAGAGATTATTTTATTTATCTTTTCAATTAAACTTACTTTACACTTCGCAAAGTAATTCATTCGTTTTCCACATCAATTTTTATTTTTTTTTTTTTTAGTAAATAATTTTCAATGTTCAATTTGCTCTGACTAAAACTACGATTGTCCGCTGAAGAAGAGTATGCTTGTTTCATAACTTTGTGTTTATATATCAAATCATTGGAGCTTTCCTTAAGCAGCAATAATGCTTCCCTATGTGTACTAGCATCGAAAACCAGCAAGTTTTGCCACATGTGTTCCATATGACTCATCTGCAACGCCCTCAACTACTTCATGTAGAAAGATCACCTCCTCTTTCCATTCTTTTATTCTCACACAGAAACACTTGACACTTTTCAAGTATTTGCTTACTTTAGTATAATGAGTTGCAGAGATAGCGCGGCACTTATTTACATTGTGAATATGTTCAATTACCGCCTGAGCAATAGATAAGCCATTATACACTCCTGTTCCTCTACCAATTTCATCAAGTATTACCAAGGAACGGTCTGTTGCTTGGTTGACTATGGTTGCTGTTTCAATCATCTCCACCATGAAGGTGGAATAACCAGCCGTTATATTATCCGTTGCGCCAACCCTGCTGAATATCTTATCATTCACTCCAATATGTGCACTATCTGCTGGCACAAATGAATCCATATGAGCTAAAATTGCAATGAGAGCGTTTTGCCTCAAGAAAGTGCTTTTTTCAGCCATATTAGGGCCAGTAATTAGATGTATACCAGACAAATTGATGCTATTTGCAATGAACTTATCGTTAACTTCAACAACTGGGTGTCTTTCATTGCAAATATTGAATTCCTTCTACTGTTTCTGGTTTTATCGGCTCATTTAGTAAATCAACCTTTGCTAATCAGGTCTCTGTTGTCGCTGGAGAGGGAAGTGAGATGAAGATTGGCTATGACTACGATATAGCATGTAACTTCGGTGATTTAAAATCGCCAGAGTTAATAGGGGAGCGTCCAAAAAACCTAACTGTTGAACAATTTTGTCTACTAGCGAATAATATGTTACTTAATTTGTTGATAAAAATATTAAAAAAGTATTTTCAGTTTGCTATACAATTCAAAGGTACACCATTTCACAATAAAATAGGGAATTTTGCCCAAAGATAGAAATAGGCAAGGGTTTCTGTTTTTTTTCTCTGGTTGCTATTTCTACGCTGTGATTCAATTTGGCAAAAAGATTACATGTATACCTTCCGCAAATGGCAGTTTGGGCTTTTCAAAAAGCCAAAATTCTATATAATTTTAGTTATAAGTTATGGCTTATAGAAGAGGCTACCACAGATCTATTGCATATGCACAATTTTCTAAAAAAATAGTAGTATTGCCTTTGCATAGTATAAAGTATTCCTATGTAAATTCTATGTTATCCATATAATAAAGTTGAAGCTATTGCTAACGCAACATATTTAAAAATGTTATGAACTTCGTAAGAGAAAAAAATACTCCTTTGATGGAGCAATATTTGAACCTAAAAGCTCAATATCAGGATCATCTGTTATTTTATAGGCTGGGAGATTTTTATGAGTTGTTTTTTGATGATGCTATTAAAGCTGCGAAGTTGCTGAATATAGTACTAACTAAGAGAGGTAATTTGTATGGGCAAGAGGTACCAATGTGTGGAGTTCCAGCGCATAGTAGTGAATCTTACCTTCATAAGTTAATAGATTTAGGATTCAAAGTAGCAATCTGCGATCAGTTAGAAACTGCTGATGAAGCAAAAAACAGGGGCTATAAATCTATAGTAAAACGTGATGTAGTGCAAATTGTAACTCCAGGAACAATTGTTGAAGATTCGCTATTAGAGGATAAAAACAGCAATTATCTTGCGTCCATAGTTAAACAAAATGGGGAGTATGCTATTGGCTGGCTTGAATTATCAACAGGATGCATGTTTTACACGAGGGTTTTTGTGCTTTGCAAACATATCTACCATGTAAAACTAGCCAGTGATGAGCATAGAGTAGGTATTTTTTTGGAACTACATTTAAAAGAGATTTCTCTGTTTTGAACACGTCTTTTTCTTTCACAAGGCCAATTATATTGCTCACTCTAAAAACATGAGTATCAACTGCCAATGTTGGAATGCCAAGTCCTGAATTTAAAAATACATTAGCACTCTTTCTCCCAACTCCTGGCAAAGACACCAAGTCGTCAAAATTGGGAGACATAGCAATAAGAATAGTAAGAAGAGAGCCGAGTGTTCAGGTTACAGTATGTGATATAAATCAAAACATGCTAAGTAGAGGACGTAATAAAGCCATAAACTCAAATCAGCTTAATTTTAATTGGGTGTGTGCAAACGCAGAAAGTTTGCCATTTGAAGACTCTGAGTTCGACTGTTGCACAATAGCTTTTGGTATTCGGATCCTCTCAGAGTCGTCACTAGAGACCGTCTTTCCAGCCCATCATTACGTGCATATTCAAAGCTACCCATAGTAACAGTCTTCTTAATTCTGCTCTTTCATTCACTAAATTTACTAGGTCACTACCCCCTCCCCTTCTCCCCCCCAAAACCAGGTGTCCCTCTCGCAACTGTCTTCACTGGTGCTATTGATATCTTCTTTATATATGTATTAAATATCTTCTTTATATCGGGCAAACAAATAGTAATGTGTGGATCAAAACAACCAGGTCTAAGCAGTGCATTACGAAACCTCCATAAATTTTAAAATAGTGCGTAACTTTAATTTTAGTACTTAATAATCTCTCTATATTGCATTACAGTCAAGAAAAATAAACACTGAATACCTTTTCTACAGTCTTACAATTTAATTTTCTAATAAAATGCTAGATTTTCAGTAGAAAAATCCGGTAAAGGCACAATTTTTTATTGTGCTTTAAGTAAATATACTTTTAACGTTATTATTAATCTGTTACGATATTAAACAGATATTTTCTAAAAAAAAAATGAACAAATACGAAATTTTACAAGTTTCTATAAAAAGTATTACATAGATTGAAGAATACTGAGAATACGCTATAAGTACTAGATCAGAGTCAACTAAACGTAGAAGATAAAGTTGAACAAATGGGTCTTCTAGAAGAAAAATTAGACATGAGACTATCTCCCACAATATAATAAAAGAATCATTAGCATAAACACGTACTCCTAGTAACAAAAAGAAAGGTGATAGTTGACAGCTAAAGTTAATAGAGAGGATGCATAAAAGCAACAGTGCTATTTCCATTGACCGTAAAATCCTTTGTCCAAAGTTAAAATTGAGTGCCAAAATTTACGGAGGCTATCTCAATCTGAACCCAGTAGCTTAGAAAAACTAAAAGAACTTTTTTTTTTTTTTTTTTTTTTTGCTGACTTAGTCAAACTCATTCGTGCAGTAGTTTCTATAAAATCGCAGCAAAAGAAATATTTCCTAAGTTAGGCAAATTTTTCAGCGACAATATAGATAGAATAATTGAAAAACAGAAGAAAGACAAGGTTACTAATACACAGAAGATTACTACTCAAAGCAGATTGAACTTGGCTCATTATGCTTGCAGCAAATAGGTTTTACGTCACACCATGCATACTTCTTATCAGCACCTATATCTGATTTCTGTTATGGTTTAGTTTTACTTTTGGTTCGGTGGTCATCAAATTTATCAAAGATGTCTATAAGCAGCTCATTTACAAGGTACAATCATGTGTGAAACTCAACGGAAAGAATGATTGGAACATGCAGGAAATTTACTGAGTTTATTCAACCATACATAAAAGAGAAACTCATTGTAAAGGTCAAAGTTAATGCAAGGATCAACAGTGTTGAGAATCTGCACTTCATTTTCAATAAAGTGAATCTTCCCTCTCCTTTAGAGAAGGCAGATACATTTAGTCCATTGATATTTAAAATTATTAAAACTTATTTTAATAATTACACTGGCCAAATGACCACAATGTATGCAACCACTACCTATGCAATGCACACAAATTAATCAATTAAGTTCAAAATATCCCACGATGTATGTGACCAGTACCTATGCAATGCACACAAATTAATCAATTAAGTTCAAAATATCCATTTTTTTTAATTAATTGATATTTTTCAAAATTTTAACATTTATTTAAAACTAGTTTTTGATATTTACTACTATTTATTTTGTAGATTAATATGCAAAATTCTAATAAATTAATGAATTTTCATAAAATTTGACACTTAAATTTGAAATAAAAATTAACTTCAATTGTAAGAATGAATTAAAACCCTGATAAATTAAATATTTAATCAATCCCGCTAGTCGAATATTGATTGAAACTTAATTATTAAAGTTTATTTAGTTATTTATGCTGATCAAATGAGCAACCGTAGATGACCAGCACCTGTGCAATGCATACAAATTAATCAAATAAGTTCAAAATAACCATTTTTTTTCAATGAATTGATATTTTTCAATATACTAACATTTTTTTTAAAACTAGTTTTTTATATTTACTACCATTTTTTTTTTTTTGTAGATTAATATACAAAATTCTAGTAAATTAATGAATTTTCAGAAAATTTGATATTTAAGTTTGAAATAAAAATTAATTTCAATTGTAAGAATGAATTAGAACAGTGGCAAATTAAAAATTTAATTAATTTTGCTCCTAAAATATCATTCAGAACTCAATTTCTAAACTTGATTTTATTATTTTTGCTGTTCAAGTGATCACAATGTATGCGATCAGTACCTATGCAATGCACACAAATTAATCAATTAAGTTCAAAATATCCATTTTTTTTAATTAATTGATAATTTTCGATGTTTTAACATTTAATTAAAATCAAAATTGATAAAACTAGAAGTTATTTCCACGTTTAATATACAAAAACTCTTGCAAATTATAAAATTTTCACCAAAATCAATTTTTAGATTTGAAATAATGCTTAAGCCTAAGCCTAAGTACACCCTAAGCCTAAGCCTAAGCATTTTTTTATTGTTTAAAATGTCAAATGACCGCGATGTATGTGACCAGTACTATTCAAAGCTTATAAATTAATTAAGTTCAAAATATCTATTTTTTTAATGTTTTGATATTTCTTAATTTTTTAACATTTAATTAAGATTAAATTTGATAATAGTAGGGTTTATTTTCCAGTTTATTATGCAAAAATTCTTACAAATTATAGGATTTTCATAAAAATCAATTTTAAATTTAAATTAAAAATTAGCATTAATTGTAAAAATGAATTAGATCTATGACTAATTAAAAGTTTAATTAATTTTGCTTCTAAAATATCATTCAGAACTCAATTTCTAAACTTGATTTTATTATTTTTGCTGTTCAAATGATCACAATGTATGCGATCAGTACCTATGCAATGCACACAAATTAATCAATTAAGTTCAAAATATCCATTTTTTTTTTTTTTTTTTAAGAATTGATATTTATAAATATTTTAACGTATAATTAAAATAAATTCTGACAATACATGTATTCATTTCGCAAAATTGTACAAATTTCCTATATTTTGATACTTAAAATAGAAATAAAAATTAATTCTAACTGTAAGAATGAATTAAAGCCGCCATTAATTAAAAATTTAATTAATTTTGCTAATAAAAAATTGATTAAAGCTTAATTATTAAAGTTTATTTTATTATTTATGTTGCCAATTGACCACACCATAAATGACCAGTACCCATGCAACGCTTATAAATTAGTCAATTAAGCTCAAAATTTTCTTTACGAATTGATATTTTTTAATGGTTTTAACATTTTAATTAAATTGAAATTTGACAACACCGGCATTTATTTCATAGTTTATTATGCAAAAACTTTTACAAATTGCACAATTTTCTTAAATTATGGTATTTAAATTTGGAAAATAAATTAATTACAATTGTAAGAATGAAATAAAACCGTGACAAACAAAGAATTTAATTAATTTTGCTAATAAAATGTTGATTAAAAGTTATTTTTTAAAGTTTTTTTTAATATTTTATGCTGACCAATTGACCACACCGTGACTGGCCAGTACCTATGCAACGCTTATAAATTAATCAATCAAGTTCAAATTATCTAATTTTTTTAATGATTTGATTTTTTTTTAATATTTTAACATTTAAATAAAATCAGTTTTTGATATTGCTAGAATTTATTTTATAGTTTAATATACAAAACTCTGACAAATTATTGAATTTTCATAAAATTTGATATTTAGATTTGAAATAAAAATTAACTTCAATTGTAAGAATGAATTAGAACAGTGGCAAAAAAAAAAAAAAAAACCTAATTTGTGTAAAAAAAAAAAAAAAAATTTTGTAGATTAAAAAATTTTGTAGATGTAATATTTTGTAGATTAATATGCAAAATTCTAATAAATTAATGAATTTTCATAAAATTTGACACTTAAATTTGAAAAAAAAATTAACTTCAATTGTAAGAATGAATTAGAACAGTGGAAAGTTAAAAATTTAAATAATTTTGCAAATAAAACATTGTTTAAAACCTAATTTTGAATGATTATTTAATTATTTATGCCGATCAAATGACCAGTCGTAAATAACCAGTACCTATGCAATGCATATAAATTGATCAATTAAGCTCGAAATATCTAACTTTTTTTAATGAATATATATTTTTTTAACAGTTTTAACATTTAATTAAAGTAAAATTTGATATTACTAGAAATTATTTCGTAGTCTATTATACAAAAAAGACTTTGATTCATTGCAAATCATAAAATTTTCATAAAATTCGATCTTAAAATTTCAAACAAAAATTAATTTTAGCTGCAAAAATGAATTAAATGTAGGACAAATTAAAAATTTTATTAATTTAAATTTTTTATTAATTAAAATTTTATTATTTAAAAATTTTATTAATTTAAAATTTGTAATAGTTTTCGTACATTAAACAAGGAAATGTTCTAAATTATCAATTTTTATTTTAATTAAGTGCCAAAACTACTAAAAATAGCAATATTTTGAACTTAATTGATTATGTTATATTTATTTAATTCCTACAGTTATAATTAATTTTTGTTTTAAATTTAAAAATCAAATTTTATGAAAATTCATTAATTTATTAGAATTATAAAATAAATTCAAATAATATCAAAAACTAATTTTAATTAAATTTAAAGTATTAAAAAATATCAAATCATTAAAAAAGTAGATATTTTGTAATTAATTGATTGAATTTTATGCGTTGCATAAGTACTGGTCACACACATCGTGGTCATTTGACCATCAATAATAATAAAATAAACTTTAGAAGTTAAGTTTCAATCAATATCTTATTAATTAAATTTTTAATTTTTCACGATTCTAATTCATTTTTACAATTAAAATTAATTTATATTTCAAATTTAAATAACCCATTTATAAAAATCCCATAATTTGTACAGGTATTTGCATATTAAACTAGGTAAGAAGTCTTACTATGATCAAAACTTAATTTTAAAGGATGTTAAAACTATTAAAAAATATCATTTAATAAAAAAATATTGATTATTGTATACGCATAGTGCGGGAACTGTCACATACATTGTGGTCATTTGACATCTTAAATAATAAAATAATGCTTAGGCTTAGGCTTAAGGTATACTTAGGCTTACGCTTAAGCATTATTTCAAATCTAAAAATTGATTTTGGTGAAAATTTTATAATTTCCAAGAGTTTTTGTATATTAAACGAGGAAATAATTTCTAGTTTTATCAATTTTGATTTTAATTAAATGTTAAAACTATTAAAAAATATCAATTCGTTAAAAAAAATTAGTTATTTTGAACTCAACTGATTAATTTTATGCATTGCATACGTACCGGTCGCTTACGGTGTGGTCAATTGACAACATAAATAAGAAAATAAACTTTAATAACTAAGTTTTTTTTAATATTAGAGAAGTGAAAATAATTAAATTTTAATTAACACCATATATGACCAGCACTCGTACAATGCATAAAACATAATCAATTAAGTTCAAAATAATGCTATTTTTAGTAGTTTTGGAACTTAATTAAAATGAAAATTGTTAATTTAGAACCGATTTCCTTGTTTAATGTATTTAAAAATTTTTTTTTTATTTTCCCAAATTTTGTTATTTAATGTGTGTTTCATTTGGAGTCGCATAACAAAAGTGTTTAGAAATTTGTATGACAGCTAAAACAGATCAATAAGAAAAGAATTTTTTATAATTCTTAAAGCTTAAATCAATCTTATTAAATTGTTATCTGATTCAATTCATGTGACAGCTGATATAGCAGATAAAAAGCAGCCGACAGAGGAATTTTATTACAAGAAGAAAGAATTTTCATAAGATTGAAATTTAAATTTGATGGGAAGATGTTGTGAACAACGTTTAGCAAGCTAGGGGAATAATATTTCATAATTCTATCAATTTTAACTAAAATCACTATTTACAATATTGATAGAGTAAATTGAATAAGGTAATAATTTAGCATCAAAGCTTCATTTTCAATCAATTTAACCTAACTTTAAATAGTTTGTCAATTTAGTAACTATTTTTGACAGAATTATTTCAAAAATTAAATGCATCATCTTTTTGTTATTACATTATCGATAACCTAAAATGAATTAGATGAAATAATTTAACAAGTAATATTACAAAGAAATTATTTCGGGTATGTGTATGGGGCAATTAATCAATGAGATTATTTGAAAGATCAATCAATCGATTGATCTTTTAATAATGCTAACAAGCAATTTATCAAGCAACACTTCCTGTTTTCATTTATTTTTTCATCAATACCATCTTATTTTTGGTCAGTTAATTTATTTCTCATTGATATTAATTCAATTTAATGTAATACAATTTGATCATAAACATTTCGCTGATATTTAATATAGAATATTTCGATCAATTAATTAAATTACAATTTAATTATATTTTACATCTACAATTCAATCATTAATATATGATTGATATTGATATCTATTTTTTTTTTTATTTATATATGGCCATTTTTTTTTTGGCTCTCATTTAAATTTGAACTAATTTTATAAATTTTCATAGCAATTCATTTTTGACATTTATTATTGAATGAATATTCATTCTATCTTGCATTAATCTCTTTGTTATGTAATAATTATTATTTTATTTGTACGAATGAATAGTATATTCAAAAGTATTAATTATTAATTTAGAAAGAAATAATTTTCAATGATTCCGAAGATAAAAAATCATTTAATTAATCATTTATTTAAATGATAATTGACATTTTGAATGATAGAAATATGCAAAATAGCAAAATTTTAGAATGACAAGTTTAATTGTCAAATATAATATGAAAAAGCTTTTTTGTTGATAAAATTCTACCATTTGTTTAATTAATGTCAAATTTATTTACTTTTTATTGCTATTTTTTTTTTTTTTAGGTTAAACTTTTCCTTCAGTTATGTCAAATCATTTCAATCTTTTTTCTTTTGATTAATTATTTATCAATTTCAAGTGAGAATTTTGAATAATACTTATCACTTCTGTATAAATACAATAAATTTAAATTTAAAATTTTCTACAAATTATTCAATTTCTTTCTGATGAAACTATTTAGGCAAATGAAAGAAATTGATGAGGGAAAATTCATTAGTATAAAATTTAAATTTACTATACTGTGTGTTTATATGCATTTTTGTAAATGTTGGAATTAATATTTGCAAGTGATAAATAATAAGTTGTCAACAATTTTAATATATGTTAAAATGAAATACATGAAATATGGTAATTAATAATGCTAGCAAATTTGATTTTTTATGAAGTTTGAAAAAGTTGAAAATAATTAATGATTCAAATAAAAGATCAAATGTTCTTTGAATTTTGTTTCTTATAATTAAATTAAAATCGTTATTTTTAGTTCATAATTAAAATTACTTAAATTTCATCCTCTTTAATTCAGTGTCATCCTTTTCATTAATTATAATATTTATATTTGGTAATTTCTTTCATTGCAAAACGATTCATGACAACCAAACAAGCATGCATCAATGCATGCAAATTATATATGATTGTTTTCATGAATACAACTGCAAATCTTTTTTTACTCTAAGTATAATTACACAGACAAAATAATACCTGATCATTCTTTAAATTTAAATAAATTTAAAAAAAAGATGAAATCATTTCAAAAAAATTCAACTTTAATTTATTTCTTTATACCTTATTTTTGTATTAATAAATTCACAATAATTATATTTATTATCTTTTTTTTTCTTCTTTTTTCAGAAAAAAAAAAGAAAATACTTTTTATTTAAAAAAAAAAAACATTTTTTTTTTTGTTATTGCAATTTTTGTTAGGCATTTGCTACGTCAAGAAATAACAAAATACCTAATGAAATTGTCGAGCACAAAAATTGTTATTTTTCTCAAATAATTATTAGTTCAAATGTTGTAAAGTAATAGCGTCATTTGTAAATATTTTTCAATTTTTTTTTCCCTTTTCTTTTTTTACTCTCTCATTTCTTTTTAAATTTATCAAAATTAATATAATCTACCCAATTTATAAGGTAATTTTTAATAAAGTAAAATGATGATAAACTATACTGAGTAGTAATTAATATATTAAAAGAGATTTATTAATTATCAACCGTAATTAATTTTGCATTTTTTTTTGTTTTTGCCAAATTAATTTCAATTTAATTTAATTTTTTTTTTTTTTTTCAACAAATGATTTACAATATTAATAATTGAAGAAGCATTGATTTTAACTTATCTATTCAGTAATAAACAGTTCTTTAATTCTCATTTTTTTATTTTTCTTTTTCAATGAGTCACACGAAATTAACAATGAATGAAATCAAAATTAATTATTCGTATAACAGTTTTGCATAACTAAATTCTGGTAAATTACATTTGTTGAAATTAATGAAAATAATAAAAGAATATTTTTTAAAATTTCTTTATAAAATTGCAATCTAAAATTTAAAATTAAAATTACAATATAAAATAAAATTACAATATAAAATTTTGTTTATAAAATTACGAGCAATTAAACAGATCTAGCAATAACTATAAGTCTTTTTAGTTCTTCGAACTTAAAATTAAGGTCAAATTGTCTTAAGTTGAAATATTAAATTGACTTTACGCCTCAAGAACTTAAAATACAGAATTCAAAAAAAAAAAAAAAAATGTCTTTTTTTTGCCAGAAATAATTTAATTAATTATTCTGAATTTTGAGTTTCATTAATAATCTATAATTTATATTAATATTCATTAATTCATTTTAATGCTTTAATTAATCAATTCAGTAATTTCTATGAATCTTTTATTATGAAACAATAATTTACAGTTTGAAACTTGCTGAATTGTAATTTAAAACCTGTAATTTCGATTTATTTTTAAAATTTTTATAATAAAATCATTAGTTTTTTTATTAAGATCATAATTATATATCATAAATATAAAATTATAATTATATTTTATTTATGTTTACATTTTTATTTTATTTTTATATAATTTTTTATTAATATATTTTTATTATATATTTTTTAATATTTTTCATATATATTTATTTTTATTATTATTTTATATACATATTTTTTTATTATTTTTATATTTTTAATTTTTATTTTTTATCTTTTTTATTTATTTTTTATTAAGACGGTAATTCACATGTATTAATTACATTAGTAAAATTATATTACACAATTATGCATTAATTAATTATACATTCATTTCATAATTCTATTATTTGTATTTGTCCAATTTCATAGAAATAATAAACTTATCAGCTTATTTCAATATTAAAATTTATTGAAATCATTTGTATAACATTTAAAAACAATTGCTATAGCAGTTTTTTTTTTCGTTTAATTTAATTTATAGCTAAAATTAATTTAGCTAAAATATGAACTATAATTTATCGGAATTAGCATAAAGCTTTCGGATTCATATTTAATTATATTTTTACACATAATTTTGCATCATTGATATTTTTGTACTGTAATAAAATAATTTTTAAAATTTGAAAATATTTTTTAATGAAATTAAGAAAGAAAGGAAATTTCCTCAATTTCAACTCTTATTCACTAATTATAACGAAAATGAGATTAAATAAAATTATTATTTGCATAATTTTATTCAATTTTTTTATTCAAATTTTTTCTTTTTTGAAAAAGAAGTAAGAATAAAAAGTTTTTTTCTTTTAAATTGTTTATAGCTAAAAAATTATTAAAATGAAATTTCTTTCCTTCACATTTTTATGATGTTTTTATAGGTGAAGTCATTGGATTTACTAAAATCTTTAGTAATTGATTTTAATGAAAACTTATTAATTATTTAAGTTATTTCAAATTTAATTACTTATTGATTAATTTAACGAAAATCTCATTATTAATTGCTAAATTTGATCTGAAATAAACCAATAATTCCAATAGGAATAATTAAAAATAAGAATTTTCAATCATTTCCTCGAATGAAATTTATATTTGAGACAGAAGACGAAATTAATATTTAAAAATTGATTTTTTTTTTAATTTTCATTTTAAGGAAATTTTAATTATCAACAAAAAAAAAAAAAAATTGATTTGAGATAAAAAAAGAAAAGCAAAGATTTTGTTATATTCATAAAAAAGATTTAAATGAAATATAATAAAAATCGAATGATGTGAAGGAAATAAATTATTGAAAAATTATAATAAAATGGAACGAAATAATTTAATGGAATTTCTCAATTTTTTCTTTCATTTATTTTTTCATTTTATTAATACAAACATTTTTACTTTAAATTTGTTTTAATAAATGAATAAATCACTGTAAGTAATAATATATATTACTTTAATCATACTAATTAATATGCTAAAATATATTCATTATTTTTTAACTTTTTTTTTTAAAACTTTTATCGATACGTTTAAATATTTAAATTAACTGCCATATATTAAATTATCATCACTAATTTGTCAATTTCAAATTCAATAATGTACATATAATTTAATGTAAGCAAAAAAAGAGTTACTGTAGTACAAATTCAAATTGCAATATTAAGCAGTAATTATGATAATTTTACATTTTTACAATATAATATTTTTTTTTTAATATAATATTTCGGTAATTTTAAGCTTTATACATATGTCAAGTAATTTTTTAAGTATTATATTAAGTAGGTTATAATTCATAATCAAATTAGGTTATAATTCAGATTATAATTCACAATCAAATATTATTAATCATAATTTTAAACACTGCATATAAGCATATAATTTTTACAAAAATGATATATGATACTACCTATCAAATTTCAACAACATTTTTAAATTACAGTATAATTCGGATTACAGTATATTAAAGTAATATTGTTAAGTTAACCTGTATGATATAAACGTATTTTAAGATTGGTAGGTAAATAGGTATAGTTAAACTATGTAATTGATACGATGTTATCAAATTGCAATCATTGTTGACATTTGAGTTAGTAGTTAGGTTATACTTATATTATTTGTATATAATTTCAGGTTTCAACCGACAATCTTTCTTGTTTTTTTTTTTTTCTTTTTGAAAAATTTTAAAGCAAACTATTCCTTACAAACATTCTCGTACTTTTCTTTTTTTTCATTTCATTTCATTTTATTTATTCAATTCTCTAGTAGTTTACCATCTATACTATTTGTCTAAAATTTAAATTTTTCATTACATTCATCAAACAATCTCTTTTTACTTTAATTTTTTCTTTCTTCTTTTTTTTTCCTTTCATCTTTCTCTCATTTCTTTCATTAATTTTAAATTATCATTTGTGGTAGCTATAGCTAATCGAAGTGAACAACTGCTTTGCCAGTTGTCCTGAAAACTTATGACAACAAAACAGGAAAGAGTAAAAGTGATGATTCGTTGAAGGAAAAGCGTAAGTTAAAATAAAAATAATCCTTTAACATTACTAAACATTTTCTCTTTAAACTTTTTTTCAATCTAACATTTTCACTTCATCAGTTAGCTTTCATTTCTTTTCTTACTTTTCTGCCGAAAAAATTTTTGAAATTTACAAACTAATATTCATTCAATTTAATGTAATACGATTAACTTTATTTTTTAAATCATTATTGGATAAAAATTATAATTTTCATTTATTTTTAATTTTATTATATAATTTCTTTTTTTTTTTTTTTTTGAAAAAAGAAAAACTTTTAAATCATATAATTTATTACTATTATTATTGTTGTTGAGATTATTGTTATTGTTCTTATTTCTATCATTGTAAATGCTAATGCACTGCATTTAATTATTTAACTGTTTGATAATATTTTTGTAATTTTACTTAATTTTGAATTAACTTAATCAAATGAAAAATTATTATTTTTTATTTAAAAAACTTGTTTTTTTTTAAAAAAAAAAATTTTGGAACTGAACTAAATAACATACTGAATAATTTATATATTTACTTTATATAACTTTGAATTCAAAAGATGCAAAATGTTAAGTATGAAATTGAAGTGGACGAGCAGATTACAAATTAAAATTGTGTTAACAATTTTATGATTGTTTATGTTAGATTAATTTTAGTTTTAAATAAAATTGTTTTGAGTTAGATTTCTATCATTAACTACTGATAATAATTTTAATTTTATCAATCTAATTATCTCGTCTTCAATATTACAATTTGATCAGATATAAATTTAGCTTGTCAAATCATCAACTACTAATTATTTCCATTTTGTAATTATCCATTCATTTTAATTTTTAATTATTGTTCATTTCATTTTTGAGTTCTTTGCTAAACTTCAGCAAATTACTGAATATATCCAAAATTAATTTGTAAATTTAAGTTTAAAATTAAAATTGGATAAATTTAAAATTAATTCTAAAATAGCTGAATATTACTGGTACACTCTCGAAAATTTTTGCCCACTAATCGAATGAAACCAAATTATTGCATTCCAATTTGCTAATTTCAGAAAAACACTATAATAATTCAAATATAATCTTTAAACCCTTTTAATAAATCAGTTCCATTACTATTATCATAACTGATATAAATTTATCAGCAAGTAAATAAAAATTTAGAAAAGAAAAAATGAACCAAAACTATGAAACATACGAAACGTTGTCATTTTAACTTATAATGAAATAAATGAATAATCAATTAGTAAATTTTAATATATAAAAAGAAAAGATGAAAAACAAATGAAATATAATAATTATACGGTAAAATAATAAATTTTTGATTTTTATCTGAATTATAATATAAGCATTGCGATGAAATGTAAACAATGCAAACAAATAAATACAAATTAAATAATAACAATTTTATTATTTTTCTTGCTAATTGATACTAAATTCAAAAAAAAAAAAAAAAAAAACGAAAAAAAAAGACGAAAAAAAATTGAAATGATGAATTTGTCAAGCAAAATTGTTTGTTAAATTCATTTAATTAAATTTAACTTTTAACTATCAATAAAAAATACTAAATGAGCAAAATTTTTAATGTAATAAAAAATTTTTTCTTACTTAAATTTTTTGGTTGAAAAATTTTCTGGATGAGATGAAGAGAAGTGCAAAATACATAACAGTTTATTCTTCATTTTGCTAAACTTTTTTTTTTTTGTTGTTTGTTTGTTTTTTTTCCTCTTTAAAACAAATGTAAAGAAATTTCTTTTTCTTTTTCCATTTTTTTTTTTAAAAGTGGAAAAAGAAAAATTTGAAAAAGACAGTTGTTTTAAGATGCAACTTCTCACCCTAAAAATCATTTTTGTTCAAAAATATTTACATAATAACTAATTATTATTTAGCTATTTTGTTTGCTTTGAATTTTTTTTTTCTTTTTTTAAATCAATTCTCTTTCAAATTTCCACTATTATCATTTTGTTAAATTATAAAAATATTCTTCGTTTGTTTGTTTGTTTGTTTTTTTTTTTTTTTTTTTTCTTCGCATTTTATAATGAAACATTTCTATGTAATTTTTTTTACAATTTTTAAATACTTTTGTAGATAAATAATTTTTGGATTTTTGAAGGAATTGAAAAATTATTTTGTATTTTACATTTGTATTCATAAATTTTAAAATAAATATTATGGAAATATGTCGAAATATTTTTATGCATACATTTATTTATTTATTTGTTTATCTTATGTGCAATTTGCACAGTAAACAATTTCATTTATGTATTTCCAATGATTTACAAAATATTGTCTAAAATAGAAAAAATGAATGTATAAAAATACATATATATGTTTATTCATATTTGCATATGCAAACATTTGTACAAATTTAAGAAAGGTATAATGCAAAAAGTATTATATCACAGAATTTAAAAAATTACTACAAAAAGATATTTCTTTTTTAAATGAAATTAAACTATTTAGTTATGTTAAATTATGAATAGTCGTAATATTAAAATTTTTATTCAATTTAAAATTTGTACATATATATTTAATTATAAACTAAATTTATGTGTTATTTAATACTAATTAAAAATAAAATATATCATTTGAAGAAAATGAAAAATAAAATGAAATGCAATTTATGCAAATATCCTTTTGTGTTAATATTACTTCTTTTTTCTCCCTCTCCCTTTCCCTCTCTCACCCTCTATCCCTATCTTTCTATTTTTTCCATTTCACCACACATGTTGATTTCTTTTTTAACTTTCTGTTTTTTTTTTTTTAATTTTTACAAAAAAAAAAAAAAGAAGAAAAATGAAACTTAACAAAAATTTCAGTTTTTTTTTTTTTTTTTGAAATTTTTTATTAAAAAGAGTACATTTCAGTTTTCTTCTATTTCTTTTTTACTGCTTTTTAAAAAATATTTTGTTGAAATATCAATAAAATACTTTAATAAATCAATCAAAAATTATTTCTTTATCATATTTTTCATGCAAATAACTTAGTAAATCAATTCCTTTTTAATAAAAGTTCAAAGGTTAAAAGAGAGACAGAAGGGGAAAGAGAGAGAGAGAGAGGGGAAAAAAGAAAGAAAGAAAAGAAAATTAGTGATGGTAAGATGAATGGGCGCAAATGTTCACGTGTTAATACATAAGCAAAATAGCACCTGACGAGAAAGTTCACGGTTAATTATTTAACAGGTGGTCTTTTACAAAAATTTTTAACGTAAACTTCTTGCAAATGTTGCACACATGTGGCGATACCAAAATAACAATGGAATGTTTGTAGTAATTTTAAAATTTATTGAATCATTTAAATTTTGAAAACTTTTTATGTCAGTTTGTTTGCTGCTAAATATTTCTTATCAGTAAATAACACTGAAGTTGCTACCTGCTTTATTATCATTATCATAATCAATTAACAATATTATCTCATCATTATCATAAGTTTAATTTAAATTTATCCTACTATTTTTATTTCATCTAATGCTTTAAAATTAATTATATCACATTATATTCAGTTTAATTACGAAACATATTTCAACTTCATCTGATCAATTTTCATTTTAAAACTTTTTCTTTTTCTTTTAATTGAAAAAATATTTGTGAATAAGGAAAGAGAAAAAAGAATTGGCTGAAAAAAAAAATATTTCAAAAAAATAATTGAAATTTTAAAAAAATAATTATTTTTTTTAAAGTATTTCTTATAAACAATTAAATTAGTAAAATTACTGTAACAAAAAAAAAAAAATCGAAAACAACGAAAATTCAATAATAAATTGAAAATTTTATCAATTCATTATTATTATTATTATTATCATTAATTTGGCATTAAAAAATATCGGTAGTATGGTAAATGGTAAAAGAGAATGAATAAAAATTGAAAATGGAATAAATGATTGGATAAAAATTTTAAATTGATAAATACTTTTATCATCATTGAAAATATAATTTAACTCAAAAAAGAAGCAAAAAAAAAAGATTTTGTTTTCTTTTTAACATTTAGCTAATTTCTCCATCATTGCAACTGACTTTCTTCAAATAATAAATTGTTATTTTGTTTCTTATCATTTCTTGAAAAATGTTAAAACTTCAGATATTTTTCATAACAATTCAACAATTTCCACTGAAAATTTTTGCAATTATTATTTTATAAATTATCTTAATTAAACTAAAGTATTTACATCACTATTTAAATTAAATCAAAATTTGCATCTGATGATTGATAATCATTCAAAAATTTTAGCTAAAATCCTCACTTATTATTTGATAATTATTTGAATATTTAAAATGATAATTTTTTAAAGTTATACTTGCCTATTTGATAGATGTTTGAATTATCCTAATGAAATTTTGTTTAAATCTTTTGTTGAGCTTTTTTCTTTCGTCTTTTTTTTTTCATTCTTTTAAAAAAAATTGTAGCACAAAAAAAAAAAAAAAAAAAAAAAAAGAAAGGAAAAGTTCTTTTTTAATCTTTCAAATTATTCAAAAAAAAAAAAAAAAAATCCATCAGTGAAAGTAAGCATTAGTTGACAAAAAATGTTAAATGTCAATGGAGATAAACAGTTGACATATTTAACAACAATTCTTTAGTAGTACCACTTCAAAAATACTTTTAAAAATGTCATTTAAGCTAGAATATTTTTTTTTTTTTTTAAAGAGAGAAAGAGATAAAGTGAGAGAGAAATTGGAAAAAAAAAAAGTTATGTTATAGTATATGAAATTAAAAAAAGTTTTTTCAAAATTTAAAATTTCTTTCTTTTTTTCCTTTGAACATTGGAGAGACAAATAAAATTTTAATTGCTCATTAGCTTCTCTCTTCATATTTTAACTTTTCTCACTTTCTTTTAGAATAATAGTCTTTGTTCATTAATTAATTGTTGTATTCCATTTCTTTCATAATTTTATTTGCAGAAATGAAACTTTGACATTTTCAAGTTGTAAGTTTAAAAGGAAAATTTATGATATTTTTAGGAACTATAAATAAAAGTTATTTTGTATTTCCAGACATTTGAAAATGTTTCATTTTCGTCGGAAAACTATTACTTAAATTTTCTTTGCATAAAAATAAGTAAAGTAATGTCATATATAAATCAAATTAATATTTCATATATTTTAAAATAAATACAGAAATGTAAGTTGAGTGATTATTTGATAAAAATAAAGTTAATCAAAGATAAGTTAAGTAAAATATGAAAGAAAAAATTAAGCAAAGAATAAATAAAATTAGCTATAAGTTAAATAAACTATGAGGATAAGATGTAAGTAAAATAAAATAATAAAAAAATAATAATTAAAAATATTGCCTAAAATTTTATTCATATTAAATGTCATAATTAAATTTTAATAGTGGGAAAACTATTTTCTATTAAAAATCATTATTATTATCACTATTATTACAAATTTGATATTTGAAAGAAATTATTATTATTGTTATTATATTAATATTATTATTATTACTATTATTATTATAAATTTAATATTTGAATGAGAATAACCAAACAAATTACTGAAATACAAAATTCGTTTTCTATAGCAAACATATCATATTAAATTTAATTTATTGTATAAAATAGAAACAAAAAAGAAGAAATTTAAATATAATTTTAAAATTTGAAATCATTTCTTTTTAAGTGTTTTTTTTTTTTGAAAAACGTAATATATAAGTAAAAATCTTTTTAATTTATTTTATTATCTTTTTTCTTTGTTTTATAGTACAATTTTTTCCTTTCTTTCCGTTTTTGCAACATGCTTGAATGAATTGAATTTTTTGTTTACTTAAGTTGACACGAAAGAAGAACGATTTTTGTATGCTTAGGTTGACAAGAAGAATGATTGCAGCAAATAAATAATGCAAACAATTTGCGCTTTTTCGTTTGCATTCTTCCATACTTCTTTCCTAGTAAAAATTTCTAGATTTTTCAGATTTTATTTTCAAATTTAGTTTAATAAAATGATATCTAAATAGTTGACAAAGTATTCATATATTGCAATTCGATCCCAAATTTCATTTCAATCAAAAAAAAAAGAAAGCCAATGTTTCTCATCGTTATAATATACGTTAAGCCTAAATTTATCGCTTATTAGTTGAAAAAGGAATTCAATTAAATTTCTCACTCCAATTTTGCTAATCAATGCTTGTATCTGTTATATTATTTCAGTTGAAATTTGTACAAATATTTGACTAAAATTTCACAATTACAATCAAACTTTAATTATTTTTCGATGTAACATTTGTAATTTGAATTTGAGATCTAATCACTTATGACAGTTTTTAATTGGAATCAACGAATAATATAATTTCTTTTTTTAAAATAATCAAAATTTTTTAAATTAAGACTTTGAACAAGTTTTGGAGCTAAAAATAGCGATAAGTTATAATTATTAATTATATGTAATGAGGATAGAGAAAAAATTAAAGAAGGAAATTCAACTTTAAATAAAAAATGATAATTTTCGCATATTATAAGGAATAAAATAGTTAGCAGTAGGTATTGTATAATAAATATTCATATTATTTAGTATAATAATTTATTTCAAAGTTATCTAACAGGAAAAGTAATATAAATATGGTTTCGCATTTATTTTTCAAACAATTCATTTGTTTAATAAATACTTTAATATTTGATAAGTATTTATTGCATTGCATTTTATTTGTTGAAAAATATTAATAGATTAGTGGAGTAATTAAGTAAAAATAATTTCCATAATAGCTTATAAAATTTTTATACTTTTATAAAACTTTTCTTTATTTATATATCTCTTTTATTAAATTATGAAAAGGAAAAAAAAAAAAAAAAAGTTAACTGAAAGAAAAACAGCACTGACATATCATTCATAACAAATTGTTAATAAATATAGAAAAAATAAAGAATGAAAGGAAAAAAAATGATCTATGAAATAAAGTCTTTTCGTTGTTTAGATTAAATTATTATCTTCATTTTATTTTATTTTTTTTTTCCTCTTTCTTATTATTTCAGTTGGTTTATTTTCGGATATTTTTGATGCTTTCTTTCTTTTTTTTTTCTTAAGGCATAAATAAATGTTGAAAATTTATGGTTCATTTGTAGTTGTCGTTTCCTCTTTTTCCTCTTTTTTTTTTTTTTTTTTAAACCAACTGATTTAGCTGATTCATCTGATATGACAGAAATATAGTCAAGAAAAAATGATGACATATTTGAGGCATATTAAAATAATAAACGAAATTCTTTCAAATGAACAATTCATCTCAAATAATTTCAAAATTCATTTCCCATCAATTTACTTTTGCAACAACACAGGATAATATATGAAATTATTAGTATTACATCATAGAATGCAATATGCAAGATTATCTCCTTTGTTTCAAATAATATTTAATATTAGCTAATTAATAATTAACAATTAGTAATTTCTAGCATTACTCAATTTCTATTACATCCAACTATTTCAATGATATATTCAATTATCTTCATTTAAACAGCAGAAACTTTGCGAATGCATTCATTATTAAATCATTATTGTACTTTTATAACTTCAAAAAAAGAAAAAAGAAATTCAACAAATATGCACAATTTTTAAAAATTTCTTTAAAATAAATCTAAATAATGCAAACAGTTTGGATTAAAAAACACATAACAGGACTACAAGCATCCATCAAAAGATAAGCAATACCGGAATAAACCGGAATGAGCCGGAACGAATCATACGATAACACAGTCTCAGGCATATCTGTTTCCCGAAAGAGGAAATTATTGAAAATAAATTGAACTGGAAATAACGATGACGTTTTGGGCCATACGGTCCATCGTTATATTGAGTCACTTTCCAATAACAATTTTTTTTCTCATTGAGATGGCATTGAGTGTGCGTTGGTGCTACTAATCGATCGTTTGTAGTGAAAATTTCATTAAAGATTAAAGATGATTGTATTTATTAGTATTTTTTTGATATTTAAAGATTTAGAATTGACCTTTAACCTTTTACAAAATTAATCTTTCATATGTATTCGTTTACGATTTACCTATACAGAATGTATGTATTGTAAATGTTCATTGTAAAGATTGAAATAATGTTATTTAATCTTTTTTTTTGCTGTAAGATCAGTTAAGAAGTTAGTGAGATATATGATTACTTTATATGCAACTGTTTAGTTTTCAATAATTAACCTTTATGGTTGCCTAAAATTGCTCCATTTTTCAGTCAACGTCCATTTCATAAAAGAGTTGATTCATCGTTTAATGTATTCCATTATCCACAAAAGCTTGAATCCTATTAAATAACTGGATGATAGAATGATTTGTATTTAACAAAATTAATTCTTTGTTGCAAAAATCGATTTGTACAAGTTTTTTTTTTAATGTATGTTTTGACATATGTGAACGCATAGTGATATTACCTATGTTAATGTAGTTGAACGTAATCACTATACATATATTGGAAAACTCACGTGACAGAACATATATTAATGTGTTGATATATATATATATAATTGATTGAAATGTTCGTTCATATAATTCGGGAAGTTTTTGTATGATGGAAAATTCGTATTTTCCTAGTCTAACTGAATTTTCGAAATGAAATTTAAACTTTAATTTTAGGGCAATTTTATTGCTGAATTAACATAAAATTAAAATAAAAAATTTCCATATCAAATTCGAACGTTGTATTTATTTCATTATTTTTATTTCCGTTTTCGATGAATCGTTCTTTTTTTTTTCTCCGAAACCTACATTGTAGATAAGCTGAAGTATAATAGCATATATATGCAATTATATTTGAAGGAAATTCGAATTAAAAAATGTGAAAGCTGATAAATATTTCTTGTATTTTCACTGTTTAGTTTTTGTATCTATGGCCAAATATATATGTATTTCCGTTTATATTAGAGTAATGAAAGCAAAGTTAGGAATTATGTTCTCTGGGAAAAATCATACTATTTGGTGTTTGATATTGAATAAGTATAAAATTGTACCTGGTTTTTATTATTGTTATATTTTGCATATTATTTAATGTTAGCATGCTGTTTTGTCTGGTACTTTTCAAATACCACAGATGAATTCTTATCGTTTGCCGTCGTAATCATACTATTTCCCTTATCTTTCCATCATTCAGCACTCATTTCTTCACTATTCACTTCACTATCACTTCTAGAAATGCTATATGATTTGGTAATCAATTTTATGTAATCCTTTCATCTTGTAAACGCTACTCGAATACGTTGTTAAATAATCTATGTATGACAGATATGTTGATGTATGAAATGAATAAAAAATTATTCTTCAATTGATATTTTTTCTGATTGATTTTTGGCATGTTAATGGTTTTTATAATGTTTTCTTTAAATCTGAGTTTTGATTTCTGTTTTTTCTTTCAGTTAATTTAATTTGTTTGGTTCAGATTATTCTGATTGAAGATTAGGTCGATATTATAGTATGAAATATACAAATGCCACAATGCCTATAATTGAAAAGATTAATAAATGCAACATGTTAATCGGTGGGAAATACGTTTTCATTTACTTTCCATATTAACCTTTATACAGAAGAATTATTCGTCGGTAAACTTTTTCACAAACATATGCATTTAATTCTTGCGTTGATTTTTTGTGCGTAATCTTTATCTCCAAAACTACTAATATATATGCTATTTCAATTTTATGATCGTTTCAGGGCGTAGTACTAAAAAGGAGGGACCGATATGGAGAACGCCCACACGAAATCAACCGATGAGGTCTTACAGTATTTCGGTGTCAGTGGTGATGTTGGCCTTACCGAGAAACAGGTTCTTCAAAACAGAGAAAAATATGGCTCCAATGGTATGCGTTGTTTTAACATTTTCCACATAAACAGCAAAATATCTCAAAAGAATTTTTGTATTTTAGATGTTTTGTGCACTTCTGTAATTCCGTCTCTGTCTTAGATATTTGATATGCAATAATTCTAACGTAATATTCTGACATTCCATTTAATTAATTTTAGGACTTTGCGGTCAAATGGGAAATTGTTTGGGAAATGATAACAAAGGAACAAACTCTGGAAAATGTTCCTTGTAGTAATCACATGGACTGTTTTGAGAAATTTATTAAATTCTGGTTAATTGGAATTCTTTTTAAAACTTCAGGACTAAAAATTCTTTTTGAACTTTAGAACTGCCAGCTGAAGAAGGGAAGAAATTATGGGAATTAATATTGGAACAGTTCGACGATCTCCTTGTCAAAATTTTGCTTCTTGCTGCTATCATTTCATTCGTAAGTATATGTATTTATTTTTGAAAAATTTATCAGTGCTTTGAAATAAATATCAGTTTCCTTTTTTTGTGATCATTTTATAATTTTTAAGGTGCTAGCCTTATTTGAAGAACACGACGATCAAACATCAGCGGTCACTGCATTCGTTGAACCTTTTGTAATTTTGCTTATCTTAATAGCAAATGCAACGGTCGGTGTTTGGCAAGTAAGTTTATTTATTTATTTTTATAGCTCTTCATATTTTATCGTTACATTGTCATTTACAGCAAGGAAACAAACTGAATTTAGCTGGAACTATCAGGCAGTAAAATTAAGACTAAGTGATTAACTGTGCTGAATATTAGACCAACCATACTGAATATTCGAACAGTAAGAATTCCTGCGATACTGTTACAATTTACCCTGCTGCAGTAAACATTTCACTTCACGAGATAAATCTCATTTTTTTTTTTTACCAAAATTAATAGACTGGAATTTTTCATTGAACTGAAAAACTGGAGCGTGTTCACCTTCAGTAGAACTATGAATAATCAAATTTTTGTTTCATTAAATTTGATTTTTAATTTTAATTTGTTTTTCAGGAGAGGAATGCCGAAAGTGCTATAGAAGCTCTTAAAGAATACGAACCAGAGATGGCAAAAGTAATGCGTGAAGGGAAGCACGGAATTCAGATGATTCGTGCTAATGAACTTGTGCCGGGTGATATCGTTGAGGTTTCAGGTATCTTTCAGTGAAGAATATTTTTCATACTTTTTTTGGATGTTTTCTTTTTTTTATATTAAGATAGTAGAAATCGTGTTATATTCTGAAATCAATGAATTAAATTCTGTCGACGTATCCTTGTGATCGTCCGCTTTGTTCTTTCACTCAGCAAATTATATAATTTTACATCCTTATCGATTATTGTTGCATAGCGGATATATTCAACAATATTATTGTATCTTCAAAAAATGTGCAACAGTAGTGGAAAATTATAATCACTGTTAGAGTAGATCGATACAAACCTGATTGCACTATTGATTTGTCCCATTCACTTACTTTGCAATACTTTCAGAATATATTACTGTTTTAATCTGCTTGTTTGTACAAAGAATTATCATTATTTCAGTGGGTGATAAAATTCCCGCAGATTTACGTTTGATAAAAATTTATTCAACAACATTGCGTATTGATCAATCAATCCTTACCGGTGAATCAGTTTCTGTAATTAAATATACGGATAGCGTACCTGATCCAAGGGCTGTTAATCAGGATAAGAAGAATTGTCTTTTCTCCGGAACAAACGTTGCTGCTGGGAAGGTATGTATATTTTCTTAAATTATTAGCAGATGGGATATTGATTGCTATGAATGCGCGTAAAGATCATATTAATACTATCTATTTTAGGCTCGTGGTGTTGTTTTTGGTATTGGGTTAAATACGGAAATTGGTAAAATCCGTACCGAAATGGCTGAAACTGAAACCGATCGTACACCGCTACAGCAGAAACTTGATGAATTCGGTGAACAGTTGTCCAAAGTGTGATTTGCTTTGTTTTCATTCATCACTTTTTGGAATTTGAATTAAATCTAGAAATTTGTAAACACATTTCCCGCAAACTTTTATTTTAATTTGTAGTTTTTTTCAGTGAAAAATCTTCCAGGTTATTTCAATTATTTGTGTGGCTGTGTGGGCGATCAATATCGGTCACTTCAACGATCCTGCTCATGGTGGTTCGTGGATCAAAGGTGCTATATATTACTTCAAAATTGCTGTTGCGCTTGCTGTTGCTGCTATCCCAGAAGGTTTTTTTGTTTACATTTAATGAAGAAAAAAGATATTTGTTATTGGATAAATTTCGGAAAACTATTGTAAACATAAATCGAACTTTCACATTTCTTCAAATCTTTGAAATTGATATGTAATGATATATGCCTCTCACCTTACACATTCATTTGACGTTTGGTGTTTAGAAACTGAGGACGTGATGGCATTGAAATTAAGCGAATTTTGTCTGCATATTAATATTATAGGTCTTCCTGCTGTTATCACAACTTGCTTAGCTTTGGGCACACGTCGAATGGCTAAAAAAAATGCTATTGTGCGTTCGTTACCATCAGTGGAAACTTTGGGTTGTACTTCCGTAATTTGCTCAGATAAAACCGGAACACTTACTACTAATCAAATGAGTGTTTCGAAAATGTTTGTTGCAAGCAAAGTAACCGGCGACGATATTGATTTCCTCGAATTTACTATTAGCGGATCAACTTATGAACCATCAGGACAGGTAGCAAATTTGATTTACTTTATTTAAATTATTTGTTTTGCATTTTAATTATATGTCTCTTCAACTAATTCTATCAATATTTAACCGGAAAGAAATTCTGCAATAAATGACATAGTATTCGTAACTTTTATTACAAATGGTTTTTTGCATAATTTCTATAGTTTTGTAGAATTTTGGTAGGATATATTTGAATAAAACAAAATTTTTGTATATGGCTAAGCAGTGCTTTATCTGGAACGGATATTTCTCATAAGATTGTGAACATTAATAATCATTTGGGATGAAGTGGTTAGCAACTGAGATTGGTTATTATTTACATTTCGCTTCTTCTGATCAAACGATACGATCAGTAAAAATAGATGTCACGTTTCAACAAAAAATTTTTATACTTGATTGAAACTTGATTTTTTTTTCAGGTATTTCATCATGGACGGCAAATAAACTGTGCAAGTGGTGAATTTGAGGCTTTAACAGAATTGGCAACTATTTGTGCAATGTGCAACGACTCTTCTGTTGACTATAACGAAGTATGATATAAGTTTAATTTTTCTTTTTTTTTTTTGCAATTCTGATATGAAAAATTAACTATAATTTTCATTTTAAGCTTTCAGAATATAGTGTTTTAACCAGTAGTTATCAGAGGTTTCACAAATTACTTTTAGGGCTTTGATTGTCTTGGCATGTTGTAATTTACGGAGTTTAAGATGAAATGGAATAATTAAAACATTGAAAATGTTTGTTTATATTTTCCAGACGAAACATATGTATGAGAAAGTTGGTGAAGCAACGGAAACAGCATTAGTTGTTTTATGCGAAAAAATGAATGTATATGGAACGAATAAAGTGGGCTTATCACCTCGTGATCTGGGAAATGTTTGTAACCGAGTGATTCAACAAAAATGGAAGAAAGAATTTACTTTGGAGTTTTCACGTGATCGGAAAAGTATGAGCGCATTTTGTATACCATCATCCGGTGGGACGAATGCAAAAATGTTTGTGAAAGGAGCACCAGAAGGTTACTTTCATTATATATTCTGTGCTAAAGTATCAAATCTTTTCTTGAATTTAAAGAATAAAATTTTGGTGTCGAAATTTCCAGGTTACCTCATTTCATAAACCAGAACATGGAGATTGAGAAGACACATTAAATTTGTTTTAAAGTTTTTTTACGTTTTTTTTTTTTTTTTCTTTTTTAAACTGTATCACAGCTTTATGCATGCTTGTATAAATGAGACTAGGGAGAAGTATGATGCTCTTATTATGTGCCCAAGCGCTGTGCTGGATATACTGGCAACTTGTAAGAAAAATTGTAGGGTCATAAAAATACTTTTCGTAAAAAAAGAAAAGTAAGAGTATAGTAGTTTGCTTCGCATTTTTTAAAGAAAATGTGCATATAAATCATTTATCAGAAATATGTAAATGCCCAAGTTTATTTACAAATGCTTTTTGAATTATTGCCTCAACTATCAAATATCTGTTTTACTGTTTTTCTCATGATTTCTTCTTTTAGGTGTACTAAATCGGTGTACTCATGTTCGAGTGAATGGACAGCGTATACCATTAACACAAAAAATAACGCAGAAAATCGTTGATCAGTGCATTCATTATGGTACCGGACGGGATACTTTACGATGTTTAGCTTTGGGAACAATCGATAGTCCTCCAGATCCTCGCACGTAATTTATTATCATTTTTTGAACGGAAAAAAGTGGGGGATGATGTTGTAGTGTAAAATTTGAATAGTTTTTTTTTTTTCCCCCAAGTCGCATGATATCTCGAATGTAATCACTTGTATTAATTACATTTAAAAACCAAACAATTAATCTTACTGTACTGTAGTGAAATTTTCGGCACATATTCAAATGATACAGAAATGTTTTGTAGTATGAATTTGGAAGATTCGTCACAGTTTATACTTTACGAGAAGGATATAACATTTGTGGGCGTTGTTGGCATGTTAGATCCACCACGAGCAGAAGTGATTCCTTCAATTAAAGAATGTCGTATGGCCGGTATCCGAGTTATCATGATCACCGGTGATAACAAAAATACTGCAGAAGCTATTGGTCGTCGTATTGGACTTTTTGCTGAGGACGAAGATTCTACCGGTAGTATCACCATAATTTCATTTACAAAATCACTTAAAAATGAAAATTTCATGTTCCAATTTTATATGTTAATGGCTATGATATATGCGATTTATTTATTTGTCGAGTGAATTATGGTGTATTGCTGAATTAATATTGCCATTACTGTAGCTGTTATTGTTGTAAACAAGATGAAAAATATGGTTGGGATCATTCGGAATAAAAAAAAAATAATGACTTTATCACAATATGGAAAGAATTTCAGGTAAGGCATTTACCGGACGGGAATTTGACGATCTACCACCAGAGCAACAAAGCGATGCTTGCCGACGAGCTAAACTTTTTGCACGTGTTGAACCCACTCATAAATCAAAAATTGTTGAATTTCTTCAGTCCCATGGTGAAATTACTGCCATGACTGGCGATGGAGTAAACGATGCACCAGCACTGAAAAAATCCGAAATCGGTATGGTACTAGCAGTTTGAATATTTGTATTCATATGATGCACTCTCATAATGTTTGCTTGTAGTAGTGAGTAGCCAAGTTTCAGATAAGTATGAGGAGCAAGTTTAAATCATTATAGCACTCATTGATAACTAAGTAGTATGGTTTTAGAGTTGTATTTGTGACGTATATAAAAATGATACATTTCATTATAAAAAGAATGTTATTTTTGCGATATTTCATCTCATAAGTTACGATGACATGTGCTATGCAAACGTTATCACGATTAAAGATGCATTATTTAAATCATTTTCTGATTCTTCTCATTCCTTCAAGTACTTCTATTTGCTGATTCTATCCTTTTTTGCAAAAGTTAATTATTTTTGATTTCAGGCATTGCTATGGGTTCAGGAACAGCTGTTGCAAAAACAGCGTCAGAAATGGTTCTAGCTGATGATAATTTTGCGACAATTGTTGCTGCTGTTGAAGAAGGACGAGCTATTTACAATAACATGAAGCAATTTATTCGTTATCTTATTTCATCAAATATTGGCGAGGTTTCACAAAGTTTAATATATTTCTTATTCGAAAGCGAGATTTTTTCAGATCAATATTTTCGCTTCATTTTTCTTAGTTAGAAAATGAAAATTAGTTTGAAATAATCTTATTTTTTTCCAAATTGAATGAAAAAACCTAGATGGTTGCGTTTCGAATTTATGGAAAATAAGGATTTTAAAAGTTTTTCAAAATCTATTCACACTGCTAGTTTAAATATTAGCACTTCGAAATGTTGAATAATTCGGAGCAGTTTAAGGATGAGATTTTAAGAATGAAGAACTAACTGAATCCTAAACTGCGTTACCTCTCTTTCTGAAATGTCTAATTATAATAAAACAGTGTCGAAATATAATAGCTTGGTCTTTTTACACAAGCATGTGAATCAATTAGATGGAATTAGAAGGTCAGAATGTTTAAAAATAGATAGTCTGAATTTATTGATTCCTGAATAAAGAATTTTTCAGGTTGTATCGATTTTTTTAGTAGCAGCATTAGGCATACCCGAAGCATTAATTCCCGTTCAGCTACTGTGGGTGAATTTAGTCACCGATGGTCTTCCGGCTACTGCTTTAGGTTTTAATCCTCCGGATCTGGATATTATGGACCGACCACCACGTTCTGCTGGAGAGTCGCTTATCTCGAAATGGCTTTTCTTTCGTTACATGGCTGTCGGATGTAAGTTTTTATTGTCATATTAAAATAACTTCTTTTTAAAAAAAGAAAGTTTCTGGTGATGCTGTCTGTCTGGATTATTTATGATGCATCACTACAGAATGTTAACAGAAATGCAAAAAAAAAAAAAAATTTCTAATCACTTATTACTCAAATTTCTTTGTATACTCTTCCCATTATTGTGCAATCTTTTCCACTGAATGATCGAAATGACTGAAACATGAAATAAAAATGAAATTAATTTGATATTTTTTTTGCACATCTGTTTCTCTTTTTTTAGCATATGTTGGATTAGCAACTGTTGGTGCAGCGATGTGGTGGTTTTTGTTGTATGAAGATGGTCCACAGATCAGTTATTACCAATTGACACATTGGATGCGTTGCGAAATTGAACCAGAAAACTTTGCCGATCTTGACTGTGCTGTTTTTGAGGATGCACATCCGAATGCAATGGCACTTTCAGTTCTAGTTACAATTGAAATGTTCAACGCACTAAATAGGTTTTCTTTTTTCTTTTCGATGTAGCAGATTTTCTGCACTGTTAAATCAGTAGTCAGGTTTTATCTGTTCTAGTTTACTTCTGCAGCTAGGATGAAATAACTTAGGAAAAAACTGCTATTACAAATCCTTTGACGTTGTATTTTTACTTAATAGCTTTTAGAATTCCTAGATAACCATTGCCATGATGTACTTTTGGAACCAAAATTTTCAAAAGAATTTCTTGATCATAGTTATTAATGTGTTGAAGGAATAAACAAATTGAAATATTTATTTACGGTTGAAAATGTGCAATTTACAGTTTATCGGAAAATCAATCGCTTTTGGTAATGCCACCATGGAAAAACATCTGGTTGATGTCATCGATAGCTTTATCGCTGTCATTACATTTTGTTATCTTATACGTGGAAATTCTGGCAACGATCTTCCAGATTACACCACTTACACTAGTGGAATGGTTCGCAGTGCTAAAAATTTCATTCCCCGTTATTCTTCTGGATGAAGTTTTGAAATTTATCGCTCGAAACTACATCGATGGTGAGACTGTTTGCCGTATCGGTGATTATGAAAAGCCAGTCAAGAAACGTGTGTCACATACCCTACTTACTGTTGTTATGCTAACCACGCTTTGTGTTGGTTACTTTTATTGGCTTTTGAAACCATATTGGTCACAACTAATGCATGCTTTTAGTATGGATCTACAATCGAATTCAAACAGTTTTCATTCACATTCGCATGATGATTTATGATAAATTAATTTTTCATGTCTTACTTATGTGGGTATTTAAACTAGCAACTAAATACAACGTACGGAAACTTGTTTGATTTTCTTCCACCTGTGCCATCTGAAAAGTGTGATGATAATTCGTCTACAGAGTGTTGTGGTAAATTTCTGAACTTAAATATTTACTTTCATTTTTAAATCCTACTCGTCTTACTCATTTTTGCAGATTAATTTAAAGAATTTTTCAAACTTAATGGAAAAATTTCGAAAGTTTAGATTATGTTTCTTACCACATTTTTTTTTCCCTCTTCATTTGCACCTCCTATGTTTTTTTTTTTTTTTTTTTCTTTCTCTTTCCTTCCAATTCCTTCTTAATCATTCTATTTAGCTTTCATTCTATACCTAGAATTACCAGTGGAGAAGAGAAAAAAAGAAGGAAAATATTGATAGATTATAAAGAGTGAAATTATGATGAGAGTAAATCATGACTTGTTTCCTTCTATTGTTGCTTATATTAGAAGTGCTCTTCACTTTTGTTCCGCTTATTTACTTATTATATACAACTTCAACTATTTCTTTTTCAGCAATTTGATTAATTGTCACTTATTTGAACAAAGAAAAAACTTTTGACATTTTGATGTGTTCTTTTTTTTTTCTTTTTGCTGTTGGGAAAATAATTTGTTAGTTTTGGTGCTCAATAATTTTACACTAACAAAACATGTAATTTGGATATATCAAATGATTAGATATAAATGAGTTGAAGCAAAAATGAAAAAGAAAAGTGCTGCATTTACATTTTAACATATTTTGTTTGACATAGTTAGAATTTGTGATGGAACAGTACAGCATTAATTTCTTTGAGCATCGTTTTATTTGAATCAGTACAACGTTTTATATCAATAATTGAACTCACTTTTTTTGGAATGGTTTATTTTCTTATGTTAAAAAAATGGTATTTTTGTATTGAAAGATATTTTTATGTTTCGTATTCATTTTCTTACCGCTTAAAACTATTTAGGTGAAAATTTTTGTAATTTCAAAAATTCTGTTTAGCAATTCTTTCAGTTAAAGCACTAGGGAAGTGATTAGAAGAGGAACGGTAAGCACTATGGCAAAATTTTTGAAATGAAAATGAGTATCATCTGGAATATTTTGAATGTGGTTGCATATATTATCAAAATAGTTAGGATTTGAATCATTTTATTGAATCATTTTAGGATTTGAGATAAGTTTTATTGGAGGGATTATTGAGAGAAATGTAAATTTAAGCAACAAAGTGGCTCTTTTCTCTTAAATTATTGTCTATTTTTTTTTTCCAGAAATTGTTAATATTTCGCAACAAATAAAGTGTCAGTGAATTTCGTATCTTTCATTGTTATTCATTGTTTTCCTTTTTGTTCTGTTTTACTAGAAAATATTATAATTAATTATTATTATTATTAATTGTAGTAAAAAGATCTGTTTTGCTTTTTAAATTCGTTGCTTCCATTATAAATTATTATGTAAGATATTGTTTAATATATGCATGATTTTATTTAATCAATGAAACAAGCTAACAATGCGAATTTCCTAAAGAATTTTTCCGAATAACCGGAATGGAATGCTAATAACAAAATGAGTTTTCAGTTTTTTTAATGAAAAACTATGATTAATTTTTTTTCGAAAATTTACTTTGTATGTTAGTTGATAGCTGGAGTAGTTCATAATGAATCAGTTTGATGTGATAGTTAACAATTATCCATAAACATAACAGTTATGCTAATATTTGCTGATCAAAGAACAAAAGGGAAGGTTAGATCGATTGTTGTCGGTGGGATATGGAAAGTTCTATTCAGGTCAAAGGTTAATCACCTATCTAGAGATTGCAGAGGAGTGTCAATCGCATGGCATAAGAATTAATTTGAAATTAACAAATTTACTGTGTGGTCTTTAGCAAGAAATGTGGCAATTTTAGGGTGAAAAGATTTCTTTAAGCTATTTTTATTATTTTTAAAAATTTTTATGCTAGTAAGCAACAATATTATAGATATTAGCTTGCAAAAGTTGATGAGAATTTATTTTCTGGAATTAAGTGAAGTTTTACCTTCATATAGATTAATTAATGCAGAGTGAATAATAATTTTATGATTTATTTATGCTAGAATCTCAAAGATGAAAAAGTTTTAGTGTTAAGGTAAATGTAATTAAGAAAATAGGAAAGCAATTTTAAAAAAAAAATCTTAAATTTATTTAAAAAATTTTTAGCTTAAATAAAAGGTAAAATATTTTCAGTACTTTCGGAAGAAGTAATCAAAAAAGAATTGTGAGATGAAAAACGCGAATGAATGATGATGGATGATGCAAGGAGTAATAAAAAAAGAAAAAAACAAAAAAAAATCCTATTGAGCAAAAGTTGAGGTCAAATTGAATGTATGCAAAAATATAAAAATAGTGTTGTTATTATGTTATATTATGGTCCCATATAAAGAAAAGGTCATTCTATAAATGAAGAAGGGTCATTTATTTAACCTTTTGTTTTCAAAAGTTTAGGAATAATTTCATTTTAACACGTTTTGCTAGCACATTCACATTTTTAGTAGTATTGTCACCTATATGTCATCTATGAAAATTCGCAAAACCCTTCTTATCATTCAATTGGAAAAATGATTGTTATCATTTATAAAATGTGCAGTTAAAATTTATACGTGAAAATCAATTTTATTTGCAATTTATAGATTAATTTAATTTAAAAAATTTATTAGAAAACTTTTCAGTTCTTATCATCTATTTAATTTATTTGAATAGTGAGAGCAAGAAAAGTGTGTCATCAATCTTCTATTTTCTTTAGCTTTTTCTTCCCTCTTTTTCAAATTAAATAAATATTTTTCTTTTTGTTTCTGAGTTTTAACAAATTCATTATTATAGATTTTAATAAATTCGATAATTAATATCAAAACTTTAATAGTATGTTTTATGGACTCTTTCATTTCCTTTTTTTTTTTTTTTTTTTCAGCAATTGATAGTTTTTGGGGAATACGAATGATTATAATGATTGCATTGATAATATTAAATCAGTGATAATTCATTTTGAATTTATTTCTTTCCTTAATATTGCTATCATACTTGTAAAATGTAAAATTTGATAATTTCTTTGTTTCCTCTCTTTTTCTTTTTCATTACTAATCAATCTTCAAATATTTTAACATAAAAATTTCTTTTCTCAGTCGTTTTTTTTTTTTTTTTTTTAGATATTTAGCATAGATATGAAAATTAATTCTGATAGTTAGCATTTTCAATTTTTCTTTTCTTTTTCCCTCTCTCTCTCTCTCTCTCTCTCTCTCTCTCTCTCACCACTGTCACATTTGTGCCACAATTAATTTATTTGCATTAGGCTATTATTATTTCAAAAATTAAGCCTAGTTAAATAATTCAGATAGCTTCTTCTTCTTCTTTTTTCATTTTGTATCTTTGTATAACATAAAGATCAGCACCACAGTTTGCTTGGCCTACTATCACTATAGATGAAGAAATAAAAGCTTGGGTAATAATATTCTTAGCTAATTTAATAAGATATTAATTCAAATTATTTCATTACATTTCACATTTGTAATTTGCTCTTTCTTTTTTTCATTTAAAGAAAAAAGTGTAATTTTTGTTAGCAACTATTTTAAGTAAGTGAAAATTATGTTATTTGAAGAAATAATTGAATTAATCGATTTTTTTTTTTTTGAAAAATGAAAATATTTCTTTTAATTATACAAATGTGCTTATTTTAAATAGGAAAAATGGTATAAATATGTGCTTGAGTGTTATTTCAATAAATACAAATGATAAATGAGTTTGAATTTCAATTTTAATTACTCTTTGAGAGAAATTATCTAACAAAAATGGAAAAATATTAAATGAAAAAAAAAAAAAAAATTGCCATTATTTATATAAGAAAATCATTAATTCCTGTGATAATTGTATCATTTTTTTCATTGATAGAAATAGAAACAATAAGCAAATGTAGGAAATGTCAGAAAATTAAAGACGAAGAAAGATTAAATGCAAAAATTTGTCAATGAAATAAAAGAAATTTTTGGAAATATTGATAACAAATAATTTAAATTTAAAAAGATTTTATGCTTTTTCTTCCATTCAACAATTTTGATGAAATCATTGCAATTTATAAAAGTCAAAATTTTAAAATAACTGAAAGTTCCTTTCTTTTTTTAATATAATCAATCATTTTAAATAATCAGTCATCAGCCATTCGATTGATCAAAAGAATATTTTCATTTTCAATTTATTCTTGCTTTTATTCTAATACAAACAAATAAATACTAAAACTTAACAAATCGCAGATAAGATTGTAAGAATTAATTTTCACAATGAACCACTAATCAAGAGACCGGGCCGCACTACTTAGGCCAGAATTTGGTGGCAGCGGTGACTTTTTGGTTTACCATTTTCTGTTAAATGTTTTGGGGATGGTTGGTGGTTCCTGGTGGAAGGTTTCTGGGGTTTTATGTTGTGGCCATAATAAATTTAAGTATTTGATTATTATTGTCATTATCATTAATCATTATTATTATTATTACTCTTATTATTACTGTTGCTATTATTATTACTTCTTAAATTTTAGTGGAAACTTATTTCTACTGGATGATACTATTAAATATGTTACATCATTCCCTAATCGAATATTCAATTTCTTAATGGTTATACTGTTTAAATAGGTTTTCGCCTTAATTTTTAATTAATCATTAAATGTTATCTTATTTACTTAGCTAATTGCTTATGAGTTCCTCGTGTTTAAGGCATTTCATTGTGTTATGTTTGATTATGTTATATTTAAATAGTAAGTTCAGATTTAAAATTTTTAGTTATTTAATTATTTCTTCTACTTATATAATTTGCAGTATGATACGATATTTTATTCCACGTTACAAAGCAACCGTATTACTAAACGTTATGTTTGCTATGATGCTCGTCCTTTTCGTAGTATTCTATGCACGTAATCTTTTGCAGTTTCAATTTCTTGCACGGAAAGTATGCATTTTTATTTAGAAATTTATATTTTGTTAAGTTTAAATTTACTTTATCAGCCAGATAACAAATATCGCCATTACCTAATCCGGTGGTTGAATCATTCCGTTTTCCACACCACGTTCATCAGCGACGATTGAATGAAAAACCAGACACAGATTTGGTCACCAAAAGACACATCCTCGTTATTAGTCAGATACAGTTTTGGCGATCACTGGAGGTTGCCCTATTCTAAGTTATTGAATATTCCTTGCGGTTGAAATGTTCTACTTTTGTTGGATTACGATTTTTCTCTTTTCTTTCTTTCCCGTGTTTCAATCCTTGAAAATTCTTGCAAGCGGGAGCACGATGTTATGCTGCATCAAGTGCCAGATTATTCGAAGAAGCGTATTGGTCCCGGAGAAGATGGTACTGGAGTATATTTGACAGGAAAACAAAAAGTACAAGGAGAAGCAGACATGAAAAAATGGTTCATGAATTTGGTTGCAAGGTAACACATATTTATTTATTTTGGAGGAAGACAAATTGTCATTTCTTAAGCTAAAAGGATGTGGTAAAGAATTTTAAAAACATCAGATTTTGTGTAAAATATTTAAAAAAAAAAAAGAGAAAACTGAGCTATTACATCTCTTATTGCAGAATTATTTATGAATTGTTGGTGGGTTATTAATATAACCGAAAAAGTACTGTCTGCCTGATAAAAGTTAATTATTCTAACTTATGTTTTGTAGAGGGTAATACGCTTTAAAAATTTAATGCATGTTTTAAAGCACGATATAGGTGGGAGAGTTGCAGCCATGATTATTGCGATTATTATCACATTAAATTCTGATATTACATTATCATTTTTGCAAGGCTTATTGAAAATGCAATTCTTATGAAGAATTGTTGTATTGATACAAACGTTTTGAGTCAGATTCTTCATAATAAAAGAAATATGAATAGTAATATACGAAATATTCAGTGTTGAATATTTCCTACTCTCAGATTAACATAGTAACATTCTGATGTAAAGACAACTGGTTACTTTGCTCATTAAATAAGTACAATAATCCTTTGAAGATACTGTATTACAATAAATTTGTGGTAATTTTTCTTCATCAATTTCTGTCTCGTAGAAAATGCTTGTTGTTTGAATATTTATGTGTTTAGAATGTTAAGAATGATATCAGATAGTCATTTATACCAATATCTTTGTAATATTACGGTCATTAAATTATCTCTCATGCGATGCGTTAAAGTAAGATTTAAACACTGCTTTATTATTTTCAACATTCTTCAATATCCTGTAAATTTCTGTTGCAGTGATTTGATATCACTGGATCGGAGTTTGCCAGATCATCGCCACAAACAGTGCCATAAAATCAGTTATTCTGATGATTTACCAGTTGCTTCTGTGGTGATTATTTTTACTGATGAAGCATGGTCACCTCTAATGCGAACAGTGCATTCCGTAATCAATAGAACACCACTTAAACTGCTACAGGAAATCATTCTAGTCGATGATTTTAGTCAGAGAGGTTTGCTTTTTATTTAATTATTTATTATCAAGTGCTTCCCAAAAATGTGAACCATAAGATAAACATGCCCGCTGAAAATTTAAATACAAAAAATCAATAGTTCTTTTTCCTTCTATCAGTGTGTTTATTTTTTCTTTGACTAGAAAAAGCAGTAATATTTTTAGGATTAAAAAAATGATTAGTGGAATAAGTATTACTGTGTATAGCTTTGTATTTATATCTGTCTTGCAATCATATTCCAGTAGTTCGGTCGTTATTATGAATAGTTAAAGGATTGTGCATGATATAAAGTATAACTTACTTTAAGTTATTAATGAAGATTTTTTTAAAAATTCTTTTCCATTTGCATAAATTATATGGGATCTTACATAAAATTTGAAGGACGTGAATTTCTTGATAACCTTTTATACTTTTGAATGGGATTTCATCCACTTCAAATCTATATTATTTAGCACTGATATAAAATTCTGTAAGCAGCAGCAGCAGCAGCAATTTGACTGTACTTTTAGATGAGTTAAAGGAAAAGCTAGAAGAATACATTAAACGGTTTGGTAACAAAGTACGTTTGGTACGAGCGCTAGAACGGCAAGGTTTGATACGAGCGAAATTACTAGGTGCAAAAGAAGCAGTTGGTGATGTATTAGTATTTCTTGATTCTCACTGTGAAGTAGGAGAAGGATGGTAAGTTCTTTTATTATATTCATTTGATTAAATTTTATATAATTTTATAATAACAATTATAATAAAAAGCAGTAACATGCTGTGTAGCATTTGTTTTGCAATTCATTTTTTTTCTAGGTTTACTAAATCTAGTCATCCAAATACACTTGTCTTGAAAATTTTTTTTTTTGTTCATAAAGAACGTTTTGTAACGGCTCAAGATATTTATCACTTTGAATAAATGAGCAATTGCATTCTGCCTTAAAAAGTTAGACTCCTTCCAATTCTTATTCAAGATAATTGTTACCTATAAAAAGAAATTTATATTTTACGAGATTCAGTTCTCTACTTCTTATAGGTTAGAGCCACTGTTGGCACGTATCAAAGATAAACGGTCAGCTGTTCTTTGTCCTATAATTAATCATATATCAGCAGAAACATTAACTTATTCGGCTAATGACCGCCCTACGAATGTTGGTGGGTTTTCGTGGAGCCTTCATTTTTTGTGGGATCCTATGCCGAAGGAATATTTCGATGCAGATCCCACGGAACCAATCAGGTTGGCCAGGCTTTTCAAAATTCCAATTTTTTAATGTAAAATTTTTTCACATTGTACATCAGCAAGATTTCTTATGCTTCTTGGTTTTGTTGCCAATGGCTTCATTTTTAATGTTTTCATTGTGATAACTTTTCAAAAGAGTGCAGAATGGTTTTGTAAACAAATCTTATTCGACATTTTCAGGTCTCCAACGATGGCAGGTGGTCTTTTAGCAGTAGATAGGTCATATTTCTTCGAAGTTGGTGGATATGATCCTAAAATGGATATATGGGGTGGAGAAAATCTTGAAATGTCATTTAGGGTTCTTTTTTAAAAATGTCATTTTTTAAAAATCATATTGTAATAGTGCAACATCGAAAAGACAAGCATTAGTGGATAAATTAATAATACTGTACTATTTTAGGTTTCCATCAATTTGTCCATCAGATTACTTATTGATTGTCTTAGGTGTGGATGTGTGGTGGAAGTATTGAATTTATTCCTTGCTCACATGTTGGCCATATATTTCGAGATGGTCATCCTTATAATATGATTGGGCCTGGTGACAATAAAGATGTGCATGGTACTAATTCAAAAAGACTTGCAGAAGTGTGGATGGACGATTACAAAAAATTTTATTATATCCATCGATTAGATTTGAAGGTACAATTTGTTTATGGAATGATGTCATAATTTTGAGTAGTCGCAAGTTGAATTTTTTTTGGATGAGTTTTTGATTTTATTTGGTCTTTATTTTCTGTTAGCTTGAAAGGTATGCTTTAGAATTAGATAGCATGAATATTAGTGGTAGCAAATAGAGTGAAAAGATTAGATAATGCAAATTGGAAAAGGGATTCCGCAGCCATTTAGTAAATTTTTGAAAAATTGATTAACTTTAGTAAAAATATGTCATTTTCTACTTAACACATGGGCACATATGTGAGATGATTTTGTTTTACAGGGAAAAGATGTTGGTGATCTCTCGGAAAGAAGAGCTTTGCGCCAAAAATTGAGATGCAAATCATTTAAGTGGTATTTGCAAAACGTTGCAAAAAATAAATTTGTTTTAGATGAAAATGTTGCAGCATTTGGCGCGGTAAATTAATTTTTTAAAGTATAAATGAACTTAAGTTGATACTTTATACTATTACAATAGATATTGAACAAACGGCTTCGGTCTTGCCACTGGATTTGATATTCAGTGCTTAGCGTGAAAAATTGTCGTTAAGAGCACTTTGGGTTATCACATTATATGACAGGAATTAATATATCTTCAATTTTAGCTGCGAAATCCATCAAGTGGACTTTGTTTGGATACACTACAACGTAATGAAGATGAAGTTATACCTCTTTGTGTCTTTTCATGTCAGAATGGTAAAAGCCAAACTCAAGTATGTTTTGAGTTTGAATATAATCCACAACGAGTTATTGTTCTTGATTGAAATGTTCTGAACAAGAATTAGTTAAATAATCAAAGATTGTAGAATAATTACGCAGTATGAATGTTGCTTACCATACCTGAAATAGTCCATGTTTATAGTTTCATCAGAGTAACATCCTGCTGTCTTAGTAATTTTCAAATGATCTTAGGAATGAGACTTGCAAGAAAATATATAAATCAGAAATACTATCTAAGGTAATTTTTTTTTTCCATCACTGCTCCAGGAATTTAACGTAGCACTAATGTGTTTTTTGCATTTAGATATTTTCTTTGACAAATGATGGAATACTGAGACGTGAGTTAACTTGCGCAAAAATTGATCGGGATACTGTAGGAACTAATAAGACAACTGTTCAATTAGTGCATTGTGGAGAAAACGAGAAAGAAGACAAATGGATTTTGAAGGTGATTTTTTTGTTTATAATTGAATTTTCGCAACTTAAAACCTGTTTTAATATAATGTGAGATACATATATCTTAGTTTTATTTGTCTTTTAGACAAGAATAATTCAAAATTTTTAGGATGGAAAATTGCGAAATGAGAATATGGATTTGTGTTTGGATGTTACAGGACTGAAGAATAATGATAATATCATTGCATGCAGTTGTATAAGCGATTTAGATACACAAAAATGGGAAATTCTAAAGGTCGATTTGTAATTTTACAGTATAAAATTCATTTTACTTTACTTCGTGGTATATTTTTCATGGACCATGTATTTTCTTTTGAAGAGTTGTCTTTCATCTCAGTTCATTTATTCGTATGCTTTTAATCTTTTCATTTTTCATAAAAGTTAATTATAGGGTTTAGCGTGAAATAAATATATGTAATGCCCATTTAGTCAGAAAAATGCAAAGGATGCGTTTATTAATGTACTTTCCATTTTAAATATTCGATAATGATCTAATTATATTAACTATCGTTTGGCATCACGTTTGCACACCCTTACTGTTTTTACTTCTACAAATTTCTTAAGTGTATTATAATTCTATCATTACATGACTGAAGTCTCCTTCTATATATATATCAAAATGCAGGTATACTAATTATGTGGCAGAATTCAATTTGGTGTAAAACTGGTATTTTGCATCTTCTTTAAATTTCGCATATTTTTATGCTGTGATAATAGCTTTGAAAAAAAGAAAGAATTCTGGACTATTTGTTGTTTAGTATTTCCTTAACTTGATCATCGATCTCTGTAAGGTAACCGTGATTTTACTTCCATTAGGGTTTCTTAATGTTTAGATAAATTTAGGTTCTTCAATAACTTTTTGTAGGGAATGTAACATATGTTTGCTGTATTCGTTATAAATGATGTTAATTTTGTTTGTTAGGTTGTAACACTTGATTATTGCACTTTCTTTCCAAGTGATATATGAAGGCTTTTTGTAGCTTTTCTTTTATGCTGGAAATATAATGTTTGGAAAAAGCATTTGTTTGATTTTTTGGAATTTTCCATCGAAAAGCTTAAGGAGGCATATGGTTTTACTCTATGAAGCCTATACTGTACTTATATTATGATGACGTACCCATAATTAATAACAGCATAAAGATTAACATTATCGACTAGACATATTCATTGAAGGAAGTTCGATTCAGTATGACATGCATACATTTTGTGATGTTACGTTTCATTTAGCCTGCAGATGTTAAGCCTTCCCAAATTTTATAAAATAAGGCACAACAATTACAGTTATTCTTAACGGAGGTGGCAAGAGTGCGAATTTTGTTTATATTTGTTACGAGGTTTTTATGAGTTTGTATTTGTAGGATTGCTGCAATTTGCATTTTGATTTAATTTTTGAACTTTATTGGAATGGCAGATGATGAAGGAGAAGCAACGGATACAGTACGGGTGAAATATCCGCTCACCGTGCAGTACTGTGGAGGTTGTTTGTTTCTTCTAATGATGCTAATGAAAACTTTAGATTCAGTGTCATTCAGGAATTGAGGTTTTCAGTTTCATTTTCGTGAAGAAAAAGTTCTAAATTTTTTTTTCTTGAACTGCAAATTGTTATTTGTTATTTTTTTTTTCTTTTTTAGTATGCAGTATGCCGCTTGAATATTGCGAATACAGTGGAATGACTGATAAATGTTTAAGTTGGCTAGAAGCTAACTTACCATCCGAGTTCGAGAAATTGAATGTGGCAGATCGGAAAGAGTCAACAGATGCCGAAAAAAAACATCAAAAACGAGGTGGCAAGGTGAATTTCATCCTATTTGCGATTTCATTTGTGATACAAGTTTGGGAATTTTTTTGGTTGCTTGAAAGGAGAAAAACAGGAAATCCAGCGAATATTCTAACTCATATTATTATCTGTCTACAAAGTAAGTGGATGTGCAGGGGACAGTGGGTATTTAGTGAATGAATTAAAGTAATGATGAGATGACTTGTTTGATTAGATAAGATTAGCAGTTGCATGACATATCCTTGTTATTGCTACCTATTCTCTTATTTTTATTGGTATATTTCGTTGATCTGGAACATTGTAGGATTAATTAACTGTTATGATAATAATTTAAATGTTTACAAAAATTGCATTTGCACTGTAGTACTTTGATCCGGAAAAATGTTACGGTTTGGTATTTAAAATTGGGTTTTTTCAGGGTTCCAAAATTGTAAGCGAAAAAAATGCAGCAGTAAAAAAGAATGTGATAACAAAAGTTACATTACAACGAGTAGCTCGTGGAAAAAACAAATTTGTTACAGTAATTAAAGGACTAGCTTCATTTGGTAACTTTGTTTTTGTTTTTTTTTTTTTCTTTCTCATCCCATTAAGTTTGATTCTAACTTATAATTCTATAGGTACAGATACAGTCAGGATTACAGAAGCAATTTTACCTGATTGTACCTGAGAGAAAATTACATTTAAAAAGTAAAAATTTCTTCAAGAAAAACTAACGTGAAAGAAAGATCGCAAGGTATTTCGGTACACGTTGACATTTTATTCTTTGTTGCTCGCATTTTATTGCGGAACATTTGGAACTACATCTTCAACTGATGTAGATAGTTGGATTTTCTGTTTGCTCATTTCAAATCTAACATGTAATCGATTTTGCTTACAGCTTTAAATTTAAATGCTGTAATTCTCCCATATTAACTTCTATACTGTACAAATTGTTAGTTTAGTTGTAATGGAAATTTCATCTTCAAATTAAGTAATTAGATTTTCTTGAGTTTATTAATTTATTTGTAGATGTGGATTTGAAAGCTACCGCTAAATTATTTGCTGGACGTTTTGCATGTGGTTCATCAGTAACAGCAGCTGATGAAATAGTGGTGCAGGGTGATGTAAAGGATGAAATACTGGAGATAATAGGAACAAAATGGCCATATATTGATTCGAATTTAATTGAAGATCTTGGTGATCAAAAACGTTAAGTATAAGTTGCCTTTAGGTGCGCTACTAATATATTACATTCATTTTCGTCATCAGTTTTCTGCATGCTCATGTATGGCGTCATCGACAATAATTTAATAAATGTTGTGTAAAGATTTATAAATATTTTCTCTTCTAAATTTCGTCAACACTCTGGGTGTTTAAAATGTATTCTTGTGCTCACTTGACCACTGTATTATTCGTTTTTATATTGCATAGGTAGTAAAGATTCTCATCCATATAAATGAAATTATTTTCAAGTATGTAACATCAATAATTTGAAGCCATTTACGTTATATTGAAAATAATATCGTCATAAAGGAGGAAGAGATTTCACCTGTTATACTCTAATTTGGATATTGTATCTTACAAATATAGATAGATGCTTTCGTCTTTATATATTATCAGCACGCTATTCATATAGAATGGTTAGCTAAAATTAGCTTTGATCTCAACAAAGCAAGTGAGAAATATCCTTTATGATGACGATATTACTTTTTTTTTCGTGATGCTTGTAAAAGTTTTTACGAGGTTAACTGCTGGTCTCAGCATTTTTTGTTGTTATTTTCAAATTCGAAACTTCATATATATTTACTGTTTCTCCATGTCTTGTCTGTATGTAAAATGTAAAATGCAACTAATTTTGATTTAATAAAATTTGACGAACTGTTCTTGAGCTTCAGAAGTTTATCGTATATTTTCGGTATGCTGCAAATTAGTTATTTTCCTCATTTTATTTGTAAAATTTCCGCTTTCATCGATTACCCTTATCTCAGGATTTAAATATATAGTGTCAGAGAGAGATCCAACTCATAAAAGTGTTTTTTTTTTTTACATAACAATTGAAAAGTCTTTTCTTGGAAATCATTAACGAGGTTGAACTTGCAATATTAGATTATAGAAATAGGAATTAAAGGTTTGTTAATTAGTTTTTTAAATGAAGTCATTTATATTACGTGGACAGTGAATTTCTGTTATTAAAATGTGTTATTTTGATTTTCTGATTTGATTTTTCTCTGCCTTTTTACTCATCAAAGATATGAAAATTATCTTTTGGATGAATTTCTTACTATGTTAAAAGGATTGGCCAGCAAATTGACATGATCAAACTGAACAGTCATGCGCAAAAAAAGGGATTGTGAATTTTTTAGGAGTGAGCAGTGCATAGTTATGTTTGATGTTTCTTGCTTTTAATGATCTGGTTTTTTCTTTTTTAATAATCGGAGCTTGTAATGATTTGGTTAAAAAATTCAAAAATTCTTAATAGGATAGTTCTCATCTGATTCAAATTATTTTTAGTGTTTCATGTTAACTGCTTTCTAAAACGCTGATTGTTTGATAGTTAATTCCTTTTTTCTTCAATTTTGGAATCTTTGGTTTAAAAAATTTTGTTAGCTTATGCATCTGTAAAGACTGACAGTATTTTTATTGTCTGATCGCTTCATTTAATCGTGTTCGAAGTTTATATATTTCAATTTTTACATAATTTCTATTTGCAGCATTCATTCATTCACTTCGTTTGTATGACTTATTGAGTAATGCTCAATGTCTGACCAAATATCCACATCTGTGGATACTAGTAAAATGGTTCGTTTTTTCTTTCTTTCGTTGTCATGTTTTTTCTTTTTTTTTTTTTTTTGACAAATTCTCTGACAATGCTATGATAATTTTTGACTGAATATGTTTATTTGCCACACATCCTCAACTTATTTTAATCTGTGTGTGTGTGTGTGTGTGTGTGTGTGTGTGTATGTGTGTATGTGACTTCTTAGTATTAAATTTTTAAACATGTAAGTTTTGTTAATATATCAAATTATCTCTTAATACTCTTTTTAATGAAAGTTGATTGTATAAAAGATCTCTTTCGGCATATTTTATCACATAGAATTTCCAGGAACTCTTTTTTGAAATATTGCGTCGTAAAACGCATATTTTTTGTGATGTAAAAGAAAATGCGACAGTTTTGGAACTTAAGAAAATAATTGAAGGTATTCTAAAGGTGAGCTGATTTATTTCGGTTTTGTTTTACTTGATTTCAGAATATATTATAACTGGGGATTTTAATAAAAGAGATTTAATATTTTAACAAAATTAATAAAAGGTTTTACTTAATTTTTACTCATTAATTATATTTTTAGGTGCCAATCAATAAGCAGATTTTGAAGAAGCAAACCGAGGATGGTTTCTGGCATACAATTGAGGACCGTCAAACTCTTTCGGAGTGTGGTTATACCCCTCAGAATTCTCGTGCTCAAGCACCGGCACCGCTAGCACTTGTTGTTGCTAACGGTAAGGGTAGAATAATTCATAAAAGAGATTTTCAGTTTCATATATATATATATATATTTAATTTTCATAATCATATAAGTGCTTTCGAAAAAGTTTTTCCTTTTCAAATAAGCAGCGAATTTAGTAGACTTTTAGTGCTTTAAAAAAAAAATTTAGTTACAGGAGTATCTAGATTGTTAGAAGTTTTGTCAATTCATTTGTTGATAAGGCGATAAAATAAGGTGTTTCATTTTAAAAACTAGGAAAAGGCTAGATCAATTTTAACTAACTGAATCAAATCCTTTTTTTTTGTGTGTGTTTTCGTATAACCATTCAGAATTGTGGTGATGTTGAGGTTTGCTTCCTGCTAGAAGTAGGAGATAACTCACGGTGTCTTCACAGATATTTTCATCGATAAATGGAACACTTCGATGAATGACATATCTTTTTCTGTCTTATTTAGTGATTTTACTAATCTTGTTTGCAATTTCAGAAGAAGAGGACGTTATCATTGAACCTCTATCAATTCCACCACCTGTACCAGATGCAATGAGGCCTGAACAAGCCGCTACAAATGAACAGTGAGCCTGTATCTTCTTTAACAGAATTTTCTTCATGTAAACTACGATTGTGTTTTATTATTTTATGATATTTGTAACTGCCATTTGTTTGGCTTTCAAGATTTCATTGTCTCCAATAAAATATATTTACCACTTCGGTGGAATTTTTTGTCTGCAACAATGTATTCCTCCACTACTGTATACTTGGAAATATGTAAAAATGTTATTTGGAAGGAAGTATAATTTTGCCCTTACGAATGTACCCTGATTATCATTCCTTTTATAGATCTATGTTATATTGAATTATATTTCATTTTTTGAAGAAAAAATATTTCCTCGAATTTTTGTTTTTCTATTTATCCTCTCCCATTTTCACTATCTGACCATATTGAACATCTTTCTACTAATCCTACGACTAAAAGATAAGTTTGTTACTTTTGTTGGGGAAATCGTTGCTATTTCTCTTTTGTCGATAGTACTTCGGATTTCAGTCTTTTTCATAATATTCGATGAATTTTATAAGTTTGAAGTCGCACTGAAAGAAGGCATGATCAAAGGGAAACGAAAATTTGGGGAAGCATTTGGAGATGGTGAGAATACTACCACAAATTACTTCCATCAACATTTCGAGCAAACTTTAGATCCAGTTGTTGCGGATGGATTATTAGCATCAACCAATGAATCGAAGCGTATTGTTCTGGTTGGTATTTGCATATAATTTATTTTGTTAAATGCACTTTAATCAAAATCTGTGAATTATTGTATGTAATACCCTTTTTTCAGGAAGATCTTGGGATAGGTTTATTCCAACAGCGTTATTTTAAACTCGATGATACTACTCTAAAACAGGAAGAAATTAGAAATTTTGGTCTAAATTCAAGATTAGTGAAGAATTTTGAAATTTTTAATGGAAATCCACTAAGCAAAGCACAGCTATCATTATATTCCATTATCGGCAGATACATCGATCTGTGTGCAGCAGGATTAAAAATCGATTGCACAGTTACTGTTTCTTTCATCATTTCCAATAATTATATAGTGAACATAATGCAAAGTAAATTGTGGAGAAATCTCCTGCTTAATTTCTCTTTTTCATCTCTTAAAAGTTGAATCAAAATTTTAAACTATAAAGCGAAAATAATTTAGCCATTGTATTGTTTGCATGCTATCAATCATGTTACGCAAACACGAAATATCGTAATAAAAAATAAGCAATTTTTGCAAGAACGTCGCGAAAAGGTGATTTTTTTTTGTTTTCTGATGAAATCATTTTTACTTAATTATTAGTTAAATATTAGTAAATCTTGTTGCTGTATCATCAGATAGATAAGATAATATTCCTTTATTTTACCGAACATATACAGAGTAATAGTATATCTTTTTCATTTAATATACTTGCTCCCAACATTTGCTGTATGATTTGAAAATTATACTATGTGGTTTTTTTCGATTTAATATACTTCAAAAATTTTACTATGTGATTCGAGACTAAGTTTTGATGCGGAAGAAAAGAGGAATGATCACTTATTCACGTTTTATATTTGTATCATATGTTTTCTCATATTTTTATACGTTTTATTAAAATATTTTTAATTGACTAATGAAAATTTTTTTTTCAAGTTTAAATTTCATGTTCAGGGAACACTAACCGATGATGATATCGAAAATGCACGTGATCAAGGATTATCTCGACCAAAAGTGCTAATTATTTGCCCAATGAAAAAGGATGTCTTTCCAATTATTGAAAATTTTCGATTGCTAATTTTTGGTGATTCAGATAAGCCGTTTATTTCGAATTATCGGCGATTCAGAACGGAGTATGGCGATACGGGTTTCAAAATATCAGAAAAAAGAAAGGTCGAAGTTTCAAAAAATCACCGCCAATTTTATGAGACTGTTCATTTATCTCAATCGCATTTATGTTTTTATCAATTTATCAGTAAAAGTTTTATCGATGTTTTATCAAATTTACCATTAGGTATTCTTTTTTATTGCCCGTATGTTTTCGTTTCATTTTTTCATACAGCAATTTTATTTATTACTTTTCAGGTTTCTGTTGATTACCGGGAACTTATGAGCGGAAATATTGATGATTGCTTCCGGATTGGTGTTGCAATTGCCAAAAAAAGTTTAAAACTTTATACAGCATTTGATGAATCGGATATTTTAATTGCTTCACCACTAGGTTTACGGATGATTGTAGGTGAAGGTAGTGAGGAACGTGAAACGGACTTTTTGGCTTCCATAGAAGTGTTAATCATTGATAAGGTAGGTTCGTTTTTCTTTTTGAAGGGATTTAAAACAGTCATTTTTATGAATTTTTCGTTGCTTTTACAACGTATTTTTGTGGTGAAAAGTGATTGTCGGGATGAATAATATTCATAAATATCAGAATCTACCGGAATCAAATGCTAGATTTAGTTATTGAAGATTTCTATACTTTTCCTGCTCAAAACTTATGTTATTTAAAGAAAAACAGTTAAAGAAATTTAGGCTGACATATTGCTAATGCAAAATTGGGAACATTTGTTAAATATTATGAGTAGTTTACATATACAACCCAAGAAACTCACAGTTGATATATCACGAGTTCGGCGTTGGAGCCTTGAACAATATTCCAAATTTTACAGGTCTTTTTTTTCTTTTTTTTTTTTTTAACTTTTGAACAATATGTGTATAAACTAATGGGATTTATCAAATTAGGAAATAAATTATATTATTAGGCAAACAGTGCTAATATCAGAAGAACGTCGTGCGGAATGTGACGCACTATTTGCTGTTTATTGTAAGAATTTTGCTGGATTTGTCAAGCTACTGACACGAAGTGAAGGATTGCTAAATAATGTTTGTTTTTTCCTCTTTTTTGTACAAAATAGATTAAAGTTTCAGGGTTAATAACTATAAACTTGACGGATATTTAAACTTTCAAGCGAACGTGAAATTAGTTAATCAACTTCCGCAATATACAATTAATAATAACTTGCCTTTCCCTGACTTTGATATTCAGTTTGATCAATGAGGATATAAGAAAGTACTTTTTCATTGAAGGAAATTTCTGGTATGATGATAGTTTTGGTCAAATATGGAATAAACATAAAGTCTCGAACTAGTAATTCTTTATTATGCAATAATTGATACCGTTATCGGAGATTTTGGCAATTTCAGATAGAGATTCCATACTGCCAGGAGTTGCAGCGAATCGATGTTGACGTAGCAGAGAATCAGTCTGATATCCGATTTAATTTTTTCAAGGTATTTTTATCCAAGTCAATAAGGATAATGCGAACTTTTGAAAATTAATGAATTTTTTTATAGAACATTTTTTTAACGAAATGATATGTACATGCACATATACGGCGTCATAGAGAAGATGCTACCTTCGAAATAAATACAAATGACTTTTCAGGAAAAGATTCTGCCGAAGTGTGAATTGGGTACAGTTATTTTTATCCCATCTTATTTTGACTTCGTAAGAATTCGGAACTATCTAAAGAATGAAAATGAAAGCTTCGTCCAACTTCATGAGTACGCAAAGGAGGGAAAGGTCAGTCTTTACTATTAAACTTTCTGCTTATCTTTTTCTCCAGAAGTAATAAATACCAAATAGCGGGGAAAAAAGTTTATGACTGTGATACTACCATTTGTCTTTGGTATATTCTCAGTTGCTTTTGTCTTCGCTCGAGAAATAATGATATGATGATTTCTGATCTACAGTATTAGCGACATCCTTTCCCCGAGATTTTCTGGTAGAAAAACTACAATTTCTAAAATAAAGCCATAATTTACAGGTAGCAAAAGCGCGGGCATTATTCTATAAGAAGGAAAAGAAATTTATGCTTATAACAGAACGATTTCATTTCTATCGACGTTATAATATTAAGGTATTTATAAAGCTTTTATGATTCTTCTTTTTATTCTGAGAAAATAACTAAGATGCCAATAGTTTCTCTATGGGAAATGCCTATTTCGGTTATCCCTCTATTTCAGTAGTTATTTTTAGGCACAGACGTTTTATTGAAATTAAGTGGTTTTCTAAGTTAAGTCGCTTTAATTAGTTTTCAAATCTCTTATGCTTCCTTTTTTCTATAATTCAGGGTATCGGATCACTCACTTTTTATCAACCTCCTGCACAACCCAAATTTTATCACGAAATGATTAATCAGGTGGATTGTAATTATGCTCATGTTCGTATGCTATACACGAAATTTGATTTCCTTCGTATGGCTCACATATTTGGTGATGTTTGCACACGACAGATAATGTTTTCCACTAAAACATCGCATGCTTTGGTAAGCCGGTGAAAACTAAGTGTTGAAATAAAACTTCAATATAATGTGCTCAACTGTGATCAGATTTAACATTTCACTTAATATAAAAGTACGAGTTTGGAGAGATAAAAGAATGGAGACAAGCTAATTATCCCTTATTAATGAATAAATTAGAATAGCAGCCAAATTATTGAACAAATATAGCAAGGTACCGAACAAAATATGAATATAATTAGTAGATAAAATGATAGTCAAATCAAAACTTTACTCGGAACGATGATAAATTGGACAAAGATCCTGTTCTCCTCTTCAAGCACCGAGATGTAATTGAATAAAACTGGATAGTAGAGGTACAAAACAGTTGAATACAGCAGCAAAAACCTAGATAAACCTCATTTTAATAATAAAAAATGAACTAAACTGGAAACGCTCTCAAAGAACAGGAATGGAAAAAAGGAAAGCTATAAAACAAGAATGGAAATATCACGCTAAAAATTCAGAAAAATATTCAGGATTTGAGTACGGTGAAAATCGATGACATGATTAAAAATTCCAAATCCATACATAGTCCAGAATGCATTAGCATGAACTTTTCATTCAAGGAACTATTAAAATCATTTAAAAAAAACTTTTGATGGTGGATGAGAGTTCCTTCAACAAATCTGCTTGCATTTTTTACCAGTTTTCTGCAGCACTGCAAGTATCGAATCAGCTGGTAGTGTGGTTGTAACAACGACACGCTGATCCTGTATACTGATTTGTACATCTGATATATCATCTGCAAAAAAAAAAAAACCAACAAATTAGGAAGTGAAAGAAAGAATGAATGAAATTACAAGAAAGGAACACTTGATGATGCAAAATATGACCACCAGTTTTCGATATTTGGTATTAATTCGTTTAGAGAATTAACTTATTGATCAAATATTTCAGCATTTAACCTTCTTTGAAATTTCGGAAAAATACATCATCAAAGATTGACATACCACCTAATTTCGACAATACTTTTCGTGCTGCATTTGCGCATCCATCACATGTCATGTTTAATTCAAATGTATATGTCTGAAATTCAAATAGATCTCATATAATATACCTGTATACCTGTAGTAGTGAGTTATCATTATTCATAACCAGAATAGCTATAATGAAGGAAGATTCAGAAATCCGGATTTCTTACTGGATGTGAACGACATAAAACAAACTTGTTCGGAAGTTTATCTTCCATAGTTTAAATTCAATTTATCCAGTAAAATATAAACTTTTAAGCCTTTATAAAAAAAAAAATAATAATAATAAAAATACAAAAATGAAATCTCACGTTAGCCATTCAGCTAATGTTCTTCAAGTCAAATCAATATTACCAAGCCAATACTGAAAAATTAATTTATTGCATCCAATTCAAAACATATTTTAATACAAAATCTTTTTTTAACACTTAAATAAATAGCACGAAGCCGATTAATGTTCCGCTTAAAAAAAATTTTAGTAAAATCCGAAATAATCTGATAAAAAATTCTAAAAGCTTGTTAAACACATAGATATCCATAAATGGCAATTGATTCTAGACTAAAGTCAAACTGCAAAAATTCAGTATTCAAAATTTTCAATATAAGTTAAAATGCAAAAGGTATGATATAGAATATATGAAAGACTTTTTCAAAATTATCTATTAAAAAGATGTATAGAATATAATACATTATTAAATTGAATTAGGAAACTAATAAAGTTGATATATTTTTAGGAAAAGTAATAATTTTAATTAATTTTAAACAATTTTAGTAGCAATTTTGGGACAAAGAATAATATTTGTTTAAATTTTAAGTTGAATACCTAAATCCATTATGCAAGATTACTATGACATTCATATGAGTCAAGCTTAATGTTAAATAATCCTGATTTCACAGTATAAGATTTCCGGATAAAACAATTCTTGTAGGACAATTTAAAGAAAATTTCCGGAAAGAATAACAATTCTAGGAAATGTATGATATTCCAATTTATGGGCAATTCCAATTTATGTATCCGGCAGCTCCGATATGATTCATTGAATATCCCGGATTGCACTTCTATTTCATGTACCATAGCATGCAACGATTGTAGAATAATTTGTCTCGTGTTGTCTCTGCCCCATTCCGTTTTCCGGAATAAATTTTGATCTTTGCACTCATTTACGGATATTTCGATATATATATATATATATATATATATATATATATATGTATAATATGTTGAATTTATGATACATTAAAATGAACTGGCCGGTTTTCTTTTTTTTTGTTTTTTAAATAATCGTCGGTTCAGAAAATTTTGATACTTATTAATCAGTCATCATCCGTGTGATTTTCAGGTAGTGCTGTAAATCATCCGACAAGTGTTATGTCGGGTGAAACTGGTGGACATACTATACAGCAGTTAACCTCTAATCAATCATCAACTACTGCAACACTTCCGCAATATTCAGTTCCGGCTGCCCAAGTATCAGGAACATCAAAATACACTCAGTTATTGAGTGTTAGTTGCTTCCTACTTCTTGAATTTTCGAATTATAAATTCGCAGATTTTAATTATTTGTTTTTTGACGAATTGTTTGAGTACTGATTCTCATTATTATTCAAAATAATATACAAACATGACTTCCGAATTTCCTATGGCTTTGGAATAGTTAGAAAAACGGTGGACACGTCAGTCATTTTCATTAATTATTGGTTTTCTTCTTAAGTGTTGAATTGAATAAATATTGAATTGCATAAGATTTCAAATATTTTTTGTAGGTGATTGAAGAATTGGGAAAGGATATTCGACCATCATATACAAACAATAAAATTTGTTCAGAACGTTTGAAACGAAATATCATCCGTGCTCGGATTCTTGTACGAGAATGTCTAATAGAAACTGATCGAAGTGTTCGGCAGCAATAATTCGTTGTATATTTTCCAACTAAATCTTTAGATTTGGGAAAGTCTAATTATGGAGACTTGCTCGCTCATCCTCCATGAAAAACCCGCTGCTTTGGAATTTATAGAGAAGAAATCGCTGAAATGTATTGTTGCAACTTATCAGCTGCATAACCATAATACTCATTCCGGTAGCATATACAGATTACATGGAAATAAGGTGGATAAATTAATCGCTTTACCGGGAGGAGTTTTCCGTTTTGCTATGCAGCCTGATGGGTATATTATTTCTGCTTTAACAACCGGATCAGTTGGTGTGGTCAATAGTAATTTGGATGCTGCACATATTTTGCCGGTTACCAAAAAGGAAATTCTACTTTCGATTGCAATTTGTGGAAATTTTGCACTCTGCTCCGATGTTTGTGGAACAGTGCATGTTATTAATCTAGAAACGGGTATTTTTTTTTTTTCTTTTTGCATTAAAGCTCAGATCTTGAAGCTGTGGAAATTGGAGTAGTAATTTTTTAAATTTGAGAGTGGAAGTAGAAATAGTCCTCAAGTTATATATGGAATAACATTTGTATCAAATCTCAGCATTAAATTTCATTCTCAACTATAAAAGCACACCAATGGAAAAAAAGTGATATGATAATTAAGGTAATAAAATATAAATAGTAAAAGCACAGAATGAAATCATTTCCAGCGCTTAATATCTGGTTTCTTCTGTTAATTGTACTTTAAAGCAGAAGACAGGAAGTATTCTCTAATATTAGTGTTAATCGGATTACCGTAATTAATCTAAGCAATGTAGAATAATTTTCAGGTTTCTGACATAGATCTCTGTTAGTTAGTAAATTAATTAAAATAATTTATCTATCTTTAGATAAGATAGATAAATTCGAGAGGTATGGAAGTATCAGCATCTTTCTACTTATTTTGAAGTTTTCCATGTATCAATGTTTTTTTGTATTCTTCATTTTTAGGAAACATTTCTTTCTCCTTTCTGGGACATACTTCACCATATACTGATGAACCGTGTGAGGTTTGGACAACGACTTGGCTTGATACCAATTGCATCCTATCGGGCGGTGAAGATAATCTACTAAAACTATGGGATTTGCGATTAGGTACAAAACAACCAGTAACTGTTAATAAGACACATCAGTGCGGTGTCATTTCGCTTCATACAGAAAATTCAGAATATGTTATCAGTGGTTCATACGATGATCACCTACATCGCATCGATCTTAGGAATTTCGCTCAATATATTCTTGACAAAAAGGTTTATTTTTCAAATTTATTTCTGTTTCCGACATTTTAAAACTTATAAAAAAATTTATTCTAGAAATAATAATGAGATATTTGATTAGAGGATCGTAATTTGTAATCTAGAATTTCGTATGATTCTCAAATCAAACTAGAAATTAAAATTTTGTACATTTTAAAACTTTTTTAGCTAATATATATATATATGTTACCTAAAGGAAACCTGAATTTCGAGTTATACTACTCATCGAATTGTAGAATTATTCCGGCAAATCATTTCAATTTCAAATTTTAAAATTCGCTTTTATGTAGTATGAGTCTCGGAAGAAAATAAATATTTGGAAATAAAAACAAAATTAACTTAATTCACAGACAAAAACATTCATTTTCCAGATAAATGGTAGTGCATGGAGCATACGCATTGCTGATGAAAATTCCTATGTTGTCTCGTGCATGTACGGTGGTTGGATAGTAATGAAAAAGGATAATTTTGATATTCTTCAGGAAAATAACAAACTAGGTGAAAAATTGTTATATGATGCAGATTTCTCACCACAAACTTCCGTTATTGCTTCCTGTACTTTTAATAATTATAGTGTGAATTTCGAAACAATATAAATCGTTGGCTACGTTAGGAGCCAACTATTCATCCATTTGTTAAAGTTTTCCTTTCATAGTTCGGTGACTTACAAATTGTACAGAATTTCATTTCATTGTAAGTTTGACTAAATGTATAAAATTGTGATCATATTGGATTTTTGTTTTTAGCATTCCATTTTGTATACAGTAACAAAAAAAAAGACAGCCCTAGCTTCCTGTGATATAAATTACAATTTAAACAATAATGGAAGCAGGAGTAGTTGGACTTGGTAATGTAAGAGCTGCATTATGTGGATTACATGGGAAAACCTGAAATTTGATCAGATTGTCGGAACATTTATTCGATTCATTAGAGGCTACGAGAAGTAAAAATTTGGTACTTGAAAATAGTAGCAAACCTTAATATCCAAATCCCATGCCATAGTTTCTATATTAACATTTGTAGGTGCCTGCCAAAGACCTTCTTCCACTTCTTCATTAAAGTCATTACATGTTACGAATTCGAAATGGAGGCGCCATTTCAAATGAACTGGAAAATATACAAAAATGGATAATATGCTATATGCTATGAATGGTATAACACTAAAAGAATAAATGAAAATGCAAAGAAGTGTACATGACTAATGCTTAAAACGACTAGGAAAGGTTACATAATTAAAGAGATAGTTTTTCATTTTCACTAATCATTACTTCTATTTATTCTCAACGTTAATTTAGCAAATTAGTGGTATACAAACTTATATAAATGTAAAGGTTTAAAGGCTTTTTCATTTTGGAAATGTAAAGGCCAGTTTTCCAAATTTCTTTATGTATTACCAAATAGCATTTAAAAGATCTTAAACAAACCTCAAAATTTTTTTTTCATGTTTCATTATACTCAATCATTACTTTGAAAACTTACCCGTATCTGTATAAAACGTAGATGTTGCAGAAAGTGGTATATGTAGTCGTATTGCTGCTTCAGTCCAATATGCACAAACAATATGCTCAGTCATATGGGTAGTTACAAATGTATGTGAACACCATTCTTCATTTACTAAGTTTTCAACTGACTGTAAGCTAACAGCAAACTGAAATTAATTTTGAACAAATAATAAACTGAGCAGAGTGTGTATTAAAAATTAATTAACTTCTACAATTTTTGTGAAAAAAAGTAGTAGGGAAGATATATAGATCAGAAAAGATTGGAGTGCTTTTTCTTCGCTTATTTGAAGACGCACTTGTTGTCCTGACGTCAATATACTTTCCATTTTTTAATTTATAATCAGTGAGTTAAATGATCACACTCTCAATTTCGATGTAACATCAAACCGAGAAAACTCATCTTTCAATAGTTAGAATTTTCGTTCTATATATATAATTTATTTATTACAAGATAAAAAACTAACACGGCGTAAGAAGCGGTAATTATACTAAGTATTTTCTAGCAACTGCTTTAAAAAATAAAAAAAAAATTTTCTTTTATAAAATGTAAAACTTTATAAACCTGAAGGCATCGTACGCCACAGTTATCGAAATTAAATCTCCCAATAACATCTTCCCCTAATTTGTAGGCTTTTTTATTGAGCAAAAAGTTGGCAATTCGACCGAATGCATTTGTTATATTATAACTATAAACTCCATGAGGTGCTGTTAAACAGTCACTCGCTTCCATAGCTAAATCAACAATTGACGGTCTGAAACATCGGATTTTTTTTTTTTTTTTGAAAAGGTCGAATTGCAAGTATTTAATTTAAAAAAGAAACTAAATTGCTTGTGAAAACGAAAACATAATGTGAAAATTACACAAACAATCCATAATTACAAAAACGAGCATCACTAAATTAATAAAGTAGTTGTTACCCAACACTACGGTTGCTAATGAAAGGGTTAACAAGCGTCGGTGAGGATGGCAACGTCAATCCAAGATCAGATTGTATGATTCGTAATGGAACGTGTATCAGTTTGATTGGTGACTTAACGTGTTGCACGCCAAGCGTCAATTTATAGATATAACGCACAAGATGTCCTCTGAAAACATGTAAACATTATGATATAAAGTGAATTAGGCCAAAATGACATGCAGCACAAAAAATATTCTTCGAAAATATGAATTAACAAGCAACAAAATGAAATAAGAATAAACTTGAATGATGGTGGTATAGAATCCAATGGTAACTGTTGCGTACATTCAAAATTACGACTTTCACCAGTATGTAACACCAGTTCACAAAATAAAATAACCGGTCGGCAAGAAAAAACAGTAAAAGCGGAACGTGACATTGCAGTTGTCGCAACCGTTTTCGATTTTTCTTCGCCTGAACTTTTTCTCGATAAAGGAATATCGGCTTTATTTCCTCGGACAATTCGTTCGCATTGTACATGAACGCTTCCCCATGCTAAGGATTCCTCATGATTACCAATATTTTGTACTATTACCTAAAACATTAATAACATAATATTTATAAAGAGTTACATTATAATGGTTTAATTTTTGTATGACATATTGTGGATATATCATACTAAAATGAAATGCATTTTGAGAATTTTCACAGAAAAAAAAAATTCCAGAAATCGAAAAGTAGTTATGAAAATTAGCTTTATCAGAAAAAAAAAAAAAAATTGATAAAAATGTTTTAGCCATACAGCACTAATGACTAATCTATTAATGATAGCATAAATAATAATACTTGCTTTATATGAACATTTAGTAGACTATACATGGTCAAAATTAAAGATGGATGGGAAATTTAGGAAAATCAGATTTAAATTCTATCATAAAAAAAATCCCAGTTTAAATTCTATAGGTGGAGCGAAAAAGGAAAAACGACTATGAATGGATTGTTAATGACTTAGAATATTTTGGAATGATAATCTATGATAATGAATTGGACAGTATAATAAGTAAAGTTAGGAAAAATGCAAACTTAATATGTTAACGTAGATATAATATTAGCTCGATTGCTCGATCTATCACTCTATCTAATAATAGTTATATATTAGATAGAACACAATAACAGTTTGCAACCAATAAAAAAAGCAGAAAAAAAAAAAAAAAAAAAAAAAGAAAAACCTTGCATTGTATAGCTTCCCCAGCAAGATATACCGCGGATTCACGATCTAATTTTGCCACTATTTCAATCGGCATTGTTTAATAGAAATCCTGTAATAAAATGAAAACATCTTTGAAAGTATTTGTATAACACACAGACGATAATGCCTAACTTAGAAAACAAGCATCAACAAAAGATGGCTAAGTCAAATTTGAATTGAATGAGCTTTTATAAATGAATCACTTCAATCCCTTCCAGCTTAAAATTTCCAAATTGAAATCGGTTAATTCTATCAATACGAAAGGATAATGATTTGAACTTTTATACGCTAAACACAATTCTAACCTTTCAAATAATTCGAATAGATATTCTGTAGAACTTGAACATCACACAACCAATCTTATCTCCTCTCTTACTCTTTTGTTCAACATACTGCAAATAAATCAGCTAATTAAATTCGTACAATAATATATCTTTTAGAGCATAAATTAAAGGAATCAACAGATGCTACAAAATCCTTTTGGAAAGCCACATGATCATCTATATTTAATATATTTAAACAGGTATGTCATCAGTTTTTGATAAACATTTGGATAAAATTAGATAAAAAACAATATTTCAACTCTCAAAAAAATTTCAACTTCTCTCTTAATACTACTCTAGTACTAACCATTAAATTTATCCACTGTAACAATCTATTAGTTCTTTCCCTGATGAAAAAAAAAAAGTAAAATGATTAAAAATTTGTACAAATTAAAGTATAAATTTATCCGATGGAGAACCATTTCAATGCAAATTGTGTTACGACAATATTTTAATTTGAGAAATAAATAATTTAAATGCAATTTCACAGAAAAAAAAAAATTATTCAAACAGTTCAACAGTAATATTAAAATGCAATATTATTGTTCAATGACACCAAAACAGGAGCATTATAAATTAAGAAAACACTCCATAAAGATTATACAGAAAAAGATTTGCTTGAAGCATAGATTAAACGAATCAATAGAATGCTACAAGATTCTTTTGAATTGGATAGCCAATGTTCACATTTAATATATTTAAACATAGGTGTACCATCAACAAGAGATCATGATCCATTTTCGGTGATAAAGCATAAGTAGAAAAATATTTTTAGTAGACTCAACAATTCATAAATCCTAATTACAACAGAAGAAGCATTACGAACTTATATTAATCGGTTAAAAAAATTAGTGAAATATTTGTACTGAAATTGCCTGCAAAACTTTCTGTTAAACCAGAAGTGTATATTTGTTTTACAAATAGATTAAAAAAAAAAAAAGGATAATTTATAAATAAGATAATTCAAATTATATATTTAGATATATTATGAAACAAGTCATTTAATTAAGTTCAAATAATTTCAAATTTAATACAATCTCATGTTCAAGAACACATTAACAGATACGTTTGACGGAATGCTAATGTGAAGAAACGAAAAAAAAAAGTATCATATGATAATTAGGAAATGGAAAGCATTTGGAAAAGTCATACTTCCAAGAAGTTAATAGAACGTTAATTAATAGTTAATAGAACAGTATCAATTGTATATTTTACTGCATTAAATGCACAATAAAGCTAAAGTTAGATATTAGATAAATTATAAATCAGTCACGAAGAGATCATTAACGTAAAATACATGACTGACATGAGCATTCAGTTACTAAATGCCTAAAATATGCCATCAATCTGACAGCATCTTCATAAGCATCACCAGCTGAAAAAATGATATAATTACCTAGATTTTTCTATCAAGAATTAACCCCTCCTAAAAAAAAAAAAAAAAAAAAAAAATGTAAAAAATTTCCTAATCAAATGAGATTTGCTATTTGAGAATATGAAAATGAAAGAGAAATAATAAAATGACGACAGTCTTGAAAGTATTCTAACACGAATACTTCAAAACAAATTAGCTCACATAGAAAAATTGAAAATTTTCTTAACGGGAAATCCTGGAAAGTTCAAGACACTTTTTTTAAAATTTAAAATTTCAAAAAAGATATAACAAATTCAAAAAACTTACTTCCTGTAGATTCAACAAATGAAGCTGATGATGATAAAGCATTCGTCGTTAGAAGAGAAGTAGACGACAATAGCTTCGATCCTATAGCACCCGAAGTTTCGGAATAAGAAACAGAATTTGGACATGAATCAAGCGCTGAATTTGATTGTTTCGTCGATTGTATATTATTATTCTGAGACAAATTATTCGTTGCCCATGTTGCAGTCTGCTAAAATTACAGTATATATATATATATATATATATATATAGTAAAAAAATTAAAAATCAAAAAAACTAGAGCAATTACTATAGAATCTTTATGTCAGCTAAATGTATTTACCAGGCCATTGGGATGCACTTCATTGTTTGCAACATGCTTTGTCACAGTATTCGCTGTTGGTGTAGAGCTTTGAGATGTTTTTTTAAGAGTTGCAGCAACTTGTCTAAAATTTCGAAGCAGAACTTAAAAGTTCCATAAAATTAACATGAACATTGATGTATGACGAATGAGATATTCTTCCGAAAGCTTAACGTAGCTTAAAAATATCTACAGTTTATAAAATAATTTTAACAAATTTCACATATTTACTTATTGTTCGATATATCAGCAGGCTTCTGTTGTCGCGACGAAAAGCTCTCAAATGTAGCATTTTTGTTACAAACAGCAATTGCTCTCCAACGACAATTATTTTGCTTTTGTTCAATCGCTTTATATCGTATTTGTACGCCAGTTTTAAATGCACTACGAATATCCTGAAAACAATATAAGTCATCTCATTTAATCTGGTAATTTATTGAAGAAATTTACGTATTTCTATTTGTTCGCCCTGAAAATTAATGCCAACTCATTTGAAAACAAAACTACCTGTCTTCCATCTATACTCATCAATCTATTGATAGATAGATAAACAGATATATAGATACTAAAAAAAATAGGTATATAGATAAATAGACAGATAGCTACTAAAAAAAAAAAAAAAAAAAAAAAAAAGGAAAACGTAATTTACTTGTGTTTCCGGGCGAACAACGCTTGCAGTGAAATAGACTGTATTACCATCATTTGTCTAAATGAAATTTAATGAAGTACATTTCTCATAAGTTTTCCGATGTTAAAGAGACTTTAAGGTTGCAAAAATAAGGTAAAGGCTCGTGTAATAAAAGAAAAACTTTGCATTATCGCAATGTTTGTTAAAAAAAAAAAAATGCACGACAATAAAAGATCTAAGTTTCCCTAGTTTGCATGAAACATTAGAAAAAAATGCTTAATTACCAACAGGTGAGTAGAAAAAATAGTTTTTACGATTATTTGTGAATTTCAATGATTCATTGGAGATGGAAAAAAATTAATTAGAAACAGATAACTCATATAAACAAAGTAAAAACACAAAATGTACATATCACTTCTATTTTCCGAAAACATACCGGAAACATACCGTAATAAAACCATACTGGCCTTGATGTTCGTCTACTTTAAAAAATGTCCCAATACCTTCCGACATTACGGCCTTTGATTCAAATTTTACACTTTTTGCTAGAGCTTTGAATCGAACACCAAAATTACAATGAGGAGGTTCCTGTAAAAAAATATATCAACTGAAACATAAACTCACATAATCTCAAAACTTTAAATTAGCTACAGGAAGAGAATGAAACAAGAAGAATTATGACGAAAATAATCCTAATATGGAAGAATAATGGGATAACAGACATTTTATGGAACATTTCTTCATTTTTTTTTTTTTTTTTTTTTTCTTCTAGATAGTTTTAAACTGTAAAAAATGAAGTTTATCATTTGAAGGAAGAAATTTTTTTTTAATAATAACTCACAGCTTCGTATGATTTCGCTTTAAAAGTGACCCAGTCTTGCAAATCATAGCTAGTTGCAAGCCATGAATCTTTGAATGCAACAATTTTACCATCCAAACCACCTTTGGATAAATGAATGAATTCATCGCCAACATATACAACACGTGCTCGACCCGTCAGCATGCTACTCATAGCGTTGAAGAGATCTGAATAAAAACAAAAAATGAAAAAATCTTGTTTAGAATTATATGAGTGATAAGAATAAATTATTCCTGAATAATTAATGGATAGTTTGATAAATAACATTCTCCAAATAATCAACTTCTCAATTATCATAACATCGATGAGAGTTTTCCTACTAAATTTGATTGATTAAAATGATGGGTTTTTTTGACATCGATTAAATTGCAATCAACAGCTGAATGAATTATCGACTGGTTATATGATTTGCTGCTATTTATATCAGTTATATATTTTGATTGATGCAACAAAAAGAAAAAGAAAAAAAAAGAAATGGACGAGGAATAAATCGGATGATGCGCATTTATAATTTGCTTTTACAGTTTAACACAATGAATATAAGTAAACAAAATGTCATTTTCATATCGGAAAGCACTTCGCAAATCTACATAATTATATTCATACAATGAGAAAAACTGCAAAACATTAATGACCAATCCTTGTCTATATTACTTTAAAAAAAAAAAGCATTTTCAGGGAGGAACAACTAAAAAGATATAAGCTAATTGATATAAATTATTGCAAATTTTTCAAATCTATCAGAAAATATGCATACAAACACTGGCGAATAATTGTTTGGGAATTTCATCTTTTAAATCACCCTTATTAAGTTTATACTTATTCTACAGGGTTAGAATAACGTTTTCCTGCTAATTTACTTGATAAATAGAAATGATTTTTTAATTTTTAATCTGAAAACTATTTCAATAGTTTGAGTAATAAGCAATGTATCCTCAGCAGTCTGTTTATATAGATTCTATTCTGTAGTTTTCCATTTAAACACTATAATTTAATTCTTTCTATTTGAAAATTTACTCAAATTCTTAAGCAGTGGGTGATATATACAATATACAAATAATATTACTATAAGAATGAGCAAACATATAACCCACAAATGATAAAACTAAAATTATGAGTATGATATTCACAGCACTAATTTTCTTGAACACCTTGTTTGCGATTCTTTACTACTTTTCCCAAGAAATATTCGCCAGCCTGAAACAAAGTTTATAACTTATAAATTCCTTCTCAACAAAGATAAAGTACAATATAAAATTCTGATGAATTATAAAAATCTAAACAAGTTACTTTGTAAGATGATCGAACAAGAGGGCCACTTGCCGTATACAAAAATCCCAGTTTATCTCCCACTTCTCGCCATTCTTCAAATTTTTCTGGAGTAATCCACTCTTTTACCAACAAATGTCTTTTGGTAGGTTGCATGTACTGACCAAATGTAAGTGCATCCACACCTTTAAGTCAAAAATGAACTTATACACTCACATTTTTTTGTGAATATAAAATAATAGAAATTATTATGCTTATTATGCTTGAAATATGCTTTCTTGTATAATAAATACTGAGCGTTTGAAGATGCTGCACACCCCGAACTGTGTAACATTCATCATGACAGATAACATCGAATGATGAGCAAATTTTAAGTTTTTTGATATGCAAGCTCTTACATGCCTATCTCAAAGATCAGTAACTGAAATCTTAATTTGAGAAAAAGTAATCCATACCGATTTTACGTAAATCATGTAATGTTGTTAAAACTTCTTCGTCTGTCTCGCCTAAACCAAGCATTAATGAGGTTTTTGTGACAATGTCTGCACGAAACTGAAAAATTCGCATGATTACAGAAAATATTTGTTGAAGGAAACTTGATCATACTTGATGAAAACAGTCACAAGTATCAAAAGTTTCAAAACCTCACTTTCTTCGCATATTCTAGAACTTTCAGTGACTGATCATAGGTAGCTCTCGGATCTCGTACCCATGGTGTTAATCTTCTAACGGTTTCCATATTATGAGCATAAACATCTAAACCGGAAGAAGCAATCGTCTCGACGGAACTCAATGAACCACGAAAATCAGGTACGAGACATTCCACCAGTATATTCGGACACTCTTGTTTTAGATGTTTCACGGTTGCTGCTATATGGGATGCACCACCATCTTCAATATCATCTCTGGAATTCAACCCTATCAAAACTGAAATCAAAAATTCCAATGAAAACTAACATCGAAATTAAAATAGCTCATAGATAATAAAAAATAGAGAACATAAATACGGACCTATCTACAGATGTGAGCACAACATAGTTGATTCCCCAATCAGCAATAGCTTTAGCTGTATTTATTGGCTCTTCGGGATTAAGAGGAGGCGGCTTGAGTGAGGTTTTAACAGAGCAAAATCTAAAAAATCATAAAAAGATTAAACAAAACAATAAAAAAATGTTCATATAGAAACGATTATTTCTATTCATACTCCAATTTTGATAGCATATATTTGACATGCTCATAAAATGTTGCTCCAAATTTAAAATACTGTATTTTCAAAAGTTAAAATCAAGTAGTTACTATCACACCAAAGGATAAATTGAAGTGATTTAACAATTTATGACTTCAAATGCACAGATATATCAGAATGCTATTTTGAATACAGCATGTTGCATGCAAAAAAAAAAAAAAAACTAACTTGCATCCTCTAGTGCATGTGTCACCCATCAACATAATAGTTGCTGTCGATGGTACGTTATTTGAACCACTCCAACATTCTTCAATATTGGGGCATCTAGCTTCCTCACAAACCTGTAAACTTTTCAAATTTAACATTTTACAAATAGAGAAATAAAATAAAACTCAAAAGCTTGGATTAAATTTCAAAAAACCATTTAAACAACTTCTCAATTCAAGTCACCAATAAATAATGCATTAAATAGGATAATTTAATTGCTCGTAAGTTCTTTAAATAATGAAGAACAGAGTTATTCAGTTGTAAAAAGTGGAAGTTTCAGTGATTCAACTGGAAATAACATAATTGCAATTTCACAATAGATCAAAATAATAAACTAGATTCAGCAAACCAAAAAAAAGAGGAAAAAATTAAAAATGGAGGGTGTTTGATTACATACCGTTGCAAGTTTTAATTTTTTCACTTGTTTCTTGAGGTGAGTAAAATTTGTATTATCCACGGAAGGTATGCTACGTTTTAGCCATGGTGGTAAACGCAATCTTTTAGCATTAGCTTCCAATTTCATCTGTATTCCGTATTTTTCCACAGCATCATTTGAATTTCCTGAAAAGAAGAAATAATGAATAAATTCTCTAGGAAAAAAAAAAAAAAAAACATATTAAATTACTTTTCCAATAATACATCTAATATTATTCATTTCAGACTATGGCATTCTAAATATCCAATAGATTAATAAGCAAGAAGAAATGAAATATAATCTTTCATTGATGCAAAAACTGAAAACAAATTGTGCTTGATAGGTAGCAGGAAAAATTTTCACCCATTAAGTATGCAACTAAGTAAAAGGAAAGTAAATAAAGTTCAATGGATTCAATAAGATGAGAGGTATTTGATATTATACTGAAATAAGAACAAAAATATATTAAAAAAAGAAAGGAAGAAAATAACCTGTTTCAATAAAATCATGCAATGAAGGGCCATCCGGAAGTGCTACACGTTTAGAAGAAAATGTAACCCGTGATATTCGTGTCGTGAAAGATATCATAGTTCTGCAATAATAAAATATTTTTAAGCAATGATAAGATGTTTTAAGAATAAATATACACTGCAAATACCAATCAGTAGAATAATTCACTTTCAGCAAAATTATTTTAAAATAATTTTAAATTACCTAACTTTCAGTTAAATTTGATAATTTTTTTCCTCAAATTCATTCATATTTGATTCAATTATCAATTACTATAATTTTAATTTACTTATCTAAATTTCCTTCAATAATACATTCTTAAAAATTACTTTTAAAAGCGAAATTTTATACTGATAATAATAGCTCAAATTGTGCTTTTAAAAGATAATCTTTCGAAAATATAATTTACTTTTCCGACATTTTAAATTATTACAAATTTAGAAATCTAGTTGTAATTAAATGATTTCTAGATTAGATTAACTCATATATAACTCCTAAAAATTAATGGCACAATATACGAAACATTGAATTTTCGGCAACTTGAATATGAACCCGAAACGTGTATTGAAAATTATTGAATTAGTTAATTTAAGTATCAGTTACTGCTAGCAATTAATAAATTTCATTGTAATCTTTGCTATTCCTCGAGCAAACATTTCAAGTGAAAATTTATCTTTCTTTTTCCTTTTTAACATAAACAATTTCAGTTCTTTTTTTTTTCTTTTTGCTTTGCCTTCATTTTAACTTTTATATGTTGCATGTAACAATTATATAATTTTCTTTCTTTTTTGGATGAAATTTAGAGATATCATTCAGTTTTATCTTATTTCACAGGTATTTGTTTATATTTTTGCAATTTTGATCATTCTCGAACTCTTCTAGCTTTATCTCATATTAACAAGTAGTAGTAATTATTATCCATAAATTCTTATTATCATTGTAACGCAATGTCTTTTTTTTTTGTGTTATAATTTTGATAATTATAAAATTAGGAATTAGTCAGTTGTATCAGTTTTTAATATTCAAATCTTAGCAAAATGTACGTTAAGAAGTTACAGATTATTTCAATGAATTTTTTTTTTTTTTTTTCATTTGCTATATAAAGAAGTTATCAATTAATTATACAATTAATTGTTATGAAGTTACAAATTAATCAAACAAGTTTTTAATTGACGAAGTAATCAAGCTATTATCAGTTAGTTAATTAAGCTTTTAATTGTCAAATATTAATATTTGATTTCAGTATTATAAAGGTTAATTATATTATACCTAGTTTTTTTTTTTTTTTTCTTTTCAAAAAACAATAAAATCATACTTTACTTTTGTATTTAAAGTGAATGAAAATCAATAAAGTTTAGACTGTTATTTACGGTAATGAAAGATAGTAATGTCTACGTTAAAATGTTAAAATTTTAATATTTCCTTTTCTTGATTTAAACTGTATTATTTTTTGATTTCTTTGCAATTTTAATCTTTTCACTACTATAATGGTTATTCATATTCATTATGTTTCAAATTAATATCTCTTCATTCAATTTAATAAGCATGAAAATAGAACTTTTCAGAGATGGTAATTAAATTTTATTTTTCTAATTAAAAGGTGAATAAAATGAAAAATAAAAAGTCTTGATTATATAGATCAAAAGTTATACATGAAGAATTAGAAAAAAACGACACGTGTGTTTATAAGCGGATTCATTTTTTTTTTTTCTTTTTTTAGTATATTAACAACTATTAATTCATTGATACTTTACATGTAACGTAATTATCATCACTATTATCACACGATCACTATTGTTATCATCACTGATAAAAAAATTTGATAGACATATAGGAATTGAATCATTATTTAGAAAAAAAGATTGAAATTGGAAAAGATGAAACATTTATAAAAATGATCAAAAATAATCATAGAATACTAGGAATGTTATCATAACAAGCGATTAGGGTATGTTTGGGTTGAATTTAGAAATGTATGCAAATTTAAATAAAATCGAAGCACAATAATGGATTTAGTTGTGTGTGTGTGTGTGTGTTTCTCTCAAATAGTAATTGTAAAAGATATGAATTTAGGAATAAAATTAAATTTGAAGAATGAATGAATTTATTGAAATAAGTTAAGTTTATTGATGAGAGAGGAACGAAAAGTGCAGTGTTAATTCATTCAACTTTCATTTTCCTCTTATTAAGTAGATTATTTCTTTATTTATGGGCCTTAACAGGCATTTTAGAAGATTGTAACAAAGTTTTCCATTTCCGACTTTGTGTGTTTATCTTTTTTTTTTCATCAACATTAAAATTATACCGGTTTTCGGTTAATTTTCCAATTTAGTGTTGTGGTATGACAAAATAGAAAGTAAACTGTAATAGATGTAATGTGCTACATCTTTTTTTTTTTTTTCAAGTAATCGAAATCAATTTCTCTTATCATTAGCTCTTATAATTACACTATTTTGTAAGGAAAAAGAAAAAAGAAAAAAAAAAAAACATCTCTTTTCTTTGTGCTAAGAGCTCCTATCTGTTTTGTTTTTTTTTTTTTTCTATGTAAATTAAATTTTAAGCAAGAGATAAAGAAATTTTTTTTTTTTTTTTCAAAATTGATGTATCATTTAAACTCATTTGCTACATTTAGTTTTTTTTGTTTTTTTTTTTTTTTTTTTTTTTTCTGGGGGGAGGGGGTAGGGATGAAATTATTTAACGTTTGTTTTGCTTCCACTTCATTTCTTTTAATTCTGACTATTTTGCAATAATTTTTCACTTGCTTATATGCAATAAAATTCTCTAAATCCTGAATTTAATTAGTTTAATATGATTTTCAACATTACTAATTGCTGCAATCTAGCTAAGTGATTGCTTTTCAAAGAAATTAGAAGATTAAAATTAGATTTATTTAATATTTTCCTTCTTTTTAACAATAGAATTATAGTATTTTATGACAGTATATTATCTGATATATTAAACCTACGTGATTAGATAATTTTTGATATAATAGTTCTTTAAATATAAATATATACATTTTTTGCATATGCTATGATTATTTATTTCGTCGTCATGGTAATAATCGGATGTGAAATACTTCACTTTGGAAACTTTTTGTTGCATAGATTATTGAAAAAGAAAAAAATTTTTTGAAATGAAAGAGCAATCAATCAATGTTAACATGTTCTTTTAATGACTTGATCATGGATTAGATGTAATAATAATATTTTATACGGTTGATTTGAATAGATATTTTATTGTTTGATTCTTATCATTCAATAAGTATTGTAACAATGAAGTTAGTGTGGACAGTATTTCTTTTTTATCCATTTTTTTTCCTATCAATGTTTATTTATTTATTTGTTTGTTCAAGATATCTTATTCGTTTTTCTTTCTTATTTTATTAAAGTTTTAATGGTTCTTTTTCAAGAAATTTTAAGCAAAATTTAGTGAGCAATGTGTATGTGTCACTTGCATAGTCATTAAAATGTTTTAAATGCAACAATTATTTGAGTTATACAAAGGCTTTTTAATTTTTTAATCTTTCTTGGCAAAAAAAAAAAATGAAGAAAAAAAGAGGAAGAAGTGAAAAAAGAGCAAAGTATAAAATTGAAAATGTTGCTTTCAGGAATAACGTTGCATATGAGTGATTGAAGAAAGATGAAAATTGGAAATGATGGATTGATTGACTTGATAGCTTCTAGAAGATGTAGGAATTGATAAAATTATTCACATTGAGAATATGAAATAAAGGGAAGGGTAAATTGTAAGAATGTCTGTTGAATAATGGTTGATTTATAAGAAATGTAAATGCAAAGAGTAATAATATTTTGTGTTTTCAAAGGAAAAAAAATTCAGGTAATTCAGTGAAATTATTAATTATTATATAAATTAATTTTTCTCTTTTTTTTTTTTCACTTCTTTGTTTTCTATTGTAAAAGGTAAGATGCTGTTGTTTTTTTCTTTCTCTTTCCCTCACATTTTGTGGAAATTAAAATGATGCAAATTATGATAATGAATTAAATGAAAGGATTATAGAAATTTGAAATTTTCAAAATCGAGTAATCATATTGGTAAGAGAGAAACGGAGAGAGAGAGAGAGAGAGAGAGAGAGAAAAAAAGAAAGAAGGAAAGAAAGAAACGAACAAAAATAAGAAAAAAAGGGAAAGGTAAGTTTATAGGTTACATAAAACGAGTAATATATTGTTGGTAAACTGGATGGATTCTTTTTTTGGAAAAGTACTTCTAAATTCCATTTTCATACTTTAGTTTGTTATTGTATTATGCTGTGTTCGCTTTCTTGACTTTTTCTTTTTTTTTTCTCTCTATCTCACTAAAATTACGGAAGATGAAATGAACTTAAACGTACGTGAAGAAGGGAGAAAAATTATGCTTTTCAATTTATATAATATGACTGAATAACGTTACAGTTATATCTAAAAGATAATTGAGATACGATATAATTTCCGGTTTTTTTTTTTAATTACAATATTTGATTATATAAAATGTGTTCGTAATATAAATATATGTATGTTTACGTATGCGTCTATATACGTACGCTAACGCATGAATAAATTAAACGTTGAAATAAAATGACTGGAAAGATACACTAGCAAGCGCTAAAAATTAATAGTATAAAGAGTGAAAAAGGAGCGGATTAAATGCAAACACACCAACACATACATACACACACATACACACACACACACACACACACACACACACACACACACATACATACATACATACATATGTATGCGTATATTATAATATAATATTATGTTATTATGTTATAATATAATATTATGTGGTCAAATAGACGCAGACTGGTATTTATGACATTTATGAAAGAGAATCAATAAATGGGAAAAAAAAGTGAAATGTTGACAGTTATGAATGCGTATTATGCGTGTATGTATATGTATGCATGTGTGTGTGTGTGTGTGTGTGTGTGTGTGTGTGTGTGACGTGTATGTGTGTATTTATTGCAAAACGTTAATATGTATTATATGTGCTGCTGTATGTGAATTGTGAATTGGAGCAAGAGGAAGGTAATATGTGTATGTATGTATGTTTGTATTAAGTTTAGTTAAAAAGAAAAGAATGAAAGAAGAGAATGGAATGAATTTCTGTTTCTGCCATCAATAATTGCTATTTTGATAGTTGTTGGATTGAAAGGAACACGGAATGTTTGAAATTTGTTGAGAAATAGAGGAAGGAGAAGGAGAAGGAGAAGGAGAAGATATGTTTTAGCTGTAAAATTGCTTGAAGTGGAATGATTAGTACTGCAAAAATTGAATTGAATTGAATTGGAAAAGTGAGAAAGCATCGATAGCAATGATAGTAAATAGTAATACATCCTGGGCATTTCATCTACAGGCGGTAAGGATGGAAGAGAGGAGACGAGAAATGAAGAGAGAATAATTTTTCTTGAAAACTACTGCATGTAATTTATATACATTACAAATTGTAACTCTAGGAAAAAGAGGAAATGATGAAAATGAAGAAGGAGAGAAAGATTGAATGGAAGTGTGGAGAGGGAGGAAAATTTGTTTTAAATTGTATATATACATAAAGATGGGAACGGCTTTATCTATTTAGCAATTGTTAATAAAGTGATTAAAAAAGCTAGAATATTTAATAATAATGTTGATAGTAAAGTATAATATGATAGTAGAAATTTAGTATATATAAATAATTGTAAGATTTAACTTTCTTTTTTCTTTTTTTTTTTGATGTTTTTATAAATATTGTTAGGAAATAATTGATTTTATTTTCATTATTGCTAATTTGAAGATATAAAATAATTATGTATGATTATTTTCTTTTATTATTTTATTTTTTGTTTGCTAAATATTGCAAAAAAAAAAAAAAAAAAATCATATTGAAAAATTTACACAATCTTTTTTTTTTTTAAAAAAAAAATGTTTCAATAATTAAACATTGACGATGTTTTATGTGGTTTGAAAATTTTCAATGAAATTTTTGGCAACATTTCAAAGAAATAGCAGCATCGGCCATTAGCCATCATCGGCCAATCATATGACTTTCGAAATTTGTTTATCTTTATTTTTCTTTTCCCTCTTTTTAGCATCCTCCATTGCAGAATATTTTGATTCAATTTTTTACATTTAGGTTCATTTGTGGTTCATAATTAGGACTTGATTCATTTAGTTGAAAAAGTTTATTTTGTAGAGAATGAAATAGAAGAGAAAGGTTACGAAGAAATTATTAATGATGATGGTGATGATGGTGATGAAAGAGAATAAATTTTGTTTCGTGGTTTGATTATTGAATAGGAGTGTATGAGAGAATGAAGAGGAGAAGGAAGGAAGGAAGAAAGCAAAGGGATTTCTCGTCCTGCATATTTCCAAAATACATTTCAATGCACACCATGTGATTTACGCTCATTATTTTCTCTTTTTATTTAACTTTTGTAGAATATTGTCATACTGTTATGTTAATGTGTTAATTTTAAATTTATGTATATTATTTATGATCATTTATTCAATTTAAATTTTATAGTTTGTTCATTTAACTGGAAATAAATTGATCAAAAATTTCATCATTTTAGCAAGAAAAGTGATAAAGAAGAAAACAGAGAGAGAGAGAGAGAGAGAAAGAGGAAGAAAAAAAAACGATGTCTACAACAAGAAAAGAACCATTAGCAATTGAAGAGTTAATTGCTAAGAAGAAGGAATTGGAAGAAGCAGAAACAAAGGTATTTATTTTCTTATATCATTATAATTTATTATGATAGTGATTGTCAGATAGTTTTGTTAGCAGAAAAAAAAATCATTCATTCTGACAACATCAATGGTATATTAGATGTTATTTTTTCTTTTTTTCTTTTTTGGAATTTTAATATTACACTTTTCTATGTTGATTTCTTGTTATCACTTATTATCATTTGTAACTGGTAGAATTAGTCTCTTTCAATGAAAATGGCTATATTAATCAACAAAAATTTATCTCTTTATTTAAATCTATTTGTTAAATTGAACAAACCATCTCTCAGTGATATTTATTTACACAAATTTGGGCATTATTTGTCATTATGTTACGAAACAAAAAAAAAAAAAAAAAAAGAAAGAAAGAAAAGATTTTTTATTTGGCAAAATTCAAGCTAATTTGTCATCTTTTCTCCATGGGAACAGTTTTCTTCGCTGATAGTAATAAGTGTTTTTTTTTGGGACTTTCGAAAGGTTTTCGTAATTCGATAGAGTTTTTCGAAGTTTAACTTTTTCAATTATTTGACAATATTTTTTTAAATGAAAGGAAAATGATGGCTATAAGGCCTTCACACCGTAAAAAGAGAAATTAAAGAATGTAATAAGAGAAGAGTTACTGTAAGAAATTGAAAATGCTTTACTTGTTTATTAAGAGACTGTAGTTGACAGCTTAATCATATTAGGATTAAATATCATTTGATGAAGAACAGGTGTTCACATTTTACTGTTTAATTGAAAGATTGACACGAAATTAAATATCATTTGATAAAGAATAGGTGTTCACATTTTATGTGACAATTTGTCATTGTAGTTGTTAGGATTGTTGATAAAAATGTCAAGCATCGTTTCTTCTGATGATAAATTAAGTTGCTTATATTAGATATAGAATGAAAAGAGGAATTATGCAAATGGAATAACAGTAAGTTATTTTGACTACTTTATATAAATGAATAATATGAAATTCATTTATTCCCTTCCTAAAGTATCTCTTTATCTCATAGCAAAATAAAATTAAAAGGGAAAAAAAAAAGTTAATAAAGCATTAATATGCTATTTTATGCATCTATCTGCAATAATGCATTCATTTTAAAACACTTCAATTTTGTTTTTATTAAAAATTTCTTGCATATCTGCAAATGGAATATCATAAAATAAATTTTATCAAATTTTCTTTTCATAATTTCTTTATATCTATTATGAATCCAAGCGAAGTAATGCTTTCATATTTGAGTTGCCATTTATGGCTGAGTAATTTTAATGCCTATAGGTATGATAACAAATTTATTTTTTTTTTTTTTAAATCTTTAATTAGGTATAACAGACACTGATTATTTATTTAATTCATTCCAATTAAAAAGAAAAACGCTTATCAATTTGTGTAATGGATTTACATGGCCGTTGAAATTTTTGGAATATTTCTGAAATTTTTAAAATGAAAACGATGTTTCTATTTTTTGTTAAAGATTAGTTGAAATGTGAGAGAAGGAAGTAAAAGATTGGTAAAGTTTTTGAAATAAAGATTATAGATAGATATTGAATTCTGATTCCTACTGCATAATGTACTGATGAATTGCGAATTACTACGAATCATCAATTTAAATTCGACCTTCATTCATTTACTACTTTCAAATATGAATAACAAACTTTTGAAAACAATTTATTTGTAAATATCTGAATCAAAAGTACTCTCGAAACTAATTTCATAACTTTGTCTGTAGAATACACAGAAATGTTGATAATGATTTTCGGTATTTAAATTTAAAATCTTGTGTATTTTTTTGCATCCTTTTCATATCTTGCATCTAATAGCTTTTGTCATAAACTTAGCTATTATTTTTATGTCGTTATTAACTTTAATAAGTTGTAATTTCGCCGAAAACTCAATTGTTCTCCATTTTCTTGCTAATAAAATTTGCTTTAAGTTTATGTAAAAGTTTTGTAAAGTTCTGAAATTTTATTCATAATTACATTATAGATGAAAAAGATACTTGAGAACTGGATGGGTTTGCGAGAATTAATTTGTTAAGAGCAAATAAGTCGTTTTATAAATTTTTATTATGATTTTATTACTATTTAACGTACAAATTTCTAGACAAAATTTTATGAGAAAACGAGTTTCATTTCTTTTTAGAAATATTCAATATTAGATATATGCAGAAAATTGTTTAAATTTTAGGAAATTTTACGAACTTTATCAAATAGTAATAACATTTCAAAATATTTTCCTGAAAACATTTTATGAGATATATGAATAGCAAATGTTACCTTCTGTACTCTTGCTAAACTGCAGAATGATATTTGACTTAAAAGATTTGATAGAAAAGAGAATCCAGGATACAACTTTTTTTTTTTTTTTCAAAATCTTGCAAGTTGAAAATAATGTATTCTATGCATATTGCATCTTTCAGTATTATAAGAATATATATATGTTGTAATGTGACAATATTACAAAACCTTTTAATTCAGCAAGGTGAAATTTTATTGCGCTTATTCATATTATAAATATCGATGCCATTGTGATTATAAAATCGATATTTATGATATAATACTAATGAGAATATCATTATATGTATGTAGTTTATGGTAATCATTGTTTTATCATTAAGATTTTATCTCTTAATTATTTGCAGCCAAAATTTTTAACACGTGCTGAACGTGAAGCTTTAGCATTGAAGAAGCGTGAAGAACAAGTGGCAAAACAACGAGAAGCTCAAAAAGCACTACTTGAAAAACGAAAAGCATTTATTCAAGATGCTAAGAGAACAGGTTTCAAAAGTTTTTCTCCAAATATTTCTGTGTATTATTAGCTATTATCTTCAGATAAAATATGCTTTTTTTTATTATAGTTTTGTAATTTTCATTACTTATTTTGCACTGTTACTCTGCATACCATTTATAGAAAAAGAGCGTGATCGGGAACGTGAGAAGGAACGCAAAGATCGCGAACGCGAGCGTGAACGTGAGCGTGAACGTGAAAAAGACACGGAGCGTGATAAGGATCGTGAACGAGGTCGTAGAAGTCGCAGTCGTGATCGAGAAGGTGAAAAGTTTTTGAAGGAATGTTTTTCAATTGATAGAGAGCTTTTTTTATTGAAGTTTTTTGTTGGTTGCGGACAATTTTTGACTTTTATCATCAGGTCGAAGAAGTAGAAGTCGAGAAAGGAGAAGTCGCAGTCGTGAAAGACGAAGTCGAAGTCGTGAACGACGTAGTCGTAGTCGTGAGAAGCGCCAAGATGCGGAAAAAATTGATCGTAATGGGGAAGTGAAAGATGAAAGAGAAACCGACAAAGATTTGGAGAAGCTTAATGAAGCTATCCGCCAACGTTATCTTGGCAAGTTTTTGCTTTCAAAATTTTAGGCTATTTCAGGTTTATATATTAAAGTTGGTATTGTTATCTGGCCTGTAAGTTTCAGTGTTGCGTTGTTGCTATATTCAACAAAATTTTTAATTTTGAAATTAGCAGATATTTATGATAGGGTTTACAATCTTGAAAAACTGAAATAAGTTCATATGAATAAGAATTATAGTAAAGAAGGAACTGTTTTGTTGTTCTATTTCAGCAACTTCGGGTTTTTTAATATTCCGTATAATGCTTTCTTCACTTTACTGTTATTGTGTTTCTTCCTATTTTCATATTACATTTTTTGCATTTGAATTGCGTTGTACAATTTTTTCAATATAATTATACTTCATTTATTTTATTTCCTGATCGTAGAAATTTAAATGTTAAATATTTTTTTCGAAATTTAGGAGGACAACGAGAGAAACGAAAACGTGGTCGTCGTTTGCATGAGCGAAAGTTCATTTTTGATTGGGATGCTGGCGAAGACACATCAAACGACTACAACAAATTATACCAAAATGTAAGAATGTTTTTATAAGTTTAAGATCAAATTTCAATTTTTTGCTTGTAATTTAGTTATGAGTTTCTTTTTTTTTTTTTTTTTTTTTTTTTTTTTTTTTAAAGTCATAAATTAACTCATAAAATTGTTAATAAAATATCTAATTCCTCTTCTTATACTAATTTCAAGAAATGCTGAGAAAAAATGATTGGCTCATGTCAAGGTTACCATATATAGCCTATATTTGACATGTGGTACAGTAGCTTTTTTTTCTTTCTTGATATGCATATATTATAAAATCATTTTTGTAATTTACAGTTGTGAATTGTATTTAGAGACATGAAGTACAATTTTTTGGTCGAGGATCCATAGCTGGGATGGATGTTAATGCTCAAAAGAAGCAAAAATCGGAATTTTATGCGAATTTAATGGAAAAACGACGAACCAAAGAAGAGAAACAGCAAGAAGAATTACGGTACTTTTTATTTGCAAGTTTTTATTTTTTATTTTTTGCATAATTTTCTTTTCCCTTTGCTTATATATGTATATTTCATTTATAGATTGGCTGGTGTAAAGAAGAAAGAGAAGAAAGAAGCATTTGATAATAGACATTGGACTCAAAAAAGCTTAGATCAAATGACAGAACGTGATTGGCGTATATTCCGGGAAGATTTCAATATTTCGATTAAAGGTGGTCGTGTTCCGAAACCGCTGCGTAATTGGGAGGAAGCAGGTCTACCAGCAGAAGTTTTTGATGTTATTATGAAAATTGGTTATAAGGTTAGTTAGATTTATTTTGCTGAAACATCAATAGCGTTCTTATTGAAACTAAAATCTTCATCTTTTGTAATTTATTTTTTTTTTTCTTTTGAAATTGACAGAATTGATTATGACATAATTTGTTTTCAGGAGCCAACGCCAATTCAACGACAGGCAATTCCAATCGGCTTGCAAAACAGAGATATAATTGGCGTAGCGGAAACTGGATCTGGAAAAACGGCTGCCTTTTTAATACCGCTTCTTGTATGGATAACATCAATACCAAAATTTCATGGTAACGATGATCAAGATACGGTTAGTTTTTAGATGCTTTTTTTTTTTTTTTCTTTTTAATTTTTACCTGATATTTCTCATATGATTTTATAAAACATAAAGAATGTATATGAAAGGTCATTATTTTTTATTTTTTTTCTATTGTTTGTTAAAAGTTTTTTGCATTTTCAAATTTTACGATATTACTGTTGCAAATGTTTGTAATTCTTTATGGTTTGAAGCTTTACTATTTGCTTTGCATGTGCTAATTTTCAGATGGTTATGATTCGGTATTTTTTTTTTCTTTAGTTGTAATTTTTTGCAGTTTTCCTTATTAAATGACTTTGTTTGCTTTAAGATATGTTTTACGCTTGTGCATCCGACCTGAGATATCATGAAATTGAATTAATGATTTAATATCTAATCTTAATTGAAACATTTTTTGACTGCATATAAGTTTTTAATTTCTCCATTTTTTTTTATCCAATGACCAGTGACAAAGTTATCACTTTGTCTGCTAAAGATTTTCTCGCAGTGCTTTTATTCCTTTCCTTACATAGCTATTCCGGATCATCCGCTTATTTCTTTCTTCTTTGAGCAAAGTTATATGCAAATCAAAGATTGTCAATTATTGCAGTAAAACTTTTATGAGAAAAGTGTAATTTGAAAAATTTGAAGTTTTTATTTTCAAGAGATTTTCAAGAAGTAGAAATTATGAACTTTTTTCTTCTCCTTTTATCTTTTATTTAGTGATATTGTTGTATTTCAGGGACCTTATGCTATTATCATGGCACCAACACGTGAGTTAGCACAACAAATTGAGGAGGAAACGGTTAAATTTGGGCAGTTGCTTGGTATTCGAACAGTTTCAGTAATTGGTGGTGCTTCACGAGAAGAGCAGGGTCTAAAACTTCGTCTTGGTGTTGAGGTATACTTATTTTTGATTTAAAATTTTTTAAACTGTTATATTTATTTAATCTTCCACATTCAAAACAAATGAATATCCTTCATTATCTCAGTTGTTGCTGTTTTCAGCTTAAAAAGTACATCTTAACTTTGTTGAGATATATCAAAATAATATATATATTAGCATGTTAATTTCATTTCATCTCTTCATTAGTTCAATTTTTCGTTGTATTTGTCACGGTCGATTATTGAGTTCAGTTTTGTTAAAATATTATTTTAGAGAAGTTTCTTCTCATAACTGATAATTTCCCTTAGGAAATAGGAAGAAAAATTGTGAATTCACTTATTGTAATTTCGTTTTACTCATTTTTCTTCATGATTGCAAATGAAATATTTACAAATCCAGCGATAATATCTGAAAATTATTGTGGCAATTTTTGCAACTTTTCTTTTCTTTCCTTTTTTCCTTTTTTTTTTTGATATTTTACTAACTGTGTTTTCCATATCTCTTGCTTAAACAAGATTATAATTTCAATTTTCTCGCATTCTCTCATTTTTTTTTTTTAAAGGTTGAAATCTAGGCACATCATAAATTCTTGATTTCATTATGATGCGATGAAATTTTAATTTCTTTGGTTTTCAAAGCTGTTAAAAGCGAGAAAAGCTGTTGGGCAATTCATTTTGAGATCTTTCTCAAAGAAATTCTTTCAAATTTTTCTTCTTTATTTATTTGGAAATAAATGAAATTATGAAAGAATTGTATTGCATTGCTTGAGAACTGAATTTATGAGGATCGAATGTAATGCAGTTTAATAGTTAAATAGGATTGGTTTTATTTTATACCAATTTTCTTTGAACTACTGCTTTTTTTATTGAATTGGATTAATTTTGCTTAACTTTCATAGGAAACTTATGACGTTTTATTCAGGTGGTTATTGCTACACCAGGTCGTTTGTTAGATGTTTTGGAAAATCGTTATTTATCATTGGATCAGTGCACTTATGTTATTTTGGATGAAGCTGATCGAATGTTGGATATGGGTTTTGAACCGGAAGTACAGAAAGTACGTCCGTGTAAAATAGAGAATTCTCGAATTTTGTGTTTCTCTTCTTTTTGAGTTGTAAATTTAACATTAATTTGCTCTAATTTTTTCATACTTTTCTTGTTTCATAATTTAAATTCAAAAAAAAATTAAAAAGAAATAAATGTGAATTTTTAAAGATATTAATATTTTCCTGTTATTTTTAAAATATGAAAGTATTTTTCTTAACTTTTTTTTTTTATTATTATTGCTTTTTTTATTATTGTTCTTATTCATTTTTTGATATGATCTGTCCTTTACTATTTTTATTGAATTCTTACAGGTTCTTGAATATATTCCGGTGACGAATCTCAAACCTGACACGGAAGAGGCAGAAAAGGAAGAATCCATAATGGAAAATTTCTATTCGAAAAAGAAATATCGTCAGGTAAATTTTTTTTTTTGCTGATGAAAAACTTTTTTAGTAAAAGTTTGAATGACACATTTTACCTAAAAAAAAAAAAAAAATTCATTTTTTTAAGATTTCTATGAATTCATATATAATACATCGAATTTTATCAAGAAAAAATTGTTTTATATATATATATAATTTTTTTAATGATTATAATTAAAGATACGTTCTTTGTGTTCAATATCGAAAAACCAGGAAATTCATTAGAAGCACTTTATTATGTTTAGTATGTGCATGTACATTAAGTATAAAGTGCACAAATTGCTGTTTAATTATTGATTTGAGCTTTCTGGGTCATGAATTCTCGAGTTCATAATACTATAATGGTATAGTTAAAAATGAGATAATGTCTTATGGAATTCGTATTATCGTAACATTATTAATGCAGTATCATTTCTGATGAATAATGTAACCAGAATGGCACTCTTAGCTACTTTTTTCGATGCAGTAAATTGAAGCTAATCGTAATTCAATTCACATAATTGTATAAAGATATTAATGCTAGGATAATCTATTGAATTGCAAATTTAGATTGATAAAAATAAGTGAAATTTTTAGCTAGACTAGCATTAAAATAAACAGAAAAAGCAAGTAGTTTGAAATTTAATCCTAGCTTTGAAAATTTTCGAATTTCTTTTTAGACCGTTATGTTTACTGCAACAATGAGCCCAGCAATTGAGCGATTAGCTCGAGCATACCTTCGACGCCCGGCTGTTGTATACATTGGTTCTATTGGAAGGCCAACAGAACGCGTTGAACAAATCGTTTATATGATTGGTGAAGAAAGTAAACGCAAGAAACTTGTTGAATTGATCTCATCTGATGCATTTGAACCGCCTATTATCATTTTTGTCAATCAGAAACGAGTATGTTTTTTTTTTTTTTTACCACATTTATAGCCTACTTTAAAAATATAAATTGTTTTGATTTTTTGAATTTCAAGTTTAACATTTGTAATTTTTCAGTTTTGCTTATTTTTGTTTTTCAAGGGAGCAGATATGTTGGCTAAAGGCCTTACAAAATTGGGCTTTCAACCTTGTGTTTTACATGGTGGTAAAGGTCAAGATGCTCGTGAATATTCGTTGGCAGCACTCAAAGATGGAACGAAAGATATTTTAGTGGCAACAGATGTTGCTGGACGTGGTATTGATATCAAAGATGTTTCCTTGGTTCTCAATTATGATATGGCGAAGTCAATTGAAGATTATACTCACCGAATTGGTCGAACAGGTAATACTATGAATTTTTTAATGTTTATAAGTAAGCTTAAGATCAGTATATTCTGACGATATATGTTTCACTGGAAGTAGTGAAAATATATCACTGAAGGAATCAAAAGAAATCATAAGATGGTTAAGTTGGTCAGTGGTATCTCAAGAAAAGGTAAAAGACTGACAAACGTTGCAATTGAAGACTATACTCACAGAATTGATCGAATAGGTAATGCGAAGAGTACTTAATTCATTTCAAAAAAGCAACAAAGAAGTTTGCTTTAAAAAAAAAAAAAAAACAGAATAAGCTGGCTTTTCTTTTTTGATTTTATTATTTCATTCATTTATGAATTTATTTTCAAAAAAGAAAAAAATGAAAGAGCATATCAACTTTGCTTTTTCTTGCTTTTCTCTGTTTATATTTATGTTAGCGATTAAATTGTGCACTTCAACGGTGCAACTTTATTATCTAATACTGATACATTCTATCTTTTCTTTTTCTTTCTCTCTCTCTTCTTCTTTCTTTTAAAGAAGAAGAAGAGAGAGAGAGAAAAAAAAAAAAGACTATTTCTTCTTTAAAACGATTTTCATTATTTCAAATGAAAATCATTTGTTATTTCCTTCCTCAAAGCGAAAAAGAAGGAAAAAAAAATTTGATTTTTCTTAAAATTCTCCCTTATGCATACAATCATTCATTCATCTCATTGCATTAAAAGCTTTCCTCTTTCATCTTCTCCTTATTCTTTTATTTTATTTTCTTTGTTTTTTTTTTTTCTCTCTCTCTCTCTCTTTCTACTTTCACCTCCTTACTTCAATTTTTTTTCCACGTTTTTGTAATGTTGCTAAATGTTTATATTGATTGTTGTTATATAGGACAGGAAGGGAATTATTTAATGGAAGGGATGAGAGTGAATGAAAAATAATTGGTAAAAGTGTGATCGATTGATTAGTCTGTTGAAAAACAATAAAGATAAGAAGCAAAAGTAGTAACATTATTGTATTGGATCAAAGTATGAAAGTATTTTTTATGACTAATTGATAATTCATTTCTAAATATTCATTCTTTAAAAAAGAAAAAAAGTTTATATATATATATGTATGGTTGGGAAACGAATGAAACAGATTAATGAAAAATGAGTGAATAACTGGAGAAATTAATAGAATGAGCCAGTTTGGATGAAGAGATATATTTTCAGTTGTATTCGATAAATACGATCAAGACATTTTTTTTTTTAATTCTTTATTTGTTGAACGTTGCTAATTTTTCTGATAATCCATTCTATATCATTCATAAACATTTTGTTTCAAATATAAATTAGAAATGAGTTAGTTTTCTTAATTCTTTGTAATTATTCTATTTTCAGGACGTGCCGGAAAGCATGGTAAAGCGATAACATTTTTGACACCTGAAGATAAGGAAGTCTTCTACGATTTGAAGCAATGCCTTCTAGAGAGTCCAGTATCAACTTGTCCACCGGAATTAGCTAATCATCCGGAGGCTCAACATAAGCCGGGTACATATGTTCCCAAGAAACGACAGGAAGAAACACTATTTCGTAATTAATCTTGTTCCTTGCTATTATTTGTTTCTCGTTGCTTTTTTTTTATTACTTTATTGTAAGTAATGTTTGTTCTAATGCTTGCTTATTTTATTTCTGAATTTGATTGGTTAATATGAATGGATAGATAGATATATTGTTATATGTGAGATGACAGTATATTGTCATCGAGCACGTCTATATTGATTTGAATATGGCATTATTTGGATAAGAAAATATCACATCTTTTTTAAAGTTGAGCTTGATAAAATTGATTCTCAGTTTTATTGAAATATTTCTAAATTGTTTCCTTTAAAGGAAGGCCTTTCGTTTCTTAAAAAAAAAAAAAAAAAAAAAAAATAAAAAATAAATAAATTAACAAGATAGAATTTTGTTTTAATGAATTTTTCAAAAAAAAGAGATTTTTTTTTTTCAAATTATAAAGCAAGAAATTTTTAAGAAAATGATGAAAATTTGATACGTTATTAATCATATTTTAGTGAAAGATGACATAACTATAAGATTGTAAAAGTTTTGCATGGTTTACGTTTTGATTATGGTTTGCAAATTGCAATAACACGTTTCGGATTGCCTTCTGGAAGTTGTCATTGTGGACAGTTTCCAGTACGAGTAAGTTATAATTAAATAGAAAAGGTGGGAATAGCTTAAGGAGATTAGAAGCTTATTTAAGACCATGAATTATACTGTTGTTAAACATGAATTTGTGTTCAAAAAAAAAAAAAAAAAATGAAATTTCAGAATCAAAAAAGGTGAGATTTGAAAACTAAAAAGCAAAAAGTGATTGAATTAATTTAGAAATTGTTTTCAAGCCCGTTATTCTATTACTTCCTTAAAATTGCAATAAAATTATCGTTCGTTGTTATTTTCTTCTTTTCTTTGTAGCAGTTGATAACTCTTCAGCTTGTTTTGTAACATATTGATACAATTAATTACTTTTAATCTTTTTATTTCCATTCAATACTTTTTTTTTTTTCAACTTTTTAATGAGAGTAAAACAAAAATTGAATCGTATGAGAATTCGGATTAAATGATATATTTGATATTGTTAGATTGAAACATTTGGATATAGTACTTTTCCCGTAAAATTTAAATGATAGGTTAGTTCAGTAGTTCAGTTTTAAATGGATAAATAGAAAATTTTGATTTTGACTAGGAAGCGATTATTGCTAATGTTGTTGTTGTTATTATTATTATTATTATTTCCATTCATGCATCAGTTGGGACGTGATTCGAGTTATGAATTATTCTCATTTTTGGATGTTATGTCCTTTGTTTTCATTTTTATTGAAGTAATTTATATAGATTAGATAAGTTGTTATTGTCATATAGGTTACGATGAGTGAGAAAATACTTTAGATATGACTTTCAAATATAACTGCGAGACGTTTTTTTTCCTCCTATTATATCTGTTTTCCGTTATGATAGAATAATTATGACGAGAAATTAAAAAGTGCTAGAGAGAGATGGAAAAAATTAGAAGGTAGAGTCTGGCTTGATTTTTTCTTTTTTATAATTTTTGGGATTGGATTTAATGATAGTAATAGTTACACATTTTGTTACCCATTTTTTTTTTCTCCCTCTCTCTCTCTCTCTCTCTTACACCTAACATTTTTGTTAAAATTGCATCTATAGAGTAGGAGATAAAATTTTATGAGAGAATAGTTAGGAAGAGAAAGGTTATTTAGGGTTCGGAAGAACTGTGAACTTCCATTATGATTGTAATCTGGGATGATAATTGAGAGATATGTAAAATTTGTAAGGATTGGAATGTTCAGATGACAAATTAAATAGTACTGGAGTATGGGTTGTTACGAATTTATCGTGTCATAGCATTCTGTATTTGTTATGACTTTTCTTTTTTTTTTTTTTTCAGGATTGGTTTGTCATTGGGTATCGTGGACGGTGTATAAGATCGAGCAAAAAAAAAAAAAAAAAAAAAAAAAATTCGGGTAAGCAGTACGAAGCACTGGATTTATTCGGGTGCACCGGGCTCTGATGAGTCAGGAGCAGGTCATGTGCTAAATAGATGGGGGACGATGATTGGCCATCACAACGATTCCGCGATCATGTTATTAATCGACTGGAACCGGAATTAGCGAGAAATCGTCAAAATGCTCCAAATTTACCTGTACCCGGTGATGCAAGACAGGTTAGTTATTGTTGTTCATAATTTAAATTACAAATATCAAGATTTGACATTCACATAATTTAGGATCTCATTCTCATTCCTTTGGTTATTCTAATTAATTAACTAATCTAACTAATTTAGACTTAGGTTTACACATGAACATTCTGATTAATTAGATTTATATGCTTTTGTTGGATAAAATTAGACATAATTGAATTACATTTTCAATACCTTGCTGCGTGATGTGATACTATTGAAAAATTTGTTTCATTTTTCCAAATTTGTAGTACACTGTTTATTAATAATGTATTTATACAGTGCGTGAAATGAAATAAAAGCACTTTGTAGGTGGAGGAGTATGTTTTCAACAAATGCGTTAGCAAAGATGAGTATATGCGAACGATTGCTAAAGTTATCAATGCAATCAATTGTAACTGTAAGTATTTTGTTTCTGGCATTACAAAATCTGAGATGATCTTAAGTATTTTTCAACATGTTTGTTTAGTTAATATAAAATATGAATAATATAATTGAGAGGGAGCTTAAAAGCTGTTCATAAGAAATCTGAATAATGCTGAGAAAATTTATCATAAGTAAGGAAATTTCAAGGAAATTGTTAAAAAATGTAGGTAGATTTCAGAACTATTAGGGCGCCTGTAGCAGTATTCAGTCGTTTCAGTTAATCTACTTAATTATTAATTAAAATTATTTCACAAATAGGAAAAAAGTTCTATTGAGATAGCAAAATAGATCGTTAGTAGGAATATACAATTTAATTAGAGTTTTGCTATTAAGTTTAAAGGGTACTAGTTAGAGGAGCTTAATCGGTTTGCTTTTTTCAGTAATAGTTTTTTTTTTTTTTCCTTTTATAGCCAAACCATCAGCAGTACCGTCGCTTCTTCAACCGTCTCGCATTCAGTCGGCATCTCAAAACTATCGTAGTGCGGGTCTTGGTATACCACCTGATCCGCAACCCACCCATCAGCAGCACCAGCAAAAGGTTATGGTAAGCATATAGAAGATTAACTTGTGTAATACATACACTTGATAGTTTATTCTCTTTATTACCCTTTCTTTTCAATTAAATAATTTTTTGTTTTATTTGACTGCTACGTTTCTGGTTGTTTATTTTGTCAAAATTTCAGTTGTTGATAAATGTTTCACGTGATGAGAAAAATATAATTAGTATTAAAATAGTATATATTTGAATTAGTTTATAATGCATATATGATACTATTTTTGTATTGACTTTGATATTCAATTTCCTTTTTCCATATGAAACTCATGCTTGCTGCCGAATTTTTGGCTTTTTTTTCTTTCTTTTTTTTTTTCTTTTTTTTTTTTTTTGCAGGATAGGTATCATACTTCACTTTGTCAAACACCGCCAATGATGCAGTCACAGCAATCACCAAGTGGTGCATTGTCTGGCGGTAATATGCAGTTGTCACAATCTAGCTTGCAACAACATTCTCCGGTAACACATCCAGTAGTTCCCCAAGTGCCGTATAATATGCTTTCGCCAATTCCTTCTGTTCCTGGATCACAGAATACCTCTCCTAATCATCAAATGTATAGTCGTGTGAAAACTGAGCAGAAAAGTAGTGGCAATGATGGTGGTGCTGCAGAAATCCCAATATCGGATGCAATGTCTGCTCGTGTATGGAAGCGTGAAGTTCCTCCTCCTGGCAACTATTATTCAGCAGGTATTTGAATTTAAAAATTTTTGATTTTTCAAGATTCTGCATCATACTCTTCATAATATTTTTTTATCTTAGCACGATTTAAAATCATGGCAGTCATGCATGAGTTTCCAAAAAATGTCAACATACGCTCCTCCTTGGCTTATAGTTAAGAAATAATCTATAACAAATTAGCCCTAGCCTTTTTTCAATGAATATACTGTTTGTTGTCTTTTAATTATTGCATAATACATCACCATGGACTTTACAGGTTTCTACGATGCTACAAGTTCCAATCAGTACGTTGAACGTACTCATTCATCGGCACCGTTTATGCCACGAGGAACACCCATTTCTCCTTCACAACAGCTTACTGCTTCACCACATCACCATCACCAGCACCATCAGCAGCATCAACCATCGGTTTTAGAAAATCTTATCAATTCATCCCACTATGGATCGCCGATGCAGTCCTCACAGCATGTCAATGGATCGGGTAATCAAAGCGTTTCAGATTTGCCATTTGGAAATGCCATGCAACAAAATGACGAGGTTAATTACAGAGAATATATGATAGTGAATCTAAAATCTCAGAAAAATATTCAGAACTTTGTTAAATCCAATACATTGTTCATTTTACTCTCTAAAATTTAACGTTTCGTCTTATCGATCAAAATGATTTTTTAGTTAAAGCTTTTTCTTTTGTGACAACATTCAATCTGATATCAATTAACCTATATTGCAGCGTATGTATACCGAGAAGTTACGCTCATTAAGGCCTTATGTTGAAAGTTTAAGAGCACGTGCGCAGCAATGTCGACTGGAAGGCAACGAAATTGCTGCAAGTAAATTTGATACAATGTGCAACGTTCTTGATGGCAAATCGTATGTGTGCTAGTGATTTTATGTTTCATTTGAAATTTAATAATTGAAATTTAATAACATCACTGGATAAATTGTTTAAATGCTTAGTTACGTTGGTTTAACTGTTTTATGCTACGAAAGTTTAGCTGTCATGTTTCTATGAATTCATGTTTCTTGCTTCTTTTATTCAAAAATGAGTAGTAGCAAATGAGTAAAGAATGGTGCTATTAAGCAAGTTATTATTATTTGCAGACGGGTATCATTCGAGTATCTTTTGCAAATAGAAGCATGGATATACAAAAAACAGCAGTTTCTGGTGAGTAATATAGTCTGTATGTTACGTATTGATTTAACAACAAAGTATGTTAGCAGTAGTATCTTGCAGAGAAAAGTTTGTGAGACTCGAAAGTTAAAATTGATTAATCAGTTAAAATATCCTCAAGCAATGCATTCTCCAAATTGCTATAAGCTTCTGTATTATTTTATATAGTGTTCCAGTGACATTCGGTGACTTTTGAAACTGTCTAATTTCTTGCATAAATGACTGCTGTATTGTCTTGACAATGTCAAATTATGAAATTGTTTAGATGGTTCAACGAAATATTTGAAAATTTGCTTTTAGCAGGTTTCATTGAATACTGGAACGTTACAACCACAGCCACTAGTGGATGCGGTAAATGCAGTTTTGTTAATAAACAGTGAAGCACAAGTTGGATACGGTGATCGTGTACAGACAAATACTGGTGTACCATCGGCAGGACAGTGGTCAGTGCAATCCAGTCGATCACAACAGCAAGCATCATCGCAAGGGTTACCTAATATGGTACCATCATCAGTTCCAGTAGCTCATTGTCCAGTGCGAAGTACTCTTATGCAGTCATCAATTCCGTTGCAAACGACTAGTGGTCAACAGGTAGCACGACATTCAATAGAACATACCTATCAACGACATTCACCCTATCCAAATCCAAATGCTGGATTACGTTCCGGTACACAGTCAGTAGTGCTGCATCATGGTTTGTCCAGGGTGGTTAGTATTTTTTGAGCCATAATTCTCTTTAAATGTTAGACAATATGTCTTTCCATTACATGTATCAAATACCATATGTTTATAAATTTTAATATATTTTTATATTCTTAGAGCAATAAAATGTATTGTAAATGTTTTTGAACATGCTTGGAAATTTGATCCTGTATTAATATTTATTAGTTGAAAGAATCACTCTATTAGTTCTAATAGTTTAATTTTTTTTTATATATTTTACATTTTTTTAACCTATAAATTTAAAACATCACAATGCAAATTAAACTTTTGAGATTAAAAATATATAATTTTTTTTATAATGTTTAGCAGCCAGCAGCAACAGTAGCAGCTTTACCACCATTCTCAGAAGCAAATCGTGCACCAGCAACTACTGACTGTAGTAGAGTTGAAGATCTCTATGTAATGGATGATTTCTTACCCACTCCTATAGAAGCTGTATCGAATAACACATCTTCACAGGTTGGTCTTGAAATTGAATTATGTGTTTGAAATATTTTTAAGACAAGTAGAACTTTTATTAGTTTTATCATTAATAAATTATTTGTTGCATAAAAGGATGGTACATAATGCATTAAAATATACCACCAGTTGCTTTTAGATGTCTTGTAAGAAATTTCGAAACGTATCACTGTAGATATTGTGTATTTTGAATTATTTGAGACTTTAAAAGAAACTGTTAGATCATGTTTTACTTATTGCAGATGGAGGGTCTATTGCCGGAAGCGGTACGTCAGGAATTGCTAGCATTTGGAGATCGTATTTTAGCCGATTCTAACATAGAGCAGATGACTGATTCGCATTCTGTTATTGTTAAATTTTCATTAAGTAAGTTCTTTTTTTTTGCTTGTTTGGAAAAATATGTAAATAGCAGCAACATTTTCGATATTATATTTTATTAAATTGAAGAGGTTTATATGAAATAATTTGCAAGCTCTTGAATATTTCAACATTTTTTTTTAGAATTTCAAAAATTTGAATATTGGAGTCCAGTAATATTGTTTTTAAGCCTCACATAATGTGCCACCGCTACAGTTAATTATACCGAAAGCATATCCCAATGGTGAAGTTATGGTGGGTCGTGCTGCACTAGATCTAGGTTTTGTCATTTTATTGTTGTAGAAATTATGGTTTGAATGATTTCATATTTGAGAAAAAAGTCAAATTTCAAAGCTTAATTATAATTATTTGCTCAAGGAAAATATTCGGGAAACATGCCATTTTTTTAAAGTGGAGTTAATTTCTTTTCATTATGGATAGTTGAATTTTTATTTTTGTCAAGAGATATTGATTTTATTATTTTAAAAAATCAGTTCTTTTTAGATTCTTTTTTCTTTGATGATTTGCAAAATGTGATACATGAACGCTTAGCTCGACCGGGTCTACGAACGGTGACAGATTTCCTTGAAACTTGGGTAAGTTTTTCATCTCTGAAACTGTAGATTTTTCAATATTTGAATGCTTTTAAAAACTTTTTGATAGATTTAAGATTTTGAATGACTTAGAGAAGAAACTGCACAAGTATGAAACGATAAATGGATGAATGAAAAAGCACGGGAATAAATGTGAAGCGTAAAAAAATGCATGCATTTAGTTATTGTTGAATTTTAGAGTTGAAATAAGGAATTTAAACATACAATGAGTTTTCAAGTTACGTGGTAAATTAAGATATCTTCCAGAAAATTTAAAACTGGATATTTTGCCGAGATGAAGCAATCATTTTGACCGATAAATAACTTAAGGCATATTCATGAGCTAATAAAATTTAATTTGTCACATTGCTATATATTACTTGTTTGTACTACAAATAGTTTTATATGACATGTAAGATACAAACTTTTGTTAATCTATTTTTTTAAGGAATCGACAGTACGTGGTTACTATTTGGGACAGCAGCAGCAGTCATTGTTACCCAATTCATTTGATGACATATTACAAAATACAAATTTCAGTGATTTCTTGTCGTGAAATATGTCTCTTTTCTGGTATTTTTTTTCTTTAGTTTAATTTCTTGCATCAATTTTAGAACATCATATGGAAATTGTTGCTTAATTGATTGCTGCATTTGCTTTGTTGATTCAAAATATATGAAGAAAAAGTTTGGTTTTGTTTTTTTTTTTTTTTTTTCCTTGTTTCTCAATGACTTATATTTTTTAGAATGAGTTTTGGTTTTTCAAAACTTTCTGTTTTCAAAGTTCTCGAATTTTTATGTACGGTTGTTTTGCCAAATGTGAAAGAGAATTGCTTCATGTTGTCTTGTTAAACTTTTGTCCTCTTTATTTGTTTGTCTTATTTTATTTAATTATTTTTATTCATATAGTGAAATTGGGCTAGCACACAACAGTTGTTAATAGAAAAAAAAAAAAAAAAATACGCGCAAATTTGTCTTATTTCATTTGCTCGTTTATTCCACTTTCCTTCAAATCTGTTAAACTGTTTATTATCACTTGAATTGGGAAACTTTTTGCATATTTCGTATAATTTCGCTTTTTCACTTAATTCATATACTGATCACAGCGTCAACGGCATTGAAAGCAAAATGCAAAGAACGCACCCAGAGTGAAAGCGGTTGATGCAAATAAAGCAGGTCTGGAATTATATATATATATATATTTTTTTTCTTCCAATCTTGAGAAAATGACAGATGAGCTGATAAAGGAAGAGTAAGAAAAGTAACCATGTTGCTTAAGTTTAGGCATATATACTCGAGAGATAACTTTAATTATAGGGTAATCAAAAATTATTGTATCAAATTATGACTCGAAAATTTATTCTAAATGATTCTGTGATATGTGTATATCAACCTTTCTTATACTTTTTTCAAAACTTCGAAAGTGATAAGAAGTTAAGAAATTGAAATTTTTAAACTTACATCCTTATACTTTATTCAAAATTTTTTTAGGTAGAGAATTAATTATTACTATTTGGGAAAGGTGAGAGAGCATTTCGAAAGTGATAAGAATATTAAGAAACCGAAATTTTTAAAAACATACACAACCCATGCTCGCCATCGTTGACAACACTGATTTTCACAGCATGTGTAGTATACATAATCAGTTTCTTCGGGACAGCTGAAATTTCGTTTTCTTCAAGAAATAAAAATAATGGAAGCGTTAGAGTTTGATTAGTTGAGAACTCTAATTACAACTAATGAAAATTGACATAATACTAATTCATATTTTAATATTGTTTTTGGTTCGCGTTATTCTTTTAAATTATGTTATAGCATAATGAATGATTAGCAACAGAACTATAAATAGTTAACTTAGATTTATGGATTAAATTAAATTTATATAAATGATTGAATTGCTGTTAAGAAATGGAATTATCGTTCATCGTTATCATTAAGTTTTTTGTTTTTTTTTTTAAGGAGAGAATCAATTATTACTATTTGGGAAAGATGAGAGAGTAATGAATAGAGGAAACACAAAAAATTCGAAGTGTTTTATTACTATTTTTTTTTTTCTTTAAAAAAATCAATTAAAATTTCACTTCTTTTCTGATAAAAAAAATTTAACTTACTTATGTGGTATACAAATTTCTTGTCGTGGATTGCATGAAATTAAATCGATAATTGTTGCAAAAAATGCCACAAAAAAGAAAATATGATCAAATATTACACAACCTCTATCACTCTTTGATACACTTGAATTCATTTATTCATTTCAAATTAATCCGATATTAGTCAAAAATCGTACTGCAATAATGATGTAATGATAAATGAACCTAAGAAGGAAAAATGTTACAAATAAATGCACCTTCTCTACTTTAAACAATTGATGAAATATTTAAGTACACCGATAGAATGATAATTAAAATGTTAGTCAGCTGACTGTTAATTAGTTAAAATGTTGTAATAAAAGTAATTTGATGTGAAAAGGGGAAAAAAAAAAGGAAAGTGAGGAAGCCATTAATAGATTAAGGAAATGCAAATGCTACTAATAATTGTAATCATATATCTATCATAAAATTTACTTTTATATGATATTTGTGGCAATATTGATTAATTCTATTATCAAAGTTACTATAAAAAATTTTTAGAAGCGAAAATAGATAGGTAGATAAATAGATGAGATTGACCTCTTCTAAGTTAGAGTAATTAGTTAAAATAATTCTATCTAATTAGCGTATTTTTCATTATGCTTAATAAAAGTAGTAATAATAGTAATAGTATGAAGTACTAAAAGTGTCAACAAGTGGATGTCATTAGAGTTTGAGAAATAAAAGAAGAATATTCATTTATTTCTCATCTTACATTCCCCTTCATTAAATATTTACATGCAAAAAATAGTTCATCTAAAATTTAATTTAAAATTGCTTTATATAAGATTCTTATAGAGGAAATTTTTTTTTTTTTCTTCTTTTTCTATATTCAATTAAAAGAAGAAAATAAGGGAAATATTATATTTAGTGTTGATGTTTATTCGATGATTTATACTCATTTAAGGAAGTAATGTATAATAATGCTATTTAATATAAACAATTATTTTAATGCTATGAAATTTTCATCTTCTTTAATTGGAAATTTATGCAAATTTATAAATTAGTTAGCTTTAGATACACATCAAATTCTTTAATTTTTCGAGTCAAATTTCAAAAAAAAAATACTTGAATTATTATTTCTTTCTTCTTTTTTTGTTCCTATTTTTGTTTTGTTTTTTTTTTTTTTTTGCATATTAAGTTTAATTCATCTTAAGCGCTAATCTTTAAAATTATTAGAATAATAAAAAATTTGGAAAAGAGAAATTAATGAATAAGTGTGAAATTATCGTTTTATTATATTTTAATCGATATTGTTAATTGAAATATATAAGAAAGTGTATGTGCAATGCAATATTATTATCATTTTAAATAATTTGTGCTTAACAATGTTTGAAGATTAATAATGATATTATCAAAAAAAAAAAAAGAAAAAACGAGGAAAGGAGAAAAGCTGATATCAGTTGTTATCAACAATGAATGATTTTTTTTTTTTTTCAAACATTATCTATTATTGTTCTTAACAATGAATATCATTTGCGTTACATCAACAAATCTATCAAATATATAATACTTTTAATTTCATTAAAACAACTGTTTTTAAAATATTTGTTACTCTTTCTTCAATCACAGAACAATATTTCAATTACTGAAATTTTTTTTTTTTTAAAGAAATAACAATCATTGGCCTACTATTAATTCATTTTTAAAATGATTCAGCATTTTATGTTCAAATTGATTACTTGCTACTTTTCTAAATTTGGTATAAAAACAAAGTAATATTTCATAGAAATTACTTGATTAATTGTATTTCAATTTTATTTGGTTAATTATGAGTATCTGAGGTTTCTCAAATTTTAATTTACAGCAACTGATATGCACAATTTCAAAAAATAAAATTTAAAGATTTTATATTTAAGAATTTATTTTAAAATTTAAAGATTTTATATTTTTTTTAGATAAAATTTAAAGATTTTATTTCTTTTAACTAAAATTTAAAGATTTTATATCTCTTTTAATAAATAATATTTTGTTAAATTAATTTTATTGTATTGAATAATGAAAATAATGCCCTATGCGGCAAAAAATAAATAAATAAATAAATAAATAAAATGCTGAGATAAGCCAATTCAATATCATCGTATCAATCGTTTTATTGCTTATTTTTTTTTTTTTTTTTTTCTGAAATTTGTTTTTAGAAAAACTAGTTAAATAAATAAATTTAAATAAATTTTCCTTCATTCTCATCTTTCTCCTCTTTATTCTATCATTTTTGCATTAATTGTAGCAATTAAAATAGTTCGTTTCAAGTCTGAACTGTCATTTTAAATTACAAAAGTTTAACGAATTAAAACATTGTGTCAATTCAAACAACTATAAAAATAAATGCGACAGAATGTTTTAATAATTTAACTATGTCACAAATAAATATTTTAAATGAACTAAAACAATTATTTTAATATTTTTTAGGTCAATTACTGAAAAACATTCGCCATATCATACAATTTTAGCAAAAAACTTTTGTAAAACTAATATTTAATTTTCGAAATATGCAAACTTATGCTTTTTTCAAATTACGAACTATTTTGTTGATGTTTTTTAACGAATTACTGAAACTATTCAAATGCATTAAATGTACATAACATCAAAATTTAGGACTATATAGGATTCGTAACATGAATGATGCGAAAAAAAAAAAATAAAGTAATTCTGAATTTATTTTCAAATCTGAAAAAAAGAAGTAATTTTCTTCTTTTTTTCAGATTTGAAAATTTTCAAATTTCATTATTATCTCTCTTCATCATAACCTGACTACACCTTTCCTTTCTTTGAAAAGTTTCATACATTTTTTAGATTATAAGTTCTGCTGAACACAAATGATAAAACTATAAACAATAAATGACAAATTTATTTCTAACTTTTGCATAATCAAATAGCTTTTGAAAACAAATGCATCTCAATAAGAATATTACATTAAAACTGCTGATATATTAATAATAAGTTTTTTTTTTTGTTTTGTTTTGATAATTATAGATCGTACAAGTGAGTATTTAAATTATTATCAAAAGCAATTAAACAGCCAAAAAAAGAACGTAATTTGACGTAACATCTGCTATTACTTAAACGGAATTTGATTTCGTGTTGTTTTCTGAGTTGGAATTGATATCACTTCCGAAGTCCATTTTTTTCCGCTAAATAATGAAAAAGTCGCACGGCGATATGGTTCAAGGGCAAAGATTGTTATGGTTATAATAGCGATCGTTCGCATCTAAAATTATGTGACACTGAAATATTGCGCTGAAAATAAGGAAGGAATTCTGTGAAATGATAATGATGATAATCCAAATTAGTTACCTCATAAGAGTAATATATAATTAAATGAAGTGTTTTTTTGAAATAACTAGCAAGAAAATCGCTTTCGCAACCAGCAGATATACAGAAAACATTTGCGCATGCGTTAACTAAAATGTACTTGTGTTAATCTCAATTTTCAGTAAAAAAAAAATATGATAGAGTAAAAGAAATAGGCTAAGCTATAATTTTATGAACTCGTCATTTCTAATTTAAGATACGATAGTAATTTTGAGGAGAACTGAAAGGACTTCTGGCAAATCTTCTAATCAAATTATAATTTCAGTGAAAATGCATCAATGTTGTGATAAGTTTTTATTTGTTAATAATTAAAGTTTAGCATCTTTAAAATGATATTAGTACAAATGATGAAAACTTACCAAACATAGGCAAAGTGATGAATTCAATGGAATAACTATATAAAATGAATGAATATAAACGCTTCTGTTGCGCTTTTGCAACTCGAATACAATTAACGCCCAATGGCTTATATCTGCTTACTTTAATTGATCCCTGCAATAATGAAGTGATCATTGTTGCAGGGATCAATGATAATTTCATTTAAAGTTATCATTGAGTTTGGAGAAGTGTGTGATAGTTAAAATGAAATACCTGGAGTTACCTGGAAAATTACATTCTCAAATACTTCTGCACTGTTTACTGTTTAATCGTGATTGGTTCAGGAATGATCCATTCTATGGAATATAATTATTTTGACGGAATTTCTTATAATTTCAAAATTTATAAAATTTTACTGTTAGAGCAGCAATGAATAATGAAATAAACAATGTGATATGTGTTAGAAAATAAGGTATACGATATATGGACTCTGTAAATAGATAAGTTACAGAAGTACTCCAAATAAGAATTGAAGTATGTAATGCAACATAGTATGGTTTTTGACTCCTGAAAATAGAGAAAAGATAATAAACCATCAATAATTTCAATTCAGATCCAGAAAATACATTTCAGTAGGAAAAACCAAATGGAATTTTGTGCGGAAAAAAAAAGTAGCAAATTAAAATGAAATAGCTTCCATATCACACTTCAAATGAAAGCTTTACTTTTGAGATAGTGAAATTTCCCACTAAAAAAAATAAATAATTTTCCATCAAAAAAAGTTAAAAATAAATTGCCAAAGAAGTAAAAGTAAAAGAATTGAAGAATAATGAAAAATACTTACCTATTAGTAAATTTCTTTGAATAAAAAAAAGGTTTCACGTAGGGTAAGTAACAAATTATGACTGCATAGAGTGTTAAGGCATGAAACCAAATGCTTCCTAATTTGACATAAAATCGCATCCATTCTCGAATTTCAAATCTAAAAATGCAACGATTGCTTTATAAGTTGATCAAATTGTCAGATCATGAAATTCCAATATCGATCATTTTAATACAAAATAGATCTGATTTTTTTGAATTGTGAAAAAAATGTGAGAAATTTGATCTTTTTCTATTCATCCTTATGTAGGTATTAATTTTACATCAGTACTTTATTATCCCAAACACTTTATTATTGCAAACTGAAACTAAAGAGACACTTGTGACAATCTAAATGAATTGAAAATGAATCGAAATGAATTGAAAGCGAAACTTACAAATGTAATTTGCTTTCTGTAATAGAAATAAATAGTTTTGCAACATTAATTGCATCAATTATAGAAGCAGCAATAGCCGATGTTACGCAAACAATCATTAAATTCAGTGTGAAATATTTGAAAAATCCATCTTTCACTTTTGTAAATATTAAAAACAATATGAAAGGAATAATAATAACATTACCAACTGTTGCAAGACACGCTACCACGTGGCGTCTGTTGTATAAAGCTGCTAAACAAGCTTAATATATATGATCAATTCTGTTCGAAGAAATTTTTTCTATTTATTAATACTTTTTCTCTGTTACATTAATTTGTAATATTAACTTGTATAGTTTAATCACAATATTAAACTTACTTAATGAAAATAAAATATATAAAGTTGATGATACAGTAATTTGCATGTCGTTATTTTCACAATTGATTTCAAAAATAATTAATCGATCATTGCAGAGAAAAATATAACTTTTCATTAAATATCATTTTAGTAATTTCTAAGACAATATATCATATTTGTTGATAAATTTTTTTATTCATTAATTAGCATGTACAATCATTTCATGAAAAGATGAAAATCTAATATACTAGATGATGGATGTTTCTAAATCATTTCATTCATACGAGAAATTAATTTAAAAAATCGTCAAGAAAAATCTTGAACAAAATTCTCGAGCATTTAATTTAAAAACTGATTAAATACGAATAGATAAATAAAGTTTGATTGGGCTATAAACTTACAACATAACAGCCCCAAGCCTGTACATATAGGCATATTCAAACTACCAATGCTATTGATATTGGAGTTAGTATCGTTAGAATAATAAGTGTCGTTCATTCCGCTAAAAACAATAATTTCTTCACGCTATCAAGGAAGTATTTAAGTTAACTGTGACGTAATCTTCTACGTGACATAGAAATACTAATCACGTAATTACTATTTCGATCACTATTGCAAGTCTCACCAGGTCAGAGGATGCACTTTCAAAACTATATAAATGCGCCATGTTTGTAGAAATTTGAAGCATTACAAAAAAAGATTATTCATTCATCTTATTTAAATATACAAAAAAAAAAAAAAAAAAAAAAAAAAAAAAGCATACATTTGAATTGTCTTTTTTTTGGCTTCAATAATCTTTTTGAAAGTTTAAATTGCAATTCAATATGAAAGCTTAAATTATTTCGGACAATAAATACTGTAAATTTATTTTTGATTTGATCGACAGGTATCGATTTGTCTTACCTTTATGATATTAATAGCGCGTTAAAACTGATGCCAATAGCGGTAGTAATTATTGCAGGTAATAATCTCACCAATAAGACATAATTGCAATTTAAAGTTTCATGTCACTTTATTCAGACATTACTGAAATTATTATCTCACGCGTCATTAGGGTTGTTTATCGTTTAGTATGATATGACTTAAGTCATTAAAAACTTTATTAAGGTAATTAGTATGACATTTGAAAATAGCTACCTGCTATATGAATGTTGTAAAATGACTTATGAGATAGAAAATTCGTCATCAATAATGACTTATTATTTGATTATTTTTGTTGACTAATTTTTCTGACTAGCACTGAATGTGAAATGAAATTTTTGCTGATGGTAGTAGCTTTCACATAAATTTTTATAAATTTTTAACTTTTATTTCATTTTCATTAGTGATCATAAATTTTGCTAATTTCCTTTCTTTCTCAAGTCGAAATATGCGTATTTTTTTTTTATTCCTTCTTCAAATATGATAGTTTATCAAGTTATTAAATAGTAATAATGGCAAATTAGTAAAACTAACTTGATCATTTCAAGCAAAAATATATTCTAAATGAATTTTATACTTTAAATTTTGTATTTTTCCTTTTATAAGGGAAAATACAAAATTGTTTTAGGTTTTTGCTTTAAAAATTTCAGTGATAATCGATTGAAATCTCAATATGATATACCAATCGCATTCAGCCATTGTCGTTGCTAATTTACTGCGTAAAGAAGAATCTTGAAATTTTCAGCAATTACATAAATTTTACTTAAATAATTATATATTTAGTAATATTCACATTAAAAAAGATGGAATTAAACAGATAAAAAAGATTATTTTGAAAGTTTTAATTTTTTTTCCTGTACTATTCAATTTCGATTAGAAGAAAGTGTAATATTTATTGGTTTCATAACTGAAATTTCTTGCTATTCTTGAATAAAATATAATTTAGTTTTTTAGATTTAGAAAATTCATAGCTATGTTAAATTAAAATTGATTCCAAAATTGTTAAATCAGTAAATATGAAGCTAAGCTATCTGTTTTATGTGAATGCATCATCTCATTTATAATAATTAAATTTAAATCAAATTAAATGATATTGTAAAATATCTTATCAACAGCTGAAAACAACTTTAGAAACAGACCATCTGCTCATCGAGATTATTACTGAATACATCAGAAAATGCTGACTACAACTGCTGAATATATTAGAAAATTCAGACTACAGCTGGAAATGATAATTAATTAAATATTTATTCCATAAAATGAAAGGCTCTCAACAGCTTAATTACCATCGATAATATTTACTTTTTTATATAAATAAAAATAATTTTTTAAGCATCTATCAGTTTTCAACAGGTCAAAATCATTGGAAAATGGCCATTTGCTACGATTGCTAGTGGCAAAGTAAGTCAGTTTGCTTCAAAATCATGCCAGATTTTTAAGCCACGAGAAGTTAACATCAGTTTACTGCTCTTACTTAAAAAAGTGATAGGATTAATTAATCCGATTATTGCAGTTATCATCTATGACAAATGAGAAAACCAGGAACATATTATCTATTTTATCTTTCCTATCAATTCTTTTGCTCATCGCTTGTCTTATCAAAAATTAAAATATTTCACTGTTTTTTTTTTTTTTGATTTATAGATAAACAATGAAAAAGCTACTCCGTAGTTCTTATTTTGGTAGATATCCATTGCTGAATGAAAGATATAAAACAAACGACTCAAATTGCAACTGATTTGTGAATGGATGATAAAATATATTCTTTACAATGTTTTTAACATTGAATTTTAAAATAAAAATCTAAAAAATAAAAATAAAAAAGTCAAGCAGAATGCAGATTCATTTATGGTTCAGCGATAAAATGGTAAAAAGAATTTTTTATAAAAAAAAAAAAGACTAACAGTAAATAAATGCTACAAATATTAAAAGCTCTAATGCATCCTCTACCAAAGAATAATGATCTGTGATAAGTTTCTTTATCATTTATCATATGTAAATATACTTTGAATTGTAGCTTAATTATAGATTACATGTAAAATCTCCTCTGCAACTCTTCATTGTGTCATGGAAACTTGTGTGACCTTTCTGAAGTTGCACTGCATATGTCTCGGGTGCGGTTTCCCAAGTCAATTATGACCGAAGTGCACAGTCAAACAAAGTATGTCCATGGGTCAGGTAGACTGATTAGCTTTAGGGCAATCACTTAGGAGAACAAGAAGACAAAACTGTCCGTCTACAGGAATGATACTCTAAACAAATCTATTCGCTACTATTTTGTTCAGTTTGGTAGATGAACTTCAGGTGTAAAGGATGAGATCAGTTCTGCACATACAGCAATTTATCTAAAAAGATCATTTAAAAAAGCAAAAAGAAACGATTACATCCTTTAAGATACAAAGTACCTGAACGGCGTGTAAGGAACAAAATAACAGGTGTAAGATGCATTGATCATTGAAAATCGCAGAGGCGGTCCAAAACTTTGTTTTATGCGACTGTCATCTTTGGAGATGACGATTAAGAAGCCTTTTCAAAGGAGGTGGGAGAAAGGCCTAGAAAAGGTTTTATTGAATTTGTTTTGGGTTTCGGAGAGCTTTGGTCGAACTATAGTTTATTGGTAAAGAAAAACAGATGAAAACAAAGGATTTAAATCCTTCTACAGTGGGCATTGACTTGCAACAAGCAGTGATTACAGTGATTAAAGAGCTATCAGATGATCTTTACTATTTCTATAGTAAGGGATGGGTTCTAATATTGTAGCTTCTCAAAGAAGGACTATTAGCTTAGAAAACCTCTACAGTATTTCGACATTGCAAGCAAATTTGGTTTGGAACAAAGGAGCAGTTTTTAACATGTTAAACAATGCATATACCATTTGTTATGAGATGAAAACGTCTAGACAAGCAGATAAGCTCAACTACAATGGGAATAGATGATTGCTTACATGGTGCAATTTGAAACAGTTTTACAGTTCTAATGTTCAATTAAGACAAATTTTAGTATTATGAGTGTGAGTATTTTATATATATTATAAGTTATTTGGACATTCGCGAGATTATTTCGAATTTCACGACAGCAGATCTTGAACGTTCCATCAGCGCTCCCTCCGCACCATCCTAAATGTCCACTGTACTGGTTACGCGACCAATATTATCATCTTCAAATAAACTACCACAACAATCTCAGCCTTAAACACATCCATCAGCCATCCACTTGGCCTGAAATCGGACGACAGGGACACATATTATCATACATCGGCCAGCCAGCCTCTTTGAGAACGTAAATGGAATCTGTCTCGCGAAGAAAAGACAACGTGTTAAAAACCGTTCTGCTCTGTCAATACCGCCAGATGTGACCTTTCGTTGTGGTTTCTTGTGACAGCATTTGCTTATTCCGTACTGGTCTTTTTTGGCGACCAAAGCATTTGCAGCAAGAATGTGCGAATTCTTCCTACACAAATGTTCGTTCGCTAAGCCAAGCCATAATATAAAAGATATTATAGAAATGGAATGCAACTTCAAAATTAGGAAGAAAAAATTGGTCAAAGTGCAATTATCATTTCAGTAGCATTTAATTCTGTCTATTTTCTGCTCATTTAGTATTTTTACAAAGTATATTTTTACCGTTTGAATTGATTTCACTTCCGAAGTCCATTTTCTTCTACTAAACAATGAAAAAGTTGCATGGCGATATGGCTCAAGGGCAAGAATAGTAATGGTGATAATAGCGATCGATCGTATCTAAAATTACATAACACTAAAACATTGCACTAAAGACGAGGAAGAAAGATAATGATGATAATCCAAATTAGTTACCTCATAAGAGTAATATATAATTAAATGAAGTGTTTTTTTGAAATAACTAGCAAGAAAATCGCTTTCGCAACCAGCAGATATACAGAAAACATTTGCGCATGCGTTAACTAAAATGTACTTGTGTTAATCTCAATTTTCAGTAAAAAAAAAATATGATAGAGTAAAAGAAATAGGCTAAGCTATAATTTTATGAACTCGTCATTTCTAATTTAAGATACGATAGTAATTTTGAGGAGAACTGAAAGGACTTCTGGCAAATCTTCTAATCAAATTATAATTTCAGTGAAAATGCATCAATGTTGTGATAAGTTTTTATTTGTTAATAATTAAAGTTTAGCATCTTTAAAATGATATTAGTACAAATGATGAAAACTTACCAAACATAGGCAAAGTGATGAATTCAATGGAATAACTATATAAAATGAATGAATATAAACGCTTCTGTTGCGCTTTTGCAACTCGAATAGAGTCAACACCGAGTGGTTTATACATACTTATTTTAAACGATCCCTGCAATAACGAAATGATTATTGTTGCAGAGATCATTGATAATTTCATTTAAAGTTATCACTGAGTTTAGAAAAGTGTGTGATAGTTAAAATGAAATTACTTGAATTTACGAAAAAAATTACCTTCTCAAATACTTCTACCTGACTAATCGTAATTATATTCCTCATTCTAAGGAATATAATTATTTTGATGGAATTTCTTACAGTTTCAAAATTTATAAAATTTTACTATTAGAGCAGCAATGAATAATGAAATAAACAATGTGATATGTGTTAGAAAATAAGGTATACGATATATGGACTCTGTAAATAGATAAGTTACAGAAGTACTCCAAATAAGAATTGAAGTATGTAATGCAACATAGTATGGTTTTTGACTCCTGAAAATAGAGAAAAGATAATAAACCATCAATAATTTCAATTCAGATCCAGAAAATACATTTCAGTAGGAAAAACCAAATGTGCGGAAAAAAGAACAGAAAATGAAATAGCCTTCATATATTATACTCCAAATCAAAGCTTTATTTCAACACATACATTTTGAGATTTCACATTAAAATAATATAATAATAATTTTCTATCGTAAAAAGTAAAAGAAATGAAGAATAATACTTACCTATTGGAAAACTTTTTTGTATAAAAAAAAGGTTTCACGTAGGGTAAGTAACAAATTATGACTGCATAGAGTGTTAAGGCATGAAACCAAATGCTTCCTAATTTGACATAAAATCGCATCCATTCTCGAATTTCAAATCTAAAAATAACGATTGCTTTATAAGTTGATCAAATTGTCAGATCATGAAATTCCAATATCGATCATTTTAATACAAAATAGATCTGATTTTTTTGAATTGTGAAAAAAATGTGAGAAATTTGATCTTTTTCTATTCATCCTTATGTAGGTATTAATTTTACATCAGTACTTTATTATCCCAAACACTTTATTATTGCAAACTGAAACTAAAGAGACACTTGTGACAATCTAAATGAATTGAAAATGAATCGAAATGAATTGAAAGCGAAACTTACAAATGTAATTTGCTTTCTGTAATAGAAATAAATAGTTTTGCAACATTAATTGCATCAATTATAGAAGCAGCAATAGCCGATGTTACGCAAACAATCATTAAATTCAGTGTGAAATATTTGAAAAATCCATCTTTCACTTTTGTAAATATTAAAAACAATATGAAAGGAATAATAATAACATTACCAACTGTTGCAAGACACGCTACCACGTGGCGTCTGTTGTATAAAGCTGCTAAACAAACGTATCGCGATTTTGTTTACTATCAAAATATGTGGTTTAGCACAATATTGAATTTATTTAATATAAATAGAATATTGGGAATACAGTAATTTCATGCTACTATTTTTTCACAACCGATTTAAAAAATAAACAATCAATGGCACAAACAATCTATCATATTTGTCTCTAAAATTCTTTTATTCATTGATTAGAACAATGAACAATATTTTCATGAAAAGAGCTATTGAAAATATCTTTTATGTCTTTGTTACAAAGAATCGTAACGAAAAGTAAGTTGAAATGAAAATTGTAAACTTACAGCATGAGAGACCCTGGCCTGTACAATAAGGTAAGCTTACATTTATTTCGATATAATTACTTTCATTGTAATAAACGGTGTCATTCATTTAGCTGCAAACAATATTTTATTTAAAAGAGTAAAGGCGGTAACGTCAAAGATCACGTAAGTTTCCGTTTAATTAATCAAAAGGTACCATCTAAGAGTCATCGAAGCACGGGTGAAATCTATTCATCAAGCTAATGAAGTTCTGCTGTGGAGTATTGTAGATATCTGCCAAATATATTAATCTATAATGTTATGAGTCGTTACTCAATCTTTATTGCACAATAAATAAAAGTTATATATAAAAAAGAAAGAAAGCGTTTGTTCTTCATCATCTATTAATGTTTTATTTTGATGGAGAAAATAAAAGAAAATAAGAAGTGCTTGCACTTATTATTACTATTTTAATTTGGAAGGATTCTCCTTTTTATCAATTTAAAAATCTCTGTCAAAATCATAATATCATTAAGTGCCCTTAATTTTCTGCACGAAATACTTATTCCATTGAAATCAGAACTGAATTATTTCATTATTATTCTTCATCTCAACTCTCCGTCACTTATTATTATCTTTGCTTTTTTTTGTTTTTATTATCCAGTCGTCCTATGCTTATATGATTGTAGTAGACATTGTGAAAATTTGCATTAATTATGTCGAGCATAAATTAATGATCTCATTTATTTCAACTATTTAATAATTTCGAATGGTTTTGAATACTGCTCAAATAAAACTTAGTTATTGAAATAGTCGTTAAATGAAGTAAGACGAGGAAGTTCTCTCTAAAACATTCAAAGTGAATTATTAAGAATATTAAACTATATAATCATTTGATATTTATAATGACATCAAATAATCTCATAAAATTTTTAAAATTATAATTTCATCTATTTCTAGTGATGCAATGTTAAATAAGCAAGTGTTTACATTTGTAGAAATATTTCTTAAAATTATTATATTTCACCTGTGTTTTGTCGAGATACTAGCATTAAAAAATTTTAATTTATGCTATTATTCTAATCATTTCCGGTTACATATTGCTTTTTTTTATTTCATTCATTTTTTTTTTTTTTTTTTTTTTTATTTATACAACATAATTTGCATCCAATTTTAATTCTAAATATTTCTTTAAAAAAAAAAAATCAAAATTTTTCACAGAGAGCAGTCGTCACTTCATATCATAGTAGTACTTTCTACAATAACACTAGACATAGAATCTAAACTCAATGGAAATTATTGTCAAAATGAATTTCATTTATTTTTATTGGAAAAAAATTGTTCTCTAACATCTTCTTTACTTGTTATTCATATTGAATATGTACTTAACTTTTGCATAATTCATAAATTAAAATCTTAAAAATTGAGCTTAATGTCACATTCACCTCTTTTCTTAAAGGACATTTATTCGATACATGATGTATACTTTTAATTCAAATGACTTTTGATTAAAATAAAATATAAATTATTTGATTTCATTGAAAAAAAAGTGATTTATGCAATTATTAATTAATTTAATAAATCAAATCTAGTCGAAAATTTTTACATTCGTAATAAAAATACTTTAATTAGTATATAATAGTACATATTAAAACACCAATTGAATTTATTTTTTTCCTTTTTATTTGTAAATTTCAAAAATTATGTATGAAAAGAGGAAAATTATGGCAATGTGAATTTATTATCTCAAACATACAATATAAATTTGTTAGTTACAATTTAAAGAAGGAATATTATTGCTAAAAATTTATCGAATATAGCTATGTTTGCTTCTAAATCAAAATTATATTGCATATACTTTATGGATCAAAAAGTATTGCAAAACATTTTTTCAGAGGATCTACAAAGAAAAAACTTATTCTCAATCCTGTAATTGGAACAAATTAATGTGAAAATATATGAAAAAAAGGCAGCTATTCAATATAGAAAAAAAAAAAAAAAAATGTTTACAAAATTTGACAAAACAAACAAACAAACAAACGAAAAAAAAACAGCAAAAGGAGAAAATCCCGTTATAAAAAAAAAAAAAAAAAAGAAAGAAAAAACCAACATATTATCAAGAAATATAAGCTAGCAAACTTTGCAAGAAAACATTGTTGAATAATATAGAATTATAGCAAAAGTTATACGACTAAAAGTAACATAAATTTATTATAATTAATAAAAAAAAGAAGACATTCATTAATAATAGGTAAATCGTAAGGTAGGCATTAAATGCTTTATTTGAAATAAAATATTTAATGAATTTTAATATTTTGAAACTCCTTTTGTTGATTTCGTTGTAGTAATTTCGGTCCGATAGCGCTCAGTACCACCTCCAATAGTTGGTTCAAAATTATGTGATCGTTTCACTGATGTTTTCTTATCATAAACTTCATCTTCAGCTATTGAATCACTAATAACTGATTCCAAATCACGATCCTATGAAATGAAATTACATCATATGCTTATATTCTTACTTATCATTAATTTTAGTACAAATAATTTTACTTTAATTATGAAAATATTTATATTTATCCATTTGTATGGATCAATATTTGCTAATTTCTTTATTGATCGTTTATCATTTTTATTTTTGTTTATTTAATTGAAATAAAATAGATATTATTTATCACTAACCGTACTAAATTCACAATTTCTACTCGTTGTTGTATTCCAATCACGTCGTGCATTACCAATGCTAAATTCTGCTATACTTTCACCTCTTTCTTGTTCATCTTTATCCAGCAATGAACTAGAATTATGTGTTCCAACCTGAAATTTCACAAAATAAATTTAGAATAAAAAATGAATAATGATTGTAAATTTTAATGGAATAAATGAAATCTATTTTATACAATAAATCCAACCTGGCATGATGAATGTGATTCAGTTGTAACTTCAATTGGTGGATATACGTGAAATTCCGCGGTAGTGCCGTGAATATCAGCAGTGGTTAATGTTTTTTTGGTTTCTTTTCTTGTAACATCAGTGATCACGTGTCGTTTAATTTCTTCACGTATGGTATATTCGCTTGATGACTGTGACGTAGAATCAAATGCATCATTATCACGATCGAGATGTACACGTGGAATACGCATACCATCATCGAGATAGTCATGAAGTCTTGATACGGCTAACGATCGATGCTGCTGATCATCCATCATACCATTTCCAGATTTTAGTTTCGCACGTGGGATATCTGAGAAAGAAAAATTGAAAAATAAATTTTTGCATAAATTTACAAGCGATTTTTCATCAATATGAAACAACGTCATTAAAAAAAAAATAATAAACAATTAATTGTTTAATTTCATACCTTCAAAAGTGTGTGTATGTTTTACATATTTCTCAAGAGAAAGAAAAAAAAAATTTATACACAACAAATTGGTAGCATCGTTAAATATTATATATTAAAATTATTATTGCTCACAATTTTAGCTTTAAAAAACTAACCAATTTCAGGATAATATTCATAACCTGCGGCACTCATTGCTGAAAAATCAGCACCACTTTCGCTTGATGTTGATGCTTCTAGGGTTGACCAAGGCCAAGCACCTTTGCGATATGTGAATGGTTCACGATACAATAAATTATGACGCTTGAAACAGATACATTTCGTGCAGCAAACAGCTGTAAAATGTATAAATATATAATTTAGAAGAAAAAAAAGCTAAAAGTTTCAAATTTTATTCCTATTTTATTTCAATTTTTGAAAAATCAAAATCAAAAAAGATACCAAGGTGTTAGTAGAAGGAAAAGAACTGTCAGAATAACAAGTGGTATCATTAAAGCTTTCGATGCTGCCACATCACAGAATTCACCAGAACACATACGAGGTATTATTTGTCAAAGTACTGTGTACACAATTACCATGCGAATTACATAGATCACAAAAGTAATGCACCGCAAAGTTCCATCTGGAATTTGAGCGTAGAACATTCAGCTACATTCATTTCCATCAGTAGGCAAATCCATCCGTTCGATCTTTTTGTTTTGATTGTATTGTCTCCTTTTAGTGAATTAATTGTGGCTAAGGCTAAAGTTTCATCCTTAACATTATATCTATTTGCTTTCTTCTCCTTTGACTCCGCTTGACTTCTAGCAATTTCTTCATTTCTTGTCAAGCATTGTCGGATACCTTTTTAACTGATCAACTCATCGACGCTTTTTTTAATTGGTATAATTTATTCACTATCCATGCTGGTAATTTATTCTCAATTAAAATTTCGATATTTGGATGTTCTAAATTTTTAAGCTGTCAAAGTACTCTCTGCATGGCTTAGATGGTTGTTTTCCAATAACGGTCATTTCTTTTGATGGAATTCAGTTCATTGTAAAGTGTTTTCTCTATAATGAAAGGTTTTCCATTAGTAAACCCATTATTACATCGTAAATTTCTGGCTCTATATCATAATCTTTTATAGTTTGCAATGCATCTCCTTTTAGACAAGATATCAAGTAGTTTAACTTCTGAATGACTGGGATGTTTTGTTCATGAACTGCTACTTTGATACTACTGAAATTGCCTCACAAATTTGGATCCCACTAAATTATCAGTAGTAATTGTGCGTATTTTACTTAGAGAATCATTCTCAGAGAATCACACCATTCTCTGAGAATGATTCTCTGGTATCTTCTTGATTTAAATGTTGAAGTAGCAAGTAATAATCATTACTATATATTTCAAGGGTAATGATAGTTTCTCTAATTCTAGTACTCAAGCTTAAAATACCTTGTCAATCGTCAACCATATTGGCATATTTCGCTTCTTCCTCCTTCCTCTTCGTTGTGGCAGTCATCCCCTGAATGATATTCCAACCATATTTGATTGGCTGTTTCGAACAATTCAGCATAATATTCGAGATATGTGACTTTCTCTTTGACGATCCGCCATTTAATTTCATATTGTTGCTTGAGTTCCTCTCGCGGAAGTATTTGACTCGAGAGGGTTAGATCGAGTTTGCTAAGAAGTTCTCGAATTCTTGATTTTGATATTTTGGTTCTTTTAATTATACTTTCAGGCATATTTCCCGGCTCATGGCAATTTAATTACCGTAAACTTAGGGTTCAGTCTGATTATAACTTGTGACTCAGAGATTGAATTGGATTTTCGTATACTCAAGAGTCATCCTTGTTTCTTATTGCGATTGGTATAGACAAATGTGTTGAATGAAAGGTTTGTTATAAAGATTTTATTCGCTAGTAACCACAGTATATAGGTATTAATCTATAGCAATGATACAGTGATAAATTTGTAGAGAATCTACGAATGAAATGAAAAAAATGGATGGCTTATGTGATTAAAGAGCTATCAGATGATCTTTACTCTTTCTATAGTAAGGGATGGGTTCTAATATTGTAGCTTCTCAAAGAAGGACTATTAGCTTAGAAAACCTCTACAGTATTTCGACATTGCAATCAAATTTGGTTTGGAACAAAGGAGCAGTTTTTAACATGTTAAACAATGCATATACCATTTGTTATGAGATGAAAACGTCTAGACAAGCAGATAAGCTCAACTACAATGGGAATAGATGATTGCTTACATGGTGCAATTTGAAACAGTTTTACAGTTCTAATGTTCAATTAAGACAAATTTTAGTATTATGAGTGTGAGTATTTTATATATATTATAAGTTATTTGGACATTCGCGAGATTATTTCGAATTTCACGACAGCAGATCTTGAACGTTCCATCAGCGCTCCCTCCGCACCATCCTAAATGTCCACTGTACTGGTTACGCGACCAATATTATCATCTTCGAACAAGCAAGGATGAACAGTATAGAGGCTGCTTGAGAGATAGTTAAGCTGCTTGGTTCACATCGCCAGGGTGAACAATAATCGCTGCCTTAAGACTGCGATCTGTGTTGAATTCGCTACTGGCTATCGCAACAATCTCAGCCTTAAACATATCCATCACCATCAGCCATCCACTTGGCCTCAAATCGGACGATATGGATATATATTATTATTATACATAGGCCAGCTAGTGCCTTTGAGAACTATGTGGAATCTTGCGAAGAAAAGATTAAAAACCGTTCTGCTCTGTCAACACCGCCAGATGTGACCTTTCGTTGTCATTTTGTGACAGCACTTGCTTATTTCGTATTGGTCTTTTTTAGCGACCAAAGCATTTCTTCCCACACAAATGTTCCTACGCTATATGTAAATTATTATTATAGAAATGGAATCCAAATGCAAAATCAGGAAGAAAATTCTGTCTTATTTTTCGTTCATTTGGTATTTTTACAGAGTATATTTTCACTGTTTGAATTGATTTCACTTCCGAAGTCCATTTTCTTCTACTAAACAATGAAAAAGTTGCATGGCGATATGGCTCAAGGGCAAGAATAGTAATGGTGATAATAGCGATCGATCGCATCTAAAATTATGTGACACTGAAAGAAAGAGGAATTACTGGAAAGATAAAAGATAATCAATGATATGGAAAGCAATGATTAATTAATTACCTCATAAAAGTAGTAAATGATTAAATTAAGTATCATTTTGAAATAACTAGCAAGAAAATCGCTTTCGCAACCAGCAGATATACAGAAAACATTTGCGCATGCGTTAACTAAAATGTACTTGTGTTAATCTCAATTTTCAGTAAAAAAAAAATATGATAGAGTAAAAGAAATAGGCTAAGCTATAATTTTATGAACTCGTCATTTCTAATTTAAGATACGATAGTAATTTTGAGGAGAACTGAAAGGACTTCTGGCAAATCTTCTAATCAAATTATAATTTCAGTGAAAATGCATCAATGTTGTGATAAGTTTTTATTTGTTAATAATTAAAGTTTAGCATCTTTAAAATGATATTAGTACAAATGATGAAAACTTACCAAACATAGGCAAAGTGATGAATTCAATGGAATAACTATATAAAATGAATGAATATAAACGCTTCTGTTGCGCTTTTGCAACTCGAATAGAGTCAACACCGAGTGGTTTATACATACTTATTTTAAACGATCCCTGCAATAACGAAATGATTATTGTTGCAGAGATCATTGATAATTTCATTTAAAGTTATCACTGAGTTTAGAAAAGTGTGTGATAGTTAAAATGAAATTACTTGAATTTACGAAAAAAATTACCTTCTCAAATACTTCTACCTGACTAATCGTAATTATATTCCTCATTCTAAGGAATATAATTATTTTGATGGAATTTCTTACAGTTTCAAAATTTATAAAATTTTACTATTAGAGCAGCAATGAATAATGAAATAAACAATGTGATATGTGTTAGAAAATAAGGTATACGATATATGGACTCTGTAAATAGATAAGTTACAGAAGTACTCCAAATAAGAATTGAAGTATGTAATGCAACATAGTATGGTTTTTGACTCCTGAAAATAGAGAAAAGATAATAAACCATCAATAATTTCAATTCAGATCCAGAAAATACATTTCAGTAGGAAAAACCAAATGAAATTTTGTGCGGAAAAAAGAACAGAAAATGAAATAGCCTTCATATATTATACTCCAAATCAAAGCTTTATTTCAACACATACATTTTGAGATTTCACATTAAAATAATATAATAATAATTTTCTATCGTAAAAAGTAAAAGAAATGAAGAATAATACTTACCTATTGGAAAATTTTTTTGTATAAAAAAAAGGTTTCACGTAGGGTAAGTAACAAATTATGACTGCATAGAGTGTTAAGGCATGAAACCAAATGCTTCCTAATTTGACATAAAATCGCATCCATTCTCGAATTTCAAATCTAAAAATAACGATTGCTTTATAAGTTGATCAAATTGTCAGATCATGAAATTCCAATATCGATCATTTTAATACAAAATAGATCTGATTTTTTTGAATTGTGAAAAAAATGTGAGAAATTTGATCTTTTTCTATTCATCCTTATGTAGGTATTAATTTTACATCAGTACTTTATTATCCCAAACACTTTATTATTGCAAACTGAAACTAAAGAGACACTTGTGACAATCTAAATGAATTGAAAATGAATCGAAATGAATTGAAAGCGAAACTTACAAATGTAATTTGCTTACTGTAATAGAAATAAATAGTTTTGCAACATTAATTGCATCAATTATAGAAGCAGCAATAGCCGATGTTACGCAAACAATCATTAAATTCAGTGTGAAATATTTGAAAAATCCATCTTTCACTTTTGTAAATATTAAAAACAATATGAAAGGAATAATAATAACATTACCAACTGTTGCGAGACACGCTACCACGTGGCGTCTGTTGTATAAAGCTGCTAAACAAACGTATCGCGATTTTGTTTACTATCAAAATATGTGATTTAGCACAATATTGAATTTATTTAATATAAATAGAATATTGGGAATACAGTAATTTTCATGCTACTATTTTTTCACAACCGATTTAAAAAATAAACAATCAATGGCACAAACAATCTATCATATTTGTCTCTAAAATTCTTTTATTCATTGATTAGAACAATGAACAATATTTTCATGAAAAGAGCTATTGAAAATATCTTTTATGTCTTTGTTACAAAGAATCGTAACGAAAAGTAAGTTGAAATGAAAATTGTAAACTTACAGCATGAGAGACCCTGGCCTGTACAATAAGGTAAGCTTACATTTATTTCGATATAATTACTTTCATTGTAATAAACGGTGTCATTCATTTAGCTGAAAACGATATTTTATTTAGAAGAAAAAAATAATAAACAATCAAAAGTAAAAGCAATCAAGTCGAAGTCTACGTAAGTTTCTGTTTAATGCAAAATGTACGATGTAAAAGTCATCGAAGATGGATGAAATCTACTCATCAAGGTTGTGTCGTGCAATGTATTTGACAAAAGCTTACAAAAAATTTGAGAATAAATTTTTTACAATTTTGTGTAGGTATGTAACAAATATATTAATGTAGAAAATTATGTCTTTACTTAAGTAATAAGTAATTCGTCCAAAGTCACATATAAAAGGAAGGAAAGCTGTTAATTCATCACCTGTTAATGTTTTATTTTGATGAAAAAAGCAGAATAAAATAATAAGTGCTTGCACTCTTTATTACTAATAAAATTTTCATTGTCACTCTTTTTTTATTATGTTTAAAATCTCAATCGAAATCAGGTACCATTAAATGTCTTTAAGTTTCTACATTAAACATTCATTTTATTGAAATTACAACAGACAATTCATTGTTCTTCATCTCATTTATTCAATAATTTCAAATTGTAATGTTCTCGACTACTATCACCAGTTATCATTACCCTTGTTTTTTTTTTTTTTTTTTTTTTGTTATTTTATATTTTACTCTTCCCATGCTTGTACAATTATAGTAGATGTGGTAAAAATTCGGACTGATCAGTTCAAACACATTTAATGATCCTTATCATTTTGAATATTTAATAATTTCAAATGGTTTTGAGTATAACTCCAGCAAAATTTAGTACTGAAATAATCATTCAATGAAGTCAGACAAAAAGGTTTTTCTTAAACCATCAAAAATGAGATATTGGTAGATCTTGAACTTTTCAAACAGAAATTTATTAATATCTTGGCGATAAAGGACTAAAAATGAGTGAAATTATATCATAATAAAAATATCATGACAACATTATTTGTTATCATAATTATAACAAACTTTCACTTGTACTTGCAGCTATTTCAACTTCAGTTACATACAATGTTTTCAATTATTCCCGTTCCAACCTAATTTGCATTTAGTTTAAATTTAAAAAATTTGTTTAATAAAATTTAATCAAAATTTACCAAAACGTTGCTTCGCTTCAGCAAAATACTTCAAGCAATAACATTGGCTAATCGTTGGAAATGATTGTAAAAATGAACTTCATTCATTTTTATTGGAATAAAAAATTGTTTTCCAGTAGTACATACATCTTTTTTTAATTTTTTATCGTTTTGAAATATTTTCTTAAGCATATTTCATAAATTAAAGTCTTAAAAATTGAGATTGATATCACATCTACATTTTTTTATTACTGAGAATTTATTCCATGTATAAACACATATCCAAACAGTGAGAACGTTTAAGCACTTTTGACAAAAAAAAAGAAAAGGGAAAAAGATTCAATTCAAACGATTTATGATTCATAAGAGAAAAGAGTTTTAATGTAAATGACTTTTATTCAAATAAAATATGAATTATTTAATTTCATTGAAAAAAAAAAAAAACTCATATACAAAGAAAAATTTTAATTGAAAATGTGAAGCAAAAAAATAATTTACAGTTACTAATTAACTAAATAAATCAAAACTAGCATTTATACTAAAAATACACAGTAATGCAATTAGAGAAAGAAATTACTGTATTGCAAATTGTTATATTTTAAAAACATTATAATGCAATTTGGAAAAGAATTGAAGTATAACAATATGAATTAAAAAAAAAGCCAAATCATAAAAAAATCAGGGGAAAGAAGGCCATGAAAACAACAGCATGTTATCAAAAAATAAAAGTAATTGCAAAAAAAAAAAAAAATTGTTGAAATAATATAAAATTGCAGCAAAAGTTATAGAATTAAAAGTGACATAGATTTATTAAAGTTAATAATTAATATTAAATAACAACAACATTCACTAATGGTAAATAAATCGTATTTACATAAAAAAACATGGACACACATTGGCATACATGCATTCGCATGTAGTTATTAGATGCTTTACTTGAAACAAAATATTTAGTGAATTTTAATATTTCGAAACTCATTTTTGTTAATATTTTGGTACAATAGAGCTCAATACACATCCGATAAGTAATTCAAAATTATGCTTCAAAATGACAAACAAATAAATTAACACAGTATTATAATATTAAGGGATTTTACAAAAATCAAACTTGAACATTTCAATGAATAGAGAAGGACGCAGAAAAAGGAAAAAAAAATCCTATCAATTTAAAATTTGCAAGAATTTTTGTATAAAAATATGCAAAATATCTTCATTAAATAAGTAATTCCTTGTTGTGCAAAAATTGATTGAAAATAAAAATTTTACTAAATCCATTGGTTTTATGTCACTAATCTGCATTCAATTAAAATTTTAAGAAAAAAAGGAACCAATTCATAAATTTTGCTTACGATAGATCCAAATCGATTAGTTTGAGAACCATTACATAAGAAAATGATAAAAATTGATTTGAAAACAAAAGTACCAAAGGGACATAAACAGAGATTGACAATTTTCTCACATTATTCGTTTTTTGTTTCAGATAGAATAAAACGGGAACCGGCACGATAACCGACATAATAACAGTAATTTCTAATAGCTAGTTACAAGATAAATATTTAATGGTATCAATTCGTAAATTCAAAAAATAAAAATTTTTTTAGCTTCACAATTGATTTAAAAATGCGAAAATCTCTGAAAAGTTCATGATAAACTAACAGTATCGGAAATCCAATTGAAAATGCACACAAAGTTCTGCATTCTGTACATTTCCTTTTCTTGCTCTTTTCCTGAACATACCACTTAAATAACTAATTGAATCTGAAATACACGAACAGTAAATCTTGAACAAGCTTGAGCCAGCTGAACTGCATAAAATTCTTGCAATAAAATAAGTAACAGACAAGATAATACAGTTGATCAAACACGTAAAATACGTGTAGTAACAATAAGAATTAAAATGAAGAACGCAGTTGGTTAAACGATGTAAAATTAATGCATCAATAAGAAATACCAACCAAAAGCATGCAATTAGTTAAGTTGCATTGCATGCAAAATAATTAACAAGCAGAAACATGCTAGTTGAATCACGCAAAATACATGCAGTAACAATAAGTGGCAGGCAGAAGCATGCAGTTAATCGAACCACGTAAAATGAACACGTAAACAATAATTAGCAAAAGCAAGCAGTTAGTTAAACATGCAGCATGGATAAGCAGCAAATAAAAGCATGCAGTTAGTTGAAACACGTAAAATGAAGACATCAACAATTAGTTACACAGAAAAGCATGCAGTTACTCATACTACGTAAAATACATGCAGCAACAAAATGTAATGAACAGAAGCATACAATTAATCAAATCATGTCAAATACTTGCGATAGCAACAAACAACAAAAAAGCATGCCGTTAGTTGAACATGCAGCATGCATAAATAACAAACGAAAACGTGCAGTTAGTAGATGCACAAAGGCATAGAATCAGTTAAAAAAATGTAAAGCGAGCAGATGAGCAGTAAGTAACCAGCAAAACTTGCAATTAGCCTACATAAAATGAAAGCATCAAGAATAAATAAAAAGCAGAAATATGCAGTTAGTTGAACCCGTAAAATACATACAGCGAAAAAAAAAGAAATAGAAGCATATAATTAATCGAATTACTTAAAATACAAGCGACATTAATAGCTAACAAATAAAAGCATTTAGTTAGTTGAACCTTGTTAATTCCATGAACCATGCAAAATGTATGCATTAACAATAGATAACAAACAAAAGCATGCAATTAGTTAAAAAACGTAAAATAAGTGCAATAAAATTAAGAAACAATACCATGCAATTAGTTAGATCTACATAAAACTTATGCATCAGTAGTAAGTAAAGCATGCAATTAGTACATGCATCAAAAAGTAGCAAACAAAATAATGCAGCTTGTGAAATCACATAAAATGAATGCATCAACAATTAGTAACAGAGAAAAGCATGGAGTTACTCAAACCACGCAAATTATACGCAAACTATATGCAGCAGCAATCAAATTACATATGATACTTACAGTGGCAGTAAGCGGCAAAAAGCATGTAGTTAGTACATGCATAAATATAAGTAACCAACAAAAGCATGCAATTAGCTAATAAAATGAACGCATGAACTGTAAGTAACATGCAGTTAGTTGAGCTGCACTAATTTCATGCAATATTAATAAATAAAAACAGAAGCATGCAGTTAGAACGTGTAAAATTCATGCAATAACAATAAATAATAAACTGAAAGATGATGCAGTTAGTAGCTATTTCAAAATGCACAAAAGTAAAGAAAAAGAAAACGAATTTATTTATAATTCCAGAATAATGTGTGTGAATTTAGCGAATAGCATGCAACAATTAAAAGAACAGAACTGCGTGCAGATATGAAGTTAACTAAGTACCAGCCAAAAGTGCATCACGAGAAATAGGAAAATCTATCGGAAATCATGCAGTTAGTGAAATTAAATACTCAGAAAACATGCAAGAAAGAAACTAAACAAAGTTACAACTGAAAAAAATGTCAAAAATGAGGTCAATTTACGATAAATGAACCAAACTAACAGAAAACACAGAAAGAATAGAAATGCAAAGTCAGGAAATGTGCGACAAAAAAAATCTGGAAAATTGAAAATTGGCAAAGAATTTTAAAAACGAGGTAAAAGGCCCAAAAATGCAAAAATTGTGAAATATTCCTTTAAAAAATATAATATAAAATAATAAATTAATTAAGATTGTAGCATCAAAAATGAAAACAGAACAAAATTTTGCAAAAAAATCGTAAAAAAAAAATTAAAACTAAAAAAAAAAATTAATTTGAAATTAATTCGTGCGAAGTATTAAGAAAAATAAAAGTTTAAAAGGTGAACAGCTTAAAAAAAAGAAGATAAACAGCTTTAAAAAAAGTTCAAAAAGATAATCGAAAATATAAAAAATTTAAGATCCAAAAAAAGGATCAAATCCCAAAAACATAATGATTCAAAAGTTAGAAAATTGAAAGAAAAAGTTCATTTTTTGAAATATCTAAAAAGTAATCTAAAATTCAAAAACATAAGGAACTTTGAGATTTGACATATGATCTAAAATTCAAAAATCCAAAATTTTAAAAATAATCTAAAAATCGAAAAAATTATGGCGTTATGGCATAGATGAATGATCCTTACCTAAAATTATGCTTAATTTCCATTCGTTTTAGTGTCTTTTTTATTTTTGTTTTTTTTTTTTTTTGCTTTTTTTGTTTTTTATCTTTTTTATTTTTTTTTTATTTTTTATCTTTTTCTAATCTTTTTTCGTTTTTTTATTTTTTTTGTTTTTTTTACTTTATTTTATTTTTTTAATCTACTAACCCACTTGACCGGTCTAGCTGAATAGAGGGTGGAGAACTTGTTGAAACAGGCAGTGACAGGTCGACCGCATGGAGAATGCCAGACGGTATTATTGGTCTGAAACAGCGATTCACTGATTAGGAAAACTTATTGAATCACTGTTTTTTTTTTTTTTTTAAGAGATGAATGTTCTGTTTTCTCTAATCATTCAAGGTTTTGTTTTTTCAAACTTTCCAATTTTTCATGAATTTCAAACATTTCTCACCTGGAACGAAGAGGTGGTGGGTGTCCTCTTCTCTCCCCACAAGATTCAGACGGCGGCGTTTCACCTGTCTTTTTTTCATTACGGTTGCGCATGCCCTTGGGCACCAGTCAAGGGCGTGTAATTCCATTGCAGCAGTTTTCTGCACAACCGTAAATGAGGGCGGCAACAGGAGATAATGCCCACAACGGGCACAGAAACCTAGAATATGTATAGTTAAAGTGCTGTTTTTTGGACCAAGCCAAATGCATAACTAGGAATATCGCCGTAAACTACTTACCATTCTGCTTATGCATCCTCGACGTATGGATGCGCCACCCTTTCAGCGTCTCAAATTGCCTGTTGCAGATGCCGCACACTGAAAATAGAAAAATATTATTTGCGTAGACAGAGCTGATTATCCATCAGCATAGATGTTTTGTCTTTGATTTCATTGATAAAAGTGAAGCAAACTAAAATACAAATACATGGTTCATTTCATGCTAAAATTAAAAAATTACCGATGTTGACACTTCCTTCCGCCCGTACCACCGTGTACGGCTCCACCTGCGGCATCTCCAACTCCCTTCGAAGTTGTTCCAGAAGTTCCCCTAGATCTGCGGGGCGGAATGCTTCCGGTATTGCCGTAGCCAACGTCGCATTCGTGGTTGGAACCGTAATTCTTATCGTCCTTGATCTTCTAAAACAAATTTTGATTTAATCTGATTTATCCATTTTGTATGACTGGCAAAATTAATTTTGCTTTAATTTCTTTTCAATACATTAAATTAAAGCTTACAGGACGATCTCTCGAATTTCCTCCTCCGGTTCCTCACCACTTGCCTCCACCCCTGCCACCGGCACCTCAGGGCTTTCTTCCCTGCCTTCGCTATCTGGCAGAGGGGCACGCTCTGCTTCCGCTAGCCAATCGGCTTCATCATCACTTTCCGGCAGAGATGCCCACTCTGCCTCTTCAATATTAAATCCCGGCTCTTGAGGTGCCGGTCTCTCCTCCACTTCTTCCTCATCCCGCTCTTCTCCCACTTCTTTTCGCCCTTCATACTCAGCCAGCCTTCCTTCTACCTCGGTCAAGCGGGTCAATAGCAGGCTTTCACACTGAAAAACTTATGACGATTATTTTATCATTATTTCCAGAACCCATAATATGAATTAATAACATTTCTTATAATTTTTCTCTAGCACGATAAAGTACTAACACCAAGTAAAAACGAATAAATGAAAGGGATTAATCAATTTGTGAGAAATAAATAAATGAATTGAAAAATGGGATAATTACGTGTTGCCTCATATTCATAAATTCCTGTAATGCATGTAGCATTACAGGTTCGTTCTCCAAATAGCGGAGAACGTCAAATATTCCCGGTACTACCGGGACTTCTTCATTTGCAGAGAGCATTCTTCAAAGCTTCGACTTCAAAGCAATCTGAAATAAGCAATAATTAGTTCAAAGTTCATTAATTAAGCAAAAAATAATCATAATAATACGATAGAAATAAATGTCATAGGAAAAGGGTTAAGTGCAAATACGCATCAAAGATTCCATCATTCGTTTGATCCTTAGAGAGAGAGTTATGACTTATGAGAGCTCTGACATTGATCCATATAGACTGTTAAGTAATCAGTATAACTAAGTAATCTATGTGAGCACTCTTCTATACAAAAAGGAGCTTTTTTCTCTCTTTCTCTTTTTCAGTATTCTTTTAGGGTTGATGGAGAATAGAACCACTTAATGTATGAAGCATTTCTGCCCCATCCTTTTATTTATTGTTGATTTTTGTTTGTGTCTGTATTCCAGCATATGGGAAATAATATTCGATCATTGTTAAATTTGCAGTTTTCTTCGGAGAACTCGCACCTTTTCTCAACTTTATTATTGCTATTATTATTATAGCTACTGTTATTAATTACTATCATTATTGCACGAATTTGCATTCTGCACGATTGACATTCCACGCGTTCATCTTTTCTCTATACGTCAAATTATTAAATAATCAATCTCAAAAATTTATTATTCTCACTGAATTTGTTTTGCTTTTCCTTCTTTTTTTCGCTTGAAAAATTCTTATTGCATTTATTACCTTCTCATATATTTCGTCTCCTCTTTTGCTTTTCGGTTTTGAAATTTAACTAATTCATATTCAAATTGTTTTATTTCAGTTATGCGACATTCTTTACTGAATAATCCATAATAACGATCAGAACGGTCTCTTAGACTTCAATTATTATTGCATATCATTGATTTGTGCAAAAAAAGAACTTGAAGATTTATTTTAATATCCTGAATATTTTCATTTTTTCTTTAAAAAATTAGAATTTTGTTTTGTACTATTTCAAATTTTCATTTCGCGCCAATTTTTTTTTTTTTTTTGCATGCGGCCATCTTTTGATCTTATAAGGAAAGTTGGAACTTCTCTGAAATGACTGTTGATATTCTTCATTCAAGAATTTAGAAATCATTCGATAATTCCTTTCATATTACTTTAGTCATTTTTGCATAAAATATATATAATTAATAGAGCTTTTATAATCCTTTAGTAGCTTCTCAAAATTTCGTTAATTTTCATTAAGTAGATTGTCAGATTTGTTCTGTTATCATATATCTACAACAATTTGTATGGCTAATTTAATCATTTGTATTGTACGTAGTTGTTGGTACATTGTTTATTCGATGATAATTGAAAAGATATTTGAAATGATTTTTAGATTAAAAGTCATGGAAATCATGGGAAATTTTTTTCGTCTAATTAGAAAGAATAGAACCATTCAATGTTTGAAGCATTTCTAACCCTTTCTTTTATTGTTGATTTTTGTTAATCGTGTTCCGGCATATTTAATAATTGTTAGGTTTGAAATTTAGGTGTTATGATGCGCTTAGTTGCAAGTCGTTCGCTTTGAAAAATGTTCGAATTTCAAAAATAAATTTCGTTTGTTATCTGCACTCCAAAATGATTCTTCTTGGAGCGGTGAGTCTGTTACTATTAATTCCTCTTTTGGATCAAGTATTTATATTGCTGAAGACAACTCGAATTATTCTTAATCTATAGATAATTATTAATAAAATAATTTGTCATTTCTTAATTCACTTCTTATCTTTTATCTGTCCATGACATTTCTGTGTTATTTTACTTCTGAATTGCAAACGTTAGTAGAGAGAGCAAGAAATTTTAAAATTTTGATTTATTCATTTGCATTTGCTTAATATTCAATATGATTATATTTTTTTTTTCAACCTTTATTATCATCAGTATAATTTTTTTAATATTATTTCTGTATGTTCATATTTCTCCTTTTTATTTATTTTCTATTTCTTGTCAATTAGTGTCAATTTATGATTGTAAAGGTAATATTAAAGGTTGAAATATATGCCATTTATCATATCATAATTTCGAAATCGTCCTTATGTATCACTAATAGAAAAAAAATTAAAATTTCCAGAAACTTAGTAGCCAGGTTTGCAAGTTTATCTAGTGTTTCTTAGCTTTCTCATAATTATTCAGTGTAATATTGCGAGAATTTGTGAAAAAAATCAATAAAATCCGAACTTGTTCCAGACAAACTGATACATTCAAATTAACCAGACTTTATATGATTTATATAAAGTATGAAATTATCTGTGAAGCGATTAAACAATCGTTCAATCTGGAAAGTAAAAGTGAACGATAACGCAGCAGAAACTGAAACTCTTTCGATGTCATTCAAACAGGCGCAGCTGCAAGTAACCTGATTAAAAATATTCACTGATTCTTGGTCGGTCATTACGTGAATTCATTGTTTTCAGTTGTTTATGCTTTAAATATTTTGTTTTTTATGCTTTAAATATTTTGTAAAAACTCAACAATTTTTTTTTTTTGATTGCACGTCAAGTTCACGTAATGAGTCACGCATATATGTCCGCAGCTTTTTCCGAAAACTTCTAAGCAATTTTTCACGTACTCCGTCACAACTTTTCTCCAATGCACAATTTTCCGAAATGTTAGGTGAACCAAGCGTGTTTTCTCTTATGGATGCCAGTTAGCGATGTCCAATGTAGATAAGCTATAAATAAAAAAGGCATTTTGTCTCATCAATGAGTTTTATTTTTTATTGCGACCATGAAATGTCGCTTATTCAACGATGGGCTTGAAAATAATCTCTGTACGTCATAGAAGGCATATGAATCGAATTTTGTTATGCAGCGACGAATGACGCATTTTAAAGCAATTCTATGCTAACAACTCTGAAATCGCAAACTTTTGGGTTTATATTCTCAAAAAGTTAACGAGTAGTTTTGGTGTGCAAAGTAATATTAGAAATTATTTACAGGAATAAGGAAATAATAACATTAAAAGAACTGGCGCATTTTAAAGCAATTCTATGCTAACAGATTTGAAATTGCAAACTTTTGGGTAAATAATTAAAGAAATAACTGTTTTTATGTTAATCCAAATTGTGCTGAATAGCTGTAATAATTTTTTGCATAGTTTTTGTTAGCGAGAATGGGAGTAATGAAAAGATTTATCGAGAAAAACATCCTCAGAAGTTGTCCTGAATTCGGTTCTTGGGAAACTGACTTGGATATTTCTAAATGCATTTGTAAATCTTGATAACACCTGTCATATGGATTTCGTATTGTATGACTTATTTGTTGGTTAGATGGATTTCTGTGATCTTTATAAAATTTGTGTAGAAATCGTTCTCTTTTCTTCTTTTTCTTGCACACTATTTAAACAAATTACCAGAAATTTGTAATAACAGTGAATTCATTGAAAAACTTGAAATCTTGTGAGAAGGATACCTTAAATTAAGAAAATAAATGAAAGAAAATTATCATAGAATATAGTTCATTGTTTATTTACTCTGTCCATGTTGTTTACCATCATTCTGATTGCTAGGATATCATCCATTAGATCAATTTCAACCAATCATAAAAGCGATGAAGGAACACAGTCAATGAATTATCGTCACCTTCGATAAAATAAATAAGAACATCCAAGCTTTTTTGCATTTCATATCTCACATATATTGTAGGTTTATCATAATTTGAAAGTTCTGTTTGTCTTTAACACATGTTTTGCTCCACTCTAAATGGACGGATGATTTTATAGGGACATCATTGATGTCAACAGTGGACAGATTGTTGAATGTGAGTGCAGCAATTATGATACAATGAATGGAAATTCGAGTGATTTTATTGAGATATCAATCTCTAAAATACTTTACAGTGAAGTAATTTTATTAATTTGCTCTGTCGAGGTCTAACCAATATTATTTCGACCCGTCAATTTCACTATTTAAATTGCAAAACCTAGAAGCATTCTTTTTTAAATTGTAGTGCAATAAATGTTTTTTTTTTTAAATTGAAGTGAATAGAAAATTCAATATTAATGAAGATAAATAATAAAGGTTGTGACGAGGAATATAAAGAAAATTTGATCATCAAGCAGCATTAAAGTAAATTTTATTCAAATCTTCACTAACGTATTACTAAGTAGCAATAGACAAAGATATTGATCGACTTTTATTATGTAAACTTCATTCAGTATTAGTGAATTTTTATTTAGATTTATAAAATTTTGCAAGTGCATTTGATGTGTTGACTTCTGTTATAATTTACTAACATTTTTTTTTTTTACTAATTTTTTTTTATGTCCTGTTTTTTTGAAATTCCACCAACTTTCATCTTGCTGCCACTGGATCTGCTACATTGAAAACATCAAGCGCAACAGCAAGCTATGCTGCATTTTAAGTCGGAGCATTTTTACAATTTGATGTTTAAAACCAAATTGGTGGAATTATGGATGAAATATCGGTGTTATCTTCATTATAGATTAATGGTGATAGCTTTATCATAGGTGGAGAATTGTTGCTTTCCTCAAGTTAATGTCCCATAATTCACAGACTTTGTTGTTTCTGTGTACTATATTAGCATACTTTTTGGAAACAAGGAACGATTATTGCTTGTTTTGCATTAAAATTTAACTGATTAAATTTTGTGATTTGTTATTTAATCTAAATTTATTGTAGATGTCAATGCATCGATTTTAATTCAATTTTTCAATTTTAAATCATTTTCTATTTAATTTTATAAGGACACTCATTAATAAATAATCATTGCTATTTTCATTCACAACAATTAAATTCAACAAACATTGACAGAGCGTTGTGATTTCCTGTCAAACACTTTGCTTCGAGAATAAAATGAGCTAAGCAAATGGAAATATTTACAAATGGAAGTATTTTAGCCAAACTTTTTTTTGCAATGAATAGTTTTTGAATTAATGGAATGAACATACTTCCATTTCTCAAACCAGCACCAAATCACAAAAATGCCTATCAATTTTAAATTATCAAATTAATTCTTACATTCATTTTGTTCGAAATAATAAATAATCTCTTGGTATTATTAAATCAAAGAAATCAGACCAATAAGATGAGTTGATAATTTCAAATTGTTCAAACAGGTTGATAATTTAGAATGAGTTGATAATTTCAAATTATTAAATAGGTTGATAATTTAAAATGAGTTGATAATTTCAAATTATTAAATAGGTTGATAATTTAAAATGAGTTGATAATTTCGAATTATTAAATAGGTTGATAATTTAAAATGAGTTGATAATTTCGAATTATTAAATAGGTTGATAATTTAAAATGAGTTGATAATTTCGAATTATTAAATAGGTTGATAATTTAAAATGAGTTGATAATTTCGAATTATTAAATAGGTTGATAATTTAAAATGAGTTGATAATTTCGAATTATTAAATAGGTTGATAATTTAAAATGAGTTGATAATTTCAAATTATTCAAATAGCAGCACTCAATTCTTCATCTTCTGTATTCTGTATAACTCAATATAATTTGCAATAGAAAATGTATTGACAAAACTGAAACTGCATGAATAAGTGCAAGATGAGAGTGCATCATGCAGTCAGCAGTTAGCATGCATTGAAAGTGCACGAAAGTATATAAAATATTTTTCTTTTATCTCTCTGATTACCACTGATTCAGTAACTTGTTTATTACTGGCATCTTTTTCATGTTAAGATTGAAGAAAAGTTTGAGCAACATTTACTAATCGTTCTCACTTGTTATCATCATTTTCGTCACTTAGTGACAGTCTGTAATGTGACACATATGTATTATTTTATTTTTTGGGACGTCGCTTTGTTTAAAGGCGACAGCATATATCAACATTAAAAATATTAATTGTTTTCACGAATTTTTTAAATTTTATCATTTCTAAGTTATTGGACTGATTGTATCTGATGAAAATGTAATCTTAAGAAAAATAAGTTCAAAATTAATTTATTGATATTAATGAATTGTAGTTCATGTTGAATAATTCATAAATTATTGTAAATAAATATTCAATGATTCATTGTACAAGAAGGAAAAAAAAAAAAAAAAAACTTAGATGATATTCAGTCCTCCTGTTTATCTAATTTGCAATAGAAAATGTATTGACAAAACTGAAACTGCATGAATAAGTGCAAGATGAGAGTGCATCGTGCAGTCAGCAGTTAGCATGCATTGAAAGTGCATGAAATATTTTTCCTTTATCTCTCTGATCATCATTGATTAGTAACCTGTCTGTCATTCACATCATTCTCAAATAGAATATTGAAGAGAATTTTAAGGGTGAGTGGAGGTGTAGCGATGAGTACCTCTGGTTACTATCTGTCTGGCTTGTTTGTCTTGTGAGAATGAGTGATTGGTTTGTTTGTTTATTGTGTAAGTTGGGCCGTTTCCGATGGTAGTAACCGATGGTCAAGTGACAGTTATCTGTCATATTATTTTTTGGAGAAGTCGTTTGTTTAAAGGCGGCAACATAAATTAACATTGAAACAATAGACTGTCTTTACGATTTTTTTAATTACATCATTTCTAAGTTATTCTAAAGTATGGTTTGTATAATTTTTTTGCATTAATTTTAAAAATAAAAATCATGTCTGATGAAAATCTTAGGAAAAATGTCAAATAAGTTCAAAATTAATTTATGATATTAATAAATTTAGTTTTTAACACTAGAAAAAAAAATATTTCAATAAAAGCTGGTAGTTTAATTGATAAAAAGTAATATTAGCTAGAAGAAATTAGGCGTTCTGAAAACAGTGATAAATGATAATAATAATAGCAACATTATTATTACTAATAAATGAATTTCGAAAGTTTATTTTAACTTACTGTGCCATTGTTAACCTTGATCGCTTCTCAATACCTCACATCCTGACCAAATTGATACACATTTTGGCGGCTCTGCAGACCATCTACCATCGAAAGATAATGACTGAGATTCACCTTTTACTGTAAAATCCGGATCACATATAAAGATGGTTCTCGTACCGGAAACAAGCTTAGTTATTAGTGCTTCCTTGGTCGTATAAGGCTATAAACATTGAATTATTCATCTTTCTTTTGATTCCATAGCTGTTGAAATAATTTTTGCTGGGGTGAAACCATTTAATTAATTAATTTCATACTAACCATGTCATGTAATGAATGGTACCAGGAAAATTTCCGATTTGTGAGCACGGTTTACCAGAGTCCAACGGAACACATTTACTTAACTGATTCATGGTTACAAAAAAACCTAAAAATACATAACTGATTCAGTTTTCATGGTTACAAAATTATCTATCTTCTACACTGATTGATTGTTTCTGATAAAATTTTTATAATTTGATTTCAATCAGTAGAAGAAAAAAGTGATTAAAGTATAACTGTTTTCACAATTTAGTTTAATTTTCACCTATTTTTTTGTTCCATTTAGAATTTGACTCGCAAAAAGCAGTCACCGAGCCAACTGCGATATAATTTGTATTACATTTTAACAATGCCATTGTACCTTCTTCTATTACTGATTGTAATGACGAAGGTAAATATGATATTTCGCCGTTAGTTCGAATTCCAAATGGTGAACAGAACACTGTAAAATTGTTTTTGTCTCTCTTTTCTTGCTAACAATTGATTATGAGAAATATAAAAGAATAATAATGCACGCAATAATAATGGAATAGTAACAACAGTAAAAGTAATACTTTTATTATTACTATTATTTCAAAATATGATTAGTAAGGAATGAAATAAATTTTATCGAAAATGAAAGCGAGCACTTACTTGCTGTTATTTGCTGAATTTCAATTAATTAATACATAAAAGGATGCTAGTGTTTTTTTTTTTTTTTGTAATAATTTTAATTAATCAATCGTAATTTTAACATTCTATAACTTTCTATGGAAAAAAAAATTGTGGGAAATGATTATTAAATGCATAGTATGCAGATGAAATTTTCAATTTGTTCAAGTTTAAATATAAATTAGCATTAAAATTATCATAAATCATAAACATTTATCTCAAACATTATTTTAAACATTTTCATCATTCATAAACCATTATTTGTTTCAAATGATAAGTTTCGAATTTGAATTTCAATAAAATAATATATCTATGAATTAAGTAAGATAAAGAATTCGCATATTCAAAATAAATAGGTTTAAAATTTTGAATTATCGAGAATAAATATATTCCCAATTCTTGAGATAGCATAGCGTTAAACTGTAGAAAAATGCCTGCCAATTTTATATTATCAAATTAATTCTTACATTCATTTTGTTCGAAATAATAAATAATCTCTAAAGGATATTAGAAAGTGAGAAAGAAAAGTACACATGAAAGACAAATATTTTTTCGTTGTATTTTCTGGCTAATAATCCGTTTATTACTTACAACACCAACAAATGGAGTAGTATTTTCAGCAAGATCAGCAACACAAACAGGTACATGAAAGATTCAAACAGTGACTGTATGGATAATTAGTTCGTTTGATTTTGTTTTCGTTGGTGAATAAGAGCCAATATTCCACCCACTCATTTTTTTGCAAACTGTCATTGCAAAATGACAATATGGTAGTAGCAATATTTATTCAACTAATTGTCACAATTGTCACTGTTGTTATTTATGACTAATCTAAATTGAGCAAACGGTAAATTGAAAAACACGACTATACATATTACATATATTTTAGACATTTCTGTACAATGTTTACAATTTTTATTTTTGTTTTTCATTTGAAATGATGGATCAAAATGACTCTATGATGAATTTGAACCATTAAAATTGTTGCCTAATTGGTGAATAAATTAATTCAATATTTAGTGAAGCATAGCATAACAAGTTAAAATCGTTGAACGATTCAATTGTTATTTTTTAAATTAATGAGCAAATGTTGTTACTTTATATTCAAATTTATATTGTAAATTCCTAACTTTCTGGAATACTTTTTTAGGTAGTAATTTATCCCTGACAAGTAGAAAATTTATTTGACACAATAATAAATCTATTCAAATTTTAATAGTAATTCTACGCTTTCTTCTTTTTTGAGAAGAAAATATTAGCAGAATTAATTGCTAAAAAAAAAATACTATAAGTTACGTTACTGATTGATTTTTCATAAATTATTGCAAGTAAATATCTAATAATTCATTGCATAAGAAGGAAAAAGCTTAGATAGTATTCAGATCTTTCTTACTTCCTGCTTAACTCAGTAGCATTTGCAAGAAAGAACTCTTTGAGGTAATTGAAAGTGAAATTAAATGAGTGCAAGATGAAACTTGTGCAGTTAGCATTTAGCATGCATTGCATTCAAACTGCACACCCATAATATATTTTTCATTTATTTGCTTGATTATCACTAACTAATAATCAGTTTATCATTGTCATTGTTAGTCTACTAAGAGCGAAGAGAATTATTTAGATTAAAACGAAACACTATTACCTGTCTGTGCTCCATTTCATTTGTTGTGTAATATGTAACCTTTATCATTTTTATTGTTAATAGCTGGCAAAGGTGTCAACTACCCGTCCTGTTACTTTTTGCAATTGATCATCTGAGACTATGTACATTAATAATAACTAATCTTAATCCTAAATTTAAATTGCATTTTTTGATAAATTTTATTAATTGCAAAATTTGGAATAATCATTCATTCCATTCAACATTTTATTAAAAAATTATCCAAATTTACTTCTAAACCATCCTTTTCACCATCTTAGACTAATCACATCTCTCACGTAATCTTACGTAAGTTAATTTTATCAGTTATTTTAGCAGATAGAATAAATTATTCCGATAACAATACATGTGATATACCTTTTTTTTACCAATCAAAAAGAATACCTCTTTTCATTTTCTTTGCAACAATTATCGTCATAAAGAAAATGAAAAATAAATAAATACTTCAAAGAAAAAAAAAGAACCACAGACGCCTGCATTCTACCTGGAATGCCATTCTAAATGAACAAACGTCATATAAAATAACACGTTACGTAAAACCCGTTCACTCATTCCCATGAATGAATGGATGAGTCACTCAATTATCATTATATTATATTATTTGAGCTGTAAATGATAGACGGATTAACAAATCAAAATGAGCAAAAAGATAAAATGTGATTTCATTTCTAGTCATTTCTAGAATATTAGCTCCATCGATATTCCGACTGATACTTTTGATCATGTAGAATTAATTTTCATTATATACACAATTTTCCAGAAAGTTCCAAATTATTACTTTATATTTTCAAAATGATAATTGCAAATGATAAGACAAAAGGCAAATGATAATTTTATTTTAGTATGCAAGCAGTTTGATCATAATTTTTTTTATTTTAATCTTAATTTTTTTTTCAGTTTAATCATATTTTTTCAGTTTAATTATAATTTGCAAGCTGATATTATCAATTGCTAAAACTAAAAATTAGGTGCAACGGTCGTTACGGAACGCTGAAAATTTCCTAAATAAACACATCAACTCGAGAATGAATGCAAAGTGAATAAAAACAATGGAAATATTTTTAAAAAATATTGAAATATTATCAAACATTTCTGTTAAATTTGGCATGAAGAAGGAACCGCTTCTAAAATTATTAGAATTTGATTATATTTTTGCAAAAAAAAAAAAAAAAAAAAAAAAAAAGAAAACAAAAGCACACAACGATATCACTTACATTCCTAATATTTGATAAGAATGGTTTTATGAAAGCAATAATTGAGTTTTAAAAATCATAGAATCCGTATCTATCAGTTAACCGTTCCACTTTCCAAAATTATCAGCTGACTTCGTTAACTTTTTAAGCTTTCAGTAAAATTTTAGAGCTTTTTTTTTAAAAAAAAAAAAAACTTTATAGCACTATCAATCCATTATTTTATCTTTTGGAATATTCAAAACTGAATAATAAAGTGAATAAATTTCTTTTGTAGAAGAAATTTGCATTTCTGTTAAAAAAAAGTTGAATGAATAATGAAAGTAATTATCAGTAACTTTCTAGTTGTTAATTTATGTTAGAAATTATACAGTAATTTAAGTCTGAAGATTAGCCTAACTGTTCATTTTTACCAAATAATTTCGTCAACGTATCTTCGATAAATACTTTCAAAAGATAAAGTTAAAGTTTATCTGAAATTCACCCCATTTCATCATTTTAATGTTACTTTCACATTTGCATCACATTCAAAAAAAAAATTAATTTTATTTATTATTGATGACCATTTTTACGATTTTAATGAAAAATTTTCTATTAGCATCCAACTTTTTCCATATTTATATCATTCAAGTCAAATTGAAATTCTTTAAATCATTAGAAAATAGTGAAATAGAATTAAATTAGGTTGATAAATCAATTATAAATATTCTTATCTTTCAGTTTTTTATGGTAAATTTTATGGTTGAAAGATTTTCGAATTAATTTCTAAGGATTATGTAAAATGTTTGTTTGCTGTTTGTAGTAGCAAATAAAGACATGAATTAATTTATTGTTCATTTCTTTTAGTCAAGCCCAAAGTAGTATCATGATATGATTGAATCCGGAATACTGATTCGAGAAGTATAGGAAAAGAATGATATAATCCGGATAATCTTTTAAAATTACTTTTGTTTTTTTTTTTTTTTTTTTTTCATTTTAATAAACATTCCTTTTCTTTCCTTTCTCCACCTGAACATATTATTCATTGAACTTGTTTGAGCATTTTTCTGGATTTTCGAGTTCGATGATGTCGTCGAATATAAGTAGCACCCTCTTCATTATAATTTCGATAGGATGGTTCCATTTCATGAATAGCTGCGGTTTTAGCGGAACGTGGTGGACAAGGACAGTAAGCTGCATCACTGCCTGGTACACCAGGTGCTCCAGGCTAAAACATAATGACAATATAGTGGTTTTTTTTTTAAAAAAAATTGTAATGTTAGTGGAAATTTGGTTTTTCTGTATAAGAAATGTAAGATTTAAGAAAAATATACCTCTCCGGGTTGTCCAGGTGTTCCAGCAATACCTGGTTGTCCATGTGGTCCCGGAGGTCCTGGTGGACCTACTGGACCAGGTCCAGCATTTTCACCAGGCGCACCAGCATTTCCGGCTGGACCAATTGGACCTGGTGCTCCTTTTGGTCCTGGAGTACCACGTCCTTGAATTCCTGGTAATCCCGGTGCTCCAGGTAATCCTTCTTTTCCCGGTAGACCTGTCATATAAAGAAAAGTCATACAGTTAAACAATTCGAATTATTTTTTTACAATTTGCTAATCTGAAAAGTGACATTCAGATAATGACAAATTTACCTGCTCTCCCGACATCTCCAGGTTGTCCCGGTGGTCCTGGTTGTCCTATACCGCCACCATTGCTCGGTCTACCTGGTATTCCAGCTGGACCTGGTGGTCCTGCTTGCCCTGCTGGACCTGGAGGTCCGGGTGGTCCAGGTGGGCAAGCAATGCAACCTCCGCGTGTTTTCTCACCGGTTGATATAGCAATACCATTTGGTCCTGGTTTACCATCCTTACCATTTTCACCTGGTTCTGCAATTCTAACAGTTTTTTGCGATGAGTGCATTGAATACAAAAATAATTAGAAATACTTTTCATGTCAAAAAAATAAAAAAAAAAAAAAGAAATGAAAACAATAGAGTGTCAACTATTGAAAAATACCTCCTGGTAAACCAACATCTCCTGGTGGTCCAGGTGGTCCTGGTGGACAATTTACAGCTTGAAGAGCACATGCTGAAAATCCATTTTATAATTACTTTTAGTCTAATCAATAATTTTTTAAAATTTACTATCATCGTTTCAAATTAAAAATAAAACATTTTTTATTCATTCCTTATTTATTTCATCCAATTTTTTTTCTCAAATTACTTTTTTTTTTTTTTTTCAAATAAGAAATTTCAACTTACCACAGATAGCACGACGTTTTTGACGTGGTTTTGAACCAAACAAAAATGCGATTGATTCTTTTTTGGATATAGGTGAATTATGATTCACGTGAACACTCATTATTTCATCCCATGCATCATTTGCTAATACCTAAAATTATAGTACTTGAATTACATTTCAGGAATGTTATAATATTGTAATTCATAACTTAAAATTTATATTTAAAATTTAATTTAATATTCTTTTTCAATTAAAACAATAGCGAATATGATTTGCGTTATTCTATTTCTTTTTCTCCTTTTTTTTTTTTTTTTCAAAATTAACTAAAATATCATTTAAGATTTATAAATTTTCATCTAATACAATCATTTTTAAACAAACCTTAAATTCATCCATATCATCTAATACTTCATAATAAAAACTATTAATATCTTGCAATAAGATACCAGCAATAATTAATGATACAATAATAACTAAACCACTTGCAATGGATGCTATATTAACAAACACTTGTGTTCCCATTTCTGAAAAAAAAAAAACAAAAACAAAAACAAAATCAAAAACTTTCTTATTAATTTGAAATAAAATGTTTCATCGAATTTTTTTTTTTTTCATTTACTGAACTAAAAAAAAAAAAAGAATTATAAAAAAATAACAGATGAAATTAAATGTGACAATCATTTGATGGATAATCATTTCAAAACAGAAAAATGTTAGTGGTAGTTTTATGAATTTCTTGATTAATAAATTTTTTTTCTTTGATATAATTTCAAAAAAATTTTAAACATTTTTCCAGCAAAATTTTTAAAGAAATCAAAAGTCATTTCAAATTTTTTATTAGTATGCTTATATGAAAGAAAATTAAAAAAAAAAAAAAAATAGAGATTTGTTTACTTTTACAACAATTCTTTTCCTATTGCTTTTCTTATTTACCCATAATGCTTTCCTCAATGAATTAATGTAATTAAATTATTTATTTTGTATGAATTTAAAAAAAGAAAAAAAAAGAAAAAACTGATTTATAATTATGAAAAAAAATTTTTTTCTTTTTTTTTTAGTTAAATAAAAACAACAAAAAAGGAATCGAAAATGTTGAAAAAAAAAAAAAAAAAAACAAAACCGAATATTTATTCATATCAATTTTTACTTAATCTTCAAATCAGAATGAAAAGTAAGGACAAAAAAATGGAAAAGGTAAGGGAGTAGATGAAAGGAAAGCGATGAATATGTGGTACCTCTATCTTAGTTATATAGGTATTTTCGGTACCTTTGTGAATCCCACCCATTTTTTAAACTTGTTTTTTAATGGTAGAAGAAAAAAAAAAATGAGTTCGAAAAAAAAAAAAAAAAAGAGAGAAGACACTAAGATTTTTCGTCCTTTCATCTTTTATTTATTTATTTTTTTCGTTTTTTGAACACTTTTCGGCTAATTTCAAATTCTAATAGCTTGTTGTAATTACAATAAGCACTTTCTATTTATGATTTTTTTTCGTTTTTTTTTTTTTTTTTTAGTGATGAAAGTAAAAATTTTGACAATAACATGGATATGACATATGACATTATTCTTTTGCTTTCAATGTACAATTAGAAAATTCTTCCATTTCTCATTTTTGCTGATCAATTTCATTCCGAAATTATTTTAATACCTTTTTTTTTTTTTTTATTTTTTTTCTCAAAAATTTTTTTTGATCAAATTATTTGTAATAAAAAAAAAAGAAAAAAGAAAAAGTTTTTCTTTTCAACATAATATTTTTATGTATGATAGAAATAAATTAAAATGAAAATTTATTAATTAACATTTTATCGGAATAAAATATTAGTGTTTATTTTTTTTTATATTTATTCAATTCTTGTTCTATTATTTTATAATTTAATGAAATAATTAACTTAGAAATTGTTATCAAACTATGCAAATTGGTAGATTTTTAGTTTTGAATTTTATTATTGAGTTAATAATTCAATAATTTATATTTTCAGAAATATATGGATTATTTGTCGTTTTAGTTTATCACACAAATTTTAATTGAAAATATAAAGCATTTATTTATGATATGATATAAACATATGTGATATGATAAAAATTTATCAATTTATATGATGCAAATTCTTTATTTATATTCTGTAATTTTGTAATATATGTTTATACTTTTCATATTCTGTCGCTATGATAAAATTACAACATTTCTTACTGATAACAATTCATCGCCTGCTATAAAACTTTATTTACCATTATTACTCTAATCATTGATTATCATATTATTTTCTATATTTGAATTTCAAATTTTCAAACAGAAAATGGATGAATACTTGGAACATTCAAATGATTAATTTTATTGTTTTTTTCTACTTTTAAATTCAATTTTTTGAAAATTTTGTTAATTAAAAAAACTTCTAAATAAGCAATATCTTAACTCTTAAATTAATAGAAAAACTTCAAAATTCTTAAGAACAATCAGAACTTTCATTTTTTATTGTTTACATTTTTGCCAATTATAATATTTTTCTTCTTTTTTCAATAAGATAGTAAATTAATTTCATTCTTATTTTTGACCTATTTCTCTTTCTATATGTTAAATTAATCGAGGTATGATGTCATGAATTATTTGAAAAATATAAATTTTATTTATTTCTCATTTTTGCAATACTTAAAAAAAAATTTTTTTTTCTATTTTACACTTCAATATTCAATTGACATTTTTTTACCCATAAATTTTCTCAATTATAACACGAAAGAATAAATTATAGGTTAATAATACACAAATAACAGACAGTTCCCAAAAATTAGAGAGTTAAGCTTCTTTTTTAACAAATAATTTTACCCTTCAATTCCTTTTTATCAATCTTTTTATCACTCTTATATTTAATCCATAAGGCTAATTTTTGTTTCCAGGCTTGCTAATACATGATAATATGTTTGTAAACATCTTAAATTTTAATTTACTCAAAATTTAAAACTTTCAAAATTAATTTTCAGTAATGGAAAGAGTTATTAACAAAGTTCCGTGTTTTTTTTTTTTTTATTCGCTTTTCGAAACACTTTTACAAACAAATTATTAATTAATAGTCACAGAAATGAAAAAAAAAAAAAACTAAAGGCAAAATTGTATGATAGTTTAGAATAAAAAATAATAATTTTTTTTGCTAACAGAAAAATTCTCTTACATAATTTAAAATTGTTAAAAAGTAATTTATGTTAATTTTAAATCTAATCGAAGTCAATGATTGGTTAAAGAAAATAACAAAATTGCTTAGCAAACATTTCCTTTTTTCTTTCCTCCATGCAAAATAAAAATTGCCTACGGCAAGAATTTTAATTTTTGAAAAGTTACCTAACACAGGTAGATGATAGAAATGTTGAACAGTGTTATTAATGTTATAAAAATTCATTTATAAATAATCAAATTCTTTTTTTTTTTTTTTTTTAAATTTAAATTAATCAATGTAAATAAAACATATTTCGTTTCTTTTAAAGCAATAATTTAAACAAATGAACAAATTAATTTACCAATTTTTTTTTTACAAAAAAAAGTGATAAATAAATTCATAGAAAATGATGAAAATAACTTTGAGCAGCAACAATTAATAATGTTCATCAATTCGTTACACTTTTTAATTAATTTACTTACTGTTTATAGTCTTTCTTTTTTGTTTTTCTTATAACAAACAGGTTGTTTTAGTTGAAATGAGCAAAATGAGGTAATAAAATGAAGTTGCAAGAAATTTAGCTGTGTAATTTTTTTTTTTTTTTTAATAATGATTTTATGGGAGATTTTATAGAGAAGAAATTTCTATTTGCTGTGACGTAAATAATTTTTAATATTAAAATTGAATTTAAAAGTATGATGTTTTGATCTTTAATAAGATTATTCATACATCAATATTGCTAATAGATTCTAATTGTAATTAAAAAATAAAATATATTTAAAATTTATTGAGTATTTTTATTTTTTTTTTTTTTTTGTAATATTTATTTAAGTTATATAATTAATTTATAAAGTCTCTAATAAAATTTATGCTTAATTAAGCTTTATTTTTAAAATAATTTTGTAAAATAACATACATTATTATAAATGATGGTTGATTTATTAATTTTTTTTTTTTTTTTTTTGCATTTTGTTTTTTAGTTAAAGATAAAAGTAATTTTATTCATTAAATTTACTGTTAAATATGTGAGATTGTAATTTAGCAATTTATATATTTTCAGCTGATATTTCCAAACTGAAAAATGAAATAGTTTTTTATTATTTTTATTATAAATTAACAAAATATTAAATATATTTATCTGACAAATCAGTAAATTGAAATTTTTATTTTGTACCAAAACCACTATTTAGTTTTTTGAATAATTAAACAATTAATGGATTAGGAAAGGGTTATCAGTATTATCGAAATGAATTGAGGCATTTTCCGGAAATCGTTAATTGCAACAAGGATGAAATAAAAATGTTATTGCATTTGTTTTCTTCATTGAATTATTCATTTCCGGAAAAAAAGAAAAACGAATATTAGAATCCGTTTTATCCGATTAATTCGTTAACTGATTGGAATATTACGCATTAACTGATCAATTTTTATCAATTATTAATATCATCGAATGATTGCTTTCTTGAAATTTTCGCTCCATAAACTTTTTCACGATGAAATTTCAACAAAATTAAATTGGTTTATTTTCAAGGACAAATAAGATTGGCCGATAAAAAAAAATTTTTTTCAATTGCAATTAAAAATTTTCATTTTACATTTTACTAAATTTATTGAGGTTTTTTTTTTGAATTTATTTAAAAAAAAGGAAACACGATTAAATTATTTTGAGACGATTTTTTTTTTTTTTTTTGTAAATGATATTTAATAATAACACAGTGAACTAATTATTTTCACATAATTTCATTTGCAAAACAACGACTTGCAATGAACAGCAAACAAGCTGAAAATAGGTTTCAAATTTAACTATTAATTTAAAATTCAAATTCAAATTTGACTATTAATTGAAATTAAAAACTTCCGGTGAAAAAATTCAGAAAACGAATAACCTCCTAGTTATAATTCAATGTGAGTTAATTTCCAACCTTTCATAAATACCAATCCTTTCTTTTTTTCTTAATTAAAAAAGCATTTTATTATATAGAAATTAACAGACTTTCAATTTTAGATGACATATATCAAAACTTTTGAACAAAAAGTTCGAATCATATTTTCCTCAATTTTACAAATTTATTTCACAAATATATAATATTGTGTGCTCAGAGCAGTATTCCTGCGACTAAATTGAAAAATATTGTTAAATTGAAATTGGTTATTTGCTTATCACACAATATCATTTACTTATCACACAATATCATTTACTTATCACACAATATCATTTACTTACCACACAATATCATTTACTTATCACACAATATCATTTGCTTATCACACAATATCATTTACTTATCACACAATATCATTTACTTATTACACAATATCATTTACTTACCACACAATATCATTTACTTATCACACAATATCATTTACTTATCACACAATATCATTTACTTATCACACAATATCATTTACTTACCACACAATATCATTTACTTACCACACAATATCATTTACTTATCACACAATATCATTTACTTATCACACAATATCATTTACTTACCACACAATATCATTTACTTATCACACAATATCATTTACTTATCACACAATATCATTTACTTACCACACAATATCATTTACTTATCACACAATATCATTTACTTATCACACAATATCATTTACTTACCACACAATATCATTTACTTATCACACAATATCATTTACTTATCACACAATATCATTTACTTATCACACAATATCATTTACTTACACAATATCATTTACTTACACACAATATCATTTACTTATCACACAATATCATTTACTTATCACACAATATCATTTACTTACCACACAATATCATTTACTTACCACACAATATCATTTACTTATCACACAATATCATTTACTTACCACACAATATCATTTACTTACCACACAATATCATTTACTTACCACACAATATCATTTACTTATCACACAATATCATTTACTTACCACACAATATCATTTACTTATCACACAATATCATTTACTTATCACACAATATCATTTACTTACCACACAATATCATTTACTTATCACACAATATCATTTACTTATCACACAATATCATTTACTTACCACACAATATCATTTACTTATCACACAATATCATTTACTTATCACACAATATCATTTACTTATCACACAATATCATTTACTTACCACACAATATCATTTACTTATCACACAATATCATTTACTTACCACACAATATCATTTACTTACCACACAATATCATTTACTTACCACACAATATCATTTACTTATCACACAATATCATTTACTTACCACACAATATCATTTACTTATCACACAATATCATTTACTTATCACACAATATCATTTACTTACCACACAATATCATTTACTTATCACACAATATCATTTACTTATCACACAATATCATTTACTTATCACACAATATCATTTACTTATCACACAATATCACTTACTTATCACACAATATCATTTACTTATCACACAATATCATTTACTTATCACACAATATCATTTACTTACCACACAATATCATTTACTTATCACACAATATCATTTGCTTATCACATATCGCATAATATCAGATGAAAATTATTATAAACTCTTTATATATTATAAAAACAAATAAGTCTCTCCAATTTTTTTTATTTTTCTTTCTTCTTTCTTTTTGAAACTAATTTTTTAAGAAAAGATATGTTATTCTAAACTGAGACAAAACCGTAATTCCAACGTTATTATTTATTTTATCATGTTGAAAGTTTTACAAAATCAAACCGAAAAAAAATGATGCTAACATGACATTTTTTTTTTATATATTTAAAATCCTAACTTCAAAATCAAACTTCAAAAAACTTAAAAAAAAAAAAAAACATTTCAAAGAATATAGAACTGTTAAATAGTAAATTGCAAACATTCAAATAATTATAATTTGGGATCATTCGAAGGGTAAAAGATTATCAAACACTTTTCAACATTTAATCAGAATTTTAAAATATCTATGCAGTTCTAATTTTAATTTTATATGTAAATAAACACATCAGATAAAGTAATTATTTATGGACAACAAAAATACTGAAAAAAAAAATTAAACTATATTTTGAACGTTAGAGTATTTATTGAATTTACTTTAAAAAATTTATTAAATTTGAATTGCATAGACATTTGGAATGTCTTAACTACTTCCTATTTCATTTCAATCTATTCTCGAATGACCTTGTAAGAAAGTAAATTGCTGAGAAACAGGTATTTTTACCTTGATTCTTTTCTCTTGCTTATCAATAAATCAAATTTTACATCAACTATTCGGGCGATTGAAACAAAGATAAATTGAAACTGAAATTTAGACGAAGGAAAATTTTTGAAAGCAATACTTAATGTATTACCATAAAAATACTTTTTATTTACAAATACTGATTACTTTGTCTCAAAGGGTTATTTGTCATTTTATCTAATGTAATTTGATAATGTGACACAATGACAAATTTGATAATATGACAATAAAACAACTGTTAATATGAAAATATAATAAAGCAAACTATAATAGTGTGGAAAAGTTGAAAGTAAAAGAAAATTTAAATATTTATTATTACTGCGTGAAAAAAAAAAATAAATTATAAATCGTAAATTAATAAAAAGTGAGAAAATAATGCGATATTTATGATTAAATTGATTTTAAAAATGAGTGATAAGATAATTTCAAAGATAATTTAATAAATAGTAAAATTATGAATTTTAGTTTAAAAAACAAAATGATAATATTACAAAAAAAAAAGGAATATTTAGAGAAGAGTGTATATTTTGAAATATTTGCAACACTAAGTAAGAATTGCAACAGTAAATAAAATAGGGTAATACTAAACGATAAATATTCATTTATTCAATTATCTAATAATTTCAATAAATTATTTTAATCACAATTTTCATTAATCTTTTCAATTACTTTTTTAAAAATTATACAATTTTTTCTTTTTGAAAATAGATGATTTTACTAGAAAATATATGAGCAAAATAAGATTAATAATGAAAATAATTACTATTTAAAAACTTAAAATTACAATTTCCATAAATTTCATAACTAACATTTAAAATTTTTGTGTATTAAAAGCAAAATTTAAAATTGAAGAACAATTGATGAACATCGATCATTTATATAATTCATTCCGGTACGATTTCCTGTAAATTTTTTTTTTTTTTCATTTTTCATTTTTTTTTTTATGATGGTAATGACGAGAAAAAAAAAGGAAAGTAAGTATAAAAAAGTATGTGTTGCACAATAATTTTGAAATGAAATTGGACGCGGTAGTGTAACCGTTACTCGTCAACAATATTAGTAATACTGCCACTATATAAGCAAATAACTTGTTTGTCGTTTCAATTTGATTGTCATTTATTGAAATTATATACTTTGCTTAAAAAAAAAAAAAAAGTATTTTTTTTTTTTTTAAAGTAATTATTTATTAGTTAAAATTAATGTTATTTGTTTGCAATATTTAATTAAAAACAACAGTTAAAACAAGTTTTTTATAATATTTAATTAAAGTAACAATGATTAGCTTAAGCAAATTTGTTATAATCTTTGAAGATATTTGCTTGCATTTTTTATATCTGATAGTATTGATAAGAACGATAACAATTACTGGTGATAAAATTGCAATCGTACTAGTTGAATCGTAAAAACCAATTAAGAATTAATTAAATTGTAATGAAATAAAAATAATAATAATGGTAACAACAATAATTGGTAGTAATGATCATCATAATGATAATAATTAATGGTGATAATAATAATAGTAACAATAATAATAATAATAATAATAATAATAATAATAATAATAATAATAATAATAATAACAATAACAATAACAAAATAATAACAATAATAAAAGCAATCATAATAATAACAATAATAATAAGACAACAATGACAGTAGTATTGCTATTATCGCTACTAATAATAATAGTATTATTATTATTAATAAAAATAATATAAAATGATTGTAATAGTATTAGATAGCATTTTCACTTAGTACTGCAATAAAATGTATAGGAGTAAATTTAATTAAATTGAATTTGCTAAAGTTTTAACTTCAGTACTTCAATTCAATTTTGTTTTGAAGATTTTGTATTCAAGAGCGATATATTAAACGAAAGTTTGTGTATACAAAAAATATTACTGAAAGATATTTTAGCTTAATTCATTTTGAATTTTCCCCTTTTTCATCTTTTTTTTTCAATCGAATATAAAATGATTTTTACGTCATTTTGCTAATGATAAAATTCAGAGTATTAGAAGAATATTTAGGAAAAGAATAAAATAATATCAATCTTTTGCTAATTCATATCTTAATAATTATAATAATAAAAATTTATTCTATTTTATCTTTTTTTATTTTTAATTTATTTTATTTTTGAATAGGAATGGAAAAAAAATTACGTCCACATTCGATGAAAACAAATGCTTTTATAGCTATTGTATTAGCTACTGGTGCTATAACATCATGCATGATTTCATTTCCAATTATTTTTACCTATATTCAATCATTAGAAAGTCATGTGCAAACGGAATTAGATTTATGCAAGGTAAATTTGCTAACAATTACTATTCAATGATTTATCATTATTAACAGCAATTCATTATTTTTATAAAATCATATTAAATCTTTTTTAAAATAATCAAGTCATTTGTTGCAAAAAAAAAAAAAATAATTTATTAATTGAAAGTTTTAAAAAAGTTTTCAGCTATAATTAAAAAAAAAAAAACACTTAAATATGATTTAATAAGGTATAATTTTAGACGCGTGCTAGAAATATGTGGAAAGAAATGCTTGAAATGAAAACTAATGATAAGCAGTTGACAGCGTTACGTGTTAGTCGTGCCGCAAAGATACTGCACGGTGTTGTGACGGAAGTGAAAGATCGTAGACGACGTCAAAATCAGGGCCTGTGTTGTACATGTCAACGTGGACCACCTGGACCACCTGGTGAACCAGGACCTGATGGTAAAATTGAAAATTTCATTTATAAGCGTAAAGAAACAAAAAGAAATTGAAGTGGTTTAAGAAAAAGAAGAAAAGAAACAATAAATTTCAGACAATAAATTTTTTTGACATATGCCAAATTATTTTAATGTTAATGTAATTTTCATTTTCAATCTACATTAAAAGAAATGAACGAAAAGAATGAAGGAATAAATAAATTATAATTTAAATTGTAAAAATTCCATATTCAAGTCAATAAATTTTATTAATTTAGCAAATTTATTTTCCTTCAAAAAGAATGATTTAATAGCTAATCAATTATTAATTAACATATGAGTGGCTATATTAATTCGAAATTTTTTTTTTTTTTGAGCAAATTAATTTTCTTGCAAATGATGAAACCATAATCTGCAAGAAAATTTGTTTAGGATAAATTTATTAATTTTTAAATGTTATATAGGTGTGGATGGTATCGATGGTGTTATTGGTGATATTGGATTGCCAGGAACACAAGCAATAGAACCACCAGAATGGTCTCAACGTTTCCCAGAACAATGTCCATGTGATGCTCCAGCAGGTCCTTCAGGTGGTCCAGGACCACGTGGGCCACAAGGACCTCCAGGAGATGCAGGAATGCCAGGAACTGATGGAGCACCAGGTGAACCTGGAATACAAGGACCACCAGGACCACCAGGACGAAATGGTAATCCGGGAATGAAAGGCTCTCCAGGTATACCAGGCAGACAGATACCAGGTGGTGAAGGACCACCTGGACCACCAGGTCCGCCAGGAAGGCCAGGAAATGTTGGACCACGTGGACCACCAGGCCAACGTATGTTTTTTTTTGATTATATCACATCTTAATTAATAACCTTTGCTAGTATTACTTTTAATTAATAACTATGGAATATAGGCAAGCAATTAGAAAGGAAGGTTAATTAATTCTAGTGAAATGTATGCATTTTAGCTGGTGTAAATGGAGAACCAGGATCAGCAGGTGAAGATGGTCCACGAGGACAACCAGGACCACCAGGACCAGCAGGACAGCAAGGGCCACCAGGTCATCCAGGTGAGGAAGGAGCGAAAGGACGATGTGATCATTGTCCACCTGCACGATTAGCACCGGGTTATTAAGCAAATTGAAAACCGATTATTCATTTGTTTTCATCACAATTCAACTTATTGCGATCAACGATACTACACTTTCAATAAACAATCAGACACGGCATATTTGCATATTAACAATTGGTTATTGTTTCGAAAAAAAATGAAATTTAAATTCAAAAAAAGGCTCAAAGGTCAAACTTATTGTTTACAAAAGATTATGAGAAATATGCATTCGTTTTATTAAGTTTAAGCTGAAAGATCAAAAAAAATTGCACTAGTTTTTATAAATAAATTTCAGTTCTTTTCCTTACCTTTTTTAAAATGAATTTTATGTTTCTTTAAATATATGCAATTTTTTCTTTATCATCAAATATCTAAAATAAAATACAATTTAATAAATATTCCATAAATGATCAATGTTGTCAAAAAAAAAAAAAAAGATGAAATGAAATAATAATGAAAATAATAGAAATTATCAAAAACACAACAACAAAAAAATAAATAAATAAATAAATAAAAGAAAGAAAAAGAAAAAACAGCAATTTCGGATTCTAATTAACAATTATCTGATAGAAAAACTTTAATAAAAAAACATTTTACAATACATTTAATAGTATAGTTGAATTTATTTATTTTTTTATTTATTTAACAAAATCTATTCGTTAATATATGCATTTTCAAAATAAATAACTTTAAGCCAACAAATATCGTTGTTTCATTGAATTTAGAGTAAAAAAAAAAAAAAAAAAACAAATGTCGTTTTAAATGCATTTTAAAATTTAAAAAGCGAAAAAATATGTTTGACTTTATCATTTGTTTGGTATTAAATTTCAAATAACAAACAATATACTATGTTTTTGTTGATAAAACATCAATAAATAAGAATGATAAAAGAAAGCAAAGATAGAAATTAAATAGAAATTTAAAAAAAAAAAAAAAAAAACAAAAACAAATAAATAAATAAAAATCAAATGTTTCATTGGTTATAATTACACCAAATCTTTCATAAAATATTAAAATTTTACTACTTAACACATAGTTCAATTATTATTACCATCATAAATATTTCAAAAATACTTTCTTTCTCTTTTTTTTTTTTTCTTTCTAATTTTAAAACTTAAAAATTTTGTCTCTCATTTCAATCGAAGAAAAAATCGAAAAAAAGAAACAAAAAAAAAAAAAAAAATGAATGAATGAATAAATGTTACTAAGCAAAAGAGTAACGTTGGTTTAAATTTGAAATTAGGTCGAAAAGGAATTTTTTTTTTTTCTTTTCTTTGTTTGCAAAAATTTTCACAGAAACACAGAAAAAAGAAAAAGAAAATTGATTGAAGTGTAATGCTCACAGCTGGATTTTCCGATTTATTGCTTCAACTAAAATTTTACTAACATTTCTTTACCCTTTAATCTTTCTTCTTTTTTCTTCATTTAACTTTTTCAATATTTTTTTAATCATTCAATTGATCTTTCCTTTGTTTTTGTTTTTAGTTCTGATTAAATCATTCAAAGTTATCAAATGTTATTTCATTGATAATAAATGATATTACTGAAACATTGTTTATATATGAGTTGAAATTACTCTAATTAATTTGCAAATTTAAATTGCTTTTTTCTAATCTTTTTTTTTTTAAAAAAATATTATACATCATTTCCTCGATATTAAATCATTAATATTATTTATTACTAATAAACAAAACGACTTATCATTTTTGTTTATCATAATTTATCTGAAGTAAAAAATCAGTACAATATGAATGATGTTAAAATTTAAAGGAAAAAAAATGACTTATCAATTACATCAGCTAACAATCAGTTTTCTATTTCTTTTTTTTTCATTTTCTTTTTATCAAAATTTAAGTCTGATGCATAGAATATAAAGTAAATATCTATTTACACCTTAAAAATAATAATAATAAAAAATGTTTAATTCATTTCCATTGCAATACTCTTATCAAATAGCATATGACATAATTTATTACACCTTTCCCTCTCTCTCTTTCTCTCTCTTTTTTTTTTTTTTGAACGAAATAAAGATAAGATTAGCATAAAATTTCACATGAAATTCACATATCAATGTTAATTGTAATGCTATTGTTGATGATATTATTGGAACAATTAATCATTTGTGGGATAGAATTCCTCTGATTTATCTTTAAATTTAAATTGTTTCATCAAATTTTTTTTTCTTTTTAAATCATTTCCTAGACATTAAATTATTAATATCATTTATATATCAAATACTAAACTATAAAACTTTTTTCAATTTCATTTATTTCTAAAAATAAGAGGAAAATAAACAAAAACAATGACAAAAAAAAGAAATTTTCCTAGTTATCAATGAAATTAATCGTTTTTGGATTGAAATTGTCGTACTACTAATAATTTAGTACTATCTAAATGTTTAAACTAATATTGAATTCATATTTTTAGAATTACATATCAGTTTACTGTTACTAGTGTCATTGTTGTTTCATTTAAGTTAATTTTCCTTTTTTCTTATTTATTTATTTATTTATTTTTTGAGCTATTAAATGAATAGTTGAGCATTTTAAAAATGATTAATAATGCAAATATATTATAGTATGAATGTATACATTTTCTTTTTTTAAAAATGCACTTCCATATCTTAAAAGCTTATATATTTTTGTTGTGGAATATTTTTTGAAATTATTTACACAACTTTTTTCATGCTCTCATCACTTGTCATCTGCAAATGATAAATAGTAATAAAGAAAATATTGATAGCAGCGATGATATTTGTAATATTAGTAAATTTATATAATTTAAAAAATTTATTTAGAAAAGAGAAAAGGAGAGGAAGTATCAGTAATAAAAGTAATAAATAGTGTAGTAGTAAAAGCAAAAGTAAAAGAATGAAGTACTAAATCATCAAGAAACAATAAAATTTCAATTTTTTAACTTAAATTCAAACTTCTTTTCCTTCCCTCTCTCTCTCTCTCTCTTTCTCTCTCGTTCTCATCCTCTCTTTTTTCCTCTTCTTTTCTCTTTATAAATAAATTATATAAATTTTCATTAAATTATTGTTACACTTAAGGAAGAAAAAATAAAAAGCTTTTTATTTCTTATAATAATTTTTTTTTTCCACTGAAACCTATCAGAATTTCAAATAATTTAAAAAAAAAAATTTGAAATTTTTTTTTATTTTTAAGAATTTTATTTACTATTTAAAATTTTTATCATTCTCACTACTATTCATTATTGTGTAACATTTTGTCAATCATTTCTTTTTCTTTTTTATCACATAACAACATAGCAATGCAAATACAATAAGCATATCGAATAGATAATGGTTATTGTTGTAGCATTTTACCGATACATTTACAATAGATATTATATAACAATCATATTGAAATATTAATTAACAATCATTCATTTTTATCACAATTATAATTTGATTAAAAAAAATCACAGTGAAAATTTTTATTTTTTTTTTTTTAATAACTGCTAAAATTTTAATTATTTTCTATGAGTGAATAAATAAGCTAATTAATTAGCTAAGAAAAAAAAAAACGATTCATTTGTTGTTTTACAATGAAATAATCATTTTGATTGTTTATTTTATATGAACTAACTAATTTAGTCATTTATTTAAATTCCTTTAAAATTAAATTAAAATAATTTTATCATTTTTTTCCCTTTTCCTCACCCAAAAAAAAAGTTCTTACAGAGATGAAATTGTATTTATTTTTAATCTCATATTCTAGTTTGCTTCTTTTCCATCACTCTTCTCCCATCAATTCTCTTCGAATTTCGTTGAAAAAAAAAAAGAGAAAACTTTAGAAGAGTGACAATGTAGCTTTGGTGACATTTTCTGTTTCATTTCCATTCTTCTATCTTTGTAATATCCTTAATTTATATTCAAATATGGAATGATTATGCTCTAATTACTTATTTGATAATGGAATTTTTTGAAAAAAATTTTTTTAATAAATATTTACATGTTTCATTTTTATGGTATATTTTTATTTTAGAGTTAGTTATAAATTCAATTTATTATTCCATTCTTAATCATTCATTTCTTAAAACAAACAAACAATAGAACTCGCATTTAATTGAATATGATAATTTGTGTTATGCTATGATTTTTAAATATAAATCAAATATGATAAATGGTAATAAAAGTTTGTAAATAAAGTATATAAAATTTAATTTCATGTGTATACGTATGTATGTAATCGAATCTTTTTCAAATATGAATTTACAATCAATTATTTCAATCAGTATAATCAATTTTTTTTTTTTTTTTTTTCAGAGTGGAAGCAAATGGTATTATCAATTGAGGATCATGAAATATTATATAGATCATCATTATCAAATATCACTGATAACAATAACCCTTCGCTTTGTCAAGTAAGTACTGAATTATCTAATCAATAATAATAGTTAATCATAAAATATAAAATTAATGTAGTTCAATGATATCAAACATCTGTAATTGTTATCCATTCATAATAAATAAGTAAGTAAATAAGTAAATTAAATGAATAAAAAAATAAATAATAGAATGAAAAGAAAAAAAAAAAAAGAGAAATTGATAATGGGAAAAAGAAAGTATGTATATTTTTTAATTTCTCTTTTGAAATATCAACATGATTCTAGGAAAAAATTATGTTGAAATGTACAAAGAATAAATTTAACTTAAACCAGCAAATCGGATAATCTATCTTCATCTATCATCTGATATTATTTTTTTGTTATTATCTAGAGATAGAAAACATACCTGATTTACCTACGATGACAAATGCTATTCTGATTTATAACCTTGACCTAAATATCAAATTATTTTACGATAATTGTATGCCAATATATTAACATAAAATCTCTTTTATAGCAATTTGATATATTACTATTTTCAACCTTTTCTATCACACTCAAAAATTAATTACCAATTCTTTTTTAAAAAATAAATAAATAATTAGTGATAAATTGTTATGAACTGCTATGAATTCTTATTCACTAAAAATAAAGTAAATTTTATTTTTAGTTTTATTAAACATTTACTCTAATATTTAAATTTAGATATATTATCGATTATTTCTATATTTCAAAATTTACGAGAAAATGATATATTAATGATAAATAATTCATATTTTACTTATTATCTAATAAAAAGTAAACAAAGTGAAATAAATTATTAAGAAGAAATTATGAGATTTGAAATAATGAAATATTTTTTCAGTTTTACAAAACTTTTTTTTTCACTTACAAACCAAAATTCTATCAATAGAAAAAAAAATTTTTTTTTGTTTTCAATAAAAATTATAAAATTCATAAAATAATTTTTAGTAATTTATAGCATAATTTTTTATTTTATTTTAAACAATTACTTACTTTCTTTATATTTTAAATCAAAAAATGTATTGCTGAAAAAAAAATTTAAGCGTTTCGAAAAAAAGAAATTATTCATTTGTTTTTACTTCAATTTAGCATTTATACATAAATAGATAAATGAAATATAAAAAAAATAAAAATATTGAAATAATTTTAAATAATTTCATTCATAATTACAGATTTGTTTCGAACCATTCAAGCAAAATATTCGTATACCAAAACTTTTACCTTGTGGTCATAGCTTTTGCAATGATTGTATTACTGCTTTAAAGTTTAATTCAATTTGCATATGCAAATGTCCAATTTGTCGTCACTCATTTCCGTTACGATATGATACAAAATTTCCAACTAATTACAGTTTGCTTGGTTTGTTTGTTTTTATTTGTTTTTGTTTTTAAAAAAAATTTTTTTTTTCATTTTTATTTTATTAAATTTTAATTGGTAATGGAAATAATATTTGTTATAATGTTATGATTAATAAATTTCTCGCATAATAATAAGATTAAAAATTAGATTTTGATCTATGAAAGAAGTTTTTCCATGATTTTTTGTTATTTTACTCACAAATTTATTTTTCGGTTTTGTAGTAATTAAAATTTCTTTTTAATTGCTTAATGGATTAAGAGTAAATTAATTTATGATATCACTGTTTTCAATTTAAATGATCCCTCGTTAATCATTTTATTTGTTTTTCTTTATTTTAAATTCAAAGTAAAGTTTAACTCAAAAGCTTCATAAAATTAAACTACTAATTAATGGAATATTAGAAACTTACATATTCAGTATTGTTAATGTAATTATTGATTATTAAATGTAAAATCTTTGAAATATTTAAATTTACTGCACTATAATACAAAGCAAATTTAATAGAACTAAATTTATGCCATATTAACTGACAGTTAAATTTGGAATAAATTGGAATAAACCATATTTCTACTATTTCTACTAATATTTCTACTAAATAAATCAAAATTCTATAAATGAGTTAAAAAGCTTTGTAAAATCTTTGCTGGAAAATTTTACTTCGAATTTATTTTTGTAGAAAAATTTCTTCTTCCATTCTTTACAAAATTTTCAATATTTTTTTTTAATATTATTGTGTAAAATATGTAAATGTTTTAACACAAATATTAATGAAGTAATATGGAAGCATAATTATTTAATTTATTGAAATTTATTGCCTATTTATTAGCAATAACTATTTGTAAATTTTTCAATGACATAAACTTTGTGCGTAATTTCACTAATTATATTTACCAAAATTAAAATTACTATAACTAATTTTTTTTTTTTCACCAAAATTAGAATTACTGTGAGATGATCAAATGACAAATGAACAAGCAAGAAGAATTTAAATATTAGCATGAATAATTTCAAATAGATTGCAATAGTTTCTTTGCATAATCATAATTAATAATTATGTTATTGTTGTAAAGCTAACCAATGATCTTTGAAAATGAACAAACAAATGAAAATGAAAAATTAAAGAAAAAAAAAAATTTTTTTTTACTTAAAAATTTTTATTGCATTCTTTAAATTCATATGCATTTTAATCGAGTGCATTCTTCATTTAACACTAATATTTAGAGCAATTTTTATACTTTTATGATTTCAAATTTGACGATGCATTATTAATTCCTTATCTAAAATCATCTTTGTAATAATAATTCTAATCATCATCATCTATCTTAATCCTTCAGTCATATCACCTATCATTTTATCTAATCATTGATCTTCTCATCCATTTCTCGCATCAAAAAAGAATATTATATAATCTAACTATAAAATTATCATCTAATTTCATTCTTATTTTCTGGAATTTATTGTCATCTAAGCAAACAACAATGACATATTTCATTGAAAAAAATGCATATAAATGACAAAAAAAAAAAAGAAAATCAAAATGTCTTCTATTGATTCTTTTACAAATATTGATTTAAATTCTTTTCTTTTTTTTTCCTTTTCTCTCTCTCTCTCTCTCTCTTTCTCTCTTTTTTTTTTGATTTGAAAGGCTGTGAAAGCAAAAAAAAAAAGAAATAAAGGAAACGGATAGTACACGTTGTATTGTGATTTGTAAATTTGAACTATTTTACAAATTTTCTTCCATCATTTCATTTTACATCGATAAAGATTTCATCTACTAATGCAAAGAGATCAGCAACAACCGGGAAATTTACCGGGAGAAAGAGGAAGAAGACGACATTCATCTAAATTCAGTTTATCATTATCAATTTGCTCTTTTCTTCCAGGTGAATCATTTATTTAGCCTTCAATTTATTCTTATCATTTTTATGCTTCTTCTATATTTCGATTATTTTTTTTTTTTTTTCTTCTATTTTATTCAAGATAAACTAGAAATATTTGTTGTTGGTTGTTAATTATGATGGAATGTCATCAGATAACTGATTTGATGATAAGTTTTAGCTAGTTGAATGAATTAAATGACTTGATTTAGTTATATGATCGAAAAGAATATCCTATATCATATCAGTTTATTATATTATCAACATTTCTGTTTTTTTTTTGCAAATTATTTTGATATATTTTTGGATTCTGAATAAATACCAAAAATTTTTCAGTGTAAAATAAATAAATGTTTGAGATGAATTAAAATTTGTAATTTATATGATTGGAAAACGAGGGAAAGGGAGTAGGAAATGAAGTAATTCATTTCAAAAATGAAAATGAAAATTGAAATGGAGAAATAAGACAAGAATTGATAAGATATTAATCAGTGAGAAAAAATGGACAACGAAAAAACTTGATAAAAGTGTACCAACAATAGCAATGAAATTTATACGTACGTGTAAATCACGTGAGATTTCATTTTTCTATTTATGCATAAATTAACATTAATTTGCATTTGTATGCAAGAAATGTGTGAGGAAATTTAATTTTTCTGAAAATTGTTTTCCATTTTTTTTTTCTCATGCAAAGAAGAAATTGTAATAATGAATAATTTAAAAAAAAAAATTGTAATAATTAATAATTAAAGTTCTTACTAGAAAATAATGTGACATTTAATTTTCAATCCTTTTTGGTGGTCAACAATTTATTTTTACCATAATATATAGTAAAATTGAATAATTCGAGTATATTTGAAATAATTTGATTTTTCTAAACAATTTTATTTTCTTTTTTTTTTTTTTTTTCACCAATCAATTCTGACAGATGGATAAATATCAATAATTCCTAAAAAATTAAATGAAATTATTTTCAATTATAGATTATTTTCGTTCTTTTTTTTGCATATGATGATGTTCTCATAACGTATTAACATGGCAATTAATTATATCAAATATTTTTTATTAATTATTGCACAAATCTCATTCGAAATAATTTCATTTTGTGAACTGTTTAAAAAAAAAAATTCAATGTAAATTCTTAACTCAACAAAGAGTATAAAAAAATTATCGAAAAATTATAATTTTGCTCAATTTTATTCCATACAGCATAACTTTTTATGAATTCATTTTAAATTCAAATTAAATGAAACAAAGAATTCTATAATATTATTTAAATTATATCATAATCCTCATAATCCTTAGTTTCGAATTATTTAAATTGTCATTTATTTGTTTTGGCTGTTTGAATTCATTGATAAATTAATTACATTATCAATCATTTTCCTAACAAGTGATAAATTAATTACGTTATCAATCATTTTCTCAACAAACTTCAAAGAAAAAATGTTCAATTAAAAGTTCATTGAATTTTTCTTTTAGATAAATTTCATTTAAATATGAATACATTTACATATATATATTTTAATGTGCGATTAATTATATTTTTATACATTTTATTGAACAAGTCATGAAATTAAAAAAAAAAATTTCATGATTTTTTAAAATTCAAATAATTTTATTAAATTAAAATGGCAAAAGAATTGTCATCGAATTACAGCAAATGTATAACTTCAATAAAATGTATAAAAATATAATTCCTAGTATGTATAACTTTCAATGATAGTTATTGTTATGCATTGGTCAAAAGTGAGTGGTCATTTTATTGATTTTAGGACTGACCACTACTCATTGTATCTTATTTAATGGAAGCTTGTGACATGACATCAATGCTATTTCAATAGCACAAAATATACAACGAGAAGGAAAAGATAAATGATGTAAAAGGAAAGAGAGGGAGAGAGAGAGAGAGGAAGAGAGAGAGAGAGGAGGAGAGAGAGAGAGGAGGAGAGAAAGTATTGAATTATCGAATTCTGGTAGCATAATTTTATGTTACTTCTCATATCAATTATAGCTATACGTCTGACCTTTGCACTCCTATATTTTCATCCATTTTTTTCGCTCATTATTATTCTTTTCATCTTATCTTTTCTTTTTTCTTTCTATTTCCATACCTATTCCTCTCTCTCTCTCTCTCCCTCTCTCCCTCTCTCTCTCTAGCAATTTTAATTAATTTAAATTCTGATTTTAATGCTGAATTAATGAATTTCATTCAAAATGATGCTTAGTATTCATTCATTAAAATCTAACATTATTACTACTAGTACAAATGCTATTATTACTTTACTTTACTTTACTTTATTAGTGGTACTACTTTTACTACTACTACTACTATTGTTACCATTGTAATTCACTATACTCTGAATTGTAAATATATTAAAGATTAAATTATTTTAAAAAAATCAGAATAAATTACATACACACAGATTCATAGTATCTAAATATACAGCTGATTTTATGAATATGTATGTGTGTCTGTGTATGTTTGCATGTATGTGTGTGTGTGTGTGTGTATGTGTGTATGGGATAATGTAATAATGTATGTAAGGTATAATAGAGAAAAGTTGACGATGAATTGTCGCTATTATAAAATTTGTTTACTTGAAGAGAAAAGAGTGAAATTGTGAAGTATTGTTGCAAATCTGTTCAGTGCTTATTGTTGCAATAAATTCTCTTTCCTTCCTATATAATAATTTAAATTATTTAATTAATTTATAAAACATTTTAGTTTCTTTTTTTTTTTCTTTGTACAAACCAATATTAAAAATTTTAAGAGAATTATTTTTTTTTTTTTTTATTGTTTGTTTAATACATTTTTGCATAATTTATAAATCATAAAATATGAATTTGTTAAAAATGTTCACTCGCATCAAATAATTTTTTTTTTCTTTTTTTTTTTTGCTATAGAATTTAAAATCAATTCTAATGATTAATTTAGCAGTTGATATTTTGAATTTTTTTTTTTGTTAAATGGAAAACACATTGCATTAATCATATCTATCTATTCTCATTTTCATATTATTCGTTAATTTCATCAATGAAATAAAAATTTTTATTCGACAATTTTTCCTTTTCCATTTTCTCTTTTTTTTTTTTTTTGATTTTTCAGCTTAATTAAAAGAAATAAGAGAATATTTTTCATAAATAAATAAAAATATTAGTAGCACAATGCTATATATTATCTACTCATTCTACTCATCCAGGTAGTATATTATATTTCATTTCAAATTCAATTCAAAATTTTTCAAATAATTCTCGAATAAAAACTCATAATGATATATTGATATTCAAACTTATTATTACACATTGTGAAACTTTTTTTTTTTGTTAAAATATATTATTCTCTCTTTGGATACACATTTTTATCTCTTTTGTAATTTTAATTTCTCTCTTTCTTTCTCTGTTACAATTTTAGGTCACATCTGTCATTTTCTTTTTTTTTTTTGCATCAAATAATTTTTTTTTCTGTTTTTTGCAGATTACATACTTTTTTTAATACCTTACTAAATTTGCACTTAAAAAAAAATATTAAAATTATCATTTAGCATTGAAAATTAAACGAAAAACAAAACAAATAATTTTTATTTTACTTTCAATTTTTTTTCTAATCAATTTATGAATTTCAAAACAAAAAAAAAAAAAAGCATTTAATAATTTGAATACTGAAATACATATATATATTGAAATTTGGCTAAAATTAAAATGATTATTCCTGGCTTAAAAATAACGAATTAACTTTTTATACTATTCTTATCTCTTTTTTTTCCTTTATCAAATAATCAAATTAGCTTAATTTTCAGCTATAATTTTCAGATCTACTTGATCGTCTTCAATCTTCATTCATGACAAAACAATCAGATGATATGGCATTAAAAAATGAAATCATCTTACCGTCAACTACCAACAAAAGCAATAAATTAAAATCATCAAAGATTCCATACAGCTCATCACGTTTATCACATTTGTTATCAAAGATTTCTCGAAAAGACAAGGTTTCAACTTTTTTTACTTTTAATAAAATTTCAACAGGTAATTTTCATTAGATCAATAAAATGATTGTAATTGTTATTATTACATAACATTCATTTTCTGTCTTTTTTTTTTTAATGCAAATTTTTAATTTTATTATGCAACATCTAATTTTAATGTTATTAATTTATAAATTTTTTCAAAAAATATTAACCAATACTAAAGTTAAATAAAAATTCATAGCTGCAAAGGATATATTTCAAATTTCTTATAATATTTGTTACAAGAAAATAATTATCATTAGATGATGATGAAAAATGACATTTAAAAATTTCCAATTCAGATGACAAACTATAAATTATAAAAAAATTTAACGGTATTATTAAAATAACTATCAAAAATATTTAATTGTCACTGATATAACATAGACAATGTTCAATGAAGATTCGATAATTTAGCTAATTATTCAAATTTGGCATAATTTCAATTGATAGGAGTAAAATTTTTGATAAATTTCAATGAAAAAAAAAAGAAGAAATAAATTTAAAATTTTTTTAAAGTTATTTTTTAAGAAATTTAAAATACTTTATACGATGCTAATTAATTTCATTTTTTTGAAATAATGTTTCTATAATTAAATGTTACGCTTTTCTTTCTTTCTTTTTTTTTTAACTAGAAATTTTAAACTTTACTGATTACATTAAAATTTTGCTATTATTTTATCCTCCTTTTTTTTTTTTTTTCTTTAGAAAACAGATAACTACTACATTTCCGCAGAATCGCCATTCACGTCAACTCCAGATATGTCAGGAGAAGAAGATGGTGTTGAAGTGTCATATGTTGAGACGGAAAGCGAAAATAACGGTGATTCCGAAAATACAATTCCGGCTGCTGATTCGGCAAACGTTAAAAGTACACCGAGTAGGATGATTTATGTTGATAGTGCTGTTTTGGACGACTCAACCACAACAACAACAGCATCACAAGACTATAGTAGTAGTTCCGCATCCGGGAATATGAACAATGAGGTCAGCTAGTTTAATTTGACCTCTTAATCTGTGCTTAAAAAGACGTAAACAATATTTGTTTGTATTTCACTTTTTTTCCATCATTTATCAATTTCATATTTTAAGAATTTAATTATTTGATATAATTAATCGAAATTTACTAATTAATATAATTAATGATCTTTTCTCATTTAATATTATATCGGAAAATTAGGTCAGCATGTTTAATTTGACCTCTTAATATGTGCGTTAAAAGACGTAAACAATATTTATTTGTATTTCACTTTTTTTCCATCATTTATCAATCTGATATTTAAAGAATTTAATCAGAATTTACTCAGATTTAATTACGCAATATAATTAGTGTCCTTTTCTCATTTAATTCATATTTGTTGCACGGATATTTGTTGTTTTGAATTTTAAAATTGTTTTTATTTAGCATTAAAATTTTTTTCACACTCGATTTTTTTTTTTTTTATTTTACATATGTAAAAATTTTTTTGAATTTTTTTTTTCTTTGTACATAAAAAATTCTAAAATCTGAACATATTTTTTTCAGGAACAGATGACAAGGACAAACATTATTACTTGTACAGAATCAAATGAACAAGTTATACAACCAACAACAAAGACAATTGTAGCAACTAAAGTTAATACAAATTCTAGGAATTTTTTGAAGAAAATTTGGTATGCATTGTAGTTTTTTTAAAAAAAAAAAATGTAAATTTAAAATAATATATGCTAATGGCATCGATTTTTGCTATAGTTGTCAACCACTAATTTATCTGTCCACTGATTAAATTTTCAGTTAAATATGATTGATAAGTAAGTATACTCATTTAATAGTGACAAGTATTTAATCATTACTAAATATTGATATAAACATTATCTTCATGTTTAAAAATTTATCTTTCTTGACATAATTTTTTTTTTTTTGAATTTTCTCCTTTTTAAAGAATAAAATGATTTGTTGAGTTAAACAAAAAAAAAATGTTAAAATATCGACCGCTAATAATTATAATTATTATCGTTTATGGAATGATGAAAAAAGATTAGTATTTTAGTATATGCATTTTTTTCAACATTATAACATTTTTTATTTTATTCGCTGTATTTCTAATTTACTACTATAAATTTTAGTAATATAAATATAACATTTATTTAAATAATGGAACTAATTAATGATAGAAATTAATTATTCTCTAATATTGATTATTGTTTACTACTTTCAATTATTATTATTATTGTTTTAATGAATGACTAAATTTTCTATTTTTAGGTGTATTACTACTATTAGCATACAATTATTCCTGGTTATTTTTATACTATTTTGGAGTTTAATCATCATTAAAATCTTTTATGATGATTATCATAGTATTCCACCAAAACAATCAATGCTATGTGGTACTGCTGAAATTATCAAAGAATGGTTATCATTAGATCTAACACAAATGATTCAATGCAATCATTATTATTCCAGTACTTTCTTGGAACGTTTACAACATGAAGCGGAAATATCCATCACATTTCTGATAGCACAATTGCGCTTCATTTCCACTATTTGGTCATCATTAACATTTGCATCATTTACTCAGTTATATAATGATTGGTTGCATGAAGTGGTACAAAAAGTGAAAGAAATTTTCAATGAATATTACAAAACTATTTGGACAAATTATTTGAGAAAGTATTATGATATGATTTTAATCAGTAATTGAATGATTAATCAGTAATTGAATAATTGAAAAATGTATATATTTAACTTTAGAATTGTACGGAAAAAAAAAAGAGAATGCTTTGAATTACTTATGATGAACAACTAGCAATTGTTAAAATTTTCATCATTTTATTACTTTTGTATGGTACTTGTTTTGTTCATAATATAATGGTGCATTACTTACAGTTTGAAATGTAACAAAATTATATTTCAAATGAAATAATACGATCATAACTTTAAAAAAGAATATAAATTTACCGAATCTAACATTTAGCTTTTCATTATTCAGAATTTTAGGAGAAACATAAATATGATTATTATTCTATTCAAATTTCCAAAAAATTCATTTTATGTTTGTATCTATCAAGAAGAAAATATATATATATGTTTACCAAAGAAACATTTAAAATAATGCATTTACATTCTTTTATGTATATTTTACATATTTGAAATGTATTATCGTTTTTGCAATTATTGTCATAAACATTTCCACCATTTTCTACAAATTTTCATTGTATTTTTCATTTTAAAATTTTTGATCAAGAAAAAAAAAAGGTGAAATTTTCTTAATAATAAATAAACTTTTATGAAACTATTTGTTACCCATACTACCACAAATATTATTAATTGATAATTGATCATTAAATAAGAAATGATACAAAGAGAAATATTTCATTTCCAATTCATATTTTAGTCCGCTCTGCTTTACATTAATAAATGATTTTGTATTACCTTAGAAATTCTAATTCATTAAAAACAAAACCATTGCAAACCGATCTATTTTTAAAATATTTGTTAAATGAGCACTTGCCAATTACAATCATATTTCAAACTCTTTTAAATAATCTTGCAATCAATTAATTCTGCTCTAAAGTATCGTTAATAATAAATGAATTTAGAATTCTGAAATTCAATCATACATTACAACTTATCCCTTTTCTTAAATTTCACATTTTCTAACATTCACCAACTAAAATTCCCCTCACAATTACTAATATTCACTTATAAACTATCTAAAACCAAATTGTTTACTAAGAAACAAATTAAATGATTGATCTCTGATTGTTTTAGATTTATTTACTTAACATAGATGTTCACAAAAAAAGAAAAAAATGCTAAATTATTCTCTCAAATGCATCACTCACAATTTTTTATTTGTTGAAAAACTTTTAGCAAAAAAAAAAATTTTCTTTTCAAATTTAGAAATGAACTTATATGAGGAAAAATAAGTAATAATGAATCAATTAGTTCCATTAAATCGTATAATCTTTCCCTTAGTTTCTTTCAAAAAAAACTTTTTTCCGTTCCGGTTGCGAGAAATTTCCATTCCTTTTTCCGTAAACTACAGCAATGAAACATTCAACCTCAAAACAGTTTTTGAAAGGAGATGTCGTGAATGATTTAAAGATTTAACTACTATTTTTGGGAGAGATTACTGATCTCGGGATGATTCGTTGCATGTAGATGTAAATATGGGCGGTAACAGAGAATAGTACAGTAATTTGACAGACAAGAATTGAAATTGAACTTTCCGGGTTCTTGGCAAAAACATACAATGACCCCTTTCAACGAGGGTGACCTCCTTATATAGCAAGCAATATGCGTAAACAACGTATGTGTCATTTACAATATGAGGTTGACCCCGCCGAAAGAGTAGTCGGTCTAACAAAGGGCTGTTGACCTGGTTTACAAGCAAATCTATTTACTAGTTGACAAGCAGCAAAGGACAACAGTTAAGCAAAAGTTGTTAACCTCGTAAATTGAAGGATAATTTACAACAATGAGGTCAACTGAATGAAGAGCTGATACTGTGTAAACAATATATAAAAGATTTACAGTCTAAACATAAGAGTGAAAACGAAGAGTTCACAAATATTACTTTCAAAATTTCATATAACAAACATATTTCTTACTCACATTTTCAACTTTCATATAATACTTTAGAGTTTTGGGATATTAAAATCTTCTATAGGAGGCAATTTCTCGTTGAAATGAAAATTTTTACTAGCATAAAATTTAAATCTGGAAGAAGCCTTGTAACTTGGCTTCAACAAAAACAAAGATTCAAGTTTAATATTTTTTTGAGGTATATTCTTCAACCTGCATCAGTTTTTTTTTCTCTCTGAGGATTCTAACAAAAATGAGTTCTCTCAGCTAGAGCAATGAATTCATATGAAATTCTAATTTGAGAAAACATGAAATGAGGCACATATTTTTGTAGTGAATATAAATTCTTCATTTGCACCGGCCAATATAACTCTTCCGCAGATATATTAGTAAAAAAATTTTAAAAATTTATCAACAAAATTTATAAGTTTAATTTTCATAAATTATATTTACACTAATTTATCTTATTACTCTATCACTTATGTTTTACTTAATATTTTTTCAGTAATTTTCATATGTTATCTCAATATATTATGACAGTATCCCTTCTAGCTATTATCACATTTTTTTCATCGGTCACCGTAATTTCCCATCTGTAATCCGGAAATATTAATGGAATTACATGTTTTATTAGCACTTTTCTTTTTTATTGTTTAAGTAAGACTTTTCTTCTTCTTTTTTTTTTTTGTAAAGTTCGTGAAGTTTCTAATCAGATATATTTTTTGTTAAAAGTTGGATAACAGACATTATTCAATTTTAAAAAAGTTTAAGAAAAAAAATGTTCCGCCTTTTTTCATTTCATTATTTTTACTGTGCTTTAATTAATCAAAATTTATTAATTAAATTCACTGCGATGTTTTATATTAATAATTCACTGGCACTTCTCTAAATAAAATTAAAATTTCACACAGTGTTGAGGATATTTTCTCGTAATATCTCGAATAAATTAACAAAAGCATATTTCAATAATTCTAATAATTAAATCTAAAAAATTCAATTTTTACGATATTTACCGCTTTTCGTCTTGATGTAAATAATAAATAGTTTACTTTCCTTACTTTTCTTGTTAATAACTTTTAGCAAAATTCTTCTTCAAGCAAAGTTCTCATTAAATATTTAATCAATTGCATAACTTGGTTTATCATTTTCACTGAGAATATTTTGGAATGATATCAGCTAAAAATTGATAAGTTTAATCTTCATTTTAATAACACTTTTTTTTAATTTTGATGACAATTTTGAGAAAATTAAAAAGAAAAATTGATTAAGGATTTTTTTAATAAGAAAGAAAGGGACTTTATATGATGGAATTTATCAGAAAATTTGATTTAATCTGACTTCTTTGTTGTTAATAAAACGATTGAGACGAAGCGTTTCACGTCGCACTCATCTTTAAGTGTTCTTATATTTATGATTTATGACGGACAATTTCAAACCAATGGTTAGTTCACGATGACGTGACATATTTGACATCTTGTAGTGAGAATTGTATTTTGTAGAGAAAAGGACGAAGTAATGGAATAACGAACTAGACCAAGTCATGATTTTTTCTTTTTTTTTTTTCAAAAAAAAAGATGTTTTTATGCTATTATTTTGAAGAAATTTTTTGAAAATGTATGGTGCGTTACATTCATACAATTTATTTATATTAATAATATACGCTTTATAACATAGGTGAATTGTTTTTGCTTGTTCAAAATATGCAGCGCTTATCGATTGTGATGTTCAAAGTGTAACTGAAGAATTTAGCGAATAACTATCAAATATTTAGTTCTAATTAATTTCTATGCATTAGGTAGAAACACAGTGTTGATGAATGATGAACGATCAAACGGAGAACGAAACGATTCGAATGCGACAAATTGGTAATTATTATATGCTCTATTTTACATTCATTCTCATATTTTCCACTTTTTGGAATTTTAAGCTGAATTATTTGGACACGAAAGTATCATCATCTTATGTTTACGATCTTTGTGACATTTTCTATCATAAATATAATTATTTTGATGGATATGTTCATACTTATAATATTTAATCATTTTTTTAACTTGAACTTTTTATACGATACTTATCATGACTTATCATGAAAATGAATAACTAAGTTAGGCTAGTAAGCAATCACGGGAGACGTATTTCACGTTGCGTGATTTCTGTTCATTTTTTTTTCAGCTTCTTTAAAACAGTTGTTAAATCTTAACCAACCGCTGCCAGTGTCGATGGCTGTGGAACCAGTCTGGAAAATACTTATTTTGGATCGCTACGGACAGGATATCATATCTCCGTTGCTAACGATCAAGCAGCTAAGGGACATGGGAATCACTTTACATTTGTATTTGTTAATTGTTTTTAGTTATCAATAATAGTAGATATTGCTTGTTCGGAATTAAACCTGTCATTCTTTTCTTTAGTCCACGCATTTCTGAGTTAAGAGCAAATGATTTAATTTTTGATTGCTAGTGATTTTCTCCGTATGGCTTAATTATGTAATAAGCTTTTGCAGACTTCTAGGCAGCCACCGTGAAATCCTGCCTGATGTACCTGCGATATATTTCATTTCTCCGACCGATGAAAATATTAAAATAATTTGTGATGACCTCAACAAAGTACGTAAAAAAATCGCTTACCGTTTTGGGAATCAGATTTGGTATTACGACTGTTTCTTAAATTGCTGAAATCCTAAATTTGGTGTATGTTTTTAATAGAAGTGTGTTTTAGACTTTAATGGGCATAGAATATGGTTGTTTATAACGGTCCTAAGATGTTTTTTTTTTTTTGGTTGCTACTATAATATAAACAATATAATGAATTAAGAGATTACTGCTTCTTTGATTAAGATATAGAGCAGAACTTCATTTTCAAAAATATTAGAAAAAAGGTTCTCGCAAACTCTAAGCGATTTCTCAAACACAATATTTGTGCTTATCTTTTGTTTACATAGTCATTAATATTGTATTTCAGGGAATGTATGATAGCTATTATTTGAATATGATTAGTCCATTGAGTAGGCCACGTCTTGAGCAACTGGCATCTGCTGCTGTCTGTGGTGGGACGGTTCAGCATGTTCAGAAGGTGAGATTTTAGGAACTTTAATAATTTAATCTTTTATTCAATCAACTTTGTGACATTGTCATTGTCATCCGTTACTTTTAGCTTATGGATCAGTTTCTTAACTTCATATCATTGGAAGACGACTTATTTGTATTGCGAAGATATAATGATAACAGTCCTTTTTCATTTTACGGTACTTATTTTTTTTTTCCGGTGTTAAGTGCTTTTTTTATTTGAACTGTGAACTTTTCATTATTCTTTTGCATGGTCATTCCCTCATTTTGAGGTGTTTTAATCGGATTTTGTACCTGAATTTTCTCGCATATATTTCTAGTCCTTGATAAATTGTAAAATTCAGAAATTGCCAATCCTATGACTTCAAATTTGTTTTCATTTATAAAATTTCCAATTCGTTTCGACCTACGGATGAACTAACTGAGTATGTTATTTGTTGCTTTTCTTTTAGCAATAAGCGATCCTACAGTGACTCCAGAACAGATGGAAATTCTCATTGATACTATTGTTGATGGTTTATTTTCGGTATGTGCAACACTGGGTGTTGTGCCTATTATACGTTGTCTAAAGGATAATGCTGCTGAACAAGTCGCAGTGGTAAGTCAATCCCAGTCCTTGACCTGATTTAATGACCTGAATAAATTCGGGCGATCTGCTTGAGTTTCCTAATATGGAACAGTGTTCATACCTTCTACAGAGCTTTTTTTCATTTGGCTCTGAGTAATAATGAAAGTTTCTAATTTACGTTTAGTAATCTACTCTTTTTTTTTATGAGTAGGAGAACTTTCGGGGTATCTGCTCCTCATTTCTGAGTACTAGTTCGATTCTAGTCGGTTATGGCATACTGAAGTAATAATATTAAGTCAGTGATATAGTTTTATTACCTTTTAAATATTGGGATATGCTATTTGTTAAGCGGAAAACAATGTTACATAAACAGATGCTTATTCCATAAGCATGAAGAAATTTAGTAAAAATATTGAAATTTTTTGCAGCGTTTAGACCAAAAATTACGTGATAATTTCCGTGATGCTCGTAACAATTTATTTGTACAAGACAGTGTTCGCGCTGGGCGATTAATTATTCATCGACCTGTTTTAATCATTGCTGATCGTGGCATGGACATAGCAACAATGCTTCGTCATACATGGACATATCAAGCTCTTATACATGACTTGTTAGTAAGTAATTGGACAAATGGATGAACTGTTTAGTAATTTGGTCGACCTATCTACTTGATAAAATTGTAGTCAGTATTTAGATAGAGAGTTCACTTGGAATCATGAAATGTCAAAACTGTGTTTACAGGATTTGGACTTAAATCGTGTCATAATTAAAGATGAAAGCGGAAGAAGAAAAGAATATGACATGAATTCGCGTGACAAACTGTGGATGGGACATAAAGGAAGCGCTTTTCCATTGGTCGCAGAAGCAATACAGGAAGAAGTTGAGGCTTATAAAAACAGTGAAGATGAGATCAAACGTTTGAAGCATGCTATGGTATAAAGTTAATACGCACTTTATGTCAATACATTTTTTTTTTTTTTTATTTATTCTATTTAATTATTTAGCGATATAATTTGTCTGGAAAAAAGAGAAGGAATCATCCGTTCATTTAAATTATAGAGAACTATTTACTTAATGTACTGTAAAAGTCTTCATTTCATACTCGCTATTTTCTTACACTATCTTGGTTATTTTGAATATTTTTTATATACAGCACAACATATAATGTCGAATAGTTCAGGCACTCCTAGTAAACTGCTGTTTATTGATTCACTAATTGTTTGAAAATTATTTGTAGAGACATCCTTTTTTATCAGCAAATATGTTTGTATTCCATGAGTATTTATCACTGCTTAGGAAATATTTGTACCCAATGATTAGTATTTATCTCTCCTAATTAATATTTATTCTAGGGCATGGATGATTTGGAGTCCGACGAAACTGTAAGTTTACTGAGTGATGCAACAGCTAAGTTGACTTCTACAGTTGGCTCACTTCCGGAACTACTAGAAAAAAAACGTTTAATCGATTTGCACACAACTGTTGCAACAGCAATTCTTAATCAAATCAAGCAGCGGTAAAGATTTTATGTATTTCTGTTGTAGATTTGTTAAATCCACTTAGCTTCACCTTATCGAAATATAAATTTGTGGTTGCATTTTATTAATTTGCTTCAGGAAGCTTGACGTTCTTTTTGAGGCCGAAGAGAAGATAATGAATGGATTATTGAGCAATGCAAGTGTTATAGAATTGATGCGTCAATCTAGTGTCCACGAAGATACTTTGAGAATAATGCTGATCAATTATCTTTGTTCTTCTAATACCTCCAAGGTAACACTTGATGAGATTATTTTAGTCGATCACAAAAGCGAAGTTTGAAAAATCATCGATTTGTTCCTGCAGAATTAGTCAGGAATTAGTTTTAATTGATGTTACAAAAAATGTAAGCTAGGAGAGCATATGCATTAAATGGAAATTTGATTTTTTTTTTTCGAAAAATCGGCCCTTAATTTTTCCAACTTTTAGTCAGCAGTGGCTGGAAGATACGTTTGTGGAAGATATGAAAGATATGTTTAGTTGGATAATTCTGATAATGATTTAATTCTCCAAATTCATTTACAGAATGAACTAAAGGAACAGGCTGATTATCTGAAAGAAATTGGCATGGATGATGCAGCTGTCAAATATGTCAAACAATTAAGGTGAATATAAATGAAAGTTTCCTGATAATAGAAATTAAACTTTTTTTTTTGAAAAGTGTTCTTCACTTAAATGGATTGCATAAATTATTAAATTTTTTTGACAGTGATTGCCATTTCTTTCATATTATACTTTCGTATAGTTTAAGTAATAAAGTGGAAAAGTTGACTTTCAGAAAGACTTATCTTGTAGCGATTGTTACAGATCAATATCAAATATGAGTTTGAATCGTGTAACAAACGACTATTCGGGTGGTGGTATTAAAACAGATAATATGTTTGCAAATCTGCTTAATCGTGGCTCACAATTATTTATGGAAGGAGTGAAAAATCTTGTTCCAAAAAAGCACAATCTTCCACTGACAAAGGTACGTCTCATCGATTTCTTTTGATCTTGCTTACAAATTTGATTTGTAAATTGAATTCTAAAACAGTATGAAAGTTTCGTGTGCTTTTATCGATCAGCATGTTAGATATAAATTGTAATTTAAGACATTTCTTATTTTGTAGTAAAAATTGTTCCAACCGTGATTTTAGATGGTTGACGCAATTATTACTGGTAATTTGCAATGTTATTCACGTAGTGACGCTGAATTTCGGTATTATGACCCGAAGTTAATGCATTCGTCTGGCAAAGAGTATGTTTCTATAAATAGTTTATCGATATTTAATGCATCATATTTTGTCATTTTTTTTTAAAGGAATTTTCAAAGTTTTTAATTAACTGAACTTGGACCATAAAATTATTAAGTCTTTAGGCCTCAACGTGCTCGTGGTAATCCACCACAGGATGTTATTGTTTTTGTCATCGGTGGTGGAAATTATGTGGAATATCAGAATGTTGTGGATTATGGTAAATCAAAAGGTCTTGCAAGGATAACATATGGTTGTACGGAATTAGTCAATCCGAAGCAATTTGTTGAGCAGGTTTAAATTCATAGCTATTGATATGAGTAAGGTTACGAGGAAAGGAGAATTAGATAAGCTTTTATGTTCTCCGTCAGATATTAGTAAAAAAAAAAAAATTGCATTTGGAAATTATTTTCAAAACCAGTTTACAGTTACATAAGTTTTTATTTTTATCTTTAAATTAATTTAATCGTAACATAAATTCGTCGAATTATTGTTATAAATATGTTACTAAATCAGATTTGTTTGTTTTTGTGGAAGTTCTCATTGATCATATCCATAGAACTGTGACTAGTGAATGGAAGTTTCGATGTTTAGTGTAGAAGTAGTATTTCAAGATTCTAAGGTCGTTCATTTTCAGTTGACTCGTCTTGGTCGAGAAATGTCATAGCGGCAGTTGCAAGTAGAAACATTCAGCACTATTAAGATTTGCGTAGTATGACACACAGATTTTTGATTCTGTCGTAACAAATTATTTCGAGCAATTTGACAGTTTTAACTTTTTGGTATTTCACATTTCTATTATACGTTGAAGATAATATGAAGTACCAGAATTGAGGCTAATTTAAATAGCACTGAAAATTTTGGAATATTTAATCCTTGCTAAATTTTGCTCTAGAAAAGTAGCTGAAATTCTGATACCCCTTCGAATGTCTTTTATAAGCTTGGTGCTTCCGGATGTTGTTCCATTTTATTTCTTAACTTTTTTTTTTACTCTGAGTTGTAAATTTGGCATATGGTAAGGAGGGATAATGGTATGATAACAGCATAAAAGTAAATGTAAAAGAGCTTGTTTAAACGTAACAATCGACACCATATGCAGCACTAGGCAAATATTTCTTCACTAACAGAGTAATCAAACAAATAAATGAAGTTATAAGCATAGAAATGCTGCTGGTATGCTAGCTAATTAAACTTCTCCATATGCCCCAAAATTATTTCGAAATCACTATCCTTCATTAAGGCAAATAAGCTTTGAAAAAAAAAAACAAACAAACAAGCAAAAAAGGAAAGAGAAAACAAGATGTAACAATGTGTCAGGCATATAAATTGTTGTACTGAGCTCAGCTGACTTGGATAAAATAAGCGAAGCGATTTGGAGAGTAGATTTGTTTTATTGGACCATGTGGAAAACCATGAGTGCCTGAAATAAGCACTTAGCATTTTCCCCTACATCTGTGTATAATTAGAAGTTGTGAAAATGAGTAATATAAAGTAAAAAAATTAAATCATATATGTATAAATTCACTTCGAATTGGCTCTGTTCATCGATGAGAAAAAAAAAAACCTCCCAACTTTGTATCATCGAGAAATCAAAGAAAGAGAACCGCAATTTACTTAAACATTAAGCCATCTTTAGCCTAATCACTTGTCATTAAATATAGGAGAGTAAAAAGAAAAAACACTAAATGTACATTGAATATTATTTCAATTTATATGTAAATATTTCTTGCAATTTACGTATGTGAAAATCATGCATAAAGGTGATGCAAGCATAGGGAGAAAATGTGTATAATAGTTTGCACAAATATTGCTTTAAAACAAAAGTGAGAGGAAATGTGATACAAGAAACAAAAAAACAAGAATGCAAATATCTAAAAAGTAGTAAAGTTAAAGTAAAATAAAACAGAAAAAAAAAAGGTTAAACAATACACGAGATTTCGGATAATTTAATTGATCAGTTTTTATATTTTAATATTTATTGTTGTCAAATAATTCCTTCTACACTCTTTGTTATTTTCAGTTAGGAAGTTTCATTGCTCATTCATAACTTACATTTAATGCATTTTATCTGTTATGGGGATAATCGTTTATAACACTTAACTGTTTATAACATAAAAAGATATTTTGTCATTTCATGGTGCACGGACAATAGCGCTTACTTATGGTTATCAGTTTTTTCTGTTCCAAAATTTCCACACTAATCGATACCCTTTCATTTTTTTGGACTGATTGATATGTTTTCAGGTTTCCTGAATTAGATTTAAAAGAAATTCTAGGCCCAAAAAATTACGGCAAAAACACTAAAGTGCTGACAATTACTTAATCTGATAACGCACAAAAAGCAACATCGCTTTAAATAAAAAATTAAGCCCTAATAATACACAAAATTATAACTCCGCAAAATTAATTTAAATTTATTTGCAGATTAACTGGACCTTAATTTTAAGAAGGATGAAAGATTTCTTTGATTTCTTTCTAATCTTCATATCTGACTATGAGTTAAGCAGTTTAGATAAATCAGATAATGAACAAACTATATAACTGAGTGATCAAAAAACAAATCTAATTTAAATTCCAAAAAAAAAAAACCCAAAAGAAATTTGACTAATTAATTAATTTATCTAACTCGTTATTCATTAAATAGAAGTAAAATTAAACGACTCTAGATAAGATGTGTATTTATTAAGTGAAAGTGTGCGAATGATAAACAAATTAGTGAACATTTCTGATCACATTCACATTCATATGTTTGAAGTGAATACCATTGTTAAGTATTCTTCATATCCAATAGTAATGATACCATCACGATCAGTGTCTTTGTCACGAAATGCTGCTGTTAACGTTTGTAAAACAACGCATAATTGAATGAAATCATCGAAATTTACGCGATGAGTATGCGTCCTATCAAATTTCATCATTAAGAGATCAATAAATTGATCACTTAATCGATAACCTAAAAATATAAAACAAAAATTAAAAAAAAAAAAAAACAGATTTACCATCTATTGACATATGATACACTCTGAATTAATTTCATTTTCCATTTTTCATTTGCTAAACAAACAATCAATTGTGAAAAAAAAAAAAAAAAGACAATTACAAATACACAATAATATTTGAGGAAGACAAATGACCAAATTTAGAAAGTGCCATTGAAAGCTCTCGTTTATCAATATTGCCAGAACCATCTACATCAAAAGAACGAAAACATTGTGTCCACTGATTGATATAATCCCATAAAGCAGAAAATTCATTGAAATTAATAGCACCATCATGATCGGAATCAAACATACCTGTAAACCTGTCAATTTAACACATTCTTAAGATTAATGTACTATTGTCACATCACTTTTATATTGATTTTAAATTAGATAAGAAATGAAAAATCTATGCTAAGCCTTCTTGAGTAATCATTGCTGTAAGTTAGACTAATCAATTTTAAAATTCTAAATAAGCTGCATCCGTTAATTTTTTTCTTTTAAATTCGAATAAAAATTCCAAAAAATTACTCAGAAAGCATATTTGGAATGTCACTAATGATAAGACATGAAAATATTTACTTATCATTAATCGGCAAGTTTCAGGATTGAACGGATTCCATGTACCATTTGACAATGCGCGTTGTAATTCATCCACACTTATCTTGCCGGAATGATCAGTATCTACACTAGCAAAAATATTTTGTAACGATAAATTTGGCATTGCCATTATGAATTATTTGTTTTGTCTGGAATGAAATATGTAAAATTATTCTAAGCTATAAAAAGAAGAGCTCTACGGAATAATAATGTGATAAAATGAAATGATTAGTTTCGAAATTAGCTTCGATTTTTTCTATTTTTTATTTTTTTTTCGCGAACATAAAATTTTATTTCTTTTTAAATGTAAAATTAAATAAGCACTATTATATATTTCATGAAAATGATAGCTTCCTAATATGATGTAATAGCATATAGAGTGAAAATATATATGAAGCAAACCATAAGCTTCAAATTAGGAATTTTACACCATTTTAAACTTATATTAAATTTCCCGACTTTTGGACATTCTTATTTTTTCATACTGCAAATCTCATCGTATAACAATATAAAAAAAGTTTATACAAACTCTATTAATTCTATTGTTTGAGGAAATTACTAAAGAGAATTAGGGAATCGTTTAAATTCCAAGCGATTAAATTTCTGAAAAAGATTCAGCATTTCAAAAAAGTTCGACAGAAACAAATTAGGAATGGTGAAATAAAACTTGTGGTGATCGTTAATCTTAACAAACTCGAAAATGGAACATTTAAAAGTTGAAAGACTCCAAATCAGCAATATTGGAAGATCTTACAGATCAACATAATTATGATTAAGATTACTATAAACTCAATAAGCTGAAAAAAAAAAAGCTATCAGCGCCAATACGATTTATCAATTAGCAGTGAAACTATAAAATGACTACGATATTTATAAATGATAATAACAATGATGGTATTTAATGAAAAATAAAATTTAAAATTTCCAATTAAATTCAGAGTAATAAAAAGGGAGAACTTTTATAAATGAAAGCGAATAAATTGCTAATGGAAGGAAAAACAAATAGAGGACATCATTTTTCCGGTTTATGAAAGTTAATCGATAATGTGTCGCAGGATGAAAGACAGTGTGACAAATACAAACCATGCAACTGGTAAAAACTATGCGACGTAAACAAATTTATATACGGCGAATAATCACTACAGAATCGATTGACCAGTCAATTAATTGAAATCGATCTTCAATCTGATCATTGTTAAGTTTAAATCAAAGTTTTTTTTTTTTTTTTATCACCTAGAAGCTTCGTCTAAATAGTCATTATATAATGCAGTTTATGAACTATACAAATTCCACATGTATTATAAAACTATTTATAAAACGAGTAACTCTTTTCATATCATCACTTTTTTTTTATTAATACTCTTATTTTGTGAAGATTTACAACTAATTTATCAGTGATTCCATTGCATGAGTCACAATTATATATCAATTATTTCTATCAATTTAATAAAAATTCTCTTATTAAATCGTTATTATTTATATTTAACCCTTTTCTGCAATGTTTTTGTTCAAATATCAATAAAAAAAGTGAGATGATTCATATCTCTCAACCATCAAATTAAAGAATGACTGATTGTTACAGTATGTGAAAATTGTGGCATATGAATATTCGGAAAACAAAAACACATTTCCTTGGAAAAATGTAGTGGTTTTTCAGGTATAATATTTTTAATGACAGGCAACTTCAACAATAAACCAGGATTCTTATTCAACCTTAATTCAAAACAAATAATAACTGTATTTTGAAAACTTAAATTAAAAAAGGCAATAACTGTATGTACATATATCAGATAAATCCACCGAAAAATGCCACGAGTATAAGAAATATAATACAATATTATCGACTACGAAATATGTTATCAATAAGATGCAACTAATAAAGAGATGAATAAATAACCTACTGTTCCCTGTAAGAGTAGCTAATTAACCACTGAATTAGTTTAAGTTTATTCTCTTTAATTTTTAAATATAACAGTCTCTCTTTTTTTTTGCGCTCAAGCAAAAATTAGTCGAAAATTAAAGTATCCATGTATAATAGAGCAGAAGTGAACTTGAAAATATGCGTGAAAAAACCTAATGAGCTTTATTTAAATTTCTCTTTGTTAAAAGAATAGAACCACTGTTGAGTTCTTGCCAACACCTGCCATTTTACTTCAACCAGTATAAATCATGAAAAAAAAAAATCTAAGACTCGATCATATCACTTCATAGAGGATAATCATTTAACAAAAATAATTCACGAGATCTCTATTCAAAGATGCTATTCTCTTCCTTTCATTAAATGAGCTTCTTTAGCTTTGAGCATCGATTCAGCTACTACTTTCTGCCGTCTAATAGCCATCTCAACCATATGCTGCATGGTGATTTCATCACCGCATATGCCTGATTGATTAATCCGATGGATTCGAGAATTATTTCCAACAACTATCATCACTGTATTCGGAGCTATTTGAAACAATTCTGATACTGGGTCACAAAGAATTTTTACCTGCAAAACAAACTCGTTAACTGTGTCTATTATTATTCCATTAAGTACTATTTAATTACAGAGATTAAGCTCTATTTCAAGCTTTAATATTTGAAACTTGTACGACTTCAATTTCAATAACTTTTTTTTTTTTTTTTTTGTACCTAAAGTTTATCGATAGAATACTGCTATTCCCAATAAGTAAGACATATATAAATCAGATTAAAAATCCAATATAAATCCCAAATATTGAAAAATAAAACAAAAACTATGAATTTCAAAGAGAAAAATCTTTTCTTTTCATTCCCAACACTACAAAACCATTTCATCTTCCATTATAACAGGCTAAAAAGACTTTGCATTACCTCAGCTTATTATTAAAACCTGACCATTACTAATTAGTAAATAGAGATACCTTCAGTTACCTAAAGTTTTACATAATATTCTATGTCAAAATGATATTGTCTAATATTTCACATTGACACAATTTACTGAGAAATTTACGAAATCATCTCATCAACAATTTAAATATTTACATTAGCGGCTGAAAATTACAAAAAAGAAAAAAAATCTTTCAAAAAAAGATGGAGAAATTACGCAAACTCTGTCACAGCGTATGTGAGAAGTGATTGGCTAGTAAAAAGGATTCAATATTTTAAATTAAAATACTTCATATAATGACGTGATGAAAAATTTACCTCTTCATTTGGTGGTTTATAAACAATAAATGTCGATGAAACAGGAATATCTGCAACTTTGATGTGATGAAATGTCTCACTGAGTTTAACTTTATTGATATCGATAGGGATATCCTCTTCATAATCAGTAAAAGCATCAGGAAGCCGCAGATCAACCAGTGCTCCAGCTATACATGTACAAAGAGCATCACATATAGCCCCATCAACATTTAAAATCTATAAAGCAGTCAGTCAACATAATTTAAAGTTACTATTAGCATGTAATATCTTTGTAACAACTTTCATACTACTCCTTAAATTTTAGTTTTTTTTTTTTGGATCAAGAAGGTTAATTACATTTTGAACGTGAACCTTATACTGCCTAACTGCTTCATGCTTTATGTTTTAACTTTGTAAGACACATTTTGTTATCATTCCAGTCCAACACGAGTAGATTCAACTGACACACCGTCTTCAAGTGCACCAAAATAATGAATAAAAATAAAAATATCACAAAATCACCATAATATGTAAATTGAGGAGCCATGTTAGCCGTCCACCAGCCGTTTTCAATGCATCTTTTGTACAAAAAGCGTTTTGTACCACAAGCTGATTGACCATAACCATTGCATCCTCGACCAAATTCTATGAAAGAAATTCCCAATAAGACAAATATTCATTAATACCGCAAAAAAGGTGCCATCAAATTAAAATTTTACTTGAATTAATTTTCGTGTTTTGCTTAATAAAGGCTGAAATAAAATGAGACCTACTTTTGGTATATTTGGAGCAGCCTGTATAACAGGCACAATAATTGAAGCATCCGAAACAGGTGCTAATAATGCCTCAATATTGCATGTGACAGTTGCGCCACCTTGTCGAGCAAAACTAGAACCTGCCGATCTTTCGTTAACACCCATCTAAACACTACGAAAAATATCAAAACGGTTAATCCTTCAACATCATCACTTTCCGTCAGTTCTTCAGTCTTAAATGCATACATTAAAGAGAAATTCTGAGGTGTATCACGGACAAAGTCGAAACGTGATACCTCTATGAATATATATCATTTTACGAAGAACTGTTAAATAATTAAAAAATAACCCGTAGTAGTATCGGCCGAAAAGAATTAATTGACCGACCATCTGGATAAATTGCTTCCGATAGGAACTGATTATAATAAGCAGTTGGATCGCACAATTTTAATAAATCAGCTGTCATCGCTGAAAAGATGAGTTTTTCAAAAATGAAGTGCCAGCACTGCTTTAATCAGTAATCTAATAATTAAATCTTATGCATATGCATTAATGAAGTAATCGATTAAAATATTGTTTAGGTCTCTCCTTTATTCCAGTTTACGACTTCCATAGACAAGATTTTATTTACAAAAAACAACTTAAAAACATTGAGACAAACCATTAACATTTACAAATTCATGAAAATGAAAGATCATATGATCTACCAACCGTCAGTGAACATTGAACTGCAAAAAAGACTACATTCCTTTCATAGTTCTACAACTTCTTTCTCCTCATTTCAAAAAAATTTAATCTAATAACATGAAATAATTTATCACAGACTAACATTATTTCACATTTCTTAATCTATTAAAAACATAGTTTTACGAGAAATATCAACATAAGCATAGATTTTTTTTTGATATATTGAGCAACTAACATTATACAACATAATAATAAAAACAAAATTTTGTTCCTGTACAGAAGTAAACAGAACACTTCCTCGTTTCTCGCAGCAGCAAACTTTTCAGCAAACTTGTCTCAGTGAAAGGACTTTTACAAACTGAATTTGCGGACCACTAAATTTTAGTCATTTAATCCTGGACATCTTAAAACTATGTTTTAACACTCAAGTTGCATCTTCGCTAATGGCTGTTACAACAAGACTATTTGAGCGTCCGTCAACCAGCCTTGAAGCACGACGTCGATCATCCTGCCCGCTATTTCCTGGCACATCAGTACCAAATAAAGCAGGTGAAGTACACTGTGGCTAGAAACAAATCTAATATTACATTCCAAAGAAAATTTTTCAATGAAAATACTTATACTTGACAAATACACGCAAAAAAACATATCTGATTCTATTGTCAGACATGTTTTTTTTTTTTTTAAATTCGATGTTTTAGTCAGCCATTAACGTACCGAAACCGAAGCGCTGTGAGACGAATAAATAAATGGAGGAAGTTGCAACTGTGATGTAGAAAGGCCACGTGGTGGTGAACAGCTCCCCCCTTCACCACCACAACGAATACAAACATGTCGTTCTTCAAATAGTAAAACGTTCATTGCTTCTTCATAGATTCGAGCTTCTGGGAATTCGACTTTTGTTTGCTTTCTATCAGTAGCATAAACTATCGATGTACAACATATCTGGAATCTATTTAGTGGTAAAAGGATAAGTGAAAGTATTTAATGATAAGTCATATTTCATGTTTCAGGAAGTGGTGACCAGATCATCTACTTCGATCAGTCGAAAAAGTTATTGAAAACAGCCGTTCAAGAACTCAAAGCGTAAAAAATCAAGTGTGAAAAAAAAATGACTCCAACATAATAAAAAGAAAAAATTTGTCCAACTTACTTCGGCTTTTTTTCTGCCTTGTCCAAAGAATGTCCACTGGCATACTTCTGCATTCTCTGCACCCATATCTGCAAAAAGCGCGACCAGTTTTTCATGGGAAAACATAATTATCAATTTAATTTAACTAAGAGGAAGAAAACATGAAGAGCAGTTACCTTTTACAAAGAGAACACGATCATTAAATCGTGTAACAAGTCGATCAAATAGTTCTAAATTCTTCATTAAATTATCATCCGATTGAGAAGTATACGAATATTTGTTGTTATGTCGATTAATTAGAAGCTTTATAACAGGCTACAAGCAAAAATTTATGAAAGATGAAATATTTTCCTGTACTAAACATATAAGATCTAGAAAACTTTCGTTGATCAATACTTCCACAAAATGCAATTCAGTAAAGTGACTGGACTTCCATCCGATTTCTTACGTAGGACTACATCATGAAAAAAGTGTCCATTAGATATATAATTATTTGATCATTTCTTTGAATTATGCTTATTGGTATGCTGCATAAGCACATGCTTCCTCTTACAGCAGGATAAACAACTTCTTAAATCCACCTAATGGATAAAAATATCTACTCTTAGCTAACTAGATGACATGAATAGTTTTTCGGTTTTGCAACTATATTTTGATGGGTTTGTGTATTATTTTTTTTTAAAATGATTCATATATTATCTAACATATATACATTTTAACATATTTAATAATTTTTTTGAAAAAATATTATTTAACAGTTTGTATATTATTTAATATTATTTAACAATTTTGTATATTAACAAATGAAAGAAATGAGGTGATTACTGAAGTATTACATTCATCCACAAAAGCATTGGAAACAGAACCTTTGTAGTACTAGTCACAATACGGTCGCAATCCTTTTTGGTATTAACAAGTGGAACCTTGTAGATACCGGCAGGTTCAATGTCTTCCTTTGTTATCACTTTTAGCCAACTTTGACATAGCTGTACTAAGTCCTACAAAAAACTATATCGTAAATCAAATAATATAAATGAATTTCAGGAATCCTCCTTTGTAATAAAATATTGATGGGTGAAGAAGGCTTAATCTTACCTACCTGAATAAGATAATATTTCGCTTCAGCCAGTATTTCAGCTGTTTCAACACGACATTCCGGTAATGGAACATAACCGTCTCTTAAAAAATTCAAAATCGTTCCAAAATGCTTTCCATTGCGATCAATTAATACCCAACCATCACTATCAGTTAAGATCTGAAATATCATAACATCATTCAAATCATCAGATCAGTTTATTCATTCAATGCATTACATTTTCTGCTAGCAGAAAAAATGGTAAAAATAGCGAAAAAATTTACGTAATTACAAAAATTTAATGGATGAATTACAAATGAAGATTTGAAACGAATTAAAAGTGATTCTAATTCTACCAAAATTTTACACAAAATAGTAACATGAAACATGAAAATAAACCTCTATTCGACCGGAAAACATAGCGCGAAGCATGGAATCATGTTTTGTTAAAGTGGATATAGTTGTTTGGTACAATGCACCGCCAACATTTAATTTGATATACTGAGAAGGTGATCCAGCCAACGCCAACAGTCGTCCTTCAACTCCATTTAAATCTGCTTCGTCGTTACTCATTCAATTAGATGTCTATAATTCCTTAAATCATACATAATCAGGAAAATGATCAGAAATATTCAGAATGATAACGCCTTACTAAAAATCGTTCTCTAAACTATGAGGTTGCAACGTTGCTCAATAATGCCAAATTTAATTAATTCAGAAATCTCCAACAAAAATCCGAAGTGCCCATCGGCCAAGCATCAATTAACCTCCCCTGAAGCTGACCTTTGACATCACCCCCTATGAAAAATTTTCGTCTCTATCAGTAATGTAATTCATTTATAACATCGATATGATGCAAATTATAACATTTGTGCTTTAAATGAGTGATAAATAGAAAAATTTTTTAAAAAATTTGACTGTTTATTAGTTATCAGTACTGAAAATGATAAATTTAAATAGATTTTTAAAATAAAAATAGTTGCATTAATCTTTTTTGAAGCGTTCGATGATTACTTATTCTTTGAATATTATCAACTGAAAAGTTTGTATTACAATTGAAAAAATTAAAAAAAAAATAAAAAATTAAAAACAATAAAAAAATATGTCAAAAATAATATAAAAAATATATTTAAAAAAATTGAAAAAATATATAAAAATTTAAAAAATCAACGACTAAAAATAAATGTAAAAACACTAAAAGAAATAATAAAAGCAGTTAAAAAAGAAAAAAATGATATAAATACACATAAATTAAGAAAAATAACATACAAAAGTATAAAAAAAAAAAAAAAAACATAAAAGAAATTTTTAAAAATATTAAAAAGATAATTAAAAAATATAAAGAAAAATTTGAAATTATATCAAAAAACAAAAAAAAAAAATTTCACTTATTAATTAATATAATGACAACAGTTGAAATTCTCCAGTTAATATTATTTCTAATTTTTTGAACTATGAATTTTGAGTTCTGAGTTTCTGGTAGGTATGAATTTGAATTCTAAAATGTTCATTTATGTTAAAACAGCTCTCAATTTATGAATTTAAATGCTTCCATTGCCTGATAATGATATCAATTTAAAGACATCAGTCTGTCACCATCAATTACTTGCAACAATTCCATATAATCAATTTGAATTTTAATTCAAATTAAAGGTAAAATGGCCATCTGAAACTGAAATGAAAACAATACCGCTATTTGGACTACAGATGAATTATTGATATAAACTTTATTTAATTTTATTATATTATCAGACAATGGAAGCATTTAAATCTAAACTATGCAAAAATGTCTCTATTTTTAATTTTTATTACAGTATTTAGTATCGTTACAATTGCTTATATCATAATTGTATAAGATTACGGCAAAAGTTCTGACAGATTTATATCGCAAATGAAAGTTAGCAAAAAATATTTAAAACATTTATAGTTTAAATCATTATCCCTCAGAAGAAGTTTAGTTTTTGAAGTTTCATATTTTAAGTTTTTTTATCCTTTTTTTTTTTTTTTTTTGCTAAATTGTTATTATTTATTCCAATCAGAATGTATAAATATTATTCCTCTTGTAATTTTTATTTAGTAAAAATTTTATTTGCCTTATATCAATCTTTTGCATTTTTCTGATAGCTAAAAATTTGATATCTGACCAATTTTTTTTTTTTTTTTTTAAATATTATTGTCTATATGAATCTTTAATCAATGACAACATTTGTTCCAAGTTTTCATTTACTTTTTGATAGCTAGTCAAAAAATATAAGAAATATATTATCAAGAGTATTTTATTCTCGAAAACATATCAATGATATCACCTGAACCTAATTTTATAATTAGTAAAAGACTTTTTCTTCTGCGTAAAAATATCATCACTTTTCATTTTTTATGAAATAAAATTCTAACTGCTGAATACATATATGCAAATTAGATTTGATATTATAAATGTAATCAGTTAAATTAGGTAATTTTAATTTTATTTTTTTTTACTTCAACTCATCTCCGCTCAGTGGATTAACTTAAACAAATGTTGAAGTAAGTAAATTGTATGGAAGACAAATGAGATGAAAAGGTTAATTCAGGTAAAATCAGCATTAGAGTAGATAAATCTGTGGCAAATCAATGATCGATTCTTGTTTCTTTAAACTAATTAGAGAAAAAAAAAAATAAGTAATCACAGAGCTTTCATAACATTAGTATGTTTAGAAAATTTCATGCAAAAAATGCTACGACAACAAATTCATCTTCAAAAAATGTTAAATCGAAATCGATAAAATCGGTGATAAAATCGGTAGATAAACATTTGTTTCCTCATTTTTTCCTTTCAATTCAATCAGTATTTTTCGATTTTGTTTTTTAGCTAATTTTGTGATGCATAAATAATTGTCAGTCATTGTAAAAAAGAAGTTATTGATAGAAAAAATTCTATGTTATCAAATTTAAAAATTAAACAATCTCAGTTAATTTTAATTACAGTGCAATTTTGGCAGCGTTATATTTTTGTTCTTTTACTAACGCATACAATCCAAAATTTCAGACAAATTCTAGATTAATATTTTAGTTTTCTATTCTTTTTATTTTAATTATCCACTATAATATTCACAAGGAATTTGCTTAATGAGAAAATTTTCATTTAAAAAAATTATATAAAGAACAAAATCATACAGAAAATTGAATAAACACAATTATTGAAACCTTTTTTTATCCTATTTTTTTTTATTAAAATTATTTTTAAAAAGAATAATAGAATTTTAGAACTTTTTTATCAAGTTTTTTTTTTTTTTTCATATTTCAAAATCAACAATTTCTACTTCACGAGATAGCAATGATTCTCGAAGGTGGGTAACTTTTCGCTTACTTTATATTTTGTTATTTAACAGAAAATGAAGGATAATCGAAATGAGATTTTTCGGATATCCACCAAAATCTTATATTTTACTTACTTTAATAGTACCGTGGCACTATAAATGATATATTTACTATTCAATTGAAACAGACTTATAAATATTTCAATAATTGGAACTCTTTTAAGCAGCAAAAGCAAATGGAAAATTATGAGACCAACTGCAACAGGTTGCATCCTATTATTATTTTAAAATAATTTTAATTTTGCGATTAGTATGCTAACTTTAATTGCTAACTTTGAGTGTGCTAACTTTATTAGTAAAATCTAGAAAACGAATCATACAAATAAGTCTTTGCCTGCTGGACTAAACTGCATCATAGCAATCATTTTAAGTTGACATTAAGTTGTCACAAAATTTAGCATAAATCGGAAATTAAAATTTAATTAAAAAACTAATTGTTGACACTATGAAAGATTGAGTATTACTGCTGTCATTGATTGTAACTATTCACACTCGTAGATAGCTTCATCTATTTATCCGTCAAATCATTCCGGAAGTACACCTGAATTGAATGAGTCGTTTATTTGCACAAATGAGTGAATAATTTAGGTTTTTCAAAGAAAACTTTTAAAAAGTCTTCACGACACGACATCATCAAAAATTATGCTCCCAAAGTACATTTATATTTATTTCTAATCATTAAGTTTGCGTCAGATAAGTTATTTTACCATAAAAAAATAATTAATTACATTGCTAATTTGTTTACTGATTTTGACCCAAAAAATACAAAAAAAAAAAAATTAATAACTAAATTTAAAATGCATAGAAAATAAAATAAAAGTACAAATGCGAATTCCTCACTTCTTGAAAATTTGATTTAGAATTTTAAACTTGATTATCTTTCAGCTGGATGAAAGAAAGCTTTTTGAAGGTTTTTTTTTTTCTTGATTTTATGATATTTATGCACACATACATTCATGCAAAGTAATCATATTCCAATCATTTTAATAAAACAAAATCGTAATTAAATAATGAAAAATAATCAGTGTGAAAAGAGAGAAAAATTATAATAATAAATATATTTATAGGATGCCATAATATGAAAAATATGAAAACAAAACCAAAGGTACCATAGTTTTGTTCCAGTACTCTCACACAGATAAGTTTACAGTTTTACTTGCAACAGTGATAAGAGAAGATATACTCATTGAGATTTTAGAGAGGAAAAGATGATAATTAATTGCAGCAATTAAAGAATGAATGACAAATAATTGCAGGATTTAAGCAAATCGAAATCGAAATCAATTAGCGCAACTTATAGTATCAGTGATTACGATGTTAGACGGATTTCTCATCATTCCAGCTTTTTCTCTTTCATCATATTTCATATATATTTCTAAATTTTAAAATTAGGATGGTTTTGTCAAGGCATTGTCTGTAGCTAATTCATAAACAATCACTTAAACACAGTGGTAAACAATGGTTAGGCATCAAGCCGATAGCTATGACTTCGACTAAATATAAGAAATTTTAAAGCGTTTGAAATTTAAAAGTTAATTTAAACAAGGCAGTTGTAGTCATGCATACAAATGATTGTGCATGCAAGCAATTATGCATGCAAATGATTGTGCATGCAAAGATAATCGCTGCATGCCATAATTTCTACTAAGAAATATGTATATTTTTTTATTTTTAGGATGACACATATGTCGAAGATATGACAAATGCATTCGCAATAATCTTACCGGAATATATGATCAGATGTACTGATGAGGTTTTTCTTGTTTCCTTCTTCTATTAACTTCTCGAGGTTAATTAATTGGTTCTTAGTTGTTTACTTCTAATATTATTATTTTTGATTAACAATAACATTTCCATGATATTGTTTAGTATTTGCAAGAATGAAATGTACTATAAATTAAATTGAAATTAGCTAACATTTTCAATAAATTTCAAAATATATTTACACTGAGAGATACCAGGAAAATTTATTGAGGTTTCATTTATTATATCTAATTTTCATTTTAACATTTTAGTGTGATACAGTATTTGAAAAAATTGAAGATATAATGCGACCAAAAAATTTTTCCCATTCGAATTATAATCGTAATGATGATGTTAGTTTCAGTCGCAGAATTAAAAATGATTAGTTTTTTTTTTTTTTTACTCACAAAATTCAATAAAGCTTTCAAATTTTTTCTTTTTTTAAATTGTTTACAAATAAATTGATATACTTATACATCTGATAGGCAATAATCAAATTAAAGAGATTAGAGTTACAAAAGTATGAAAGTTTAAAACGTAAAAGAATAAAATTTAATAATGTTTTATAAAATGGCATATTCCAATCATATAAGTGGGACTGATAACAAATTCAGTAATTATATAATTAGTTCAATTTTGAGATTACCAAATTCCTTACTTTCTAAATGTAGATTAAATTTCATTATCTATATTTTTTTGATGATTGTTAGATTGAGAAAAAAGCATTTACTTATCTTGTGATAAAATAAAAATGCAGTAATTTAAGAAATAAAAGTGAAAAATGAAATTGATAATATCAAATTATACGCAATGTATTTAACTTAAATTATACTTAAGTTAATAAAAATATAACTTAAAAACTTCACTATTTATATATATATATTTTTTTTAAAAAAAAAGATTATTAGTAACAAAATATTTCGATCATTTATTCTCTATCATAAAGGAGGCAACAGTATTTGAACGAATTACTACAGTAATGCATCCGGCACGTACTAAAATAAAAACTCGGAAGCTGAAAACGATGAAACAGCCAATAAAATCAACTGTTGAGGTATGTTTACATTAGCATAGTTAAATTTGTAGATTATACTTAGCTAATAGATATTATCATCTATTAGCTGAACATAATCTTTTAGATTTCATTTACTACTCAAATATAAAAATTAAGCTTTTCAAATCTAATTTTCAAAAGTTAATTTTCTAATTCGAATTAGCACCAAAATATTAATGTTTTTTTTTTTTCAAATTTTCATTTACTTATGAATTAATTTCAGTTATTCTAATTAGTAATTTATGAATTTAATATCTTCATTTGTAACAATTTTTATTTCCTAAATTATTGATTGCATATGGGTGTAAAAATATTAAAAGATATTTAGATTGTTGGAAAGAAAAACATTATCATGAATGATACACACGGTGAAAAGATACGTGTTGTAGCAACAATTAAAAAAGGAGGAGATGATAATCCTCTTGCAAATGTAACAGCTAATAAGTGTTCAATTGTTAAAAGTGATAAACCCTCAAGAAAATTAATTAAAAAATCAAAAGAAAGTGTAATGGAAACATGGGAAGATCAATATGGAAATAAAATTGCATTGACAGATGATTTGAAAAAGTTAAAAGTTACAACCGAAGAAGCATTACGTAAAAGTGAAGATAAGGAAGTGATAGAGAAACGTGTTAAGCGTACGAACAGAATAGTTGCTATTTCAAGACAAGAAGCAATGTATAAAATGGAATTGAAGAATAAAAAAATGAAATCTGAAACAAAAGAAATGGATGACAACAAACTTTTGGATATACTGAAAGCTTCCAAAGCGAATGAATTGGATGTGCAGTATACACAATGTTATTTTTGTTTATTAAATGACAAATTTATTTATTTGTGCTCATTCATTAACTAATTCAGCAAGTAATAAGAAAAATTATTCTAGCATTATTTGTTTGAATTAATTTTTTGCAGTACTTTGTTTAAGTATGTTTGCTTTATCAAACAGTATGATAGATTTGAAGTAAAATTTGTTAATTTTTTATTTTTATTTTCAGATTCTGATGACTTATCATCACAAACAAATTTATTTGGTAATTAATTCTTTGCCAAATTTAAAGGCTGTTTTTTAAATTAAGCTCTTTATTTGATATGCAATCGCTATTGTCTTACAAAATAAGATTTTATCAAAACGTTTTTTTTTTTTTACGTTTTGTAACTAATTCAGTAAGGTATAGAAATATGTTCACTTTGTGAAATTTATTTCTTCGAATTGCAATAGCTAAGAAATTTTAATTCGATAATAATTAAAATTATTATCAATTAACATTGATGCTTAAAGGGATGAAGTTTTTGAATTTGAAAAACATTGATTTTTTTCAAAATAAAAATTAGAAAAAATTTGAGAATTTTTTAAGTTAAAAAATTTCCTGTCAATATTATGAGATTTCTATTTTGTAGAAATGAAAAAAAAGAGAAAGGAGAAAAAGCACACAACAACGACGCCAACAAAGCAAATAATTGAGAAATCAAAAATACCACTAAAAGAAATTACAGAAACACCGGTGAAATTAACATCTACAGAAACCTCAGTGTCAACAGTTCCAGACAAATGTCAACAATTACAACTACCAGATGTTAAGCAATCCGAAATAGAGGTTAATTCAATTAGTCAGAAAAAAGTCATTGGAAAAGAAAGAAGCACAGAAGTTGAAAAGGTAAGTTGGCTAATTAATTAATTAATTAGGTAAGTTTGGCTAATTAATAAAGGTGACCGTTGAATACTATGAAAATAACATTGTCATTGAGGAAATTTAATTTCAAAGAAATATTATGTAGGATACACTTACACATTTTATTTAAAAAACGCTTTCACACTAATTTTTGAAGTACGTGTGATATTCTCTTTTTTTTTTTTTACACGTAGAATGAGGAAAACGTGAAAGAAGAGAAGAAGATGAGCCAAAATGTGGACGAGGATGAAGTAGTAAGCGAATATTTGACCACACCGTTGGACTATTACTTGAGGGGTCAGCTAGCTAATCGACCATCAGAATACGATGACACCACACACAATCCTGGTGATCGATTACGCTGATTGTCACAAATGATCTGATTTCAATTAAAATTCCTACTGAACCACTTGAATTAACCTTTTTTGCCTTTCTTATCGTACAAATAATATTAATTAGTTCTTGAGAACTTCAAAATTTTCAATTTGCTGCATTTTTTGTGAATATAATAACGGAGAATAATATACAAACAATAATATCTTTTTTTTTTAGATCTTTTTAATATCTTTGCACGTGATACACGTGAATCGCATAATAAATTTTGCTAATGTAAACCTAAATTTGATATGAAAATTCATTTCTGTGTTGGTGAAATATGCTAAAAAAATTTGAATTCAATACTTTAATATCAGTTTATCATTTTAAAATTAAAGAAATTTTAAAATTAAAAAAAATTTAAATAAGCGCTAATACTATTTAAAAATATTAATTCATTAAAAAAAATAGATATTTTCAACTTTATTGATTATTTTATATGCATTACTTGGGTGCTGGTCATGTACCGCTTGGTCATTTCAAAGCAATAATAATAAAATAAACTTTTAAAAAAAGTTAATTATTAAAGTTTTAATAATATTTCAGTAGCGAAATTAATAAATTTTTTAATTTTTCACAGCCCCAATTTATTTTTTACAATTAAAATTTGTAAGATTTTTTGTATGTTAAACTAGGAAATAAGTTCTAATAATGTTAAATTTTATTTCCATTCAATGCTAATACTATTTAAAAATATTAAGTGTGTTATAGTGTTTAAAAATGTTTAAAAATATTAAAGTTTCGAAATATTAACTGTTATAATTAAGTTAAAATACAGCGTTTATAGTTAAATTGCTCTATTCAATGTTTTTTGCTGGCTAATAAATATCAAATGTCTAAAATGTACCAATTTGCTAGTTACAGGGTAAGAAAAAAATGAAAATGAAAATCAAGTTTAAGAAATTTCAAATTTTACTCGATATAACTTTTTTTTTTTCCTTCAAAACTCAAGATTTGGCTCATTTGGCTTATTTGCATTGTTTCTATTTGGTCACCTGGTTCACCATTTGACTCAAAAATTATAGATTGTTTCATTTAATTCTAGAGAAATTACTTTCTGTATTTTATTCATTCGACCAGTAAGTACATAGCAATTTAAATTCAGGTCAGAAATTAAATGAAACAATCCGTAATTATTCCCTTTTTTCAACTATTCTATTTATTCTCACAATTCAGTTTTTTTTTTTTTTTTTTTTTTTTTGTTTTTTATGGATGAATTTAAATGACAATTACATTTCTTTTCTTATACCTTTTATTTTACGGCAAAGATTAGAACATTTTTATAGAAATTATTGAATTTCTATTTAAGTTATTAGTAATTGTTGTAGATTACAGCAATTAGAAGATAGTTTTGCATTTGTTCGTGATAGTAATGAAATTGAAACTGGCTCAAATAATGACCGGTCAACATGGACATCAAATGGACATTCCATTAGCGCCTTCATACCGCTAATAAGTATAGCGATAGCACGATTAGGTAATATGTTAAAATAAAAAATGAATTTATTTCAATCATTAAGCTTAACTGTAATGAATTATAAACTTATCCAGATTAAAAGCTTACAATTTAGGTAATGGTAATTAACAGTGATTGAGTAATTAATACAATAGGCTTTTTCCACTTTTTGTTTTAAGTAAATAAAGTTTTAACTAATGCATCAATTGTCAAGTAGTATATGTAAATGATCCTTTTAAAGTATAAAATTAAAATCTCCCAATCCTTTACAGTTAAAAGTTGGATGAATTTATGCAATTAATTTTTAGGCTTATATATGATAGATTAGATTGAAATATGAAATTAATTTTAATGGAAAAAATGAGTTAAAATTACGACAAATTAAAAATTTTATTAATTTCGCTAATGAAATATTGTCCAAAATTTAATTATTAAAGTTTGTTTTATTATTTAAGCTATCAAATGACCACATCACATATAACCAGTTCCCATATAATGAATATAAAATAATTAACCAACTTCTAGTTATCAATTTTTTTTTAATTAATTGATATTTTTCAATAGTTTTAACGCTTAATTGAAATGAAATTTGATAATACTAGGATATATTTCTTAGTTTAATATACAAAAACTCTTCCAAATTGTAGGATTTTCATAGGAATCAGTATTTAAATTTGAAATAAAAATTAATTTTAATCGCAAAAATGAATTGGAACCATGACTAATTAAAAATTTAATTAATTTCGCTACTGAACTACTGTTCAAAATTTATTTATTGAAGTTTATTTTATTATTTAAGCTGTCAAATGAAAAGACTGTATATGATCAGCACCCAAGAAATGCATATAAAATAATCAATTAAGTTGAAATTATCAATTTTTTTTTTTAATGAATTGATATTTTAAAATAGTTTTAACACCTAATTAAAGTAAAATTGGATAATATTGGATAATACTATTTCCTAGTTTAATGTACAAAAACACTTGTCTTACTTACTTATAAAGTACCCCACAATGGTTGATATTTGGAACTATTTGATTAATTTCAATTAATCCATTCTCAGTACTAATCCATTTGTTTGTTTAATCTCAACAAAATGATAATAGATGATTATTTTAAAGGAAAGTCTGAGGCATAAATAAGTGCTAACTTATAGAGCTAGTATATTCTAAAATGAAATATCAGTTTAAAGTTATCTGATTTGATGCTTAGAGTTCTTAGCTAAAATGAATGGAAAAATATAATTGATGAACCCAAATATACTTTAAAATTACAACAGGTATTCATTTTTTCGTATTGGTATATTAATTATTATCTACTATCTTCACCTCTCTACCTTATCATGATCATTTTAATCCTGGTATAATCTCTTTTGATTATTTTATAAAAGAAAAACAAATGAAAAAACTGTTACGATATGAAAAGATAGCTTATTTATGTGGTGACATTTAAAGAAAACCTCAAAGGGAAAGAAAGACAGAGAGAGAGAGAGAGAGAGCAAAAAATATAATAAATAAAAATTAACTCTTTCATCTACCATTTCTCATCACAACTTTATGGTATATCTTTTACTCTTATTTCCAGGATATTAATTCATCGCTATTATTTGTTACAATACTTTCAATTACTTTCATCTTTACAAATTTAACATTGTTATTGTCTTTCTGTTTGATTTCACTTAAACCATCAAAGATCAAAGTATTTCTACATCATTCATTAATTTTTCACATGGATACAGATAGTTCACATCAATAACGTTGAATTCCACATTTTCCTCCTTTTTTCCTATCTAATACAATAATAATAATAATAATAATAATAATAATAATAATGATAATAATGATAATAATAATAATAATAATAATAATAATAATAATAATAATAATAATAATAATAATAATAATAAAGAGGAAGAAGGAAATAATAATAAGTATGGTCTTAATGAATATAATTGTTTGATAATAAGTATTTTAGGCATTATTTAAAATATAAAAGTATTGAATAGTTGAAAAGGAAAAAATCAATTGCTATCATTAGAATCTGAAAATAAATTTTAATATCAAATGTCTATTTATCGATTCATTCACTTATCCATTTCATCTATATTTTCTTCTTACTTTATTTACTCGTTTTTCTATCCTTTTTTCCATTAATTGTTACTTTTTATTTTTTTTATTTTCTTTCACTTCTTTTTTTTTTTTTTGTTATTATTGAATATTTTGATTTTTGATTCACTTTTATCTGATTGTCCATTCTTTCCTTCGATGCATTTCAATCAAATTTGGTAACATTTTATCATCAATAACAACATTTTACTAGCATATCAATGAAATTCATTTTGTTCACTATAACATTTGTTTTATTCAAGAAAACACTCACTTGAATAATTTGAAATTAAGCAAAAGTTTTTGAAGAAAGAAATTAAAAGTTGTGATGATATGATAAAAGAAAGAGATAATAGATGCTACATAATTTAATACATAGTTTTATAAATAATAGCCTTAATTGAGAATTAACTTATTCAAATTAATTATGAAAAAAGTATGTAAAATTTTAAGGAAAAAAAAATTTCCAAATTCGCTTTTTTTCTTTTTTGATAGTTTAAACAAGCTATGAAAAAAAGAAAAAGCTACTAAAATTGAAAAGTAATACTATTGAAATTTTTGTAAAAAATTTCCAAACTTGCAAAGAATTTCTCTTAGCATTTTTACTTTTTTCGTTGCATTTTCTTTTTTCCTTCAAAACTCTCATCTCGAAGATTTTTAGTAAATAATAATTATTTTTAATTTGCCCCTTTTTTTTTAAAAAAAAAATTAAAACTACCATTTTATTTAAAAAAAAAATTTTTTTTTCATAAGATATTGTGAAAAAATATGTTTTTTCTTTCCTTTTTTGATACTTTAAACAAGCTGATCAAGTTTCAAAAAAAAAAAAAAAACAAACAAATGAAAACAACAAACAAACAAATAAAAGTAATCGAAACAAACAATCTAACAGATTGAGCGTTATGATTCGATTGACTCATGCACAATCATTTCAATTTTCTTTTTCCTTTCATTCAGTTTGAAAAGAATAGCTTAAAATTTTCAATTTATTTGATATAAATTTTGAAGTTTCAGAAATTTTTCATTGCCTAAAAAATTTAAAAAAAAAAAAAAATTTCTTGTCTGCAAAATTTTAAACCAATATGTCATGAAAAAAAAATTTCTTCTATTTCGTTGTTAAAATTTTCCACATTGAATGAATAAGCATTTATTATAATGTTGATGAAACATATCAATAAATATTCCTCATAATATTTCTTTTCTTTTTCATTTTCTTTTGAGAAATTAATTCAATCGATATGGAATAAAAACATTTGGAAGTTGAATTAAGTTTAATTTATAATAAACAACTGCAATTTTACTTTTTATGTTTTTTATTTTTCAAACACTTTAAATTGTATACCAATTTAATTTATTGCTGCTATAAATAAATTGACTTAATTTGATTCCTTATAAATGTTGTAATGATTCAAAAATTCAAAAAGAAAAAAATCCTCTTACTAAAATTGACATTTAAAGGTGAATATTATCACTGTTGATGACATTGCTATTAAGTCATTTTACTAGGCTGATAAGCTCTATATTATGATGACGACAATGATAATGATGATGATGATGATGATGATGATGATGATTGGTGATGATGGTCAACGATAATGATGATAATGGTAATGATCATTATAGTGACGATAATGATGATTGAAGATAGTGACGATGATAGCAATAATGATGATGATTGATGGTAATGATGATGATGATGATGTTGCTGGTGATGATGGTCAACGATAATGATGATATTGGTAATGATCATTATAGTGACGATAATGATGATTGAAGATAGTGACGATGATAGCAATAATGATGATGATTGATGGTAATGATGATGATGATGATGTTGCTGATGATGATGATGATGATGATGATGATGATGATGATGGTGATGATGGTCAACGATAATGATGATATTGGTAATGATCATTATAGTGACGATAATGATGATTGAAGATAGTGACGATGATAGCAATAATGATGATGATTGATGGTAATGATGATGATAATGATGGTGCTGATGATGATGATTTCCTGGGCCATCGATAATTTGCTACTCCATTTCATCTTTTCCAGTTCGATTCGTTTTTTCTTCTTTTGATCTTATAAACAACGAACAACAAATGGAATTTCAATTATTTTAAAATGAAAAAAAAAAAAAAAAAAAAAAAGGAAAGTAAAGTAAATTAATTTTCAATGGAGCAAAATAACACAATATTCTTCTATTACTGATACATTCAAAACCCAATGAATAGATTAATGACAGTTTAAATGAACAATTTTGATAAAAGTACACTTTTCACAGTCAAACAGTTTTTTTCTTTCTTTTTTTTTTACCCTCTCTCTCTCTCTCTCTCTCTCTTTCTTTTTATTTTTGGAAAAGAATTCTTGCGTTTCAAAAAATTTGACTAGTTTACATTTTACAATTTCTTCATTAAACTTGTTCCATTTTTAAGCTATGCAACGATATATCGTTTTTTTTTTTTTTTTAACAATTTTCTTTTATTGTTAGTTATATGTTACTTAAACCTTACTTATTAGTAGCATTAAGTAACAAATTTAAAATTCATTAACATTATAAAATTATATTAAGATTATTTTTTAAAATTTTCGAACATTTGATCTTTTATATTCAGTACCATTTACATAAAATAGTTTAATAACTATTTTATTATCTTTTAATATATCAGCATGGATTAATTATTATTTGTTAAATTTTTCAAATCAATTACTTCCATCTTTCCATTCTTTCTTTAATGCATGTAAAATTTCTTGAAGAATTATTTTATTCAAATTTAAAGATAGTAAATAAAAATTTTTTTTCCCACAATGCATATTTTATATTCTATTATAGAAAAAATCATTTTTATTTTTTCTAAAAAAAAAATAAAAATTGATAAAATCCAAAGATTTGCTTGTACTTTTTCAACTTATATCAGTATCAGCTAGTTATTCAGTATTCAGCAAGAAATGTTTGTAAAAAAACTAGCTAATAATTTCAATTCTTTCATTTTAAATGACTTATTTTTTTTTTTTTATAATTTGAAATTTTTAATTCAAATATTGCTATTCCTTTTCTAATAATGCATATTTTATTTTATATTTTTCTTCCAATGTTTTTTTTTTTCTTTTTTTGAAATAATAACAAAACTATGTTCAATGTTTCGTTTCATTATTATCATCACCTCAAATTTCGATTTAATTCGAAATTTTTGTTAAATTTTCTTTTTCTAACATAATCATTCTTTTCATTTTAACAAATTTTTGAAGCAATTAATCAAATAATGGTATTTAACAAAAAAAAAAAAATACTTTTCTAATTCTTTTTTTTTTTTTTTTTTTCACATTTTAATATAATAAATAATAGTTTATTTACTTAATTTAAATAATAAACAAAAAGAATTTCTCATATTTTATACAATATTAATTACATGTAATTTATGCAAATTATTCATAACATTTAGAATTTTTTTAAAAAATTTTTCATACAAAAAATTAAAATATTTAAACTATTTTAGTTTAAAAACAAAAAAAAAACGAAAAAAAAAAAAGAAAGAAAAAAAAGGGCTGATAGCATATTTTAACAGATGTGGCAAAGATAAGATAAGCAGAGTAAAAGTTTAGACATTCAATCAAAATAATAAATTACTTAAAAGCAGACATAACATACACTGAGAGTAAGAGTAATGCTTAACAATTCAAAAGATTGGCCATTATTTCAATTGCTTTTTCATTTCAAATTCTTCCTTTTACAATTTGTCAAAAAAAAAAAAAAAAGGGAATAAGCCATTCGTTTTGCTAAAATATTTTAAAACAAATTTTCTTCATTTTTCTTTTTTTTTTTTTTTCTTCTTCTTTCTTTTCTTTAAATTAAATTAACATTCAATAGACATAGTAGTTAATTTCATTTGTAGGAAAATATTACATTGAATTATATTTCATCGTATTAATATTACTATAACTTCTTAAATAATATCTAAATTATTGAAAAAAAAAAAAAAGAGAAACATTTTAAAATTGATATTAATTAGTTGTTGAATTTTTGAAGAGAAAAAAAAATGAAATGTATGTCAAAAAAAAAAAGAAGAAAAAGAAAAGTTTTATAAATTTAATAATTAATAATTCATTTAAATTGCTGAAATTATTTGAGAAAAATAATTGACCTAAAATTTCAAAATAATTACTATTGTTAACAAATAATAATGTAATGAATGCTTCATTAAATTAAACTGTTAATTTGATCATTTAGTAATTTAATTAAAATAAAAATACTAATGGAAAAAATTAACTTTTTTTTTTATTTCGATATCGAATAATATAAATTGAAGTATTATTAAAAAAAAAACCAGTAATAAATTAATTTTACATTAAATAAATAGACAAGTAAAAAGAAACAAATTTCGAAAAATCACGATTTTCTCAATATTTCCCTTTTTTTCCTTTTTTTTTTTAAATTCTAAAAGTCAACCCATTAATTTCGTTTCCAATTTCGTTTGATTTATTTTGTTGCAATATTTATTCTTTCTACCCTTTCTGAATAATAAATTCATTTTAGAAAGCAACAATTTGTAACTTATAATGTTGCTACTTGGAATTTTTAATGAAATATGATAAAAGGATTTTTTTTTTTTAACTGGAAATTTAAACTAATTCTATTTATGTTTATGAAATGAATTGAATATTTTTAAAAGAATTATTTTGGTTGGATGAGTTAAAATTATATTGTTGTGTATTTGCATAAGTTTGCAAAATGTATTTTACATTTTTTTTTTTTTTTTAATTCAAATTAAACCTAAAAATAGCATTGCAATTACAATTAATGATGCATTCATTTTAAATTGCACACAATAAAATGACCCCATTGATTGAAATACAAAAAGGTCATCCAAATTAACTGTGACAACTTTTTTCTTCCACTTTTTCTTTTTTAATCAAAATACAATTTTTGTTAGGCAGCAAATAATTGCAAAAATTTTGTTTACAGAATAAACAATTAAATTTTGTAATTTTCATTTTATTAACATTCATACAATTAATTATGCCAAATTCTTTTTCTTTCCTCTTTTGTTTTTCTTTCTTTTTTCTATCATAAATCAAATATTTTAAAATTAATTAATTTCAATCTCGATTAAAATTAGACGTCCAAAATAAAAATTATTTAAAAATCAAACTGATTAATTTAAAACTTTAAACAATTTTATTCACTTTAACACATTAACATATACATTTTTTTTTCCTCGTTTAACTCATTTCAATTATTACAAATTATAAAAATTATTATAAAAAAAAAAAGAGCTCATTTCAATTATTATAAATCCAAATTAAAAAAGAAGAAAAAAAAACAAAAATAAAATAAGTGAAAAGCAATCGATTAACTATTTAAATAATGAGTATTTCATTTCACTTTCATATTGAACTTTAACAAACAACTGTTAATGATTTTAAAATATCAATTATATGACTCATCATATCATATATTGATAGATAATACATATATTTATTTATACATACTTACTTGACAATAATAAATATTTCAAAGTTTAGTAAAAGAGGAAACAAACCCAATTGCTTTCCTATCCTTCCCATCCATCTATCTATTCGATTGCAAAAAGGGATAAAATCGATTTCGGTTAGTAGCCCACCATTTACCCAAGAAATATAAACCTTACCCCTTCTTCTCTCTCTCTCTCTTCTCCCTCTCTCTCTCTCTCTTTCCTTCCTTCCTTACTCTCTTTCTTTCTTTCTTTCTTTCTCTCTTCTCTTTTCATCTATTATCTCTTTATAACTTCAATATATATTCTTTGCAAAATAATTTCAACGGATCAGTTTATGCTATCTTTTTCTATTTTTTCTCTCTCTCTCTCTCTCTCTCTCTCCCTCTCTCTTTCCTTAATGAAAGTAAATATTTCTGATCAATTTTGAAATTATCCTAATTTCATTTTAATCTTACTTATATAATGCTTCATTTCATGCTTAATTGTTATATTCAACTTTTTCACTTAGTATAATTCAGTATAGAAGTAGGATTAAACGTGTGCTTACTTTTTCACTTAGTATAATTCAGTATAGAAGTAGGATTAAACGTGTGCTTACTTTTTCACTTAGTATAATTCAGTATAGAAGTAGGATTAAACGTGTGCTTACTTTTTCACTTAGTATAATTCAGTATAGAAGTAGGATTAAACGTGTGCTTACTTTTTCACTTAGTATAATTCAGTATAGAAGTAGGATTAAACGTGTGCTTACTTTTTCACTTAGTATAATTCAGTATAGAAGTAGGATTAAACGTGTGCTTACTTTTTCACTTAGTATAATTCAGTATAGAAGTAGGATTAAACGTGTGCTTACTTTTTCACTTAGTATAATTCAGTACAGAAGTAGGATTAAACGTGTGCTTACTTTTTCACTTAGTATAATTCAGTATAGAAGTAGGATTAAACGTGTACGTCAAACTATCACGTAGTATGATGAAATAGTCATCATTGCAATAGGTATACAAAGGTAAATCCTTGTCGCATCATATAAAAGGTAAACTTCAAACTAGACAATTCATTCATTTTTTTTACTAATACTATTATCACTATTTTATCATATTCTGTTATCACAAAGATTATTATATTTATCACTTAATACATTCTTATCAGTTGTTATCTGATAAATGTTAATGCTACTGTATGTTTTTCAGTTGAATGTTAGGTGGAATTTTTCCATTTCTTATACACATTGGAACGTGAATATGCATCACATTCAATTATCAAACAGTTGAGATGACCTTTGTTGACCCTTAGAGAGAGAGAGGGAGGAGAGAGAGAGAGAGAGAAAAGGAGGAAAAAAAGCAATGATAATAGTGTTATTGACGAATGCAGTATTGCTTTTTTTTCTCACTTCACATATTTTAATTCATTGAATTATCTATCTTTCAACTTTTTTTTTTTTTTTTTCATCGTTCATTCTTTCTTTCAAATTTAATTCATACAAAAAATTTAACAAATAATTAGTAATCGTTATCAAAATTGATAGTCAAAACTAATAATCAAAATTGATAATCATTTATTATTTTTGATAAGATTATATGCCTTGCTGAATTCTTGATGCAATTATAAATTGTATGCAAATGAAAAAATATTTTCATCATAGAATATCTATTATTTCCTTTTTCAATAAAATATAGATAAAATTATTCAATTCAATCAAATTTATCTTCGATAAAAGAAAGAGAAATTGATTTTTTGCTTTTTCTAGTTTTTTAATATCTTATCAATATTTCAATTATCATATCATAAAAGAGTCATCTTCTAACATTTTTCTTTTTTTTTTTTTTTCTTAAATGCTTTTTATATATTTTCATTACTATTTTTAGTTATTATATTACTTCTTTATGAGTTTAATTGTTATCAAATTATACTTTCTATATTTATTCACCAATTGTTTTTATGAATTAATTTATATTTTAATTATCAAAAGAAAAGAAATAATATTTTTGCATGAAATATGAATTATTGTTAGCAATGTCATTTATTAACAGCGATAAATAAATAAATCTCTCATGGATAAGAGATGATTGGAATGAGTGAGTGGGTCATTTCTTTTTCATATTGAGTCGTATCTTTTTTATATATTCATCGATTTTTAGAATTAAAGCGCCATTTCTTGTTTAATTTCAATTTTCCATTTTCATCTTAATGTATTAATCTATTTCACAATGCTTATTCAACACTTACGTTACGTATATTACGTGATTTTATGTAGATTAGATTCACGTGATGCATCTAGTGATAATGATTTATAATAGTAATAATAAATATAACTGGTTATATTGTTGAAGTGTCCATTCAATAATTTATTATCTATCAGATGAGAATTTCATTGCAAAGAATATTACTGTTAATCTTTCCTTTTCTTTCTCTCTCTCTTTTTTTTTTTTATTTTTTAAATCTTTTTCTCATATAAGTAATCATTTATGATTTAAATAGGTTACTAACATAAATCGATTGGAACGGATACGGAAAATAATTACATATTTATATAAAATGTTGTCATAAAGAGGCATATTAATTACAATGATATCACTTACTGTTTTCTTATAATATATTTATGAAAATTTAAAAATTTGCTTGTATTGTATTGTAATAATATGCTGAATTATGAAATGAAAATAAATTTTTTCCTTTTCTATTCATACGTAAAATTTCTATGTTATTAAAGCTTTCTTTTTAAAATGATCCCAAATGATGTATGCTTTCATTTGCAAATTTATTATATTTATGAAAATGTACACATCACATATGCATTAGTAATGTATAATATATTTTTAAACCATTTATATCGCATATGTATTATTTTTCGATCATTATTTCATTATTTTTTTTTTTTTATTTTATTAGAATTATCTTTTTTATATGCTTAGAATTCAGATAATTGATTTTCAGGAATTATACGTGTTATGCGTGGCATGTATCACTCGCAAAGGTCATTTGCATGAAGAAGTTTACACGCTAAAACAAATTATTTTCTGAAGAAATGATGTATTTGAAATTACATCTCTTACTATTCTTTCTTACTTTCATCGATATTTCGTCTGCTGGTGAAGGAAAAGGTATTTTTTTTTTTTTTTTTTTTAGAACAAGTTTATTACTAAATTCGATAGAGTTAAAAGAAATTGACAAGTGGAAAGAAAACTGGTATTTTTAATAGAGTTGTAAAGCAATTATTTATTTCATTACTGCAGTTGTCCATTTTTTGCGTTTTCCCATCGTTCTTATTCTTGAAATATTTTTTATCATTAATTTGAAAAACTTGATTCCTAGTGGCTATTCGATGTTTTAAAATATTTTGAATTTACAACATTTTATAAATTTACAAATTTTAAACGAAAATTCTAATGCAGGGTCATTTCATTACAATTTTGACTCACCAAATTTCTCACCATTACAAAAAAGATATAAAAGAGGAATTGATGATGACAACGATGATGTCGAGAACACATTTCGTTTACCAAAAGACGTTGAAGTGCTAGAAGATTCGGTATATTTTTGAAATATTTTAATTTTAAAACGCAAGTATGATGTATTCTGTTATCTTCTAATATTGTTTTTTTTTTTTTTTTTTATCTCAGCAACCAATCTTAGAAATTTTAGTTAGAAGTTTATCACATGCGGAGTGTCCTGTTTAATCGGTTATTTGCAATCTCTAATTATCATAATGCTATTCTTTTTGAAATAGTAGAAAAAATAACGAGCAATGTAAAGTTCACATGATATGAAGATTTCTGTGATATTTGTATCATTATATATTAAATATAACAAAACTGACATCATGAAATTTAATTATTTGATTAGAAATCTAATTTAAAGATTGATCATCAGTATTATTTGATGGAAATCAAAGTCAACAGATCTGATCTAATGAAGGATTATTACATCGACGTACCAGCAATGTTAGAAAAGCCGGGAACTGTTGGTAATAAAAGTCATTCATCACTATCGAATAGCTATAGAAGAGCCGTGGTAAGTAACATTGATTGTTCGGAGATTTTATGATGACCTAAGTTTTAGTTTCTTTGATGTCAAAATGGTAAAATTATTTGCATAAAGGAAATTTAGAAGGTAATATGCGAATTTCATATCTTAGAGCAATAGCGGAAATTCTTATATCCAATTCACTATTTTTTTTTTCTTAAATTGAAAAAGTTTTAGGCAGCTAAAATACAGTTCGATTTTCCCTTTTATGGTCACCGAATGAAAAATTTAACTATCGCTACTGGTGGTAAGATATTAATTTACCAAATTATTTCTTCTGCAATATGCTGTGGAATTAATTTGCTGTGCTGATTTTAAATTTGCTTCCCAAACAGATCAGATAGACCTCTTTCGTATCCTTGTCTACTAGTTTACCTTAAAATAGAATGATTTTTTTAGCACTGTTCTGTAATACTTGCAGAAAAGTGTTGACGTCCACTACGTTTGATTAAAAGTTCGAAATTTGGAATAAATTGAAAGCAAAATAATAGCACACAGACGCAAATTTATTTACGTCACAGGCTTTGCTTACATTGGTGATCAATGGCATAGCTGGTTAGCAGCCACTCAATATATTGCACCGCTAATGGCCAATTTTGATACACACGGCGAAAATGCTACAATTATGTACGCGGATGATGGTGAAAAGTTTGTCATGGAATGGCGCAATTTACAACTTCGTGAACAACGTTCAGGCAAGTTTTTAATGCACCTTTTAAAATTAAGACTAACATTTGTAAATTTTGTTTTCGAAAGGCAAAAATAGAGAGCATTGCGATGACAATAGTATGGATAGTGTGTTTGTATAATTGGGAGAGGTAAGTGTCATTAAGAAATATAGAATTATGTTTTAAAAAATTTTTCTATGCGGAAAATATAGTCAAAGATTTGAGCTTCAAAACTGAGTGTAAAATACTGAAGATTATTATTGTGCGTATTTTTAGATGGCTTTTTCACTTTTCAAGCATCTCTACACAAGAACGGAGATATTTGGTTTGTCTATAAAGATGTAAGCTATTGAAAGAATTTTTACATTTTGATAAATGTTAAGCTAGCATTAGCAAGCAGGAATGTGTAAAGCGCAATACTTTTATGATTTTTTTTCCTGTTTTATGACAGTCTTTTCTTTGCTTTAGCAATGTCTATCTTTAAGTGCTATTTTAGGTACCAATACCTGTTACAAACATCAGTGATTCTCATCACCCAGTGAAAATAGGAATGAGTGATGCGTATCTTTTCCATCATAGCGTGCATAATCCTCTTGCACCTATTTCGCAGCCTCGTAAGTTTTTACTTCTGTTTTTTTTTAATTGCAATATCGCGAAATAATACTGCAAAAATGTTATTCTTTCCAAAATGTTATAAATTCATACTATTTTTTCTTCAGCGTCGATAAAACGAGTTATTTACGAATACCATCGTATTGAAGTGAAACCATCGTTAATTGTTTCAAATACAATCGTTATATTAAAAGCTCAACCAAGTAAGAACAATTTTTGCACAAATTTTTTTCTTTACTTTTTTTTTACATTTCACAAATGCAACTTTTCATATTCTAGCATGCATACAGTATCAAAGCTGTGAAGAATGCTCCAATGCAACTTTAAAACATTTTAACTGCTCTTGGTGTCATTCAAAAGCAAAACACGGTGGACCTTTCTGCTCTGATCAAGCTGGGTAAGATTCTATACTTCTTTGCGCCAGTGAAGAATTCTAAATCAAAACCAGCAAAGGAAAATGTGTAATATAATGTATTTCAAGATTACATAGACGTCGACAACACTGGATTGAAGGAAACTGTAAGGATAATGGTAAAGTAACTTACTGCAGTGCAGATGAAGATTTCAACGAAGTGGATGACGAAGATGACATTCAAGATGCATCTGGTAATTTTTAAACAGATCATAAATGACCTTCTGTAGATTATGATCGAACTTAATAGCTGTAATTAACAGTTGCAACTTCAGCATTTCTCAAAATTGTCATATGCATCTTTCATAGCATCTACTCTATTGGTTTTCTAGCATTTAAATGTTTTTTTTTTTTTTTTTTCTTTTTGTATAAAATCACAGATTTTCCTTGTTAAACAAAAGTAAGTAGATTTTTTAGTTTACGAGATTGCACATTCCTCCGTTTAGCATATATATATATATATTTGTGTTAATGATTGTTATACAAATATAATATAACTTAGGAGTATTACTTTTCGTAACTAACAAAACAATCAGTTATAATCTTAATAAGTAAAACTGCAGTTTTTAATAAAAGTTGCAGAAATCGCAAAACAATGTGTACCATTTGCAGGAAAAACACGAGTAACGGCATCACCGTCAGAACCGGATGAAGTGGTTGCTTGGGATCGTGAAAAGAAAATTAAAGTTCCAGAAGTAGCCAAAGATAGCCAAGGTGATTTTACAAATATTTGCTATTTTCGATTCATCGTAATCGAAATTCTGTAAATAAGTTAATATAGTTATATCTCATGCTAGCAGCATTTACGATGAAATTAAATCAATTTATAGATGTATTAGGTCGGTCTAATAGCGGATTTGTGTCGATATTTATTGTCGTTGTTGGTGTTATAATGCTAGCAAGTTGGGCCTCATACGCATATTTCAATCCTCATACTCCATCGGGCCAATTACTGATAAGGGTAATTTTTGACTTTTTCTTTTAAAAAAATACTCATAAAGATGATAGTAAGATATATATATATATATATATATATATTAATTTTTACTTTATAAGTGAATTTTATAGGTCAAAAATAGGTAAATTTAATTGTGAGAAGCCTATGGCTGATGCTATTCAAAATTCCTCTTTCATTTTTTTAAATCTTTCAGTTCATTTTTCAAATTGTTTCAGTATCGTCCTTCGAGGTGGCATATGCCATCAAGTCATGTTCGATATAGTGCTTCAGTACACATGTAAGCAGTGGAAATAACTCAAGGAATTTTTATTTTCAAACAGTAGGTATGCACGTCAGTATTGAATCTCAGTGTTTGCTTGTCATTGACTATATGCATATTTGAACTGGATTTTTCATCTCGTGTTGTTTTTTTTTTTTTTTTTTTTTTTAATCTCTCATTCAATTATTTTTATCCAGAGTTTAGTATCACAGATTTTTTTATAATATTATTAATTTTTGTTTAGGCTTTGTGATAAAAATACGAAACGAAAAAGTTAAAAATATCATACATTATAAAATTTGGATTAAAGCATCGAGATATTCGACTTTGGTCAATCCCAAGGGCGTCATTCGTTTGTTTTCAAAAAAAAAAAAAAAAAAAAAAAAAAAAAAAAATTTTTTTTTTCTTTACAAATGGTTTTAATTATTCTGGTTTTGTCGTGCAGCTAGCAATAATGCATTGTTCTTTCAAGCCCTGTCTTTGATATGTCTTTTATTATCCGATCATGGTTATTGTTCGGTATATTTCTTCTAATTTATCCTTCTGTAGACAAATGTTCTCTTCTTCACTATATTATTTATTACTTAGGTGTGCACGAAATTGCAATGATTTAATTTACATTCAATGAAAAATAACAGCTCGTTGGATTTTTTCTTTTTTTGAAATGACTAGATTTTTTTTTTTAAATTTACTTTAAATTGTCCTTCAATTATGAAACAGCAATTTCTTCTCAGTATTTTCTGCATCATTTATTGCAGTACTGGTCCGTAATTGAGCTACTTTGTAGGCTACTAACTGTAAATTGCTTGACTTATTATATGATTTATAAATTTAAGATTAAACTCATTATTTATAATTTTTTATTTTATGTCTGTAGATTTCAGAACATTATCAGTCTTTTCTTATTATATAATTTTTTTTTTTTTTTTTATTCAACTTGAAATATCAGGATTTTTTTTCAAACATTGTTGTAGTAGCGCAGCTATATATCGCACACTAAGCTCACAACGGAGACTTAGATTAACTGTCTCATTCACTTTATCTGTTGTTAGTTTACCAATGCTTGTAATTGAAAATACGAAATTTCAAAACTGGTAGAATATGATGTGTACAGTGCTTCGCTTTGTTTTATCATTTTGTAATATTTTTTTTTTTCGGACTGTGTTTATCCGAAAAGAAAAAAAAAATAGTTATCATATTTGATTCTTGTTTTTCATAATCTGCAAGGAAAAAAAAATGCAAATTTTGTTATTCTTTGTTGTATTTGTACACTTTATATTTCAACATCTATTTTATTAATTTATTTTCACTGCAGCAGACCACTTTTTACTATCCAAAATTTATTAAAAATTTGCGACTCTATAAATGGAGAACAAATTATTCGAAAAATATTTTTTCAAAAAAAAAAAGAAAACGTTTGTTCCTTTTTATGATATTAACAATAACTTTTATCACTATGATATTAATAATGAAAACATGCGTTTATAGCTAATTGTGGCTAACCCTTAAAAAAACAATTTTTAACAGTATTTTTTTTTTTTTTTTTTTAATAGGATTTCGTGGAGGTGTCACAATCAATGGATTTCATCAAAACTTAAAATTCAAAACCTACTGAATTACTATCACATACATATACTAAATCATATATACATTTTAAAGATTGTTAACACAAGCATATTATCAAATTAAAAATGGTATCACTTTTCCCCTAACAATGTTCTCATTTCATTTGATCCTTTACAATAACATCGGCATGTAAATTTCGATTTCTCAACTTGATAAAAACTCGTAAAAATAATTCCTAGCTTTAACTGTGGTATGAGATTAGTTTTCCAGTCGCAAGTTTAGTAAAACACCAAACTTTAGCAAAGAGTATTTTAAATCTTTGCGAGAAAAAATCTTATTTGCTAGCATAAACAAAGCAACTCACATCCAATCATTAATTGATTCCATTTAGAAAACTCGACATCAAAATTTGCTTCCCATGAACCTTAGATATAGAAAATTGGAAATTTCTAGACAGAAACCCGCTTTGCAACTTAAATTTCATTCAATTCCATTTTTAATCATACTTCCTTTGAATAAATTTCATATGTTTGCTACTCGAAATACTTCCATTATCATTTTTGATGTTATATATTATTTATCCACTGTAGGTCCCATTTTACAGGATTTTTTCAATTGAAAATTTTTGCTTATCATAGAAAAGAAAATATTTTGAGATATTGACTAAAAAACAAATTCACTGGCTTATGAAATGTATATATGCTATAAATCTCATCCATTAACCACTATGAACAAAATTGTGAAGACAGAAATGATCGATAAAAGTGATATGAAGATGACAACTTTATAATGTACTGGCCATGAGGAGTAAGTCTATACTCAGATTTACTTTTTTCATGATGAAATCATGAAAAAATGTTTGAATTTCAATAACATACATATGTAGTTATACGATGCATAAATAAAATTTGAAAGCATAATAAATATTTGGATAACAATTTATAAAGAAATTTGAAAGTAATATTTAACAAAATATTTAGGAAAAGGTGAGCAAGCTTTGGACGACACTTTAAACAATCAATAAAAAGTTCATATAACTGCAAAACCAGCTGGTCCTTTACGCTGGCTTAAAATATTTTCTAGTGTTTTGGGAAATATACTCATCACTTTGAATCGCTCACCCATACCTTTTTCACTCAATAGTATTTCACATGATTTGAGCAAATTTTGTTTATCTTCTTCTGTTTTACAACATGTCAACAGTCTTTGCAGTCTTAATCCAATTCCCATTTGAGCAAAAAATTCTCTAAAATTATTGACAATCACATTAATGACTGTAATGAATTTCATATAAATGTCCTATTTTCGTAATGATGAAACACTGATTAAATGTTCCATTCGCTGCGGTGAGTACAAAAGAATAAACGAAATGAAGAATGAGACTAGACGATTCTAATTACTCTTTAATATAACAGTTGAAAATGCCACTGAAGAAGAAAGAGAAAAAGAGAAAACTTTGAACGATAACATACCGCTGTTCAATTGGTCCAAAAACCAATGTTCGGTCTTCAACAAGACTTTTCAAATATCCAAAATTGACATCGGCAGTTATATCATGTTCTCCAGGATTTTCCAAAGGATGTACAATCTGATGACCTTTGTAAGCTCGCAAGGACAAATCTTTTCTTGTACCATTATGTCCATAATCTACTATCAATACAAAACCACCAAATTTCGTAATACTGTCAGTAACCTAAAGCTATTAAAAAATAAATTCAATAATGGAAAACAGTTGTAGCAATTGTTGACAATAATCTACCTGATTAACATAAGTACCAGCATCAATGCTAATCTCCCACTCTTTGATTGATAAATCTTCACGAATTTTTTTCGGTAATAAACCACTGCAATATGATCAATATAGTTCATATAAAAGTGCATAAAAAAAGATTTGTTTCAAAACTTTGAATGGAAAGAAAGAAATTTTGAGTAAAACTTGCAATTTTTCGAAATAAATCTTGAATAATTTCCAATAAAATTGAACGCAAGTATGCGTTTAAATAAAGCTTTTAAATAAATTTCCAAAGTTTGTTTTTAAATAAGTTTTCAAACACTTTTCTTTTAAGTTTTTGCAATTTTTCGAAATAAATCTTGAAATAAACTCTTAAATAAAGTTTTTACATGTTTTTTAAAGTTTTTGAAGAAATTTTGGGATTCTTTTTTTGAATACTTACAAGGTATGCAAGTTTTCGGATTTCGACAGCATAAAACAAAGTTTGTCGTCCTTATTCAAATTTACATATACTTCATGCCATTTGCCCTCGTCATCTCTTTTAAATTGATTTACTGGTAATGCATCCAAAAATTCGTTGCTTATGAATATAGAAAACTGAAAAAGTTATTTAATACAACTTTTCATTCAATTTTGGCAATACGTTCAACTTAAATTCCATATAAATAATAGTTGACAAGAACGTACTTGAGCAGGAATGTCATCAACATTACGATACCAGTATATCGGAAAACCATTTTTTGTCACATTGCACCGAACATAAGATTTTCCATCAATGAACTGCGATGGATGTTCACAAAGCAGAGATTCTTGTTGATCCAACAAAGCATCAGATGTTTCAACAAGATGAATAGATCCTTTCGTTACCTAAAACAAACATATTATCAGCGGATATTAACAAAAAATTAAACAATTGAAACAGCTAGAATAAGAAAGAAAGCATACTTTAAGTCGTCTCAAAGTTCGTGTGATATCAGACATCAGCTGTCCTGTACCAGGACCATTTTCCACTAACTGCCATTCTTCACTGTGCCCTGAAAGCACCTGAAATAATACTAAATAGAGCAATTGCAATTCATTAAAATATAACAGACTTCCATTTTGAAAAATCACCAGTAGTTCATAGTTAATAAAGACACATTGCTATGCTTCAAATAGCTACAACAACTCGGTAATATATTTCAGACAGAAACGTTGTAATATTCTCATAGACCAAGCAGACAAAAATAAACTGAAGACAAAAAATACTAAATATCAATAAAACTCAACTATTATTTTACAATCAATCTTTAAAGTACAAGAAACAGTACCAGTATTAATGAGTTCGTAGTAGCACCATATACCAATAAGCTCACCGAACATTTGTGTTAGCTCGGGAGCCGTGATAAAGTCACCTTTCTCACCAAATATTTTACTACCATGACGCGAATAATAGCCACCAATAGGTGATGAAGCTGTTAAACGCATATATTCAGCAACACTCATTGGTCCATTCAGATTAATTTTCTGCTGCAAATAGTAGAATAATTAAAAACTGTTCAAAAATTTAAGAAATATAAGCTCTAATGACAACTAATAATTGAGGCCCATAAAAATAATAGATGAAGTTTGGGATAATTTGTGTTGTAACAGTTTGTGTTTTTCGCTGTTTAATATACTATCATGTACCACATTACTCAGATTTGTAAAATTCGTATACAATATTATGATGAACTTTCGATATAATATGCTTATATGAAAGCATCTAAAATATGGCAATTTACTATACCTTAATAAAATGTAGTAATTGATCAGAATACTGTTTCCTTGATGATTCTGTTCTATGATTTCCAGTGAACAGTCGATTTGTAACAGCTGCATATTTTTGCATGTTAAATAACGTTTTGTAAATTGATAACTTTCCCATAAAATATTACTCTGAAATAATTTAAAATAAGCATTTTAAGTTACAAAAACTGAGAATCAAACAACTGATATCATGGAATACCACTAATTTCCTCCATTACAGTAATAGTAATAGCAACAGTACGAGAGAATCTTTTTGATCAAACTAATTACTCAATAACTATTCCATAGATTTACTTCCAAACAACAAAAATATCTCAATACTATTCCACAAATCTTATCAGTCATCAAATACACTCCAATATTTATGCTTTCTTTTCTCAAACATAATATCAACGAAATTATCAGCACTCCTGCTAACATACCATCTCTTATCAGTTAGTAAAATAATCCCTTATCAGTTGATAAAGTTATTTACAACGCATTTTGCTTATTTCCCACGGCACTGTTATGCAACGGATATATTCCAAGCCAAAAGAGTGGACAACGAAAAGAATATATTCCCTCTTCTCTATTTTTTTTTTTTTGTTTGACCATAAATTAAAGTTCAGCAAAGGTCAAAGTTCAACACTGATAAAAATTGATAGAAAAGATTAAGATGGCGATATCGTATATCTCAAGTGGCTATTTTTATTACTTCTATATTTGAGAATTGATAGAAGTTTGTGCGTACTCATTGAGAAAATCTTAATGAGAAATTCGATTTCCCTTTGGGATTTTTTGGTTCAAATCGATAGTTAGAGATGAGAAATAATGAAGCATTTTCTTTTTTTTTTTCTTTTTCCTTTTAAACATTAAATAAGATTCATTAAAAAGCATTTTAATTTTATTGAGATTATGGCAATATTTCCCTTTAATTAATTGAAAATTACCAAATATTTATGTATTTTTTTATTCTTAAAGCGTTATCGATTCTTTAAATTAATTAAATAATGCATATATTATTTTAAGAGTGAAATTTTAATCATATAGGTATGTTGATAGGAAAAATTTTTTAGAATAATATTAATCGAATGATTGTAATTAATATATGAGTGAATGAATTATTGTTATTAAGTATTAGTGTTGCTAGTAAAAAAATTTCCTTAGGATATTAAACAAATTAATTATTATTATTATCATTAAAATAATTAATTGTATCGGAATGCAATACAGCAATACATGGAAAATATATTAAATATATGGTTACTTTCAAAAGAAAATTTTTTAAAATTTTAATTGAAATAGCACATATATGATATTTTAATGTTTATTAGCTTCATAATAAGCGATAAATTGGTATAAAATATTTCTAAATTTCTCCATTGTGTATGTAATAAATCATTGTTTATTTACTTTCCTATTGTAAAATATAATAGTTTGAAATCATCTATAACTGTTTTTTTTTCATATCAAACTTTTCAGCAATATAATAATAAAATTAATAATTTAATACTACTAGTAACAATAATAAATAAGTAAACAAATATGTATATATGCATTTATTATTCTGAAATTTGAAAATGAAAATTATAAAATGAATGAAATTTAATTCATGAATAAGAAATTGTTAAAATTGAAAGTGAAAAAATGAAGAAATGAAACGTTAGAAATGTTTCATTGATATGAATAATAAGTGTTATTTGGTAATAATTGTTATTATAATATTTATGGGACATTTTTCCTTCTTTTATTTATATACTTCGATTTGTTAAAAGACATCATTTAATCTCTTTAAATGGGAGTTTCTTTAAAACAAACAAAAAAAGAGAGAAAAGAAGAAAGAAAAAAAGAAAAGAATAAGGAAAAAGAAGAGAAAAGCAGTAAAGAATGTATTTGTTAAGTACTTACTTCGAAGATACATAGTACTACTTTTTGTCTTTTCATTTTTAAGTATTGATGGTAGTAAGTTGTAGAATGGAATCCTTTCTTTACTAATAATTTAAAGAATAATTATTCATTTATTCATCACTTTTTTGAATTACTTTTTTTTTTCCTAATTTACAATCATTTCTTTCTTTCTTTTTTGTTTTTTTTTTGTTTGTTTTTATTTTTTGGAATATTATTAATAAAATTTTTATAATCTCAATGTATTAATTAAATTTTTTAAATTAATTTTATTCATAATTTAATCTTAACTATATAATTTTCTTAGTTAATTGTCTTCCTTTCGTTGTTGTTGTTGTTGTTGTTAAAAGTTAATGAACATTAAAAAGTTAGAAAAAATTATTGGTTAAATTTAATTTTGCATTGTTTTTTTGTCATTCATTATTTATTGTTATTATGTAATTAATTAACAAAGAGAGAGAGAGAGAGAGAAAAAAAAGAGATCATTCTTTTCATTTTAATAATTTATGTTAGTTATTAATTATTAAAGATTATTTTGTAACTATAATTATTAAATATTATTTTGTAACGCTTTTCGCTTTATATTTTTTTAAAATTATTTCTATAGTTTTTTTTTTTTTTTTTAAAAAAAGTTTTTTTAAAAATATTATATGAAAAGGTATAATCAAAAAGTAAGAGCAAAAAAAAAAAAATGAAAAAAGAATAAACAGAAAATAATGGATAAATAGATTAGAGAAATTTAATGATGATATATAATGAATGTATACTCATTTAATTAGTGTATAAATAAAAATAAATATGAATTAGAATAGAGGTAAATATGAAAAAATTTTATTTTATAAATTAATAAAATACATAATTAAATTAAAAAAAAAAAAAAGCTTAAAATATTTTTAAAAAAATTTCTAAAAATATTTCATACATTTGTAGGAAAAAAAAACAAAAAAACATTACTTTCTTATTTCTAAAGCAAATAATACGGTATGCATTTAGAAAATAAAAGAAATATTTCAATAATTAAATTGAATTGAATGAAATTAAATTTTCACATCGTTTAATTTATCAAATTTTTTTATTACATTTGTGTATAAATAAATTTTGTCACATTAAAAAAAAAAGTTTACATTTGACTTTTTTCTTCATTTCAAACTACATTTGTTTCTTAATTTTAATAACTTTTTTAATTTATTTAAAAAAATAAAAACTGCCAATCTTAAGCATTAATCATTGTTTTTTTTCCCAACAATTTTGATGAAAATATTTAATTTTCTTTTTTTTTTTTTTTTTTTTTTTTAGCAGCTTAAACCATTTCAAATGTATTTCATTAAGATTTTATTCATTTTTTAATATCGTTGGAACTAATTAAATTATTTCATTATCTGCTAAATATGTTTAAAATGAATCTAATCTTGTATTATTAATATTAGCAACAATGCTAATCAATTAGTATTTGATTATATCAGAGCAAACGAATGATTTAATTTCAAATGTAATTTGATATAATCAAAATAAACAAAAATTTAATTGAAATGAATACAACTGAAACGAGAAAAAATAAAAACTTTAATCCACTTTTGCGCATTTATCTTATATTAGCATATCAATATTACTTTTTTTTTTATCAATAATTTTCATTTATGTTTATTAAAATCTTTATTAAATGTTAACTATTGTGAAATGTATATGGTATAAATTAATTTTATTACAATTTAATAATTGCTTAATTAGATGTTTAACATTTATTCATTTAAAATGAAAAAAAAAAAAGAAGAAAGAAAAACTTTTCTTCAATTTTCTAAAAAGCAATGTAATTTGAATGATTTTAGTTTGACTTTCTTATTCGATTGTATGAAATTAAATTTAATTTTTCCATTTGTAAAAATGTTATTTGCCTCATTTTGCCATGCCAAATTCACATAAAATTGTATCGAAATGCTTGAAGAGTTTCATCGATTTTAGCACTGCAAAGCTTATAAGATACTTCGCTGTTAACAACTTTTATTCTTATAAATAGAACATAAATATTTTAAACATTTGTATGAGAAAATTTTTTCAAAATACTAAATTTTTTTTTTTTTGAATTTAGAAATTACATTTTCTTTTTTTTAATTAATATTTTTTCTTTTCTTTTCTTTTTTTTTTTTCCTAGTTAATAAATGGTTTGCTCATATTATTTTTAAAAAAGAATAAAAAATGCAAAACAAAAATTTTAATAGAAGAAATTTATTTGCTAAAAAAAATAATGTATATTATTAAAAAAATGAAAAAAAAAAACAGTGAAAAGAAAGAATAAAAAGAAAAATTTACTTTGCTAGAAAAAAAATTTTTTGTTTGTTTGTTTTTGTTTTTTTTGTTTTTTTTTTAATTTGAAACTTTAGATAACATTTGAACGATTTAATGGGATCTACCATAATAATATTATTGTTTATTTTGTTTTATACGATGAAAGCATTTCGACTTTTCGAAAAGTTCGTTTTTCTCTTTTTTTTTTTGCTTTGTTTATTTTCATTTATCTCTAAATTATGTTTTAACACCGTATTTTATTTCAAATGACATATTTAATTTCAAATATTACTGGAAAGAAAATCAATAAATAAAAAGAGAAAAAAGACACTTGGCATCAAATTCATATTTTATTTATATGAAAAAAGATGAAAAAAAATTTTTTTTTTTTTTTGGAAATGAAAAGATGGAAAGAAAAGGAAAAAGAAGAAATTAAATTAAATTAAATTGAACGAAAAAATCTGTTAATCTATTTCACATTAATCGATATAAATAATTATTTATTTATTTTACTATTTTGTCTTACAATTATAATTGTAAATTTAATTGCAATTATAATTGAAATATAAAAATTTAATGTAAAGTAAAATGTAAATTTTTTTCAAAATAGTTTGATGATATTAAAGAATTTTAATTTTTTCTATTTTTATTAAAATGAACGTTTTTTTTTTTTTTTTTTTTTGTGCAATTATTAATTATAATAATAAAAAATAAAAATCCTTTAAACAGTTTTTATTTTCAAATAAAATTGTTTAAAAAATAAATATTACAAAACTTATTGATACAATTTATATTTGATAAAAATAAATTTCGAATTTCTTCTTTTTTTTTTTTTTTTTTTTTTTTGCAGCGAATGTGATTCACGTACCAAAAAAATCTCAGAAATATTAGACATACTTATCGATAATAGCACTTATGATAAACGTCTAAGGCCTAAACATGGCGAAGAACCAGTAAACGTAGGTATTACGATACACGTGTCAAGCGTTAGTGCTATATCTGAAGTTAATATGGTATGTATATTATTAATTTGTATGTTTGATACGATAGAAATTAATTGAAAGTTATATTTTACAAAACAATTTGAGTAAATTTCAGGAAAATGTTGTTTTTTTTTTCTTATTTTTTAATTTTATACTAATATTTTAGAAATAATTAATTTGTTGAATTTCAGGATTTTACAATTGATTTTTATTTGAGGCAAACATGGAATGATCCACGCCTTGCATTTAGCCATTATTTGTATGATATCGTTGAAAATAATATCGATTCATTAACGGTTAATTAATGTTGTAGAAATTTGCATTTTAATTTTAATAAATTAACTTAATGTTAAATTAAAAGAAATAATTTATTAAGATTTATCTTACAAATAAAATTTTAAAATAAAAATATAGCTAAAAAAGAAAAATTTTTGAAATAAAGAATTGAAATATTTTAATCATTAAATATGTCTTGATTAGCAACAAATAATAAATTATTATAATTTTTCACTGAATCATTAGTCAGTGATCATATTCTGATAATTTTTTACTTAAAATTCAACCTTTATCAATTTATGTAATTCTAAACTAAACAAACAATCAATAACGTTGTTTTCGTTTTTTATTTTTTAATCATTACGAAATGCTTTAAATGTGAGTAATCCAAAAGTAATTTAAACGAAGCTATTTACGTAAATAAGGATGAAAAGGAAAGAAAAAAAAAATTAACTATTTAATTTAAATCTATTGCATATTTTATTTGTTAAAGAAATGAAATTCAATTATAGCATCTTTTTTTTTCTTTTTGGATAATTTATATAAATAAATTATTAATTTTAGGTTGGTGTAGATTATTTGCAAAAATTATGGAAGCCTGATACATTTTTTCCAAATGAAAAAAAATCATACTTTCATATTACTACAACGCATAATTCATTCTTACGCATTTATCCTAATGGTAATGTATTTACCAGTCAAAGGTTTGTTTTATTTTAAAATTGATTATTTACATCAATAATAATCAAAATTTAAGTAATTAAAAATACTAATGAATGAATAATTATCAAATATTTGAGTAAATCGTATAGCTTTTATTAAGAAATAATTGCTTGAGAATATTTAATATTATAATTTCTTAGAATTTGATAATGTAACAATTGATGTAATCAGTAAAATTTGATAGAAATTTTAATTCGTATGCTTGTAGGCTAACTGTGACAGCTATATGTAACATGAAACTTCATCTATTCCCAATGGATTCTCAGAAATGCAAACTTGAAATTGAAAGCTGTTAGTTAAATTCTTTAATTTTCTTGTATTATAAATAACAATAAGTTAGAAAACTTTTAACACTTATGATATTGATTTCTTTAAATAATTAAGTTATGATGGTATTTTTATATTATTCAGTGTTAAACATATAAAAGTATATATTGCAGATGGATATAGTGTATTAGATATCGTTTACTTCTTTAATAATTCAAAAAATCCAGTATCGAAATCAGAATTTGAATTGCCTCAATTTGTACTCATCGATACACAAGTGGCATCACGAAATGTTGTCTTAAGTTCTGGTAAGCACAGTAGAATTCAAAACCTTAAAATTTGCAAAATTTCAAACTATAAAAGATAAAATGAGCATTCATACAGTAAAGTATATTTATTTTGTAAATTTACTACTCATTAAAAAATCTTTATGTATTTTAAAGTCTTTTTTTTTCCGAATTATTTCACTTTATTATTTAAATTTTCAACTGTTAATATTTTAGGCAACTATTCACGTTTAACTTGTGCATTTTTATTCAAACGAAATATAGGATTCTATATTATTCAAGTTTATTTACCCTCAATTTTGATTGTTGTCATCTCATGGGTATCTTTCTGGCTTAATCGTGATGCAACTCCAGCACGAGTAGCGCTAAGTGTACTTACCATACTTACTATGACTACACTTACTGCAACAACAAATGTTAGATTTCTATCTTTTCTACAACTTTATTCATTAAATTTTAATTTATTAAGAAAAAAAAAAATCCCGTTCAAATTTAGAGTTCAAATCAATTCAAAATATATCATATATCTATTCTTCGAGTATATCCTTTTTTTTTTTTCTCGAAATTTAATATCAAAATTGATTGAAAGAAAATTAATTAATTATTTCCTATTTAATTTTGAAATGATTAAATTGCAGGCTTCAATGCCGAAAGTTTCTTATGTTAAAAGCATCGACATATTTCTCGGTTAGTTATAATATATAAAAATTTATTAATGAATAAAAGAAAATTATTCGTTTCAATTCTTAAACTAAAATCTTCCATTTCGAAGAGTTTTAACACAACAACAAATAATAATAATATTATTATTATTGCATAGGAAAGTAGAAAGAATAACTTTTAGGTGTATCATTTGTTATGGTATTCAGTTCATTACTTGAATTTGCTGCTGTTGGATACATTAGTAAAAGGATAAAATTGATTGAAAGAAAACAAAAAGATTTGCATAGGTAAATTTTATTCACATATTCAAATTTGTTCTTATTTATTTTTTTCTTTCTTTGAAATTTGCAATAAATGCAAGTTTTAGGAAAAATATATTTCCACCATTTTTTTTTTTCTAGTTTCAAATTAACTTTATCGCTTTTTCAAAAAAAGAAAAAATAATATAATAAAATTATTTCGAACAATAAAGAAAGAATTCTAATTAACTCTCTTGTATAACTTACAAAAATCACTACGATTATTTTTAAGGAAGTTACCAAGTACAGCACCAGATTGCTTCTATACTATGCCATCAGCAACAAATGATACCATAATTCCGCTTTATCATCCATTTTATTCATCTCGTGATAAAAATTCCATCCTATATAACGGCGGTGAAATTAAACCACCTGTAATTCTAAAAAAAGTTAGTAATATTCATAAATGAATACGTTGAAGAGATAACACTTTAATATACGATCACATTTCATAGCATATATTAAGTGCCATAAATTATTATATTTAATATATAACATTTGAAAATTTATCATTTACAGCATCGCAAAATACCATAATCATACCGTAAATTGCATCACTATAGATACTGTAATTAAAATATATTATATCAAAGTGATTACTATAACTTGGAATTCATCAAATATTGAATAATTTCTTGTAGTATTAACTGGTTTATACAAATGTAATGATTGTAAACCTTATCGATTACACTGATAACATTGATAATTTACAAAAATAAAATGTATAAATGGTAGAATGCCAATTCAGGGTGAATGCCAATGTCCAATACCACCACCATCACCACTACCTGCAATTCATGCAGAAGAAACTTCAAAAGAGGAATATATGATATTATTCTGTGTGATACGACCTAATAAAATAGACAAATATTCGCGATCTATTTTTCCTTTGGTAAATAATTCATAATTATTTATAAATAATTAAATTGTGAGATAAAAATTTAAACCTAATCAACTTTACAATGCGTCCTCTTCTATTCACTTAATTCCATTAGAATTTAGTTAAAAAAAAAAGTTTCTCAAATACATTTTCAATTTCAGATTTTCCTGGTATTCAATATAATATATTGGTTTTACTACTACAGTATCAGTGGTACAGAACTTACAGATACAGATTTGATGTGAAATAATTCATTCAATTTCTCACTTTATTTATCATTTTTCTCTTATGTAATTTCAATCCTCAGGGAATTAATGTTATCCGTAACAGAACTAATATTTTGATTCATGTTTCTTTTTTTTTTTTCTTGTAAATTTTGATGTAGTTTCAAAATAAATACTTTTTTATATGTTTAAAGTTATGAAATTAAAATCATTTCATACTTATTTTATTACCGATGTTCCTTTCATCGTAGTATATTTCGCTGAGTAATTTTCTAATAAATTTAATAAACTTTTTTTTTAAAAAAATAGATGATATGGAAAAGTATCAATTTATTACACTCATAATGAATTAAATCTCATCCAATTCTAAAAAATTAACTATAAAAAATTAATTAGATGATAAATTCGAAATAATAGAAATACTGCTACAAAATTTTTATACACTATTAATTACATATTATTAGTCAAAAAACTAATTACAAAAGTAACGCTACGAAAAAATAAATAGATGCTAGACTTGAAGTAACACAAAATAATGTTACAAAAGATTAATTATATGCTATTAATTAAATACAAGAGTAACGTTACAAAAAATTAATTACATATTATTAATTAAGAAACTAATTACAAAAATAATACTACAAAAGAATTAATTACATGCAAAACTCGAAGTAATAAGAAAAAAAAAAAAAAAAAAGGAAACTAAAATAAGTGAAAACATAAAAAGCAACGCTAATTTTAACAAATTGCGTTATTTGTTTCTGACGGACCGCAAAAATATAGCGTGAAATCCGTTAATTTAAGTATAATATTGAGTAAACTATGAATTTAAATTGTTTTCATCATTTTTTTTTTTTAATTTAGTAAAGCAAGTCTTTTTGTTTTATTTTTTCCTGATATCAATTTATCATTTAATTAATTATCCAAATAATTATCAAAAGTAGTTGAGAATAAAAGAAAAGAATGGGAAGCAAGTTAAGAAAGGGAAAGCTAACGCTTACTTTAACAGTGACGATTTAAATTTAGTTGCAGATAAAGAAGGGAAAATGGTTAATGTTTCTAAAGAATTATTGGATAAATTTTATGATCTTGCTGATTTCGATCAAGATAACCGTCATAATGCTGTGATTGCGATTTTGGATGAAGTAAGTCGTAATTAAATTCTGAAACTCTCATTATTTCATCTACAAATTAAATGACTTATAAACTTCAAATTGTAATCCTTTTTCTTCCACTCTTTTTTTTCTTTTTTTTTTGCAAATGGAAGAATTCTTTTGCATGACTGATATTCAAAAAAAAAAAAACCTAATTCTGCTTTTTCTTGTATGGTACTTATGAGTGAGATATTTATTATATTAATTTAGCGTTGCATCGATGCATAGACTAATAGTAAATCATTAGTTTGAGTAATAAGTTAGAATAGAATGATGAATTCAAACTTCTCATTTAGATAAGATATAAGAGAATTTAAATGAAAGTTCTTTTTCAGTTTGAACAGAATGGTTCATATTTGATGGAAAGATTGATTTCTGGATTAGCTTCATCACGTGCTGCTGCACGTCTCGGTTATACAAATGCACTTACCATTATTCTTTCTTCATTTGGAAAAGATTGGCCGGTTGAAATGTTATTTGAATTGGCCGATCAGAAGTTGCCGTTAAATAAAGCAGTTGGTTTTTCAGTTTTCTTTTTTGTTTTCAAAATTGGTATTTTAAGTGTCTTTTTTATTTTTAAAGTATTTGTTACTTTCTTCTTCTTATTTTTAATGATAATACATATTTTTTCAAGCAGGGTGGTATGGTTTTTGTCTTGAGTATAATGTGAGAGAAAGAGTAGCTTTAAAGGAAAGTAATTCAAAAAATTCAGTTGTTTCATTCGTTTTATTGTATGCTGAACTTTTCTTAGTGGTTATGATTTTACTATAAAATTATTGCATTTCAGGAAAGTCCTGGTTCTGTATTGGGTCAACATTTATTACATCTTGCAATGGTGAACAGCGATGCATATGATGAGGCATATATGTTTACACTTTTTAGTTATCTTTAGGATTTTTTGATCCATTTCATATTTTGTTTCAAGTAAACTATATCAGTTTTAGGCTTTATTTGAAATAGGAAGGCGAGAAATGAGCTTGGCAGAGAAGCAAAGTGCATTGGCATATTCCATAGCTAATTTATTAGCTCAATGTGCAAATAAATTGCGTGGAAAGAGATTTGCAAAGAATTTTTGGCCCCTTGTGAAAAATGAAGTTACGAAACCTCTAGATTCAATTAATCCGGAATGGTTCTACTTTGCCCTGCTTGTTATGGAGAAGCATAGTGTAAGTTGAAGATTTAAAAGTAAAATTTCGAGAATGAAGCAGTGTTAATCACTTATCAGAAATCTGAATAAATCGATCATCGTTTGCTGCAGGATACGTTGAAAGCTGAGGTGTCATTTTTGTCAACCAGCGGAAAGCTAAATATTTCCGATGAAGACTGTGATGCAGTTATCAACATTTTAAAGGTTATTTTAGACTATTATTTCCACATGTCGTAAGTTTTATTTATCATAAATGATATCGATCATTATGTAAGATGAGAAATGATTAATTTGAGGTGAATCTTGTTTTATACTTTTCAGGCGTTAGTACTAAAACGCTACATTTTTTAAAAATTAATCAAACTGTTTCATTCTAAACACAAGAAAGTTTTTGAATAATATTGAAGCACTTTTTAAGAAAGCAAGTGGCTTTGCTGAGAACGAATTAATATCAAAATTATTAATTCTCGCGAGGATATCGAGGAATTTCGAAACTGTTTATAGTAAAGTTGTCGAAAAATGGTTGTATCATGGCGATTTACACAGAGTAATGATTAATTTCAGTCATAATAAGATGCTAATAGTTAACTTTGTGGATTTCTTACGAGAAATCTAGATTAATCTTGATTTATCTATATTCTATTAGAAATGCTTTATATTGAATAATTTTTAACTTTGATAATAATTTGTCACTGCTGGCTTCCATTAAATACGAGTTTCAGGTCATATCGCGCGCTCTACCATTTATTAATACGATGCTACAACAAATAGATTTTGAAAGTGATGAGGTATCCGTTTTGAATTGTCAATTCCTTACTATTTTTCTGTGTTCTCATCTAATTTTGATAAAAAGCGTGGAAGTATTATGTGCTTTTTCTTTTCAAGAATTCTTTAATAGATTTTCAATTTCCTATTATTCCTCTAAAATTTGTTCATTTATTTAGTTAGTGGCTGTGTTTTCTCCCGAATTTGTGCAGTTGTTAAGATCGATACGAAAGAGCAACGAATTTCGTTTCTTATTCTCCATGATTGAGGCTATTCTTCTTGTTCTTAAAGAGGTTTTTTTTGCATCTTTTTTTTTTTTTCATAAATTGAGCTTCTTTGAATCGGATTTGTTTCTGTAATTTTGTTAATTTAAAAAGGAAAATGTGATTTTTGTTTTTAAAAGAATGTTCTATTTTAGTCGCTTACTTCGAAAGAGTGGACGTCAGCTAACATTGCTAAATTACTTGACAATTTCGATCGCGTTGGAGATGGAAATTTTGATGAATTTATCGGCGGAAATGTTAAAATCACAGAAAAGATTCTACTGCAATTACATAGTGATGCCCACGACATAATCCTTGAGGTAATTAATAAATTTAATCGATTACTAAGTAACACGCTTCAAATATTGAATCATATTACAAAACTTAATTGTTCTCTCTTTGACCAAATCTAAAGAATTTGTTTTTATAGGCTCTGAAAGGAGGTGGTTGGAGATTAAGACGGATAACAAATGTATTTCTGCATTGGCCAATAAACATCCAGGAAAGTGTCTTGAAACTATTATTTAAACACGGAAAGTGGACAGAGGAAGTAAGTTTTTTAACTTATTGGCTTGCCATTTATCCGTTCTATCTTATAAAAATAAGGTTTGAAATTTTTTTGTTTTTTGTTTTAATGATTTTGATTTATTTTTTGATTTACTTCTTACGACGTAATCCTTCGAATATTTCAGATGCGCAATGCTTTTTGTTCATCAATTGCTTCCTTATTCATTGTCAGTGTAAGGGCAGGCAGAAATGTGACTGCGATTTATAAAGAAGAACACAAAAAGTTCTTACAAAAATTAAGCAAAAAACAGGACACAGGAATTAAGTTGCCTATGATTAGCGGGTGATTTTTTTTATTCGTTTATATGGCCTCAACTATCTTTTAAATTTGTATATTAAAAGGAAAACTGTTCTTGGTATTGATTTGCATTGTTATTAAGACGTCATGCAGTTGTCTTATATATACATTATTCTATTTGAGCAGCAAGTATCATCAAAATTTTTGCAGACCTTTATCCATTTTTATGAATATGCTTACACTTTGGATAGCTGCAACATCTGATTCGAATGAGCGTCATGCATATTTAAAAGATCTTGCGGAGATAGCAGCAGTTGGTGAAAAAATGGCTGAAAACGACAATAGTAATAATGTGGCGGTAACATACATTATCTTATTTTCAGTTTGTCTAAACACAAATCGTTGTAGAATGTCAATGTAATGCTTTGATTCTATTATATGTGTGATATTCTTTCCTCCTTTGCATTTTCTGTACTGTTTTGGAATGATCTTTATATTTTATTTTCTTTGTCATGATTTCAAATATATTGCAATTGTTTAGCTTTAGTATTTCTTTGTGCTTATATATTTATGTAAAATGCTTTTCAGGTTCTAAATGATATATTGCTTTCTTTATTAAGTCGTCCACATCGATATCATCGTTCAGTCATTCATTATGTCTTTGCTTCGTTTGTTCCACAGATGAAACTAGAAAATCTTCTACAGATTCTTGAGGTTCAATTTTATTGACCATTAAGTTAAATATTTTACATTTACTTTCAAATCTGACTAACTTCAATCAATTAGTAATATATACTAATATATTGAAATTTGTATGCAGCAATATTAATGCCTGAAATTATGCTATAAATATTTTATTGCTTTTTGAAGACTGTCAATCTCAGCAATGAAGAATTAATGCAAGAAAGCAATGTAAGCGAAAGCGATGATGAGGAAGATGAAGATGAGGATGGTGTTGGGGATTCTGAACAAACTAGTGGAGAAAGCAGTGGTTTGATTAGTTTATGTTTATTTTTATGTTAGTTAAAGAAAAGCGTATAAATTATATTAATAATTTATTCCAGAAATCAATAATAATGACGATATTACGAATGAACATGAAGAGACAGATGAATCTGAATTTGAAGACGAAGATGAAGGAGAAACTGAAGTTGATCATGAATTTGTCAATAACCTGAAAAAAGCACTTGGTTCTGCTGCTGCTCATTCAGATGATGGCAGTGACAAGGTCACACGAGTTTCTTAAAAATTTCTATTTGATTGAAATTATGCCAGGTTAACGATAGCCTTTTCTGAAAAATGAACTTTGTTTTGGCAGTCTCTGATTTCTTTCAGTTTATTCTCTTTCAAACGATCCATTTATTTGAGAAAAAAATCACTTTCTAGGACAGCGTATCATCCACAGTAAGTGATGAAACAATGTTTCGCCTGGATGAAGGCCTAGCAGCTGTATTTCGTAAAAGGATGAAAAATTCGCGAACTCTAAGTGCATTCTTAGTAGAACAGGCTCAACAGTTTCGTGCTAAATGTTTTGATTTATTATTGATAGCGGTATCTCATCAGGATGCAGCATACACAACAGTGGTATTATCCATTTTCTTTTTTTCTTTTTGGATTTTTTTTTTTTGCAATGAAATAACAGTAAGAAAATTATGTGTTTTGCAGGATCTTATTTTACCTTTAATTGAGTGTGCTCAACAAGCTCTACGTAGAAAAGACGGTGAATTAACTTTCAAAAAAGCAACAAACTTGTTGGAAATTATTATAAAGCATAAAAAGGTATTAAATATTGTTTATACTATTCGGCCTATATTTACTTTTCTGTGCTAAATTTTTCATTATTTATATTTATTTAGAGTGAGTTAAATGAAAAGAATGCTGTCAAACTATTGGATGAACTTGTTCTGAAGACATCACAAACTGTAAATCCTGTTATGAGGAATATCCTTGGCAGTGTTGCGAGTTTTTTAGTAAGTCTTTTGTTTTTTGTTTTTCTCAAAAACATATACAATATCAATTGGTTCATTTTACTTTGCCAGTTTTAGTTCTCAGGCTGTTATGATGCAAAAGAAAATAATGTTGCGGAGAATATGCGCACAAAAGTAATCACATTGTTGGAAAAATACATGAATGATAACAAAAATCAAATATTAAGCGAAATTGTCACTGCTCCTTTTATTAAGTATCCGGTAATTTTTTTAAATTATTTAAAAATTCAACTTAATATAATCTGAGTCAATACAACATTCTGCTAAAAATTGTTTCATAATTTATAATTTTTAGCATGCTTTGTTAAGCGAACTTCCACGAATCATCGATTTTGCCTTTAATGAAAATATTCGAACATTTCAAAGAGTATGTTTATCACTTTCAAAACTATCTTTTTGTATTTGTATTATTTATTTTATGATTGTTTTTGCAATTACTATTTATGATCTTTGTTCACAACAAACACATATAACGATCAAAAGATCGTATAGGCTTGCATTTGTAACTTTCGCAGTAAGGGAATTAGTACTTTGTGGGATGAATGATTTCTATCAATCATTGGTTTTATTTTTCATTTCAAATCCTCTAGTCTTACACATCAAACAACTGCTATTTGGTATTGGTATCATCAAGAGGCCAATTTATTTTCTTTCAAGCACTAATATTTCTCAAATCAGAATTTGTATTTTCACTTTTTTTTTTTTTTAGATTGAAGCTCTATCTTGCACAGTGGCCTTTTTGCGGAAGGATTTGGTGAGCTTTATTTTCTTTTTTTTTTCAGATTTTTGTAGATATTTAATTTATTAGTGACAACAGACACTCAAAATTTCTAGAACGAGAGCAGTAGCATTTATTCATATGCATTTTTATAACTGTTTAAAATTAAATAATACGAAAATGAAAGTTTGCAAAGGCACACTGAATATAAGTTAAAGAAATAATTTCTGCTGGAATGAAAAAAGTTTTTTTTTTTTTTTTTGATTCTTATGTATAGTCACACTGAGGATAAAATTATGCAGGTTACATTTAAATTTTGAAAATCACTAAGCAAATACACTGGATTAAGCTTTCGCTTTTCTTGTTTGGCAAGTTCAAATTTCGATTTAGTATTAATTGGACTTGTTATAGCGCAAACACCACTTATACAAGACTGTATGTAAGAGGACGAAATTTTAATGCATAGGGAAGAAATTTTAAAATCAAGCTGGAACACATACACACACACACAGTATTACTACTATTCATGCGGATGATGCACTGAACAGTGAGCAGTATATGAGCAACCATTCAGATGAATCGATTGAAACGATAGTTTTAACAAAAGTTCGAGATTTGTTTCAGATGCTTAGATTGCAAGGAAGTTTTTAGGTTTCAGATTACATAGTGAGATGTTGTCAGTCATTTAAATTGAAATTTGATATTTTGAAGGAGTACAAGAGTATATCTGCATCAAATAAAAATGAAAGATTGCATGAAAAACGAATTGAAAGGACAACAAACTTGCAAAACAAATTTGGCGGAAGCTAGTGTAAAAAGATAAATTATAGGTGAAGAATGAGCAGCCTGATCGGCAAAAGATATGGAAAAAAATTGCCAAATGTTTATGCTCTTTTGCGAGCAGATTCTTCTCAAATTTAAATTTTGATAATTCAAAACCTCGATTTTTTGCATATTTGGTTCGAGTTCTTACCTCCTTTATTTCAATTAGCGAAGAATCAAGCAAAGTAAGGATTTTTTTTTTTTAATTTTTATTTCTTCCATTAAGTTATTATTTGCGTCAGTGATGTCACATTTCCTGTTTGTCAAAATATCTCAAAATGAGATTGAAAATATTTCAAAATGAAATTGAAGAAAGAGTGCAAAATTTCTTTCTTTTTTCTTTTTTTATTTAATATTTAATCATTTGCAGCAATGCTTACAAGAATCTTTGACTGAAGTATTAAAAGAATTGTGCAACAACACTGAATTTTGGAAAGCAAGCGATAGACTTAAACGTTTTAATACTGCCTCGCAAAGTATTTGTGGTCGAAAGGCTTTAGCATCACTCAAACACTTGCTTAGCATTTTGGAACCATAAGAAATGTTTGATATGATATTAACATGCTCTTTGTTCTGCATTATCTCCATATATTCTCCATTTTGATAAGGAGAGAAGTACTGTCCAATAAATGAAATTGAACGTGAGAAACTGAAATAATTATATAATAATAATTCGGAATCAGTTTATCATCGTTTCATTTAACCTTATTACTTTAATTTTCTTTTATACAGTTGGTGATCTTCTTTTTTTTTTTTTTTTTTCGATGTATTTTCGATGATTTGATCACTTTGTTTTGTAAACAGTTTGTTGAGTTTTTGATAAAATTTACATTATGGTTGAAAAAAAAAGTTACAAAATTTTAATAAACTATAAGAATAAGTAATTTTTGCAGAAAATTAGCGAAGATGAAGAGTTGATAAGATGAAATGATAACAAACCGAAACAGGGAATACAATTCGAGCGATAAGATCCACTCGATTATGCTTACAAAAAGTAGCACATTTTAGTGGACATTTTGGTTTAGCTACCACAAATACCGAAACATCTTGTTCGCATGTACATTCATCTATACGAGCATCTATAATAATTTATTTATTAGCATGAAATTTATTCCAATTCTTTCTTTTTTTCAATTTTTACTTCTTTATACTTATACCTTGAAGTAAATCTGGTGCTTGTAATTGCGGTGTAAGTTCAAAAATATTTTTGCTTTTATTCTTCTTCTCATCTTCATATTTCTTTCTGGAATATGTTACAGTAGCATATTCGATAAGTGCTAATACCACATTTAAGTAACAAAATCCAAGATAAACATCTACAGCCTGAAATATCAAAATATTTATTGAATTAAAATGTATGTTAAAAGAAAATTGTATTTATGTATAAAAATGAAAAATTTTATTCGAAACTTACTGAAATAAGCAACCTTAATGTAGGAGACAGGTGGTAATCGTCTATTTGTACTCATCAGAAGATGTGTTTCACTCAATATAGTAAATGTTCCAATAACGGTACGTGATGGAGCTGATTCAGGATTGATCCAGAATGATACCCAGCTAATAAAGACGACAAGTATTGCAGGTATGTAAATCTGAATCATGTAAAAGCTAAATTCTCGTTCGAATAAGAATTGTGCCCATAAACGTGAATAAGAACCTAAATAAATTTCATCATTAATCAATTGTTTTTTTTTTTGCACAAAAAAAAAAATTTAAATTTAATGCATTTACATTTTAATGCTTTCAACCATTAACTATACATTGTAACGTTTTTTTTTTTTTTTTTTTTTTTTTAAAGTATAATTTCTTTTATTAACTAATAATTTTTATTTATATTAAGCTTTTCTATCTATGATATTATTTTCAATGAAATATATTGACATTTCTAATTTTTAATAAAAAAAAAAAAAGAAAAAAGTATTCCATATTATTTACTTTAATCTTAAAATTAATCTATGATGAATTAATGAAATAGTTTTGAAAAATAAAAAATTATTTTAATAATATAAGTAAGAATTAATAATAGACAAACCAGATGAAGTTGTTGCTATTGTTTTATTAATGCATAAACTGGTAAATCGATAACTGGTCAATTCGAATGGTTCAACTTTGACCGCTGCTTCACAGTGGACATCTTTTAGTTGACACCAATGATAATGTATTGTTGCAATAGTATAACCATCTCAATTTTTTGTTCTTTTTTCTTCTTTTGTTTTATTTTTTATTTTTACTTATAATTCTTTTTCTTTTTATTAATAATAATCCTAAAGAAAAGGAAAAATTTTTGAAAAATTATTTAATCTGAAATTATTGTTGAAATGTGATTGCATACAAAATTTGTCATTATTTTATATAATTATTTTATATAATTTAATCAATAAATATCTATCTTAATGTCAAATTATTCAATAGTTTCTTTTTTTTTTTCAGAAATTTAAAATAATTGAATTTAAATCTAAAATAAGAAGTTAAAGTTAAATTTGCAATGTTAAATTATGAGCAACACTTTCTTAATTCTAAAATTATATATTATTTTTTTTATTTTAAATGAACACATAATCTTTCATTTCTTTCTCTTTTCTTTTTCTTCATTAAATGCTTTTTTTTTGAAAAATTTATCGTTTCAAAATTATTCACATCTTTTAATCTTTCTTTTTTTTTTCCATATTATCGTTTATATTTCGTAGATACTTATGCAAATTTTTTAAACAACCCATTTTGATATAATATAATTTAAAAAAAAAAAAAATTTTTCAGTGAAAATAGAGGATAAAAAAAAAGGCTAGATGCACCAGGTCTATTCATACATACATACATATATATATATAAATTAAAAAATTACAAAACAAAATAATCAAATTACAATTACCATAGTAATCTCAAATTATAAACAAAATATTAATTAAAAGAGCAATAATTATTATTTATAAAGTAATAAGCATGCATGTGCATGCATGCATGCATTATACTTCCTATATATTGCATATTATCACGCAACACAAAAGTGAAATAATAAATATATTTGCAACTACATCAATATACATTATCAATTATCAGTTATCAATCATGAACAATAAATTATTAATTAATTCATTTATATTCAATTATTTATTTAATTTTAGAAAAAAGCGACAAAATTGATCAAAAAAATAGGCTTGATCTTACTATGATTATCATTTGATTATCCTCGTTTGATTTGTTTGCATATATATGTTATATACATTTATTACTATTTTTTTATTAATCAAATAATGTATATTCACTGGTATCCACGAATGAACTAAGCACTGTCATAATTGTCCAATAAAATACTGAAATTATAAATTAAAATTAAATTTGCTTCTATTCATATCAATTTTATGTTTACGAAACAAAAGAAACAAAAATCATCTTGTGTTGCTTATAAAGTTTTTATTTTCATTTGAAAATTATACTAAGTTAAAAATTTTTGATCATTTAAAAAACTTTATTATATAAAATTGATATGTATTTTTTTAATTCTGTTTTAAAATAAACATTTCATATTTTATCATTATCATAATCTTTTTTCCCTTTTTTTTTTTTTTTTTTCGTTTTTATAGCAAAAATTATTCTATTTATGATTAGTAATAATAATAATAATAATAATGATAACTGCTAAATTTATTATATTGAAAAGAAAAGAAAAGAAAAAAATTACTTACAATTAAAAGTGAAAAATAGCATAGGGAAGAAGAAGCGTGAGCATTTATCAATTTTAGACGGCGTCACACTTCTACACGTACGTGATGCTCGTTTTGGTTTCATGAACGGCGCTGGCCATAATGTTCGATCTGTCACCAATCTCGGATTCTGTATGAGCGGTATTGTACGACAATCACATTCTGGCATCATTGCTTCTGTTACACTCTGTTAATATTACATTCATTAAATTAAAAAAAAAAAAATTTAATTAATTGATATTTTTATTTAAATTTAAAAAGAATTAAAAACTTTCTATATTTCTGATTTATATCTAATAATATTTTATAATAACAGAATCAAAAAAAAAAAAAAAAAAAAAACAAAAAAAAGAGGGAAAAAAGAAATTGAGAAACAGCTATATCTGATAAATGAATTGATAAATGATAAGGAGAAAATAAATGTGCTAATCAGTAAATGATAGGATTTTTCTTTATTATTAATTTAAAATATAATTAACTTGTATTTTTAATTACAAATATTTGTAGTACAGAAGCTTACAATGTTAGGATTTTGACTTGGTCCACCAAGGAACGTATCCATTTGCTGAAAATTTTAATAGTTGAAAAAAAAAAAAAAAAAAAAAGTGTTAAAGCATAAAATAATTAAAAAGACATTTCATGCATTTTACGTGAAAACATTTACGTGTTCACCTTGGACAATACCGTTAGCTTGCTATTGCATGCAGCGTGACGCTAATTAGCTTTTTGCTATTAATCGGAAATGCAAATTTCATGTTTGTTATTTATTTAAATTAGCTGCAATAAGATCACTTTTTTTCTCTTTTTTTTTTTTTGAAACCAAACTTACTTTTTACTATTACTCTAATGATTACAATCTAAATAAACTAAATAATATATTAATTCATTTTTTTTTTAAACTAACCAACAGTTTTCTGATATTTAAAAGTTAATTTATTAAAAAATGCTTATATTTTATTGCAAAATTTTAAAAATTCACTAAAATTAATATTCATATTTATGAATATTATAATAATTATTACCTGCTATTAAATTTATTATCTTTAAAATAATTGCTTCATCTAATTATTATTAAAACAATTATTTTATCTTAGTGAAATGAATTACCTGTGTACGAATGAATTTTTCATCTTTTTTATTTGCAAATTTTTTGCAAAGTAGTGATAATGTGTGCATGGGTAGGTTAAAATAGAGTGATAACTAAGCGCTATTTGATGATGATATGGTCTACTTAGATCACTTACTTTGATGGAGGATTTACCCGGCGAAGCATAAGTATCATTGATAAGAGTCATATTTTGATATGACTGAAATTATATTTACTCTTTCATATCCCTAACTTTTTGTTGTTTCATTAAATTTGCGTTTTTTCTTTTGAAGAAAAAAAAAAAAGTTTATTATTTTTTTTTTCTTAAAAATAGAAAAAAAAAAAGGAAATGTAATGTTGAAATTTGAAAAGAAGAAAAAATACCATTTTTGTTTCAGCACTAGAAGTAATTTGACCGTACATTGGCATTTCAACAGGCATTCGTTGTTCCGCTTGTTTACGTCGCCTTTCACGTCTTTGCGCCAATTTTTTATTCATATAACTAACTACTGCATATTCAATTAAACTTGCAAATACCATTACAAAACTGAAAAAAAATTTTTTTTTTTCCTTTTTCTATTATTATTTCTTAAAAAAAATTTATTCAACCAATCTTCAAATTTTTTTTGCTATTTTAAATTCCTTTTATTTATTTATTTATTTTTTTTGGTTTTTATAAGTTAAAAAAAGCTATAATATTTGTAATATCTTTGAAAATTTTAATTTCATATTACAATTTATTATGACATTCTTTTGCTTTAGCATTTATCTTATTATTAACTATAAAACTAACCAAAAATTCAAGAAAACATCAAGACCTTTGATATAACTAACTTTTGGCATTGCATTCTAAAAAATAAGACATAATTAATTAGCTAATTATCAAATAATTTTTTTGTTTTCAAAATTTTATTACTTATTTAGAAAAGTAACGTTTATATCTATACTTAAAAATTCAATCATTAAAAAAAAAAAAAAAATGAAAAAAGAAGGAAAAATAAAACATTTTATTAGACTATGAGAAATTTTTGCTAACAATTTCGAAAATTTTCATAATTATCACTTAAACTAATTAAAAATTTATTTTTTAAATTTTATTTAAAAAAAAAAAAAAATGTTTACATTAGTTGTAGTAATAAGTGTTGTCATTGTTAATACAGTAGTAACACCAAGGCCAACTCGTGCTGGTGATGCTTCACGATTAAGCCAAAATGATACCCAAGAAATGGTGACAATAAGCATTGAAGGAATGATAATATTCATGAGGTAGAAGCCAAGATTACGACCCAACAGCACTTCAAAATATAATCGAACATATACACCTGTAATAGTTATATTTAATTATTTATTGTATTAATTGTTTAGTATTATTAAATTTCAAATAATTATTGCTAATACATCTAATTTTTTTTTTTTTTTTCATCAAATTTCATTTTATTTCGTTTCATTCATTCATTTCTTTTTTCTTATTTATTTATTTAATTTTTTTTTTTTTACTTTTTATTAAAGTGCATAGAGCAATGAAGCGAAAATTAATTGTAATTTTTAAACAGAAATTGCTCATTTCATTTTTTACAACTAAATCATTCAGCGTTAATAATTTCAAATATAAAAGTTTATCTTATCTTCAGAGGTTTCCTTTTTTTTTTTAACTTTTTCTTATCGAAATGTTAAAAAAAAAAAAAAAATGAGACGATAGAATAGACAAAAAGAAAAAAATATTTTTTTTTTATTTTGAAATTTTTATTACAAGAAAAAGGAGAAAAAAAGAAACTTTATAAATAATAACCTTTTCTAAAAAAAAAAAGAAATTTTTTTAGAATATATTGATTCCTCTCTCTTTCTTTATTTCCATCTCTCTCTCTCTCTCTCTTTCATCATTTTTTTTTTTTTTTTGTAATCAAACATTTACTTATTTGTTACAAAAAAATATAATTTTAATGAAATTTCATTTTCATCTCATTTTCAGCAATTTTTTTTTTAATAAACTACAAAAAAATAATTTTATTTTTAATGTAATTTATTCAATGCTTTTTTTTTTCTTATCATTATATTTTAAATATTTCCCTCAGTTTTTTTTTTAAGTTTTATCTTTCCAGGAAAATTTGAAAGCAATAGTTGATTGATTTTTTTTTGCTTCTGAGTGAATAGCACTAATTTCCATATATAAATAAATGTATAAATAATATGTGATTGTATATAAATGTAAATTTAAATAAATAAATATATAAAATATACATGTAGAATGGAAAAAAAAGAGGAAAAAAGATAAATAAAATTTGAATGGTACATAAACATGGCCAATAGGCTAATATAGGCTTCTTCTTCTCCTTTTGGCTTTTGGCTTCTGGCTTCTAGCTTTTGGCTTAGCTTTACATTTATCAAAAGTAAAAGAAGGATAAAATAACTTTCCAAACTTTCATATTCTCATGAATCATAAAATTTATTGAAGAAAATAAAGGAGAAAAAAAGGATCACAAATTTTTTAATTTTTAATGGTATATATGAAAAAAAAAAATGGAAGAACAAATAAAAAAGTAAATAAGCATTTTTTTTTTTTTGACTATAAAATTTTCTTTTTTTCCTATTATATCAAAAAAAAAAAAAAAAAAAAACGAAGAAATTTATTGATTTAGTTTTTTAATTTTAAATTATAATTAGAAGGTTTTTTTTTTTATTTGAAGCCAAAGTTATGTTTATTTTAATTTTATTTTTATCGTATTTTACCATTACATAACTAATTTATTCATGCATTTTATATAAACAATAAAAAAAAAGACATTTAATAATCGAAATAACAATATTTTTGGTTATGTTTTTCTCTTCAAAAAAAAAAAAATTTTGAAAATTTTGCCTATTATAAACTCAATAATTTTAATTTATCTTTTTTCTTTTGTTTCAGCTTTCAAATTTCTTTTTTTAACTTTTTTTAAATTAATTTTTTTATCAAATTATCAAAAAACAATGTCATATCTTCATTATTGTCATTATTGTTGATGAATAATAATAAAAATGATAAGGTTGATAATTAAAACCACTTTTTTTAAGAGAAAAAAGATAAGAGGAAACTAACCTGAAGAAGTAGTTGCCCTGGTAACATTTACCCGATAACCGACCGGTTTAAATTGTGGCAGCGAAATATTCTCGAACCCGACTACTTGACCCTGATCCCTACGATCTTTGCCCCAGAATAAAGCTATATCAGCCGTTGTATAACCATCTGAAAACGAAAAACCATAATATGTAAGGAAATTTTTGTATTTTAAAAGTCTTTAAAATATTTTCTCGAAGTCTTTTTTTTTTAATATTTTCTCGAAGTCCTTTTTTTTTTTTTTTTTTGAAATTAAATGCAACAAAAATTGAAAAATGATGTGCACCAGTGTCATATATAAATGTGTGCAGCAGTAAGTAGCAATATCAGTAATAATTAGCATAAACATAACATAAATCAAAAACATAAATACAAACATAAACATTAAAATATAAGCATAAAATGATGGAAGCAATGTTAAAAAGAATTATTAAATTAAGCAATAAATTTAAATTTATTATTTTGAATAAGGAAGAAAAAAAAAAAAACAGTGCTATGAGAATTTAAATTAGTAATTTGGGAATTGAAAAAGCAATAAATGTTGCTTTGATTAGTTTAAAATACTTCAAGTGATATGTTGAAAGATAGAAAAAAAATACCAAATATTATTTTTATTATTATTCAATTTTTTTTATAAAAATATGTTTCTAATTATAAATTTCAATAAATCTAATATAATTTCATTTTTTTTTTTTTTTTTTTTGACAAATTACTCTGACAATCAATTGTTAACTTTAGGAAAAAACTCAAATTTTTTTATTTTATTTTTTTTTGTTGTAATATTTCAAACTTTCAAAGCTTTTTTAAGAAAAAGAAAACGAGCAATAAATAAAAATATTTAATGAATAAGTTGTTGCAATTATCAATCAAATCATTGATAAGTATTTTCGGGATACGGTCATTTGTTATTATTCACTACAAAAATCGGATGACCCTGTCCTGAAATACTTATCCTATAATAATGCCAGAAAATAGTGATTATTAAGTTAATAATTCTATTAGTAATCGATTGATTGCTATAATCAGAGAATATAAAATCATTCAAACATACTTTTTTACTCAATATGAAATGAAACAAATTAACTTAAATCAAATAATGTAATATGAACTGATTGATTACTATTAGTTAAAAATTACAAAAAAATGAACAAAGTTATTTAAGGTTAAGCATCAGAATAATAATAAAATTGCTATGTTTAAGCATACGAATAATTATAATAATTAATAATAATAATAATATCACTAATGTATTACTATGATATGTATGATGTTTTTAACAAATTCGAACTTTTTCCCTAAAATTACAATTTTTCATCTTTTTTTATTTATTTATTTTTTTTGGAAAGCGTTTGTTATTCGTATGGATAAATATATTAAATTACAAAGAATAAAGTAGTAAAACGAAAATTGAAAACAGAAAAACAAAAAGGAAAGAAAAATGATAGCTAATAGGTTATGAAATTTGATCACATTTCAAAATTTGTTAATTATTATTTCAATTCTAAATTACTCAATTAGCATTATGATATCTTTTTTTTTTTTTTTTTTTTTAAAATTAAAGTTAAAAAATTTTTTAGCTTCCATCTTCAATTTGACTGTTTGATGAAGTGATGAAAATTAAAGAATGTAATTATTTAAATTGAATGTTGGAAAAAGATTTTCTAAAATCAGAAATGATTTGGAGTTACTTTATCAGGTCAATACATTCATTAACTGCGAAGCAATTAGTGGTAGATAAATTAATTAAAGCTTACCTTAAACATTCAAATTTTGCGCCATGTCTTAAAATAGATTTTATGAAAAAAATTAAACTTACTTGAAACTTGATAACAACATGTCTATCATAAACCATTATCGTATAATCATAATTTTTCTTAAGCACACTAAATAGCATTCAATAGTGACACATTCCCAATTATCATAATTATCAATTGTTGACAATAAACAATAAAATAATAATAACAATTTAGGATATTGAATTGATCAAATATTTCAAGCAATTTAAATACTTATTAATGAATAGCAAATGCATTTACTAACATTATGGAATTTTGTTTCAAATAAATTTATATAATGCTACTATCAGATATTCACCAATTGTATATAATTTAATTTTAAATAAGCATAAAATTGTCTAAAATGAATTTTATCTTTCATCATATTTTTCTTCCATTGATTGATAAGTAAAACTAAATTAATAAAAAATATGTCAAAGAAGGAAATGAAAAACAATGCAATTTCATAATTGAAAATTTTCTACAACTTAAAAATAATAATACAATTCAAAATTTAAAACAATACATTTGAGAGAAGACACTGGTGCACCTTGTAGTAAATCTGGTAATAAACATACAATACAAATTTAATTTATAAATAATTTTTCAAACTGAAGAATAAGTTGAATTATGATGCAAGAAGGATAGTTTCATTTCTGTGCTCAATTTAAGACTTTGTTTTAGATTCAAAAGAAAGAATTTTTTTTTCTTCTTGATCATTAATAATATTAAATTACAACAAAGTTTGAAATTTTATAAATTTTCAGCAAAATGAATAAAGCTGAAAATTCTTTGGTCATCTTGGAAAAAATAATGCAAAAGTAATGTGAGTTAATTTTTTTTTTTTTTTTTTTTAGCAATTTAGAGAAAAAAGAAAGGAATCTTACAACTTTCGATTTCAAGTTTGCATTTCTGTGAATCCATCGGGAAAAGTTGTAGTTTCATGGGACATGTTGCTGTCACCGTTAATCTGAATGAAAATGAGACCAAGTTTTATTGAAATTAACTTTTTGACAATGCTATCAAATCATTATTGATACATTCATTCCGTTTTTTTCTTTTTGATGTCCATTTTTGTCGTTTTATTTGAAAATTCCATTTTAATTTATGCAATTATCAAAAATTTAAATTTAGAAAAAATTTTCACTGTTATCATTTGCATATGGGTGCATAGGATATCATAGAAGGATTGATTATTTTTAGCAGTATCAACTGATAAGATGATAAATACTTTTTTTTTCTTTTTCGTTTTTTCTCATAAAAGTAATCTTAGATCATAATAATCAATATAGTCTCTCACTAAATTTATTGGAAACATTTGCATTGTATAATGGTATATAGTTGTATTAGATTTATCTCTATTTTGAAATATTAAATTAATTATTATTTAGAAAGTCAAAAAAGAAATTTTTCGTTATGTAAATTAATGCAAATTGTTTTAGTCAAATAATGGCAAAATAATTTGTAATCTTTAAAGTAGTAATCATTCACATGAATGATTATTGTTGAGTTTAGTTTTAGCATAATTGTTGAAAGCTGAAAAAGGGAATGACGCATTGTTATTGCGCAATATGCATAAACAACATTTTTGCGCACCAAATTTTAAACCAAACACAAATTTGGTTTAGATTAAAAGGGATCAAAGAGGAATTTCAATTATTTATCAAAATTTAAGCAATATGTAAGCACTAATCCACTTTTTTTTTTTTCTGAACAAAATCCTACTCTTTTCTTTCCCTCCTTCATTTTGTTTCCACAAAATGAGAAATGATGACACTAACTAAACTAAATGGTTTATCCATCTTTTCCTCAGACTTCTTCCATTTGCGTTTAGCTTATCAAAAATTTCAAATTTCCTCCTTTAAGCCTTAATGTCTCTCATTCATCTGTCCAATGTTTCCTAGCCTCATTCATCATCCTTTTATTCATTCATTCAATCCTTTCTTATATAAACTGTCAAACAAAAAAAAAGGAAAAAAAAATTTTTCATACGTTCTTTCTTTGAACATCAATTTTTCTCACTTTAAAATCTTATTCCATCTCTCTATATTCTATCCACCTCTATCATCTTATTCCATCCTTTCCTACCTAATCCTATCCAATTTTATTCTATTCTATACTGTTCACTCATATCTGTCATACCCTTTCCTGTTCCACCTTATTCTATTCTATCCAACCCTATCCTATTCCTCCAGTCTATCTCAGTTTATCCTATCCTACCCTACTCTATTCTATCTCAGTTTATCCTATCCTATCCTACTCTATTCTATCTATCCTATTCTGTTCTATCTCAGTTTATCCTATCCTATCCTATCCTACTCTATCCTATCCTATTCTATTCTATCTCAGTTTATCCTATCCTATCCTATCCTACTCTATTCTATCTATCCTATTCTGTTCTATCTCAGTTTATCCTATCCTACTCTATTCTATCTATCCTATTCTATTCTATCTCAGTTTATCCTATCCTACTCTATTCTATCTATCCTATTCTTTCTATTCTATCTCAGTTTATCCTATCCTACTCTATTCTATCTATCCTATTCTATTCTATCTCAGTTTATCCTATCCTATCCTATCCTACTCTATCCTATCCTACTCTATTCTATCTCAGTTTATCCTATCCTATCCTATCCTACTCTATTCTATCTATCCTATTCTGTTCCATCTATCCATCCATCTACCTATCCTATCTAATCTGTTCTATCCTATCCCAATCCTTTCATATTCTACCATAAAATGCTCCCTCTTAACTAATCAATAGCATCCAATTCTCTTCCCTTTACTAATTACATACTATTGCTGCTCCTTTTGATATCAGCAACTGATAAGATTATTAATGAAAATTTGAGATGAATGGAATGCTTGAAAGAAAAAAAAAAAAGTGGAGAAGAAGAGAGAATTATTGCTAATTTTGGTGTGAATATTTTGTTTTGATGTTTGATGTGATATGATGAGATACACTGATAACACTGATAATGAATGATTGATGATAATAATAAAAGATACCTCAGAAAATATAAGTTCACTTCAATATTTACATGCATTTTTTCATTTTCCTTTTCACTTTTTTCATTTTTTTTTTTTTTTTTTAGACACGTTCTGATGAATTAAATTAACTTCGTTAGACGATTATTTCTCAAGCAAATAATGTTAGAAATAAGAGGAGAAAAAATAGAGCAAAAGAGGGCAGAAAAGTGAAAAGATAAAATAGTCAAACAAATCATTATTGAATATTATTAGGAAATCGATTGATTGATTGATTAATTTAATATGAATATGTGGATTATTGATTTATCTTTTCCCGGTTTTACTTTTTCAAATTAAGAAAAGAAAAAAACAGGATATCGTTATTGGCAATCTTTTCCTAAAATACTGATAATGATGCTGATTGCAGTGTTGATAATTAATTAGTGCTATTGATTTGACGATAATGATAATAATTGTAATAAGAACTTGTAAATAAGAGAAAAAAAAAAAGGAAGGAACAAAGTATAAATTAATAAACTTAAAAAAAAAAATCGAATGTTTGAGAAGTATTGCAAGAAAAGCAAATAATTATAATGAATATGATAGAACCTTTGGGAAGTAAAAACGGTACCATCCGGATCGATTCTTAAAAAGGAATTATGGGTTGTTGCAGTATGAAAGAATGATTTCTTTTCATTCGGAAAAAATGTATCCGGTTTCCAAAGTTTCTCCAAATAATCTACACCAACCTAAAATGGCAAACGATAATATCAATTTCAGGCTGATAATGTTTACTTCAAGATAGTATCGCTTCTAGTATTTGTCTTATTTTGTTTTGTTTTGTTTTTCTTTTTTTTTTTTAGTTTAAAAAATAAAAACAATTATTAAATTTCTTTTTTCACTTTTTTTTTTTATGACATTAACATTATTTTAAAAAATGTAATATTGTTTGCATTCCTTTGATTATTTCCTTATTTACTAATTGAAAATTTATTTTGTCACAAATGCGCATTACAAACAAAGTTGAAGCATTTTTCAAATCAGAGGAAATAAGTTCGTTTCATTTTTGCAAAAATGAAGAGAGAAATTGAAGCATTTTAAAAATTTCGCCATCTTCAATTCAAAGTTCGTTTGTCCCACTTTTCAGGAAAAAAAAAAAAAAAGGGAAGTTTTTTTTGAGCAAAACTACACCATAGTGAACATATATTTCTCATCATCAAAAAAAAAGTTGTTTCGTTTCAGCATTTTTCTTTTTTAAAAGCTAATCAATTTGTTGGTATATTGAAAAAAAAAAAAAAAAAAAAAAAAAAAAAAAAAGGAAACGAAAAAAGATAAGAGCTTAGAAAAGTTTAAAACCATCGCTGAAAGAACAGATAAAAAAAATTTTTGAAGTTAAATCCAGAATAAAGCCATTCCCACCATTTTCAAAACCTCTGTCCTCCTCAGTTATGTTTATCACTTATCCATGAAATAAAAGATTGAATTAAATTAAAATGAATTGAATATATGAATTTAATTGGAATAAGTCAACTAAACTTACTGTCAAAGATTCAATTTTCCCTTTTTGATAGCCATAATACATATCACCAAATGCTAAACGTGGATCTTGCCATGTTTGCCGTAAATAAAAATCAAGTGTAAAGTCCTAAAATTTCAAAAATTTTTCAAACAAAAGTTTTTTTTTTTTTTTTTTCTGAAAGAACCAATTATTCAATTTGAGCAAAATTTGCGTATTTATTTCTTGAAACAGAAGAGAGAAATAAAGAAAATTGTTGAATTTTAAACTTTTGCAATAATAAAATTGAATTTGTTGCAATAAATAACAATACAATGATTATAATTTTAAATGATTATTTTATTACGCATTTATTTTTGCATAATTTTTTTTTTTTAAAAAAAATTTTTTTAGATACTAATTTTTTTCTTTTTTTTCAGTCGACAATTCCTATTAAATTATTTCGGATGGCTTCCTGATATAAATTTTTTTTTTCAGAGATTTCAATATTTTTTTCATGCATATACTAATTTGTATGCCTTCCCTTTCACACTTATCAATTCACAACAATGCAATTTTCCTCTTCAAACGATTTAATGATGGCAGTTCGTTAATTAGTTCTTTGCTAATATTGGATAATTTCATCAAATGCTTCTCAAAATTTATTCACATTATAATCGATAGTAATAATGGCTATATGATATATTAAAATGATTATAAAAGTTAAAACAAAACAAAAAAAAAAAAAAATTTCGTGAAAAATTTCTAATAAATTATATATTTTTTTTCAAATAAAAATACTGCATAAAAAAATTACATTAGAAAAATTTATTATAAATTATTTTCTTAAACAAATGAAATATTCTATGAAAGTTGGAAAAATAAAGCTTTTTCAAAGAAATTCATTATAAATAATATTTTCAAACTCTTATAGAATGATAATGCATTTTATAAAATTTCAATGAATGTGCAACATATTACTTTAATATATAATTATTTGAGTTATTTCTTGTTTTTTGGTCGTTTTTAAGTAACAATGTTACCTTCAACTAATTCAAAAATTACTATTTTATTGTATTTCATATGTAATTTTGCGCTGTTTCTTTTATTTTTTTTTATTTTAATCAAATCTAATTTTATAAACTACTTTTTTCAATTTCATTCATTCATCTTTTCAAAGGAGATAGAAAAGATTACGGTAGCTTACTGTAATAGTACAATTCATTATTAGCTGGTTATACGGTATAAAAATAATTTCAGTTTTATCTACAACACATCATTCATTCATTTTGTAATGTATTTTCATTTATTTTATCTCAAAATTATTTGTCAAACGGCAAAAAAACAAAAAACATCAAATTGACAAGTTTATAGAAAGTACTTAAATTTATTTTTTAAAATGTCGTCAGCTAAATTTTTGTTTAAAAAAAGAGAAAAAAAAAGATAAAAGAGAAAAGAAGTAACAAAATATCATAAAATTAAAAAAAAGGATAAGTTTACCAAACAAAAAAAAAAAAAAATCAAGGAAGTATTCTGTGTTAGTAATGATTTAAGAAAAAAAAGGAAAAAAAAAAAGCTTAGGAAAACATTTCATATCAGTAATGATTACACAGTAATGTTTATTTAAGACTTTTATTGCTTATAATATTATATATTTGATTGATGATAAAAAAGAAATGATAGTGCTTTTTTTGTTTTTTATTTCTGCTATATTTTGATAAAATTTATGAATAATTTCACACACAAAAATTTCATTTTGATTTTAAATTATAATTCTATTTGCAATATTTTGCTAATGATATTTGACATTAAACATTAATTAATTTAATTCGTTTGCGTTTTATTACTATTTTTTAAAATTAAGCTTATATGATGAATTTGCGTTACTCAATAATTTGCAGTAGTAAAATTAGGGAAGCAATTTAGCATGGAAAGATAAACAAGTAGGAAAGAATAAATAAATAAATAAATAAATAAATGAGTTCTTTCGAAAAATAAGGAAAGAACTCATTGTTAATATTTGACAATAAGAGAAAATTCATCTTTTCTGATTATAAACAAAATTTCCTTTCATTTTTCCTTTTAAAATTAACATTTTAGAGTAATCTATCTTACAACAATTTCTTATCACTACATTTGATACAACTTTTAATTGTATAAATCAGCTAACATATTTAAATAAAAATGCGTCTTTTTTTGGACTAAAATTATTGATAAATTATATTGATTATATGAATATGTAAAATTACAATTGTTAAAAGTTAACAAAAATTATACTATATTATAAATATATCAGAAATGAAAAAAAAAAAAAGAAATTTTTTTTTGATGTATTAAAAGACCTTTCAAAAAAAAAAAAAAGGGTACTATCATTTACGAGAAATTATTTTACTAATTTCACATTTTTTTTTTTCATTTATATTTTATACTTGCTAAATTCTTGTATAATAATAATGAAGTAGAAAAGAAAAGAAAACAAATTTTGAAATTATTTAATTCAAAAAATTGAATTTTTGCATAAACAACTTTAAAATTTAATCCTTCTTTACTTGTTGATAAGTCATTATTTGCGCATCTAACAAAATCACTTTTTGTTAAAGCTATACAGTTCCCAGGAGACAATAAATTAATGATAATATTGCTTGGCCAGTATAGCTGTTGTTGTTAAGAGCCAAATTAAACTAACATCAATTGAATGCATCACTAGGCTACATAATGTATTATAATTATTATTATATATGGTGTAAAGTATTTCATTCACAATATCGATTCTGCAAATTATTAGCAAGTTTGTAGAATAAATTTGAACGAATAATAAAATATAGCAATTTAAAGTTTTAAAATAAAAGGCTAATAAGGCTTTTTTTTAAAAAAAAAAAAAAAAGAAAAGTTAAAATTTCAGCCTTAGGTAAATTATAAAATAATTCATATACTTTTAAAATATCATTTACACTTTTACAATATAATTTTTAAAAGCAGTTGGATTCAAAAAAAAAAAAATATGACATTTTCAAAAAGTGTGATATAACATTAAAATTTGATCGAGAATTTCATTTATTATAATCATTATAGAATAAGCAAAACTTTATCAAACTATCAATTATTTCAAGAAAGAAAAAAAAAAGTTAAAAATGAAAAAAGGGAAAATTCTTACGAAATGGAAATTTTTCGAAATGCAAAATTCAATAAATTAAGAAATTTATCTTTTTTTTTTTTGCCATTAATTCTAATTTTTATTAAAGCCTATTTCTAAATTTGAATTATTTTATTAGCACATTCGTTTTATCTATTTGCTGCTGCACATTATATAATAATAGGAAAAAATTTTTATCAAAAATAAAGCAAACAAAATTTAATAATTATCTAATATATAATTCATATATGTATGTTAAAGTTATTTTTCTTACTTAATATAATTATTTATACAAAAATAATAATAAAAAAAATAAAATGATTAAAAGTAGCAAAAAAAAAAAAAGATAAATAATTAATTAGAAAATATAAATACGATAAAAATAAAATAAGGAAAAAGATGAATTGTAATAAAAGAAAAATATTTTTGATTTAAAAAATTCTTTTCTTTTTGCAAAGAAATTCAAAATTGACATACCATATCAACCTCAGATACAGCACTGATACTTGATACGTGTATAGTTATACCTACGTCAACTGGTTCAGCGCCATATTTAGGCCTTAATCTTTTATCATAAGTTGATTTATCAACAAGTCGATTTAAAATATCAGAAATTGCTGTTGTATTGAAAGTTGTACCACTCGGATAACCTCTGTAAATATAAATTTACTTCATTTCTATATCATTTAAATAATTATTAAATTCTTTGATAAATCTAAATTTTTTTCTTCTTTCTTTCATGAAATTTAGCATTATTTTATATTAAAAAAAAAATATATATACAAAAAAAATTTTTTAAAATAAAAAGATACATTAAAAAAAAAAAAAAAAAAAAAAAAAGAATTTTAGTTCTTTAATTTATTATCAGACAATTAATAATTTTTATGTGATTGTAAATAATTTTCAAAAAAAAAATTTTTTAAAGTTTTTAAATTTGCAATTTCAATTTTAGTGATTTAAAATTAATTTTTAACATCAAATTCTTTGTTATAGAGGGGAAAAATATAAAAAAAAAAAAAACAATTTTTTTTTGAAATGAATGAAAGTTTAAATTTTGGTAATAATTCTGTTTTAATCGAATTAAAACTAAAAAGGTAAATTAAAAAGAATATAATAGTTTAAGAATTATTAATTCTTTTAAATGCACTTCAAAAATTTAATTTTATAACATCATTCATTTATAATAAAGAAAATTTTTTTTTTAGCTAACCAAACTATCCACTTCAATATGCTTTATTTTTAATTTTCATTTTTAGAAATCCAATAAATATGGCAGAGAAAAAAAGAACAATTAATAAAAAAAAAAACTTAAAATTATTAAAATTAGTTGTATAATTCAAACAAAATAGAACGCAAAATTTTCATAAATTTTAAAATAATCAAACATATGCAAATTAATTTTTACAGTAATAAAATAAATAAATGTTATTTCAATGTTTTTTGCCTAAAAATGCCTTTAAAAAAAAAAAAAAATGAAAAATTATGCATAACTAATAATAACAATTTAACTTTTTTATTAAAACAATTAATTATTAAAATTTTTTTCTGGTGAAAAAATTTTAAATAAAAAAATCTTTCCCAATAAAAAAAAATTCATTTATTTTTTCTCTTCTTTGAGCAATCCTATAATTTTTGTATTTTACAAAAATTAATTTAAAAATAATTATTTATCAAAAGATTGATAAAAAATAAAATATTTGAAAATTAAAATAAATTATAAGTGCAAATGAGAACAATGCAATGCATTGGGAATTGAAAATGCATTGCGTGCATGTTGGAAAAGTTTTGAGAATAAATGAAATGTTTCAGTTTTTGCTTAAAATCTAAAAATTTCAATAATAAAAAAAAAAGAGAGAAAAGAAAAAATATGATTGAAATTTTTTTAGAAATAAAATCTGACTTTAAATTATTTCCTAAAACTTTTTTTTTTTTTCATTTTAAATAAAATTCCATTCATTTATCAGTAAAAAAAAAAAAAAAAAAAAAAAAACAAAAAAAAAAGAAAGAAAGATAAAAGTTTGGTGAGCGAAAAAAATTTTTAATTTAGTTTTTGGATTGAAATTTCAAAAATAAATTTTATAGTAGAAGTATCAAACATTTGTAAAATATTTTTCATTTATAAAGTATTTCATTTTTTTATTTTAGAGATTATTTTCTTTTTCAATTAAAATTTAATAATAATAAAATTTTCCATTGTATTACAAAATTTCATATTTTTCTACTTTTTCTTTTTTCTCAGTAACAAACAAAAAGTGTAACTTTATTTGTTTATTCTTAGATTATATATTTGTGAAAAAATTAAAATTTTTAACAAATAACAAATTTTTTTTTTTTGAAAAGAAAATTATCAATTTTATTTTTTTAAAAAAGAAGAAAAAAAAAAAGAGAAAATACTGCAAATCATTTCACTTTTTTTTATAGTTTTAATAAATCAAATAGCGATAATTGAAATATTTTGTTGAAATGCTTGAAATTATTTATTTATTTATTATTTTTGTAAATTTTATTATTCCTCACTTATCTTAAAGCATTTGTTATAGACAGTGATAAAATTGCAGAACTTTCAACAAGCAGTTGTTCAAAAGAGAAAAAAGTGGAAAAGTATACCCTTTTTTTTTTATTTACAATTTATCAAGAAGAAAACTATTTTCGTAAACCAGAAAAAAAAAAAAGAAAAACGGATGAATTTTGATGAAACTTTTTAAAATGCTATTTCAAAAACAAACGTTCAAATTAAAATTAAAATTTGTTCTAATATATTGAGTTAATTAAAATTAAAATTCAATTAAAATTTGAAAAGTTCTAATATATTAAGATTTTTTTTGTTATATATTATATTTAGTACAGTCGTTTTATGTTTTTTTTCTTAAGTTTACATAATTTATATTATTTTTCCATATATATATATTTTATCATTTTTACAAAAAAAAAAAGAAAAAACAGAATTAATAAAATTTTTAAAAATAATTAAACAATGTTAATTAATCAAATATTAATTGAAATTTATATGAATTAGTAGATTTATTGCTATGATAAATATACCTCAATGATAACTGCAATTCATTAAATAGCAGCAAATTTAAGTTACTATTTACTATTTTTTGTTTTTTTTTTTTTCTTTTCTATCAAAATTTTTATGTAAAAAAAAATAAAAAAATAAAAAAGGAATAGAAATGAAAATAAAATTGGAAATGAGAAAAGATTAGGATTAGAAAAATAAATATTTATTTGATGGATTATCAATTTAAATAACAAAACGTTATGTTAGCTACGGTTGTCATAATCACAATTGTTTATATTTTGTTAAATGTAGCATTTCAAATGTCATTCTGTCATGCAACCATCAAATCAAGCATTGTTTGATTTGACATTTTGATTTGACACGAAGGGCATTTGTTATCGGAATACTTGTATACTTGAATTAAATTTGTTTCTCTCTCTCATTAAAGTATAAAAAAAACAAAAAACAATAAGGGAAGTGAAAGAAAAAGGAAAAAGAGGAAATAATTGAGAATGAAAATGTTTATATATAAAAATTTTAAAAATAATATTTTAAAAAATTTAAAATAATAAAAAATAAAATAATATTTCAAAAATTTAATTTAAAATTTTGAAATAGTAAAATATGCTAATAATAACAAAATGAATTAAAGTTTCTTTTCTTTTTTTTTTTTCGTTAATCTTTTTTCACTGATTTTAAAAGTTTAATTAATGGATGCATGATATGCTTTTAGCATATTTAATGCAAACACGCAATTAAATGACATAATTGAAATTTTATAAAAATGTAAACAAATAATAAGAATTTATTAAAAGTTTTCTTTCTCAAATTACAGTATCATTTAGATTTTTAATTTTATACGAAACATTAAAAAATTTTTTTCTTTCTGTTTGAAGAAATTGAAAGAAAAATGCATAAATGATTCGAATTATCATAGCTTTTTGCTTACCAAAAATAATATGAAAAAATTTTAATTTCAATAGTAATTTCAAGAATTTAAATCATATTATATATTTTATTCTTACAGAGAAACAAAATTATTTATAAATTAAAAAATTTGCTCTCTGTTTATTTCAGTAATAAACCAAAAAAATTTGCTTATAAACTTATATTAATCAAAAATTTTTCAATATAACTTTCAATAACTTTTAATTTAAAGAAAGATTTAAAGAGGAAAAAAAAAAGAAAAAAAGATTGATCAAAATTTTTATAAAAATTTGCTAATCTATAATTATTACAAATGAAAGATGCAAATATTATTAAAATACTACATATCAGATCAAATAAAATTTATTCCAAATATGATTAATTAATTAATTACACAATAGGTATAGATGAATTTATTTTAAATTTAAATTTACCAATTAACATTTTACATATATTTCAACTAAAACTCATCATATCATTTTCTTTGTTTTAAAAAAAAAAAAACACAAAAAGCAGAAATTAAAATATTAAAAAATATAAATTAAAAAAATCATTTTAAAACTTACATATAACCAAGTGTAGTGTTGTTGTAAATAATATAGTAAACGATGAAAATATATGAGATATGGTACATGGCGTTGAAGCCAGAAGCGTCATTGATTATTTGCAGTACTGTTTGTTTATTTTCTTTTTTTTTTTTTCTTTTCTTTTTTATTTTTAGAATATTCTATAAAAAATATAATCAGCTAATAGTTATTTGTAGCAGTTAATAAATTATTATACTAAACATCAGCTAATCATCAATAATTATTTATATATACTTACTATCAATCATTAAGCATAATATTTGTATATAATATTTAACTTTTAAAATTAAAAAAAAAAAAATAACATTTGATAAAATTAAAATAATTTTTTTTTTCATTTTTGTTTAATATAAAATAATAAAAATTATAAATAAATAAATGACAATTGTGTTAGTATTAAAAGTGAATTTTGAATGAAAGAAAATTGAGAAAAAAAAAGAAAAAAAAAAAAAAAAATGAAAGAGGATGGAACTTTTCCGCTAAAGCTTCTTCATTTTCCGCCCTCCCATTTTTATCCTATTTTCTACTTTTTCTCCTCCTCCTCCTCCTCCTTCTGCTCCTCCTCCTCCTCCTCCAATTCCTCCACCAATTCATCCACTAATTCCTCCTCTAATTCCTCCACCAGTCCCTCCTCTAAATTTTAAAGTAAGAAAAATAAGAAAAAGGCTTTATCTCAATATATATATGTAAAACGTAAGTACGTAAAATTCTTTTTAGGCGCTTAAAATCATCCAAGCAAACACACAGACACATTCAAGCATTCATCTCACAAAATATATACTTTCACAAACTTTTTTTTAAAAAAAAAAAAAAAAAACGATTCAAACAACATCAGATAGCATTAGTGGAAAAAAAAAGTAAAAAGTACTTAGCAGGCGGAGCGGAAAAAAATTTTTTTTTTTTCTTGAACAATCATGATTTAGTTAAAGAGTTAAAAGAGGGAGAGAGAGAGAGAGAGAGAGAGAGAGAGGGAAAAAAGAGAAAAGGAAAAAGAAAGTACAATAAGTAAGTTTTAAGTAAAAGTAAGTAATAAGAATGAAACATTTCTGATTTTAATTTAAATAATAAATAATATAATATAGTAATTATAGTAGTAGTAGTAATAGTAATAGTAGTATTAGTAATAGAAATAGTAATTATTATTGATTGTAGGAAATTATTGATAAGAAATGAATCGTTTGTAAATATATTTTTTTTTTTTTTCATTTTCGTTTTAAAATATTTTTCTATCAAATTCAAATTCAAACTTTTTCAAAGCTATCATTATTTTGATATTTAATTTATTCTATTCTTTTTCCAATCAATTATTATCAACAATATTTAATTTTCTAAAAAAGAAAAAGTTTTTAAAAAAATTAAAATTAAAACTAATTTATCAACTGTAAATTTTTAAGACAAAACTATGCCGCTCTTCTTTTTTTTTTTTCTCCTCCTCTCACCTACTTCATCTGAAATAACAATTGTTGACAAATATGTGATGCATGTTGATTGAAATTTGAAATAAAATTTATTGATTCTGGATAAGATGTACTAAGATATTCCGGAAATGATGAAATAATGAAGTGGTATTTATTGATTCTGGATAAGATGTACTAAGATATTCCGGAAATGATGATATACTGAAGTGGGATTTATTGATTTTGGATAAGATGTACTAAAATATTCCGGAAATGATGCTATAATGAAGTGGGATTTATTGATTCTGGATAAGATGTACTAAAATATTCCGGAAATGATGATATATTGAAGTGGTATTTATTGATTCTTGATAAGATGTATTAAAATATTCTGGAAATGATGATATACTGAAGTGGTATTTATTGATTCTGGATAAGATGTACTGAGAAATTCCGGAAATGATGATAAATTGAAGTTTTAAAAAGATATGACAATAAAACTTTTTTCTTTTCGGAAAGATCGAATAATTCTGACACAAAATAAGTTACAACTTTTTTTTTTCTTTCTTGAACAAAATAAAAGTTTTTGCAATTCAATTTTTTCAATATTTAATTGCTAAAATAATTGGACTGTTAATTTTCTTCAATTTTTTCTTTTTTTTCTTTTTTGATACAAATTGCAATAAAAATTTTTGTCCAATTTTTATATACAAAAAAAAAAAAAAAAAAAGCTAAAGTTGATATAAAAATTAGTTTCAATTTATGAGTTAAATTTTTCTGCAAATAAAATTATTCATTTTAACATTAATTCCATCATTCTGATTGACTAATATGATTAAGTTTTGCCTTTTTTTTTTTAAATCGTATACGTACGTCACATTAAAACGTACGTATAAAAATTATTAAAAAAAATTGCTTCCTTATAGTTTTTTTTTTTTTTTTCATGTTTATATTATTCATTTTTTCTTTCATTTAAAAAAATAAAACATAAATTTATAGAAATATAACAAATAAAATAAAGTTAAGTTAAAAGTTTGCCAGAAATTTAAGTTCACTATTTCAAATTAATTAATTTATTTTCAATTTTTAATTTTCAAATTAATCAAATGCAATATCGTGTAATACATTTTAAATTAAAATAATTGTAAATAAAATAAAATAATTTGAAATAATTAATCTGATAAAAGCTTAGGCATTAAACAGAATAAAAAAAATCATTTTGAATTGATTAACAATTCATATTAAATGTGATAACAATTTTTCTGATATGATTTATGCACAATTTTTTCTTAATCGTTTTTTTTTTTTTTTTTAGATAAAAGTAAATTTAAACATGATAAATTAACTATAAGTTGAGAAGTGAGAGAGGAAAAAATTTATTTTATTGGAAATTTGAAAGAAAATAGATTTTATCAAATTTAACTAAATTTTTTTTTTGAAAAATTTTGTAAAATATTTTTTAACAAATTTTACAATTTTCTTTATTTATAAAAAATAATTCTATGGCTGTTGCAATATTAATTAAACGTATAAGCAACCTTTTTTTCACGTTTTATCATTCACTTAATTAGATGTGCAGGTGGTTGGTCGTTTTTCACGCTTTTTCATTCCTCGATTTAAATGCTTAAATAAATTTTATCATTTTTTTTTTTAAATTAAATACTTAAATGATTTCTATTCATCCTTTATTGTTGGCTATTTTTTCTTTTTTTTTTTTTAAATATTGAGAAATTTTTTAAAAAAATGAAAAAAAAATTTTTTTAATGATAATTGTAATTATAATATAATATAAAATTTTCCATAAAAAAATTTATGACAATTATTAAAAAAAAAAAATGCATTAACATTTGAATATAATAATTAATCCTATAAACTATCATATTGATAGTTTTAATTTTTTTCTCTCTCTCCCTCTCTCCCTCTATCTCTGCTTTAATTAACGATTAACACAATTGCGCTTATTATTATCTCTTATTTTACTAATTAACTAATTTGCAAATAATTAGAAAAGTAAGAAAACAATTTCTCTCCGAATATTACTAAGTATTTAGCAAATATTTGATAACGAAAGTGAAGAATTGATGCATTTATTGATTATTCAATTTAAATATCAATGCGAATACTTTGAAAGTTTTAAAAGCAATCTTCAAAAATGTTTATTCAACTTTAACAATATTTAAATCAACCATTGTTGCAAAACATAAACTAATTGTTTAAAATTTGTTCAAATGAAAAATGAAATTTGCCTTAACCGATGGCAAATTAGGGACATCAATTTCAGTATAATGCATTTTGAATGTTAGATAAATTTATCATAAATATCATTATTTTGTTTACTAAAATACTTAGCCAAGAAAATTAGCAAATGAAATTTTCTTTAAATCAAAAAATACATCAATAATTTTTTTGATCAAATTTTTCTTTTTTTTTTTTTGATTTTAAATAATTTTTGTTTTTTCATTAAACTTATTATGTATATATTATAATTTGTCCCTAATTACCTTCGTTATGATAATATATACTAATTATCTTATAGACAATGATCTATGAGTCTGTCAATGCTTACAATGCTAATTTATTTTATTAACAATAAATAATTCTATTATTGATTTACTTATCATTGAAGTTGATAATTAGAATAATTAAAAAGTTTATTTGTTAATTAAACAAGTGATATTATCATTATCATCATTATTATCACTTGGTATGCTTGCTGTGCGTGTCCTCTTGCAACTTCTCAAAATTAGCATTTCTTTTGATGGCATTTGATCTTTAAGTGGACGTGATTTCGTTTCCGGAAGAAGTGTCAGGAATGCTATGGCATCAATGGATAGTAATATGATAAGAACTACATATGGTAAAATTTGATCAATTTCACTCTGAAAAATTTTTCAAATCATTATTAAAGAATGGAAAAATACCGGATAAGAAATGATAATGGAATAATATTTGATAAGAAGTGATAACAAAAAGTGTGATGCATACATATGGTTTAGTTATCATAATTTAATATGATTGTTTCAATTTCATTTATAATACTTATTATAATCAACATTATCAGTCATTTTATATGTGAAATCAAAATTTGATAAAAGTTAATGTTAAATTGTCATTATCACTTCTTATCAAAATGTTTTTTTTTTTTTTTTTTGATGCAATTTTTTATTCATAATCTAATTTCTGTTTTAATATCAAATTCTGAAATTACAATACATTTATTTATTTAAATTAAATTTAAGCAATATTGTAAAAATTATTAGGTTAATAAAACTTAGAAAATTATGTTGTGCAGAAAAAAAAAAAAGTTAGCCTTAAATGAATGAATTATCAATGATAAAAATGAAAAACACATACTAAATAAATAAGTTGTGGTGCAATAATGCAACCGATTCGATTCCATGTTGCGACATTAGCGCCAGCTAAATTACGAATAGCTGTAGGGAAAAGTTCAGCACATGAAAGTGTATTAACAATGAATAAGGTTGAAATTATACCCATACCAGTTAAAGTTAATAGTCGAATAAGTACTTTGAAATCCAAAGTATGGTCTAAAAAAATGAAAAAATTAAATCAATTTTGAAAAACATTTAAAAATTAACATATTTTTTTAAATGTTTTGAAAAAAAAAGATTTAAAGAAATAAAAACAAAAAAAAAAAAAAAGAAGTGAAGATGAAGTAATAATTGTTAATAAAATAAATATTAATGCTTCCTTTCTTATCAATTTAAATTTATTCGTTACATATTAAAATATATTTAAAGAATTTCTGCCTTTTGACCTCCCCTCCCTCCTAGATTATTTCAAATTAAATTAAATCTTTTTAAAAAATAAATTTTATTATATGATTTACGACATTTTCTCAAAAAAAAAAAAAAAAAAAAATCATTTTATTGCATTGTTAGTGTTAATCAAAGTGCTGTTTTATTGAAAGAAATAAAAATAAATAAATTTAAAATTATTTAACATTTTTTGTTTTCATTTTTTTTTTTTTGAAAAATAGCTTATATAAATAATCTTAATTAAACTAATATTTGCATATGAATATTTAAATTTAACTTACATTGTAAAAATTTTTGAAAAAAAAAAAAGAAAGTTTTTATTCCGGAAAATTTTAATTAATTAAAAAGGAAGAAACGAAAAACAAATAATTCCTTTAATCTTTTAATTAATTTTTTTCCTACTTAAGAAAAAAAATATTTTTAATTAATAAAAAAAAAAAAAAAAAAAAAATATGACAAACCAGTTTTAATTAATACAACAATAAATGCAATACAAAGAATATAAATGATAATTGATATTGTATGTACAAACTTTCTGCCAACAGATGTAAAGGCATGATCAACAGTTGCTAGTAAAATATTTAAAATATAACGAAATGCTCCAAGTATTGATGTATTCATAAACAATGAACCGGAAATCTTCTCCAAATTAAACAATAAACCATAAAATGCAATAGCATTAGCAAAGCTAAAATAAAATAAACAAACAAACCTTTTTTTTTTTTTTTTTTTAGAAAAAATTAAATTACTATAAAAAATTATAAATGATTAAAAATAAAATGTAAAGTTAAAAATTGATAATTGTTCATAATTTTCACTTAAATATATTTGTTCTTTTTTTTTTTTTGAATGAAAATAAAAGTGTAAAAAACTTTTTTATATGTTTAAAAAAGATTATTTGATATTATTAAAAAGTATTTTTATTGTTTTAATAAAATACTTTTTTCTTTTACCAGCTAAATGCAAGAACAATGCTGTAACGAAGTAATTTCCATGAATAAAATAAATGATAAAAATAATATCGTTTATGTTTTAATTGTTCATAATTAGCCTGAAAAAAAAAAAAAAAAACAATAATAAATCAAAAATTTTGTTTTTTTTTTTCTTATTCAAACTTACTTAATTATCATTTATTAATATGTAATAAAAATATGAAATATTTTCTGTTTTTTTTTTTTTTTAAAAAAAACTAGAAACATTTTAAAATGTTTAATTAAAAAATTTAAAAAAAATTAAAATTAAAATAGTGAATTTATTGGAGAAAGTAAAAACCAAATAAAAGCTTTACTTCTTAGCATTGATCAATTAAAAAAAAAAAAAAACAATAAATATCAATAATTTGATAAATATTTACTTTTTCAACTTAAATTACAACTATTTTACAATTTACTTTTAAAACATTAAATTAAAATTTTTTTAATTTATGAATTTATAAAATACCATATGATCATTTCCAAGTATATCAATTACTTCTTGCTCATGGCGGTATTGTCTTTTTGCCGCATTTTTTCCCCATGTATTCATTGCTATTATTGTTTGTTGTGCTTCATTCAAACGACCTTTTTGCATTAACCATCGTGGGCTTTCATATAGAAAACTAAATAAAATATAAATTTTTAATAAAAATTTTTTAAAAATAAAAAAGTTTCATTTTTTTTTTTTTTGTAAAAAATAAAAATTAAATTTAACATTTAAAAATTTACATGAAGCAAAAAAGTGATGGTGCAGCTAATAAATTAATTGTAATTGCAAGTGTATCCCATGAACGTGTAAAATAAGCAACCAAAGAAAGTAATAAAAAATTTGGTGACCAAGTAACAAATGTATTCACTTTAATTCGGGCATTTGTTGGAATATTCTCGATTACGTACACGTACATTACGCTATAATTACACGTTTATTACTTTACAATTACTCTTCGTACATTGCTCTACAAAAAATTTTAAATAAATTAAAATGTTAACTTACCTTATCACTTGAATAAAAGAAACATCAATTATTATCATTTAAAAATGAATAAAAATAAAAATAAACGAAAATATCTATGAAAATATTTGTGTTATACGTAAATTTGATATATTACTAAAAATATGTTTAATAATACCTAAAATTATTTAGCTTTTCTTTTCTTTTTTTTTTTTTTTTTTTTACTATCCAATTAATATTCAAATTTAATTACAACCTTTGCTTACATATTATTCATCGTAAATTCATCATTTAAATAATTGATTTTTTAAATTATTATGTAACAAATATAAATAAATATTTTTGGTTATGCAAATTTATTCAAGTTAAAAAAGAAAACAAAACATTTTCAATAGACATTTCATGCTTTCATGTTTATTAAAAAAAATAAAAATAAAAAAATATTAAAAGCATTTTAATATTAATTTGAAAAAATTATCCTTAATAAATTAAAAATTAAATAGTAATAAAATTAAAACAAAATAATAATAAAAAGAAAAAATAAATAATAATTGCAATTTTAGAATGATACTAAAAAAGTAACATTGAATTGCCGCCAACAAAGAAACCAACAAAAGTGCGACTAATAGCAAATACCAAAAGATTGGCAGCAAAAGATGACAGTATGCCAGATAGAGCTGTCATTGCAATGCATACGATCATTGTCTGAAATGAAATGGTTCAAAATTAATTATTAAATTTAAATTAATCAACAAATTAATTTGATTAGTGTAATTTATAAAAAAAATTTATTTTATACTTTTAAGCTCTAATAAATTAATGTCACATTTTGTTTGTTTATTTATTTGTTTGTTTGATTTGTTTATTTGTTTGTTTGTTTGCTTGTTTTTTTGGTAGTGAGAAATTGATTGCAAAAAAAAAAAAAAGAAAAAAATGATAAGAAAAATATTAAAATTAAAGAAGGAGAAAAAGAAAAAAAAATGAAAAGAAAACTATTAAAGTTAAAAAAAAAGAGAAATGTTAATAATTATTATTAATTTAATTTAAGCAAATATTTTAGGATAGAATTATTAAAATTTCTTTCATTGTGAATTTATTAACGAATTTAAAAACTTAATAATTTTATGATAAGTTTATTTGTTTTCTTTCTTTTTTTTCTGGTTATAAGTTGATTATTAATTTTGTATAAATTTATTATTTAAAGGTTTCTTTTCCTTTTCTTTTTTTTTTTTTTTTTTTAAAAAAAAGAACCTTTCGGCGTCCAAATAAATCGGATAATTGCCCAAATAAAATACCACCAAGTATAGTACCAAACATTTGAAACGATACCACATTTTTTACTTTTACTGTTTCACTACAGAAATAGTTCCACTGTAAGAAATTTAAAAATTTTTCATTTCTAAATTTTTCAAAAAGTTAAACTAAAAATTATGAATTATTTCAAAGTTTTAGATTTTTCCACATAACTTTTTCTCATTTTTTTTTTTCAAATTCAATTAGAATTTTAAACTAAATTTTATTATTAAGAATCATTTTTAAAAAGTAAAGAACAGTTTTTTTTTTTTTTCATTTTCAAATATTCGTAATTATTATTATTATATTTTTTTTTTTAATTTAAATGAAACTTTTAGTTAATTAGACTAAAATATAACTAAAATAAAGTATACTTCAACAGCAACGGATCGAAATTGATACTTAAGAATTGGTTCACATGAATGATTTTCAAATTTAATTATACTTTCATACTGCTCGCAAGCTTCACGCTGTCCCAAAGTTTCATTAAAAATTATCGTTCCACAAGCGATAATATCAGGTGATGCTGCTATAATTTGTATATATATTTAAGTGTTACTTAAATTTTTTAATTTTATATTTTAAAATCATTTCATTAAAATTTTTGCATTATATAAATTATTTAAGTATTTCATTAAATCTTCCTATTTGCAACATTTCCCAAAGACAATACTTTTACTTCCTTCTTTTTTTTTTTTTTAATTTTCTTTTTTCCTTTCGTTTCTTTCTTTCTCTTTTTTCTGAAATTTATAGTTAACTGAAAAGTTAAAGGAAAAAAAAAATTTAGACACTAAATTATTTAAATAGAATCTACTGAACTTTCAATATTTTCTTCCTTCTTTTCATTCGTTCCTAACTTTAAATTCTTCCTATTTTTTAATTTTCAACTAAGTATAAATTTTATATTTCAAATAAAAAAGAAGAAAATAGAAAAAGAGAGAAAAGCATTGTAATTATTTAAACAAAATCTAACTAAACTTTTTCATTTCTATCAAAATTTCTCTCAAATTTGTTAATTATTTATTGCATTATTTCATTCAAAATTTTTTAATAATTTAATGCATCTCTTCGCTTTTTTTTTTTTTTTTTTTGAAAAAAGTTTGAAAATTAATGGCAATGCAATAAAAATGATAAGAAAAGGGATTAACTAACCAGCAAATATCATATAAATAACATTGCCAACTTGTGACAATATGACAAGTTCATAAGTTAAACATAAAAACATTGTATAACGATTAAAAACAATGAAACGATCAATTCCTGCTGATAACTTTTCTTCATTATCAATCAATGACGTTGGCATTCTAAATTTTAACAATCTGTAAAATACAAATATTTGCAATGTTGTAACATTAAATTCTTTTTATCACATAATCTTTTTATCATAATCCTTATCATATGTTTCTTTTTATCACATAATCCTTATCATATGAATAAATACTCAAAGATTATCTTATAATATTGAAATTTAAAAATTTTAAGCTTTTATTATCAACCAAATGATCAAAATAAGACTAAAAGTGTCTTCTTTAAAGATTCAAGTAAGTTAAAATAAAAAAAAAAAAATAAACTAATTTCATATATATTAGTTAAAACGAGAAAAAAAATTTTGAAACAGTTAATGAGCTAATTAGCATAATAATTGATATAAGCTAAAAAAGCGTACGTACGTTATATGACGTATAATTATTTTATCATCAATTATGTGTGACATATGCGGCATACAATTCTTTTTTTTTACCATTAACAAATATAATTTAAACTGATTAGATAACACTGATAATATATGCAATTTATCCATTACAATAGCTCAATTAATACAACAATAAGCTAATTAATTAAAATTTTATAAGCATTGTTAACACATGATATCATTTTAAAATTTTATTATAGTGAATTATACAAATAAAATAAGCTGTAAAATAAATGCATCATATCACTTTAAATGAGTGATTAATTCTTTATTTACATAACATTTTAAAAAATTTAATGTTATTAGCTTACAACAATAGCTTATCACCCCTTTTTCTTTTTCTGATAGAAGCACAATTGTGAATTAAATGTACGTTTCGTTGAAAAATTATTTATTTATGCAACATCTTCCCACACAATTTATCATTATTAAAAGTTAATTTTTACTCTTTCAATTTTAATTTCATCTAATTTTTACTAATTTTCATTAAATTTTTATTTAAATTCTCACTCAAAGATATTAATTTACCCAAACAAACAAAAATCAAGAAAAAAGAAGCAATTAAATAAAAAAAAAAACAAACGAAAAAATTGCTGAGATTTTATTTATGAAGAACAATAAAAAATAAATTTAAATAATCATTTAATTCTAATAAAAACCAAATAAGAAATTATTCTAATCATGCAGAAAATATAAATTATTAAATTTAATTTAAATTAAAAATAATTTGACAAAGAAGAAAAAAAAAAGTGAAATAAAATAAAATAATGAAATGAAATGAAAGAATGAAGAATAAAATATGAGCGTAAAAAGAAATTACTCAGTGAAATGATGGTTGGACTATTTAAAGCATACAAAAACTAATCAGTCATTTTGTAATAGAATAGAATCAATGTTAAGAAGCAGGTTTTGACTGTCTCTGTTGGAGCACTGTAATCAATGCCTAATCAATTTATCAATTTATCAATTATCATAAGATAACGCTTATTTTATGTGAATTAGAGAAAATGAAAAAAAAAATTTTTTTTGTAAGTAAATAAGAGGGAAGAAAAAAGAAAACAAATTTTATTTTCTCTTTTACTTTGCTACTATAGTGCTCTTTTCAACCTTTAACCCCGATGCACTGATGTAAACAAAATTTTATATCATATTTGATGATTAATTTTATTAAAATAAAATAATTCAATGTTAAATTGTCATTTTTTTATGCGAATGACTACGATATTATAAAATAATAGCATTTCGGCTTATTTTGTTATAATATTGAGAGGAGAGAAAGTTTTAAATGTAGCATTTGTTAGGAAACTTTGAGAAAGATAGTAGGCCAATTCTATCATAACTTTTTCAACAACTCTATTTCAACTTTTAAAATAATTTTGAATTTTAATTTAGTCTAGGATAATCTTATTTGTATGCTTAATTAAGCGATATATTTTTCTACATTCATAAACAATACTTTTGAGCAAATTTTCCTTTATTTATTTATCTTCAAATTATTACTGAATTCTGTCATCGAACATCATCATTTCGGCCGGCTACCGCGCAACATTCTAGCAATTATATATTGCAATTTTATGAATTTCGGTATTTCTCGGGATTCAAAGATACTAGAAATTTTACAAAGTTTCAGTTTTCAAGGGATTCAAATATAATATAATAATAAAGCAAACATTATCGGTAATTTAGCTGCATTAGATGTTTTAAATCTTAAAACACTCTTCCATTCACTGTATTTTGTTATAAGTAAACTCTAAAGCAGTGGATGATGCAATCTGTCAAGCAGATATGCGGCGGTGCTAGGTGATTGAAGAGGTGGTATGGATGATCCTTCACTTTTTTTTTAAATTTTTTAAAAATTTTGATTTCATAGCATTTTTCGAAGTGTTAATTTTCTCTTCTGTAACCATTTGTTTAGAATATGTTTAGTAGTGTGTATGATAATCTTTCATTTTTCCTCTAATCAATTTTTCTTTAGCTTTCTTAGTTTCTCATCTTTCCATATTCTCATTCTTCACTGGTTATATAAATGTATGAAGTATTCATTAGCGATAGATAGCTATGGCTCTTTTACATATTCATCAGCGATAATTATATATCTTCAAATTAATTTAGCAAATTGGTTATTCGTTGTCGTTATTTATCTTTCTTCTTCATTCTGTCAAAAAATCATATCTAAATTTATGTTATTCCAGGATTGAAACAGAAATGATTACTGATGAAAGTTTAAGGAAAGATGATGAAGAATCGGTTAGTTCTGATGTGAATGTAGAAGATGAGGAACACATGTAAGTTTCTTTTTTTTTTTTTTTTTTTTTTCTACAGAATAATTTACAGTTGCTATATGTTATCCCATCTTATTCATTTCTCATCCTAATGTCGAAAATCTTTCCTTAATATTAGCAATTCTTGTCATTCCTACCAGTAGTATTCAAGTATTTTCTGTTTTGAAATGGCTTCATTTCCGATAATAAAGTAGAAATATTTAGCTTTGGCATTAAATAATAAGTGTGATATGTTGAGAAAGCGAAATATTTTTAGTAATCCTCGAAATAATTATTCGGAATCATTTCTGGAAGATGGACATGGAATCGTTTTTGGATCACAAGAACAAAAGTAAATCAGTTGATTATTTCATTGTAAGTAAGAATTGCTTCTAACATCACAATCTGACTTCATGTGTTTAATATTGTTTTAGACTTATATATGATGGTTTACTATTGAAATATCTAAATGGTGAAATTAAATCTCTAAGTGAAGTTTGTCGACTTGTAAAGGATCAATTAGGACTTGAAATTTCGGCTCCTACGCTATCACGACGTTTGAGACATATTGTAAGTTGTCATCATTTCATCGCTTTTAAATGTTACAGCTTTTGTTTTCGTTTTTTTTTACTTCCAGTTGAACATTATTTTACTTGCTGTGTTTTGAATTTCTCCATCAAAATATTTCATACGAATGTGTTTTGCACAGTTTTATTTTTGTTTCTGTTGCAGAATAGAAATGCAGAATCAAGTGATGAACAGGAAAGGAAGTAAGCTTTTTTTTAAAAAACTGCTTTCGGATTATACACAAAAAAGTAAATAAGCTTACTCATTTGATAGAAATAATCTTATTAAGGAGGAAGATGGGTGTATTGAAAGGTTTCACGATAATGCAGCGTGCCTTGTCGAGTCGTTACAATGCTTCTTTGCTGACAGTGATGGATGATAAAACAAAGGAAATTCGGCAGTATGCATACATGAAAAGTTCCGTGGATGGGCGTAAAGAATATTATCGATGCAACAGATGTTTGCGAGCTAAACGGAAAAGTGGACCTGGTGCTCAAGCATCTATAATAGTTTACGATGGTGAAATAATTGGTGATAAACCGCCGGAGCATCACGTTGATTGTGAACCAGTGCCATATGAAGAAATTGCTTCAATAACCAGCCAGCGCGAAAGTCGCGCATACGAAAGGGAGGAAAACGAACAAGTGCGCCAAGTGTTGCGTAACAGGCAGCTACTCTTAAAGCAGGTACTTTAAAAAAATTTTTCCTGCTTTATAAATGCTTATCATTAGATGTTTATGCAGTTTACTATATATATGTGTTCTGTTTAACTTTCGGAATTTTCTCATAGACATTGTCTTTTTTTTTTTCATAAATATTATGATATTGGTTTAGTGCTCTATCGATCTTTAATTTATGATATAGCCTGTACGCTTTATATTCAGACGGAACCATTAGAACCGCCTGAACTTTCGCCGATGGTAGAGGGTGATGAATTGGCAGAATTTGATGAAGAATCAACTGGTGCGGGATTTGCTGACTCTCAAAGGCAAACAGTCGATCAAAACGTAATGATTTGAAATTGTTCCGTAAACTCAGAGCTTTTCATAAGAGACTGTAAACCTTTTTTTTTTTTTCATTTTATCAAATTTTCTCCATACGGTAAGTTTTCGAAGGAAAGTTGTCTTTATTTTTTTAGAAAAAACGAATGGAACGAATTTTGTCGGCTGTTTTACTTCTTCTCGATGAACTTGATGGAGAAAATTTGCTAACTGTTATTGAAGAGGCACAATTTCGTGTTGCAGAATTACCTAGAAGGTCATTGTTAAGGTGATAGTTCAATGGTAGTAGTACTTTTTAATGTACTTTTTTGCTCTGTGAGTAACGAACTTGATTTTTCATTCACATTATCGTTCATTTGAGTCGTAACATCAATTTAGTGAGTTTATAATCATTTTCAGTTTCACTAACGGTGATATAACTATGAATTGCTTTAATCTTGTCTTCTTTTTTGCTTTCGCAGTTTTTAATTCAGGAGCTGTGTTATCTCAGTGTTACAGCTTTATACTAATGCATATACTTTTATCTAAGTTACTGTTTTGGATAACATAGGTGATAAAAGTGATAATGAAGGGAGAAGTAAGATGAAAATAGCATACTGAAAATGGCAATATTTTGCCAAAATTTACGAAATGTTTTATTTGTTTTGAAATAATTATAATATATTTCTCATTTCCTAGTGAGAAATTCTGTGAAATCATATCTTTTAGAGAGATAAAAGAGAATTAGAGTATCCACCATTCATATTGATCACAAATATGTAATAATAAATTTATAGCATTAAAGCATCTTCATGGAGTTTTGCTTTTTTTTTTCTTCCAAAACAAGGCTTTTCGGATGATAGTGTTAGAGTTATTTTATTCACTATTTTTGATATTACAATGCATATATATTTCGCAACTTTTAATACTCAGTAACTTTAAAAAGTGGTAAAGTAGGATTTTTGTTGGTTAGCTAAATTATCAGCTTTAACAATTCGATTATATTAAAAAAAAAAATACTTAAAGTTGCATGTTACCGATATAATTGTTATAGATATTCTATCTAGTCTTATCTATGTTTTCTTTCATTTTCTTTTCATCATCTCTATCATATATACCATGTCCATAGTGTATGATATTTATATATATATATATATATATATTTAAAAAATTATGTTTTATCAACATTGCCAAAATTTCAAGCATCATTTCATATCGTTCCAAAAGTGAAGTTTTTTTTTTTTCTTTTAACTTTTATTTCTCTGGATTTGTTTATTTTCTACGTTTACTTTGTTGACTGTGAAGTTTTGCTACTGCAATTAGATCTATCTGTTTTTCAACGTCTTTGTTTATTTACTTTTTATTAATTTACATTTATTAGGTTCAGTAATATTTTACATACAGCAATGTGTTGTTACATTCATAATAACATATTGTCACCTAATGACATCATTCTGTAGGAATGGTTGAAAATGTAGCATATTATGTAGGTTATTGTGCACTTCACACATATTTTGGTATCTGAGACATTCTTTTTTTATTCTTTTATATCAATCACAACAACAAATAGAGTATGAAATCGAATAACAACTGTCAGAATAATGTGAACTACAATTTAATTTAGTCATTTCATGGGTTACGTAAGTATCGTAATATTATCAAATCAAAACATTTCCATCTTAACAGATTCATACCGACCTTACTTTCTATACTATGACTGTGACAGTAAAGATGGTAATAACAATGGCATAGATTGCAGTAATAGTAATGAAGATGACAGGAATAACTGTAGCAGTATCTCTAATATAATTTATGTCCCTAGCATATTCCTATCGAAAAATCGATTCGATGTTTCATTGCTCATAGATTTTTCCTTACGTACCTAAAAATGACCACTTGCCAATAGCTGCAAGATTACAATGATTTTAATTTAGGTTTGTATGCAGATTTGTTAATTCATGAGATTCTATACAGTATATAAACTTAGTTCTTATTGTAAATGAATCCTTTTCCTATTTGGAGTTATTACTAATTTGCTTTCATTTATTATTTAAAGTGGCAACTACTAATTTACGAGGTTATTATTGAGGTTTCATTTATTATTCATTGCAATTTATATTATTTTATGAAACAAATTTTAGTGAGTTTTGTATTCACTTAAGAATTTCTAATTCTTTAATAATTATTACACAAAATATAACATAAATGTTATAAATTGTAAATTATGTATATCACAAGATTGGACGTTCCTTCTGTTTACTTAGTAAATGAATAATTTACTTTGATCAGATGAAAACAAAGAAAAAAAATGAATGATAAATAAATAAAAATTTTGATTAAAGATGGCAATGCTAATTGAAGCTAATAAAACATCCTCGAATGTAAGTTTGGATGAGAGAAATCTAAGTGGATCAGAGCGAATTTTTCATGGCGTAACACATAAACCGCAATTATTTGCATTTCTGTATAATAAACGTTATGCAAATTTGAATACTTTATTTTCATCAGTTGATTTAAAGGCTAACCGAGAACAAGTTCCTATTTTTAATATCATTTAACTTCTATCTTTTATATATTCATAGTTTGTAAAATATATTTCAAAAACTTCCTCAATATCTCATACTTCATTTTGATTTTTTTTTCCTTTTTAAACTTATCTGTTATTATGTAAACTTTTTCTTTTTTTTTCAGTTGCTCTATGTAATTTTAGTTCTATTGGCTTTTTACTTGTTATTTGGATGTTTTGCTGAGCTAATTTGTAACATTTTTGGATTTGCTTATCCAGCTTATGCATCTGTTAAAGTAAATTTTCAAAAAAAAAAAAAAATTTCAAAAAATTAATACATGTTATCGAAAATGAAAAATAAAATAATAAATTTAGGCAATTCGTACACCAAATAAAGACGATGACACACAATGGCTAATGTATTGGACAGTTTTTGCTACATTTTCTATAGCTGATTCTATTGCATCTGTAATTACACATTTTTTTCCCATATATTGGATATTTAAGGTGTGAAATTATTTGATGTTAAGAAATTTAAACTTATATTTAAATCATTTATTTATTCTTGCATTTGGGAATGTAACAAAAAGTGCTACATAATTTTTGTTCAGAGTAACAAAAAATTTTTTTTTCAAATTTCTTGAAATGAAATATCTTTTTGACAAGTTCGAAAAATTTTTTATAATTTAAGATATAATCTATTGAACTAGATAAAATAGTAGCAATAGTAGTAATATTATTATTAATAATAATAACAACAATAATAATAATGGTAATAACAATAACAATAATAATAATCATGACAATAAAATAATGATAACAATAATAATAACAACGATAATAATAAAAATAATGATAATGAATGTACAATATAAACATTTTGTTAATTACAGTAAAAGAATACAGCAAAATTTTTGTATAAAAATTTATTTTTCAACTGAATATGCATACTGGATGAGAGATGCTTTAATTTTCTGTTATGTACAGTCTTAACAGGATATGATTTCACAGAATTTCTTACTAAAAATTGCGAAATATCTCATAATTATATCGAAACAAATAAAACATTTCGTAAATTTTGATGAAATATTGCCATTTTCATATTTCTACCTCCTTTATTAAACATTACTACCACTGAACTATCACCTTAACAATGACCTTCTAGGTAATTCCGCAACACGAAATTGTGCCTCTTCAATAACTGTCAGTAAATTTTCTCCATCAAGTTCATCGAGAAGAAGTAAAACAGCGGATAAAATTCGACCCATTCGTTTTTTCTGAAAAAATAAGGATAGCTTTCCCACAAAAATATTATATAATGAAGAAAAAAAAAAAAAAAAAAAAAAAGAAACTTTACAGAAATCATTTCTCTGTTATGGAAAGCTTTGAGCTTACGGAACAATTTCAAATCAATGCCTTATCTTCGACTGCTTGTCTCTGAGAGTCAGCAAATCCCGCACCAGTTGATTCTTCATCAAATTCTGCCAATTCATCACCCTCTACCATCGGCGAAAGTTCAGGCGGTTCTAATGGTTCCGTCTGAATATAAAGCGTACAGGCTATATCATAAATTAAAGATCGATAGAGCACTAAACCAATATCATAATATTTATGAAAAAAAAAAAGACAATGTCTATGAGAAAATTCCGAAAGTTAAACAGAACACATATATATAGTAAACTGCATAAACATCTAATGATAAGCATTTATAAAGCAGGAAAAATTTTTTTAAAGTACCTGCTTTAAGAGTAGCTGCCTGTTACGCAACACTTGGCGCACTTGTTCGTTTTCCTCCCTTTCGTATGCGCGACTTTCGCGCTGGCTGGTTATTGAAGCAATTTCTTCATATGGCACTGGTTCACAATCAACGTGATGCTCCGGCGGTTTATCACCAATTATTTCACCATCGTAAACTATTATAGATGCTTGAGCACCAGGTCCACTTTTCCGTTTAGCTCGCAAACATCTGTTGCATCGATAATATTCTTTACGCCCATCCACGGAACTTTTCATGTATGCATACTGCCGAATTTCCTTTGTTTTATCATCCATCACTGTCAGCAAAGAAGCATTGTAACGACTCGACAAGGCACGCTGCATTATCGTGAAACCTTTCAATACACCCATCTTCCTCCTTAATAAGATTATTTCTATCAAATGAGTAAGCTTATTTACTTTTTTGTGTATAATCCGAAAGCAGTTTTTTAAAAAAAAGCTTACTTCCTTTCCTGTTCATCACTTGATTCTGCATTTCTATTCTGCAACAGAAACAAAAATAAAACTGTGCAAAACACATTCGTATGAAATATTTTGATGGAGAAATTCAAAACACAGCAAGTAAAATAATGTTCAACTGGAAGTAAAAAAAAAGGAAAACAAAAGCTGTAACATTTAAAAGCGATGAAATGATGACAACTTACAATATGTCTCAAACGTCGTGATAGCGTAGGAGCCGAAATTTCAAGTCCTAATTGATCCTTTACAAGTCGACAAACTTCACTTAGAGATTTAATTTCACCATTTAGATATTTCAATAGTAAACCATCATATATAAGTCTAAAACAATATTAAACACATGAAGTCAGATTGTGATGTTAGAAGCAATTCTTACTTACAATGAAATAATCAACTGATTTACTTTTGTTCTTGTGATCCAAAAACGATTCCATGTCCATCTTCCAGAAATGATTCCGAATAATTATTTCGAGGATTACTAAAAATATTTCGCTTTCTCAACATATCACACTTATTATTTAATGCCAAAGCTAAATATTTCTACTTTATTATCGGAAATGAAGCCATTTCAAAACAGAAAATACTTGAATACTACTGGTAGGAATGACAAGAATTGCTAATATTAAGGAAAGATTTTCGACATTAGGATGAGAAATGAATAAGATGGGATAACATATAGCAACTGTAAATTATTCTGTAGAAAAAAAAAAAAAAAAAAAAAGAAACTTACATGTGTTCCTCATCTTCTACATTCACATCAGAACTAACCGATTCTTCATCATCTTTCCTTAAACTTTCATCAGTAATCATTTCTGTTTCAATCCTGGAATAACATAAATTTAGATATGATTTTTTGACAGAATGAAGAAGAAAGATAAATAACGACAACGAATAACCAATTTGCTAAATTAATTTGAAGATATATAATTATCGCTGATGAATATGTAAAAGAGCCATAGCTATCTATCGCTAATGAATACTTTATACATTTATATAACCAGTGAAGAATGAGAATATGGAAAGATGAGAAACTAAGAAAGCTAAAGAAAAATTGATTAGAGGAAAAATGAAAGATTATCATACACACTACTAAACATATTCTAAACAAATGGTTACAGAAGAGAAAATTAACACTTCGAAAAATGCTATGAAATCAAAATTTTTAAAAAATTTAAAAAAAAAAGTGAAGGATCATCCATACCACCTCTTCAATCACCCAGCACCGCCGCATATCTGCTTGACAGATTGCATCATCCACTGCTTTAGAGTTTACTTATAACAAAATACAGTGAATGGAAGAGTGTTTTAAGATTTAAAACATCTAATGCAGCTAAATTACCGATAATGTTTGCTTTATTATTATATTATATTTGAATCCCTTGAAAACTGAAACTTTGTAAAATTTCTAGTATCTTTGAATCCCGAGAAATACCGAAATTCATAAAATTGCAATATATAATTGCTAGAATGTTGCGCGGTAGCCGGCCGAAATGATGATGTTCGATGACAGAATTCAGTAATAATTTGAAGATAAATAAATAAAGGAAAATTTGCTCAAAAGTATTGTTTATGAATGTAGAAAAATATATCGCTTAATTAAGCATACAAATAAGATTATCCTAGACTAAATTAAAATTCAAAATTATTTTAAAAGTTGAAATAGAGTTGTTGAAAAAGTTATGATAGAATTGGCCTACTATCTTTCTCAAAGTTTCCTAACAAATGCTACATTTAAAACACTTTCTCTCCTCTCAATATTATAACAAAATAAGCCGAAATGCTATTATTTTATAATATCGTAGTCATTCGCATAAAAAAATGACAATTTAACATTGAATTATTTTATTTTAATAAAATTAATCATCAAATATGATATAAAATTTTGTTTACATCAGTGCATCGGGGTTAAAGGTTGAAAAGAGCACTATAGTAGCAAAGTAAAAGAGAAAATAAAATTTGTTTTCTTTTTTCTTCCCTCTTATTTACTTACAAAAAAAAATTTTTTTTTCATTTCCTCTAATTCACATAGATTAAATATTATCTAATTTAATTCAAATTATTTACAACGGTAATGGATTGAATCTGTTATTGATTTTATTAATTTAAATTTGTATAAATAATTTTCTTTATAGCTGTTTTATTAGTAGAGTTTATGCAATTTACAATATGTTTTTGTTTAACTTTCCAAATTTTCTCATAAACGTCGTTTCATGCTTTTTTTTTTTCATAAATATTTTGAAATTAGTTTTATTTTTTTTGAAATATTTATAATACTTTGAAAAAAAAATTAGCTTTTCTTTTTGCTCCATCGATCATTAATTATTAAGATGCAGAATTATCTTGAATGTCATTGTTAATTTGATAATTCAATGATAGTGATTTCCAATATACTTTATATTCAGACGGAATATTTAGCATCATTTCATATCGTTCCAAAAGTGAAGTTTTTTTTTTTCTTTTAACTTTTATTTCTCTGGATTTGTTTATTTTCTACGTTTACTTTGTTGACTGTGAAGTTTTGCTACTGCAATTAGATCTATCTGTTTTTCAACGTCTTTGTTTATTTACTTTTTATTAATTTACATTTATTAGGTTCAGTAATATTTTACATACAGCAATGTGTTGTTACATTCATAATAACATATTGTCACCTAATGACATCATTCTGTAGGAATGGTTGAAAATGTAGCATATTATGTAGGTTATTGTGCACTTCACACATATTTTGGTATCTGAGACATTCTTTTTTTATTCTTTTATATCAATCACAACAACAAATAGAGTATGAAATCGAATAACAACTGTCAGAATAATGTGAACTACAATTTAATTTAGTCATTTCATGGGTTACGTAAGTATCGTAATATTATCAAATCAAAACATTTCCATCTTAACAGATTCATACCGACCTTACTTTCTATACTATGACTGTGACAGTAAAGATGGTAATAACAATGGCATAGATTGCAGTAATAGTAATGAAGATGACAGGAATAACTGTAGCAGTATCTCTAATATAATTTATGTCCCTAGCATATTCCTATCGAAAAATCGATTCGATGTTTCATTGTTCATAGATTTTTCCTTACGTACCTAAAAATGACCACTTGCCAATAGCTGCAAGATTACAATGATTTTAATTTAGGTTTGTATGCAGATTTGTTAATTCATGAGATTCTATACAGTATATAAACTTAGTTCTTATTGTAAATGAATCCTTTTCCTATTTGGAGTTATTACTAATTTGCTTTCATTTATTATTTAAAGTGGCAACTACTAATTTACGAGGTTATTATTGAGGTTTCATTTATTATTCATTGCAATTTATATTATTTTATGAAACAAATTTTAGTGAGTTTTGTATTTACTTAAGAATTTCTAATTCTTTAATAATTATTACACAAAATATAACATAAATGTTATAAATTGTAAATTATGTATATCACAAGATTGGACGTTCCTTCTGTTTACTTAGTAAATGAATAATTTACTTTGATCAGATGAAAACAAAGAAAAAAAATGAATGATAAATAAATAAAAATTTTGATTAAAGATGGCAATGCTAATTGAAGCTAATAAAACATCCTCGAATGTAAGTTTGGATGAGAGAAATCTAAGTGGATCAGAGCGAATTTTTCATGGCGTAACACATAAACCGCAATTATTTGCATTTCTGTATAATAAACGTTATGCAAATTTGAATACTTTATTTTCATCAGTTGATTTAAAGGCTAACCGAGAACAAGTTCCTATTTTAATATCATTTAACTTCTATCTTTTATATATTCATAGTTTGTAAAATATATTTCAAAAACTTCCTCAATATCTCATACTTCATTTTGATTTTTTTTTCCTTTTTAAACTTATCTGTTATTATGTAAACTTTTTCTTTTTTTTTCAGTTGCTCTATGTAATTTTAGTTCTATTGGCTTTTTACTTGTTATTTGGATGTTTTGCTGAGCTAATTTGTAACATTTTTGGATTTGCTTATCCAGCTTATGCATCTGTTAAAGTAAATTTTCAAAAAAAAAAAACAATTTCAAAAAATTAATACATGTTATCGAAAATGAAAAATAAAATAATAAATTTAGGCAATTCGTACACCAAATAAAGACGATGACACACAATGGCTAATGTATTGGACAGTTTTTGCTACATTTTCTATAGCTGATTCTATTGCATCTGTAATTACACATTTTTTTCCCATATATTGGATATTTAAGGTGTGAAATTATTTGATGTTAAGAAATTTAAACTTATATTTAAATCATTTATTTATTCTTGCATTTGGGAATGTAACAAAAAGTGCTACATAATTTTTGTTCAGAGTAACAAAAAATTTTTTTTTCAAATTTCTTGAAATGAAATATCTTTTTGACAAGTTCGAAAAATTTTTTATAATTTAAGATATAATCTATTGAACTAGATAAAATAGTAGCAATAGTAGTAATATTATTTAATAATAATAATAATAATAATAATAATAATAATAATTAATAATAATATCATGATATAACAGTATAAATATCCTCTTAATTGCAATAAAAAATTTAGCAAAATTTTGTTTTAAATTTTATTTTTCAAAGATATATCTTACATACAGTTAATTATGCATAATTTTAGGCAACATTCTTACTTTATCTTTATCTTCCAAACTGTAATGGAACACAAATGTTATTTTATAATGTTGTTAATCCAACAATTTCAACAATTGATGATTTCATTAATGCTTATATGAGAAAGTAATTCAGTAAGCTGAAGAAAAATCATTATCGGTTATCGAATAATTTAAATAAATAAAATAGGTAATATAAAATTAAGGGATAAAATGGGAAAAAAGACGATAGATTTGATTTGATAAATATCAAACTATTTGTTATGTATTGCTTAAATTTTGACAAAATTATGAAATTAAATAAAATTTGAAAGTTAATGCACTTTACATTTTAAAATTTACAGTTCAGATTAACAATAAATTTACAATTTCAAATATATAAAAATTAATAACTGATGAAATGTGCTGACTGATTTCATCTATTCTCATACATTAAATTATTACAAATAATAATAATGCTTGGTTTGTTTGTGTAATTGTGTGTATGTGTGTCTGCTTTTCACCAAGGTCAAAGGTTAGTGGTTGTTATTATGGGTTGTATTATCGATTTGTGCTTAAAATGTTGCTGCATTTTGGACATTGTGAACAAATCGATGAGCAGTGTAACACAAAGTATTAATTAATATTATTATTTCAAATTTGAGAGCATTTTAAAATGACATTAATGAACGGAGATAGAGTCACTTTATGATGATAAAATGTTTTATAAAATGAAAATTTTGAAGTTAGCATTGAAATTGAATATTTATTATTTAAATCATTGGTGCAATTTCAAGCAATACTAAAATTAGAAATTTTATATGTTATTTTAGAAATATATGAAAATTAAAAAGCTAATGAGAGAATTCTAATTTTTTAAAAAATTAAAATTTTCATACACTGAAATAGTGATCAGTTGTCTTATTATTAAAAATGAATTCGAGATTAGTTCGGCGAGAAAAGTTGAATTTCCCCGATGTTCAATAAATGTCTTTTAGTTAACCGATTGAAGGACCATTATGAAAGATTAATGATTCTAAGAATTAAGGCAAATTATCCTTTAATGGTGAATGAATAAATTGTTGAACTATTACTTCTACTGCTACTACTAACTTTGTAATTACATTGCTAACATTCGAATAATTTAAATGTTAGTTTAGCTAACTATAAAATATTTTAATCTAAGCGATCAATAAATTTCTAAATTTATTGATAAATTTTTTTTTTTTTTTTTTGTGAATTATAAAGTAAAAAATGAGAATATGCGGATGAATTGAAATTTTTTCCTTTCTTTTTCTTTTCATTTATTAAAAGAGAAATATAAATTCGAATTCTATAAATTGCAAGGCAAATGAGTAATGTTATAGAAAAATAAATTATACAAAAAAGAGGAAAAGTGGATAGGTTTGGTTAATTATTTGAAGAAATCTCCAAGTTACTTTATACTTTAATAATAAGTAATAAAATTGCAACACAAATGAAATATTTATTGCGGTTGGAAAATTTTTGAAAATGTTTTAAAAATATAATTAATTGTTCATTTAGAAGATTATTGCTTAATTGAATTATACTTTGATTAAAATTAGCTGAATTTTAACTGAATTTTAAGCATATGTGTATATAATAAAATCAGAAAAGAGAAGGGAAGAAAAGTAAAATTGTTGTTTGCTGAGCATAATATTTTGCATAAATCAATTTGTAATTAAATTTTATTCCAAAAGCTTAATTCCAAAAGCTTAGTTTTATTTTGTGAATTATTTGCCATTTTGGAAAAAAAAAAAATATTTTTACTGCTTTAATTTTACCAATCTTATCATTATTGTACGACAAAATTAATTTCAATTAATTTATCAAATTTATTTTTGAGTATAATGTGTGGTCAGATAAAGAGAAAAATTAATTCATAATATAATTTAATTCTGGTATGAGAATGATAAGATTGATATGGAAATATGTTTTGTTATCATTTATCATTAACAATTAATTATTATCATGTAATTGAATTATTTTAAAAAAAAAAATGTTTTAAAATTTTATCATTATTAATTTTTAAAAAAATTATCGCAAAGAAAAATTTTTAATTAATTTCATTGGTGTTTTTTCTTTTTTCCTTCTTCTTTTTAAATATAATAACAAATTTTAAGAATATTAAAATATGAAAAGATAAATGAGAAATAATTAATGATATTTCTTCTTGTATCATTGAAACTACTCCGATGGATATGGATTGTCCTTGAGATATTACACATCAACAACGATCAATCAACTTATCCCATCCAATCAAACTGTCCGACATTTATCAGTGACCTTTATCAGTTCCAAACATCATCAATAATAAAATCTTTTTGCTCAAACTATTCGAATGACCTTTGTGTATACATTTCATTCTTAATATATAAAAGCATTCGATATAGATTGTTGAAATGATAAGATAACTGTTATCATAAGTTTCTTTCTTTCTTTTTTTTTAAAAAAAAAAAACTATTCTGATTAGCACAAAATAGCAAATATTCACAATGATTAAAGGAACAAATTGTTTAAATTCAATTTTTTTTTCTTTTTTTTTACAATTCAAATAAATAAAATAAAAAATAAATAGTGGAAAATTCAAATGGGCAACAAAAAGAAGGTAAGCATATAAGGGAAATCATTTCAAAGACATTTAAGATAAAGTTAAAAAACTGGGGTATGGAAAGCCCGATGCGGGGCTCGAACCCGCGACAGCCAGATTAAGAGTCTGGTGCTCTACCGACTGAGCTAACCGGGCTATGCACATAGAGTGAAAATTGAATTTAATGTAAATAATTTAATTTTATAAAAAATTTTTTTTTATTTTATGAATTATATTAAGTTTGATTAATAATTTTAGCACTGTAATATTTACAACTAATTAATTAATTGATTGAGAAATTTTCAATTTTGCACAGTAAACAGTTTATGATTGCTCATATCGATGCTTTTTTTAACCCAAAATGAGAAAGAAAAAGTATGAAATGAATGTTAGCTTAGTCTAAGTACTAATTAAATGATAGCTTAGTCTAAGTACTGATTAGATGATAACCTAGTCTAAGTGATATTAGTCTAATTAAATGATAACCTAGTCTAAGTAATATTAGTCTAATTAAATGATAACCTAGTCTAAGTAATATTAGTCTAATTAAATGATAACCTAGTCTAAGTAATATTAGTCTAATTAAATGATAACCTAGTCTAAGTAATATTAGTCTAATCAAATGATAGCTTAGTCTAAGTAATACTGGTCTAATTAAATGATAGCCTAGTTTGATAAATAAATTAATATTAATCACATTTAGCATAATTAATGCATAAGCAGAATTTAAGACTGTCCTTGTAAATTGTCAAAAATAAATTTAAAAATTTTTTAACAGTTGAGAATGAAATTTTAGTATAATTAGCATTAGCATTACTACATGTACGTGTATGAAAGTGAATATCTGAATTATAATTTGTTGATAATGATAAAAGTGATAGCTATTGATAATCATATCATATGTAATTACAACTTATAATTTAGAATATTTTGTATTATTAAAATTAAGTGCAAAAAAAAAAAAAAGATTTTTAAGATTAAATTAACCAACAATTAAACAATTTTATTTGCTGAACTGAACAAGTAAATTAAGCAAATTCAAATTTGAAAAATTTTTAAAAAATTGCTAATCATTAAATGAGTTGAATTATTCGTTCATTTTACTTTTTCTCCTTGCATTATTCTTTGAATTTAAAAAATTTTCCAAAACTTATAAAAATTTCAAAATTTATATAATGAATACAGTTTAAATATTTTAACATAATACACAATTTTAATTTCTTTTTGTAAAATTAAATTATAATTTTTTTTTTGTTTCTTGTTTTGCAATGTTTACTTTGAAAATTAAAATGAAATAATAAATATTGAAGTTAATTTGTTTGCAAAAATTTTCCAATTAATTTTTTAAAAATTTATACTTTTAAATCATTTAATCATTTTATTAATTTCTGCCAACAATAATAATATTATTATAATTAATATTATCTCATTTGTTGTTGTTAACTAATATATTTAATATTTTACTAAATCATAAGTAATAAATAACATTCATTCATATTTATCAAATATTTTTTTTTTGTTTGCTTCTGTGAACTTCGCGGGTATTTATTGTTTACTGCTATTAACTTCCCGGGCATTATTGTTGTCCATTTCCCGGGCATTATTCTGCACATATACATACATTTCTAATCTCTGATCGAATATTTTGGGCAACTGCATAGGTAGGCGGAGTTTGATGCTGAATTGGTCAGTGGGACGAATGTCATTTGGGCTTATGCCATTACTAAAGCTTTCTTCAAATGACGAAGGGTCATTTGGTCGAATGGTCCACTTATAGTCCAGTTGACCTTCTTTCACGACCATCTTCCCAGCAACACACTTTTACCAATTTCTTACCAAATCCACTTCATCACTTTTCTTTAATTCTAACATTTTACCTTTGCTTAAATTGTCCCTTCTTCAATTAAAATTAAATTACATCATATTTTAATTTTGTAAAATTGTAAAGAAATTAAAAGTATATAAACTATTAGCAGCAAATATAATCATTCCTATTTCGAAAAATAAATTATTTCATTTATTTGAACGCTTAATTAATCTCAAAAAGCAAAAAAAACTAATTAATTATACAATTTTAACATTAAAACACAATCATTAGCAGATTTCAATTCATTACCGTCACAAAGAAACAATTTAAATTAATTCATCAATGGCATACATACTGCTACTCATCTTTCTCTCACTTCATTTCACCTCAGCGGTATGTTTATTTGCATAATAAACAATATTAATGATAGGATAATTTATAAAAAACTAAACAAATAATTTTCTTTATAAATAACACAAAAAAAGAAATAAAAAAAATTTTGATTATTATATTTTCTAATTATAAATTTTTTCTAGCAATTGACCAGTGATCCAGGACTAGCATTTGAAGTGATCGGTGCTGAAGCGCAAGATGATAAGGTGAATGTTACGGAATACAATGATCAAAAGGTGACAACAAACGATCAACCAAATGTGGCACATCAACATGATCATCATGGTGACGATGATGAACTGACCAAAGAGCATGCAAAAAGTGAGCCAAAATTACTGAGAGTACGAGCAACTGTTGAAGATGAACAAACACGTCAAAATGAAACGGAAACTGCTGAGCATCATCCGAAAGAGATTAAACTGCACAAGGAAGATAAACCGGAAACAACAACTGCAACCGAAACTGTTACCACAAAATTGCCATAAAAATGGTTAGTGAAAATAAATTTAAAATTAAAAAAAAATTTAATCAAATTTGTTCTTTTTTTTTTTTTTTTCATTATTAATATCTATGTAAACATTTAAATTTATGATTTTTTAAAAAAAAAAAAAAAAAGAAAAAATGAAACAAAATTAAATATTATTTACAAATGCATTTTAATAATGAAATATTGATATTTTGTTCGAATTAATATTATTTGTTTTTTTTTTTAGGAAATGAAAAATGGCATTTATCGACAACAAAACAATTTCATCAGTTTTATAATCACAATATCATATCAGCTCTATCCTAATTATTCCCTTTTTTTTTTTTTTTTTAACAAAAAATAAATAAATAAAAAGTAATAATAAAAATAAAATTTATTTACACTTAAAATTTTTAATGTTCAGAAGTACAATTGTTGGAAATTCTATTGTTTTTTTTTTTCTTCTTTTACTAATTATATCATTTAATTAATTAGTCCATTTAATCAATTCCTATTCATCACATTCCAAATTTATTCACTCATTTTGTTATGCATTAAAAAATTTTTGAAATATATTGTATGGCTTTTTGCATTACAGAAATGAATTACACAAATAAATGATTAAAATGAAATGCAATTGATTAATTAGCAAATTAAACTTAATTACACATCAAATATATATATGCAAATTATATTCAACTTTTAAAAATATCCTTCCATGAACACGAAAATAAGAAAAAACTTTTGAATGGAAATTATTTAATTAAAATTTAAACTACACACACATACACACACATACATACACATACGTGTATATGCGTAAATGTACACATACATACATACACAGACATATACATACACACATGCACAAATGTATGCTTATATACGTACACATACACACATACGTATTCGATGTATTTCTGAAAATTCATCATTCGATGGTTTCTAGTTCAAAATTTTTTAAAATCATTTTAAAAATTTCCACTAATTATTAAATGGATCGATAAATGTTGACGTTTATATTTTGGCGGTAATGTCACATCGATAAACTAAATTTTGTGATGAAAGTTATATAAATGAAATTAAAAGTAATTGATTAGGACAAGATGTGATCAATTTTAATGAGATTTTAACAAAAATCACCATGAAATTAACACGAAATACTATGAATTAGAGTGTACATTTCCATTTAACTTATGCATTCGTTATTTTTAAAAAAAAAAAAAAATTTAAAAATAAAAGATTAAAATATTATCAATGAAAATTTTAAAATATACCATCTCATTTGCTACTGCAAAAATTTATCATTGACTTTACATATAACATTGCTATTAAAATTTCAATATTATGAAGTTAAATTTTAACGTCAGTTTTAGATTAAATTAAAATTTTTTATTGTTATTACTGGGATAAGAGAAATTAAAAATTTCATTCACATTATTAAATGATAAATGTTATTGGGATGAATGATTAAATGTTTAATTGATAATATAAATTTGAATGTAAATTAACTCAATTGAAAATTTTAGTGTCGAAATTCAAAATAAAATTGCAAATTTTCCTTCTGAATGAATAATATAACAAAAGCAGTGGCTAAATTCAATAATCGAATTGCAATTTATTCAGATCTATCCTAGAATTCAAAAGGAGTTTAGTAATTTTAAAATTTTGAATTGAACAATTTTTACTACTTATCTTTCGATAATCCTGTGTATTTAGACAGCACCATATAGAAACATTTCAAATTTAGTCAAATATAACCTAATAAAATTTCATTTCCTTTTCATTCTCCTTTTAAATGAACATTGTAAACTAAATTGTTTTCATTTTTAGGATAAAATCATTGTAAGATAAAATTGTAATCTTTTCAATATAATAAAAAAATAAACAATTTTAATATAAAACTTAAATTTTAATTATAATAATAGTAATAATTCTTAACAGATAACGATAACCATTTATTCTATCTTTTAATATGTTTGTTTATCTTAATGCATTTCATTGATCGAATTAATTTTACTATTTCAAACATTTTAAATTTCAAACTTTATGATTTAAAATTTTAAATGATAAAAAATTTTTCGTATATTTCTCTCAAAAATTTTCTATTCATTTGTCAAATTAAAATATATAATTTCATATCTTTGCACATTTTTTTTTTCTTTCTAACTAATTTTTTATTTATCACTTTGTTAAAATTTTTTAAACTTATTTGTAATCAATAAAAAACAAAAAATTGTTCAATTAAAATTAATTTATACTATCATTATTATTCACAAATAATCTTATTTTATTTTTACATTACGGAATATAATAATTATAAATTTGTATAAAAATAATTAAAATAATTTGAAAAAATCAAAATAAATTAATTCGACAAATGATTTTTAAGCTAATTAAGTAAACATGTAGCATTTAATATGTGACATTTCTTTTTTACAAATTATATTTTCAAAATTTTTCATTATAAATGAATTTATATGCTAACATTAAATCGTTTTTTTTTTTTTTTTTTTTTTTATTGCCTAAAAAAATTTATTTATAAAGAAATTATGAATTTTATTCATTGCTAGCAGTGATATCATTCTGCTAAGATTGCATAGTGACCAATGGTAAGTGTCCAGTGCCAGCTTTTCTTATGATAATGACCATCTGATGACACTCATTTCCTTCCTTTTCTTTTTTCTTTGTTGGCTAAGACGAATGATACTGCACGACGATGCAGTCATGCATTCATGATAAATCTGCATGTAATCAGTGCTGCTTGCATGCTGCATCTTATGCTTATGCATGCATCTTTTTTCCGTATATTGCATGCAACGTTCCTTGCGTGTTTCACGTGATGCTATCTGCCCTGTCAGCTTAATTTTTCTCGTTTTATTTTCTAATTTAAAAACAAAAAGAGAAACAGAGTGTCACACAACGCCCAATTTGTCACATTGTCTGTCCTTAAGGACAATCAATGTGACAAATTGTACTTTCAAAATCATTTCGCAATATTATTGCCAATTTCAATATTTTTTTTTTAATATTTTTACTTTATTTTCATTTTGTAAATTGCAATTTGCTGATATGCCATTTTGGGTTTGAAATATTTTTAGTCCAAAAATTTAATAACAATTTTAAATTAATAATAGTTTAATAATTTAAATTGAATAATAGTTTAAATAAAATGAAACAATTAAATTCTTAAGATTATATTTTTATAATGGTTTAAATTGAAACAGAATTGATAATACAAATTTAACTTTATGAAATATGAAACTGATCCCTTTTAACTGAATAGTTTTAATAAATAATTTATTTGTTAATTTTATCTAACGTCCAGCTTTGCTCTACTGATAATTCTATTTGTTATCTTTTCCGCATCTCTCACTTATTCTATATTAATTATTTACTTCCATCTTTCTTATAATTTTAATTTTTGTAATCTCCACTACTATTCTTTTCCATTCTTTCTGTTCCATTTTTATTTTTTTTTTTTTTTTTCAAAATTAAATATAAAAATTTAAAAAAATATTTGATGACGTTTACAATAAACAAATTCTTTGACAATGTTATTATTTGCAACGAATGAAATTATTGAACATTTAATTAATAAATAATACCTAAGTTAAATTCATCATACTAATTAAGATAACTGGAAAATAAATTTTACTTTCTTCTGATATTTTAATAATTCTCTTGCAAAGATTACAATTAACTTACTTTATTTACTTTCATTTTTTTTCTCTTACTGCTTTTACAAATTTGAAATAATTATATAATTTTGCATTTTAAAATCAGATTTAAATTAATATTAGCTGTAAGACTATAATTGTTTTTGCATATTAAGCATTCAAAAAGGAAAGAAAAAAAAAGATAGTAGTGAAAAGATTTGCTTAAAATTCAATAGTTACTGTGACAAATAATAGGTTACATTTAATTATTCGTTGAATATTTCAAATGAGGAATATGAAATTTAATCCTAAAGCTAATAAAATTTTATGATCATCTAAAATCCCCCCCCGCCAGCATAGAAAATGTCTTTTTGCAAAAGAGATTAATTAGGAGTGTCAATTTTGATGTGTTTTTCAATTACCCCATTCATGATTTTCACATCTTTTAATCGATTTTTGAATTTCATATTAGGAGAGAAAGAAAGCGAGAGAGAGAGAGAGAAAAGAAAAGAGACAAAGAATGATTAAGTAAGTAAGCAAGTAAATAAGTAAGTAAGTAATTAAGTAATTAACAATGGAATAAATGCTATTCTTCCATGTGTTAAATCAAATACTCTACATTGATAAAATGTAGAGTAGACAGTAGTGATAATAATAACAATAATTAATAACAAAACAGCAACAACAATAACAATAACTAATAACAAAACAGCAACAACAATAACAATAACAACAACGACAATAACAATTAATAATAGCAACGATTATTACAATCTATTTATTGATAATAATTTCTATTTTTATTTTTTCCAATATTTTTTGTAACAAATAAAATTTTCTCCAAATATTATTTATCTTTTTTTTTTTTTTTTTCATTTAATTTTATTAATATCAATTAGCAATGATGAAATTATTAATGAATTCAATTATTAACAATGACATTTTTGAAAAGTAAATGATAAATAATGAAAATAAAAATTTGTTCAAAAAAAAAAAAATTCATTTAATTGTTTAAATTTTATCAAAATTTGACATTTCCTCTCTTTTTTCATTTCATATTTTCTTTCCTCCCTTTTTTTTCTTTTTGTTAATCTTTCATTACAAATTCATTTTTAATTTATTCGTAATTTATACCTCTTTTTTTTTTTTCATTCAATGCTTTGACATTTTCAATTCCTCTCTCTCTCCCTCTCTCTCTCTCTCTCTCTCTCTCTCTTCATTTGTTTATTCAAATTTTAAAAATTGAAAATTTTAATTGTAATTTTTAACGAACGATATAATAATCAAAGCACATTATCACAACAATGACTAACTGCACAATAATTAATGTATAATTTCCATCGAGAAATTTCCATCGAGAAATCGCCATGTCTAATTTGCATAATAAGCTTATTCGCACATTGCTTATAATTTAAAAACCACTTACAGGTGGTTGTCCATCATTCTTTGCATTTCTAATCCATTTATTTGCTTAGCTTAATTTTTTTTTATCATATTTCTATTATTAATTTTATTAATTTCATTTAGTTAATTTAGTAAATGTGACAAAAAAAAAAAAAAAAAAAAAAAACTAAAACTAAGAAATTGAAATATTAATTTAATATTTTTTTTTTCAATATCTTTTGTTTTGTATTACATTTTAAGCTTTCTAAAACAATAATTTCATAAATTTTTGAGCAATTATTTTTTTTTTCCAAAATTTTCCTGTTACTGTGATTTTTTTTTCTTTTTTTATGTATTAGAAAACAAAAAAAAAGTAAAAATAAAAAAAAGATTATTTGTAATCTTTTAATTATATGCAAAATAATTGCATTTCTTTTTTGGTCTACCGATATTTTAATTAATTTTTCAATTTATCGTTTTAAATCATCCATCAAAATGTAAATTAATTTAATTTAAACATTTAAGAAATCTAATTTGCCATCAGCATGTTGAGAATTTTCATTTTTCTTTCCACTTCTAAACAATTTTGATTCACTTTGTTTTTTTTTTTTTATTTTTATTTTTTTTTAAACTTTCATTCGTATATTTCCCAGCCGCAAATGACGCATAGAAAAAAAAAAAGAAAATTAAATATTATTGAAATTTAAGAATATATATAGAGCTAATGAAATATGATATTAAATAAGTAATCAAATATTCCTTTCAATTTTATCACTTTTTATTAAATATAAAATTTTTAAATACTTTAAATTATTGCAATAACAATAATCATTAATAATGATATTTTAAAAAAAAATTTTAAAATCACAAAATGAACTATTTTAGTATTTTTAATAATCGAAATTTATTTTTAATATTAAATGATTAAAGTGAAATGTTTTCTATTTCGTTTAATTATTAAACTTTTTGTTACTTGCATTTATTATTGTAAACTTAATTTTTTTTTTTTAAAGATTAAAAATTTAAGAATAGAAATGTCAAAGGTTATTGCATTTAAATTATCAAATTGAAACATTTTCACTGAAATGAAAACTGTTAATTAGATAAAATCAATCAGTTGTGAAACATTAATTACTTGCTAATTAATAGAGGAATAAAGTTGACCATTTCAAATATTGAAAAGTGCTAAGTAGTAAAATATTTCTGTTATTTGTTTAGTATTCCATTTTGCACTACATTCTTCTTATTTGATTAGTATTTCAATCTATACTGCTTTCTTGTTATTTGTACAACATTCCAATTTACATTGTATTTTTGTTATTCATCTAGCATTCTAATTTATGCCATATCCTTGCTGTTTGATCAGCATTCCAATTTATACTATATTTTTGTTATTCGTTTAGCATTCTTGTTATTTGTCTAACATTCGAATTTGCATTGCATTTCTGCTATTTGCTTAGGATTCCAATTTATGCTGCATTTCATTTTTTTTTTTTTTTTGTTTATTATTACAATTTGTATTGCATTTCTATTATTTGTTTAGCAACTTATATCGTATCTCTCTTATTTGTTTAGTAGTCTATAAAAAAATTTTTTTTTTCTTTCCTTAGCAAAAAAAAAGGAAAAAATATTTCAATTTCTAAAACTTAAGAAATTATTTGCCATACCGTTTTTTTTTTATGTCAAGGTATTAAATGTTTTGTTTACTTCATTTTGTTAAAGTAAACAAATTTTTCCTTTTTTTCTTGCAAGCGATTAATTTCATTTTTTTTTTTGAATTTGATTTTAGCTAAATTATTCGCATATTTTTTTTTTTAAATTATTTTAATATATTTTTGTTATCATTTCTATTAATGATATACTAAAATAATTAAGGACTTTTCAAACTTTCATTTAAATGGCTCAGTTATTTTATTTGTTGAAAAAATAAAAGTTAAGAATTTAACAGTTATTTAAAAAAAAAAAAAAGTTTAAAAAAATTCTAAATGAAATAAATGAAAATAAAAAATTGTACATTTTCTTTTCTTCAATTACATATGATTAATTTTCATATTCAATAATATCTTTTATCAAATAATTCCTTTTCTTTTTTTCAAAAGTATTATTTAGCAAAAGGAATGAATCTAAAAATAAATAATTATTATTTATTCAATTTATATTTACTAATTTTAATTATTTATAGAATATTACAGCAAAAAAGAAGAAAAAGAATTTTGAAATTTTTTTGCAAAAATAATTTTATCGAAAGAATTTAAAATTTTCTTAGAATTAAATACTTTACCATAAATAATTCTTTCTTATCACTAATTTCATTATTAAAATAATTAAATAAATATTAAAATAATCCTTTATTTTTTTTTCTTTTCGTAAAATTTGTGATATATCAATGTATCATAAATTCAAGAAAAGCTGATAATCATTGTAATTATCACCAATAATTATCATCATTATCATCATCATCACCATTAATGGTGACATATATTTGTGTCACATTGCGTTAATAAAGTAACACATCAAATTGTCACCTTTATTGTTTCCTTCTACTTTTATTTTTATTTGAATTTTTTCCTTTTTTTTTTTTTTTTTTTTTAATTTGTAATTCAAAAATTTATTCTGCTAAAAAAACATTTAATTTTATTGGCAAATTTTAATTCTTCTTTATTTTTTCTTAAAGCATACATTTACTATTTAACTAACCTTTTTGCTTTATGAAAAATATAATTTAATAAATTAAAATGAATTAATGAATTGATTAATAGTAAATAATAGACTAATTTTCAAGTAAACATTATTTCATCGAATGCATTTTATTTAATGAAAATTTAAATTGTAAAATTAATAAAATATGATGTAATTATTGCATATTTTAATTCATTCATATTTGAAATGTCAGAAAATTGTGCAAATTTAGGACAAACTAATAATTGTGCTATACGAAAGATATAAATGATATATTGATAATAATCAATGATAATGTCAATAATAAACAGTAATCATAATTGCTTGGCAAATATGTCATCTCCAAATGAGAATTTGTCATTTTATTGCAATTAATTTCAAGTGGAATTGTTACATTTTATTAAAATGCTAAAAATTATTAAAATAAATTTGTTAATTCTTATGAATAAATTTTTTTGAAAAAATAAAATTATTCAATCAATTTATATTCTTTCATAAATAAAAATAATTTTATTAAATTAAAAATTATGGTTTTTTATTAATATTAACATAAATTAAAAAAAAGAAATTGTAAAATTCGATCAAATAATATTTGTATAATTTTATATATTAAAACTTTCAAAAAATTCATCTAACTTTTCTCAATAGAAATTATCAAATTTTCGAATTTTTTTTTAAAAAAAAAAAAAAAGAAAAAAAAGGATTTTATCAAATAAAATATTTGAACTGTAAAATTGGTTAATTTAATTGAAATAAATATAGTATTTGAATGAAATATAATAATTAAATTAAGCATAATAATAATAATAATACAATAATGTTTTTTCTTTTTTCTCATTTTTTAATTTTTTATTTCAAAATTTTGAAGAAAAATATTTTTTGATTTTGTCTTTTTTGAATGAAATTGTCAAACTTTAAACTTTTTTTTTTCTTTTTTTTCGCAAAAAAAAAAATGAATCATTGAATATGATAATATAATTTTCTAAAATTTCGTCTCTTTTTTTTTCTCTTTCATCCTTTCTCTCTCTCTCTCTCTCCCTTTCTCTCTCTTTCTTTCCGTTTTTTCTTTCATGCAAAATATTATAAATAATGATTCCGGTAACCGGAAATAGGAAGAAAGAAGTGATTTTAATTTGATCAGAAATTACTACATCGCATCCAATGATAAAATCTTTTTTATCTTTTTTTTCTTTCCTTTTCTTTCCATTTCTATAATTTAAAAAAAAATTCTTTTTTCTCTTTTAAGTATCTTTCGTCTTTGTATTATTATCCAATAAAGAAAAAAAGAGAGAAAATTGAATAAAAATTGGATAATTTTATTCTAAGAATAATTGAATATAATTAATTTATAAGAAATAACAATGTAAGGACATTTTTTTTTTTTTTATTTTAGAAAATTTATACTTTTAGAAAAGAGGAAATAATTAATAATGTATAATTATATATTTTTTTCTTTTTTCTTTTGTAAAATTACTTTTATACTGAAAATAATGAATTATAAAATTAAATTTATTAAATAAAATTATTATAAATTTAAAAATTTTGTTTCATTCAATTTTTTTCCAATATACTTCTGCTTTTTTTTAAAAAAAAAAAAAAGAAAGAGAATGAAAAGAAAAAAATTTGCTGACTTTAGATAAATCTTTTTCCTTTTTTTGTTTTATTTTTTTGTTTTTAAAAAAAATTTAAATAATTATATTGGATGATAAAAATGATTAGTGATTAATTGGTGGACAATTTAGAATGATTTTAGTAAAATTGAATTATTAATATTATTTAAAATTATTTTTGTTAAATTTAGCAAACGAAAAATATATTTAGACATACTGTTTTTACCATATGTTTTAATTTAATTTCTTTAATTTCTAGCTAAAATTTAATCGCTTTTTTTCTTTCTTTTATAATAAATGAATATATAATATTGCTACAATCACTCAGATTGCATTTCTTGCATTTCTGCATGCATAATGGATTGATTATGCATGCAGAAATGATTACTTACATCATTAATGTAATAATAATAATAACAGATGTACTGCTAATAGCTTGAGAAATACTTACTTATAAAATGAATGAATGAATCATAGGCGAAAATGTCGCACAGTCATTAGTAATACATACAATCTTTAATTCTCAACTTTGTACCAATAGAGGATGGATTATTTCCGCTTCATTAAAATAGCTATCATTTTCGTATGAAAATTCATTTATTCTTCTCGACAAATATTTTAATGCTCTTTTAAAATTTGAGTAAATTTTAGCTTTTAAACTTTTAAATTTTATTATAATTATAAAATATTACAAAATGTTTAAGAAATTTAATTAATCATTAAAGTATTAAATATTTTATATTTGTATATGGAAAATGTTTATTTGAAATAATAAAATTCTTTCGCTTTTTTTTTTCCACTTTTTCTGTTCAATTCACTAAATGTATCATTTTGTTATCTTTTATTTATATCATTCACTGATTTATTCAATTGTATGTTTCATGTGTAAATAACATTTTCATTTGTATTATATTTGAAATGTCTAAATTTGAATCAAAATTAGAGCAAATATGAATCAGAAATAACGATATATTATTTGTTGTGGTTTGAAATACTTAAATTTGAATCAAAATTAGAGTAAATTTAGTCAGAAATAACGATATATTGTTTGTTGTAGTTTGAAATACTTAAATTTGAATCAAAATTAGAGTAAATTTAGTCAGAAATAACGATATATTGTTTGTTGTAGTTTGAAATACTTAAATTTGAATCAAAATTAGAGTAAATATGAATCAGAAATAACATTATATTGTTACTATTTATTGTTTGTTATATTCTAAAATATTTAAATAAATTTGAATCAAATTAGAATGAATTTGATCAGAAATAGCGATATACTGTTTAATGTTTATTGTTTATTGCTATTGTTATACAAACAATAATAGAAATAAAGAAGAATGGAAAATAATAAGGATTTTACTTTTAGGTAAATAGACTACCGGATTGAATAACGGATGTTGAGATTGTAATCGGTATGGCCTTTTACAAACATACATCTTTCCGCTCAAAATATAGATCAATCCTTAAATCAATCATGATATTTGTTCCAATCTTTTCTCTCTCTCCCTCTCTCTCTCTCTCCCTCTCCCTCTCTCTCTCTCTCTATTTTATCTTTAACTAATCTATTCAAATTATTTCCTGCTAAATGCTAACAGCAATATAAATAATTTACAACTACAAAATAAAGCTACTTTACCATATGTTTCTAAATTATTTATTATGCGTGTGATTATATATTAGCCTGTTGCAAAATTATTTTTCTAAATTTAAATCATTTATTTATCTAAAATTTCAAATCATTCTTTTGCTTTTTTTTTTTTCAATTTATTTTATTTCTACTTTTAATTAATATAAATTAATAATACTATAATTATAATTGATATTATCAAAGTATTTTATAATTTAATCAATAATATATCACATATCATATCATATCATATCATATCAGTTTACTTATATGAATTAATCATAAACAATTACTGATATTTGCGCATAAATAGCTTACATGAATTAGCATGGATAATTGCATGAAAGATTAATAAAATAGTTGAAATATGCATTATGTGGTACAAGTACAAATGCTATGATCATCATGCAAATTGCGCACTCTCGACAAGTCTTGATTAGCAATGCTATATTGCTGTCACATATTGGGGACATTTCAACTGCCATTCTCTCATACATATGTTGAAATGTGAATTTTCTTTTCAAAGTACTTACACTCTAACAATTTATTTTAATTCTTTGTGGTTTTATTCCGCCTTCCTTCCTTCCTTCCTTCCTTCCTTCCTTCCCTCCTTTCTTTCTTTCTTTCTTTCTTTCTTTCCTCTTCATTTTCTCTCTCTTTTCCCTTTTTCCCTCTGTTTTCACTCTGTCTGTTCGCAGTATTTAATTTCCTTTAAAATTGACTTTTCATAAACAAAATCGTAAAATGATGATAAATATGAAATGGTTGTCATTGAAATAATACGTCTTTCATTATGCTTATTGTCATCTTTTAAATCATTCATTCATTTATTTTTCTATTTTAATTATTTAAAATTTTTTGTGATGCAAAAGAAAAAAAAAAGAAAAAAAGAAAAGAATTGGCGAAAATTTTTCAGTTTAAAATTTATTGAATTATTTTTCTTTTTCTTTTCGTTTGATAAAATAAAGTTTTATTAATTTAAATGATTAATTAGTCATATTATAAAAAAAAAAAAAACTTTACAACGTAAACAATAATGAGATTATCCTTTTTTTTTTTCAAATTATTTTAGAAAAGCAAAAATTTTGTATTAAAGATAGAATTTGTTAATTTTATTCTTTTCTAAAATTATCATTGAAACTTAATGATACATATTATTTGTTTGTACTTTCTTTCATTCTTCCATTTTATAAATTCCTTAACAAAATTTTGCACTATTTTCATCGGTCAAAGGTTATCTGGACATTTATTATAGTCAATTTATAATTATTGACAATTGGCTTATTTACTTATTACCTTATTACCTTATTTATCTTTGTTGCTAGCTTTGATAATGAAAATCGAAGATGAGAAAAGTTTTGCAAATATTTACAGCTAATAAAACTATGCTAATTTCACATCGCATTGCTCATATATTCTTTCATTTACCATTTGGCAAAATGAAAGATCATACCTGTTCATTTTATAATAATTTATACCGTACTGTAGTATAATTCACTAGTTTATTATTGTTATTATCATTTATTAATAATTATTAATTATTATTATTGTTATTATCATTATTAATAATTATTAATTATTATTATTGTTATTTATTATTATTATTATTAATTATTATTGCTATTACTATTTATTATTATTTACTATTATTTATTGTTATTATTTATTATTATTATTATATTATTATTATTTATTATTGTTGTCATTATTTATTATTATTTACTATTATTATTGTTATTGTTATTTATTATTATTATTATTATTATTATTATTATTACTATTATTTATTATTGTTTCATTATTTATTATTATTTACTATTATTATTGTTATTTATTATTATTATTATTATTTTTTATTATTATTAATTATTATTACCACTGTTCATTATTATTTTTGCTATTATTATTGTTAGTATTATTTATTATTGTTGTTATTATTTATTATTATTTTTATTTTTATTATTTATTATTATTTATTATTATTTTATTATTATTATTATTATTGCAATTAATCATTGTCATCAAAAAATAATGATTGACATTATTCCATCTGCTGCAAAGCGGAAGTGAGAAGAGTGTTGGGTGTGTTACGAGATGAAAGGATAGTGAAAAAGGTAATTGCCCGATTGAAATGTCACTATCAAAAAATAAGTGTCACAATTATCAGCAATTAAAAATTTGCTTAGATGTATCTAAAATTTGCATAATAATAGTTTAACAATGAAGGCAAACCATTCTTTGCTATCGAATACAATAATTTATTGTGTGAATTTGAAAAAGATTTCCTTTTTTTTTTCTATTTTTTTTCATTGTGATTTGAACTTTTTTTAAATCAAAAAATATTTGCAAAATAACAAAAATTCTACAATTGTATTAATTCTATATGCAAAAAAAAAGAGAAAAAATTGAATGTTATAATTTCAAAAATTATATATTATAGAAAGAATTAAATTCTTTTTTTTTTTTAAATTGTCAAATTTTTCCTTTTTTTTTTTTGAAATAATACAAGAAAAATTGAATTAAAATAAATATTTCAGAAAATTGATTTCATTTTTTTAATTAATTTCTTATTTTTTCGACTATATTTAATTTTCATTTGTAATAAATTTTAATGAAAATTTGACACTAATCATATTCAATCATATCAGTTTTTTTTTTTATTTTTAATTCTTTTCTTTCTACTATAAATTTTCATTATTAACTATTCAATTTAATTTAATTTAATTTAATTTAATTCTTTATTTCTTAACATTTTATAAAATTATTTCTAGTTTAAAAAAAAAAAAAAACTTTTATTTTTTTTTTTTGTTTTTATTTCTGTTATCATTTTAAAAATTTTGATTTGAAATAAATGATTCATCATGAAATTTAATTTTATCATAATAGCATTTATTATTATTTCTCGGGAAATTATGATTCAGTAATGTATGAATATGAATAATTTGATGCAGTAAATTGAAAATTTCCGATGAAAAAATTATGATTGTAATCTGACAGTAAATTTCACTAAAATATTTCATTTATTTATGTTTATTTTTGCTCTTTCATTTTAAATTCGGTATTGAAATTAATAGGAAATGAATAGAAATAGAGAAATTAATAGGAAATGAATCATTGTTAATTTTAAGTTTAATTCAAAATATTTGACTGCAATTAATTCAAAAAATTATTTTAGGTTAAAACAAAAGTTTTTTTTTTTAAATGTTTAACTAATTAATTAATTAATTAATTACAGCGTTGTTTTAAATTTTAATTTAAATGTTTTACATTGCTAATTATAATATTATTTTAGGTTTACATTAAGAAAACATTTATAAATTACTTTTGTTGATTAAAATAAAATTTGTTAATCATTTAGAATTATGTTAGATATTTAATTTTAAACAGTTAATTTTTTTTTTCCTTTTCTTTTACTAATTGGTATCAATAATAATTTGTTTGATGTTGTAAAATTTTTTTAGTTTCAATTCAAAATATTTGACTTATTAATTATAATTTATAAAATTGAATTGTAAAATATAATTGAAATGTAAAAAATTATAATTTATAAAATTGAATTAATTAATTTATTTTACATTATCGTATTTTTTGTTAAAACAATATAAAATTTTACAATTATTTTTCATTTTCAATGTGATTTTTTTTTGAAATCTAAAATGATTTTGTAACAAAAAGTAATTTCCATTTTTTTTTTTCATTTATTTCATTTTTTAATTTTATATTTAAAATTTAGTTTTTATTTATTATATAAAACTGTAAAATTAACCAAATGTTTTCCACTCAAATTCATTCTTTTACAATTTAAATTTAGTCTATGAAAAGTTTAAGTTCAAAAATTAGCAAAAAATAATTGCATTATTAACAATTATTTACAGTAAGTTAATGTTTCAATTGGTAGTAATTCATAAAAAATATATAACCAACAAGTAAATTCAATAAATAAAAATTATAAATTTAATAAATAAAAAAAAATAAAAACACATTTACATCATTTCATATAAATTATAACTCAAAAGAACTTAATCAAATTTTAGATTTGCATTAATATATTACTAATTTACTTTATTAATTTATTTATTTTAAAAATCACAACAATTTGCATTGTATATTTTTAAATTCCATTTTTTTTTCCTTTTAACATAAATTTCTGTGAGTAAATTTTAACAAAAAAATTTTAAAATTTAAATTGCAAAATTTACTTTTTGAAATTTATATTAGTTGGCAGCCAGTTTTTTCTTCTTTTTGTCAATAACATTATCATTTTGCATTGTGCCAAAAAATTTTTTTGTAATAAAAAAATTTTTTTTTGTATAAAAAAAATTTTTCATTGCGACAACGAAAAAAAAAAGAATTAATAGTTTTTATTATTATTTTTTCTTATTTAAAATTTTTTATTTAAAATTATTAATTGCTAATTAATATACAAAAATTAATGTTTGAGAACCAAATATGATCGATTAATAACGATCGATTTATATTTATTTTCTAAATTAATTTATTTCATTTATTAGATTTAACTAATTACTTAATCTATTCTGCTTTATTTAAAGTAACTTTTTTTTTAGTTTTTAAGAAATAAATTAATTTAAAACATTTAAAATTCATTTTCTTTCTAGCATATTTAATTTTATGCATTTTTCATCCTAAAATTAAACTAATTATTTTTGCTATTAAATTTATTTTTTTGTAAAATTAATTTACATTTTGAATTGATTAATTAAAAAATGAAATAAGAGCAAAAATATATTTAATAATTTAAAGTTTAATTAATTCTTATTTATGTAAAATTGTTGCTAAAATACATGATATCATCCTTTTGAAAATTTTAACTTTAAATTAGAACTATTGATGGAAATTTATCGGTGAAATAATTAATTTAATTGAAATTCATTCTATTCTATTCCATTTTGCTTTACTTTCATTTGCTTATTTAATATCACTTCAAATTTCATTCTTGAATTTACAATTTATTGAAATACATTCTAATTCATTCATTGTATTCATCAATAAGTATTATTGTTTACATATTGACAGGTAAAATAAACAAATAAACAAATGAAATTTGTGCAACAAATTTAGTAATATATATTTATTTCCATTCCCAATTGTCATCATAGTTGTTGTGCATACATTTGAAATTAATAATTTATGAAATTTGAAAAATAATTTTTCAAATGTAACTTTAGAAAAAAATGATTAAATATTTTGCAATTTAAAAAATAAGTTTTAAATTTCCAAATATAATTCTTCATTTTTATACAGAAAAAGAGAGAGAGCGAGAGAGAGGGAGGGAGAGAGAGAGAGAGAGAGAGGGAAAAAAAACGATTGTAACCTAATATTGTAATTTTAGTTTTAAATTGAAAAACTATTATCAATTATTTGCCCTAAAAAAAAAAAAAAAAAAAAAAAAACTCAAATAGTTAATTAATTGACACATTGCCAGTAGTAATATTTCAAATAGAATTTAAATTTTACATTTTTTTTTTTAAATGTTAATTGTTGCATACCATTTTGGTATTTTTTTTTTTCTTCTTAAACTCTTCTAAAATTAAAATGCATTTTGAAATGGAAATTTAAACAATGTTCATTTCATTTAGTGAATTTTAAAATGCATAACATTTTATTGTTAATTGAATTCAGTAAATAAGTAAAAATTGAAATAATTAAAATTCTTTCATTATTGTTTGTTTGTTTGTTTCTTTCTTATTTTTAATCATTTACTACTCTCATAATATTATTCTTTATCAGATTTTATAGCTGTTAATTAATTATTTATTTAGAATGAAATGATTTACTTTTATTTAATTAAGATCTCTTATCTTTATTGTTTGATAATTTAAAACTGAAATTTGAATTTTAAATTCACTAATTTGAATTTCATGCATTTTTTGTAATAATTGTATATGTTATACTATTTGTTTATTTTAACTTACACTTACTCTTATCTATGTTATTTGTAAAAATTTAAAATCAATAATCATTAGTTTTAGGCAAAAAATTATAATATTTCAAATTCAAATTTCACACATTAAAATCGAAAGTTATAGGAAAAGAAAAGACAATAAATTTAAGAAAATAAAAAGGAAAATTTTTTCCCAAAATGATAAGAATAAGAAAAAAAAAAAAAATTGTTTATGTGTACATTCATTCGTTTAAAAATTACATTTTTCTTTTTTTTTTTAAGAATAAAAAAAAAAATTTAAACAAATATTTTCAATGATTTAATGAAACAAAAATTTTTATATTTGAAAATAATTTTATGCTTACTTAATGCAAATGCAAGTGAAATGCAAACAATGTATACTTCAGATTATTAATTATTTATTTCATTAATTTATAATTTCCGTCTTTAAAACTTTTTTGTGTTTTTTTTTTTTTTTCAATTTCAATCAGAAATATTTTTTCATTTCTTCTTTTTTTTGAGATTTCTGTTAAAATTTGACACTAAAATTAATGAATTTAAAAAAAAAAATAAGGAAAAAGGAAAAAAAAATACCTTTTTTCTAGGTAACATTTACGTAGTGATTGACGTTTTATTAGACGTTTCGTTAGACGTTTCATTAAACGTTTCATTAGACGTTTCATTAAACGTATTGCACTTTCATTGTTAAATAATTATCTTTTAAATTAAATAAAATAAAATAATTTTTTTTCTTGGAAAATCGTTAATATACTTAATTAGTAATAAAAAGTTAATCCATTCCAGTATAATGATAATGCTATTATTAAAATGCTAATTTTTCTAATTTCAGTGTTTGATTTTTTAATTATTTTATGATTAATTATTAAAAAAATAATTATGATAAACAAAGAGAAATAAAATTTTTACCTATTTATTAGTTATTTTATTTCGAAAAACTTTCAAAAATTTCAATTTTTCATTGAAATAACTCAAAGAAAAAAAAACAAAAGAAATTACAATTTAAATTGCATTTATTTTTCATTAAAAAAACTAACAAATTAAAAATTTTAAAAGCTTATCACAATTTATGGAATTGAAAAAAAAAAAAACAAAAATTATTCTTTTTTTTTTTCATAATTCTATTAAATGAAATAATTTCAAATAAACTAATATCGTTGACAAATTATGTGACACCCAGTTAATCTTTAATCATTTAATGAACTATTTCATCCAATATTACAAACAATAAAATATCATATAAATAAATAAATTATTTAAAAAAAAAACTGTACAAAAAATAAAATATTATATAAAATTTCAAATGAAATAGATGAAATTAATTTTAATAAATAAATGAATAATTCAGTTACATCCAATATTAGAAATAATAAAATATCTTATAAAATAAATAAATAATTTAAAAAAAAAAAAAAATTATATAAAAATTGCTGGCAAAATATTTGTAGAAAATTTTAATGAAATAGTTGAAATAAATTTTTTGATAAATAAATGAATAATTTAATTAGTTATTAAATCAACAATTGCATGCATTTCTCTTTTCCTGCATGCAAATGCATGCTAAACTATCAAATCAAATCAAATAATATTTATTTGATAATTTACATTTTTGCATTCATAGCAAAATTGTTTGCAACTCGAACAAATATTATCAATGATTTTAAATTGTTGTAAAAGCACCTGTTCCAATTGTCGTTGCAATGTTTTACTATTGCAATTATCACAACATATTAGCCGTGGTGGCGGCTTTTTCCCGTTTCCGCATTACATCATTAATTAAACTTTTTGTAAAATATCATTCTCATTAGGACTAATTCATTCAAATAATTCTTTAACATTTATCTCTTTCAATTTATTTTTTTCATTTTGTTTATTTAACTTTTGTAAACAATTTTATTACAAAAATTTAAGTATTATATTTGTTATGTTATTCAAATTAATTTCTTTATGCTTTGTTAAATTTTCCCACGTCTATTTACTAATTAATGTTAAAATTTAACTTTTGCTTTATTTACTTTTGGTCATTATGTTTACTTATGTAATTGAATTTAAGTGACTGAGTACTTTCATAAAGTTTATTTATTTGTTTACTTATAAAATTAAATATTTTATATTACTGAAAATCAATCTAATTGTCAAATTTTGAAAAGCAAAAAAAAAAAAGAAAAAAAAAAGAGAAAAATTTACTCATTGAAAGTGTTCTTTTTTTTTTAAAAAAAAAATTATTATTATATTATTTTGATAAAATATAAATTATTATTTTGAAATTTCAAAAAATTACACAAAATTTTTCTTTGCTATCATTTTTATGTATAAAATTACAAAATATATTTGTAAAAATTCTATTAACAAATTTTCATTTCATTCAAAAATAGTATTAAAATGCTTGAATTTAATAAATTTTTAACTTGTTTTCTTCTTTTTAAAATTTCACATAAATATTTACTAATTAATTTATTAATGAGTAAATAATAAATTTTATTATTTTAACCAATTTTTGATAATATTAATTCTTCATTTATTAAACCTTTCGCGCTTATCAAATTTAACGCATTTTGTTTGCTTTTTTTTTTCTTTTAAATCACATTTTTGTATCTTTCAATTAAATTTTAATTTTTTATTTGCTCATATTATAAACTTAATTATCACATAAACTTTACACAAAAATTTTCTCTGCTATTATTTAAAGTATATATACCTTATTTATTAGTAGTATTATGATAAATTTAATCACAAATTTAAAATTTATTCTCATTTAGATTTAATTAATTTGTTTGATAAATAATATAAATTCTAATATGAAACAAATTATTTTAATATTTGCTCATTTATCGCTTCAGTTTATGTTTTATCAACGTATTTGCAAAATTAGTATTAATTTATTGGTTTTAATAAATTTTTAAAATCTCTCATTGTCCAATAAAAAACTTATCGTAATTATTAATTAATTAATTAATTAATTGTTGATTTGTTAATTTGTTTACTTTCAGAATAGAATGCAATAACAATCAACAATATCGTCCAATTTACTATTCTTCAACGATTATTCCAATGTTAATTAATCAAAATTCAAACTAATTTCATTCATTCATTCATTCATTCTTTGATTTATTAAAACTGAATATTCAATGGAAATTTATTTCCTACTATTTTTAATTATTACTACAATTTTTCATTCATTTCTACGCCATTCTATTCTATCCTACAAAAGAGAAAACAAAAAAAAAAAAATTTTTTTTTGTAATTAATTGAAAAAAAAAAATTAAATTAAATTAAGAAATGATAAATGAATGAAATAATTTTTTAAATGTAACAAAAATATTACAAATATTTATTAACTAATAATAATAATTATTTTCATTTATTCATCTGTTAATTTTCTGCTCCTACTGCTACTGCAAAAAAGCGAAAAATTTTGTTGAAAGCTAAGAAATTATTGATTATTTCAAAAGCTAATTATTACTAATTAGTGTAAACAAAAAAAAAAAAGAAGAAGAAAGGAAGGAAAATGCATTTAATAGTAATATTACTGATAATGATAACAAATCAATTATCAATGATAAATGGAATAATGAAACAAATTGATTTTACTATCACTGAACCAGCTTGTAATCTAATGATACCAATTTATAATCAAAATATCATTTCACCAATGAAACAAACTATTTTTAAAATGCGCATTTTTGATAGCAATGATCGTGAAACATTTGAATATGATGCAGAAAAAAAGAAAATTTTACAAGGTTTTTTTTTTTTTTTTCTTTTTACTTTTTTTTGTTTTAATTTTTTTTATTTAAAAAAAAAAAAAAAAAAATTTTTTATTTAATAGAATAGGAAGTGTATACTAAACTTATAAAATTTTTCATTTTAATAGAGAAAAAAAAGTTTTTTTTTTTTGTTTTTTCTTATCAATACTAATCATTTGAATTAATTTATTTGCAAAATTTAGAAATGATTCTTAATTGCATGAATTATTTTAAATTTTGTTTTTAAAAAAAAAACAAATGATTCAAATTTGAAAATTTTAATCGTATTTTAATTGAAAATATAATTTAAATAATTCATTCCTACTAATACTAATTATAATTGTATTTTTCATTACAAACATTTCAAATTTTAACATTTATATGTAGTAAATTGGAATAAAACATAATTAATATAATATCTTTTTCTTTTTAATTTTTATTATTTAATTTTTTAAGTATTATATTTAATTAAAACAAAAAAAAAAGAGAATTATTTATAGTACGGGTAGAAGGTGGCCCATTTGAACGAGCACAGATACAGGCACGTTCAATTATCAATCCAACGGCTCAAGTAGGACGTTTCGTCTCACCAATACCTAATTATTTCAAACTTGTCAACTGTAGTGGTAGTTATGGTTAGTTCAAATGCTTTTCATCTTTTGGCAGCTTCAACTTTTCGTCTTATTTTATTCATTTTAAAAATTTAAAACAGATTTTTTATTATTAATAATGCCTTTTTCTTATATTTTATCATTTAATCTGTTAATCATTTATTCATTTATATTTCTACTTCAATTCCCTTTCCATTTTAATTAATTAACTTGATGACAAAATCAGATTTTAACTTAATAACTTGATAATAAAAATTTGTATTTTTTTTTTTATTCATTTATATTTCTACTTTTTTTTTCTCCATTTTAACTTGATAACAAATATATGGAAATAACTTGATAGCAAAATATAAAAACCAAATTTTTAACTTAATAACTTGATAGCAAAATATAAAAACCAAATTTTTAACTTAATAACTTGATAGCAAAATATAAAAACCAAATTTTTAACCTAATAACTTGATAACAAAAAAAAACACTTTTTTTTAATGTAATTGATAAATTTTTAATAGTATTCTATTTTAATATGTAATAATGAATAAACAATTTTATTATTATGCAATTTTTATTATAAACGTATAAAATAAATTAAAAAATAAATATATCAAAGAAAAAAATAATTTTTTTTTTTTTTTTTTTTAACCTAATATTACAAAAAATTTTTATTTAAACTAATAATATACCTGAAATGATAATTTCTCTACTTTTACAGGAAGTGCTATAATCAATGATGGTACCGTATCCAGACGACATTCCAGTCTAAGATGGCAACCACCGAATGTCCCATCGGGCGCAATTGTCTTCTTAGCAAGTGTCATCCATTCTAAACAATTGTATCACATTCGATCATCATTCATTTCACCAATCTCTAATTCAACTCAATGTTTGTTTCAATTTATTTAATTCTTTTTTTTTTTTTAAATCCGTTTTGTTCTTCTCTCTTTCCTCTAAAAGTTACTTTTCTCTTTTTGAAATGAACACAAATATAATTTCAATTTTTAATAACTTTTTTCAATTATTATTTTTTGATTAAATTATATCATTTAATTGCATTAACTATACATTTTCAAATATTTAATATTTATTTAAATTCATATCTTAAATAATTATATTTAATAAGCTTAATGTTTACATTATGTTATTCTTAAATATTGATGCTATTTCTATTTAATTTTGATATTATTAAAAAAAAAAAAATAATTTGATATTATTAGCGAATACAAAAAAAAAAAAGACAGAAAATTAGAAAATGTTTTAATTTTAAAATTTTAAACAATAATTTTAGTATCAAAACAAGGTTGTGGTACCTCATATGGTTGTTTTAAAATTGGTAATCAACAATGTTTATTCGGTGACACATGTCATTTCTCATTAAAATGGCGTTGCTATAAGAAATCGATGATCGTTGAAGCGACACATTATGGTCGTGTCGCATCATTTGGCTTAACTGAAGTATGCAAATTTATTTTAATTAAATTTAATTTGATGAAAATTCTTCCAATTACTATATTTAATATATTCATGACATGTGACACATACTTATTTATTTAAATATTGTTATTTAATTAAAAGTATGTAAATGCAAGGAAAGGAAATTGCTAATTAAAATATGGTAATTTAATAGTTACAAAATTAGAGGACAAAACTAAATGATAATTACCAAATAGAAAAATTGATTATCAATAAAAAGATTATTGATGAAAGAATATATAAATAGGTAATTAATTTTAATGCAAAATTGAAATTTCACATTTAGCTTAATGAGAAATTTCACTTTACACTAATTTTATTTTCATATTAATTTATTTGATATTAATTTAATTTTGCAATATTGACCTCTAACCTTTTCTCATTATTTATTTGTTTTATATTTGCTCTACTATCATTACTTCTTCTTTTATTATTACTCCATTTATTTTCATATATTTGATTATTAATATTTTATAATATTTAATTTAATTTAACTTACTATTGCAAAAAAAAATTTTATTTTACTTTAATGTAAAAAGTAATTTATATAAATTAGAGTGAAAAGCGTGCAGTACTATGTATTTCAACAAGAAATAATTCATCGATGAATGATTATTATATAACCGGTGACCGGGGTCTCCCAAATATATTTGATCGACCGCGTAGCAAACGATTAAAAACAATTAACGATGGTTTGCGAACATTTTGTCGGTAAATTATTTTTTTTTTTTGAATAATAAATTTTATTCTTTTTTAATTTACATAATTTTACATTTTAATATAAATTGTTTATAGCATAAATAAATTCATTTTTTGAATGAAATTTTTCACTTTTTTTTTTCTTTTAGCAATTTAATTTCAGTCAAATTATTTCGATTATGTAAATATTTACCTTTTAAAATATTATTTTCAAATTGTTTCGTTCCTTTGTTTTTTTTTTTTTTTTTTTTTTTTTTTTGCAGTGCGTAAAATTTAATTTTAATAAAAAAAATTATGATAATAATATCAGAGAAATGAATATGTTATTTATGAAATTAATAATTAAACATTTATTGAGCATTTTTTTTTTTTTTTTGTTAATTTCAGTTTTGAAATGGAACGTCCAAGAAGGAATACATCGGTACTATTATTTGGAAAAGTTAATTCATGTAAGTTAATGAAATTCATCAATCGATCAATTGATCAATCAATCAATCAATTAGCTTTTATGTTTACATTTGCAAATATTAAAATTTGATTATTATTATTACTTGTAAACGAAACGAATTGTAAAAGAATTTTAAAATATCCAATTAGATTTTTGATATACTTTTTTAATTTTAATTAAGCACAAATTAACTAATTACTCATTAATTAATTAATGAAATATTTATTTGCTGCAGATGGTCATCCATATAAATTGCGTAAATGGAGAATACCTGGTTCAAATATGTGTAATCCGAATACAATTTCATCCGGTATAACCAGGTTATCATCAGCTATCAATCACATATCATCGTCGTCAAATATTCAAACATTAAATTTAAGTGCCAAAATTTGTTTTTCTTTTTTGCTTTTTATTTTATTCTATTTTAATTATTCATAATAATCATATCATTGTATGTGATAACTGTTATGCTTTTCCTTTTTTTTTTTTTTTGTTTTAGTTTTGGTTTTTATTTGTATAATTTTAAAATAAAAAAGGAAAAAAAGAAAAACAAATTTGTTGTTATTATCATTTTATCATTGATTATTTAATTAATAATAATGTAATAAAATTTTTGAAAATGACTAAACAAACAATACAGATTAAAATTTTAAATTTTTTTTTTTAAAGTTATCAAAAATCATAACAATCCATTATAATTTAAACCCCAAGATTTTACAGGATTTAAAATACATATTTAAGACTTGTTGTTCAAGATTTCAAGTTTTCTTGCTCTAAGATTTATGAGATTTGAAATATATCTTTAAGTATCTCTTACCTATCAATTAAATACTTTTAAAAATTTAATTTGCCTAAATTAAATTTGAAATATTATAAAAAATTTCACATTGTAACTAATTTAGCACTAGAAATTCCTTCCTTTTTTAACATTCAATCATTAAAATATCAATAATAAAGGCGCAAAAAAAAAAAACTTAAAATTAATTAATTTTATTAAAAATATTAGTGCATGCATAATTATCTTTGAAAATTTTTGCTAAAATTTAGCTTATTTAAAGTTTCAAATACTTTTTAAAATAACACAAAATTTCCATTCAAATATAATATCATTAATTAAATTTTAAACATTTTAAAATTAAACGAATGTTTTGTTCTTTTATTCTTTTTTTTTTTTGATTTAAATATATTTTTAAACATTTAAAAGAAATTTATTTCAGTGCTAATTATTTGTTCAATTTTTTTCTTTTTTTTTTTTTTTTTTCTTAACCATTTTAAAAACTAACTAACTTTTCATGCAAAATTGTTGTGCTATTTAAAATGAAAAAATGAAAAAAAAAAGTTTAGAAAAAGGAAAAATAAAAGTGAAAAATGAAAATATTAGCAAATACTCAAAAGAAATTGAAAAGTAATATTGAAATGAACAAATAACAAACTTTGCTTTTTTTCTTTTTTTGGGTGGGTGGGGGCTCAATTGTCGCATTCAGTGACAATTGACATGCTCAATTGTCGCATTCAGTGACAATTGACATGCTCAATTGTCGCATTCAGTGACAATTGACTCTGCTAATATTTCATTCAAAAGATTTTATTTTATGTTAAAGCTAACATTAAAAATAAGAAAGTAAAAAAGAAAAAGAAAAAAAAAAACAGAAAAGAAATGTTCCGTTGCGCAAATATTTTTTTTAAAAAATTTTTTTTAAAAAAAAAAGTGAGAAATGTCAATTTAACTACAAATGTAACAGATTTCATTCAAAATGGATTTCATTTTTTTTTTGAAGTAATAATTTGAAATGAACGTTACATGGAGCTTTTTTTTTCGTTCATTTCAACTTTTTATATATTTTAATTTTTTTTTTTCTTTTTTTTTTTGAAATCAATTTTTTTTCTCTAATAAAACAGAAGTAAATTTTATTTTATTTTATTTTTGGATTAATTTTATTCATTATTTCTTTTCTTTCTTTTTATTTCAGTTTTATTTTTTACTTTTTTAAACTTTGTTTTGTTATTTCTTTCTTTTTTGATCTTTTAATTTGTTATTATTTAGTCAAATTTTAATTTTTATTTTTTTATAGTATAATTAGTACTGAAATAATGAATAAATGATTAGTGTTATTATAACAATGTAATATAATGTAATTTGATTTTATTCATTTTTATTTATATTATTATTATTATTTATTTTATATTATTATTATCAAAATTTGATACAAATAATTCTCAATATAATTTTTCTTTAGTATCATTATGCTATTAAATTACTCTTAATTTCATCAAATTTCACACCAAAAATACTAACAATTTTTACTCTATGTGAAATTTGAATTTAAAAAATAAAATTGAAATATTCGAATTAAAAAACAAAGAAATCTTTCATTGATATTTGCATTTTGCTACATATTAAAAAATAATAATGCAATTCTATATGAATGTTAAATTTATTTAAACGAAAAGAATTTATAATAATTAATTTGTCATTTAATTAAAAAATGAATTACAATAAATGGTACTTGAAATTCATACAAAAAATCAATTTCAAATTTTAATTATTATATATCATTCGTTGGAAATGAAAAAAACAAATCTTTTCAGTTATATAAAATAGAACAATGATTAATGTCAATCAGTTTTTGTTTTTTTTTGCTTTAAACGTATTTGTTTACATAAATTCATAAGTAATAAACAAATCAATCAATAATTGATTAAATTTTACAATCAATTTTTAACGATTACAAAAAAAAATTTTTTATTTGATTTTTTTAGAAATTAATATATATAAAAAAAAAAAAAACTAAATATTTAAAATTAAAAAAGAAAGATTTATAAATATATTTGCATTAATTTGTTTTTTCTTTTTTTTTTTATTAAATTAAATTTTTATTCTTTTTGCCTTTTTTTTTACAATATTAAATAGCATAAAACAATATTATGGATTAAATTTATCATAAAGAGAGGGAGAGAAAGATAAACAGAGAGAGGGACAGAGAGAGAGGGAGAGAGAAGGACAGAGAGAGGGGGACGAGCTTTGAAGATTAATTGAAGTAAATAAGAATTGCAATTATAATATGAGAATAATAGAATGGAAAAGATTGGGTAAACAAATAAATATTACTTGATGAAGCGAAGCAGCAAATGTAGCCAATTTTATTGCTAAATATTTGTTAGCAAATGGATTGTTTGTAGGATTAGAAAATGAAATTTATTGTTTTTTTAAAACTATATCAAATGTTAATTTAATTACAATTATTTTAAGTTAATTACAATTATTTTACATTGTTAACAATTTTATTTGATTGTATCAGTTAGCTTTAAAATGATTAAGCAATTGAGAAGTAAATTATTTTGCTTAATTTTGAGATTTTGATGAAAATTTTGATGTTCATTGATTTACAAATTATATTTCATTTAATTGCACAAATTATTTTTGCATAAAAAAAATTAAAACAAAGTTTTTTTTTTTTTTTTTTTTAAACATTTAGGAATCATTTATTTGATTATTTTTGTAATACTATAATAAATTACTTAATAATTATTTAATAGCACAGAATTTGTATAAAAATGAAACATTTAATTAAGCTATAATTAATTAATACTAAAATTTACAAAAATAAAATTATATTTCAAAAAAAGTTTCGTAGTAAATTTTAAATTTATAAAAGTTGAAAGATATGATATAAAAATTATTTTGTAAAAATCAAAAAAGTAATTTAAGATTTAAAACTTTATTTTAGCATTATCAAAAGTAAATGCTTTGAAGTATTATAACTTTGTTTTTATGTTTGTTTGTTTGTTTGTTTTTTTTTTTCTTTCTCAATAAAATTTTCATTATTATAAATTTATTCAATTATTTTATCATTCTTTCTTCAAATCTCATTCAAGTATTATTTGATATAATAATTATTATTCCTAGGATAGGCTAATATTTAATATTTTCAATTAATTAAAATATGAAATTGCATTATGCTAAAATTTTCAAATGATAAATTCAATTTATACCTTTCTTTTTTGAAGTTTTACTTATCGTTAACATTTCTAACACATTTAAAATATATTTTTTTTTTATGCAAATGAAAAGTGAAACAAAAAATTATTAATGAAAATGTAAAATTGCTGGGAAAAAAATTTTTTTTAATATATCATTTATAAATTTATTCAATTATATTTGAAATGTTTCATTTTTTTTTTCTTTAAATTGTTTTTATTTTCCTTTTCCTATTCAATCTTATAGTATTAATTAATTTCGCTAATTTTTTTTTAACTATTTTCTTTTTTTTTGGAATAAATTAGCTATCAATAATTTCATTTTTATTCCTTAAAAAATAAAATTTCTACTTTAAAAAAAAAAAAATTTCGTTTTTATCTTAATTTTATTAGTATTATTAATCTTTTTTTTTCTTTTTAAAAAAAAATAACAATATTAGCCATTTATTTATTTCATTTATTTAAATTTACTTACAAACGAACATTTATGCTTTTTTTTTCTTAAGTTATAATAGTTTAAAATGTTTTATATTTAAAATTATTTACATATCTCAAATTTACATATTTAAACAATTGCAAAATAATAAATAGTAAATTTAAATTTGATCATAAAACATATTATAGCCTAATTTTCTCATTTAAATTTCAAAACAATTTTTTTATTCAAATTTTCATAATATGAATGTAAATCTTTTTTTTTTTCAATACTTAAAATATTATCGATAATATAAATTAGAATAAGTTAGCTATCAATAATTTCATTTCCATTCCTTAAAAAAAAAAAAGAAAGAAAGTATAAAAATATTTTTATAAACCAACAAGAAATTGCATTACTTTTTTTTTTTTTTCAAAAAATAAAAAACAAAAATTGAAAGATTAAAATAGTTTGAATATATTACATTTATAAATCATAGATTTTTCTAACTTTTAGTCAATTTATTTCATATGGGAATAATACTTTTCATTTTCTCCTCGCTTTCATTTCATTTTTTTATTTTAAATTATTATTTCTCAAATGTATTACACATTTCTAAATAAATTAAATTTCACATAAATCTCTAATATTTTTTTTATTTTTACATTGAAACTTTTTTTTTTCAATTTTTTTTATATTAATTTATTGGAATTTTATCGATAATCAAATGTTTTCATTGAAATTAAATAAATTTTTAATTAAACAAATTAATTTAACTATTTTTAACTAAATTGGTTAAATTAATTTAATTGTTTTTTAATTGACTTGATTATTTTTAATTGAAAATTAAATATGTTTTTAATCCATTTAATTAAATTAATTTAGTTGTTTTTGAATTGGTTTAATAACTAATCAATTAATTATGTAATCACATGTTTTTATGAAATCTATTGCTACTCATTCTATTATTATTAATTTTGATTTTATTTGCTATCTAATTTTTTTTAAGTTTCTCATCTTATAATTGATAAATTAGCATTAAAGAAAAAATGAAACTTCAAAAAGTTTTTCTTTTTTTTTTAAAAAAAAAAAACCACTAATTCGTTATTTTTGTTTATTACACTACTCGTTGTTTAATTTATTTTACAAATTGTTGCTAAGCTTATTGGAAGAATTTTTACCTCTCATATTACATAGACTCTTACTTTACTTATTATAAGGTATATTTATTCTATTTACCAGTAAATGCTCGAACATTCTTCCTTTTCAATCCTCTCTTTCCCTTCCTCTCTCTCTATTTCTCTTCCCCTTTCTTTTTACTTTCTTTATTTATGGGCGAAAAGTGAAAAAGATCATTAAAAATTTTTCCCTTTTTAAAAAAAAAAATGAAAGAAACCTTTCTTAATGTGTCATTTCATTTCTCTCTTCTGTCATCGCAAACTAAAAAAAGTACCTTATTAAAATGACCCTAATAAACCCTTTGCCTATTTTTCTTTCCCTCTGTACAAAATTATCTTTCCCTGTCTTTTCGAATGAATGAATAAGTGAACGAACTTGAAATGTTCTTCTTTTTAATCAAAGAGAGAGAGAGAGAAAGAGAGGGAGAGAGAGAAAGAGAAAATGATAAAACATTTTTTAAAATCATTCCCATCAAACTAATAATAATAATGTATTTCTTTATTTCTTGAAAATGTTATCATCAATTTTTCTTTTTAAAAGAAAAAAAAATATTATAATGTCATCTCATTAATTTCTTTAATGATTTTTTCTTTCAAATTTTCAAATTTTTGAATGATTTTTTAATTTATTTTTTCTTTCGCAAATTTTTTTGATTCATTATTGTTTCTTTCCTTTTTCTTTTTCACTCTTTTTTCTTTTTTTTTGTTTCAAAATTTAGTGAAAAATATTCTTTAATTTTTTGTTTATATAATTTTCTTTTTGAATTTTAAATTTGTTTGTTTTTTCTTTCTCATTTTATGAGAAAATAATTTGATAGATTGATCGTTTTCTTTACGATATGATAAACTCTTTACGATATAGAATGAAACAAAAAAAAAAAGAAAAAAAATGTAAAAGTTTAAATCATTTTAAAATCTTTTCTTAAATAAATTTAACTATATATATATTAATATAATTGTTTATGATCTCAATCAATATTTATTTAATTTTCAAATTAGATGAACTAAAAATATATCAGCTTAAAATATATATATGTATATTCATTATGATTTCAATATTTTATTTAATTTTAAAATTCAGCTAACATTTACAATTGGTGTAAACGAGGTGTGCTGTAAGGTTGTTGTAGTTAAACCGTTATCACAGCTATTATCAATCAACAGAAGAAGCATTCAATCCTCCCTCTTTCATTTCACTTATTTAAACTTTTTTGCATTATAATTTTTCACATTTTATGATAATTTTGAGATCGATAATTGATAATTTTAAAAATTTATCATTTGTTAGGCTAAATTATTGATTGCTATTCAAATAAAAGTAAGCATGAAAGTAATGAAAATAACATTTGAAAGCAAAATTTAATAAAAAAACTATATTTATGTTAAGAAAAATCTATCGATTAACGCTGTTAGAGTTTATGTATATATCATGACTGATCAATGATCATGATTGATCGATCAGTAATCTTCATGTCAAAAAAAATTTATTAAAATAATAAAAAATTGAAAATGGAATAAATTATTATGTAAAAAATACATATATATATTAACGTAAAAAAAATCGAATATATGAATAAATTTATTAACGAATAAATTTATTTAAAATATACTAATAACATAATATTATAAAAAAAATATAAAAAGACTAATAATGCATAATAGAAATAATGAAAAATTCAAAATAGAAAATTATGAATGAAATTATTAAATATATAATAAATACAAGGCTTTTTTTTGCTTTAAGAAATGATTATGATTTAAAAATTATGATTTTTTACTTTTTTCTTACAAACAAATATTTTTTCATTATCTGAAATGAAAATTCCTTTTCTGAAATTGTATTGTAGAAAAATTTTTGCCGTAAAAAAGGAAAAAAGTAACAGTAATAGGAATAGAAAAACAGAGAGAGAGAGAGAGAGAGAAAAAAAAAAAGGAGAGAGTTAACCATTAAATGTAAATATAACTAAATAAATGAATTTGGTGGTAACTTTTATTTTGATATTTCAAAAAATAATTATATATTATTTTGCAAATATATCAAATATTGCATTTAAAAGTGCAAAAGAAAAAATAATAATAACTTTTAATTTAAATTCAATTTTAAAAATATGGAAAATTTCCGAACTAATTCAGTTCAGTTCCGTCCAACAATTCAAATATTTTACTGCAATTATGCAAATTGTAAATTTATTTCACTTCCTTTGAACTCATTAAAACGATATTCTCTCATCAATGCCACATTACTCCCTTATCTTTCTCTCTCCCTCTCTCTCTTTCTTTCTCTGCCCCTCTCCTCTCTCTCTCTCTTTCTCTCACTGCATATTTATTATACATATTGGTTGATATTGAAAGATAGCAATGTTGTTTTTACTTATAGGAATGGAATTGATATGGTCTTAAAATGATAAGTAGATATAAAAGCTATCACTTGTTTAATTCAGTAATACAATAAAAATTTATATTTTATTTTTATTTAGTTAAATTAAACAAAATTGCATCATTTCTTTTTTTTTAAACTAATTTCATGGAAAAATCTATTAAAATTTGCCAAAGTTAAATTCCAATAAAAATATGATAAAAAATTTAATAAATATGATAGGATAAAAGTGTAAAATGATAATTAAAGTTTAATTAAAACGTATGAGAAAAGTAATACTTGATTATTAATCAATCAGATAAAAATGATGAAAATAGTTTTTGAAAATTAATGTTCAATAAATATGATAATAACTAGTAAAATTTTTAAAAATTTGAAATCAATTCTACAAAATTTCTCAAATAATTTAATTGAACGGATAACAAATAACATAGATGACATAGGCTGATGACAATTGGTTAGTGGTAATGACCTATTAGTGCAATTATTTCCTGTTTACATACAATACTATTTGTCATATTTACTGTTTACAAAACTTTTATACATTATATTTAATTTTCTATCTGTTAAATTTTAGTGAAATATGATTTGCGCATTTATATTCATTTCATTTCATTTCATTCCATTTCATTTCATTTCATTTCATTTCATTTCATTTCATTCCATTTCATTTCATTTCATTTCATTCCATTTCATTTCATTTCATTCCATTTCATTTCATTTCATTTCATTTCATTCCATTTCATTTCATTTCATTTCATTTCATTTCATTTCATTTCATTCCATTCCATTTCATTTCATTTCATTTCATTTCATTTCATTTCATTTCATTTCATTTCATTCCATTTCATTTCATTTCATTTCATTTCATTTCATTTCATTTCATTCCATTTCATTTCATTTCATTCCATTTCATTTCATTTCATTTCATTTCATTCCATTTCATTTCATTTCATTTCATTTCATTTCATTTCATTTCATTCCATTTCATTTCATTTCATTTCATTTCATTTCATTTCATTTCATTTCCATTTCATTTCATTTCATTTCATTTCATTTCATTTCATTTCATTTCATTTCATTCCATTTCATTTCATTTCATTTCATTTCATTTCATTTCATTTCATTTCATTTCATTTCATTTCATTTCATTTCATTCATTTCATTTCATTTTATTCCATTTCATTTTATTTCATTTCATTTCATTCATTTCATTTCATTTCATTTCATTTCATTTTCATTTCATTTCATTTCATTTCATTTCATTTCATTCATTTCATTTCATTTCATTTCATTTCATTTCATTTCATTTCATTTCATTTCATTTCATTTCATTCCATTTCATTTCATTCCATTCCATTCCATTTCATTTCATTTCATTCCATTCCATTCCATTTCATTTCATTTCATTTCATTTCATTCCATTTCATTTCATTCCATTTCATTCATTCTTCCTCTGAAATTAGTTGAAAGAGGAAGCGAAGAAGAGAGAAAGAGGAAGAGAAAGAGAGAGAAAGAAGGAAAGGAATTGTAGATTGGCATAAATTATGGAAGTGGCTAAAGGACTAAGAGGCTAAGAGTTGAAGCTTAGCTTGAATTATAGAATTAAGCTAGCTAGCTATTAACTAAGCTTCAATTGTAATCATTATTTCATCGATGGTAACAAATTCGATGAGCATCGATCTTTCTTCTCTTCTTCTTCTTCTCTTTTCGTTCTTTTTTTCTCTTTTTTTTTCTAAATTTCCACGACATGTGCTCAACTCATTCCTTCACAATGTCTCATTTAATCGCCATGCTACTGTCAAATGATGGTCGCTGCAATGAAAACATACCATTTCACATTTTGTTTTTTACTTTTAATCATTTCTACCAGTTTATTTATTTACTTATTCATTCATTCTCATTATGCTGTAAATGGCTTTAAGAATCAATCTGTCTATTTTATTTCAATTAATTACGTTCAATTAAAAAGAGATGAATCATTTCTTTTCTCCTAGTTATTTTCGGGCAATATATTTTATACAACACCGCATTCAGCATATATATATTTACACATACATACACATACACACACATACATACACATACACACACACACACACATACACATACTTTGGAGTAAAAGCTTTGAAATCAATATTTATTATTTGACATTTCTTTCTTCTCAAACAACAGAATGAAAGAAGGAAAAAATTGAAATGAAACTTGAAACGAGATGGATGTTTATTGTTTATCGATGAGCTATTATTGTTATTATCAATTAATAATATTATTATTATTAATTATTATAATTATCATCACTATTATTATTTAAAAGAAAGTAGTGGCGATATTATCCCATATGATGTGCTTCTGTTCAGTTGAATGAGTGAAATGAGATGGTAATAATGAATTAAGAAAAAGTTTACTAATAATGATTCAAATTAATTACTTCTTTTCTCAATTCAAAAACAATGTTTTCTTTTCCTTCTAACATTTATGAGTTTAATTTCAAAATTTGTTCCTCTTTGTATGTGTGTGTGTATGTTATGTTTTGCTTTAGGTTTTGTAATTTGTTTTTTTTTTTTTTTTTTAATTACCTTTTTTTATTACTATAATTACTTAAGCAATTATTTTTTGTTCAATTACTTTTACCGTTTGTTAAGCACTGATCAGTTGTAATGTTTTTCATATTCTTTGGCATCGATTTAGCTATATGAATATTATTATATAAATTCATTTATGAAATAAACTTAATTATTCTAATTTAAATATGGGTAGTCTTAATAGTTTTAATTCTATCACTATTAAAAGTGTTTTCTTAATTAATGGTTAAAATATTGGAATTATTTTTTAACCTATAAAAAATAAATATGGTTGATAGAGAAAATTCTGTTATCAATAAATGCATTTAACGGCATTAGTATTTTCAACTAACACTATATTTTATCATATCATATCATATAGCATAAACATTCTATCATATAGCAATACTGTATGATATAGTTTACATTGTTCAAAAATCACATGTTTTATCACATGTTAATGTCGCTTTTATTAGATATAATTATCACGATTATTATCATTAACATTGTCATTATTAGTATTAATCAGATCTTATTCTACAGTATTATCAACAACATCATCAATAATACTATCAATATTATCATTATAACATGCATTACAAATAATACGATTGCTATCAACAATTGCTATCTTTTCCATTTTTTTTTTATTTCAAATAATCCGTAATACTTTTTCAGTGCTTAGATACCATACATTCATAGCATACAGAATAGACAATGAATAACGAAATAATATAATAATTATCCAAAATGTGTTTAACTAAATTGGATTCTTTCCTCTATTCCCAAAATTATTTGCATATTACATTGAAATTGAAACTAAGGACTATTTCGTTTCTTTTTTTTTTTTTCATATCGATTAGAGGTCATTTTTATATGATACATTTAAGCTGGAAGTTTAGAAAAAGGGAGCAGGAGAAGAAAAAGTAAGATAAACGAATATATTCTTTGTCTTTCTCATCCATCAATCGAATTTTAATAGAAATTAAACTTTTCTCTTTTCTATTGAATCGTTTAACAAAATCAACACAATTTCAAACGAATAAAATTTTATAAATTTTTGATTTCATTTTATAGAAAATGAAAAGATAACGTCATAAAATCTGTAAAATCAGACATGAAATTTAGGTTAAATTCATGCCAAATTTATGCAATCTTTTTTTTTTCTTATTCTCTTTCTCTCTCATCCCTTATTACCTTTTTCAACTTTTTTCTCTTTCTTTTGTTTCTCTCGCTCTCTTAATAATTCATTTTGTTGATTTAATTCAATTTAATTTAATTCAATTTTTGTCCATACACTAAATAAAACCCCATTTTTTTTTTTTTTTGTCCCTCCATTCTTGGTTTAGTGGTTTAAGAAAGTTTAAAAAACTTTTTTCTTTTCCTCTTCTCACTAATATTGCCCACAATGTAGTTCTCTTTGCATTATTTAATTTTAATCAATTTCATTTCAGTTTCATTTAATTACAGCAGCTAATATCAGTAATAATTAGTATTCATTCCTATCTCAATAAAAAAATTATCAAATTTTTGCCATTTCTATTATTTTCTATTAGTTGATAAGTTAAAATTTGCCCATATCTGTTGATATTTCGTGTGATATTACTTATTTGATCGATTTTTTTTCCTTTTTTTTTTAGAAATATTTTCATTGATCGATTGTAATCTTCTCGATGATTGAAAATGATTAATCATTTGCTCTTATTCTTAAATAAGCTTATGACTTATACAAGCTTATTACTATATAATTTTTGATTACTTATCATTCCATATTGAAAGTGATGATAACTGTGTCTATCAATGCACTAGCAGTAAATTTTATCATATTCTCATATGTTCTAATATAATTTTTTCAAATATTTTGCCTAAAATTTTACTCCACGTGAAATTAGCAATTGTAATAATTAGACAAAATGAATGGATTAAAAAAAGATAATGTGAGGATATGGTACTTATTTATGTTTAGGGGATACGGTATGTATACCATATCCCAGATAGGGATATAAGGATATGGTATTTGTATATGTTTAGAAGGTACGGTATATATAAAGGCCATATTTCTAAACATTATACATATCATATCTGAAAACACATCATATTTAAAATGAATATTCAATGATAGAAATATCAGCTGATAATTAGGATAACTGTTAGTAGTAAATATGTTAATCATTATTTGTTATCATATTTACTATAACTGATAAAAGATAGTAGCAATATTTTTTAATTATCACTTACAAGAATTAATATATTATATGATTTAATAGTAAACATTATAGTATTTTTTTTTTTGATTTACTTCAATTTTTTTTCAAAAATTTATAAATTTCAAAGCTAACTTTCATATTAACAATTAAATAATATATATTTTATAGAAATGGAGTGCTTATATTAAATGAAATTGTTGAAATATTAGATGGAATATTAATTAGGTAATGAGTGAGAATGAGAAGATTATTAATGTCACATTCAACGACACATACAATCAGTGGATTAATTTGCCTGTCATGCAGGATCTGTCACTACAATTTGATTTGTATTGTGCTTTTTGATGCATACACAATCCTGTATTAATTTTTATCCTCTCTCATTTTGCTCTCGAAATTACTTTCTTCTGTATGATATGCAATAATCTCGAGAATACATCCTTTTACCATTCATTTCTCTTAGTTTTTAATTTAGATTTTATCATGATTGATATCGGATTTGTTTCAAAATTCAGAATTTTGTTATGGTAACTATCAAACTTATCTATCTTACAATATTAGCATTACAGACAATTAATTCTCTAACTGAACATAAAGGGATTTCTTTAAGCATTGCTTTTGATGCTTAATCAATAAAATTTAATTACTTTGAATTATCTCTTCGCTTTTCTTTTCAGTCTTTCTAAAATTATAGAACTGAAAAAATAAATATGTTCCTGAAAATTCAACAAACTACTACTCACTTTGTAGTGAAGCGTTTATTTATGCTTGAATATCATCTGCTTTAAAAGGAAAAAGATGGAATGAAATTGTTTTGAAATTTAAAAATTCATTATAACTATCACTTGAAGGCAAGACTGAAATTGAAATTTTCAATGAAAGCTTTACCATAAACAATAGCTTATAGGCTTAGGAATTTTGATGAGATTCAAGGAGTTGATGAATCAGTAGGATATTTTTTTTATCCCTAAAATTAAAAAGTAATTCATACAGTATACATATATACATATATATATATATATCCAGTTGAATCATTCGTTTTGCATTTTAATTTGTTATTGATTTCAAGAGAATTAAAAAGACAAAAAAAAAGAGGATGAAATCCAGAGGGAATGATAGAAAATGTAGACAGCTGCTTGCTACAAAATAAAACGAAAAATTGGAATTGAAATTGAAAAAAAAAAAAGAAAAAAAATGACTGATAATAATTCAATGGTTATTGCAAAAAGAAAAGAGGAAAAAAAAAGGAGATAAAATTTGTTGGAAAGAAAACAAAATTTTTATATTTAGCTAACAAATAAATTTAAACTTTAATGAAAGAAATATTTAATACAATAATTAAAAAAAAAAGAAAAAAGGCAAAGAGATAAATTTGTAATCTTAAAATTATTTTTTCTATTCATTAATAAAAGTATGAGAAAAAGGAAAATGTTAAAATGCTAAAAATATTTCTTCGTTTTTTTTTTTTTTTTCTCTACCGCAAATTAAAAATGTGAAAGAATGAAATGATATCATTTTGTGGCAAAAATTTTGTCGTCATTTACACTTTTCATCAGGTTTGATAGTATGTATAACTGTGTGTGTTTGTGTCTTATCAAAATGATTTTATTCATTGTAATTGTTTTATAATCATTAATCATTGTTACACTTTGAAGTATTATCAAAAATATTATTCTAAAATTTTTAACACTAATTAGTCTTATTTATAAGCCTAATGAAATTCGAAAATTAGCTTAATTTGCACTCTAGAAGAATTAGCATATTATTTTAATATATCTTAAATTTTAATTTTGAGATCTAATTAGCGAAATTTATTAAAGAATTTTTTATTATATTTAATTAGCAAAAAGCAAAATTTTTATTATATCTAAGTAGCGAAAAAATTTATTATTTATTTTATAATAACATATTTTATTTTAAAATTTTCGTTTCTTCAATAGGAAAAGTTGCATCATATGACTGGTTAGATATAATTAATTATTGTTGTTTAAACGAGCATAAAAAACTTATTTATTAATTCAATTTTAAATTCTTTCGCCTACTATAAAATTCTTATTTTTTTGTTTCAAAAAATTTTTTCACTTTTTTTATTTTTTTACTTTCTCGAAGAATATATAATTGAATAAAAAGTTAAATCTTTTTTTTTTCCTTGGAAACTAAAATTACTTCAGAACAATCCTAGCTAATCCTATTAATAAAAAATAGGATTAGCTAGGATTGTCTGAAGTAAATTTAAAATTGATCAAAAATTTAATTCTAAAGCTATATCCTATTAATTTTATTCCAGTTAAAAAGAAAAAAAGAATTGAATTAATGACTAATGATGAGAAAAAAAAAAGAAAAAGAAAAATTATCAAATTTTTACAGAAATAGAATATCCAACTTATGAAATGAAATTTGATAAAATTAATATAATAAACGAAATCTTTCTGAGCCATCTAATAATTATTATTTATTTTTAATTCATTTCATTTTATATTTATAAATTAATTCACAATTGATTTCATATTTGATTTTTCTTTTTTCTTCAATTTTATCATTTCCTTCTCTTTTTTTTTCTCTCTCTCTCCCTCTCTTTCCCTCTCTCTCTCCCTCTCTCTCTCGAAACTTTCCTCTCATTTTATAAAAATCAATTTAATCCAAAAATAAAGCCAAAGAAGCACCAAGCCAAACCATTGCTTGGCATTTTCTTTTGCCTAAGAAGCGCAATTTATCCATCAATATCACACTCAAGAACAGTGTGTGTGTGACATTTTTCAATAGCAAATAAATAGAGGTAAAGAAGAGATGTGACAGAGAGAAAGGGAGAGAGAGAGGGAGAGAGAGAGAGAGAGAAATAATGAGGAATTTATTTGAGGTGAATAATTTCTTATTCGTTGCATTTTATATCTTTTTTTTTTACTTTCTTATATTGCCAACTTATCATTTAGTACAAAACCATATAAACGTTTTTTTTTTTTTTTTTCTTTACTTTTATTAAAAAAAATATATATATTAAATTATTTGTTTAGTAAAAAATAAATTCTTTTTAAAAAATTGTTATTATTCATTTTCAATTTAAAATTAGTTTTATTTTATTTAACATTCATAAAATTGTTATATATTAGCATGCAATCATTTTCAAATTCATACTTTATTACTAATTCACTTTTTTTTTTCTCCTTTTTTCAGTTTTCTAATAATTAAATGTTTTTTTTTTTTTTAACAAAGGAAATTAGTTAATTAAACAATTAGCATTTAAAATTTTCTCAGTGATTTTTGAAATTATAATAAAAAAATATATGTTACTATTTGCTGAAAGATAATTTAATATAACTTTTTTTCTTTATTGAATATCTCTAATATTTGATTATATTTAATTAAACTCTAATTAAACGACTAATTTATTTAGAAAAAAAAGAAAAAATTTTAGAGAAAAAAAAAAGTTATTATTAATTAGTTTTCCAAAATTAAAATTTAAATGCAATATTTATTTTATGAAAATTAAATTCCACGATATTAATTAAAATTTAACATTTGTATGTAGAAGTGCTACTCTCGACTAAATCCATTCTTTGATAAATGATTTCATTTGTTGTTAAATTTTGATCATCAAATTACTCCTCCTTTTATTCATCTTTTTCTACTTTTACTTATGAATTGATATTATTCATTCGATAACTATTTCCTATTTTTCCTCATTTTTATTTTTACTCTTTCTCTTTCTCTTTCTCTCTCGGGAATGATGAATATTTGTCTGTTTGTGGAAAAAAAAAATTTAAAAAAAATGAAAAAAAAAACTGGAAGTATTTTCTCGATGCAAAAAGTCATACATAATTTATAATATTTCTTTTCATTCTTTCTTTCTATTTTTTTACATTCTTTTCTCAAACACATAACAGTTTTATTTATTTATTTATTTAATTTTCTATTTTCTATTTTTTTTTTTTGAAAAAAAAGAACGAAAAATAAATTGAAATTTTTCATTTTTTTTTTTTGAAACAGAATTTTTCAAATCAAATGATTGACATTTTGTTGCAATGTTATAACAAATTGATAACAATGCTATAACAATTAGATTATCAAATGCAGTAAAATTTTCTTAGTTTTTTCTTTTTCTTTTCTTTTCTTCTCCTCTTTTCCTATTTCTTTCTTCTTTTTTTTTTTTTTTTTTTTTTTTTGTTTTGTTTTTTGTTTATTGATTATTTAATATAAATGAATGAAATAAGAAAACAAAAAGGAGTAAATAAAAAAAAGAAATGATAAAAATAAGTTAATTCGTTTAATTATAATAAACAAATTAGCAATAATTGTTAGTAAATTAATGATTTTTTTTCTTTTTTTCTCTTTCTCTCTCTCTTTCTCTCTCTCCCATCCTTTCTTTTTACGATTTCTTCCTTTTAATTTGTTTTTTTTTTTTTTTTTTTTGAAAGATTTCTATCTGATAATAGACGATGACACATAAATATGCTCCGATGAAGTTACTTTCACTTAAAAATATTTTGTTGAATAAATTTTCGCTAAAAGTGCTTCTTCCACTTTCTCTTCTCTTTCTTCCGTTTCTCTCTCTCTCCCTCTCTCTCTCTCTCTCTTGCTTCTTCTATGGAGAGATAATTTGCATCTATTTTAAAGCACATTTTTAAATTTCTTTCGTTTTTTTTTCTTTCCTTTTTTTCACTATCTAAGACTTAAAAGATGGAAAAAGACTTATCAAAATTTAATTATTATTATTATTAATTAAATTATTCTTTCTAAATTTATTTATTTTTAATCCTTTGTAGTTATCATATTACCTTCTCTAAACAATTATTGCTAATTTCCTACTTTTTTACTTTTTCAATTCAATATAATATAGAATTTATTTATTAGATCTAGCTAATTTCATGTTAAAGCATAAAATAATTGATTTTATACTAAAGTATAGAATAAATAATTTCATTTTATGGTATGAGATAACTTATTTCATGTAAATTTTAACATAAAATATAAGTTATCTAGTAAAAATTAAGTTATCTAGTAAGAAAGAAAAACAATTTGTCTAACTGATAAGTATGCTATTTGCCTTATCAATCCGTAATACAACTGATAATGCACTATCAATTAAATATCGTTACATTAATAAAATTAAGATTGTTGTTTAAAAAATTTACTAAAAAAAAAAATTGTTTATATATAATATAAAGAAAGACTTAAGATTAGCTTCGAGATAAACCGAAGTATAATTGTGCTATGAAATTTAAGCTAAATCATTTACGTAAATTGAAGAAAGTTAGATTTATATGCATCAAATGAAATATGTAATAGCAATTAGCTAATTCATATTAGTTTAGATGTTAGCTAATTGTTATAATTAGCTAATTTATATTAGCTAATTGTCAGTTTAAAAAAATATTAGCTAATTGCTAGTACTTAAATTAACACAGTCAATTATTTATTTTCAATAATGAATTAACATTACAATTTAATCATACGGAAGCTTAATTTTTCCATCCACATTTACACTTTCAGGTTATATATTCTTCTGGAAAATTAACCGGATATCGGTTCAGATAACCGGATGATGGAAATTTTATAGTACTGATAATATTTTAAGTGAAGCAATATAATCTGATTGAAAATATAAGATTAATAGAAGTGATAAAAATTTATTGTGAAGAAATTTTTGAAAAAGCTTACAATGTTTTGAAATTTTGAAGATTTTTTTTTCTTTTTGATGATGTCAAAGGTTAAATTTTTCAAAAAAAAAACATCGAAATTAAAGAAATAAAAATTTTCAGAATTATTACACTTTTTTGTCGCATTATTATATTATGCATATACGAAGAAAAAAAAAAAAAGAGAAATTAATGTCAAATAATTTTGCTTAATCTTTGCATACATTAAACATTATTGAAAATATTAAAATTGAAATTTTGAAATTATATATTTTTTCAATTAATTAAAATTTTTTACCAACCGAATTGTTTATTTCATTACTGCTGTGATTATTTAGTCCTCTTATATGCAACCTTGATGATAAGGATGATGATAATGATAACGATTATGCTGATAAAGATAATAATGATAACGATTATGTTGATAATGATGATGATTATACCATATCCGTTACTCACATAACTATAAAATTTTTTATTTGTTTAAGCTAAGTTATTCAATTCTAGTCTAAAAAAAGTAGTCAAGTATGTGAGTAAGTAACTAGGTAAGTAACTAAGGAAGTAAGTAACTAAGTAAGTAAGTGTTAAATATTTTATTCAATCATATGTATCTTTCATGTCCTTTTTTAACTAAATTTCCAATATGATGAAACATGCACATATTCTAATCGATACGTTTTTGAAATGCACCACATTAAATTATTGAAAAAAATTTTAATCATACGAAATATTTCCTTTCTATTCCTCTCTCTCTCTCCCTCTCTCTCTCTCTCTCTCTCTCTCTACTAAATATTAGTCATTGTTATAGGTTCATTACTCAGTTCATTTGATTTGCTATTTTTTTTTCCTCTTTTTGTCTAATTTTTAGTTATTTGCTTCATCTTTTTTAATTAAAATTTTAGATTACAGCATCCTTTTTCTTCCTTTCTTCTTTTCTTTGTGATTTCTCTTAAAGAATTAATAAAAATAGAAATAATTAATGATAGAAGATGAGTAATACTTAAAAATATATTTAGCATTTAATTAAAGTTCTTTTCTCTCAAATATTTATTCACTAAATTGTCATTATTGTTCACATATAGGAGATTGATAATATCATATCATAGTGTGCTACATCTTATCAATTTCTATTTTTTTTTTCTAAAATAGATACTTTATATTATGTGTTACATTACTTTGAAGTATTTCACAAAATAAATTAATTTATGTTCATTAATTGTAGATCAGTTGATTGTTTTGCAGTGATATATAATAATAATAATATGTGACACTTTTTCCACTTATTCATTCGTTCACGTTTATTCATTCATTCGTTCACGTTTATTCATTCATTCGTTCACGTTTATTCATTCATTCGTTCACGTTTATTCATTCATTCGTTCACGTTTATTCATTCATTCGTTCATGTTTATTCATTCATTCGTTCACGTTTATTCATTCATTCGTTCACGTTTATTCATTCATTCGTTCACGTTTATTCATTCATTCGTTCACGTTTATTCATTCATTCGTTCACGTTTATTCATTCATTCGTTCATGTTTATTCATTCATTCGTTCACGTTTATTCATTCATTCGTTCACGTTTATTCATTCATTCGTTCACGTTTATTCATTCATTCGTTCATGTTTATTCATTCATTCGTTCACGTTTATTCATTCATTCGTTCACGTTTATTCATTCATTCGTTCACGTTTATTCATTCATTCGTTCACGTTTATTCATTCATTCGTCCACGTTCCCCCATTCAATCCATCAATTCATAGTACTTTTCTCAGAGATCCAAAACTCTGCTACATTTAATTATTTCATTCTTTTCTTCATTCCTATTTCTATCTATAACAAAATTATTCCCTTTTATATTACTTTTCTTATCAAACGATCAACTAATCATATACCTCATGCTCTCTCTCTCTCTCTCTTTTTATGAGAGAGAGAGAGAGTGAAGGAGATATTTCTACCCATTCCCGGAAATAACAAATTTGTCATTTCAAACTTTACAGAATGTATACTGAAAGAGGATATTTTTGATCAAATTAAATTTCATTCAATAAAACAAACAAAAAAAAAAAAAAGAAGAGAATAGCAAAGAGGGAGACAGCAAGAGAGAGAGAGAGAGAGAGAGTGAATGAACAAAAAGATGTGCAAAAATGGGGTGAAGAAAGAGAGTATTGTTAATAATGACACTTTGATAATTGTGGTTGAAAAAAAAAGCAAAAAGGATTGGTAAATAAATTTGCATTTTAGAATTTGTTTTTTTTTTTTCCCATATAAATGACAACCAATTGAGTTAAATTTCTCCTTTTTTTCTCTCTCCCTCTCTCTCCCTCTCTCTCTCTCTTTGTTATAGTTATTTTATGATTAGAAGTCTTAGTTGAAGTGAAAGTGATTAAAAGAAGAGAAATAACAATGAAAATATTACTATCGCAATTTACTTTATTTATTTATAAGTCAAATTTCTCTTTTCTTTTCTTATCGATCGATTGATCTATCTCTTAAATAAAAGAGACAGATCAATCGATCGATGAATAGATCGATTCATTGATCGACTGATAAAACTGATACTTGTCTGAGTTTCAAGCAACATTCTTAATTATCATTTCTTTTTAGATTGATATATTTGTCTTCCATTTTTCCTTTCTTTTCACTTACTTTCGTTTTTTTTTTTTTTTTTTTTTTTTTCATTTTGTTTTATTGCTTTATACTTTTAGATTATATGAAAGACTTGACAAAGAGATAAGAAAGATATAAGCAATTATTTAAATACTAACTTTTCAAACTATTATTATTTCTTCTTTCTTTCTCTTCCTCTTTCCCTTTCTCTCTTTGTTTTCTCTTCCTTCCTCTCCTTTCCCCTCTCTCTCTCTTTTCCCTATAAAAATGTATTGTGTCATTAATTTATTGTTAATTATTTTTTGTTATTGTTATTGTTATCAATAATGTTTATTATTATTATTATTATTATTGTCTTCATGTTTTTACTTCATTACTAGTCTTACATTCCCATTAGCTATCACTAATCAGTAATGATAATAATCAAATATCAAATTACTTAATCAATTCTACTTTTCCAATTATTAATTTAATAGCATTCATTAAACATATGTGCATCGATTAGCTATATTAAGAAAGCTAATTAAATTTTTTAAATTATGAAAAAAATGAATGATATGATATGATATGATCATAATGTATTAATCATTATTACTAATTCTATCTCCTCAATCAATAAATTTTGTAAAGAAATTTTATTTCCGATATGATTATAGCAGTGTGTGTTATTTACTCTCAAACATTACAATATTAATTGCTTTTTAGGGAAGGATTAATTCAAATGGGAAATGTTTAATATTGAAAGAATTTCTCTCATCAAATAATGCAATGATTATGAAAGGAAAGAGAAAGAGAGATAATAATGATAATAACAATAATTAATATTAATAATAAATAATTATAAAACAAAAAAAAAAAAAAAATGAATGAAATTTGCCAAAATAATTTATTTTTTCTCCTCAAATTATAAATAATTTCACTATACATTTATTTTATTGCTTTTATTTTTAATTCATTGTTTAGTGTTTTTCATTCTTTTCTAATAATTTAATGTTTAACTTTTTCTTTTCTTTTTTTTTTAAATTATTTAAATATATATGTAATGATGTATTATTATTTAGAACAAATATATTCATTTTAGTGACACCGTTGACCTCATTTTTGACATTTTCTATCCCAATCGTTGGATTCTTCAATCTTTTCTTCTTTTTTTTTTTCTCTCTCTCTCTCTCCTTTCCTCTCTCCCTCCTTCCCTCCCTATCTCTCTCTTTTATGATAAAATTTTTCAAACATAATCTTTTATAGTTTATTAATTACTACTATAATCTTTACTGATTACTGATATATGTAAATATGATTATGCAATTAAAATTTAAATTCATTCCAGAAATATGGTCAAATTGAGATAAAAGAAGATAGAAGGACGAGAAAATGGATGGATAATAGTTGATTGTATCATTATTAAATTACTAGAATTTCTAGTATTTGTACTGAAAAAGCTGAAAGCAACGATGAAATCTTGAATTTGGCATATTTCATCGTAAAATATATTTTATCGCTATTTCTCTATTTGCTAGTTGTACTCTAATTTGAATTTGATTATAATTTGATTCGTCATCTGTCATTAGCAAAATTCATTCAATTATGCATATTGGTGATTTGAAACGAGCAGTAGAAGATGTTGTACTACGACCAGATGATAATCGTCTTAGTGAAATGGAGAAACGTTCCACAATTGCTGCACTTGATCTATGTCAGGTAATTATTATTATTTGTTTTTTATTAATTCATTTACATATAAATATTAAAATAAAAAAAAAAGCACTAGAAAAATCTTTAGTTAAATATTAAAAAAAAAAAAAAAAAAAATCTTTTCTTTATCTATCTTCTATATTTCTTTATCTATTTAATTCATTTACATATAAATATTTGTATTTATTTCTCTCTCTCTCTTTTTTTTTTTAAATATGTTTGATAAAATTTTTTATTATATTTGATGAAATAAAATAAATAAAATTCATTTTATAATACATATGTACTAACAATTTATCATTAAAATTAAAGTATAATTTATTAAAAATTTTCAGTTAGGACAAATACAACAAACTCTTCCATGTATTTCAACATCAAATCAAAATGAAATACAACAACAACAACAACAACAACAACAACAACAACAACAACAACAACAACAACAACAGCAACAACAACAACAACAAATTGCTACAACTCTTACATCATCTTCATATAGCGGTGAAATGCTTACAAGTTCAACGGAAAGTACTTGTAGTACTTCAATAACAACTTCTAGTGGCCATATTTTAGGAGCTGCACCATTAAGCATGAGTACATCACTTGATACTATGGTTAATCTTTCATTTTTTTTTCTCTCCCTTTCTCTCTCTCTCTCTCTCTCTTTCCTCTTTTTTTCTCCCATTTTTTGTATATTTTTGTTTACCTGTTAATTAAAAGAATTATTAATCAAAATCAAAAAAGAAACATTTAAAATAGATTATTATCAACAATTCAATTGCAGTTATAATTTTTAATTTTGATTAATTTCATTGTTATCTAAAGAAAATGCTTGTTAATATTTTTAGGTGCTACGACAAACCTTATCATTTCGACCATCATTAGGCGGTAGTGGCGGTGGCGGTAGTGGTAGTGGTGTATCACGGCGTTCAAGTCGTGTCATTCCACATTACAGTCATAGCAAGCGAAAACGTTCAAATTCAGTTTCATCATGTATGAATAAAAGGTTTCTTTTTATTGAATTCATTAATTTCATTGGTGTAAGAATTAATTTGTAATTATTTCTTTAAAGCGATTTAAAATTTCAGAAGTTACTTTGATACTTTCTTTCTTGATTTATCCAACAAATGGCATGAGACAATTTAGAAATAAATTAAAAGATTTCTCTAAAGTAATAATATTTTATTACTTTAAAATATCATTTTGCATCTTTTATTACTTATTTACATTTTTTTTTCTTTTTATCTTGCTTTCTGAAATATCAGTTTAAACATATGATAGCAAGTAATTTAACTTTTCATCTTTCACTAGTCAAACTTGTCATCTGTTTGACAATCATAACTAAAATCTTTCATTTGATAACTTGTAAGCATAACAGAATAAGTTATATGAATATTGTTTGATTTTGTAAACAGTTTAAAAGTCTAAGTATTCTTATTGTTATTTAGATTTTAGAAACATCTACTGAAGATATATTTCATAAATTATATTCATATTTCATTTGATATTCTCATTTTTGTTTGTTTATTTTTTTTTTTCTCTTTTCTTTTCTGCTATTTTAATGCTAAAAAAAAAAGTGTGACATTTTAGTTTTTTAACACAACATGGCATAGCAAGTACAGCAGGTATCAGTGAGACAACAATCGGTGGTGCATCTGCAATTTCATTACCCCAAACAACTCGACACACACCATTTCGATTCGGTGATTTTGATGAAAATTCATCTTCTGCTACAGGTGGTGATAATCCTGTGATCTCTCACACCATCACGGTAATCATTTTAGCCTAGATTAGCAATTTTATTATCATAATTGACAATTTAATTTAATTAATATACAATAAGTGTATCATTCTCTCTTTTTTTTTGATGTTTCTCTTTTGTATAATTTAATTTTCCTTTTTTTTTTTTAATTCAATATTCACTGATTAATTACATTTTTAGAGTCTTACTGAACCAATTAGCATTCAACAACAACAACAACAGCTATTGTTATCTGAAGAATGGACAAGAATATGTAATGAAAGAGGAAATGATGATCCAAATCGACAGCAATCCAATAAATTTGAAGGTTTTGTTTCATTTTTTTTTTCTTTTTACTTCATTTTTATTCTATTTTAATTTTGAAATTATAATCTTAAATTTGCTAATTTTATACTTAGTTTATTAATTTATATTACAATTAAAATAGAAGCATAGATTGAATTCTGTTTAATCCAAAAATTCATAAAAACATTCATAAACAATATCTAATCCTTTAAATATATTTACAAAATTTGTTACTATTATTTGCTTCCTTTATTTTTGATATTGCATATATGTTTTATTTTATGCCATGTTATTAGACAATAATTAATTTATAATAGCTATGAAAGTTTAAAGTAATTTTCAAAAAAAAAAAAAACTTGATGACAAGTTATGCTATCTGATTTTCTTTTTTTTAATCTATATACTTAAATATAATGCATAAAATTTAAAAAAAAAGAAATTATTTTATAACATTTCCAAAAATGAAACTTTTGTAATGAAATTCAGTCATAAATAGGATTTTGATAACTGAACTATTTTTGATAAAATTATTTTTCACTATTTCATCGTACTATGTAATAATAATAATAAAGTAAACCGAATGGATATGGTTTAGTTCATTTTAAAAGTAATTTAGTTCAAATCTACTAACTGCAATAGTATTTTAAAGCATTCTTTTATTGACATATTTATTTTATCAGTATCATAAATTATAATTTTAATAATTTATGTTATTAGTTGAAAAAGAATTTAAATTATTGATTTATGATATATTATCTGATTGATTTATCTTATGCAATAAACAATTCAATTACAATAAAAATCTGACAATGAAAGTTTTTTTTTTTTATTTTTCTTCTACTATATATAAAAAATAAAAACAAATTTTTACAGATATAATAGCAAATAAACAAAAGATAAACAATAATTGTGCACCAAAATTATTTCCTGTAAGCTCATTTACTGCATTTCGTGAAGCACATAAAGCTTACGATTCGGAGGATAATGAAGAACAGATGGAATGTGATTAAAATATTTGCTGTATATAGAATAATGTACATTTCATTGCTTCTTAATGCTTTCAATTTACATTTAAAATTATGGTTAGTTTTATAAAATTATTTTCTTTTTTTTTTTTTTTTTTCAAAATTTTCTTTTTCTTTTTCATTCTTTCTCTTTTTTTTTTTCATTTTTAAGATTAGAAAATTGAATTTTCCCTTTTATTTTGTGTGTATTATTTTAGAAATATATTTGATGAAAAAAAAAAGATTTAAAAAAAAAAGAGGGAGAGAAAAATGTTTTATATTTTTAAAAAAAAGCATAATAATAAGCGAAGCATTTTCTTTCTCAATGAGTAAATTTGATTTCAAAATGATGAAATAATATTTTGCAAATATTGCATAATTGACTATTTGTGTCTACTTTTGTTTTGTTTTGTTTTGTTTTAATTTTTTTTTTTTTAAAGAAATTGCGGACAGATTTTTCTCATTAATAGTAAGTATTTTTTGTAAATTGATATCGTTTGTTTAATAACATATGGCTTTTTATTTTTAATAATTCTGAGAAATTACAAATAGTTAAAAATTGGATTTTCTTTTTTAGAAAAAGAAAAGTTCGAAAAAAAAAAAAAAGAGTAACTGCATTCGTCTAGAAAATATCATCTTATAGTAGCATCATAAGTAAAAGTTATCATTTAAATGGATAGGAAATTTTAAATTTAATTATTTACTTTTCATTTTTTATTTTCATCTAAGGGCATATATATATATTTGCTGATATTTTTGTAAAAGCTTTCATTGCTTTCTTCCGTTTATATTCCAAATTATTATATATTTGATATTTCATTCAATCTTTCATATATTCTGTTAACATGCATATGCATGTGCATGTGCATGTGCGTCTGCGCGTATGCATGTATCTTTAATGTAATATTTTTCTTGTATGATAATATAAATCACTGTAAGTTACAGTGAATATTTCAAAATGACACATATTGTGTTAGCATAAGATCTCCATAAATACTTTTTAACTAATAATAGTTTGATCAGTAAAGATAAAAAAAAAAAAAAAACGTTTTTATTGCTTACCGATACATTCAACATTTTTAAACATATATTTGCTCACCGATATACTCAACATTTTTAATAGTATATAATAATAATAATCAATAGTAAAACGACGATGATTAATATCAATATCATAAATGCAATCACTTGGCTCATTTTGTTTAAGCATAATCATCTCTATCTGTCTACTATTAAATGTAAGCATTCTGATGATGCTTTAAGTAAAGTCAAATTGACAATAATTTGCTGAAATATAATCAAAATTCATCTTTACAATTCTTGAAAGGTTACGAAAAAAAAAAGAGTGATTGCGGTTGTTAATTTTTGATCATGAAAAGATGGATATAATAATAGATAATTCGCATAGACCTGATAAAAGATAATACTTTTATTACCGGCTTATTATATGATGCAATTGCAATTTATTCCTAAACTATACCGATAGATCTTCTGTTATTCTACATTATAATTTGCAATTATAATAGTTTATTTTGATAACGAACTGATTTATTGATTTATTTTAACAAACTCAATAACAAATCAACAATGAACAATTTCTTATTTATATAACAGAAGAAAGAAGTTATCTTGATTCAAATTTAAATGCTTAATTTCATACATTTCATATGTTTATACCAATCAGCATAGCATCACTTCCGTTTATAGTTCTTCTTTCTTTATTCTTCCTTCTTTTGACTGAAATGATACAAAATTTAGCCAAAAAGTTTTCACATTGTTATTTTAAACCATTAATTTTTTCACTTTGAAGTCATCTCATTCTAGCAACGAATCGAAGATCAACAAGCAATCAATAGTCAACTAGGACTTTAAAAAATTTATAAGTTCTTACTTTGAAAGATAAATCTACATCATCTTTCCATTCCTCATTTTCATCCATACTTTGGTTCGAATTCCTTTCTCTCTTATCCTCGCTTAGCTCGTTTTCTTCATCTTTTCTCAACTTCCTTTCATTCTCCAGTTTCGATTCTACTTTTTCTTTCTGACTCGTTTCTGAATCGAAGTTACTTTCGCTTTCTTCATCCTTTTTTTTTATTTCTACCATTTTTTGTTTTTCATTTAAGTTAATCTCTTCTTCTTTCCTCTCATCTTCATTCGAATTTTCTTCCTCTTTCTTGTCCTCTCCTTCTTCCTCTTCCTTCCTCTTCTTTTCTTCTTCACGTTGAAGTTTCTCATCGATTTCCTTCTTCATTTTCTCCTCACCTTTTCTAGTACCATTCAACGTAAGAGCAGCAAATTTCTGAAGTATGATGAATGTTCACATGAAATTAACAATGATTAAAATGTTTTCTCTTTGAATTCAAAAGATTTCCAATGGAAAAAAAAAAAAAAGTGATTTCCATGAAGGAAGAAAACTTTCATAAAAATACATATCTTTTTTTATTGTTTAATTTTATCTTGTTTAAAGATTACCTTAGCTTCTTCAATTGAATCAGTTATAATGATATTGTCATAGACTGTGCTACTGTTTACTTGCCATATCTCAATTCCAACTGCACCGATATCATCGTGTAAATAAAGATTCGGGTCTGATACATAATCTGGATTATCAATTCTAGGATGTATCCATTCTCCCTAAATTTCTTCTTATATTCAAAATCCGAAAACAAATAATTTTGATATTTTATTATCATACAATTATCAGCGGAAGAAAGACAGGAACGAAATACTTGGAAAATAAATTCACTGGAATTTCAAAAATTAACCTTATATGCTGGATTTGCAATCTCTCTTGGTACCCATTCACCTTTGTAATTCGGATTTATCATTCCCGGTGGTTCCCATTCACCATCCCATTCCTCATTCCAATCATCTGGTTTCTTAACATCTAAATTTAATAAAAATTCTGGCTGGTCCCAATCATCTGGTTTTTTATCATCTGGATCAGGTATGAATTCTTCATCGACCCAATCAATTGGCTTATTTACATTTGGATCCTGAAATTGTGTTTTTTTTTTTCGATGCCATCAAATATTACTCAAGAATACTCAAATAAAAATAGAAATAAGAACTGTTTAAATTACTTTAAAAAAAAGAAATTTTAAAATCATTAGCTATATATTTAGAATGTAAGAAAATAAGAAAATTTTGGTAGAATTTGTGAAAGACTTTAAAAGCTCGAAATACTAACCATAATTCGCCGCGGCTTAAGAAAATCGTAGTGATCTTCCAAATCTCCACCAATTCTTTCTTCATAATCAGCAAATATTTGAATGGAATTATTTGGATATAAAATTAAAGTATAAACATGAGATAGCTCATCATCCTGAAATAAATGCAACATTTGGAAAGATTACATGATAATAATTTAAAAGAAAATTATAATTTTGTTCAGACTGAATAAAACTGAAGTTCAAATTTTAAAATTTCTATCTACTTTATAACTATTCATCTTTCTTAGTAATTTTAGTGAGATTTTATTTTTTTTTTTAAAAGAAAAATCCAAACAACATAATTTAAAATTTATACTTATGATGAAAATAAAATAAAAATAATTACAAAGATGGGCAAAAAAGAATTGCAATGATAGTAGGAATTCTTGTAGCGAAATATAGCATGAATTTTTCGTGTATATTTACCACATATATCTGGTCCAAACATAATTTCATATGAAGTTTCACCATTAAACTGCTTCTGATCCAAGTTTGATTTCATTAGCTGAATTGGAATAAATTCATTCTACGATGAAAAAAAAAAAAATGTTTTTTCTGAAATATTGGATTTTCTTTCTTTTTTGTTATATTTCTTATCACTGCATATTTAAATGTATTCTCAAAAATTTCACATCAACACTCAAACAATTACGTTTTCAAATAATACTATTTTCAATTTGTATATATGAATTCTATTCATCTCTACATACACATACAAAATAGTCGGATTATACTATCCCAATATAATTCGATTGTTTCAGATTATTTAATAATTTTCAGAGTTATGAAAATTTTTTATTTAATCAACTTCATTACAATTTTTTTAAGAAAACCGAAGTCGAAATTATTTATAGCCTATGTTTGTGGTAATATTTCTATCAAAAAACATCCAAAAATGCGAACAACGTTACAATTAATGATTTCATAAACATTCAACATTCCTCTTTTACCAGAATATCAAAGCGTAAAAGTAAACAAAACTTACTATACCTTTATATACAGACCACCACAATCATCATCAGGTAGAGTAAATCGTTTTGTTGCATATTGAACAATCAGCAGTTTATCTTTATTTGAAAATTTTGGAAATTTTGCCGAAATAGCATAATTTTTGACATCCTGAAATACGTACACAAATGATTCATACATCTGTAAATATTTATATCTATTTGTTTATTTATTAATATTGCTACTATTAGTAGCAATAATATAATTAAATGCATAAGCAAATACTTCAGTGGTAGTAAGACCAAGGTCCTCCTCTGGATCATTGTAGAATTGACCGTAGGAAAGATTAAATTTTCCGTAGTCATTTCGATATTCAGATAATATCCATCGCTTTTTCCAGCCATCTCCGTCTAAAAATATCTGCTAATATTTGAGCAATGAAAAAATAAAACTTAGCATTAAAAAAGAAATACAACAAGAAATAAACGATATGTATGATTTAGAGTAATCTAGCTTTTTATGTTACATGAAAAAGCTAATCACAGATTTCATCTCGAATTCTATTCAAAAATGAATAAAGAAGTAATCTTTAGGATTATAGCTTACAATCCAATTCAAATGCTATAATCCAAGTTTCCAGTAGAAAACTTCATAATGTTATATTTCATCTCAAGGGAATAAACCTTCAGTTTTTCCTGTTTATCATACAGCTTGCTTAACTGAGATCTATTAAATTTTCCACCTAATATTAATTTGCTTTCATAGTTCTTTAGGTTTAAAAAAAAAATTTTGACAATGAAAAATTATCAAATGTCATATCTTGAAGTAATTTTCACCAATTATTATTAATCCTTATCTTCCGATGAAATTACTCAAGATTTTTTGTCAGACATTTTGATGTTTTTACCAGTAGAAAATTAAAAAGAAAAAGAAAAATGAGAAATCTGGTCAAGAAAAATTTCAGAAACTGTCAAGTCTAGTCAATGCTTAATTTTACTAAAAGAGTTGAGAAGAATTCTATAAGTAAATTAAGTGATAGAAAAATTAATTGCAACCTTTAAATTGTTCTTGGAAATAAATCTTGCTCTTAGCGTAACTGATAATGCATAAAAGCACCACAAATGATAGAGGAGAAGCCATAATTTAAAATTTCATTCACTTACCGTTGCTTAAATCCTTCTAGACATTCAACAATAGGCATAAATTCTACTGATCCACGTCATCTAGGCGACAGTCATTGGTTGGTACATTGAATTAAAGCCTTTAATGAGCGTCCATTACAGCTGTTTTTAAGTCAATAAACCGGACAGCTCTCATCTTTCACTTAATCCAACAATTAGCTTTATTAAACAGAACCACTAACTCCTGAAATATATTTATACGAAAGCTTAAATTAAAACAAAAGCACTACAGGCAATATCTCATATCCTATCCTCTCGAAGGTATCTGTAAAACCGAACGTATCACCGGATTAATTCCGTATTAGTCTTTATCCTTTATGACAGCAATTTATCCAATCCCAGTTACACTGAATCGTCCCTTAAACTTCTTCCCTTATAATACCTTCACACACATCTCATTTCATGAAAAAATCAATGGCAAAATTGAAGAGCAGCATGAATTGGCCAAAAAAAATTCGAAAGCCACAAATGTCATTACCACTACTCAAATCATGAAACTGATTCAGTTGGCAAATAACTCTAACAATGGTTCATTTTGATGAAAAGTGAAAATATATCTATTTTGTATTCAAGCACTTCAAAAGAATAAAAATATTTATTCCTGATCTGAACAAATAAACAAAATCAAGAAGCGAAATAAAAGGGAGAGAAATGAGGATAATGAATCAACAAATTATGAGTAAAATTAATATTGAATGAATAAATTAATAACAGTATTCCCAGCACCAAAACTTTTAGTCGTTTTCTACATCACTTTTGAAGCATTAAAATGCTACCCAAATAATACAATTTTCAGTAAAATTTCCCAAGGAGATCCTAGTGGTAAAAAGTAACAATGCCAGATATCACGAAAACCGATATGGCAATTGGCATGTCAATAAAATCACTTTGGTACATATCATCCATTGCTTTACAGCTCTTCGTGTGTTTCATCATCCTGAAAAATTATGATGGTAGAAAATGTTTATTTCCTAAATTTTACATAAAAAAAGTATGCAAACATAACATCAACTTACTTTTTTCTTTTCGTCTTCTTCTTTTTCTTCTTCTTCCTTATCTTCTTCTTCTTTTTCTTCTTCTTTCTTTTTCTCCTCTTCTTCCTTTCTCTTCTTCTCTTCCTCTTCGTCTTGCTTTTCTTTCATCTTCTTCTCACCTTCCTTAGTTTTTTTCAATGTTTTTTCACCAAACTTCTGCAAATAGCCCAGTTGAAACAGATGTGTAACTTCAAAAATCGATGGCCTCTTTGGACTACCGCATCCTCAAGAAAAAATAAAATAAAAAGCTAATATCAACAGAACTACCTTGAAAGAAACTAAAAATATATTTTAGAAAATATACACGAAACCATACCTTGGCTTCCTCCACACTGTCTGTTACAATGACGTCATCGAAAATGGTTCCTGATTTTACTTGCCACAAATCAAAGCCAACTGCTCCAATATCCCCATAAAGGTACAAATCATCATCTGGGGTGTAGTCTGGATTATCGATTTCCGGATGAATCCATTTGCCCTGAAAAAAGAAACATATAAGCTCAAAAAATAAAGATATGATACGCTGCACTAGTTACAGCATCTGGAAATCAAACAGGAAAACTATAATAAAATTATAATTTCACCTTGTATGCAGGATTTTTCTTCTGCTTCGGCTTCCATTCTCCTTTATATTCCGGATTATCAACCATTGGTGGTTCCCACTCTCCATCCATTTCATCATCCCAGTCTTCCGGTTTTTTGGCGTCCGGATCAGGAATATGTTCCGGCTTGTCCCAGTCTTCGGGCTTCTTGTCATCCTCGTCATCAATATATTCTCGCTCATCCCAATCTTCCGGTTTCTTTGCGTCCGGATCCTGAATATACCTATTTTATCATACATCTCATTAAATAAGTAGAGACCATGCTCATATCAATTTAAATTGAATTTAAACAAGAACTGAGGGAATGATGACCTTAATCTTCTTCGGAGGAAGAAAGTCCCAATCGGCTTCCAGCTCACCAGACTCAACCTTTTCGCCATTAATTTGTACTTCGTAAGTGTTATCAGAATTCACAATCAATGTGTAAAGATGCGTGAAGACGTCATCCTGCAGTAATAAATAAATGACAGACTGAATACATAAAACAGTAAAAAAAGTTAAAGTAAAATTGCATGTTTATCTCGGACGAACCCGAACATGTATCGAAACCGAACGGGTAGATACGCGAGAAGGATTGATATAGCTTCTCAAATGGATATCGATGTATAATAAAACTACCGATAGCTCCAGAAAAAGCATAGACAACTTGGAAATAAAAATATTTATTAGAATATACAACCTTGCATCGGATGTCTTTCTTGATCATGTGATTCCTACCCTTGTAATGGAATATGACATGAACTTTCTTTGTTCCAGGTCCACAAATGTCCGGACCGAACATAATATGATAAGGAGTTTCGCCATGGAAATCTTCTAGGTTTACATCTGATGCCATCAGCTAAAAAACAAGGTTATAAGACTTCAGAGTTGATAAAAAAAATTTATTCTAAATAACAACTGAAGTCCAGTGTGACAAATTCGAACAGGAAACACTTCCTGATGTCAACTATAAAGTTTCCTGTGCGACATCAACATCAAATTGTGTTATCATCGAGGAAAACTGATGCAATTTAAAGTGTTAAACTCCATCTCACACGATAAATAAGGAGAGGAAAAGACCTTCTACTAAAAAAAAGTCCTAATTTATTCAAATAGGCAAAATAAGTTATTGCATTCGTTGTCAAATATTGTTTTGCAGTCACAAAGCAAACAAAATAGAAACCGTTTTTCACAATGAATTTTACCTTAATGTAGCCACCGCCACAGTCGATGTCTTGTTCGTGCTTAACGCTAAATTGGACAACCAGTGATTTACCCTTGTTTGAAAAACCCTTCTCAAATTTTGCACCAATCGAATAAAACTTTGCATCCTGCAATACATTAAAAGATTAAATACATCTCTTCAAGCAAGCATTACACAACTTCAATAATTGCTTGTAATGAAAGTGTACAACGACAGATATTTGATTACGAACGATTGCAATTAAGAAAAAAGTAACCTGTGCAGTCTTAAGACCTCTGTCTTTCACAGCGTCACCGTAAAATTTTCCATGCGATATTTCCCATTTGCCGAAATCATCCTTATGTTTTGATTTTATCCATCTTTTTTCCCAGTCATCATCTGAAAATAAGAAAATAAAAAAAGATTACAAATCATTCTGCTGTAACAGTAACAACAGCCTGTTAGTGACAAATTACCTTCAACCCACTTCTTATGCTTTGATCAGAAGAAGAATCAAGGAACTCAGTCATTTACACTATAATCAAATTTTTCGACTTTTTTTTTTTTTGCTCCCATCATTTAACTAATCTAATTCACACAAAAAATTGAAATTATCGTGTCAAAATTCTTTGATAAATATTTGAACTTACCCGAAAACTCTTCCTTGAAATATATTTTAGCACTGACTGCCGAAAAGCAAACAAGTCCTAACAGCAAATACAGCTGCATTTCTGAAATTAACACAAATATGATGCAAAATCTTGAAAATATATTTCAATAGTAAGTTATTTAATTCGACAAGAAGCTTCCTGCTTATACATTAAATTAGAAACGTTTAAGCAAAAATTTTTCATTTCAAAGTTCTTTCTGCTGATCTCATTTGAGAATGTGAGAGGAATGATACTAAACTACTTTATATACGGTGCATTAATACATATCCAAATAATCTCTAGATAACAAGAAAAAAAAATACCTATGCTATTTTCACCTAATATTTCATTCTTCCAATCTATTTCTCTCATCGGATAGCAAACTATTAAACCAGTGCTATTTGCATCTCTTCAATTATCTCCTATTCCTAACAAAAAAAATTTTAGGATAATGATCTAAGTAATATTAGTGAAATTAATTCAAAAGAGGAAACTGATGAAATGTGAGACATTCTAATGCAATGTATTATAGTAGTTTAGAATAACAAAAAAGGAAGTAGTATAGAAGCATAAGTAAGAAGTAATACAGCCCAGAAGAATAAGATATATAAGAGGCCTAGAAGTTACAAGAGTAAAGCAATAGAGCCAAGAAGTAAGTAATAAAGCCTAGAAGTGCCATCATGCCCAACTCTGATTAAAATGACCTACCCAACGAGTATTTTAATTGCCCAAAAAAACCACCCACTTATCGGTCAGACTGTCAATTTGAGAAATCGCACGCTCACTGGTCCACGTCAGCACTCAACCAATCAGCTGACGACATCTAAGCGTCTGATGGGCGGTGCTATTGATCAATAACGTATTGATGTTTTTGTTGGCTTGGAATAGACGACGTAAGACGGATAATTTGAGAAGTGAAATGTTTACGTGACCTTTTCTCGTCAGAGAGTTCACGTTTTCTATTATAAATAAATTAAAATATTTATTTCTGTGTAATTTATGATATCTATAATAACATGATACAAATTACATATGAACAAAATATACATTATTGATTCTAAAAAAGTTATACTTTTCTTTTCAATATATTTCATAAATATTATAGCGAATTTTTTTATGCTCAATCATTTGTTAATTGTTTACTTAGCTTTTAATTGTTCATTTCCAATTCATTTGTAGTTAATATTATTTCAAAAATAAGCAAATAAATAAATGGTAACATTGAGAATTGAACGAACAATTTTGCATATTGTCGTATGAAAAGTACTAAAAGGTCAAAGTGCAACTCTTTCGACAGTAATATCAGTATTCATATGAAAATTCATTTCTATAGATTAAATATATAAAATATAAAATTCATTTTTTTCTATACATTATAGATTAAATATATAAAATTCATTTTTATAGATTAAACAATTATTTTAAATAATTAATCTCATATAATTTTTATAGCAGCATAATAACATCCATCAATAAAAGTTATAATTTAGAAGAGAAAGAAACAGGAAATCGATAATTAATTTCATCATTGCAAAATTTAATCAACTTTATCAAGTTTACGTTACTTGAAAAAAGAAAAGAAAATTTACATATTAATATTTTTCCTTTTAATATTTATGAAAATTTACATATTAATATCATTTCGTATATTCTTTCATATCTGCAATACATAAATTAGTATTTATTCAAAAACTTCAACAGAAAAATATCAGAAAAAAAATTTGGTATGAAAATATCAAAATTTCAACTATTAATAATAACATCATCGCATATTTTACACAAATTTTGATATGTAAAAATCGAAAAACTTCCACAATTATTTCCTTTTTTTTTTTTTTTTTTCAAATGAGTGATGAATTTTTAATTCATATTTTTAGTTAGCTAAATTTTGTTAAACTTCTTTTGTTTTTATTAATTCATTTTCTCTCAATTGTCTTAATGTAATTCTTTCAATCATAATTCTATCAATAACAAACTTCTGATCAAATAATTCTTATTTCATTTATTAATTGCTTGTTTGTCTTTACTAATATTAGTGTTAACTGATGGTTATGACTCTTTTGTGTTATTTTTGTTAATGTTAAATTAGTCATCTGTTTAATTATATTCTTGTACTTTAATTTTACTAATTTTCTTGTTTCTTTTTTTTGGAACATTCTACATCTATAAGTTTGCTTTGTAACAAATATATGAAATTTCATTTTTCTCTTTCGCTGCTGTATGAGTGATAAATGTAAGCAATATGAGAAGAAGAGAGATGCGTATCATTCGTGTTTATGTTTACAAATGGTGCATTTAGTGATAAAAATTTGGTGAAGTGGTGTAAATTTTGATAAAATGTTAGAGCAGTTGTGTACACAATACGAAGACTTCTTTGGATGGATCCTTCGATTAGACTAAAGATTGATTAATTGCATGAATAGGAATTTAAAAACAAAAATTATTGCTTAATTAGAACTACCAAAATTTCACACATTATTTGTTCATGTCCATTACGAAACTGAGAAGAAAGTGAATGTATCAGTTATCCCAATTTGATTCACAAAGTTTTTAAACTTAATCTTCAATTCGTGATATTATAACATAATCAAAATCTTCAAAACAGTTTGTTTTAGCATGAGAATTATCTCCAGATGCTGATAATTTAGTGAGGAAATAAGCTGAACTTTCACATTGTTAATAAATCTTCTATTACATCGTTACCAGATGAGTATAAACAGATCGAGCTTTCTTGATATATGCCGAATATATCCGTATCGGTGAGAAGAGTATATAATATTTATTATTTACCCGGCTATATTATTGCCCGCGTAGTTCTACTCGCCAAGAAGGAAGCATATATTTACAAATGCTATTCAATCCTACGAAATTAAAATGTACAAAGTAGAAATATTGTGATCCCTCTTTTCAAGTTACTGATTTCATTTAAGCACTAATTCTGAAAATGAAACTTCATTGAGGATCAGTTCATACTAAAGAAGCAATCAACTACAACGAATGGTATTAAATTGTAAATTAATGGTATTAAATTGTAAATTAATAAGCAATCACTGTAAATTTGCATTGACTCGTCCCACTAAAACATTTCAAGAGTTTACGTAATATAAATATAACAGCTTCTACTCATACGTCACCAAATGTAAATTGCATTTCGATCCGTGAACGGACACAAAGCTTAATAAATCATACAATTTCCTTCACAATAATTGCAGCATTATAAAAAAAAAATTATTATAAAGAAATTTGTATTATAAAATTATTGGAAATTTCATATGGTTTTACTTTTTCATATTATATAGACGTTTTGATTAGTATGTTTAATTGATTATTTTCAGACAAAGCCCAAATGAATCATTTCGACAAATTTCACATTGCATGACCAAGCATTTGAATTTCTAACTTATTTATTACTGCATATATATTTTTAAAAAAGAAAAACTATCAGTAGTGTGCCACTGAATCGTAAAGATTTAAACTATGAGATACAATATGCGAATACATTGAATGATTATTGCAGGCTTGACAACAAATATCCCTAAACGAGAACTATGCATCCTTTGGTGTACCTTCATTAATGAAGTCTTCCGGTTTCTTCCGGTAAGCTTCGTAGTTCATTTCCACACATAGCTTTGTCATAAAATAGAATAGTATACCTTGAGGTAGCCAGAGATACCATCGATCGATCCATGTATTTTTTAATACCTGTAAATGATTTCATCGTCATTGTAAAATGTCTGGGAAGAACAAACAAAATAATATATAAAAACAATGATTTATCATTCGAAGCCTAGTTAGTCAACATGGAAAGATCATGAAAATATTAAAAATATGTGCAAAGGGCATAAGACTAATATTTTATCATTTACTTCGTTTATTCATAATCAGATTATAACTCTTTGCCTTATTTTGCTTATCACTGTTCATATCACTTCACTTCTAAACTAATGGTCAATAATGATATGATGGGAATAGAGAAATTAAACATTTCGATGACAGCTAAGCACAACTGTTAACAATTAATTAATTAACATCGATTGATAATGGAACATGGATGTTTCGATAACCATTCTGACATTTTAGTCTGATCAATATATAGTCAGAAAAGCTTACTTTTATGACAGCATCTTTCCAAAATCCTTTGAATACTTTTTGCTCATTCGGAGCTAATGTAAATTTGTACTGTCCATAAATCTGTAGTAATTTATTTGATAAATAAATGTACGCAAGTAAATAAATACGAAAATAAATAAATGGGATGAATAAATGAGTCTGAATAGGTGGACCGAGTGAATGGAGTAAGAGTAAATAAAGTTGTAAATTTTAACGGAATAAAACCATACACGGAGTATTTTTTCTATAAATGATAGCAAAACAGTATACATGGGTACTAAGACAAATAACTTACCTTACCAAGCTTACCGAATTCTAAACTCAAACGAATCGGTGACAACTTCATCGTCTCAGTTACGTTTCAGTTTACTTCCGGAAAATGAAATGAAACTTCGCAACAAGAGGCGGAGCTCACAGAGTAAGGAAGGAATTGCGTATGTTCTTTCTTTCTTCTAATTCTTTTAATTCTGCTATTATTTATTGTAGTAGGGTTAATAGGTCAATTCAAATGGTTAAAGGGGTCAAATAAGGTCAAGAAGTGTTAGGTTAAATTGAAATAGGACTAATATTCCCATTTTTCGAAAAATTGTCCAAAAAAAAAAAAATTACTCTGCAAAATGCAGTAAATATATTGCTCTCCTTTAAATTCAATTAAAATTTAAAATTTTTGGACAGAATTAAAAATCACAAAGTTTTACGTTTACTTTACCAGGTTAACGTCGACCATTTGCTTATTATAACTGATCGTTCTTCATTTCTCTTTCAATAGTTGTTACACTTATTATTTCATGAACGATGATATATTTTTGTTTTCAGATTATGTGAAGTATGTACTAAAATTCCAGTAACTGATTTACAAGAATTACAGAAAATATAATTAGTTCAATGAATGAGTGCTTGGATCGTGGAAGTTGTAGTCCCACTCAGGAAGAGGTATACTTAACCTTCTTTTGCTCATGTTCTCTTCTAATTGTTATTTCAACTAAATTTAATATTGGAATTCCTGTAAAAGAAAAAAAAAAAAACACTTTTTTGCATGTTTTATATCATCGAAGCGAACTTCCATCCGATGAAAATATTCCTCTATCACTCTCGAATTTCTCTATAGGATCACTCTTGATACTGACACTATAGCTTTACCTATTATTGGTTATTACCGGTCATTGAGTACTCATTTTCGCTTGACTCTCGATAATTCTAGATTTAAGAGAGAGATTCTAGATTCTAGATTTAACTATTATCAATTGCTGGATTTAGCTATATAGTCATTACGCAAATAAAATCTCTCCATAGTACTTCAGATAAATTCTAATATAAGAGTAAAGGAAATAAATGTATGCGCATACCTTCTGCTATATTCAGGTTAAAAACAGACAATCATAGTAATACTAAAACATAATACCAAGCCATTTTCTTGATTTGTATTTACAGAGCTATCTAAAAAGATGCGTACAACGGTGCTATGCTGTCTTAGTTTTGTTAATTCCTGTATTCACAGCATAAGGAAAAGGTTTTAAGTATACTATCAATCTAGAAAAGATGAAAGGATAGCTTTTCTTCAAGTTGACAAAAACAAGTGTCTTTCATTGCTTCCTGTTTTTTTTTTTTTTTTTTTTAATTTCTACTTGCATTAATTTAATTTTTTATTTTCTAATATCGCTTCTTGCCCCCTATATTTATCGTTTTTTTATATTGTTTCATTTCGTTTTCTGTATGATTATTCACCGGTTGCTACGTTCGCACTTCACTGCTTTCATTTGTTTCATGCAAGCTCATGCAGGACGTATATAGAGACTATTCAATAGTCGGTGGCATGTAGGATCAAATTCTAATTGCTGTATTTTGAAGTGCATTCATCAAAAATGATGATTTTTATAGATGTGTCTTGTTGTTGATGCTGTAGAACGGACAGTCAAATTGGTGCAAATTGGTGACTGCAGCAATTCGAAGTACTGTCTACTGCAGAAATTATCAGGTAGCAATTGATTAATATCGATTTTATGGCATTTATTGGCAAGGGTAACCAGATACTTAATATTTCTAATTCTTTCAAACTCATAACAGAGAAGACTACATCGATATGGATACGACATGCCTATTGTACATAATTTTCTGATTTATGTAAAATATTGAGACTTCTTGGCTGAAATTTTCGAATATTATTGAGTGATTGAACTTATATCTTTATTTATTTGATATATGCCCAAAATTTTAAGAAAACTTATTCTCTTAAATGGATTATTACTTACTGTTTTGTATTTTCAGAAAAGCAGTTGAAAACTTTTGGCATTCTTTTGGCAGAGTCAGAATTAGAGGATGACGATTATATACGTTTGTTTATGGTTTTTCTTGTCTATGAAGGGAAATATGTTTATCTAATTGCTAAAAAACATTTTTCAGATTGTGATCTTTGCGGAGTTTACTATCGAGCATCATGTCGACTGCATCCGCTGTTTATTGTTAGTGATAGAGAAGTGGGTTGCATCATTTATTCACTGCTCATTTATAATTTTCATATATATTAATATGTATACAATTTTCATATATAAGGCAAGGTAAATATGTATTTAGTAATTATCTATGAATTCATGCTCTGTGATTCAAATTTCTCGAAATTCCAGACTAATTTGATTTCCTAAAAGAACTAACGAGAGTTATGCTAGTGTTGTTATCTTTCAGCTGTTATTACTTGTTTCAGGTACGCGAGGACAATAAGCCAAGAGCGGAACAAACTTTACCTGCTTTTTTTGAAATTAAAACTTCCAAAATTCCGAAAGCAGGATTGGGCGTTTTTGCAAAAATGGACATACCAATAGGATTAGTATTTGGTCCATATCAAGGTAGTTTAATTTTTATGTAAAATGAATAATGATTGATTTTAATTTTATCATTTCTGAGTAGTTTAGGAATATTGTTATCTGATCCGAAGAAAGCCGATCAGAATGGTTATTCGTGGGAAATTCGTATCAGTGGGAAACCATCACAATATATTGACGGCAGTGATCCAAGATATTCCAACTGGATGCGTTACATAAATAGTTCTAGATGTAAGCAATGATTGATTAATTCCTCGGTTTTTTTCGGCTACTTAGTCACTCTGATTTCTTTGATAAGATAGCGAGACAAGGCTATTTTTAAAAAATCACGCAATTTTGACATTTCTGAAAGTTAGCTTGTGACTTGTTCATTTTCCTTCCTATGAAGCTTCATTTATTCCTACATCGAGGATATTGTTTTGTTCGTAGTTGTTCTTAAGTTATTTTTAAAATAATTGATAAAATCCTAAATGACATAAAATTTTTAGTTGAGAACGAACAAAATCTGATTGCTTTCCAATACAATGGTTCAGTTTATTATCGCGTCTTCAGACCGATTAGTGAAGGGATCGAACTTCTAGGTAAATTTTTAATTTTCATAGTAATATGTTCTTGTTGGATTTTCTTTCCACAAGAAAACGTAAACTTCGATACACACTGACATTTTAAATGAAATAAAAATTAAAAATGAGCAGAATGACTCAGTTATTGATCTTGACAAAAAAAAGAATGACACTCTTACTTGACAAAAGTTTCAGTGTGGTATGGAAACAAATACGGTGAAAGTTTGGGTGTACTTAGTGTAACACAAAGGCATAAAATTCCGCTGGAGAAGAATCCTTACATCTTTGGTTGATCAGTATTACTAATAAGTAAATGATCATTTTGTATTTTGTTAGCCCAGTGAGTTGATGCTTATCATGTCATGCTTGTATCACATCAAAAATTTTCCAGTTCAAATCCTTTTTCATTTAATTTTTACACCATCCTATATACTGTGATAGTACTTTGTTGTTCGGTTTTGTTTTTATCTTCATAATTGTGGGTAATAAAAGTGTAAAAACGGTAACAGATACGCTACCAATAAGATATTTAAAATGAAAAAATTATAAAGAAAAAAGGCAATCAGTATAATTGCTTATGATTATACTTTGTGTGCGGTGTTGTTTTTATCTTCATACTTGGAAAACAAACAATCAGATAACTAGCATGTTATCAATAAAATATTGAAATCACAAGGAATCATAACGAAACAGCCATATCAAAATATCCAACTGGAAGAATCATGTTGAGCAATCAATACAACTAGCAATAGCAAATATGTTATCAACGAAATATTCGAATGGAAAGGTTCAGAAGAAGAAAAAGAGACAACCTATAAAACTAGTATTTACATGGAAGCAGCGTTGTGAGGGATTGTTCATTACTTCTTCTTTGTTTTTGTGGCAATACTTGAGGTTTTCTGTTGCTTTTGTTCATCCTGTGTTACTGGTACACGCGATATCAAACGTACGTTCTTTTGGAAATCCCTTTTTATATTTTTCAAATCTGGCACAAGAATATATCCTAAAATCAATCTTATTTAAAAATGTAGTAGTATCACTTATTGACAGATGTCCAGTCACAAACTGTAATGGCTAAACTTGAACTTCACCTGATTTTGAAGAAGCTACACCATGCATAAAAGAAAAGGACGAACGTAGTTCAGAAGCCTTCCTTCCCTAAGAAACTTTAAAATTCTTCACATCAAAAGAATATTAAAGAGCTAAAGAATATCACAATTAATATTCATTAGTCAATAAACATCGGTCAACTTTACTACCAAAATTAAAAACATCCAGTTGCAATCACTGTATATTAGAGACCGTTCACCGTTTCATCACTAAAATAATTATTATAAAGTAAGCAAAATAATGTTACCAATGAATGAATACCTCTTTCGATGACTGAAAATCGTTCATTTAAACTAATTGCCCGATTGCTATATTTGGAACCTTTTTCAGGAAGTGTTACGAAATTACGCTGAATAAATTGTCGCCCTTCTAAAGCTTTGATAGTATAATTATATCGTTGTGACATTGAACCTAGAAATATGCTAATGATTACAAAGCAATAAAAAAAATATGTTATATAAAGGCAAAATATCACGACTGTAAATGATCAACGCTGGATAAACTTAAATTGAATTATGATAAAACTTAGACTGAATTATGATGCATAAATGCGGTTAAAATTACAATTAGAACGATAAGAACCAATTAATACGATTAAAACTAATTTCGAGCATCCAAATCATTGCTACCTGAATTCTATCTTTATTCATTGTACCCAAAATTATTGCTAACCGGAAAACTTTCCGAAACTTCATTTGCAGTAATTCCACTTAAATTTCAAATTTAAATCCCGCTGCCATTTATTACCAACACTGCAATGGCCGAACCATATTTCCTGAATTTATGCTAAACCGATTGCTGGCAGATGGTTTGCCCGAGACTTTTTCCCGAGATGTTAAGGGATTAATGTAGGTTGGTGTTGGTTTATTAAGTATTGTTTTTATATGAGAATATAAGTTAATATTAATTTATTAAGTATTGTTTTTATATGAGAATATAAGTTAATATTAATTTTATTAAGTATTGTTTTTATATGAGAATATAAGTTAATATTAATTTATTAAGTATTGTTTTTACACAAGAATATAAGTTAATATTAATTTATTAAGTGTTGCTTTTATATGAGACAAAACAATGAGGGATAATATTTTGCTTTTCTACATTCTATTATATTATCACATGTTGATATGTGGACGTTTTATGCAGTTTAAGTTGAAAATTAATTTGAAACGTAATATGGAGATAGCGATGAAGTGAATATTAGTACATAATTAAAACACAAACCTGTAGTGTTTTATTTATAATCTTGAAATGCATTTTGATTTGAGAAAATGAAAGAGAGCATAAAAAGGAACGTTAAGAATATGTTTTATCGGATTATTTAGATAAATCTCACTGATTTTTTTAATGAATTTTACTGAGCTTTACGAATGATTATCGTTCTTTTTTATTTTCCTTTGTGTGAATTTTAACCAATATCTGCAGTTTTTTTCTGTCGCATATTTTTCATCTTTGTTTATTGTCTAAAGATGGGTATTATGCCTATTTTTTATCCTGAATACATTATTAATATATTGTTTCTAAGTCAAAATAGCGTGTCCCACATGGGACTTCCCGTTTGGAATCCCTATAAATATAAGATGTAAAATTGCAGTAGAAGTCTAATTTTAAAGTAGGTTTTCTCATATTATTGGTCTGGTTTATGTCATTCTTTAAGGTTAGCTAATTTCTTTATACTAACGAAGCTGTTTTATATTACATCAATTACTTATTTTAAATTTTTTATAAAAGATAACTCTGCTGTAATTACTTGTTTGCAGTGTATTTTTGTCAACATTCGACATAATTCATCTCCTTTGTTCGGCTCTTTTGTTTGTCCAGCTGATAGCAGTCATTAACTATTTTATACATCTGACACACGCAGAAAACGCAGAAAAGGTGTCACGTGGGAAATGAGTTCACTGCGCAAAGATGTTTTGGCAAGGAAAGGATTACCAACAGTGAGTGAAGATGGAAGTAACGTTGCAGCAGGGTAAGTTATCTTTAAAGTCTCATTTTTTGTCTTGAATATTTATTCATGAAGCTATTAAAGTTTTAGATTGGTACAAAAATAGTTGCTACATGAAATAACAAGAAAAAACCGCTCTGATTTCATGAACTTGAAAATAATAATTGCGGAGAAGTAAATTTGCTATAACCACTTCGTTTACTTAAAGAGATCCGACATTTGATTGTTTAAGAGCAGATATTAGTCAGTGGAAATTCTTTGTAATTTATTTTTTGTTGAATTTGGAAAGTTTTAGGACAGTTCCATCAACGAGTAAAGGACTTCGTCGTGGTACTATGATGGATGTAACACCACTCGAATGGAATGAATTTTTTGATAGGAAGCTTAGTTTGAACGTTAGCGACGGTGTTTTTTGCGTTTATACAAAAGGAGACGTTGGACCCATCTTTTACATGCTTCACGGCGGAGGTTATTCTGGTCTAACATGGGCAGCCGTAACAGTAAGTTCTCTCAATTTTGGGCATTAATACAATTCGCTTTCAAACGGTATCATTTAATCCTGTTGAAATTTCTTGTGAGGTTTCCAAAACATTTTTTTTTTTAACAGTCTTTTTTTTAACGGTTTTTTTTTTTTTTTTTTCGATAGAAATTACTGTTATAAGTGTGGTGATATGCGATGCGATCTAAGTTAGACGTTAAGTAAATGAAATAATTGTTGTCATGATAGGAGATATAGCAACTAGCAGCAGATTCTATATAAATCATACATTATTCTGGTAGCTTTATCTATTACATGTGTTTCTTTAGATTATAACTTCATTCCATTATTGGTAGTTATAATTTTAGGAGAAGCTTTCATCACAACTACAGTGCCGAATAGTAGCACCAGACTTGCGAGGTCACGGTGATACAATTACAACGGACGAGCAGGATTTATCTACCGAACGTCAAACAGAAGATATTGTGGAAATACATAAAAATATATGTGCAGGCGAAGCAACTCCGACATTTATAATAGGACATAGGTTATTTTGTTGACATTATATTTCAGAAAGTCAATCTTTATTATTCATCAATTCGCGATTTTATATTAATTGTCGTCTTCATTTCTGAAAAGATGTGATTTTTTTTTTTTTTTTTTTTCAGTATGGGTGGTGCCCTTGCAGTACATGTAGCAGCTAGTGGTCGTTTAAAGACTGTGATCGGTATTGCTGTCATTGATGTTGTAGAAGGTACAGCTATGGAAGCACTGACCACGATGAAACATTTTTTAAAAAGTCGACCGCAAAAATTTGGAAGCGTCGGTGGTATGCCTGTGTAGTTTGGTTATTCATTCTGTTAGAAATAAGGAAAATTTATTAATATAAAACAAATTAGTGAATGAGAAAAGGAGTGGTTTGTAACCATTTTTCCAGTATCCTCAGTTAAATGTTGAAATAGCGAAATTAAACTGTTTGAATTTTCAGACGAATGTCATTTTTATAGTTTGATATGTTTGGGGAGTCTAAATTAATTCAACATATTTAAGCCGCAGTAGAATGGTGCTGTAAATCGGGAACGGCGAAAAATTCTCGAGCTGCTCGTGTATCTATGCCTGCTCAAATTAAAAAGACTGGCGATGTGAGCTTATTGTTTTGTTATTTTACTAATATATTACATTTATGTTACTTTTATATGCTCTAAAAAATAAATCTTTCAAAGGCTTTTCATGTGTTGTGATGTTAATATTAGTGTAAAGTTATTTTAGTTGTATACATGGAGAATTGATTTGTCTAAAACGGAGCCGCATTGGATTGGATGGTTCAAGGGCCTTTCCAAACTATTTCTCGGCTGTCGTGTACCGAAGCTTCTAGTTCTTGCTGGCATTGATAGGCTGGACACCGATTTAATTGTATATTTAATTTTTTTTTTTCTGTCTTTTTATTTCATGTCTGCTTTATAGTTTTCATTAAGTTCAGAAATTAAAAAATGAACGTCAGTTGTGTACAAAAAATTTTTCCTCGTAATCTCATCTAAAAAATATGAATGAGGTATCAGTTTCGTCAGCTTTGTAGGTAGGACAGATGCAGGGCAAATTTCAAGAAACGATACTGCCGAAAGCAGGTCATGCCGTGCAAGAGGATTCTCCAGAAGATCTTGCCGATACGCTAGCAGGCTTTGCGTTCCGAAATCGATTTTGTCGTCCAGCGGATTTTTGACTCTATTTATTGATGTAAATCCATGGTTGATGACAGGGAATTATTATGTCGAAGTTTTACTTTCCTGTTCAGTTACTTCTTAGCATTTTCAGGTATTATCATTTTTTGCTGTATATTCCAACAAATTTTCAAGTATGCATAACTTCATCTTAGTGTATGTTTATTGCATTTCCTTGCTGCCTTATGATGACAGTTTTATGTCAAACTGAAAGAAATGTATCATAAATTTTATTGTTCTACACTGCTGCTATTTTCGCCAAATATATATTCCGATCTGGTTAAAGTGTGCGGAAGATATGGCACCTAAATTTGCATATTTTTTACAACCAAAATTCCCTTCAGTTTGAAAATGGGTATTTTGATTTCTTTGATTATGATAAATGTTGGTGAGAAAGTTGCCCGATTTTTGAGCAAATATAGGTATTTCTTTGATTGTTGGTGCCAGGACTTAGAACGAAATGAGAAACTGACAAACCGTAGGTGTTCGTTCAGCATATGTGACGTTAACATACGGTGCAAAGTTTTGCAATTCTTTTAATTGATATTGTGATGGGATATGCAATTTCTGTGCCACATTACCTACTGAAATAAGTCAAGTAATAATCACTGAAAAGATCAAATAGTGCAGGCAAGTAGGTTATATGCTGGAAAAAATGGATTTCAAAATTAATGCATTTCGTTCTTTTCAATGATTTCATATGATTTTACATGACGTTTTGTATATATGAACTAATTTTCTTTGGCATATTTAATTAATATAGATAAAACTACGCTTTCAGTAAATATTTGGTGCACATAGATTTTTGTCTACCTGTGTCTTCTAAATTGTTAGCCTCATAAAGTTAAAGTAATATCTAGTACTTAAACTAAAATTGTGCTTATTACCAGGTCCAACATTCATATCGAGCAAATGATAGAATGATGATGAGGCATGAGTTTTGTCTTTGTTTGCGTTAGGGAATGAATCATTTTTGGAATGATTGGACCAGGTCCAGTCGGGAAATTTATATCGATTTCCTGAAATTTCATTTCATATCCAAATTAAAAATAGCATATCAATGCTATTGTATTTCATATAGATAAAAACTTATCAATGTTCGTATATCAGCATGCACTGATTACTTATGATTGATAATATGCTCAGAAAACATTTTCACAATATCATCATTGTAAACATGATAGCGCTCTCACCTGTTTTAATATCATATTCAGTTTCGAATAAACTATAAGCTGATTTAGAATCACTCAACCAGTTGTTATTATTTAATTCAGTACCATCACTTTTGATTGTTTCTAAAATTACTGGAAGATAAGACTTTGAATTGAATGTATGAAATCATTTATACACGTAGAAAAATCAAGGAAATAGATGAACTTTACGAATAGATCACGTTACACATTTCGATTGATATGTTGTGATATGTATTTTGTAATAATGATTCATCAATTTGTTCAGTTATTTGAAATGAAATCCAGTCATACCTACTTCGGTAAATGCATTATTTAGAGCCAGATTGTTACCCATATTTTCTTTTCGTTCTACTGCATCTAATCCACGAGTAGTAGATATGAAGAGATGGCCATTATCATTGTCATTATCATTATCATTCTTATCAATGTCATCATAATAATGATTATCGAATGATAATGCTGAACTGATTGAGGAGGTATTTGGTGTAAAACAAGCGCTATCTGCAGGTAGTAATAACAACTGATCCGCAGTTGATGGAGGTATTGAACAGGACATGTCATGTCTAATTCCCATAACTTTGTTTGTCGTTCTTTTCATTTCAGATTTATTTTAATATGATAAAATGCTGTAAGAATTAGTTGGTTCAGTTACATTGAAGAAGCTAAAATAGATAATTTGTTGCATTTTTTTTTTTTTTTTTTTTTTTTTGGTCTTTCCAGAATTTTTCCTCTTTTTTTTGTAATAGATTTTAAATTTTTAACTTTCTCCTTTTTCTTTTTATATTTTCTAATAGCGGATTTCTTTTTTTCATCGTAACAGCTGTTTAAATTCATTGCTTGTTAAAATTCATTAATGATAAATTTTAGAAATGATCAAAAATTGACCGGTTATAAAAAGCACTAAACTTGCAATAATACATAAATCAGTGAAAATTCATTTTTATGAAATATGAAATTTTGAATTTGTTTTTAGTCATTTCATTCATAGTATATTCTCGACTATACTGGACACTTTTTTATTAAGTATATTGTGCAGTTACTATCTCATTTTAAAAAAAAAAAAATTCTATTATTCTTATTCCTATTGCTGCTATCAACAACTCCAGCAAATTTGCTATTAAATTCTTTTCTTTTCCGGGAATAACCTTGATTGTTGTAGAACATAATAATTCTATCGAATTAAAAACTGAAACTAAAAATTATAATGCTGTCATTTTAATTACAAATTTTCTTTAGTAATATTCCATCTCCATTGCAATAAATTCGTCTTTCTATTCTATTTAATACCTAGAAATTTTGTAATGAATTGTAATTTTTTTCTGCTGACTTATTGATTCCCTTGTTAACATCGATGTTCACATAAAATTCTCTCAAATTTATTTTTGTTTCCTCATTTTTCTCATTTTGATTCTTTATTCTTTAATTTTAATCATCTCGGATGTTAGTTTAACTTCAACTTTCCAACTTTCTTCTATTTGTTCATTGAATAGTTATGACTTTTCGTTGTATTAGTTTTTTTATTTAGAATTTTAATTTTTTGTAAAGCACTGATTGCTACCTAATTCATTCATATTTCTATATCTATCAATCCAAATCGTTTCTTTTGTTTTCAACTAAATTCAAAATTTTCACTGAACTAAACTAAACTAAATTAAAAAAAACCTTCTCTATTTTTGGTGTTCTTTATCTCTCCTTTATTGATCAGTTTGCTCATTATCAATAATCAATTCTATGCTAAATACTCGAGAATTCTTTGCACTTCCCAACAACGTTTTTTTTTTTTCCATATGTTATCACTCTAATAGAGTAACTTTTGTTTACTTTTTTAACTTTTCTTTTCTTGGTAACAATTCTTATTTCATCTTATTCCATTGTATATATATTTTTATTAACTAATTTGTTGATCATTGTTACGCTAAATAAGTTGCATTCATTCCTTAAATCTCAACAAGATCCTTCGTAACTTTTATAATTTCTGTTACTTTAATATATTCTTTTAAAAATATAATAATTATATCTTCTATCATTCATTTAGACTTATTAGATTTCTCGTTTATCAAGTTAATTGAGAGATAATTTATTAGCTTTTCAACTATGTTTCTTTCTCTACAGTTGTTTTGTTTCAATTGTTCTTTCAAATAATACATTTAATTGAAGGAAAATTTTTCAATACTTCCATTTAACAATACGATCGTATTTCTGTTTTTCTTACCACTCATTTCATTATTCATCTTTGTTTATTATGAAAGAACAATTGTAAATAAAATAAATAAACATCGTTCCTTCAAATTTTCTCCTAGGCAATGTCGATTAGATGTACTTAATTTCGTTGTAGCTCTGTTATGCCTTCTCTTTTATCAATCATTTTTTAAAATTGACTTATAAAATATCCCAAAAATCCCAAAAAAAATTTTAAATATCTATTGAATTCTACTATCTTCATTTCTGGATGTATCTTCTCGACTAGTTTAATTTTCCTTTATTTTCTTTTTGAATCTATGAATCTATCTTTTAACAGCTATCATTTTGTTGATTCTTTCTCACATCTAATGATGTATCTTATCTGTTCCTTCAATTAGAAAAAAAAAAAAAAGCTAAAAACTAAATATAATGCATTCTATGATAACTGATAAAAAAACATTCTTCTGTTTATTTATCAAATAGCACTCATTCAAATAAAATTTGTATAAATCGATCGAAACAATCTTTTCATTCATCTTTAACAAAACTCTGATGCTTCTTTTCAAATGCACTTACCCTGGAGATGATCCCTTCAATTATTTTCAAATGTTCATTCATCAGTACTCTCCTTTCTTTCTAAAGAATATTTATCGACTTACTTCCACTATTTATTTCATTTTTTTTGTTTTTTGTTTTTTTTTTTTTTTTCTTCTGCACTTATACTTTCTATCTTTCCCAAAACCAGTTTTTATTTTTATATGATATCCCTCTTTTTTTTGCTTCATCTGATTGAATTACCTTCAATTTTACCCCAAATAAACAATTTACACATTTTTTTTTGTCCCTGTCTTTTGGTCTCAACTTGTGACACAAAATTTATTTGTGCAAATCTATTTGAGCACTCTCTATCGATTGGAATATTGAATTGTAATTTGCACTTTTTTCTTATCTTTTTTTTTTATTCTTAACATTATTACTAAATTTGTATTAAATATTGAAATTATATTGCTGAATTCATTGTTATATTAACATTATGTGAGAATAAAAGTTTAATTATTATCCAAGTTTGAGAAATCGAAAAGAAGAAAAGAACCAAACAAGCTGAACTAATTCTTTCAGTCTTTTTTTATGATCAGAAAGAAATCTCGACATCATTTTTTTTTTTAACTATTTATAAAGTGTTTAGTACATTCTTTCAAAACTATTTCAATAAATTTTCAAATACACCAAATTATTGAAATAATTTACAGAAATATATTTTTCTCTTCCTAATTGATTTTATCGGTGATATTATTTAATACTAATCGTATGTACAAATACAATTATAAACAATAAAAAAAAAGATTTATTAAATGCTTGATAAATTTTGCGAGAATACAAAAAAAAAAAGAAAAAGAAATTAGTTTGCTATGCAAAACAATAATAACATTTATTGATCGGAAGAAGAAAAAAAATAAATGAAACTTATGCTAATAAAAAAAAAATGGGATTTAAGGATTATATGTTTGAAAAATTGCAAAAGAGAATTAAAAATTTTAAAAGAAATGAAGCAAAGCTCATAATTTTAATTAAATAAAAAATGATTTGTTTAAAAGAAATTTTGCAAAATACGTTGCCCAGTGCTAAAAATGCAGTGAAATGAATGAAAGCGAATAGTATAATGTTAGTATTAAATGTTATAATTAATAATTAAAATGAATTATACTCCTTTTTTAGTTTCAATAAATTCTATTACTCTGGAATCAATCAAAAAAAGAAAAATTTACTTCTTGTTAGATTAATAATTAGTTGAAATAATTCAAGAAAAATAAATTATTTCAAGACTTTCTCTTCCTTCTTTGTATGCCAATAAAAATAAAATTTATGGGAAAAAGTAGTAAAATGATATTAATTAATTAATTAATTAATTATCTTTGCAAAGGAAACATATTACAATAAGAGGTGTTAATTAATGAACAAACTTCAACAAAACATAATTTGTAATGCTAACTTTTACAATACATTTTAGCATCTTTTCAATTTTGTTCTTAAAAATAAAACAAATTTCAATAACTGTGTAAATTGCTATCTCCCTTCTCAAAAAAAGAAGCAATTAATCAGTGTAAACTGTTAAAAAAAATTTTTAGTAAAAGATCAAATAATTTTTGAGTCATCCGATAATTTAACTAAAATTAATTGACACTTTTTTTTTTAAAAAAAAAAAAAAAATTTTTGAATCATTTTTCATTTCCAAAAAAAAAAATGAAACAATTTGTTGAAATGTGATAGTTAAGTTTGCTTGTTATTCAAATTGATATTTGGAAAAAAAGCATTATATACTCCAATGAATATAATATAAGATTTCATTTCACAAATTATTTTTAAAATTCAAAATGACAAATTATTTTAAAATTCAAAAAATAAAAATGTGTTGAAAAAAAAAAAAAAGTATACAACAAATTTAGGTGAAATTCATAGCTCAATATAAATGAATGATTCATATTTCATCAAAAAAAAAAAAATTGACAAAATTAATTAACGACGGCAGAATAAGCAACGTAGAACTGAAAGTACGAATGATGCAAGCATCATTACTGCAATTACTGCCAAAACGACAATAACCCATGTCTAAAATTATCTATTAATTTCCTTTTAATTTATTTTATTTTCAAAATTTTAAATAACTTAAGAAAAAAAAAAAAAGGGAAGAAAAACATTTAAATTTATCTATTTCTTTACTTTTATCTTATCTAATCATGATCACTACTTATCTAATTTTTTCTTAGCAAAAAAAAAAAAAAAAGATCAAACAGAAAAAAAAAAGTTAAAAGTAAATTTAAAAAAAAAAAAGTTTACTAAAGAAATTGAGTGAGAAATTAACCTGTAGATTGAAACAGCATTCTTTGTTAGCAGTACCGCAACATTTGTAATAATGAAAAATGCTTGATGATGGACATTGTGTACCAATGACCGGTACTGGACACCATGTTGCACCATCCTATAAATTAGAAGATAAAATGGAAATTCTATATGGAATATATTTATAGGAATATCAAAATGAAATAATTTATTTCAAATTAATTTTGGGAAAAAAAAAAATTTTTTTTTTGCCAAATTTATACAATGTTTTAATTTTCATTGTAATTTAACTTTTCTTTTTTTTTTTAATTTGATCCAAATTTGTTACTGCTTATAAAAATTCTGCTATTATTTGAAATTGTAAAATCGGAATTTTTTTTTTTTTAGACTTTCGCTTTTTTCTTCTTTTTTTAAAAAGAAATTTTATGGAAGAATTAGAATTGATAGAGAAAATTTTAATCACATTTTAAAATGACTATAAGATTAATTTTCTATCATTTAATCTACACCATTTTCTGGGTTGTTTAGATTGCCACGAAAGTGAAAAGTAGTTAAGATTAATGAATAACGCATTACTCATAATCGAGAGTGAATGAAAATGAAATTAAATTACAACTTTTTAAGGTTAATTTATACCTTCATAAATGGTACTGTTATTTTAAAAAAAAAATTATTTTTCTACAAAGGAAAAGATACATAATAAATACATAATATATAATAAATATTATGCAGTGAAAGAAATTAATAATTAATTAATAGTTAAATTGGTTTAAATGAAAAAGCTAATTAATTAAATAATTAATTAGCGTTTGTACAAATGTACAAATTAATTAATTAATTAGCTATGATAAGAAAGTTATTTTTAGCAATGACATTTTAAAACATTAACCTTAGTGCTTGTCATTTCACGTACCACACTTTCTGCGTCACCATCGCATAGTACAACCGTAGCAACGATGGACAAAAGTAAACCAGTAGAGAGCATTTTACTGACGTTGATTTCTTCTAAATTTACTACGTTTATTAATGTACAAATAAACGTAAACGTTACCCTCACACGTAGACGTTGGCTATTCCAGCATTACACGTGTTATCGTTTTATTATTGTTATTTTGTTATTTAATAATAGTATATATGTTGATAGTCCGTTATTTAGTTACAGAAAGCAAATCTTTGTTTTCTTCCTTAACAGATATTGTAGATGACGTAGATTCACGCATAATTAATAATTAACGCTTAAAATTGGGTTAAATTAAAATGTATATATTAGTAATAGTATCATTACTACTATACGATAACAAAAATATTTATAATATTAATAATTATATTATTTATTATACGATATGTTATTATTATTATATATTATTATAATAGTATTATTTGTAATTGTAATTGTAATTGTAATAATAATAATAGTAATAACGATAATAATAATAATAATGATAATAATAGTAATGACAATAATAATAATAATAATGATTATGATGACAATAATAACAATAATAACGAAAATGATAAAAGTTGTAAATGCTTCCTTCTCGTATTATTTGAGTTTCCTTTTTTTTTCGAACTGAGGAAATTGCCAGCATCTATTTGCTATTTAATAATCTGTTTACTCCAACGTTTATTCTATTATAACGATATGGAAGAAAATTCAATTATAATATTGTGTGAAGGTAAAACTGTATTAAAGATTGTCTCAATTGAACATTCTTTAAACAAATATAAAATTTGCATTTAGCAATAAGCAATCATCGTTTTAAATTTCATTTAAATAAGCAATCATCGTTTTAAATTTCATTTAAATAAGCAATCATTTATCCAACATACATTTTCCCATTGTGGCTGAGCTTTTTCAACTATTAACAAAAGCATATGTGCATTGTTTAGTATGTTAAAAATAACTCAAATTAGCTTACAATGTCAAATTATTGTAAAGTAAACGTTTTCTAATCTAACAGTCATTCTTATCAGTAACTGATATAATGTTAAATTCCATCTTTGACAAATATAAAAAGTAAAGATCATCTGATAACTCTCTAATCACTGTAATCATGCTTTGTTGTTGCAAACCAGTGTCCACTATATAAGGATTTGGTATTAGTAAAGTACAGTTGGGCTGCTCCTTCTCACTTATTTAATTCGATTGATTTAAATCTTTTAAATTTTCCATTAATTTATTCCTTTTTTTAAAAATGCTATGAAATTATCAGTGATACTGTTGATATAGATTAATACTTATATATCGTAGCTGATAGTAAATTAAAGTAGTACCTACGAATCATTGAAATGTTCCCTAACAAAACACCTATGATTTCTCGAGAAATGATAAGACGACTAATCGACTGAATGATTAATTGATTCTGATCACTGATAAGAAAAAGTAGAAATGCTATGCTAACTGAAATATGAACAAATTATGTATTCGTACAATATAATAAATATATTTTATTCTTTACATATTTCCTGTGTTATGATAAAATTAAACTTTTGTAATTTTGAAATAATAAATATATGAAAAGGAAACTTCTCTATTATTACTATTATTATACAAATATGTTATTAATTATTTGTTATTTATAAATAAAATGTAACAACAACTATACAAGGTAAATAATATAAACTAAAAAAGAAGAAAAAGAAATGAAAAGAAAAAGAGAAAATATTTATTGTTGAATTTAAAGTGAATAGTAAAAAGCTGCTTAGGAATTTAAAATCGATAGAAAAATTGATAAACAGCAAAAGGAAAGATTGCTTAGTGGTTTAGGCTTTTATTATAGAGCTTTATCAATGTTTGAAATTTTATTATGTTTATTTCAGGAATAATCAATGATACTTCTTAAATGGATGATAAATTTTAAATCTTACATAAATACGTATGTGTTAATTAATTTTATTTATTTCACCTAATTCATTATTTCATTATTAATTAAAATATTACTAATTCATTTATATTTTCACATACACACACAGAGAGAGAGGGAAGATGAAAAATGGGAATTTTTCATTGTAAAAAGAAGTGGCATGCAAGAATTTAGTTTTGTTTTGGTTTTTTTTTTTTTTTTTTTTTTTTTGGAAAGAAAAAAAAGATCAAATTCATGAATCATTTTCATTCATTCATAACAATCATTTTATTATTCATATATTTATTTATTTCTTTCAAATCTTTATTTTTCAATTCTCTTTCAATCAAATATTTTAAAAGTAGAAAAAAAGAAAAAAAGAATGAAATGAAATGTATAAAGTATAAAAATAATTGAGGATGAGAAATTGAAGAAAAAAAAAAATGTAATTCAATGAATGCAATTTCAAGTATGAAATCTTTACAAATGACTAAGTTATAAATAAAATGAAAAATATTTTTTTTTTTTTTTAAGCCAACAACAAAACGACGGATATGCAAACAGAATGTCAATCGATTAGAGATGACAACAGCCAGTTGCCAAACAACTTTGTCTCACATTTCAAAATTTCAATCAATAAGAAAAATAAATCACAAAAACTTTTCAGAACTGTAAATTTTTGTTTTCCTCTCTACCATTTCCTCTTCTTCTTCTTCTTCTTCTTCTTTTCTTTTTTTTTTAAAAGAATTGAAAAATTGAAAAAAAAAAAGAATTAATTAAACAAAAAGAAAAAGATGGAATTTTCCTTTCTTTTATTATGGTAATTATTTGCTTATATATATATATATATATTTTTTTTTTCTTTTTTAATGAAATTCATTTGTTAGCTATTTATAAGCATTTATTTTAGACATATTTCAGCAATACCTAAACTAAGTGCAAAATTTTTTTTTTCTAAAAAAAAATGTTATAGCTAATTTTAATAATGGAAATTTTTAAAAATGAATCATAAAGTTAAGTAAATTTTCAAATTTATATAAATGAATGAATGAAATAGCAGTAAGTATAGTAAGTAGTAGTAATAGTAGTAAATAGTAAGTAGTAAGTAATAGTAATAGTAGGAAATAGTAAGTAGTAAGCAACACAGGGATTAGGGATGAATGATGCAAATTGAATTTTATCAAACCAACCGATCCATCCATCCATCCATCCATCCAACCATCCATCTATCCATCTATCGATCAGAAAACAATTAGATAAGAAAGTAGAAAAGGATTTTTAGTTATTTGAGATTTTTAACAAAAAAAAATTGTTAAAAATAATGAACAGTTTATAGTTAGTTATCAATATGATATGATAATTAATCATATAAAATAATATTTTTGCTTTTTTTCTTTCTTTTTTCAGCTCTTCTCTATCTTTTTTTTTTTTTATTTTAATTTAAGAGAATTTTTAAAAAGAAAAAAAAACAAACAAAATTAAAATTTTGCAGAAAGTAAAAAAGGAAAGAAATCAAAAGGTAATGTAAAAGAAAAAATCTTTGTTTTTTTTTTATATATTAAAGAAAATCGATTAAAATTGTTGAAATAAAGCATAGGAAAATGAGGAAAAGTTGAAAGAGAGAGAGGTAAAGGGGTAAAGCAGAGAAAGAGTGAAAGGGAGATAGAAGGGAAAAGGGACGGAGGGAGAGAAAGAAAGGGAGAGAGGGAAAGAGAGAGAGAGAGAGAGGAAGATCGATCGAATTTAGAAAATTATACTACCGCCTGTTATGCTTACTACCAATACTACTACTACTGCTATTACTATCACCCATCATTTAACTATTACACCTCCTCAGTGACTCTCTTACTCATTGATTACCTTTTTTATTATTCCTTCCAATCATTTCTCTCCCTCTGTCCCTCTCTCTCTCCCTCTCTCTGTCTCTGTGTTTTCCCTCTCTCTTTTGTCGCATTTGGTAGTGTCATTTTGGTGTGCATAAGGGCTATATGAGAACTTTTTATTATCAAAGATAATATAATATACCCAAAGTAATAATTTACTTAACTATTACTATTACTTAATTACTTAACATAGTGCATAGTTCATAAGGAATGAAACTTTAACATTTAATAATTAATTAATTAACTTAATTAGTATTTTATTTGCTAATTGAGTAAATAGAAAAGAAATTGTTTTTTATTCATTGTATGGATGAATGTTAAATAAATGAGAAAAATTTTTTTTCAATTTATGAATTACTCACAAAAGAAAGAACAATAATTGTACTTTTCGTTACACTACGGAAGAAGCAATGAAAATAATTAATTTTTGAGTTTCTTCCAATTTTTGAAAAATTTTATTATTCAAAAAAACAAAAAGAAATTATTTTGAATTGATCAACTGTGTCACATCGTTACATCCAAATCCAAATGATTTGATCAGTTATTGTGAAAAGTAATTTAGTAAACAATAAATAAATGCATGATTGTTAATTTTGAAAAAAAAGAAAAAGAAAACTGATAAACTAAATGATAAACTGATCATATTTAATTCATACCAGTTCATTGATTTTTAATGTTCATTATTGATTGATTTAATTTAGAGGTTTGGAGGTATTTTAAATTCATCAATTATGTCACATCGTCGATATATCAAAGGCCTATTGTTCAAAAAAAAAAAAAAAAAAGGAAAAAATGAAGAAAGATGAATTCATTGATTGATCAGTTAATCTGTTTACCTATTAATTAGAGTGTTATCATTCCTGCTGATGACCTTGACCCTTCATATCGTTTTTATTCAGAAAAAAGAAAAAACAAATTTAACTTACTTTTATATGTCATACTTTAATAAAGCCTTGAGATAAATGAAGTGAATCATATCCAAATATCTTAATTATAATATCGAAATATTTACTTCAATTAATACAAAAATAATTGTTTGCAGAAAAAGAAAAAAAAATTTACAATTTGTATGCTAAATATATTAATTCTTCTGAAAACATTAATGGCTTAAAAAGTAAAAATGATTAAGTTTTAAAGTAAGCAAATAATGGTATTTCCAAATAATAATCCGATGAGTAAGCCTATCTTTCTTTAATAAAAGAATTTGTCTCAATATGTATGATTATACTGAAATTGAGGTCTTCCGGTTGTCATCACTGATTGAAATATTCCGGAAATTTAAATCTTCAGAGTGATGGATTGACTGAAATATTGTGCAGTCAGAAGGACAAAGAAATTTTTTTTAATTAATATGCATTCAGTGTAGCACTTTATTTCTCTCTCTCTTTTTTATAATTCATGAAATTGCAAAAAGTAACAAAATTTTCAGTTAAAAATTTTCACTCCTTTAAAGAATCATTTGCATTGGATTTAATTTTAATAGTAAACGTAATTCGTAAATTTAAAATATATAAACCTAGTTTTATAAAGTGAGCGTAATTAATTTAAAATGGAATGAGAAAGAATTTCGATGAAATGAGCGAATGTTATGCATTGTTTATTTATTTGTTTATTTATTATTATTATTACGAATGAAAGTTATTAACGAATGTTAATTAAGAATACGTATTAAGTTTGGAGAATTCTAATCGTAAAATCGGAAAAATACCTTGCAAAACTGTCATTTCCATAATATTTTCACTTATCAATTGATCATAATCAATTGATCTATAAACTTTAAAATGCTGCCTAAATGAATACCCAAATAATCATCCATTAATTAATCAAATTATTTTGAAAAAAAAATATCTAAAAGGAGCTCTGCAACTGATATATGATAAAAGTAAATATCAATTTTGTTAGGATAGCTCAAGATTTGTTTTCTTAAAAAAGGAGAAAAAAAAATAAAAATAAAAAGCTTATATGTGGCATCATGGAATAATAGACAGTGAAGAGTAGTAAAGATTACGAGAAGAAAGATTAGATTTAAAAAAGCCTTCTTTATTTTTCTCTCTTTTTTTTTTATCTGCTTAAAACATAAACAAGTGAAAAATAAGAAAAACAAGCTATATACTCTTCTATAAAATTTACATAGAGCCTTCCATCCAAAAAAAAAAAAAAAAAAAAAAAAAACAAAGGCCAATTCATTCATTCGTTTCAAAAATAGACAAATAGTAATGGCAAAGTAAAAGTCAACATTAGATATGTTAATTTGATAAACACAAATTTTGTTTATTTGGCAAAGATAATGTCATAGCGGAGAGATTGAAGTTATGTAGTTTACATTTATGTAATAAATAAAATAAGATGGAAAATTAAATTTGCTTTTGATTGGAGAAGAGAGAAATTAGCATTAATTTCATGTTTTAAATATTTACCAATATCAAATATATTAAACGATGATAATATATCATTAAAATGTATTATAGCCATTTCTTATTTGGAACATTAGAAAAGTTAAAAAAAAAAAGCTTTAAAATTAAATAAATTTGTTGGTTATTTCTTGGAATAATATATTGCTTTTTATCAGTGAACACTTGATATTGTTTTGCTTGCTGATTGATATTTCATTTTAAATGAATTTTATTTTTTTTTTTAAACGATATTATGATATAATACGAAATATATTCTGGTAAAAAAACTATTTAATAGTAGCAGTAATTGTTAATAAAATTTATCAAAAATATAAAAAGTAATTGTTAATTAAATCTATTAATTGTAATTATACCATTAATTAAATCAATATAAAAAACTATGATTTATACTGAATAACTAACATTCATTAATGACAAAATTCATTTCGTTATCATTTTCAAAATTTAAATACATTTAAAAAATGGAAAGATGATAACAATTTGCTAAATTTACTGGAATATTACAGCATATCCTATTTCACTGATCAATTGATCATTTCAGATTAATCGCTGAAAATAAACACTAATACATTTCATATTTCTAATTTAATCCACAATTAGTTGATAATTTGTTGCATACACAAATAAAAAATACAAAGAAATTTTTTATTCATTTTATTATAAATCAATGATTAGTTTATAAAATAAATACATATTTACTCACAAATGCATCAATATTCTCTCAACTTTATTAATACTCTTCGTTCAGATCATCATCATTTCTATAGATCATTCAAATCAAATCAAATAATTTGATAATAATGTTAAGTTCACCAAAATTTATAGCTATACTTGATGAAATAAATTGCCATATAATTAGATCCAAGTAATTGTTGGATCATTATTTGTTGCTGTTGTCGAAGATACAGCAAAATAAACACTTTCATCGTCGGAATTTTGACTATTCTGCATTTCTTTCATACTTCGAATCGAGAAGTATATACTTCTATCATCATTATCACCATCGTAATCATCACTATCAATCACAGTATCATCATTATTAATCACAGCATCATTTTGTTTACCCTTTTCACTCTCATCCTTATTTATTTCTGTCATTTGATCATTCTTATTGTCGTCTTTTTCCAGTTCAGTTTCATAAATGGTCAAAAATGTGGCTTGTTGAGCAATTTTATTGCTTTTTTGAATTTTCAATGATTTTGATTGATTTCTTGGTGATAATGAATAAACATGTGCTGGCACTGAAAGAGACACAGTAGATTGTTTACAAACTGAAACATTTTTTGTAAACAAAAAAGTAAGAAATTTTCATCTAAAATAAAACTCTAAAAGACAGACATTAAAATTTCTATAAAACAATTAATAAACAAATAAACAATATTTTTGCATTTTTTTTTTCTTTCTCCATTTCAGGTGACATGATTCTACGAGCGGCTATTGATGAAACATCTAACTCTAAATGATCATCGAAATTTATGTCAAATGATTAACAAATAAATGAATGCGTACTTTGCTATGGCCGATAAACAAACAAATAAACAAGTTAAAATCATACTATCAAAGACTTTGTCGTAATTCTGCATTTGCCTTCTACCCTTTTCCTTCTCTCTAGGTGATACCATTTCTGCAGTGTTCACCGACGATTCCTCACACGCTGAATGATAATCAAATTCGAATTAAGCAATTAGTAAAGATATAGAAAATAAACAGTAAACAAGTAAACATATACTTTCATAATCATTTTTGTAATCCTCTGTCTTCGTTCTATCCTTTGCTTTCATTTTAGATGATATCATTTCAGTTGTAGCAGCCGATAACTGATCATATGTAACTAATGATTTTTCAGAATCTAAATGTTCATCGAATTTTTATCAGACAATTAGCAAATAAATAAGATAAACAAATAAGTAGAGTGAGACTATTTCCAAACAAAGAAATAAATATATACTGTTAAACTTTTTGTCGTAATTCTCTATTTCTCTTCTATCCTCCTCCATTTTTCTAGGTGATACCATTTCCGCAGTGTCCACTGACCATTCTTCACACGCTGAATCATAATCAAGTTCGAACTAAACAATTAGTAAACAAATAAAAAAATAAACAAACAATCAAACACATACTTTCATAATCATGATCTTCTGCCTTTCTTCTATCTTTCTTATCCATTGTAGATGATACCGTTCCAGCAGCAACGACCGGCGATTCTTCAAAATAATTGTCAAATTCATATTAATCAACCACTAAATCAAATAAACATATATGAAAAAACAAGCAAATAAACATTTACTTTCAAATTCTTTATTGTAATCCTCTATCTTTCCTCTCTCCTTTTCCTGTATTTTAGGTGATACCATTATTGCAGTGTCCATTGACGACTCCTCACACGCTGAAGGATAATCAAACTCGAATTAAGTAACTAGTAAACAAATAAAACAAACAAACACCAAACAAGTAAACACATACTTTCATAATCACCTTCGTAATTTTCCGCCTTTTTTCTATCTTTCATTTCCAGTCTAGATGATAACATTCCAATAGCAGCGACAGGTGATGCTTCAAAATGATCGTTAAATTAGTGTCAAACAATTAGTAAACAATTAAGTATAAATAAACTAAGCATGTGAACAATTACTTTCATAATCTTTTGCGTAATCTTCCATTTTCCGCTCCTCCTTTTCCTTTGCAGGTGATACCATTCCACCAGCGGAAATCGGCGTTTCTTCAATTTGATCGTTAAATTAGTGTCAAAGAATTAGTAAACAATTAAGTATATATAAACTAAGCATGTGAACAATTACTTTCATAATCTTTTGCGTAATCTTCCATTTTCCGCTCCTCCTTTTCCTTTGCAGGTGATACCATTCCACCAGCGGAAATCGGCGTTTCTTCAATTTGATCGTTAAATTAGTGTCAAACAATTAGTAAACAATTAAATATAAATAAACTAAGCATGTGAACAATTACTTTCATAATCTTTTGCGTAATCTTCCATTTTCCGCTCCTCCTTTTCCTTTGCAGGTGATACCATTCCACCAGCGGAAATCGGCGTTTCTTCAATTTGATCGTTAAATTAGTGTCAAAGAATTAGTAAACAATTAAATATAAATAAACTAAGCATGTGAACAATTACTTTCATAATCTTTTGCGTAATCTTCCATTTTCCGCTCCTCCTTTTCCTTTGCAGGTGATACCATTCCACCAGCGGAAATCGGCGTTTCTTCAATTTGATCGTTAAATTAGTGTCAAAGAATTAGTAAACAATTAAATATAAATAAACTAAGCATGTGAACAATTACTTTCATAATCTTTTGCGTAATCTTCCATTTTCCGCTCCTCCTTTTCCTTTGCAGGTGATACCATTCCACCAGCGGAAATCGGCGTTTCTTCAATTTGATCGTTAAATTAGTGTCAAAAAATTAGCAAACAATTAAATATAAATAAACTAAGCATGTGAACAATTACTTTCATAATCTTTTGCGTAATCTTCCATTTTCCGCTCCTCCTTTTCCTTTGCAGGTGATACCATTCCACCAGCGGAAATCGGCGTTTCTTCAATTTGATCGTTAAATTAGTGTCAAAGAATTAGTAAACAATTAAGTATAAATAAACTAAGCATGTGAACAATTACTTTCATAATCTTTTGCGTAATCTTCCATTTTCCGCTCCTCCTTTTCCTTTGCAGGTGATACCATTCCACCAGCGGAAATCGGCGTTTCTTCAATTTGATCGTTAAATTAGTGTCAAAGAATTAGTAAACAATTAAATATAAATAAACTAAGCATGTGAACAATTACTTTCATAATCTTCCATTTTTCCTTTCTCCTTTTCTTGTTTTTTAGGTGATGCCACTGACCATTCTCTACACTCTAAATAATCATCAAATTCGTATCAAGTATTTAGTAAATAAATAAATAAATAAACATTTACTTCCATAGCCTTTGTTGTAATCTTCCATTTTTCTTCCATCTTTTTGCTTTGATTTAGGTGATAACGTTCTAGCTGTGTCGGCCGATGGTTCTTCAGAGGTAATTGATAGTTTTCCGGATTCTGAGTCTTCAGATCCTAAATGCTCTTGGTTTTTCGAATAAATTCTTGTTAAATAATCAATAAACATTTAAATATAGAACAAATAAACAGCAAACATTTACTTTCATAGTCTTTATTATAGTTCTTTCCATCTTTTTGCTCTAATTTAGGTGATAACATTCTGGCTGTGTCGGTCGACGGTTCTTTAGAGGTAATTGATAGTTTTCCGGATTCTGAGTCTTCAGATCCTAAATACTACTGTTAGCTTTTCAAATAAAATTCTTGTTAAGTAATTAATGAAGTTATAAATATAGATGAATAAATAAACAATAAACATTTACTTTCATAATCTTTATTGTAATCCTCCATATCTTTTTGCCATATTTTAGGTGATAATAGTCTGGCTGTACCGGCTGATGATTCTTCAGAAGTAACTGATAGCTTATCAGATTCTAAATGGTCATAAAATCCTTGTTAAATAATCAATGAACATATTAATATAGAACAAATAAACAATAAACACTTACTTTCATAGCATTTATTATATTCTTCCATCTTCCTTCTATCTTTTTCCTCCTTTTTAGGTGATACAGTTTTAACCGTAGCATTCGATGATTCTTCAGAGGTGACTGATAGTTTTTCAGATTCTAAATGATCATAAAATTTTTATTAAGCAGTCAAGAAACAATAAACATACATAAACAAATAAGTAAATATGTACTTCCATAATCTTTATTGTAATCCTTTATCTTTTTTTCTTTCATCTCTTTCATAGATTTTGTCATTCCAATAGCTGTGATTGCTTGTTCATCCGATTTCTCTAAATATTCATCAAATTTTATGATAAACAAATAAACATATATCTTAGTCATAGTTAATGGAAATCATTTACCCTGATAATTTTCCTTCATCTTTTTTCCCTTCTTCTTCTTTTTCTTTGATGTCATTCCGGTGGATGTGATGGACGTTTTATGTTCATCAAATTTCTCTAAATGAGTTATCAAACTTAAAGAAATCCTTTACCATGAATTTTATTTCTAACTAAATTTTATCAACTGTAATAAAATTTTCTATGATTATAATGTTACTTATGCTGGTGTATATAGGAATAAATTACCGGATTTTGACTTTAACTTTGGTTCAATTTTACTTTTCTTCTTAACCTTTTGCTTGCTCTCCTTATCCACCTTTCTCTTAACTTCTTTCTTTTTTTTCTTTTCGGCATCATTTTCTTTTTTCTTTGAAGATTTCCTTCAAAAATATTATCAATGCATCTTTGGCTTGTTTCAATTCTAGTAAAAATTCCATTTTTTAATTTACATTAAATCATTAAAAGTTTACAAATAGGTTAGAAATAATAAATAAATATATTTTAAATCATTTCAAATGAAGAAATCATTTAAAATACATCCATTTCCATATTCTTTGTTTGTCATTTACTCTTTATAATTTACTAATCAAAAATAATCGATGCTTACTTCTTAGCCAGTACCTGAAATACAATTCTTTTTGCACAGTCAATAAACAAATTATTACCATCTATTGATGTGAAGAAATATTTTAGAATATTGAAAATTAATTCCAAAAAAAGGCCATTTACCTTGTCTGCACTACCAGATGTGCTTCCACTAGATATCTTATTTGGTTGTTCTTCTAATGGTGGTACTGCTTCTAAAATAAATTCAATGATTTTTTTTTTTTTTTTGAAATCAAAAACTTGTTCATAATAAGGAATCAAGTTGCATGAAATTTTTTAACAAGCTTGTTGATGCTTATTTTAGAATTTTGTTTTGAAATAATTGAAGCTAACATCACAGATTAGTAAAAACCTATTTAGATTTTTTTTTTTGAAACGAAAGTATTTTTGATTAAATAATACTGACAATTAACCATTCATACTAATATAATGAACTGCAAAGAAAACACGGTAAAAAAAGTCCGACATCAAGAAACATTTGTGAAAAGAACTGAAATTAAATACTAAAAAAAAAAAATAAGTAAAATTTTGCCACCTTTTCTTTTTTTATTCCTTCCTTTCACACGAATTTTCTAGAAAAGAAATAAGCAAAAATTTAAATTTTTGTTTCAATAGAGTTTTATACGATAAAATTTTTATACATTCATGATAATATAAGTTTTAAATTATTTGAAAATTAAAAGTGAAATTTTTTAAAATTTTAATTCTAGTTTTAATTCAATTTCTTATATTTTTAGACTCAATCTTATTCGGTTACTGTTTTGCTGATCATTTTCTTACTCATTTTTCCTCATATTTTTCATTTTTTTTAAAGAAAAAAGAAAATGAATGACATACATAGCGTTCGTTGAAATAATTGTAGTATGGGTTGTAAATATCAACAACTTTGTTGTGCTTAATTTAATTTTATAATTAAATATACTTTACTTACAAATTGCAACAAAAACCAAATGCATAAAAATATGCAAAGCAAAAGTTTGAAAAAAAAAAATGACAAAAATTGATATACCTTAGTATTTATATATCTATGTCGTCTTTTCCTTTTTGGTTTACTTGCGACAACATCTGAAATATTTTTGATAACAAAATTCTAAGAAAGATATGAAAAAAAAAATTTTTATTCAAATCTTTTTTCTTTCTAAAAAATTTAATTCATCGTCATTATACCGAAACATATTCTCCCTCTCACTTTTTTCTTTTTTTAAAAAATTATAACTATTTATTTCAAATAATTTTATAATGTAAAAATTACTCATAAACTGAAATTGTTATTGTAGATTAATGAAATTTTTGAAATTTCAAAAAAATTTTATGAATTACAACTGTAAAAAGATTACCACTCGAATTGGAAGTTGACATTTGTGGTAAAAAAAAAAAAAACTGAAAAAATAAAATACAGTATTGGAAACATGATTATCGAATGATCAAGTTCATCTAATTAATCCTAATTATCATGATTACTCAGCCATCCCTTTTAACCTACTTGCTACTCTTTACCTTAGACAGCATACTCCTTTAGCATCAAACTTATCTACGAAAAATCCAGCTAGATCATTAGACCATCATCAATTCAAATATTCTAAATGCATGAAAATTCTCAGATTACTTGAAACTTCTAGAATGAATAATATTCTAATTTAGAATATATTTAATCCCTATCCTTTTCTATATGTTATGATAAGGTGTAGAGATCAGTATTATTTTAGGAGTAAATAATTTCAAAAGTTACCCAATCAATATTATTAGTATTTTCTAAGTTCATAAGTTTCTTATTGCATTAAGTCTCCTGTACACTTCAAACTTTATATCAACATTAGAAAAATAAGCTATAAAAAGCGAGAAAAGAAAACGTTTGATTTGCTTTACAATATGAATTGAAATTAGTCGCTAATTTAAAATGGACGAAACAATTCGGACTTTTCCAGCCGGTCAGTAAAAGATCGTGGAAAAAAAGTAAATATTGATGCATATTCGCATTTATTTATATTATTCGATAAAATCCTATATTAGAATTTATCAGTTATTTATGGAATGAATGAAAAATTTGCATAAATCTAGAGAATTTATTCATATGCAGCCATATCATCATTATCTTTCGATCTGAATTCTAGTTGATTCGATTTTCCATGGAATCTTTTGTCTCAATATTTCATGTTCAGTAATAGAATTTCTCCCAAATAATATTTTTAGTCCATATAATCTTTATTGGAAAAGTTTCTTGGCATATGTATTCCTGCTGTCGTACTTTGCAATAACAACAAAAACATAAACAAAATATTAGATTAGACCAATAGTCGACTAAATTTTTACTAAATTGTGTTACTATCACTTTACCACTGTTAATGCTTAAGTCAAGTTGAGTCGAGTATATCGAATAGTATCTAGTCTACCCTCACTATACTGAAAATTTCTCCTCTTCTACCATTGAACTCTCTTCTGAGAGCAATTTCATGTGATCCTTGTTTTGCTGACCGAACATGTTACGACTTTTGCCATTGCATAATGTTATTGATTACTTTTGAGTTATGATTCGATGAACAGAGCGAATTAGCTAACACAATATTCAGCGAATACATATATTCTTAACAGATTGTAACGTTCTATACAGCAAACATAAGTTTAACTATAATTTAAAACTGTTGCGTAAATAATCTTCCAATCAAGATATTTTAATAGTTTTAAATTTTGTGTAGTGATTCTTTTACACTATTATAATAAATTTAATACAAAAGTATTTTAATTTAATATTGATATTTTTATTTCGGTTTTTTCGACACATTAGCAATATAACCATTAGTAATTTTAGTTATATTGCTAATGTGTCAGTGATTTTATCACAGATCAAAACTTCATAAGCTGGAGGACTTCAATACTCTTTTACATCATTCCATCTCAAGAATAATTATTTATTTCGATGCAGAAATGGTCCTTAAATTAATTAATTTATTGAAATATCAAAAGCGATTGAAGATTTATTCAATGCTTTGATTTTTTTCCTATTCTCTTTTCTGGTGCTTTTTGAATGTTAGCTAAATAATCCCTAAAAAGAACATAAAATTTGATAAGAATCCTTAAAAAGAAAATATAAAATCTTTGAAAACATGAAATAATTACTTTGATGTGCTGGTTCAAAAAGATAAATACTAAAATACATTTCATTTTATTTCCTTTGCCCTCACCAATGATTAGAATTTGGCTTTTTTACTATCCAAATGAGTTGTGGCCAAAATACAGAGTATGTGCAGTGCTGAAATCTTTACATTTAATTGCCACTTAAATTTTTTGGTTCACAAACACTGCACTTTCATTCATTTACAATTTACGCTTGCAAAAATTATGTAAAAGATTGAAATAGAAGTATATCCTTGTTTATTTCAATGTTTTCCATTAAAAAAAAAGAGTGTTATTGGTGTTTTTTAGAGATCATTGTGGAACTTTGAATTTATTTAGAGATAAATGTTCTAAAGCCATTACTAAAGCCTTTGCCAGACCTAACACCCCAAATAATTCATCATATCATAGTTGATTTAGGGCCTAGCCCAAACCATTTATCTAGTTACTGATCTCTCTCTCTTCCCCTGCATTATTCAGTGATATATCAATTGCTTCTCACTATAGAAAACTTTTAATTGTATGTTCAAATGCGTTTAAATCGAAAATTTTCATCCAAAATTATATTGCAAACACGATGAAAATTAATGCTTATTTGTGAAATACGATATATTATTATAAGCAGTAATGAATGATATGAATACAGGACATGTACGAAAGCTATCATTTCCAAATGTTTTAATTTTCATTTCGAAGTCTTTAATCCAGAAATATTACCAGCTCCAGCTGTACCTCCAGTCCCAGCACCTTGTCCCGGCATCAAGTAGGCACTTTTCTGTGCACCTCCTCCTATTCCTGCAGCTGCACCTGCAGTGCCAACTCCAGCTGTACCTCCAGTCCCAGCACCTTGTCCCGGCATCAAGTAGGCACTTTTTTGTCCACCTCCTCCTATTCCTGCAGCTGCACCTGCAGTGCCAACTCCAGCTGTACCTCCAGTCCCAGTAACTTGTCCCGGCATGAAGTAGGCACTTTTCTGTGCACCTCCTCCTATTCCTGCAGCTGCACCTGCAGTGCGAATTCCAGTTCCAGCTGTACCTCCAGTCCCAGTAACTTGTCCCGGCATGAAGTAGGCACTTTTCTGTGCACCTCCTCCTATTCCTGCAGCTGCACCTGCAGTGCCAACTCCAGCTGTACCTCCAGTCCCAGTAACTTGTCCCGGCATGAAGTAGGCACTTTTCTGTGCACCTCCTCCTATTCCTGCAGCTGCACCTGCAGTGCGAATTCCAGTTCCAGCTGTACCTCCAGTCCCAGTAACTTGTCCCGGCATGAAGTAGGCACTTTTCTGTGCACCTCCTCCTATTCCTGCAGCTGCACCTGCAGTGCCAACTCCAGCTGTACCTCCAGTCCCAGTAACTTGTCCCGGCATGAAGTAGGCACTTTTCTGTGCACCTCCTCCTATTCCTGCAGCTGCACCTGCAGTGCCAACTCCAGCTGTACCTCCAGTCCCAGCAAATTGCCCCGGCATGAAGTAGGCACTTTTCTGTGCACCTCCTCCTATTGCTGCAGCTGCACCTGCAGTGCGAATTCCAGTTCCAGCTGTACCTCCAGTCCCAGTAACTTGTCCCGGCATGAAGTAGGCACTTTTCTGTGCACCTCCTCCTATTGCTGCATCTGCACCTGCAGTGCGAATTCCAGTTCCAGCTGTACCTCCAGTCCCAGTAACTTGTCCCGGCATGAAGTAGGCACTTTTCTGTGCACCTCCTCCTATTCCTGCAGCTGCACCTGCAGTGCCAACTCCAGCTGTACCTCCAGTCCCAGCAAATTGCCCCGGCATGAAGTAGGCACTTTTCTGTGCACCTCCTCCTATTGCTGCATCTGCACCTGCAGTGCGAATTCCAGTTCCAGCTGTACCTCCAGTCCCAGTAACTTGTCCCGGCATGAAGTAGGCACTTTTCTGTCCACCTCCTCCTGCTGAAACTACAGCAGCAGTTCCACCTCCAGCGCCAAATCCTTGTTCGGGCATGAAATACCCACTTTTCTGTCCACCTCCTCCTGCTGAAACTACAGCAGCAGTTCCACCTCCAGCGCCAAATCCTTGTTCGGGCATGAAATACCCACTTTTCTGTCCACCTCCTCCTGCTGAAACTACAGCAGCAGTTCCACCTCCAGCACCAAATCCTTGTTCGGGCATGAAATACCCACTTTTCTGTCCACCTCCTCCTGCTGAAACTACAGCAGCAGTTCCACCTCCAGCATCAAATCCTTGTTCGGGCATGAAATACCCACTTTTCTGTCCACCTCCTCCTGCTGAAACTACAGCAGCAGCTTCCACCTCCAGCACCAAATCCTTGTTCGGGCATGAAATACCCACTTTTCTGTCCACCTCCTCCTGCTGAAACTACAGCAGCAGTTCCACCTCTAGCGCCAAATCCTTGTTCGGGCATGAAATACCCACTTTTCTGTCCACCTCCTCCTGCTGAAACTACAGCAGCAGTTCCACCTCTAGCGCCAAATCCTTGTTCGGGCATGAAATACCCACTTTTCTGTCCACCTCCTCCTGCTGAAACTACAGCAGCAGTTCCACCTCTAGCGCCAAATCCTTGTTCGGGCATGAAATAACCACTTTTCCGTTCTCCTGTTTCTAATCCTCGATCATCTGCACTTCCAGCTTCCCAAGTTCCTTGTTTATCCATGTAATCTGTACTCCCTTTCCCTGAACTATCCTCATCATCCTTTTTTGTAGTCATTCCTTTTGATCCCGACAGAATATCAATCTCTTTTGAGCTGGAAACAGTTGCTTTGATACCTGATTCATTAGCAGTATCTTTTATTTCTGCTACTTTACCCTTTGCACCTCCCGCACTTTCTGCAAAAAACTATTTAATTTTAAAAATACTGATGTTCCCTTATTCCAAAAGTTTTTACTTTATTGCTACTTTATTGCAATTATTGCTACATTTAAATCAAATAATATTTAATAAGTCTAATTAATGTGACAAATAATTTGTAGCTGTAAATAAAATGGTACTCGATTGAAAGAGAAGTCAAAGTTCTCCTAACTCATTACATGCACTAAACTCTGATTAGTATGTAGCATTGTTTGCAGTAGAAAATTGGAGAAATCTCTTTCGTTATACTTCCAAACAGCAAGAGATTCAAGCTACTACCTGTATGACACATTTTAAAATACTTTTAATTTAATGAGATTCATTTGAACGATAGGAATAAATCCCTTCATTCCTTATCTTTTTTTTTTCTTTCTTAAATTAACAAATCTAGGATTAATTGCAAATTTTTAGGAAGCAGTTTATATCTGACGAAAAATTTTTTCTAAGGATAATTTCCAGATATTTCCCAGAAAATGTTTCTGGAACTTGAATCATTCTAATACTTCATATTTTGAATATCTCTTATTACTCCCTCAATAAGAAAATATTCTTGTGTACATTTTAATTGTATAATAAAATTTTACTTTTTTAAGGACATTTCTCGGGACTAATTTAAGGAGTGCAGTATAATGTTGTGGTTTATGAATTGATGAAATATCTCATTTTCATAAATAATAAAGTTTTACTTTATAAAATAAAACACTATCATCTAAAATGAGTTACCAAATTTATAAACTTTCCTATGATTTGCTTTTCCAATACTAATATCAATTTTTAAATTTATATTCAATCGCTGTTACGTTTCTAATCTAAATTTCAAACATAACTGTATGTTGAGATTAAAATTATTTTAAATTTTGCTTTAAATTTTAGAATAGACTTGAAAAATGGATGACTAATTTATTATTTGCTGGTGAAATTAGTAGAAATTCCGAAATGAGTAAAAATTCAAGTCAAACAAGAGGGACAGGAGGAGAATGAATATATTAATCTTACCACCTCGATCGATTCCCTTATCTTCTTCTTCAACCTCAGCTTCATCCCTTTCATCCTCAATATCTGTGCCATGTAAATCCGTTTCCGGAAGCGCTTCCTTATCTCGATTATCTTTTCCTGTTGATTTCATTTCTATCTTTTTCTCTTCTGCTGGTTTTTCTTTAACCTTTGCCATTGCTTCATCAGGTTTGTCGATTCTAAATAAAGAAAATCCATCATATGATGGGGGCTAAGTTAATTAGTTTTCTTTTTTTTTTTTTTTTTTCAAAAAAGAAAAGACAAAATTTAACACTTTTGAATTTCTTTTATAAAGATTTTCAAAATTTTTTAATTTTTCTAGTTTAAATATTGCGCATTTTTTGACATTTCGTTTCCAAATTTTTTCATATTGAAGTATAATAGATTTTTTGACACCTTTAGTTTGGGTTATTAGATTGCTTTAGTTCTAATGAAACAATTATAGGTAATGGAAAAGAATAGAAGTACAGGTAAGTACATATACATATTATGAATCTCTTTGCCATAATATAAATATATTAATTTTTACTTGTCTGATTCCTGAAAAAGAGAAATTCGTTTTGTTAAAATGAAATAATATTTCAGAAATTCAGAAATTGTTGTTTAGGAATTTACAATTTCTTGTGATCATTTTCACTTTGAATCATTTATTCAATTGCTCCCTAAATTCCTTCGCTTAGTTAATAAGTGTATTTTGACAATTAGTGAAATTCTGAAGTCTATCTTGATTTTAATTTTTGTGAATTAGCTGATGTTTTTCCTATCAAAATTAACACAACCAAAAAATCTACTTAATTTAGGGATGAATTAAACGTGAATTCAACCAGTTATAAAGCGAAATATATAATAGCAAAATAAATGAAATAAATTTAATTTTTGAAAGGCTAACTTTCTTCGGTGTCGATATGTGGCGTCGTCCTGTAATCATATTCTATTAAAACTCTTTTTCATCAATGAAACAAAAAAAAATTACATGAAAATAAGACTTATCTAGTAAAAAAAAAATTTTTCTTAAATATAATTATTCGAAAAGTTTTTTTTTTCCCACCTATTTTTCAAATGTTGATCAAAAATAGAATTTTTTAAGAAAAAAGAACATTACTTCTTTTCTTTCTACTTCCTTTTCCCACACGAACTTTCTGAAATAATAATTATTTACTTCCAAATTAATTTGACGTAATTATATTGTTGATTTTTTGAAATTTATATTGAGCAAAAAAAAGCTACCGATCACAATTAAAACTAACTCATTTATTTTTTAATCTATTCTGCTTCATTATTATTATTATTATTTTTGTAATTTAGAAAAAAAGAATGAAATTAGAAAAAAATGACCAAAAACCATCCAACTATTCAAAAAGAATGCAGTTTTATAGGACGGAAATGGTTAAGTAATCTACTAGAAAGCCTATGATGCCTAATTCAATCATTTATTTATTATTTATCATTTATCTAAAAATTTAAACAAGTAATAAACTTGCATAGCGTTCGTCGAAATAACTGTAATAAGGATTATATGCATCCACTATTTTATTATGCTAAAAAATATTATTCATTTTTTTTTTTTTTGTTTTTCTTTTTGCTTTTGTTTTTAAATAGATGATATGAAAAAAATTTTAGCTTAAATGAGAACTAATTAATTAATTAATCAAATCAACGAACTTCTACATTCTTCATACTTTTCCGCAACGGAACAGCATCTGAAATATATTCAGAACTTCTCAGGATAATATTCACAAAATGTATTATTTGAAATTTGTAAAAATTTTCAAATTTATTACAATTAGTTTTAATGAAATTTCTGCATGTTTTAATAAAATTTTATTTGTTATTCTTTTTCAATTACTTTAGATAATTTTTAGTGATAATGACATTTGAATGTATTTGCATCATTTGTGGACTTACCTGGTTTGCGAGACCCAGAACCAGATGACTAAATTAAGATTTGATTAAAATTAAAAGTTCCATTTTATTCAAATATTGATACTTTTTACAAAATTCATTTAGGTTACACTCATTTGTACTTATATTAAGTTTCTATCAAAAAAAAAAAAAAAATCCAATTAATCATTGTTAAATTTTTGATTGATATTTATTTCTACGACATTATTAAGCGAATAAATAATGTTGTTGAAAGACTTACTGTAAAAATCTGATAGTTTTAATGTCATTAAAAAAAATATTTCAAATTAAATATAAAAAAATTCGGAGTTCATTATTTTATCATTGTAATTTTTCCAAAAAATTGTAACATACTGCTTCCTCTTACATTAATTTCATGAAACATTTATAAATTAGAGTAACACAATACAATCAATCAATAACTTTTCATTCGCTATTTTATTCTTAAAATCATAAAAGTCAAAAAAAAAAAAAAAAAAGAAGAAATGCCATGATTAATTATTATTGATTTGTTATTGTTCAGTTGATTTTTCAACAATTTTAAAACGTCCGTCTGCCAATAAACCGATAAAGAACAATGCAATATGATAAAGCATTTTTTCATCTTTTATAACAATTTCTGCAATAAATGCTTTTACTTATGAAAGATTATAATAAATTTCACAATCAAAATTTATGCATATTACATATACACAGTGATAAATAATTCATATAAATAAATTCATGAAAGAACATTAAAGCAAATGATAAACAAATAAATAAACAAGCAAACTAATAAATGAAATTATTTGCAAGTGGTAAAGTTTGAAGAAAAAAAAAAAAAAAACACTTTTATAATTATGTTTTGTATTTATTTGCATACATTTATTAAAACAAAATAATACTGAAATATATAGCAAATATAGTTTGTTTCCCAAAATAATTTACATGTGATAAATAAATAAATACTAAAATATAACCTAAGCGGAATTATTCATATACCTGACCAGAAAATGCTCATGTGATGTTGTTAAAATCCCTAAAAAGGGCTGATTTCAAAATTTAAAATTATACTTGCTATCCATTTGTAAATTAAATATGATTAGTATAATATTTTCCGGCAAGAACACACATATAAGAATTTTGGATAAACTAAATTTCTAAACGAATTTTTATTTTTTGGATAATTTGAAAAATTGATTTCCTGAAACATAATAAATTATACTGAAAAAGACTACAAAAAATAAGAAACATCAATAGGTATTAATATTACTATCACAGTACAATAAGGTAAAGCAGAAGAATGCTAGAGAATGCTGCTAATTTGATCTATTGATTACGATAGATAATAACGAATAATAATAATAATAATGATGCAATAATCATGATTATGATTATCCGGATAATGATAATCTGTGATCTCTTCCATGACAATTTATCATATTTAGTATCAGTAAAACTAATTAAACAGTTTTTTTTCTTTTTTTTAATTTGTCTTCGTTATGCAATAAAATGAATAATTACTTGAACATAAAACTGTTTGAATATATATGTCTTATTACTAAAAAAGGAAAAAATTCAAAGATTTAGTTCTTTAAATTACTAAAATTTTCAGAAATTTAAGAATTCGTTAATTGATTTATTGATTTCCAGTTTTTTTTTTTTGCTATTGGCAATTTAATTTATAAAAAAAATTAGCAAAAAAAAAAATATAAAATTTAATTTGTAGGAAGAAATTTATATGTTGTCATGTGAATCCAGATGCACCATACAATCCAGATGTGAGTTACAAATGGATTGCAAATGTAGTCTCAAAACTTAAAATTACATAATTTCGTTTAGGTTTCGAAAGATATATTTTAGTTTCAGAATGGACAGTTTCCTTGTTTAGAAAGACTTTTGAATTCAATTACTTCAAAAAGTCTACAAACCTACCTAGCGTAACTCGTCCTATAATATTATAGATTTTCATATTTAGAGGCAAAATTTATGCTGTCTACTAAGATGAAACCAGATGGCACTGTTTAATTTAAAAATTAAAACTCTGTTAGATAAAATACGCAATACTTCTGCAGTTATCACATTAGAATTTTGTGGTGACAGAACCCAAATATTAATCCCAATGTAACACACTATTTTTTACGATTATATGTAAATACAAATTCACTTGTGATAAGTTATCAAATTCATATCATTTGCTGGATTTTTAAATTCTTTCGTTAATATTTTAAAGTTTAAAGTACCAGAACAAATATATAGAAAGGTTCGGTAGATTGCTCAAAAGTTACCATTATCTGATTTTGATTATGATAAATTATAATAAAGGATTTAAATGTCTTTTTTTTTTTCGGTTAGTTCGCATTCAACTTGTGAAGATTTATCAAACCAACTGTGTCAAATAACTGGATCTGAAAATTCACTATACACAATTCAATATTGCAAGAGCTATAAAAGCTAGGAAAGAACATTACATGAATAAATAGTGGAAATAAATTTGTTAAATTTCAATAATTTCGAAGTAAACAATTCATTTAACTACTGTTACACTCGCATAACCTTGAAAGAAAAAAAAAAAAAAACAGTCTAAATTGACATGAAAATGCAGCACAATGTGCAAAATTATTTCTTCATAAGCTCTTTCATTGTTGTTCCATTGCATCCAACATTTTCTGGGTCCAAATTTAAGAAATGAATGATACAATGCGCAGGATCGATATCCAATGTTTTCTTCATGAACTCTGATATTGATGAGGAATATTCGATATTTTTATCAGCCGAAAATGATCCAATTGATTTAACCTAAATTATATAAAACATGCCATCAAAAAAATCAATTGTTATTTAAGGATTGATGATAAAATTTGCTTTACTTGCCAAAATGATTGCAATTTTATCCCTTAGTAAAGATTGTAGTAAATGAATGTAACATAAATATGTATTTCCAATCCATAACTTCAGTTACTTTACATTCTCTCAAATATTCATTATACATTTCAACAACCTAAGATTCACTCTTTAACATATATCAAAGATCTGGTTTATTTCATAGCGTGTCACAACAGTGTGATGCAGTTAGAGAAAGTATGGAAATGATGGATGGATGGATGGGTGGGTGGATGCATGGGTGAGATGCATCTGGTAGATTCTTTATTCCTAAATTTTGATGAGATTTTGTTAATCAAAGAATAGAAGTGTACAAAACAAGGTGGACAGAAACTCTTCACATTTACTAGAGGCGCTAACAATAATTAGTTTAAGTTTAATTTTTCCTACAAGAAATGCGAATAGCAGCAAAATAACATATGGAAAAGATAATAGACAAAAGGGAATATGCACTTATGTTATTTTGATTTTAGCTAATTGACCCGAACCGAACAAATTTTGATAGTAAAATGGTGATTGGTTTTGCTTCTGTAAATATTAGAAGGTAGCATGAGCAGTACACGTTTAGACTGGGGTGGAAGATGTTATGATTGTTTTAGGTTAGGAATCAATAAGCTTTGGTGATGTTTAGCAACGTGTTGTTTATGCTGCATTACGTGATAAATGTTCGCATGAATACTTAAAAAGATCTGACTGCAAATATTTATGTAATATTAATTGAAGCTTAGCACCACTGGAGGTGGTGCGAAATGTCTGTTGGAGGACGAGCTAGCTCATCACGTGGGAGCATTTTAAGAAGAGGTCATACACTCTTGCCGAATCTTTCCATTGCGGGGAAACGTGAAGCAAAATGCGAATCAACTGAGTATTCTACTTATTTCTTCCTTAATCATTTTATCAAGCATCTCGTCTCACTTTTTTTTTTTTGATTATTTGTACATTTCTCTCTGCAAAGAAAGTAATATTTATAATTCGGATAGGAAAAAAAAAAGACAAAATATATATTTTATTGGGGGAAAAATTGTTCATATTTTTTAGGACAAAGGGAACACGTCAAGGAGGAAGAAGACGTGATCGAGGAGATCGTGGGAGATGTGGACGTGGTCGAGATCGAGAGACAGGAAGACAGTTGTTTATAGAGCAACAAGGGATATTTTCTTCCGGTTTAAATGATGACGGACGACATAATAAGATGAAAAGTAGCATGTCGGATGGTAAGTTTTTCACTTCTGTAATCAAATTCGTAGGAATTTGATTTTTATGAGGTAAGACTGTAATTGGAGCAATTGTTACAGAATTACGCACAACAAATCTGGGACGTGTGAAGAAAGTAAATCCAGAACATACGACGAAGGAAAAAGATATAAATTCTATAACATATGAATCAGAATGGTTGTCTGATGAAGAAGCTGACAGTGAGGAATTGCGAGAATTGCTACGAGATGGGGTACAGTTATTACAATTCTAATCCAAATTTCTTGATTGAATATGGCAGTTTAGTTTGGTCTATTCTTGATGTATCATCATAGTGAGGATGATTATCCAGACATTCACTCATAATGAACAAAACAAAATAAAAAAGAAAGGAAAAAATGAAAAGCAATAATGTGTTAAGAGAAATCAGATAACATATAATATATATATATATATATAATAACGATATACAAATAAAAAATATAAAAATATATAAAATAACGATATACACTTCGTTATTTTATGCTCGAAGTTAGATGTAAATGAATTACATTTGTTTTCAGTTCTTGTCAGACTTGAAACCGGGTAAAGTTATTCCATTAGTTCTACCAGAAACAGAGCAAGAGCAGTTCCAGATATTGGTTAAAGAAGAGAGAAATGTGGAGGATGGTTATGAATCTATGGATACGAGTCCTCTGCTATCAGCAAAGAGAAAGTTAGTTTTGAATGTTGCTCTGAAATGCTTATTTCTTTCCTTTATTTCTTATATCTTATATATATGTATCTTTATTTGTTTGCAGAAGGAAGAATAATCAGGATCTTAAACAAGAATCTAAATTTGAAGAGGACGTCAAAACGTTTCAACTAAAGGAGCAGGACACTACTCACACAGTATTGAATCCAACTGCAACAAGTAGTCGTACAGCAGCTACTATCATGCGGAAAATTCAAGAAAGTATTCTTTTCTTCTTCCCCGTTGTCTTGCCATCATGTTGATATCTGACTGGTCCGCTAATTAATAGTTAATGCGATTTCAGATGAAGATGGTTCAGTTTTGTTGCTGCAATTGCCAAGTACGTTGTCCGCTGTCAAGGAGTCAGTTAGTCAGGAAGATGCAGTAGAAGGATCCAGGGTAAAATTTTATCCCTTTTTAAACATAATTTTGTCCTTTGTTATTCTTAAATACAAATCACTTTTTATGCGTTTTTTTCTCAGTGTTCAGCCATAAACTTCAGCCAAGTATAGCTGCTATGTAACTCGTATTATTGCTTTTCTTTTTGTGATTTCTCTGATCGCATACTATTCTTTTGGAAATTCTTGTATTACCAATTCTTTTTTATTATATTAATGATTTCTGAGTCCTGTCTTTTTAGTCCGAAGAGAACACAAGTTCAACAGTAAAACACTGCCTTGACAGTTTTGCAAACGGTTGCAAAATTGGAAAACTACGAATAAGAAAGGAAGGTCGCATGGAACTGTCGTTTTGCGGGATGCCCTTAGATGTAACTTGCGGTGCTGCTACAAAATATAATGAGGTTAGCCGCTTCTCGTCGACTAGCATGCTGCTTCGGCAAATTTAACAAGAGTTTTTATGATGTATGTACACGATTTGAATATATAGTATGCCGCACTCTTGTTTAGGAGTGGGTGAATAGTTTGCTATTTTTGCTACCACTGCGGGAAAGATATCTTACCAAAGTGATCACTAAATTCCCGGAAATTTTTTTTTTTTTTGATATTGCCTAAAAACATGCTGAAGCTTGGAAATTTCAGTCAGTATTACTTATCGATTCTGAGAGTCAAACGACAACCTCGACGATCAAGAGTGAATACAGCGATGAACAGTCAGCATGCAGAGGGTATATTCTAGGTAAAATTGTAGATTCTTTCATCTGTTCACATGATCTTCCGGAGGCTCTTGATAGTAAACGAGAACAGCAGCAGCGAGATAAACGAAAATTCTATAAAACCAAAAACCAACGAGATGAGAGGGAGGATCTGGAAATGAAGGATTTACTTATAGAGTTACGCTCACTCGAAAAGAAAGAGGAATCTTGGTCAAAGTGGACTCTAGAATATTCAGATTTTCTAAAATACGATGATTCATAGTATCTACTATATTAGGGTTTCCAAATTCAGTATTAAGTAACAGTTTTTAAAATTAATTCTTTGGGATACAAACAGTGTTTGATTATTAACACGTATGAGAAACGTATACAATATTTTCGAGAAGTGCCTTCTACTTTCATTTATTTTTAAACGCTATAAGTTCACTTATGTATGAGAAAGTATTTTCTTTCCGTCTCCTATATTTTTATTATTTCCATATGTACACTATTGAACTTCTGAAACTATTTGAGGAGTTATTTTGCTGAACTTTACATAATTTTTTTCTTATTTGACTAATACGGGTTGCTGTTTGCTTATTACTAGCTTCTTACTTTGTTTTCCTACTGAGGTAATTTCTTCTTTCAAAATCAATCCGTTGTTGCTTTAACAGAATGTTTGAGGGAATGTCAACTTTCGGAAGAATTTTATGAAAGTTGCTTTGTGTGTCGAGGTTGTTAGTTGTTCTCGCTATTGTTCGATTGTAAGGCATCTGCTTTATAAGCAAAAAATAAAAAGAAAAGGGAATTTAATAAATTAAACTGACCACTGTAAAACATGATGGATTTTCAGTGGTGCCATGTGATAATTGTGCATTTGGCATTACCAGTAAAAGTATCCGACTTGTTGGTTTTCCTAGCATTTTCGCCATTAACTCCGTGAACTGAACATTGAAATCACTCGGAAATCTACTCGCGGGAACGTTCGAAGCAAGAGTTATCAGCGGCATTCTAGAATGTTGCTTTGCAAAGATAGTTTTTTTAACTTGAATTTCAAAAAAGAACTAAGGATATAACGAAAGAAAGACAACTGCATGTTCAGTGCTTCATTTCCACATAGCAGTGAAATCTGCATGTAGGGGATCATGCCTTTCTATCACTGAGTTGAGAGCATCTTTTATCGAGCATTTTCCTAGGTAATCAATCTGAGAACCATGAATATAACTAGAAACTTTGCCAATGAAACTGTGAATGAGTAGCGGGCAAATGCAACAAATCCTAACCATGGGAAAAGTAGACTTTGAGATTGTATATGTTTGTGTTACATGGAAAAGATTAGCAAAAGATCTCACAGAAACTGCCTGGAAGTGCTTAAATAAACTTGATTGAAATATGCAGATGAAGTGGTATGCAAGTGCAGACATTTGATCATTTTTTAAACAAATCACTGTCCAAATGAACTCTGAAAACTTAGTTCTATACTTGGCTGCAAACATCCATATAACACCAAATATAATCGTAAATATAATGTATACACCACCAAATATAATGTATACACCAAATATAATCGTAAAAAGAAGTAATGTTCTGAGTTTGTGATACCGTTTGCTGAATATGTCGTTTAGATTAACCTATCGTTCCGAACCGGCTTATCACAACCGGTATAAATAAACTGCTGTATAGCTGGTTCTGTTCTAATTGTCATGTTGTATCACCACTACTAATCAAACCAAGAAATAATTGACAAAGAGCAAGGATTATCAAAAAAAAAAAAAGTGAAAAAAAATGTCAAGAAGAGAGTTTTTTCTCTAAGAAACATAATTCAAAAAAAAAAAAATTGCATTAAGATTACAGATTCACTGGTCTTGATCAATCAGTATCTCACATAAATTCCACTCCTACTAAACGGTAGCAAATGAATCTTATTCTAAAGAAGCAAATAGATTATCCATTCTCTTCCAATATTATTTTACACGTTAAGATGGCCTAAATCATTACAGCTCTTCTCACAATATTATTTATCCAACTAGTTATATATATATTTTTTTTTTTTTCTAGCTAAATTTATTTTGCAAATAAAGTTCGACGCTAAGTTTGACTTATTCTAGAATCAAGGTCAAGGTCATCATACTACCTATTCCACACAACATAGTTAATGAAGGTACAAATTGTCCAGCTGATGCCATCAATCACTACTCACATTCTTTGTGTAAATACCAAAAAAAACCGATCAATATCTTTCAGTCGTTACGTTATCAAACATTTTTCCATAGTGGCAATTTTTCTTCTAACGTCTACTAAAAATCTAAGCAAACAATGACCATCACAAAGGTTAACGCATAATCTGTAATTATGAATTCAGTTAGTCTCAAACTGTAAACTCATCTGATCCGTCAATATTGCACTTTGTAATTGAATGTAATTCTTAGAGATAACATTCATCTAAGATTTCTAATAAAAATAAAGTGACATTCACAGTACAAATTATTTGTTGTTCGAAAATTTCGTCGTAAATTGATAAAATCTTTCATAATAAGCTAGATAATGAATATTTGCGTCAATAGTCGAAGAATATATGGCAAATTCAACAACCATGGATAACGTATGGAAATTATGAAATAAAACGGCAGCATATTTGAGCATAAGATTGGGATTGTACCTTGTGCATTCAATGAATGAACGACTTAATAATATTGTAAATCATTTATGCTCACATATTCATTGCTTTTAAACACGTTTGTTGGTTGCAATACTTTACAATTAATAAAACTGAAAGATTAAAACTAAAACTTTACCAGAAAGGCTGGTAAATTACATGATTTACTATAACGCTGGTACTATATGATAAATTACATGAGACATGATTTGCATAAAAATGCATATTGAAATACTTTCCAAAAACTGGAAAGTTGTTCGAAAAACATTTACCAAAATTTGACATTATGTTATGCATTCCTGCAAATTTAGATTTCTGTTCATAAATTACTATCAATGGAAAACAAATATAGACGTATTCTCAGATTGCTACAAATGCTTTCTCAAATGCACATAACGAAAGGAAGTATCAAATGACCACAGGGATTACAATTTTGAAAACTCAAAAGACGCGATAAAGTGTATATTTCATATTATTAAAATAGGTTTTAAGTTCTTTCTTCTATACGTCTAACAACAAATAAAACCTAACGTATCAATAGTTTCGCGAACAAAATGACATTTAAGAATAAGGACGACCCTTAAATAAAATGCATGTCTTTCTGAAAATTACTTTGATGTAGAAATCATGAAAAACATCTGTTTCCTGAGGAATGAAATCTCAATAAGAGTTCAATACTCGAAAAATGAACAACTTCCATAACAGTTGCTAAAGTTATCTGTAACAAAAATCAGTAAATAACAGATGAGATACAATTGACAGTCACAATAACTATTGTGAGTTATTAATATAAAAGTATTTCTCAATTGTGAAGGCTGTTGTCATCTGGTTCACTGGTTTTAGTGTCTTCCTCGGCATAACCTCGGCGTGCACGATCGAATTTACGAAGTTTACGAGCACGGGCATGTTGCTCTAGAATAAAACACTAAAACTCGAGAATAAAAGTAATTAACACAGAAGAAAACAAATCCAAACATACTTTGTTCTCGTTTTTGTCGCTCTAGAACTTCGGCCATATCAACTGTATTGTATTTGACAAACAAAGGGTCCTTGACAATCGCTTCCTCCACTCGAACTAGTTCGTACGCTTAAATTAACAAAGTCAAAATGATCTACAATAAAATTTTACTTTCAATACAAGAAAAATATAGTCAAAACAATATAAATGAGCTTACTCCCTTGCTGATCACGGCGATATACAGGCTTCTCGCCTAACCAGCGACGAATGGGAGCAACACGATTCCGTGTCGAACGTCGTAAACCTTGGCCCTCTTCTTCGGAATGTACTGGAAAGAAAAAGACTTGTGTTACAGAAACTCAAACTTTTATAATAAAACTTGAAAATGAAAAATGATAACTCTGATATAAAAATGACTAAAAATTGTAGTTTTATAAACGTTACTTATTTTGCGCGCACATAGGACAGCAGCATGTTTGTTTTCATCCTTAGCCGCTATAATGTGTACAGGAGAGGCCGAAATATCAGATGGCTGACGTGAATCACCACTAAATGACGGATTCAAAACATAATCATGTTTGACAACTAAATCCTCCTTTTTTCCTGGTGTATTCACCGATACGTTTGAATCGTTAAGCACTGTAACAGTGAACGGTGAGAATTTGCGTCAGCGCTTAATAAACACTTAAATTTTTCATTGCTGTCACAAAATGATTTTTTGAAATAAGAAATAACTTGATCAAATAAAACAGTTTTAGTAGGGCAATACAGGAAAGTTACTAATAAATGACTTTAAATTCAAATGAATTTAAATTCAAATTCTCCGTAACTACAAATTCTCAAGAATTTTTCTGAAGCTTTAAACTCACAATATATTTACCCTCCTCTGCTATAATCGTAAAACTATATAAAAGACATAACTGATTTAATTAAAGAATGATAAACACATACTTGACAGAATCCTTCGTCGACCGAAGTAATTTCCAGTGTCAAATACAGGTGTCTTTTGTTTTTTTCGGTATTCACTGGTAGTAGTATCAAAAATGAATTTTGGTTCCTCCGATGATATGTTTTGTTCATTTACGATGCTCAAACTGGCTGTATCTTCACATAATTTTTCCACTGCATCACCATCAAAACTATCAATAACAACCAGCTGGGTAGTGTTCATTTCCTCTAGAATGCTTTCGCGAATACTTTTGGAAGGAAGACAACAACAATTTTCTGAACATCAAACTTATCTTTGATTCCGACAAACAAAAATAAAACCTTGAGCATTGAGTGGAGAATCTTTAGCAATTTCTGTTACTGGACTCGTATGTTTCGAGGAAAAATCGGGATTCTAAAAGTTTTTATGCAGAGTTGAAAAATTGAAAAAAAAAAAAAAATGCAGAAAAGGATGAGTATTAATACTCTACAGTTTTTATGAATTCAATAATAGAACTATTATCCAATAAATAGGTTTGAACTTACCTCAGCACTTTTTTCAAACTGAAGTTTTCCGATTGGCAACAATAATTTCGAAGGATGGGGTCGACGTCTGTATGCAGGGCCACTTCTCATAACATTATCAACAAGCATTTGGCTTATATCTAGAAATGAAAAATCAATTAAATTCTTAGAAAAATTCCAAACAAAAAAAGGGAAAAAAAGTACCAGCTTTAGCAACAGGTGTTTTTGGAACAGACGATAACGAGCTGTCTCCTGTAATTTTCTTCCATTTCTTTTCTGTATTGGAAGTTGGACGAGGCGTTCCACCACTTTTCAAATGCTCGAAAGCAAAACGTGACATCGGTATCTGTGTGACCGAACTTGTGCTTTGGTTTTCAGGTTTAGCTCCATTACATTTCTCAAAAACTTTAAAGTAAGACTAACATAAAACATGTTTGGTTGCAAGTCTAAAATAAAGCTGATGAAGTCAGTATCAAGGAATCAAAAGAAATATGAAATAGAAAATTTCATACTTGCTGTGGTGTACGTATTTTGCTAAGCACATGTGACTGGGGCGTTAACTCATAATCAACCAAAGCGTTTCGCTACAAAAACATACTTCAAAAGTCAACACTTTATTTCAAAAAAAAAAGTTTTGCTTTATCCTCTAAAAATTAGCGTATTCAAGTTCAAGAGACTTCTGAAATACTTCACCTAGTATTAAACAGATTTAATAAAAACCATACTTTTGACAGCGAAGGCGGAGTACCATACTGCGAAATTGTTGTTAATGCATTAGTTAGTAGAGGTGTCCGAGGTGTGGAAGCTTTCATAGCAGTTGGCGGACAGAAAAAACGTGAAGAGTTTGCCAATGGGCGACGTATTGGTGTTAGCTGAAACAGTAAATTTGATTTTTTTTTTTTTCGATTTTAGAATATACGAAAAGTTAAGAAAAAAAAAATTAAATAATTCGTCGGTTTAATCGAAAACTAGTATTAAAATGAATGAAAAAAAAGTACAGTATTCGCAGGCATAATCCGGCTGTGAAATGATACCGGTGTACCAGATCCTGTTTGCGTAGCGTGACTAAAACATAGATTTTTTAGGTTTCTGTAACTAGAAGTAATCTACAAATCAGCATTAAAAAAAAAAAATTGTTAGGTGAGACAATAATATTTTAATAAATGATAAATTCTACATAAATCTTGATCATTCAAATATATTTTCTTCCAGAAATAAATATTGCATTTGAGAATGACGTTAATCCCCATAAAAAGCAATGACATTTACCTAGCCAAAGCAGCATGATGGGCATTATAACGTGGACAAACATAACAAGCAGATCCTTCAACTGGAGTACTAGTGCCACGTAAAGCTGTAGATGCAACGGATTTCTAAAATAGATGATAAAAACCTTAAAAAAAAAAAAAAAAAAGAAATACTAAACTTTCAACGAGCATAAGATTTACTTTCTTGAACAAAGGTGTAGCATTTATAGGTTGTTTTCTGACAACTGTGCGTTTCATTACTGTCTCTACATGTTGCTTAGGTGTTTTGAAAGATACAACAGTTTGGTCATTTAGACGTGGGATATTTAGATTTGTAATACCACTGTCAATCTGCTTCAGCAGATCAGGACGAGAAGTCCGGCAAACTCGTTGATTAACTGGAGAAGTCTGTGATATCTGCAATAGTCAAAAAATACAATAACAAAAATATTCAAATGAATAGAAGATGAAAATAAAATTTTACTAGGCCATAAAGAACAGATGGAAGAGCTAAGTTCACGTACTTCACTTTTTGCACCAGTTGACAAATCGACTTTATCAATACGAGATAAATCAAAGGTTGCTTGTAGAGGGGCAGGACATGCAAAAACTTTTTGGTTTGCAGATTGTGGTGATATTCCATCGTCCTAAAAAGAACTGCTTCAATTTATAAAAAATAAGAGTAAGGATGGAATAAACATGACTATAAAGCTATTAACGTCAGATAATTAGTAATGTTCAATGATTTATCCTAGACCATATCCTTTAATAAAATTTTAATAATGAACTTAAAAACTCTTTTAATAAAAAAAGCCAATCTCAACAGCTCTACTGTAAAAATAAAGAACTGGGGCTGTTGTTCTGACAAATAATAGAGTAAATCATTTTTTACAAAAAAATTTTTTAAATTTAAACTTTGATAATTTATAATACTAAAGTTTTGAAAACTAGCATGATGCACAGTGATCGAATTAGTAGTTTGCAACATTTGATATTCAGCCACTTCCATGACTTTATTCAACATTTCCCGCTGCGGAGATGTATTTTTCGCAGTCTACAGAAAGTATTTCTTTGTATAAGCATCTTTATGACTACGCAAATAGTAAAGTTGCTAATTAATAAAATGTTACTGTGAATACGGTCAGTTTTCCTTTTAAGCATTGTAATTTTCTAGTTCATTTAAGGAAGTTACTTAAAAAAGTTTGAAAGAATAACACTGAAAGACATGGTTTTAATATCGCCATTAATCTAAATCAAACTTCTTGCATCTGGTGTATCACTCGGATAATCGGTATTAGAACTACTCCAACAGCGACATTTATCAGTTCTTTCAATAAATTTTCTCAAATGAAGACGAGAAATTTAAAAAGTTAAATATGAACGAGAACTTCCATCATATTTAACTAGTGAAAGAACAAAAAAAAAAGAAAAAAATCTCATAGCTTACTTCATCAGTATGATTACAACTGAATAAGGAAACGTCGTGCTGATCCTTCTCTCCATTTTGAGTTTGACCACCCTGAAAATAACTATTGTTGCTCTAAGGAACTTGCTAAAAAAAAAAAAGAAAAAAATTTAAGTACATATTTTTAATTACTAAAAAAAAAAAAAAAACCTCAGCTTCATGTAATTTCTCAACAATGATTGTTCCATCTAATTTAAACTGTAATATGGGTTTACATTCTTCGCTGCTACTCACACGGTCTTCACTAGCAGGCAAAAGTAAGTTTACATTATCTCCATTTTTTCCCATGATGTATGTCAGGTTTTTGTCGTTGTCCTAAAATTACCAAAGTTCCATGCGAAAACAAATCCAAAGAACTTTCAAGATTTGAGAAATAAGAAAAAAGATTGACAAAACAAACCAAAATTGAGTCAACAGCCCCACACACGTCTTCATTTTGATGATGTGTAACATGACGAAAATAAGAAGCTGAAATCACAATATGTATAATCATCAGGTTTCATCGTGAAAATGATAAGAAAATGCAAAACTCATTACAGTTGTCGACCTCCATCGGTTCACCAAAACCGTTGCCTTGGTCGCCTGCAGAATCATCAACTGCAGTTTTTTCTGCTTCAGTAGCACTAATAACGTTTTCTTTGTGACTTTTGTTTACTGAAATATGTTCAGTGTTAACTTAAGGTTGAGATGAAAGTAAATTTGTATAAGAATAAAAAAATACAAACCTGATTCACCATCTGTGTTGTATGACGTTTCAATATAAGTGATACTGAAATCTGGAGTTGGCGCACGATCCGTTAGGATGTTAAAATTAGGGTGCGTTTTTCTCTCCTTAATTAGATAAAATCGCTTCGTACTATATAAGTAAAGCGACCTCCAGATATTTTTATTTTAATACAATTAACTTTTTATTACTACAAAAAGTTACATTTTATGTTTATTACAAAAACAATTAACTCCAAAGATTAGGTAACAGTTAAAGAAATCAGACATTGTCAGAAAAAACAAAACTTCGAAATATTACTTTTTCTATTCGTTCCTCTGCTTCTTTTCGAAGAGCTTCCAACTGCTCATTTTTCATTTCAATCTGCACAGGTGGAATTTTTACTTCATCCAGAAAATCTGGTACATCCTCCAATTCCTCCGAACCATAATATCCCGTATCACTTCCTCTCCAGCCGTATAATTGATCAGTGCAAATTATTTTCTGAAAGTAAAAAAAAAAAAAAAAAAAACACATGATATTAATATCTCTGCACTCAACAGTAATATAATATGTTTCAACTTCTGCCATATAAATTAATGATCAACGCTACAGACTTAATTAACTGATGATTCGTGACAAATAATTTAAATATCTCTTAATCATAATTAAATCTACAATGAGAAATGTAGCAACATAACACAGAATACTTACTCGGCCACATTTTATACTTCTGGTGTGTTTAAACCATTTCGGTAACATACTGCTAACATCACGGGGACACTCAGATTCTGCTACCAGTGATGACATTCTCCTCTAGAAATGATGCAGACTATGAAATGATTCTAGAATAACACAAAAAGTACACGCCGCAGCTCTCCTTCACCTCTCACATACCAATAAATCGTATAGCAAGAATTTCCCTCCACCCAGGATCATAACATAACTTTTTAGATCACGAGACAGACAGTGAAAATATTACGTATTTGTAGGGAGAGAAGAGATGCAAAGAATGTAGGAATAGTACCATTAAAAGAGCAACGAGATGTCGCTGTATAAGAGAGAGAGAGGGAGAGAGATGTTTGTTTAATTCTTTTATTTAGAATTCCCAGAATGCACTCCCTGCTATTCCGCGGTGTTTACAGACTACCTTGTTTACATGTTCAAGAAACGACATAATGATGCATAATTGTGACAATGGTAGTGATTAAACTCTTTTTTTTTGTTTGCAAAAAATATCAATAGAGTCTGGCTAATTAGATAGTTATTAAAATTGAAGGAAATATGAGAATATTAGAGGAGAAAATGATAAATTGATAAGAATGATAACGAAACATGAAAGATCAAATGATAATAAATTTGATAAAATAGATTAATAAACCTCTTTTGATATTAGATAGGCGCAAATTTTATGTATTAATATTGCACTAAATATTATGATTACATATGCTAATTTGATGAATGTTTTGAAATACATTTCGGATACAGTGGAAATTTCAACTCACCAACTTACTGATGTAATATGAGATATGCTAATATAATGCAAAAATTTATCCTTTATATACATTTTAATATCATATATGTTATGCATGTTGAAATGCATACACTTAAACGTGACGTGTGCACGTATGTTACACGTATGCAAAAATTACGCAAGTTTCAGTACAATTCAAATTAGGTATGATGTATATCTTAACTACATATACACTTGGACGCTATATATGTTTGTAAATGTTTATATTTTATGCTCATATTTGTTTATAATATTCATATTTCACAAGCATATGTGCTCACAGACATATATTATTTATATTTTATTATTATGAACATCGTCTAATTCTATACGAATTTTAAATATGCTGATTTATTTCATCATCACGCATATATTTCAATATTATGCTTATTTTTTCATGTCATACATGTTTTTTTTTTTTTTTTTTTTCATGAGAAAGAAGCATTAATTAATATTTGAAATGATTAAAGTAGTCTATGAAGAAGTAATAAAGAGATTTCTCAAGAGAATCTGTTTGGAACGAAAACTGCTGAAGAGAATTTCTTTACAAGTTGAAGATTACATTAACTAAATATTCAAAGTTTTTTTATTTAGGTTGATTTGATAGCTGACAACTTACACTTTTCGTCCACTCCCACTATTTCAAATTATTAATTGAATTTAAAGTTTTTTGCTATTTTATACACAGATAAATGTTATTAATCTTCTGATTGGTGTACTAATTTTAGCCCATTGTCGACATTTCCCAATGTTAAATTCTGCTAAAGTTATCGCTCTACAGGTGATGATGAATTCATGGCAAGCAAGCAGTGAAGTCAGAAAAGCGGCCAAGGACTTTGTGGTTTTCCTTAACAAAGCTGTGACACCGTTTCATGGTATATATTTTATTTAGTGCTTCCAATGAGTATTTATTATAGTAACATCCTTACTAACATAAAAGGTTAACTTCAGCTTTTTTCTCCAAATTAAGAATGTCAAGTTATTCAATCATTACGGATTTTACAGCTGTCGAGGAAAGCGCTAATCGATTAAGGGATGCTGGATTTCAAGAACTAAAGGAATTCGAACACTGGACGATAGAACCATCAAAAAAATATTTCATCACAAAGTATGTTTCATTAGTTATCTGTGGATAGTATGGGTTGCTGTAGGCCAAAAATAAATTCATATCGAATGCAAATCATTATGAAGATATAATAATCTAATCTTCAGGAACAAATCGACAATTTTAGCTTTCGCTGTTGGTGGAAAATATCGACCAGGTAATGGATATTCTATGATTGTTGCACATACCGACAGTCCGTCACTGAGAGTAAAGCCAATTTCAAAATTATGCAGTGATAAATACTTACAGGTTAGTTGGTTTTTTTTTCTCCTTACGAATCTTTATCTTTCTAAATGACAGTAATTGAAAGAAATACAAGACGTTTAAATAAATTGTCGTGCTGACTATTCCATTTTTTTAAGGTTGGCGTATCAACTTACGGTGGAGGAATATGGCGAACTTGGTTTGATCGTGACCTCAGCATTGCAGGACAAGTAATATATAAAAAAGCAGGTTTTTTTTCTGGTTTTTTGATACTGCAAACACTTTTATGAGTAGTAAGTTTTAATAATGATGACCACTGAAAATTGTATTTTAATTATAGGAACAACAATGTTATTTTGTAAAGGAATTGACAATCTTCAGCATCATATTCAAACATGACTGTGCAAATTTTTTGTGTGTACCACTCATATAAAAATTTGCAGGATAACGCGATCGTGCAAAAATTGGTGAATGTTGATGCTCCCATCCTTTTCATACCAAATTTAGCAATTCATCTCACTTCCGACTCTCGCAACAAATTTGAATTCAATAATGAGACAAACTTGCGACCCATAATCGCCACTCTTGCAACTGAAAATCTAAATAAAGTGAATGAATGCTTTTCTTTTTTTTTTTTTTTATGCAGAATTAAATATTTAGCATTTTGTCATAGATGGAAATACCATCTAAATTTCCTACGACATGATCAGGAAAAAAGTTGGACTGGTGGAAATTTTTTGTGTCTCCTTTTCACAGTCCTCGAAACTTGGGAAGGCACTGTCACAGGTTTAGAGGCTTATGACTTCAGGATGTAATCATTTTTTTTTTTTGAAGATGGAATGAAGCAATAATATTGTCGTGTAATTTCAAAAAAAGAAAAAAAAACTGAGATTGATCGATCTGGAAGTATTTCAGAATGCGAAGGAATGCTCAGCAGATGATGTTGGCATTAACTCCAGTAGTGTGGTAAACGATCATCACATGGTATTTCTGAATACAATAGCTAGTGCAGCTGGTTGTGAACCTGATAACATATTGGATCTTGACTTATATCTTTATGACCATCAGAAGGCGGTAAGACTTGAACATTCATTGATTTTTCGTTTGCTGTTGTCAAAGTTGTTTGACGACTTATCATCACAATCATTTAGGCAATTGGAGGTGTCCATGAGGAGTTTATTAGTGGTCAAAGATTGGACAATTTAGTTGGTGCATACACGTGTATCGCAGGACTTCTGAACAGTGTTGCTACAGAGAATGCACTTGCCGATGAAGAAAATATTAGATTGGCTGCTTGTTATGATAACGAAGAAGTAAGTGGTCGATAAAATTTTCCATTATTCTGATCCAATTCATCTAATAGCTTTTTGAATTTCAGTGTGGAAGTGATTCAGCACAAGGCGCTGCTAGTAGCTTTACTGAATGGGTCTTAAGACGTTTAGCAGCGGGTGATTCACGTGCAGCATTCGAGGAAGCAATAGGAAAGTCATTTATGATTAGTGCAGATCAAGCACATGCAGTGCATCCTAATTATAAGGAAAAACATGAGGTAAAGTTCAGCTAAATCTTTTCAACTTTCATATCACTGATAATGAAAGTGAGTCATTCATTATTAACAAATTGATATTGCAGGAATGCCATAGACCAGATCTTCACGGAGGTGTCGTAGTCAAAATAAATGCTAATCAGCGTTACGCTACAACAGCTACTACACATAGTATTTTGAAACAAATTGCAAGTCTGGCAGGTGTACCACTACAGGTAGAACTCTTGTTTTATTTGCAAATTTGATGGACTCTTCTGTGACTTCTTTATCAAAACTGCAAAATATGTTAACAACTAGATTGCTTTGAACTATCAAAAAAAAAAAAAAAAAGAAAAACTAGTTACTATGATCATCATTTAAACGAGAATATTCATTTTCATAATTTCACCTTCTAGACTGTTTCATACAATACGAGCTAATTTTAACTGTCATTTTAAATTTGCAAAGAAAATGCTGTTCATAAATGTCAAATCGTTGTACATATATGATATATTGCAGAAAGTAGTGGTTAGAAACGATATGCCATGTGGTTCAACGGTTGGACCCATACTTTCTACTCGCCTAGCTATCCAAACAGTGGATGTTGGTTGTCCACAGCTAGCAATGCATTCGATACGTGAATTGACGAGTACATCCAGCATTCATCAGGCTACTATGCTGTACTCGGTTAGTCCTTCTTCCCAAAAAAAAAAAAAAAAAGAAAACTTTATTAGGAAAAAACGTTGTCGGCGAAAAACGAACAGATTTACTCAAATTTTTTATTACTTAAATGTTAAATGTTATACTTGTATGTTTCCAAGCAAATGAAAGTCTGCAGCACTCACCGTAGGATTTTGTTTTTAAATTACTTACAATCTTTTAGGCTTTCTATCAGCAAATCCCGCACGTTTTGGCATCCATTTCATGAAGAGATCAACGATCTGATTATTATTAGTCTCTGTTGGTTATTGTTACATTTTTCCATTTTCATTTTTTATTGACATATTTTTCTTTTCTAAAAGAAAAACAGAAGATTTGTTAAGACATGAAATAAGCAAATGGAATAAATCAGTAACTCTCAGCTGTACTTACATCAACATTGTACACACAGAAGAAAAAAGCAGTTCTCTCAAATGTGTTTGGTTTAAAAGAAGTGCTCCAAATGAAAGCTAGAGCCAAGTACCTTCATTTTCCAAAAGATTTCTCTAATCCCATCCTTTCGGTATCCTTGTTTACCCTTACTTCCATTTTATAAGAATTACATACGAAGTAATCAATAGGCGAACTGACTATATATCTCTCTATGTAAATCCTAAATTTTTTGAAGACGAGAGTCTACATCTCATTCAAAAACATCTTCACGTTCGCAGATATATTTGAAAATATCGCGAGGTGTTTTTAATTTCTCACTTTCCAGTTCTGAGATCTCAAAACCGAACTCATCCTCCAGTGACATTATAATTTCAACGTGATCCAAAGAATCAAAACCCATATCCTTAACAAAATCACTATCTAATGTCAACGTTTCTTTTTTTTCTTCTGGAAACCGATCCCATGCTCGAATTGCTTTCATCACTCGCTGCTCAACCTGAAAATCCACCAGCTAATCAGTCATATACAGAGGAGAATGAAGTACAATTATAATTACTTTTGCCTCTATTCATATATAATTCTGTATAATAGGACAGACTTCTTCAAAAGTAAGCTTTCTCGGTGGTGTAAACGGCCCCATATCTTGTATAATTCTTGTTCCACGATATACCACTGAAGTCATAAAGTTTCTGGATGCACTACACGGTAATATCGTTGGCATTTGTGATAGCCTTAGCAAATTCACCCCTTGCGAGCATAAAATCGCAGACCGCGCAAAATTTTTGCTAAAAATACCTCTTAACGACATCTCCTATAAAATATGGTTAATAGTGACAATGCTTTTATTATTTGTCGTCGAGTTATAATCGTTCGAATGAAAATATGTCACAAAGGTACAGACACAAACTTCGGCAGTCAAACTTTTAAGGGCAATTATAAATGCTTTTAAACTGATCTTCCTCACTTTTTCAGTAAGGAACATTATTCACACAATCCTACAATTTACTTTTCACCAATTTATTTCCCGAGCAACACGATGAGTTCAATCTGCTCTCCAATCTGATGCTATTTTATGTTAAACACAAATTTCACCTCCCACTGTAAAAGAAAAATGCATCCAGACTTCAATTCTGCGAGTTCCCATTTACATTTTTTATTGGCTAAGTAATTGAAGAAACTGCAAAAAAGCTTCAGAAGTATGCAATGCCAAGACGACAACAAAGTTTTATTTCAATAAAACAGACTCAAATACAAATATTCCAGTAGACGCTTTATAATCACTTATGATGTTTACGAAGATTTGTAAGGATTGCCTGAATCTCGTCACGCTTTCTCTTTGCACGAACATGTGAACCAATACGCCTCTTCAAAAACTTTAATGCCTTCTTGTCTTTGCTGAAATGAAAAGAAGTCAAATTAAGTAAATCTTCAACAATTCATTTGCAGACAATTCATATATTTCACATATAAAATTATCAAAAGCTACCTAATTCTCAGCAATTCCATTGTTCGTCTTTCGTAAGGAGCAAACCCAGCAACTTCACGAATCAGTTCACGAACAATTTTACTCCTTTTGGTTATACGTCCTTTACGTCTACTTTGACGCATTTTCCTTTGATTTTTCGTTACCTACAAAAGTTAAACAAGACTTACAAAATTAGAGAGAATTCTACTGTGCTAAATAATGAATGCGATATTCAAATTAAAAAAAACAAAAAACAAACAAAGGAACCTTGTAACCAGCATTAAGACCCACAGCAACTGCTTCAACTGCGACCATTTCTTTTCCTAAAAAAGAGTTAAAAAAATAATTCAAGCTAATCAGCTACAAGTACGTTCTTTACATCCACAAAAAAATATAAATATTGTAAAATTGCTGGGCGGACAACAATTACACACTGAGAAAACACAAAATAAATAAGTTTTATTTGCTGATGAAAGCAGCTCCGCTGTAAAAGCAAAAATATCTGGAAAACGTTTTACATTAGCATACTAAAAAGTATGCAAGATGCGGATTGAAAATGGGAGAAGCAAAAAGTATACATGTAACACGTGGCACATACTCGCAATCATAAAATGATGTATATACAAAATGTATTTACAAATATTTGACAATCAGAATATTTTCAATTCCAATAAACAGAAGAACCAATCACACAATTACCTATTTTAATTACTAATAAGTTTCAAGTTTACAGAGACAAGAAAAAAATTACAGACAACAAAACTTTCATTTAAAATAATATTTAATTATCGAGTTTAACAGAGAATATTAACATCAAAATATATACATTTTGAAGCAGCATATGAGACTCACCAACAAAATTTCAACATTAAGTTTACAGGCTACTTCCAAAATTTTTCAGTGCTACTGAAATATAAATCCATGGAATTAAAACCTAAATTTGAATTCACTGATATTTACATTCCAAAACCTTGATAACAAATAGCAAAAAGACTCTATATATAGTACAATAAAACCAGCTCTAATAAGTAGAATTTCACGTCTACAATCACTTCAAATTTGAAGGTAAAATCCCAACGGCAATATACTGCAGTAGTAGATGGCCAACTGATTAATTAAAGAAAAATGAAAAGTTAACTTCACTCAGTAGAACTTCTGGCTCCACTATGTCCAGTTCTAAGATCCATATTTCGCATCGGCGAACGCGAATGATCATCACGAAGCGATATGTTACTCTTCTTTACCATACTTGTTTGTACAGTCTTACATCCAATTGATTTTAGTAAATTAGAAAGGCCGGATGTTATGTAGTTCGTAGTCGCTATTGAGGGACCAAATATATGAACGTAAGGGTGCGATCTTTGTTTATAGTTGCCTGCTTCTACCTGAAATAATTTTCATAAACAATAACGCATACAGCATTTTTTCCGGAAAGCTAAAATTCAAGCTTCACTAAGACAGATAAGAATTTTCAATCCAATTACTAACCAAAAAACTGCTTATGATGCAAAATGGGAATAGAGCGCCAAACAGAAATGCATTCAACACCATATTATCCGTAAGGCTAGTAAAAAGAGTAAGCACAGTGCCATAGCCCAAGAAGTATGGCCAGTTACGTTCAATAAGATTAATGCGTGCTCGTAATCCAATTCCAAGCGACATCCATAAGTATTCAAAACTAAAAAAAAATGTTAGATCGGATACATCCGTACTTGAAACAAATTTTCAGATCACGAATACTTTTCTGAAACGATCCGGTTATCATCTCGATCAATTACAAACATTATTTATATTCAACATTACTGCAGAGAATAACTTTGCTGAGCTTAAGAACACTTCGAAATAAAGGTTATCATTGGCAAATGAGGAAAAATTGAGCCGTCATTATCATACACTCATACCGAATACTGAAAGTGACACCCGAAATGAGACATACATTCGTTATTAAATTCATGTGTACATTCCTTGTTTGTCAAATACAAAAAAGACGAACCTGAATAAGGAATTAAGCAAAGTCATGTGAATAAAAGTAAACACTGAAGAGACAAGGGGTACTGGAATATTGCTGACGAATAGTGATTGCAAGAAAAAAACAAAATCGAGAAGCATCGAAGAACAAAAATCACCGGTCGTTCGACTGAAATTTTACGAAATGTAATTTTGTAATTTTCGTATTTCAGTATTGCAGTTCAAAACAACATTCAATCTATTCCTATTTACTAAATAATCTACAATCAGCAGTTGCAAAATCCAACACTGAGCCAAAATGACTTGCGTAGAATGGACCATAACGAGTGTGCGAAGTCTTCAAACACAAAAGAACAACTAATCATACCTCAGGGATAGACTTGGAGTGTGGACACCCGTGTACTTTAGTGAAGCGTTTGCAATATCAGAAGACCATATACTGTTGCATACTCGTGAAATGATCAAAGCGGACAAACAAAATAACCCATGAAGCAATCGAAGAAATGTAGATGTCTGTTTTGGCATTGTTACATATAATACAGAGATAAGTATCATATTCAGAATAAGCGAACACATAAGTCTGAAAGTCGATTAAACCTTACTCTTATTCACAAAATTCTTTTTCCTTTATCTCTTTCATCGAGATACTATAACTCGCTGTCAATCAAGGAAAGTTATACAATTACCCAGTAATTGCTTTTGGCTTTGCAACCATTTCAACATTACGTTTTTCTTTTGCTGAACTAGCAAGTCGCCTCTGTTGGAGCACAGTAGTCATTTTCGGACGCAACAGTTCTCTTTGCTTATTCTCCATTTTCCTGCGTTCGCCATCTGATATCTGATCCAATTTATGGATTACCTGAAATCATTATTTAACGGAACTAAAGTTTCTTATCCAACCAGATAAAGAATGATGACAAATGGTTAACTGTAAAGCTACCTGACCGATTCATCCCCAAATGTTTGAATAACAAAACAGAAATATATAACTCATATCTACGAAAGATAACTTTTTCTTCTCACTTTCCTTTTTTCTCTTTGATATATCACGAACACTAAGATCAAAATAAAGCACTATGTGTAATCTGCAGCTCAATAACATCTACACATTTAAATGCATCGATGTGCATGCGTCCACAGATATAATTAATTTCGCTTTTCAGTACTCACAGTGCAACATAATGGAGCTGCACGGCGCATGTTGGAAAAGCAAACTGCAGTAATCTAATGTTGTGCCTAAAAAAAGTCTTTATGAACAATATATAGAAATTTGTATCTAAGATACATCCATATACCATTAGTTGCATTGCTACTAATTAATTCCTTTAAATTTTCATGAATCAGTATACTATACTTAGGGAACAGAAAAAGTCCACTTTACACACTAGAAATCTTTTTCCTGTACACCGGAGAATCTCCACTGTCACTATACGATGAATGCGAAACGAACATATCTAGTGCTGAACTTTTCCTCTGATCGCGAAAGCTACTTAAAGTCAATACACTGTAGCACAAAAATCCGTCGTAAAAACTTACGAAAAGACTTTTCAGCGAATCTCGTAGACCATATAAATAATCACAGATACATGCCGGCAAACCCATATTTGTCCAATAACCCTGCCCCGTAGCACCAGGGCACGTTCTCCAGTGCAGGTAAGCTGCTTACCCGCACATCAGTGATTACTTCCACCACACCTGAAACTATCCATAGATAAAATATCAATAAGTGCAGTGAAATGACCAGATAAATTATAATATAACGTAACATTCTAATTACTACTGATCGATCAAACACTTCTGATAGCCATTGATAAGATAATTCTAATAATTAAAGTCTGAAATGAAAATAACTGCACCAAAACCATCCATCATTCCATCAAATCTATTCCCACTCAGCCATTTATCCACCTCCTTGCCTACATTAAATACAAACGAACAGAATCGGGTTTGGAGATGAATGGCCAAAAATCGATAAATACGTCCTATTTTTTCGTCATGCCTGCCCCTCATCCGCCACACACTCTCTATCAACTCTTCTGCTCGTCTAACTTTCCCCCAAAAATCATATAACTATTTTCCAACAACTTCCTACCCTTCCTGGCAAGAAGCCATATTTTTTCATTCTGCAAACTTCAAGCAAACGTTATACGATTATTTGTCAATAGCAAATGCAATTTTGGAAAAAAGAGAATAATTTTTCGCTTTGCTATTTTTGTTCTATTTTTAAATACATTTAGTAATTAATTGAATTCATTTATAACGAGGAAAAAACGAGCCAAATTGTTATTAAATCCGGGAATTTTCCACGTATTTTTGCTATCCCTCAAAGTATTATCGCTCGAAGATTGTTGTAGGTCGCATGTAGTCGAGTTTTCTGACCTATCACTGGGTAAATTTATTTTTGTACTTTAGTGAAGGTGGGAAGTGTGCAGTAAGTTTATGGATGGTTGGGAGTATGTGCTACGTGGGCGGTTACACGTACGTACGTGAATGGTGTGCATTCCATATGAGCGAATGTAACATCATTGCGAAGCATCACCTTACTTAACTCAGTAGGAAGACTTAAAAAAGGAAAATTTCACTTTATTGTCCTATTTTTCTATTTTTAAATGCATTCAGTAATTAATTGGATTTATTAGTAACAAAAAAAAAAAAAAAGTGGTCAAACCCAGTTGCTAATAAATTCAGGCATTTTTCATATATTTGCATTCTCAATAAGAAGATAATGCACATTTGAGTATATTTGTGAAATTTAAATGATGTAAAATTGTTGAATAATGACATAACATATACTTTAAGATGATGCATGCTGAGAAATATGTTTACAGTATAATGTCTTTTTGCTTTAGTAAAATCTTTATTAATACTCTGGTAAAGTTAATTATTTAGAAGCAGTGATATTTGTTAAACTGCTCCACATGGACTTCGAGTGTATATTATATTTTATGGTGTATTATACTGTAGTCTTGCTGGAACAGTTAGTGTTTTTTTGAACAGTTAGTAAATGTATTTTCAGCATAGGAAACTCAAGATGCCACCGCGGAAGGGTAAAGTTAAGGAGGATCAACCAGTGGTTACATTAGGACCGCAGGCTAAGGAAGGCGAAAATATATTTGGTGTGGCGCATATTTTTGCATCCTTCAATGATACCTTCGTTCATGTCACTGATTTATCTGGTTAGTTGTTAATTCTCTTCATGTTCGCTACTACACGAATAAAAAAGCGTGCGCTATCACTTGGGTTTTTTGGGATTTTCGACTATTTTGTATGCAAATTGTAATGTTACCAATAATTGCTTGAAAGTTGCGTATATAAAGGTGACAGTCTGGAGGACTGAAGTTCGCAGTTATCGGTTGCATTGTTCACTTTATCCTACTGTGTTTTAAAAACAGGCTATGTGCAAAAAGTATCTCTAGATTAATTAAAATTTTCCTGTTCATGTCTCGTCGGGTTGGTAAGCAAAGTCTGTTTGATGCGCATTCATGTGTACTTCAGTTCAGTCCTCAATGGCGAACTGTGGAAGGGACGAATGCTAAATTACCATTTGGTGTATTTCTGATTGGCTCTTTGTATGCTTATTTCATTACAACATCAAATTACAGTTGTATCACATCTTTCTAACATATTAGTTTATGGAAGATCATGGTGTATAGAACTTCAACTGTTCTTATATAGCAAGTAGTTCACACTTCCTTAGTTCTCGGTGGTCAGTTATATGTATATCAGAAACCAATTTTCACCTTCTGCAAGACATTTGATTTAGGCCGAGAAACAATTGTGCGTGTAACTGGTGGTATGAAGGTAAAAGCAGATCGTGATGAAGCATCACCTTATGCTGCTATGCTGGCTGCACAGGATGTTGCTGAGCGTTGTAAAGCAGTAAGTTTATTTTTTGCTAAATATCTCTTAAATTCCTGTTAAATGGCGTTGAAAAGTAGTTCGGAGGTAAAGCTTATTTCGCATTAAAAAGCTTCGAAAGGTTAGTGAAAAGTTGCATTTTCATGCGGCATTGACTGGAATTCGCAATAGACTACTTTAAAATATAACAGTTTGATAATAGATACCTAACTCGATTTCTTTGAATTATGTATATTTCCTACAACGACCAATGCCCAGTGATGTTTGAATTATCAGTTGCCTTTCTGAGTTATAAAGTCTCTGCTGATATAGTTTTCTGAGGGCTTCCATTAGTGTTTTATTTCTGCTGTTATTAACTTAATTGTATATGAACCTTTTTAGCTATCAATTAACGCTTTACATATCAAGTTGCGTGCAACAGGTGGAACAAAAACAAAAACTCCAGGACCAGGAGCCCAATCCGCACTTCGTGCATTGGCTCGTTCTGGTATTAAAATTGGGCGGATTGAAGATGTAACACCTATCCCAACGGATTGTACCAGACGTAAGGGTGGTCGTCGTGGTCGTCGTTTGTGAAATGTCAAAATTTATATTTTTTACAGTTTATGTGTAATTCAGTGTAATCCTATATAATCGGTTGTTACTACAGTTGATAAAAATTTATTGACCGTAATTTATTCTATTCGCAGTAAAACGCAATATTAGTTGAGAGGCTGATTGTTCTGTTGTCAGATACAATTAACAGATGGTATGCTTTATATGGTCCTTAACAGAAGGATATAGAAAAAAAGCATTCAGAAATAAACTATTGACATATTGAGAGGATTCATTAAAATAGATTATATTTGACGTTGTGGAGCGTTATTAGCAGTGTATTATTTTCATTGCAATAGATAATCGAGGCCTGTGCAAATATTTTTTTACAAGGATGTATTAGTTATTGTGATCATTCAATTGTAACGCAGTATTTCTATCAACAATTAAATGATGATTCAATGGAATATGCCATACAATATCCATTGAATTTGTAGTAAAAGCTAATAAAACAGATGGATATGATTTTAAAAAATAATATTTTGATTTACTGTACTGTAGTTATGCGCTACACTGTTTTTTTCATAGCTCTCTTATTATTATTATACATTCAGGAAGAATGCAATGGTTAGTATGTTCATTTTTGACTAAAAGATGAAAAAAAAAATATTCTATTCTGTTCATTTAATTTGGATGAAAAATTGATGTAATAATTAAAATCAAGATTCTCTCGATGAATAAATTAAAATTTGGAAATGACTGAAGTATGAAGGTAATTTTAATTAATCATTATTGGTACATGAAGTAGTATGCAGAAAAAGAATAGTGCATATTTGAAATTTTTCTAGAAATAGTTTTTTTCTAAAATTCCAATTTTTTCTTTTTTTTTTTCTGGAATAATTCCATTTTATTGCAATCAATTCAGAAATTTTTTAGATTTTTTTTCCAGGAAAAGAACAGATGAAAATATGTTTGGTGGGAAAAAGGAATATTTATTTGATTTTTGCAAGATGGAATAATTTTTATTGTTTTTTTTTTTCATTCCTTGTATAAATTTTTTAGGCATTGGTCGTTTATGTAAAAACGAAAAACAATGTTCAGATGGACAGTATTGTATTTGGGGAAAATGCCTTTGTTTTAATGGGCAAATTCTCAGCAATAATAGATGTGTTATGGATTTTTATTGCCAAAATGGGCAAGAGGTGCTTTAACATTTCAAAATTTTAGAAAAAGAAAACTGACATTTTTTAAAATAAACTATCCAAAAGGAAAAAAAAAAGATAGGGAGAAAATAATTTATCATTAAAATGAGATAATAATTGCTCATATCAAACAATCAATCGAGAAATGTTATATTAAATTAGTACCAGCATACATTTAAATAAATTTATTATCATAACATTGTTTATAGTTATCACTGCGTTAAATATCATTATCACTATATTTTACATTTGCTTTGATCACATACATTAAACTGAGCTTAGATCCAAATAATTCATAATAATTTAAACAGTGCTTATCAATAAAAAAAATTTTTGTACTTAAAATTACAGTCAAGTATCCATCATTGTATTTGTTGAAAAATGAATTTAACATTTAAATGTAAGCATAACCTTAACATTTAATACAATCTTGATTATATTATCAAAAATTAATAATTTTCGCAATTCTTTTTCTAATTAACTTTTTGGACATATATTGTGGCAAATACTAATTAATATAGGAAAGAAAACTAATCAAATCTTTGAGCTTCATTTAAAAATCATAATGTCTTTTTATTTAATTAACATATTAAAATTATGATTTGATTTCCTAACCTTATTCTAATTGTTCTACTATTACTACTACTGCTACTGCTATTGCTACTAATATTATTAAGGGTAGAATTCAAGATGAAAATTTTTTGTTTATAAGAAATTGAAATTAAGGTTTATCACGATGGACAATGCTATCATCTATCAGCAATCGGTGAGAAATGCCTTATCAATGAGCAATGCTACGGCGAATCATTCTGCATAAATAATTCTTGCACCTGTCTTCACGGTCTATCATTATCACATATCATTTAATTTAGCTTATATATATTCTGGCTTATAAGTGTGGTAAATTTAAAAATGATCCTAAAATATAAAGCAAATCCTAAATTAAATCATCGAGTATTTATATTTAACTTCTAACACTTCAATTCTTTTTATGGATAATCAAATTTATTATCAGCTAATATTTCTTGTATAATTTGATTTATCGATAATATCTTATAGCAATATAAAAGTGATAAGAAAGTATAGCTTTCCACTATGCCAGTAGGTTAAATATTTGAATTTTTCAATGCGATACAAAGAAAAACAAGTAAAGTATAAGCTAACCTTGAAGAACTTTCATCGATTTATCTATGAGATAGATAAGTTGATTTGATAAGAAAATGGTGATAAGTTAGTAAGATGCTATTGCATATCATCGATGAGAATATATTATTGTTGACCTATTTATCAGATATATTTGCTAAGAAATTCCGAAAAAAAAAGTTCTAATTAGATTCAACTTTATATATATTTTACGAAATGACCGGAACAACCGTAATATATTATAATTGAATTATAACCGGAACAGTTGTAATATACTATAGAAAAGAATTTACATTTTTGAATGTATTTTTTATCACATCTATAAAATAATATTAATCTATCAATCAAATTTTTTTCATTTTAAATAAATAATTAATTTGTGCTAGAAATTTCAAATTAGATTAAAATTTTGTAAAAAAAAAAAAAGAAATTTTAAGATTTAATTTTTATTTCTAAATTGAATTTTGCTACAGAAACAGTTAATGTGAATGGAATATGTCAAAAAAGAAATTTACGATCTATTCGTCAATGCGAAATTCATCAAATTTCTGTTCATGGAGAATGCTTAGATATTGTCGCAATTGGGGAAGTTTGTCAAATAGATGCGCAATGCTCTGGTGGCGCTAATTGTTTCAATCAACATTGTTCATGTCCGCCAGGAACTGTTCAAAATGAAAAAATGTTTCCTATTTACTTTTATTAAATTTTAAAATTAGAAAGTATTTGAATATTTTTAGAAAGCAGTTAAAAGTGTCGCATTGTTTCAAAGTTAGGTAAGAAAAGAGATGGCATCAGATAGGTATAATTGAAAGATTTGATTTTTTTTAGTAATTGATTGCACAATGATTTTATAATTTTGTGATAATATTAATAGTAATAATAATAAAATAATGGTAATAATAATATAATGACAATTAATAATAATAATAATAATAATAGCAAGTATTAGTAATATATTTAAAAATTAATTTAAGAATTCAATTTTCCAGTAATTTTTTCGTAAACAATAAAAATTATATGTAAATAGTTCGGAAAAAAAAATTTTTTTTTAAAATTAATATTATTAATGCATTATAATGCTAAAAAAAAAAGATAAAATTTATTGTTTATCATTGCAAATGAAAGAATTTCATTTTCTTTTCCTTTTTTTTTTTTTTCTCAAAACCTAATTTATTTAAAGAACTTTTTCTTTCTTTTTTTTTTTAAACTAATTTATTACAATTAATTACTAGAATTTGAGGAAACTTATATAATACAATTTTTGTTTACCCATTGCTACAATTTTAATTTTATATTTTATAAAAATTTATTCAATAATTTTACAACTTTTTCTTTTTTTTTTGCTGTTTAATTTTTATGTTATTATCAAATAAATGATAAATTGATAAAATTAATAGATGCAAAGCATCGAATTGCTCAAGAAATGAAGTATTAATTAATGGAAAATGCTTGTCACGGATAATTCCCGGCCAACAGTGCAAGCACTCAGTGCAATGTCTAGATGGGTCACAGTGCTCGTCTGTGACACACATTTGTGGTTGTATTGAAGGAATGAATAATGTTGGCGGATACTGTCGGAAATTATCGTACACTGATCCATGTGATTCAATTTCAATGGTTTTATATTTACTTTCTTCTTTTTTTTTTTTGTCTTTTATTAATTTATTATTTCTAGAAGTTTCAAAAAAAGAAATTTAAATTTAAATATTTCAAAATAAATTTGAATAATTTGAAAATAAGCACTAAATAAAAATGTATAGATATGATTAATTTGTAAGAAATATTAACGGTGTAATATGTTTTTTTCTCTCTCTTTTTTTTTAAATGATTTAAAATATTATATGACGCAAAAAAAAAAAAAAAAGTAAAGCCATTAAATTAGATTAATTATTAAAATTATGAATAAAAAGATGATGTATAAGTCATTTTCACTTATTTGTCATAAATGATCACTAAATGATAACGAAGTAATTTGATTTTAAAATAATTTATTGTTTTTGGAAATTTTTTTTAAAAATTTTGATAGAAATTTTATAAACTAATATAAATGAAATAATAATAAGTGAAAATCACGTTGATAATAATAAATAACAATAGTAATAATAATAATAATAATGATAATAATAGTGAATAATAACAATAGTAATAATAATAATAATGATAATAATAGTGAATAATAACAATAGTAATAATAATAATAATGATAATAATAGTGAATAATAACAATAGTAATAATAATAATAATGATAATAATAGTGAATAATAACAATAGTAATAATAATAATAATGATAATAATAGTGAATAATAACAATAGTAATAATAATAATAATAATAATAATGAATAATAATAATAATAATAATAATAATAATAATAATAATGATAATAATAGTGAATAATAACAATAGTAATAATAATAATAATAATAATAATAATAATAATAATAATAATAATAATAAATAATAATAATAATAATAATAATAATAATATGAATAATAATAATAATAATAATAATAATGATAATAATAGTGAATAATAACAATAGTAATAATAATAATAATGATAATAATAGTGAATAATAACAATAGTAATAATAATAATAATGATAATAATAGTGAATAATAACAATAGTAATAATAATAATAATGATGTTAATAATAGTGAATAATAATAATAATAATGATAATAATAGTGAATAATAACAATAGTAATAATAATAATGATAATAATAGTGAATAATAACAATAGTAATAATAATAATAATGATAATAATAGTGAATAATAATAGTAATAATAACAATAATAATAATAATAATAGCGATAATAATAATTTAAGGTATACGTTAATAATAGTTGTGTGGAGATCACAAAACCAGGTGATCAATGTATTTATGATTTGCAATGTCTCAGTGGGTCTATTTGTACAGATGGCTACTGTAACTGTCCACAGGGTACTACAAATATTAATGGATACTGTACTGGATCTGTCTTATGTAATCAAGATGAAGTAACTTGTAGTTTTATTTTTTCCATTCATAAAATATTTTTGTTCAAATTATTCTGAAAAAAAAAAAGGAAGAAAATAAGTTTTTATTTTACAAAATAAATATACTTTAAATATATATTAGAATAGCTAAATTTTTATAATGTTATTTTAAATTAAATTATTTTCAAAGATTATTTGAAATTAACAGATATTATTGAATAATCGTTGTTTCAAACGAGTTACACTCAATGAATTATGTTTTGTAAATGAACAATGTCCCAATAATGCTATATGCAATTATGCAGCTCGATGTGTTTGTCCAGTTGGAATGATGGTATGTTTATTAATAACTAATTTAAATAAATTAGTTATTGTCTTTTTTATTTACAACACAACAAACAATTAGTTATTGTTTATTTACAACACAAATTTTTGGTCTTTTGTATAAAAAATATATAAAAAAAAAAATCTAAAAGATAATTTTTAAAAATGCATTTATTTTATGCAATTTTACCAATTTATCCTTTCTCGACAATTTCTATTTTTTTAATATTAAAAAAAAAAAACAATTAAAATATTATAATTAATATGTAAATAGGCAATAAATGGTCACTGTCAACCTTCTCAAATCATTTATTGCAAGGATGTCGAAGTTTTGGTTGGTTATTATTAAAATTTCATTTATTATTAATTTTCATATTTGCTTACAAATTTTAAAATGAGATTAATGATGAATAATTAAAAGAATAAATTTTGTTAATTAGAAAAAAAAATAATATGAAAGGATGAGACGATGAAAATTGATAGTTTCATTTTATTATTATGTTTTTTTTTTTTTTTTTTTTTAAGTCACTCAATAATACCATTTATAAGAATCACATATACAATTTGAATAACTTTAAAATTTAATAATAATAAAAAACTTATTGAATTATTAGTAAGTAATAGGCTTATTATTGTATAAGAAGTTAATCAGAATTATTACAAATACTTTATTTCTAAAAAAAAGGAAAAAAAAATATTTGAAATTCAAATATTCGAAATTTTTTATTATTATTATTAAAAAAATATTTAATGTCAATTTGAATTTGTATATGTGTTGCAATTTGTTTAAAATTTTTTTACTATGCTACATTATAAACAACTTTCATTATTTTATGATTAATTTAATTATACCTCAATTTTAAATTATGTAACATTTATTTGCACAATTATGACAATAACAATAAAAATTTCAGTAAAATTAATTGTGTAACAATTATATTTATTTTGTACCAATTGATAATAAAGTCTAAAATTTCATAAATTTATGTCATTGATGATAATATTTTACATTTTCTTTTTTTTTTTTTTTCAGGTAAATGGACGATGTATCAGAAGACGTGTTCCAGGTACGTCATGCTTAGCTAATGAGCAATGCTTAGATGAATCACTTTGCATAAATGGATATTGTAGATGTACCAATGATACTGAACTTCTTTCTAGGTTAATGAAATAGTTAAATTTAATTTCATTCATTAATCACAAAAAAAAAAAATAATTGATATAATCAATTTTAATATATTTTATGAATATAATTTTATCACTTTTCAAATCAATTTTAATGTAATTTTATGAATTTTATGACTTGTCATTTATTTATTTATTTATTTTCATTATTTTCAGATATTGCATTCGACGTAATAAAACTAAAAATTGTGATACATATCAAATTTATATTAATGGTAAATGCTTAGATTTAGCAATACCAGGTGAAGAATGCATTAATAATATGCAATGTATTGCAGCAGCTTCAATATGTCATGCTGGTAAATTTAAATCAAAATATTAAATTAAATTTTGGATTGCATTAAAAAATTTTTAATAATTTCATTTCAATTAAAGTTAATTTTATAATTTCTTTAACAAAAGCAGAAAAAAAAAAGTAAGCATAAACATAAAAAGTAAAGAGATTTATTTGACTAAACATAAATTTTTTTATATCGTTTATGATTTATTGTTTTGCATTTTATTATTTACTTGCATATAAATTAATAATTATATTATAATTAAAACAATTTTTTATTTTTTTTTTTCATTATTTCAATTAAATTTTATCATTCAAATAATATTATGTATTATTTCTATAAAATTTTTACAGTTTTTTCTCAATTAAGGTAAATGCATATGTTCAAATGGTTATATTGAAGTGAAAAAATATTGTATTCGAGATCATTTTAGACCTTCAGCGAAATGCCCTGATAATCAGGTATGATATGATAATTCCATCATTCAATAATTAATTCAAAGTGTTACGTTTTTTTTTTTTTTTTTTTTGTCTTCTAATTTACAAAATAAAAATTAACTAATACAACTGAAATCAAAATAGAAAATTGAAAAAATCAGCTTAATCTTGAACATATAAAAATTCTTTTTTTTTTTTTTCATTTTTATTAATTATTTATTTTTGCATAAAAACCAATCATTCATTTTTTCAATTAAGGTAAATGCATATACTCAAATGATTACTTTTTTCTTTCTTTTTTTTTTCCTTCTCAAACTTTTAATATATAATCAAAATTTTTTTTTTAGATTTTAATAAATGGTCATTGCTATGAGTTTGCTAAAATTGGCCAATATTGCATCGATACAGCTATTTGCTTAGGTAATGCCATTTGTTACAATAATTATTGCATCTGTCCAAATGGTACAATTGCGCAAAATGATCGATGTGAAAATGTGAAGCATTGTTTGAGGAATGAAATTCAAATTGATGGACAATGCTATCCAAAAATTAATATTGGACAATATTGTCAATTTACTAAGCAATGCGTATCAATTTCAACTTGTCAAAATAGCATTTGTACCTGTCCACCAGGTACTGTAGCACAAAATAACATCTGTATATCATCTGGCTTATGTCCTACTAGCCAATTACTTATAAATGAAAATTGCTGGGATATAGCCTATATTGGACAGCAATGTCAGTTTACACGACAGTGTCAAGGCTATTCCAAATGTGTCAACAATATATGTCAATGTGCTAATGATACAATCATACGTGATGGATTATGCTTTAAGGAACATTGCAATAGTAATGAAATTAAAATTAATGGAATATGTTTTAAATTGGTATATTTTATTTTTAATTTAAATTAAAAAGAAAAAGAAGAAATTCAAGTTATTGGTTTTTTTAAAATTATTTTCCTTTTTTTTTTTTTTTTTTTTTTTTTTTTGTTAACAATCATAGAATTTTTAATAAAACAATGAAAACAAAAAAAAAAGTTGGATCAATCATTTATCGTAAGTATAAAATTTATGTTTGCTAGAAAATTTTTCACATATATATTTTTCTAAAATCTTTCTTTTTTTTTTCATCCTAATTTAAAAAATTCGAATATATGTAATATTGTTATTTAAGTTATACAATTAAAATTAATTTGATAAATTGATAACTTTAGAAAAACTTAGATAATCGAATTAATTAATTAATAATAGCAGTAGCTAAATTAAATTCAGGCAAAAATTGGTGAATTTTGCTATTACACGGAGCAATGTGAAATGAATGCTATTTGTCAAGCAGATAGATGCATATGTCCACCAGGTACAATTAACTCAAATGACACCTGTATTATCAATTCAAATTGTCAACCATATCAGATTTCAATTAATGATTCATGTCTTGATACTGTTTCTATTGGAATGACTTGCCAAGATAATTCTCAATGCATTGGTTTGTTTTGCTATTTTTTTATTTTTATTTTTACATATCTAAATTTTATGAATTAAAAAATTAAATAAAAGAAAGTTTTATATTCTCTAAAAATTTTTGAATTGAGAAAATTTAATTATGAATCAAATTTTTGACATTTTTTTTTTTCCAAACACAAAAAATGTTTATAAACTATTCAATGTAAAATATTTAATCTTTGATCGAATACGAACTATAATATAAATTTATAAGAAATTTTTTTTTTCTCATTTTTAAATAATTTAATGAAATAAAATTTCCAATTAACAATTTAAATTAAATATTTTCACTTTTTACTATCTTTCATACACAATTTTTTTTTTTTTTTTTTGTAAATTTTACATATTAATTTTTGCAATATTAATATTGTTTTTATCGTGCTAAACATTAATTAAACTTTGCATATATTTTTTAAATTAATAAATTTTTTAATAAAGATTTTAAATTAAAATGCAAAAAAAAAAAGAAAAAAATTTACAGAATCATCAAATTGTATGATCGGAGGAGGAAGTTTGAATAATTTAAATATTCGAACGTGTCAATGTAATAATGGTACGATATTTACTGGCAGTGAATGTTTACCGTCAACAATAAAATGTCCATTGTCAACTGTTTATACTTTCAATAATGTTTGTTATGCATTAGTTGAAATTGGACAATTTTGTTTGTTTACAATTCAATGTATGGGTTATTCGATTTGTTCACGACAAATATGTAAATGTCCAATTGGTTATTATAACATTCGTAATGCTTGTAGAAAAAATTAATTTTAATATTGATAATATATGAAAATGATTTAATTTAGTTAAATTTTTAATTAAATTTACAAATGTATATATTATATATTTGTATAATTATTTGATTAAATTTTATTTACTCTCTTCCTTTTCTTCTTTCTCATTTATTTGTATTTTATGAATAATTAATGATTTTTTTTTGTAATTGATTAGTGAAATTTTTATAATAATTTTAGAAATAATTGAGAAGATAAGGAGTTGTTATACATACATTATATATGTGTGTAAATAGTAAATGAACCAAATTATAGTTTTTTTTTTTTTAAAAAAAAAATTAAAAAAAATTATTGCACGGTAATCCTTTTTTTTTCATCTTCATAATTTCAATCGTGATAATGAAATTTTATTGCTGTAATTTTAAAAGCAATTAATTAATCAATTATTGATAAATGAGTTTTATTCGTTGACATTTTACAAAAAAAAAAAAAAAATGTTAAAGATGAAAAAAAAGAGTAATTAATATAAAGCAAAATTAATTATTATACAAGGAAAAAAAAATATAGCAAATCTTTCAGAGATATGATAAATATAATTAAGCAAAAGGCAAATTTTAAAAAAGCTTCTTTTCAGCAAATTTTTATCAGTTTCAACTTCAAACGATTATCAATTATCATTTAATGTAGCATTCAAAATAGCTGAAATTTCTTTTCTTAAACACTTTAATTCTTTTCCTACATTATGAAAAATTTCTAATTGAATTAGAATAGACAAAAGTTTGTTAGAAAATTGGAAATTCAAATTAGTTGAAAAATGAAATTAATTGTTTTCTTATATGAGAAAAAATCATTTTTAGTTTTTTTTTTCGAGTAATTATCAGCAAATTATTATTATTCAAATTGTATATGATGAAAGCAACAATTAATTGGAAATAGATTAATTAGTTATTATTATCATTACTGATAAGCTCGTTATCATTGTTATCATTATTATACAAGAAATTGTTCCACATTTGGCGATGATTTAATTCAATTCGATTAATATCCACGTTTGCCACTTCAATATTTACCGTATTCAAGCGTATATTTGATCGTAGATATACAAACTCTATCTGAAAATTTGAATTAATTATTTTTGAAACAAATTTTGAAAAAAAAAAAAAAAGAACAAAATAGATGATTAAAGAGAGTTTAGAAATGAAATTTAATCTTACTCTTCTGATTGACAAAAATTTGCTAAAAAAAAAAATTTCAAAAATACGATTAAAGGAAATAATAAATATTTTTTAATAATACTTTTAAAAATTTAAAAAAAATTCCTCACTTTTATTAAATAAGAAATACTGGAAATACCTCAAGTTTAGTTCGTGCTTTATTAATTTCAGCTAATTCTCGTATCCACATATTTACCTGTGCTTCGATTTTTCTAATTTCATTTTCTAACTGTATCACTGTTTTACCATCTACTAGAAAAAAAAAAAGAGACAAATTTCAAATTAATTTGTAGAAAAAAAAAAAGAAAGAAAGTAAGAAAGGATATCATAGAAATGTAACACATCTATCATTTCTAATGCGCTTAATTAATTAATTAATCATAATTAAAGATAGCCTAAAATTTTGATTTTTTAATTTGTCCAACATACAGCAGCACATTACCTGGTCCATTGGACAACTGCGCCACAATGTTTTCATGCCGTTTACGAAGTGACATAGCTGCTTCATTTAAAATTTTCAATTGCGCATCATTCTGTAATTATATCATTCAAAGATAACTCAAAGTTAGACGAAAAAGAAATACTTAAATATATATGCTATGGAGTATTTTTAAATTAAATTTTAAATTTGTTGACTTAATCTTTTTTCTTTTAAATTTGAAATTTTACAAAAATTCATAAAATCATACAGTTAATTTCCGTTCTCAAATAAGCTGATTTGAACGAACACAAGTAATTTATTAATGTAATTGATAAATAATTTGAAACTTAAATTTAGTTTAATCAATTTAAAACAATTAAAATTTGCATCTAATAAGTAATAAATAAGAATTATTACATTTCAATTTCTATATTTACTTACTTCATCAATGTCAACTTTCCACTGCATGAAACTTTGACATAATGCTTTATGATGTGCACAAATCATTTTAATCTCATTTAATTCATTTCGAATATCACTTTGCTAAAATTATAATATAATTTTATTACATAAACTTTTACTTATGTCTCCAAAAAAAAAAAAAAAAAAAAAAAAAAAAGAAAGAAAGAAAGAACCAATTTTTTATTTTTATTTCTTATTTTTTGAAAGAAAATGAGAAGTGTTTTCGAGAAAAAAAAATAAAAATTGTTTTTTTTTTTTTTGAATTTTTTTAAACTTTTTCTCAAAACTTTTTATTTCAGTAAAAGAATTCTTTTCTATTTTTTCTTCTTTTTACATTTATATATGTTAATTTATTTAAATATCACACTATTTGTTCAACATTTGCTTTCTTTTAAATCTTTCAAAAAATTCTCTCATATTTTTATTATTTTAATTCAATTTTCAATATATTTATATGCAGTTAAATTGATTTTCTCTTAGAAATAAGAACTAATTTTGTTGGAAAAAAAAAAAAGACAACAAAAATTTGAAATTATTTGGAACAGAAATGATGTTTGACAATAAAAGTTTAAGAAAGAAATTTTTATTTTTTATTTTTTCTTTTGAAAGAAAAGAAATGAAATTATTATTGAAAACATACCTTTGACCTCGGCTTATTAGCATATGATAGCATTTCGATTAAATCTAATTCAGTACGTACAACATTTAATTTTGTAGCGGCAATAATAATAATAATAATATGAATTAATTCGAAAATTATTTTAGCTTTTTTTTTTTTATTTCAGTAAACAATAATTAGTTGAATTTTTATTATAAAAATTGAAATGAAAACAGCAATTTTTAGTAAATGCAAAATTTATTTGAAATTGCCAATTTTATTCGTTGTGTTTCATTTCAAACACATTACGTTGCTTACCTCTAAATTATAATAATTAATTAATTAGTTTTACAACAAAAATTAATGCAACCATTTTGTAAATATCACTTCTAATTCATTGATAATATTTAAACATTTAATACGAATGAAACATTTAATCTTCATTTTCATTTCGAGAATGCTAACAAGTATTTGCTTTATTTTATAAAACTTTTAATTTGAATTTTTAAATGAAATAAATTTAAAACAAGAAAAGACAAATCTAGGAAAGCATAAATTATATCTGCAACTAATATAATTCTTAAATTATTGAATTATTTGTTTTGTAAAATGATGTGAATACAATTTCTTCTTAAAACAATCAAAAAAGCCAATATACAAAAAAAAAAAAAAAAAAAAAAAGAAAAAAGAAAAATGAAAAATGCCACAATGTCAAATTATCTATGAAATTTTTTTTTTATTTGAAAAATTTGAAAAAACTTTGTTGTAATAGTCTCCTGGGATGTTTATTAGTTCAAAGCTATAAGTTTTGATATGTTTTAAAAAGAATAAAAGAAAATTTCTTTCTTTTAAAAGATTGGCAAAAAAAGAAAGAAAATGTGAAAGAATAAATTATTTTCATAGTTTGTTTATTTAAATGATAATACAATAACTTTAAAAATTATTGTATTTCTAATACAATAACTAAGAATTATTGTAGTATTTAAAAAACAATGTATACTTTATTGATGTATTACTTTTTTAAGTTATAAATCAGTTATAATGTCAAAATTGTTATTTAATTTGATGTAGAAAAAAAAAAGTATTTATTTCTTTGTCTACAAATTTTTATTCCAATTTAGTTTTAGAAATTCAAATTAGTTATTAAATATATACAATGAGGAAATATTACAAAAAAGAAAAATGAGCTAAAGGAATGAAATAAATCATTTCTATCTGCGATAACACAAAATTTTTAATTTTTATCAAATATATGAAAAAAAAAAAAAAGTGTGACATTCAATTAATAAACAAAAATGTGAAAAAATGAAAAAAAAAAGAATAAATATGAATAATTTAATAATAAAATATGCAAAAAAGTATAAATAATTTCAAAGATTGACTAAAAAAAAAAAAAAAAAATGGAAATTTTTATTTGAAATATTAAATTTATGCAAAAGTCGTATTTAGTATAAAATGAAAAGTAGTATTTTAGATGAGAAAGAGAAGCATTTTTTGTCTTAAAATGCAGAATGAAAATGAAAAGCTAAATACTTTCTTGTTTATCGTTAAGATGAAAATAAATAAATTGATTAAAAATTTTATTTTTAACACACTTTCCACAAAGCAATAAATCAAATTCAAATTTCCATTATTTTCTTTTTCCTTTTTCTTCTATTGCGGATCATTAATTTGAGATAAAATTTTGAGAGTGAAATAGTAGTAATTTGATAGAAATGAATCATTTTTTGGAGTAAGTTAATCATTCTAAGTGCTTAAATGATTTAAAGTTATGTGCAAAAGTAGCAAACAAACAAAACAAAAAAAAAAAAAAAAAAAAGAGAATAAAAATAACAAAAATATTTAATGCAAAAGTTAAATTCAACATTTTGAGCTCACTTTTTTTTTTAAAAAAAAAAAAGTTCGTTGTTTTTTTCAAAATTATAATTTATTGAGCAATCGATAAAAATGGATTAATAGAATTAAAATTATTCTGTTTAACTAAATTACTCAAACAATAATACTAAAAAAATTTCTGTGATTTATTAAAAATTTGTTGTAGAATACAAAATTTTGGTACGAATACGAATTGTGAATTTTAGAATTTATTTTTATAAAAATTATAAAATTATATCTGTTGTTTTTTTTTTGAGATTTTAAATAAGTCAAAATTATTGAATATGTTTGTTTACTACGTAGAAATTTCAACACATCATGTGACAACCACCTGATTTGTGCCGGATTTTAATTTGTCACAGAAACACACACGATCTGACTCTACCAGTTGTGATTATTTAAAAATTTTAAATGAGAAAAAAAAAAAAGTAGCACAAGAAATGGATATAAGAGGAAAATATTAAAAACAAAATTTGTTAAACTTTGAACACAGATTGATATCCAAATAAGAAAATAGGGAAAAATTTTTTTTTTTTTTTGCTTTTTCCATCAATCTTTTTTGTGAAAAGTTTGTAGAATCAGTTTATGTTAGCCAATGAAACATAATTTATCACATTGTCTCTTTGTTTGTTTGTTAAAAAATGTCTAAAATTTAAAAATAGAATAACAATAAATAAAAAAGAAAGTAAAAAATAAAACAAATTAATTAATTAATTAATCAAATAGATGATAATAATTATAAAACAATGATTTTCCTTTTTTCTTTTTGTCTGATGATACGATTATATTTTATGCATCATCCAAGATTATAAGTATATTAATAGAAAAGTAATTGAAAATAATTTCAAATATTTGGTACTTCAGACTAATCACTTCAATTAAAATTCCAATAAAATTAAAAGTCGTATTGTATATTCAGACATAAAGAAAATAAAATTCTAAATTGATGTCAGTCTTTCACAGTTTTGTCGATAAATTGAAAATGTAGAAATTATAATTTCATTTTGGAAAAAAAAAACATACAAAAACTTATTTTGTATTTACTTAGATTTGTATGATTAAAATTAATTCAAAAATAAAACTAAAATTAATGTTTACAACTGGAAATTAAAATAATGAAATGGCATGAAAATGAAATTTTTTAAATATTAAAGAATAAAAAATACGAAAAATACATGAAAACATAAATGGATGAAAATAATTGATATATATGTATATTAGAATGAATTTAAATTGTTGATATATTGAAATGTTAGTGTAGTGTAGTGTAGTTTTAAAATAGCAAACGGTCGAGTTATCCTTTCATCTCAGATATTTTGATATTACATTGATCATCGCTTTACAGTAATAATAGCAAAATGTCATCGCCAAAAAAGAAAAGTTCCGAAAAAAAATTGAAGGACGAAGATGTAAAGACTAAAAAGAAGCACATAATTAAAAAAGTTAATAATTATATCAAATTTATTTTTTTCACTTTCTTTTTCTATTTTCTATCATTTTTTCTTCTCTTTTCAAAATCACAAATTAATTTGTCACAATATCTCGAAAATTTTTTCTTAAATTTTCTAATTTATTAAAAAAAAACTTATCAAATTAGTGCAAATTTTTGTCATGTATCTTTATTTTAGGATCAAAAAGTAGAAGAAAGAAAATTTGGCGAATCATTATCAACGTGTTCGGACGTGGAATGGGATAAAGCTGATCCAGCTTATGCATCTGAACTTATCAATGTGAAGAAGAAAGCTGTATGTTTTAATTTATTTTCAATTTATTAGTCTCTTTCATCCCAACAAAAACAAAAGCTAAAACTAGTAAGGAAGAAAAGTATGAAAATATATTTGAATTGAGAAAAACAATTCGCAAATGATTTTAATATTTGATTTAAGAAAAGAGAGAACACTTCTCTAATATTCAACTGTGATAATTTTAATATTTATTTAACTCAAAAAAAGAATAATAAAGAAGAGAATATTTCCTAATTATAATTATTTAGCAATAAAATAGCATTCATTATCATCCAATTACTTAATTCTAATAATGAAATTTCATTCAATGAAATTATTTGATAAATTTTAGCTACAAATTTCATAGCAGTGATGACAATCCATTAAATACTTTCCAGAATAAAGTGACAGTTTTTGCTGGACCTGGTGCGAAAACAATTGAACGAACAATCATTCGAACCGATACACTTTCTGAAAGTCTTGGTATGAACTAGATATTTATTTATTTTCTAAAGGGAAAACATCAATTGCAGACTACAAATAATATTATTTTTAGTTCATTGTGATTAGTTTTTGTTCGTCTTTGAATTGTAAAATTCTTCTATACACATCTTTGCTCTGATTTGTTGGAATGATTGATAATGATGATGATTCATGATGATCATAATCATAACAATGACGATTCATAATGATCATAACGATGATAATAACGATAATGACGATTGATGATGATAATAATGATGATAATGATGACGATTGATGATAATGGTGATAATGAGGATTGATGATAATGAGGTTTGATGATGATGATGATGACGACGGTTGATGATAATGAGGATTGATGATGATGACGGTTGATGATAATAATAAGCTTTCAGACGAAAATGCTGATGCAATTGGGCGTATGGCATCCGCTATTGCGCACATTTTTCTTTCCGACAAAAAAATTCCATCCGTGAATGTTTCCATTAATCTTGAGGAAAGTTCAAATGAGTCTCAAGCAGCGAAAGCATCGTGAAGAAAATACGATTTCATGACTTACAAAGAATTAATCTTCTGGTATTATTTATGAAAAATTAAATGTTAAATTTCTTTTCTTATCGCTGCTAAACTATCAATTACTGTCATTTCATCAAATTTAAAATTTCACTACAATTACAATTTCAAATCAGGTATATTAAAAAAAAAAAAATTAAATATTTTTGAAATATTAAATTATATGAATACATTCCATAATCAAAAGACAGACAGACATAAAAAAAAAAAAAAGATTACCTTTGTTTAGATATTTTCTCAGAAAAAGATAAAAAATCTCCAAGAGTTGTTGATACTTTTTATAAAAAAAAATGAAATAAATTATGCTTTTAATAATGCTGCATAATGTTTGAAAAAAAAAAGAAGTCAATTGTTAAAATTTGAAAAAATAATCAAATTTTCTACTTAAAAAATTTCTGAGAATGCATTTTTTTCAGACGTAAATTCATGTAAAAATAAATTACGAACCTTTTCATATAAATGTGTAAATCAGTGCTCAATGAGTAATACATATAATTTTTGCATCATTTAACACTTATATTAAATATATAAATATCATAACATATCGAAAATTGAAAATTTCTTCCTGAATTCATAGCAGCGTATAAAATATTAATGATGCAATAATAAAATATTCATAACTATAAATAAAGCACTTAACAACAGCAAAAAAAGAAGAAAGAAAGATTAACTTATTGAGAGAAAAAATAAAAAATAATTTGTGTAGATCATAACAAATCGTAGTCAAGCAGTACTGATAATGATAAAGAGATAATGATAAGAACATTTAGCTGCAATGAAATTTTGCTGTCATAAAACGATGAGCATGAATGCGGGACTTGTTAGTATCTCGGCTAGTTTGTTTGTCCGTGGCGCTGTTTGCTGTTAATTGTTGGCGCTGTTTGTTATCAGTTGTTGACGTTGTTTATTGTTAATTGCAGTTTGTATGATATAAGTGAGAAAGAAAGGAGGAAAATCTGCTATGTTTGCTGAGCTTTTTTTCATAATTTTATCCTGATTTAGTAAGTTAATTAACAGATAAATTATTTAATTTTTAAGACTCTGTAAGTTCAAGCAATTTCATTTAAAAATAGACAACTTAACTGATGTTATTCAGCAGAAATTCTTGAATTTCTAAACTTATTTGTGACGCTGCTCTTGTTAACATGCTTCTTAGCTAAATAATTGAATAATTAAGAATTTCCTTTTCTTTTCTTCGAAACTTTTCGCAGTGTATACTTGATTGTGCTAGCTATTCTCCGCGTTACACTGGTACTTTGATTTCAATAACCTGTGAATTACTTATCTGTCATTAATTATAAACTATATTTGGTTCATTTTGTTGTGATCATTGGCGTTACTTGTTACCATTTGTTTTATGCATTTTTAATCTTTTATGTTTTTTAGTGTTTTTCTGGTTTGGCTTTCTCTTAAAAATAGTTTTAGGATTTCTCAATACTTCTTAAGATCTGTTTAAAATGTTTTTCAGGAAATGAGTGTTCGTCGACGTCGTCCGGCGCAATATCAGAATTTATCGATTAAATATATAATTGGAAAAAAAGACCTCGAGGCGGAATGCTTTCATCGACAATATTATCATGTATATCGGGCAAGGATTAAACTGTTGAGGAATCGAATTATCGATAACGCAAAACTGTTACTTGGTATCATTTTATATCAATGGAAAGTATGGAGCAGAAACAAAATTTCAAATAACTTTTATTAATATCGATAGTGTTACTAATATGAATCGTTTGATGAAAAATGAAATGAATTAACAGCAACCAATATCAGAAAATTAGGACTTAGTATCATAAATTTTTTAAATTTGGTATTTTGATGGTTTTATCGACATTAAAAAAGAAATAGGAATGCAGTGGATAGTCTATCTGTAATTGGCGAATTTTAGATTGGAAGTAGATGCTTTTAGGTGATGATATTGAACCATGTCGACTTACAAAAGCTAAAAAAGGTGATGAAGTTTTGGTTATTGGTACAATAGCAAAGCGTGTTAAATTAAGACCAAGCGTCCTTCGTGATCTTGCGGAAGAGCAGCTCATCCTTCCACAACCAGTTGCTGAAGATAAGTAAGTTGATTTTTGCTGTTTTGGAGTTGATTTTGTTCAATTGATTTTAGTAAATTTCATATGGTCCTAAAATTTTCTTTGAGATTATGTGAAAGTAATTCTTAACTGCAGATTAATAGGCGAAGAAGATTTTGTGGAATTTGAAGACGACGACCAAATTGTACGTCTTTCCGGTGATTTTGTTATGGACGAAGTTGCTACAGGATGTGTGGTTGGTATATATGGCAGACAACTTGATAATGATATCTTTCAAGTTATTAAGATAATTTGGCCTTCTAAAGCACCGCAGCCGACATATCCAGTTTTAAACGATGACAGGTAGTTTTATGGCACTATTTAGAATGAAGAAGCAATTGTTATAGCAGACAGTCTTATTTTGCAGTGGTTAAATTAGTCTAATTCATTCTACTAAAGTAAACAACTTCATTTCGCTTTCATGATAATGAGTGATTTTGTTAAGGTATATTGCGTTCGTCTCGGGATTCTCATTTACTGGCCAAGCCGACGCTGAAAAAATATTTTCTCTTGATTTGTTGCAAAAATGGCTTTGTGGCTTACTACCGCTTTTCGAAAAAGTTTGTATATTTTGAAACTATTTCTTAATTTCAAATTCTATAACATAAAACAGTTTAGGTATCACTCAGCAAAGCAGACAACATACTTCTATAATTTTCATGTGATTACGTGAAAAATGTATTTCTGTTTTAATAATTGAAAAAAAAGCTTTCCTGTAAATAGGTTACCTTCAGGAGCGTGATATTGTAGAAAGAACAGTACGATTGGTAGTAGCCGGAGAAAGTGTTGCTATCACGGAGCAGGTAAACTGCACATTTAATGCGATTTGATATTATTTATTTCATTCGAAAAAAAAAGTGGTAAGTTTACTTTGTAATATAAATTTACTTTGTACTTCGAAAGTCCTTGAGATTTTTTTTCAGGGGAGAGAATTTACGACAGCTGCTCGTTATCTAATCAAAAATGAGGAATGTCCAAACGTTGAATGTGTAGCACATATGGATAAATTTTTATCAAAGATATCTGTAAGTTGAGTATGTTCTTGATAATTATCCGCCGTGATAAAATTTTTAAATGCATACATTTGCATTAAGTAATATATTTTTGATTACAAATCATTAAGTAGTATTTTTGATTACAAATCTCTTATCTCCATAACCAGAGTTGAAGAAAACTTTATTCACAGAATTTGCTGGAAGTTGATGTGATGCCTGGCCTAGGTGATCCATCTACTTATTTAATGCCTCAGCAACCCATTCATCGTGCAGTATTTGTAATGGGTTCAAAATACGGGAGAATGCTCAATCTTGTTACGAATCCTTACGAATTCAGCGTGGAAGGCGTTCATATTTTAGGAACATCCGGTAAGTCAAATCAAAATCGGTAAATTTGTGTGTTTTTAATTGTTTTTTTTTTAAAGCTACACTGACTTTTGCTACAAATTATTGGCATTTAATTTTTAGCTTCTAATTGAAATGGACCATCTAATTTTGCTGCTCATCTGTCATATAGATACAAAGTTTATACATAAACTATATATATATAAATTGTTCATGCCCCTAATTTCATATTTGAAAAGGTTATTGCATGCAATTTATTAACAAACTTTTCTAGGAGAGTGCTTGTCTGATCTCAAACGTTTTACGAAAACATTAAGTGGTGTTGAATTACTTAGCAAAGTTCTGGACTGGCAACACCTGGCACCGACTATTCCGGATACCGTAGATGGATTTCCATTCATAGATCGAGACCCATTCATTATTGAATCATTCCCTCATATACTTTTTGCTGCTAATCAGCCGGAAGCATCACATGCTTTAGTTGAATTTGAAGGAAATCGGCGAACACTTCTTCTTTCCGTACCGAGTTTTACAAAAACATTCTCAATGGTGCTTGTAAACCTACGGAATCTTGAAGTTATTGAGCATAACTTTTTTGTTGACCGGCTAATTTGTGACATTTAATGCATCGTGCAATCTGTGTAGTTTTTTCTTCTACTTGATATAAAGGAAGCATAGATTAATAAATTTTTACCAGTAAAAAAGTATGCGTAGAAGGTAAAGGTATAGCAAAAATTACATCGTGGCAAAATGAAAATAAATTAAAAGTATAGATTAAAAGATGACAAATTTTAAGATAGTCCTAAAAAAAGTATCGTCGCGACATTTGCAACAAAACATTGTTAACTAATTGTGACATTGCATGGTAATGATAAAGTTAAATAGTAGCTTGAAATCATGTCATTGCATGGATATTTCTACATATACAAAATTGGCATATTTAAATGTAAATGCTAAATTCTATTTTTGTTCATTTTATACCTTTATATTGAATTGATGGAGTAGTAATGATATTTAGTAATACATAAATCAAAAAGTTTATTGCATTTTAGGAGCATGCAAGAAGTATTGAATTGATGATAACTAGCATAAAATGCTTAAAATTGTAAATATGCTTTATACCAAACTTAAGCAAATCACTGAATTCATTTATTTCAGTTTTTTATTCTCACGCAGCATTACGTATTACTGATGGGAGTATGTATTATATGTCTCTAGCAGTTACTAAAATTTCTTTTTTGTTCGTTGTAACCAGGAAACTAAACAGATTCAAAGTACACGTCCGAGTGCGCAAACTGTAATGTACCCCGTGATATTCTTTTACGGATGGTTTTAAGCTGTTCTTTGAAATCTTATTTCTCTTTAAAAGTGTAAACAATCAAAGGATTTTTTGATATCATTTATAATGATCTTAACTTTTATTCTGATTTTTCTTTTTTTTAAAGGATTTATTGTTAAAAATTACCTGGGTTTTCTTCTTTTTCTTAAAAAAAAAATATTTTTTAAAGGAGCAATTCATCAGAAATTATTCGAGTACTTTCATAAAAGAATGTTTAAAATTAATTACTAAAGAGTTCCAATAAGTAGCATAATGTCCATTATTGGTTTTCTCTTATTTTTCTTTTTTTTTTTTGATTTGTATCCTTCGGTGACATATTTTTCTAAAATACTTTTCAGCATTCAATGTTACACTCTATCACTTCAACTATTATCATTTATCAGCAATAATCACTCTCATGCTTGATGCTAATACTTCTTTACTGTACTATTGTTATGTAGTCTACAAAAGTAACATTAAGTAAACAAATCATTCTTTTATCATTGCCAGTATTAGTGGTCAATCAGTAATCAGTCGATTAGTTAATCTGTTTACTTCTCCACTTCATATTTTAAACTAATAACAAAAATGGAAATCATATCAAATGAAAGCAATTCATTTTTATTTCAATGATCATGTAAATTAAACAAAAAAAAAAAATGTCAAAGCACAAAAATGTCACTTAAAATAATTTAATAACAAAAATTTTTTGTTTAGAAATGAAAAAGATAATTTAAATAATAATTACAAATGAAAAAAAAAAAAAAAAAAGAAATATTCAAATATGTTTTATGTGCTAAAAGTTTCGCAAAGCGTAAACAATCTGAAAGAATATAATCATACAAATGTGACAGATGCGACAAAACGAATTTGATAATTTGATTAGTTTAACAGTTCGAAAGAAAATATCTAAGTGATAAAGGAATGAAAATAAGATAATATAAATATGAAATATACTGCAAATGATTTGAAATAAAATTATAATTTATCATGATATGAATATAAAATGTAAAGATTTAAATGAAAGTTTGTGATTGCATAGCATTTACACTAATTTAGCAATAAATATTTTAAATGATAGAAAAAGAAAAAAAAAATTATTCCATAGAATTCTAAATATTATTTTTATCATTTATTATTTATCGTTATTTCATAATTGACTTTTAAAAAGTAATTGATAAAATTTTGGATGGAAAATTTTAAATTATATTTGGGTAAAATTTTAGTCTTATTTACATCTATTTTTATCACATTAAATTCATTTACAAAAGCAAACTCTATGACAGAATATGTATAAATTTTATTTTAAAGGTAGTTTATGTTTTTTTTTTTTCTATTTTTGTTCGAAAATTAAAAAATTATTTCAACAATTAGTTTTCAATGATTGATAAATAATTTTTAGTAATTTGCAATATTTGATTAATTAATTTATTTTGATGCGTTTTGATCGCTCAAAATGCTTTATGATCATGATGATGGGAAATTTTGAGAGAAATTTTTTTTATTTATTCAAAAATTAAAAATCTTTGATCAATTTAGTAATTCTTTGAAACGAGCAATTTTTAGCCAATAATTTGTTTAGAAAGAAAAGAAAAGAAAAAAAAAAAAAAAACGAAGAAATTTCTATAAATGATAGATCATCTTTCAGCGATTAAAGATTTGCTGCTGTTCAATTTAATGTCTTTAACATTTTGTTTGTTTGTTTGTTTTTTTTTAATTCATTTTATTTCACATCACTTCATCTTTTTTTTTTTTTTTTTTAACTAAACAAATTTTTATTTTTTAAAAATTTGTTTTTTTTCACAAAAACTTTGTTTAAAGTTAATCGATCTTATCATTTGTGTGTTCTATTAATGCATTGAGCAAAATAATATGATTCATATGCAATTATTAATGATAAAAGAATTGAAATTGATGTAATTTGACGTAAAAATTGTGGAAAATAATTTTTGGCAAAATATTTGATAGAAATGCATTAGTCAACAAAGTGTCAATTTAAATCAGTAAAGAATGTTACAGTAATCAAATGATTTGCTTCTTTTAAAACGATTAATTTTAAATCATTTCTCTAGTATATGCTATTGATAAGAGAAAATTAATCTTAGTCTTTTATATATCACTTATCACTCAGTTAAACTTTAGTGATAAAAGAATACAAATGAGTTTTTTTTTTTTTATATCATATCATTCATTTGAGTTTTGGTGATAAAAGAATGATAGAATAAAATCAAAAATGTTGTATACTCATCAATAATCATAAACTTATGCAAATAATAATCAAAATTTATACCTAATTATACAAATATTCCTCTCTCTCTCTCTTTCTCTCTGAGTGTATGTTTGTTAAAATTTTTTTCAAACTATTCAATGATATCATTCTTTATACTTTTATCACAAATATATCGAATATCTTAAGTGTTATAAAAAATAACTAGCTGTAAAAAAATTCTTAAATAATCTCTTCACACTTTTTTTTCTCTCTCTTTACATCTATCATCATATTTCTTTCTCATTTTTTATTTTCTTTTCCTCTTTTCATCTACCTTTTTGTTTACATTTTTATTTATTATCACAAAATGAACTTACTTTCATCCAATCACATAAGCAAGAAAAGAGTAAGCAACCGGAACAATCCTTCAAATCCATTATAAAATACATCATTTTCAAATGTTTTCCTCATTATTATTCTCTCTTCCTCCTTATTTTTGCTACAAAGTTTATTCTATCATTTTCAATTCATTAATTATTTATGAAAAAGAAATTCACAATTGTTCATTAATTAATTATTTATAAAAAATTTTAATTATCAATTCATTAATTATTTATGAAAAGAAATATTCACAATTGTCGTTTACTTGTCTCATTTTTTCATATATTATTTTAAATTCATTAAATATTTATATTGGAATTTAATAGCAAAAATAAATTTTCAAACATTTTTTAGAAATTATCAGAAAAAAAACCTCAGGTAATATCTTTCCATAATAAATTATTCTTATCACAATATATTATATATAGATTCATTTTTATAAACAAGAATAGATATAATTTATATTTCATTCATTTTTTTTTTTCGATGCTAACAATTTACCTGTCTATCAGCTAATTATTAGCTATAAGCTAGGTAATTATTCAACTAATCTATCGTTATCATTAATACAATAATAATATCATAGAATCGAGTAGCAATCTTTCATTTTTTTCACTTATCAATGTTTTTACTGATAAGATTAGTTACTGATTTACTACTGCTACTTTAAACTTTATAAACTTTTCAAATGTTAACAATGATTTATTCAAATTTATTATTAAATATAATACATAGCACATATTGTATGTTTGGGAAGAGCTTTCTGTTATTGCTTGCACACAACTAAATTTGCACATGAATGTATGCATGCATGCATGCACGTGCAATGCTATTATTGAAAATTGCATTCATCAAGGTTTTTTCATTAATTTGCTTTTTTTTTTTTAATTATTTGCTGCGGTAGATTTAATTTTTATAATTTATATATACTTTTGAAGCTAAGAAGTATCTCAATTATGTACAGACAAACACACACACACACACACACACAGAGACAGACACTCATATGATATCATCTTATCTCTTATCAATCTTATCACTTTTCCTGATAATACTCAAGAATTTTTAAATTATCAATCAAATCGTTTCTTTTTCTTTCCTCGAAACATGCATATATGATTATTAATTTTTCACATATAAATTTCAAATATTTTTCAGTTTATTAAAAAAAAAAAAAGAAAAACTTTACAAAATTGAATAATTTTGCTTTTCTAAAAATATTTAATCAAAATATTATTTTCTTCAATTAGTATTATTACTGCATTTTCTAAAACAAAAATAGCATACTAAAATTGTAAATAACAAAAAAAAAAAAAAAAGGAAAAAAAAAAGCAGCTGCTAACTTTTGCTTTTCAATGATTAGTAAATGTTGAAAATTTCGAGGAATGAATCTTTGGTTTGAGTGATTTGCAGAAAAAATAAAAATTTTAAAGTGGAAGAAAGAAAAAAGAAACACCGAACTGCTAATTTAACTTTATCAATTTAAATAATAATTCATTATTATTTAACTACTCAAAAAGCATCAATGAAATAATTGTTCTAAAATTGCTAACATTTTATGTTTTCTTTATTTTATACCAATTTATGGATATTGTCAATTAATTGATATCACAGTCAAAACTATTAAATTTATCAGTGACATATATCAATTCATCAGTGTATAAATTTAAAAGCTATTAAATTTAAATTGTATTTTAATATTTAAGCCATAAATTTTTGCAAATTAACAAAAAAAGTCTATTATATTATTCATTACAATAAATGTATGATCAAAACAATATAAACTTGAAAAAAAAAAAAGAAAATTTTGAACTGAAATGGATGAATGAAAGATTTAAGAAAATTCTTTGCAATTGATTGATTTATTAATCCATAAAATCTTCAAAACTATCCAGTATTATTATTTATTTTATGTGCTCTTTTTTTTTTCTTTTTCATTTCTTACTCTTTTTAAAATGAAAAATCTTTTGATAATATTTTAATATAACAAATTTCAAACTCAATAGAGTCTTCTTTTCTGGCTGTGTTTGTCAAGCCCGTTGCCTTGGTATAATAAAAAAAAAATTTAAAAAAAAAAAAAAAAAAGAATTTAATATAGCAAATTTAAAAGAAAAAGGTTAACAAAAAAAAATTTTAAATAAAAATTAAGATTATGATTGTTAAAATATTATATTAGTGATAAAATTTGTCTATTATCATTATCAAATGATTCTATATAATAAATTGATAACTTAAAAGTAATCAATGCTTAATTTACAACCGCATCACCTGTCCAACTTTCTTCCCTTACCTTTCCCTTCTAACTTCAGTCTCTCCTTCTACTCCGTCGGTCATCCTCATCCCATCAATCCAACTTAATTTAAGTATTACTGTCATTCTTCTTCCATCCCTTTTTACACATTCTTTACACATTCGGAACGAGTGGCATTGAATGAAAAGTTTGTATGCTATTTGTGATATATTTCTAAATTCACTGATTACTTTCACTAATTAGTAATTTACGAAAACAAAACAAATAGCTGCAATGTTTGAAAGAGATTTTATTGTAAGAATGATCGAATGAAATTGGTTTGTTGTTGATTTGTCATTTGTATGCTTATTTATTTGCGTTTAAGATTATACATTATATAATATAAATTACGTAATACAAACGTATATAAAGACATGAGTTACGTAAGTACAAACGTATACAAAGATATAAGTTACGTAATACCAACGTATACAAAGATATTAGTTAAGTAATACAAAAGTGTGCAAATATATAAGTTACTAATAAAACTTATACAAACATATAAGTTACGTAATACAAATGTATACAAATATGAGTTACGTAGTACAAATGTATACAAATATGAGTTACGTAGTACAAATGTATACAAATATGAGTTACGTAGTACAAATGTATACAAATATGAGTTACGTAATACAAATGTATACAAAGATATGAGTTACGTGTACAAAAGTTACGTAATATGGTGTATGTGTATGTATATGTGAGTTATCTAACATTGAAAAAATGTAAAGTTGTTTTTTTTTTATTGCATAAATGTAATCACAATATAAAGTGCATTTTAAGTATAATTTTTTTTTGCATTTCATTTTAAAGTAAATTAATGTATTTCATAGCTTAAACATGCAGCATACAACATGCAACATGCATAAAATGCACGTGTTTTGCATGCATATTTATTGATGCATGTTCACTAGCTATTTTATATTGATCGCATTGCTAAATGTAAGTAAGTAAGTAAGAGATATTGGTGGTGTGAGTGAATAAATGATGGATGGATGAGTCAGTGAAAGAGTTGTATGTTAGATTTTGTGAGAGAAATAAATGTTTTTGTTAATTTTAATTTTACTTCATTTCAATCTTCATTCATTTTATCATTTCATTGTTTATTATTATTATTATTATTATTTTTAAATTCATTACTTTATCAGTTTATTTTATTAATTTTATAATTTTAAAAATAAGAAAGGTGAATAAAATGGGATAAAATATTATGTTAATATTTTTAAATGAAATTATCTTCTCTCTCTCTCTCTCTCTCTGTCTCTGTCTCTCACTTTTTTCTTTTAGTTTATTAAATATAATTTAATTTTCATATATATATCATAATGTTTTAATTAGGTGAAATTTTTTGAAGAAAAAAAAGAATAATTTGAAATTAAAATTTTTAAATTATTATTATTTAATATTATGGACAATTTTTATTTATATGGATTTGTGAGGGGTCTACTGATTGATTAATTCATTGGTTTATGGTATAAAAATAAAGGAAGGATATTGAAATTAGCACAGAATTTATTTCTTTATGTAGTGATAATATGATAACTTGATAATGTGATAAGATATGTATATATGTTGTATAGTGGAGAGTGCTGCAATATTGCAATATTATAGATAGATTAGGATAACCTTGACATAAGGAGGTCAAATGCCAATCATTTTATGATTATTTGGGTAAATGTTGAAGAATGTGCTAACCCTTTTATGATTATTTGGGTAAATGTTGAAGAATGTGCTAACCCTTTTATGATTATTTGGGTAAATGTTGAAGAATGTGCTAACCCTTTTATGATTATTTGGGTAAATGTTGAAGAATGTGCTAACCCTTTTATGATTATTTGGGTAAATGTTGAAGAATGTGCTAACCCTTTTATGATTATTTGGGTAAATGTTGAAGAATGCATTAAGCAGAAAAAAGAAAAATTTTTACCATTTAATTTTCTTGAAATTATTTTGTTAAAAAAAAAAATCATATTTTAACATATGCTCAGATTATTGTTTAATTGATTGATTGATAGATAGTTGGATAGATGGTTGGTTGGTTGGTTGGATGGATGGATGGATGGTTGGCTTCTTTGATTTATGCTATTTTTATTTTTGTTTTTCCAAGGGTGTAAACGAGAGAGAGAGAGAGAGAGAGAGAGAATGAGGAAGAATAAAGCGTTTTTTTTTTTAGTATAAAGTTTCACTCTTAATAAAAGTGCATTTTTCAGGAAAAGAAGAAAAAAGAAAAACATGCCATCTCGTTCACTTGCCTCACTTAATGATCCATCAAAATTGGTTTCTTTCTTTTTTTTTTTTTTTGAACTTAAAAATTTTACATTTAAAAAGTTGTTTATATTCAATTTATGATTTTTTTCAATTTGTCTTTTTTTCTTTCTTTTTTTTTTTTTTTTTCAACTAAAAATATTGTCAAGAAAAAGAAAAAAAAAGGGTTTTTTTTTCTTCAGAAAGTTACCGAAGTGGTCAGCTATCAACTTAATCATATACCTATCATCAAAGGTCACTTCGAAAGTTTATCAGAGAAAGCACAATTATTCATTGCTGAAAAAGCTGACCTGCTAACACCACGTGCAATTTACATTTGTGATGGTTCTGAAGCAGAATATAAAGAGCTAATTGGTGAATGCTTAGAAACAGGTGTTTTAACACCATTAAAAGCATACAAAAATAATTATTTGTGTCGTACGGATCCACGTGACGTAGCTCGTGTTGAATCAAAAACATGGATGATTACACCTGAGAAGTATGATTCAGTTTGTCATACAGCTGAAGGTGTAAAATCAATCATGGGTCAATGGATGTCACCTGAACAATTTGGTAATGAATTGGATGATCGTTTTCCGGGTTGCATGAATGGTATGAAAAGCAAATTTTCTTTTTTTTAAAAAATTTTAATTAATTTTTTTTAATATCTAATTTTTTCCTATTTATATTTATTTTATATTAAATTTGATGAAAAAAAAAAAAAAATATTTGATAATTTACAGGTCGTACAATGTATGTTGTACCATTTTCAATGGGTCCTGTTGGTGGTCCACTTTCTAAAATTGGAATTGAACTTACCGATTCTGTGTAAGAATTAAAGTTTTTTTTTTTTTGCTTCGATTTGTTTAATTTTTAAATTAATTAAATAGTTAGAAATGATTTCATCTCTCCCTCTCTCTCTCTCTCTCTCTCTCTGTAATCTTTTATTTTATTATTCTTATTTAGATATGTTGTACTATGCATGAAAATTATGACACGAATGGGTGCACGCGTTTGGGATCTTTTGAAAAAATCAGGCGGTGATTTTGTGCGTTGCATTCATTCAGTTGGACAACCACGTCCTGTTCTTAGTAAATTTTTCTTTCTTCTTTTAAATCTTTTAATAATTATATCATATTTTATCATCAATTTTGGTTAAATAAATTATTATTAATTTATTTCATGCAAATTTCAGCCAAGATTATTAACAGTTGGCCATGCAATCCAGAAAAAACAATCATTGCACATCTTCCGGCACAACGTGAAATTTGGTCATTTGGTTCTGGTTATGGTGGTAATTCACTTTTAGGCAAAAAATGTTTTGCTCTTCGAATTGCTATGAATATTGGTTATGATGAAGGTTGGATGGCTGAACATATGTTGGTATGTTAATGTTAATGCTAGACATTTTAGGATTAAATTAAACTTTACTACAACAAATTAATCTGTTCCTTTCTTTGATTTTTTCATCTTATCAATCTATGATTGTCAATTACTTATCATTTAGTCTAATGAAGGGATAAGTTTTTTTTTGTTTTGAAATGAGAAGAATTTTGGAATAATTGAATTTTATAGATCATGGGTATTACCAGTCCGCAGGGAAAAGAACGTTTCGTTTGTGCAGCATTTCCATCTGCATGCGGTAAAACAAATTTAGCAATGCTTGAGCCAGCTGTTCCTGGCTGGAAAGTACGCGTTGTTGGTAAGTTTTAATTAAGTATAATAATATATCAGATCTAGAAAAAAGAAAAATAATGAAATTTGATTGTAACTTTTAAATGAATTGTTTTTTTATAGGTGATGATATTGCTTGGATGAAATTTGGCGCTGATGGTCGTTTATATGCTATAAATCCGGAAGCTGGTTTCTTTGGTGTAGCACCTGGAACATCTCACAAAACAAATCCTATGGCAATGGCAAGTTTCCAGGAAAATTCGGTCTTCACAAATGTTGCTGAAACCGCTGATGGTGAATACTTTTGGGAAGGACTTGAGAAGGAGGTGAAAAATCCGGTAAGTTTTGTTTTGCTTAACTTGTATTATCTGTATTATTTAGTTTTTTATAAATATTTTTCGATGCAATTAATTTTTTTTTTTTTTTTCTGTTCTATATGTGTTTATAAACGGTTTGAAATTTAGAAGGTTGATATGATTGATTGGCTAGGAAAACCATGGCATCTTGGAGACTCAACGAAATCATCCCATCCAAATTCACGATTCACTGCACCCGCAGGTCAATGTCCGATTATCCATCCAGACTGGGAAAAACCTGAAGGTGTACCGATTGATGCAATCATTTTTGGAGGCCGAAGGTTTACTGTGTTCAATTCGAATGATAAAAATATTCTTTAGCAATGTCTATTAATATCTATGGACAAGTGATCGATTTTTTTTTCTTTTTTTTTAAGATTTTTCCACGTTTCTTTGATAGAGAGAAAGCGGAGGCAAACTAAGAGAAATTGACGTAAGCAGGAAGGCGAAAAAAATTTTAATTCTTTAAAAAGCAATCAACACCACCAATGTTTATTTTATTTATCAAATATATAAAGTTTACTTTAAGGCCTGAAGGTGTACCACTTGTATTCGAGTCACGCAGTTGGGTACATGGTATTTTCGTGGGTGCATGCGTAAAATCAGAAGCTACTGCCGCTGCTGAATTCTCGGGTATACAGTATAAACATTTTAAACCAATCTATTTAATGAATTTTCTTACCTGCGAATTCTATATTGAGTTGCAATCTGTTAAGTTTTAAGACCTTCAACCACTCAATATACTTTAAATATATTTTTTCTTTTATCAATTAACTGTCATTTCTAATTTAGGTAAACAAATTATGCATGATCCAATGGCTATGCGACCATTTATGGGTTACAATTTCGGACGATACATGCGTCATTGGATGAAACTTGGACAACCGCCACATAAGGTTTACTAAGCATTCTTTTTATTTCTTTTTTTTATTTCTTACTTATTATTTATTTAAAATTACTATTAGTATATCATTATGTATGACAGTTGGTTTAATATAAATTTTTCAACGAACGAAATGTTCTAAATCGATTTATTAAAGGTACCGAAGATTTTCCATGTCAATTGGTTTCGTACAACTGCAGATGGCAAATTCTTATGGCCTGGTTATGGGGAAAATATTCGTGTTTTGGACTGGATTTTGAGACGTTGTGATGGTGATGACAGTATCGGCTTTGAGTCTCCAATTGGTTATATACCGAAAGAAGGTAAATGTAGAAGAAATGAAAAATTAGACTTTGCTTTTGCTGTTGTGAGCGATTTAGAATTATGTGAAGTTTTCCTTTCAAGAAAAGATGGCAAATTTAGGTTCGATTAACCTCAGTGGTCTTCCAAACATTAATTGGGCTGAATTGATGTCATTACCGAAAAAGTATTGGGTAGAGGATATGGAAGAAACCAAACATTTCTTCGAACAGCAGGTAAGTCATTTCACAACTGCAAGTACTAGGTAATTTAGAGCAGTATAATTCGTGATGAATGATTTCAATTCAAGTGGAATTCATTCCTTACTTTTCAGGTTGGCTCAGACCTTCCTCCCGAAATCGCAAAGGAGCTTGAAGAACAAACAGCTAGAATCAAAGCTATGCCATGAAATTAACACTCAACAACAATAGTTATGAAATGACTTTTTTCTCCTCAAATGTTCTCAGTAACTATTGAAATATGAATTATATTTTTATTTTGTCATTATAATCTGTTAGGTTTATGCAGTTAACTTTGTTAGAATCTATAAATTATTCCTGTAAGTAGGATCATCAATAAAATTTCTAAAGAGATAATATTAAGGAGTGAGTTGATTCTGGACTTTTTGTCACATTTAAGCATTCACCATTAACTGATTATTCCATATTCTCATGTGTTTGCTTGAAACCTCATCTGGTATAAATTTTATTGCTTTTTACTTTACAATGTTATTAGTTGCTCTTATGCATTGAATACAGATTTCTTTTTCTTGCTTTATTGATACAGCAAATTCTTATCCTTTGAAAATCACAAGAAATCTATTTAAATGGCTCTCTCTAGTCATTTTACCATCAATTAAGTGATATAGAACATTTTCTGATAATCTAATTATTTATGCATATATGATTTCAGATGATGAGTTAAGTCTAAATTTTGTCCAAGCCTATTTTCAAAAATATATGAGATAAGAGAACTGCATCGCTTCATTACTAAAAGATTTCTAATAAATAATAAGGTGGCTTTCCCATTATGAATTTTCAAATTTATTTGTTGTAGATATTCATTATTAATGATTTTTCAGCTCACTGGTAAATGAATTATTATTCCATCACAGCAGTTTAAAGTAAAAGAAAGTAGCCGATCTAGAAGATGTACCACAAATTAAGGAGAAATTTTTCTTTTTGGTGCAAATCTTTTAAAGAGAAACAACACAGAAAGTGGATCCATTTTACCACAACTCTAAAGCAATAAACTATGGATAAAAAAAAAAAAAAAAAAAAAACAGTAACAGAGTAAAACAAATTTGGTACCTGAGTTTGCTACCAATATTAAACCAAATCATTTGATACTTAACAAGAGTGGAATTATTAGTTTGTACAAACCAGTGTATGAGTAGAATATTGGTAACAAAGAAAATAGTAAGAAATCAGCAAAAGAGTTTTGCATCATCATAAGCTATTCACTTTTTTAAAGAATAGTTTACAATACTCGTAACTACTTATCATTACAGCACACGCAAACGAAACTTTTGTTACACGTGGCACCACCCCTGCAATACATAAGAAATGAATGGAAAAAAAATGTGTCGATTCAAAAATTTATACTTCGGAAAATACTTCTTTTGTACATTTTATTCTACAGACAAATGATCATAAATTAATTACCTGCAAACAAAGATCTGAATCCCTTCTTTTCATAAAGTTCTTTCATAATACCGAAAGAGCGCTTTGATCGAATTTCCATATCACGTCTTTCTGTGATAACTGTATTACAGCCACAGTTTTCTGTCACTTTCATACTCCCATTATTATGTCCTCTTATCTGCTTTATAGTCTCTACCTAAATTAATTGAAGACAATTTATCGAACAGTATGTAATTACAAGGTTTTTTTTTTTTTTGCATTATCATAACTTGTCCTTTCATATCTTTGCTTAATACCCGAAATGTTACAAGCTCTCTGAAACAAAAAGTGCCAAATGATTTGATGAATGACATCGGTTCATTTAATTCATCTACGAATTAGATTTTTGATTGTTTAGTCTCAATTTCTCACAAATACACATCACATATATTGATTAACTCTGCTTCATTGCTTCAAATCTCCTACTAAGCTTTCGTTAGAATTTTTTGAAGAAAACAAATAAAATTGATTAGCTACAACCTCTCCTAAAGTAATTTGACGATGAGTTTTAATGACGTCAAACGGAGTTGTTACAAATGCTGCAACTGAACCAGCCATTGCACCACATATAAAACTAATCAAAAAATTTGTTTCCCGTTGATTGAATCTTTGTAAAGCATTCGCTTTCAAATATTCATATCCTGTCCAATACACAGCTGAAATTTACTTTGTTTAGTAAAAAAAAAGAGCTACAAATTAATTTCCAAATAATACAAAAAATTCATGCAAAATTACAAACCAGAAAACGGCATATCACGCATTAGCAAAGGACCCCAACCACGCCACAAACTGATCCATCCTTCAGCTGCTTTCGATCGTTGAAAAGCTAATCCAATATCTGAAAGCAAAGTAAATATATAAAATAATATTTACAGTGACTATTTCATGCTAAACATTTTAAAAGCTCCAAAAATTTTTTAAATTACATATCAACATTAGCACTGAAAAATAGAGAAGTAACTGTGACATCAATTTAGTTACTTAATAACTACACAGAATATACACCATTCAAAAAAAAAAAAAAAGATAATTCCAGAAAAAATCAATTCACGCTTTTAAAGTCTTAAAGCCATAACTAACTTCAACATCTTTTATGTTTGCATACATGTAAATATTACTTTGTAAGGTTCTGATTTCAATACTGAATTTGAATTTAAACCCTTTATGTGTAAGTACCTTTATATGTAAGTCGTTCACTTTGCATTTTTGTCCTTATCAATTCCATTGGCGAAACAATAGTGAGGGCAACTAGACGGGCAGATGAACCAGCAACCAAAGGAATCCAGTGAGATTTCTGATTATATTTCTCTCTCAACCAGCACAACATATTATCGTAAACTGTATAATAAAGTACTGTTGCCGGTATAGCCATAATCCTAGAAATGTTTAATTTGTTTGTTACTATTACTAATTTCTACCACTAAAATTTCTACCATTAAAATTAATGTGAATAATTTACAGTGTCGGAGAAAGCCCACTCCACAGTGAACGAATCCCTTCTGTCCTTGAAATTTTGAACAATGCATCCTGAAAATTCAATATTTCTTGAAAATCCTTAATATTATTTGAATTAAAATTATTGCAATAGCTATTAAAAGATAATAAGTGCTTCTATTGAAATTTTAATTTTCGTTAAATAAAAAATAAAAAAAATGTTACCATCGTTCCTGTAAAATTTCCTGGTCTTGCAAACCATTCGCATGGTTCTTTAGAATTCACATCAGCACAAGCTGTACACAAATGATCCATCAAACCATTGTAATACAAAAAGCAAGTGCCTTTAACAAAAGGATGCGCTTGTTGCTGCAATCGTATTTTTACGACATCCATTGGTGTCACTGAAATGAACATATCACTGATTATTTTAAAGAAAAATAACAAAATTAGATGAAAGACAACTTTTTTTTTCATATTTTACAAGAAGACTAAAAGAGGGGAGAAAGAAGACTAGATTGAAAAAATATGTTAGGATTAATAAGTATGGATAAAATCTTATTTGAATATAGTAGAGTCAAAAGATTAGATAAAAAAATGAAGCCAGAAGTTTCTTCCCTTTTTCATAGTTTTGCGAAAATCAGTTATCCCAACTATTAAATCAGTTTTCTGTTTCCATAACACTCAAATTGTATTCTATAGCAACTGATTGATCAAAATAATTCAATCAGCGAATATCTCATATCTTACTACATTTGTTAGTAAGTATACATAAAACTGTATTACGAATAGAAAATTTCGATTTACGTGATGTTCCTAGTAATTAAATTAGAAGCATAGAAATTAAAATTTAAATGTAAATTTCAAAAGTTAGCTTCTTATAGCAAATAGTAATTTAAAAATGAGAAAACTAACTTAGTAGTGAGGTTATAATAGCACCAGAAGAAGCAGCCATTATCTGCTGGAGAAATGGCGTTGTACCAGAAGAGTAATCCTTTTCATTATGTTCCATGCGAATTTGTTTTTACCACGAATTTCATCCAAACTAATTAGCGAGCTAATTAATATCTGGTATAATAAAAAGATTTGAATTATATTGATAAAGAACATAAGATCAATCAATTTCTATTTCCAACAAACATTCATCAATAATTCATATTCCTCACTCCGTGTTCTACTTTTCATCTGATATTCAACAGTAGGAAATGGACTTCATTGCTATTCAAGGCAATATGTATTCCGTATTTTATAGTAACGAATGATAAACGATATGAATTAATCATATTTATCTGAAAACAACATTAAAGAAAACAAAATAACAGTTTAGTTCATATAGTTTATTACCGCCAATCTTATGCGAACCAGATAAAATTAAAATTAGAAAAAGGAGAAACAAAAAAGTTTGTTAGAAATAAGCACCCTTCTAATGTCAAGCAGTTAGAAGATAAGAAAAAGAAAAACTAAAGAAGCCTGTATAAAAATTTGAAAAAACGAAGAAAAACAAAGTAAAAAAATCAGAAAGATTCAAAAACAAAATCGAAAGAATCAACAAATAACAGCAGCGACATCATATAATTGACATTATTAACAATCTATGTCACTTATCACTACAAAAAAAGACGAATGGCATAATACACAGTTTATATGGAATAAACACTGAAGTGAAATAAGTTATCATTCTTAATACAATAAAAAGAGAAACATAGATCAATTGGAACTCCTATATACTATTGTGTTGCCCAAATAAAATTTGTTGCCGTTATTCTGCAGATAAATTTTTCCACTCTGAATATCCACTTTGAATTGTGCTGTAAATAAATTTTAACAGTCATTTTCTTGAGCTCGAGCATAAATTATATAATATACTCTTAAAAAAAAAAAAAGACAAAAAAGCTTACCAGAATCAGGAATTCGTTCGTTATTTTCTAACGAATTTTTTGATCGTATCAACTTCCTATCGCCACCTAAGGGATCCAAATATCGCCACAAAGAAACAGTTTGTTTAGCTGAAAGCAACATATTCCAAAACTTCTCAAATAAATCATCACGAATTCAGATAAACAAATTTCTTTCAAACCGACAATTTCAACATCCTGAACTGAAATACTAGAATCAAAATTGAAACTTACGTTTAAGATCTTTTGAAACTCTCTTCAAACGTCGAATAATGATTGCTACAGTATCGCCATTTATAATTGGTATTTCAATATCAAACAGACCAGAACAAGGATCAACATTTCGAAATGTAATGGTAATACCAGGCTATAAACAAACAGTGCTGCTAGCATAAATATGACGAATTAGAAGCACTAATAATTTTCAAAATTTATCACAAAAATATAATAAAAGGCATAAAATACTACGAAATATTAAGAAATGAATGAATGAATGAACAAGCAACTTACTTCCTGTTCTTTATACATTATGATCGGCTTTCCAGGACAAGTCATTTCTAGTACATTTGCTGGCACTACTCCTTTTACATCAGTAATGGTAACACTTTCCAGATCCAAAGCTGATAATATGTAATCCAAATTCTAGAATCAATAAAACATGAAGCTAACAAAAATGTATAAAACCTGAATTATTATAAGTAAATTTTAAACAAAATTTTGCAAAGCAAACTTTTCAACAACAAATATCAGTTAAAACAAAAAGAAACACATCAAAACCTGCTCCAAAACTTCTTTCTGATCAAATCTACAAGCAATATCCAGGGCTGATTCACCGTGTATTGCTAAGTTTTCACGTATCAGTTGAACGAAAGGCATCGTTTTTTTCATAAACTTTTTTAAACTCTCTATTGCACCTAAGCGACGAGATATCTCTTTGTTATCCGGTAATTCACCATTGCCTTCCTGGAATGCAACTCAGTAATTAGTTAGAAACTATAGATAATGTCACAAATATCCTTCATATTAGCATAATTCAACTGAGTAATAAAATGAAAGTGGCTGGTATAAGAAGTGATGGATTTAATAAAAAAAAATCAAACCAGATAACATTGATTCAGTAAGCCAAGCACTTCCTTTTGCCAAGATGGATATTCTTCTGCAAAGTATATTATTGCTTCCGACGGCGGATTTGTATCTTTACCCTTTTTTTGTTTCAAATTCATGTGATTTTTCAAACGTAATCGGAAATCCTGCAAATGAACTAAAATTTACTCCAGTACAAATAAGATCATAATCTACAAAGAAAATCACTTTTAACAAAAGCAATCAGCAGAACCAATAAAAACTAATGCATGATAATTTGAAAGCAAACTCTGATTGTATCATCCATGAATTCGGCTTTTTTTGTTATGAGATCATCAGCAGGTGGGATGATAGGCCATTTTGCACACACAATAAAGCCATCCTATAAGTTAAACATTAATAATTTAACATTGTTCCTTATTGAACAATAAAAATTGCAGGAACATTCTTAGTGCTAAGAGTGGCATATCAAATTATAAGAATTCCATTGGTATAACCTTTCCTAAAATCTGCCATATCTGCTCAGATACATGAGGGCAAATTGGTGATAAAATAATTGCTTGTGTTTCAATCCATTTGAAAACCATATCAACATGCATTTCAGTATCGCCTCCACAATGCTCGCGATATTTGTCACGATAACCCTGAAAAATAGCATAAAGTTTAAATTATTCAATAAAACAGAGTAAGCATGAAATTTCTGTTAGTTAATTTAATCATTTAATACAACTGTATAGGTTATGATGCTGATTATTTCATATTTCAGCATACCATAGTGCACTATTTTAAGCACCCCTTTTTTTTCTTTTTTTTTTTACAGCTTCAGACTAATAAAACACTCAGTACAGTAATGTGAACAAAATAACCAACAACAAAAAAAAAATTATTTTATCAATCTGTACGAAAAAATAAGAAAAAAAAAAAATCTCGTCAAGTTACCTGATATTCAAAAAATCCGTGTTTTAAAGCTTCCTTGAAAAGCGTTTGCTCATAGCTATCAAATGTTTTTTGAATTGCGCTATTCATTTCATTGTCGAAAACCTGATCAGCAAAAGTAAGTTTCTGTCCACTGCGCAAGATGTTCTGTTCTCGTAAAGCAACCATTTCACGTGACCATACAAGAAGATTGTATAAACGCAGTACTGCTGCATCAGCCATATCATAAACAAAATTTGCATCTTCCACGTAATCTCCTGCGTCCTGAAATTGGAAGTGTTAATCTTTAAGAGCAAAAATTCCGTAATACAAGTAGTTAAGGTAACGAACAAAGTGTAATTTAAATATGTTTCATCTTTGAGATTCAGTTTACATGATATAGTGAAAAAGAGATAAGTCACTAAGAAAAGATGCCACATTGTATCACAATGTGAAATAATAAGCAGATCGGTGGGACAAATTCTGTCTTTTTTGAATATTGGATATATTAGAGGAAATTTAATAGTTTACCGCCAAAGAAATACGCATTCCATCAGCCGAGAACAATCCCACAGTTTCGCTAAGGGTTAGAAAATTGCCTGTTTGTTTGGACATCTGAAATGTTTTATTTGAGATATTGCTGCAGTAACAAAAAAAATACAACTCGATAAAAAAAGCTTTCGCTAACATATTAAGATATAAAAAGTAAGACAATGAAACCTTTTCATTATTTAGTAACAGATGTCCATTTGCTCGTATGCTTCTAGGCCACAATTCAGGTTGATCTTTCCAGATGGCAACGTGGTTAAACAAGTAATACGTAAGGTGATTCTGTAGAAGATCTTTACCGGAAGCACGCATATCAACCGGGTACCTTAAAAATGCGCAGAAACTTCAATTCATTACAAATGAGTAAGTTTAATGTATCTACAACTCGAAAAATGCTTCCACTGAATAATCATGGGCGTTAACAAAAGCTATGATTTAATATATTTTTTTTCCTCTTCCTGCCTAAAATTCTATATAAAAAAGAAATGATGTAATTATTTCCTGATACTGAAATATATCTATGAATAAACAGAACAGAGAAATTTACCAATAAAGAAATTCTTTTCTGCATAGAGCTAATTGTGATTCTTGGACCGGCATTGTTTTCGCATTGTAGGGCTTATTTAAGAATATGTAATCCCAGCAATCATCAACCATATCCGATGCTCTATAATTGAAGAATTATTGGATATCTATAGAGTCTTTTAGATATTTCTTGAATTTTACTACATTTATTCAAACTTTTGAAAAGTACTTGATTCCAGCCGGACCAATAACGCTTCCATCAATAGTACCACCTTGTAGAAGATGTGCCACTGTATAGTAGGCGTTATATATTGTTGAATCAGAAAGTGATTCAATAAGATACTGAGGATCCCATGGCAATCTTGAACCTAAACCATATGATCGACAGCAAGCATGCTCATGCAACCAGTCAATCGTCGCATCCAAATTTCTTCGAACCTAATGAAAAATAATTATTTAGAAATTAATTTGCATTTTACGATAATTAATCTACAGCTAGGTATTCTAAAAACAAACATTTGTTCAAAAATTTACATCTTCTGTATATGTATTCAGTTGAGCCAAAGCTTTTTTCGCTTCCTTCTTCCATTCTTCGTCACCATAATTTAAATACCTGCCAGGAATAAACAAATGAAAAAAAAGAAAAAAACTTATGTGTAAGACAGATTTTTAATTCAATAAACAACAAGAATAAAAATCGACATTATCGAGGGATGAATGATCAGATGATTTGCCACATAATTAATTTTTTTTATGAGAGAAAAAGAAAGAAATTCGTAAAAAAAAGTTGGTTCACACACTTTGATTCCTTTTTTTTTTTTTTTTTTTTGTATTATCTTGCTGAATGCTCTCATTATATTACAAAAGATATACTATTAATAAATTTACTAATGCTTCGAAACATATGTTAAATCATATCTGATTTTATGCATTAAAGAATTCCTTATTACATAATCTATTTTTTTTATTCTCGAGACATACCATTGATCACATAAAGCCACAACGCATTCATCACCAGAACGCGATACAACTTTCTTTTCGGGTTCAACAAACAATGTTGCCTCTCCGGATGTAATCAATTCCTCTCGAATTTCCTTCTTTATTTCTGCAGTTTTTTGTCCAGCGTATTTACCAGTCACCATCACCTAGAATCCCCAAATTCAACTTTTCTGAAAAACTAGATAATAACTCGATGTATTACAAACAAATTAACATGTTAAATACATACGCCATCATAAAATCCTTTCAGATACACTTCTTTCTTAGCTTCTGCTAATTTGTCTCGGTCATTTTGACTTTCAATCTTCATTTTTTGACAAAGATACACGGCAGCCATTTCTCCATATTCTGGTATCTTCAAAACTGGAATCTGAAAAAATTGTGCTCGACATGAGCTTTTGCACTCTTGGCAAATTCTAATTAAGAAAGACTGGAATTTAAAATTTCTATGAAATCATTTGTTTTACTATGGCAGAAAGTATGATTGTAAAGCGAATTAGCTACGAATCAATTTCCAGAAACATAAAGACAGTGCGTAATTACCGGCTCATATGGCAGCACCATTTCATCTTTTATACCAAATTTTTCTCGCAACGGCTTTTTCCTCTTCAAATCCATTAAAGCCGCATAATCATCCGGCGAATCAGACGGTACACTGGTCACAATACCGGTGCCTGTAAGCAGATATGGATATTTTTTAGCAAACAAAAAATCCATGCGTTCAAAATAAAAATCTTATAAACAATAAATGCACAGAGGAAGAAAATCATTATATGATAGCAATACCATTGGTATTACTATTATATTAAGATTGATCGTTATGAGGCTATAACTTACATTATTCTTTTTTCCCTTGAAACACGAAAATATAAATTAACCTTTGTCGTCCTTGATCGTAAGCATAGGTAATGAGTAGATACGATCATATTTCGTTAGAGGACTTTTTAATGCCAAACCAAGCAATTGTTTGCCCAATATCTAAAAATTCCAAAATTACCCGTAGAGTTAAAACATTCTTGAAAATATCATAACGAAAACTGTGCAAACAAAGAGTAGTGAAATTAATAATTGAAAAATGGGACCTTTTCAGCACCATCAACAAATCGTATTTTTCCATTTTCAGCAGTCATTTCCTGATAACTCATATTCCTTGCTGCCCTTTTTGTTGCTACAAAAACTTCAGTTTCTCTTTGGCCAGCATAAAAAGCACAATACCTTAAATAAAAATATATAATGAAAAGGCTGAAAACACTCGTGAAATATTACACTTCAAAATTAAGAGTTCTATTTCTACATTATTTCTACATTTCCGTAAATTTAAAAATACCGAAAACACTTAAAACACAAAGCAATTTAACCGATTATTCCTTCTTTAAATTTGATTACTTTGATGGGAATTATAATGCATACTCAATATCAGGATGAATAAAACAGTTCGTTTGTCCATACATTGTTTCAGGTCTCAATGTTGCAGCAACCAAAAAAACATTTTTCTCACTTTTTGCTAGGAACTCTGGTAATGGTTCAAGAATCTGAAATAATAATTTGAAAACAAATACTATAAAAAAGGAACTATTCTTGAAAATTAATTCTTAGACCTTCAATTTGATAAGTGTATACTCTTGAGGTCCAGCACCCTCTCCAGCCAATCGATCATGATCCATGCATGGTTGCCCATCACCTGGAGAATATATTGTATAACGCTTGCCAAAATCGATTTTTTTAGCTTCACGTAGTTTCCGAAATTGCCAGCAAACAAATGAATCATAGTAAGGATTGCGGTCAGTAGTGATAAAGGTACGTCGCCAATCAATCTAAATAAGTTATCTTCAAAACCAATTACGAATGTCGCTAAAAATCGCAATCAAAGCTATCTTCAAAACAATTAAGAATATCGCTAAAGATACGAACTGCACTAAACGAAGAACATAATTATAGAGCTTCATATATAGATCTTCAAAACCAAACCATACATCTATAAAATATCAATGATTTGAAAATTAAGGACCTTGAGACCCATTTTCTGAACATCACTAATGCAAAGTTGGGGGAAATAATCAAGCCAATGGCTTGCGTCTGTAAATTTGATGATTTCTGAATCATCTAAACCCAGCATTTTCATAATTTGCCATTGATATTTCGCTCCTCCAGTTTTTGCGACAGCTTTACTCTGGAAAGACGGGTAGTATACGACACAATGGCAACAGAAAGAGAAATTTCAAAAATTCGAAAACATAGTATTGTTGGTAAATAAAAACCTTTTTCCCTTTACTTTTATCTTTGATAATTTCCTCTATAACACTGTTCTCTTCGGTTGGCATTTTACTATCAATATCATCATCTGGAAAATTTGGTGGGTATCCGAATTCTTCTACTTCTCTCTTTAATTTATCCGCACAGACTTTGATTGGCATACCAGTGCAGTGTAAACCAAACGGAAACAGACAGCGTTTTCCCAACAGCCGTTGAAATCCTATCGCGAACTGAAATGATTTTAGTAGAAACATGATAAACTTTGCTAAAATAAAGGCATTTTTGATAAAAGTTCGAAGTATAGTACTATGTTACGGTATTTCTCAACAATTATGGTTATAAAATCTTAATTAAATAAAGTAAGGCTTACAAAGTATTAATTAAATAAGGTAAAGTCTGAATAAAACGAACTTCGGTTTTTGATATGGTGAAAGAATGTCCTAAATGAAGACGACCATTCATGTATGCATATGGTATGTTTGCCATATATTTGGGTTCAGATCTGAAATTTGTTTCTGTAACACAAGGACCTTACAGAACCATTTCAAAAAAAAAGGAAACTTGCAAACTGAAAAAAAGGAAAGGTGAAAACTACTGATAGTTCAGAAATATAATTACTTGTCACTGGAAGCATCCATTTCAAATACTTTCGCATCTGACCATAGCTTCTGAATCTTCGCTTCCATTTCCAAAAGTTCCGCTACTTTTTTTCTCTCTTTAACAGTCATCTTGGCAGTTAAATACTTTTTTCTCTGGCTGAAATCAACAAATATCAAGTAAAAAAAAAAAAAAAAAAGACGACAGTACAACATATAACATACTTTACGGTGATGTTATAATAAAATGTAATGACAAGAAATTTAGAATCTGAAATTTGATATAAATCTGGCAATCCAATAATTTTGCTCGCCTACAATTACATCCATGCCGAAATACTCCAAGTACAGTAAGACTAAAATTACATTAGAAAAATCTAAAGAACTATCAGAACATTGCTTATATTTAGTGACAAATATGATATATATGATGATACATTTCTCATCCAATATGTGTTAATTTTATTCATTACAGATCAAAATATCCTCATTAAAAACCTTTAAATATGTGCTAAATAAATCAGTTCAAACACTATTATGTAATGAAAACTTTTTAAAACTGAATAGGATTTGAATAGAGCTAATTAAAAATTTCCTCAATCATCACTTTTCTTTTTTACTTTATATGTTCGAAAACAAAAATAATGATCAAACTTTAGTTCATTTATTCTATTTTATCAAATTTGAATTAAATTGTTAGGTTAGGAGAGAAGATATGAGAGTGAGAATAATGCAAAAAAAAGAAAAAACTTGCACCAAAAATGGATGAGAGGAAAAATTCCTCATATATTAACAATTTATATTATTCTTTCTCTCAATCTATAGTAATCTTACTTATTCACAATTTATAATATCTTCTTTTCTGTCCTTTCAATCTTTGATTCATTAGCATTTGCTCATTAATTAGCGCATTCCCTCACTTTTCAAATTTTCAAAACTTCTACAACCTTTCCTTACCTATCTTATAAACCTATCTGATATGAAACCAAAGCGTTGCATTTCTGTCGCAAATGATGAAATGGGACTTTGTGAAATTTAAGATATTTTACGGATGGTACCGACCTGATAAAAGAACGTGGAATGGAGGCGTTTGTTACGCCAAATTGAGTTCTTACTTTCAACTTAATTTATTTAGAGTAAAACGTTAAATGACGTTAACTTACGAATAAAACGTTTAATTTGAATTTACTTTATTTAGATATCACCTTATGTGAAAAGAGAATGTTCTTTTTTTCTTATTTTGATTTTATTTGTCTACAGATTACGAGCGTGAACCATGTCAGAACGGAAAGCTAACTTTCATAGTGAATAAAATTTTTTCATTGTCGAATTTCTCATAGTATAAATTTATCTTTCCATCCTTCAAATAACAATTTTCTTAATTTTAATTTTCAATTAAAATTGTTGTTCCAAAAAAATTTTCATTGATAATGTATGCTTAAACAAACTGTATTTGCAGGAATCTTGGAATTGAAATGTTTAATTTTAACGAATTAAAAGTAGTGATTAAGTAATTAAAAAACACTTTACTTGAAAAATAATACTTCAAGTTTAATTTGATCATTTTTATGAATAAATTTAATTGCCTCCTTTTTTTTTTTTTTGATATATTTAGCTTTTAGCAAATGCAATTATAAATATTTTAATTCTAGCATATTTGCTAGCGTTCTAAAAACAAAGATATTAGTGGCTTATCAACTGATTTTGATATTTGATTGTTCTGTGGTTTTTTTCTTTTTATTTTTAAAGCAGTATGTTCTGAAATAAATGCAATAATTATAGAATTCTTTTGAAAGTGGAATAATTTAACTGGAATAATTTAAATAAATTAGACAAAACTATTTGTTATAATTGAAATCAGTCATTCTTATAAGCACAATTAATTCATTCAGTTTGATAATTTTCTTGTTTAAAGAGGTGAATTAAATTTGGACATTTGTTATTTTTTTATTTGAAACTATATTTCACCACCATTATTTTATCTGTTTTAAATTAAATTTTTAAATCATGATATCTTCAAATTTATAATATTTCATTAATGGAAAATTAGTATTTTTTTAATGAAAAATGTTATTTTATTTTTAACATTTTATGACTATTTTATACCTATCATTTTTATAAAATTATCCTTCTTCCATTAATTAATCAAACTAATCAGTTCCATCCTTCAATGTTTTGTGCTGTACTTTTTCTTGATAAAAAAATGTACAGCCTTTACTTCAATATTTGATGTGACTATTTTTAATTCTAATCAGTAAATCAGTCAGTTAATAATTGTTATTATTATTTTATCAATCAATAAATTGATAAGCTATTAAAATAATATTTCATTCATCCGAAAATATTATGCATTTTTTTTTCGAAATGATCTATTGATTAGTTACAGCAATAATTAAATTGCAGTTGTTTGAATAATTTTGAACAATGTTGAAAGTGAAACTGGAATTTTATACTATTGAAGGGTTAAATTGATTGAAATTTGATAGTATCAATGATAGCGATGAATGATTATTGCTTCGCTTAAGATTACAATAACTGATGAAGCAAATATTCAGTGATTGAATAAATTATATTGTTATCACTAATGCTTTTGATATTATCCAAAAATTATCATCGCGTTATCAGTGCTATCAATTTATTTATTTTGGCTTATCTAATTATAATTTCAATAGATTGCTTTCTTCATGCATTCTTCATACATTCTTAGCATTAATTCGCAACATATTTTAGCAAATGAAATTTATTACTTTTTGTAATTGTGATAATTTCACTTTTAATCATATCAGATTTCTCTATGGATCAAAAAATATCTTTATTGACTTCCATATTGACATCATTTAAAAAACATTTATTGCCATTTATCATATATCACTGTTAGTTTAAATTTTAACTTATCTTTGATAAATCTGAACTGTGTTATTATTGTTGATCAGTTATTGCAAATTTTGTGTCTTTGAAACAAAATATTTGAAATGCGAAACTAGATGTTTGAAATATATAAGAATAAAATTTTAATACATAAAGTTTAGATGATAGTGATCATTTTAGCGATATCCTTATCTACACCGAAGAAATGAATGAAGTTTAAAAGTTTATTCTATCAATTCATTATGCTTTGTTCATGTTGTTTATCTTTTGAACATTTCTCCATCTCAATCAAATAATTTAACTTCAAAACTTTTCCTTTCCTATTAAAAAAAAAAAAAAAAAAATTGTGCAAAAATCTGATTAAATTAAATTTAAAAATTGAACCATATCATATGAACCAATAGTTTAACAGTGCAATAATTAATATAATTAGGAAAATTTTACCTATCACTTTTTTTTGTCACCATTTTACATTTCTCATTTAATTACCATCATATGATGAGATGATATTTGTGATGAGAAGAAAGGTAAGCTATAAGCTAGTTAGAGCAATTGTTCAACAAAATTTGAACACAACAAAAAAAAGAGGAAGAAAAGATGAAATAATTAGAAATTCTTAATAAATCATTGCCTAATGATTCTTTCAACATTTTTTTCCATTTATTTGCATTCCAATAAATATGAAATAGGTATGAATATATACTCCTATATTCATCTTTTTTCTATTATTGAATGCATGTGTTATTAGTTTAAATGTAGGCATATTTTTTAAATCTTTAAAATATTTTTAATCAATGCTTTTTAGCAATTTCTGAATGACTGTGGCAATTATCAAAATGATGATGATGGTATTAAAAATTAGGAGGATAAATTGATTTAAATGAGATAATTAATTTTACTGTGAAAAATGATTTGAAAGTGTGTAAGGTCAGTTTTTAATTTCGTCTTACATATAAATAATAAAAATAAGAAGGATGAATATAAATGAAATGGATTGGTACATTTGAAGTAGTTATTGATTTAAATCTTTAAAATAAAATTGTCTGACTTATTATATTTAAATATAGAATAATATCATGAAATGTTCTATAGTATTTCATTTTTTCTTTTAAATATTTTTGTATTTTATTGAAATAAAAAAAAAAAAAATTGAAAATTTGAAGAATTCATATTAAAAAATAATTTTTCTTTTTTTACTGAATTATCAATTAAAAAAAAAAAAAAAATAATAAAATAAAAGCAATTGCAACAATGATAGCAATGGCAATTTTTCAGTTTAATTAGTTTTAGATTAATTAAATATGCTTAAAATACAATTTTAACTTTCCAAAAAAGTTTTTTCCAATTTCATTGTTAATACTACATTCTGCTATATTTATCTCATACAATTGATTACTTTGTAAGAATAACATTCTTGTAATTAATTACCATTATTTCATTTCATATGACAAATAAACATTATGACAATATTTAACTTTCATTTTCATTTTTAAAAGTAAAAGTTAACATGAATAATGTCATAAGGCTATATTATTTTTCTCCTCAAATTTATTTTTATCTTTCACAATTTATCTTTTCTAATTTCATTTTTCCTATCTCATTCTTCGTTTTTTCTTTCTCTTCATCTTTCTTTCTATTTGTTCAATTTATTCTCCTTTTTTTTGTTTTTTTTTCTTTTAATGCAATAACATTTTATTTAACAATTTTGCTAGCAATTTTCAAATTTGCAAATAAACAAAATGATTAATATTCTAATATTGCAATAGCAATTCAATATTTTATATCAAATTTTGTTAAAATTTCAAACAATAAAAAAAGAAATTTATTACATTTTCTACATTCATACAATTTATGTGAAAGTTTTTACATACATTAGTTTACGCTGTAAAATGTTGTAAAAAAAGAAAAAAAAAATAAGATGAAATGAAAGAAATGATAATATTTACTACACAACAAAATTTTACAGAATTTAAAGGAAAAAAAAAAAAAAAAAAAAACATCGTAATAAAAGCAATGTTAGCAAATTTAAATTTTAATCAATTTTAGCTATTGTCAAAATGTAAACATAAAGGACAAATAGACAAGTCGGAAATTGATAGATGATAAATGAGAACCATAAAATGCTATCAGAGAATTTCTTTTTTCGTTATTTCAACTTTTTCTATTTTCTCTTTTCCTTTCTTATCTTTCCTTCCTTCCTTTTTTCTTTTTTTTTTATTTTCATGCTAAAATAAAATATTGAAAAATTAAATTTTTATTACATTTATTGCATATTTAAATAGAAATAATTTATCATTGTTTAATAATTTTAGGAAAAAAAATACTATCGTTTTATCATTATGAAATGATAAATATTATCATTAAAAAAATATCTTTTTATTATCCTCTCTCTCTTCTCTCTCTCTCTGTCTTCTGAAATGATGTTTTGAAACAATAAATACTAATTTTCAGTACTTCTCAACTCACCTGATTGATTAATATTTGTCACAAAAAAGGAGAGATAATTGTGAATGATGATAAACAATATTTATTTGATCTAACCGAAATAATATTACTTAAATAATTAAATTTCAAATTTTTTTTAGCATATAAAAATCAATCCTTATTTGTTCAATTAAGCTAATTCAAAAAAAAAAATAGTAAATTAAAGAAATTATAAATTATTGGTTAAAAATTTTTTTTTTTCAATTGATATGGACGAAAAAAAAATGAAAAAAATAAAACGAGAAGAAACGAATTTAATAGCTTATTTATAAACTATTTAATTTTACCATCATTAACATTTCCATTAATGAGTAACTGATGTTTGACAATAAGAAATTAGTAAAATTGGTTTTTTTTTTTTTTTTAAAACGAACTAAAAATCTTTAATAAATCTTTTATTTCATTCAAAAAGTTTACACTAAATATATTTTTCACAAAATGTAAATTTTAGTACCAAATTAAATTCCATTTGTTATTTAATTTTTTTTTTATCAACACATTGATGATAAAATGATTAAATAAAAACTTTTGCATAAATTAGTAACGGATCGATTTCATTTCATTCTTTAACTAACAATAATGAAATCATTCATTAATTGTATTATTATATTTTTCCTTATTAATTATTTCATTAATTTATTCAATTTATAAAAATAATTGTTGAGTAATTTATTTCATTGTGGAAAATTTATCCTTTATAGTAGTTTTTGATTTTTTGTTTTCAAATTTATATTGCATGTTTAAAGTTAGTTTAAGAATTTTGATTGTTTAATTTCATCGATTATTAGTTAATGAAATATTTGATTACTTTTATTTGAGTACTTTCAATTTTTTTTTTTACAATAATTATGAATAAACAAGTGATGAAAGTAGAAAGTAGTGTAAATAAGACAATTAAGCAAATTTTTTATTGTGAAAAGCGATCAATAAGCTTTTTTAATTAATTAATTACATTGATTATTTGTAATCATTTCATTTATATCGATTATTATATTGATTAATTATAATCATTTCATTTATATCGATTATTATATTGATTAATTATAATCATTTCATTTATATCGATTATTATATTGATTAATTATAATCATTTCATTTATATCGATTATTATATTGATTAATTATAATCATTTCATTTATATCGATTATTATATTGATTAATTATAACATGAATTTGCCCAGTATTTTTTTTATTTTTTCACGAATTATTCGGCGCAAAAATATCGAATGCTCCCATATGACAATCAATTCATGCGATGCAAACAAATTCCTCCAAAATATTAGAGGAATTTTTAATAATTCATTTATTTTTTCATTTCGATTCGATGTTATAATTCATTTATCATCTTTTTGCTTTATTAAAATTTTGAAATTTGCATCGTTTTCCACTTGAAAAAATTCTAACTACAATCAGTAAGATGCATTAGTAAGTAATTTTGCATATTTCGAGATATTTAAGTATTATAAGATCATATCTAATAGAATTCTTTAATTTATGTATTATTTACGGTTTGATAAACACATATGCTTTTTTTTTTTTAGTTTTTTAGCTAACTTGTGCAAGCATTTATAACTCTTAAGATTGTTTTATACTTTACACTCTAATTTAGAATGAAAATTTGACAATTTTTAATTGATCTGATATTCATTTCTTTGTTTGATCAGATTTTCATTCCTCTGATTGCATATAATTAAGATTTAATTTTATTTATCATTCATTTTTGTTAAAACTAAGCGATCAAATTTGATTTGTTTGTTCTCATTTCCTTTCTTCGACATACAACTAAAATTGAAAGTTTAAAAAAAATGAATGAAACCAGAAAATTATAAAAAAATAATAAATTAGTAATGGTTAATACCATTATTTTGATTCTCTTAAATATTTGGTGATAGCTTACTAGAGAAAACTTAAATTTAGATTTGTTCTCTATTTTTTTTTCTTTTAATTAAAATTAAAACTTTAATTAAAACTCATAGAAATTTTCATTAAGATTTTTAAGCAAAGAAAAAGAAAAAAGCGCTGAAAAGAAAAATTTTGCAATGTAATTAATTTCATTCACATAAATTTTTCATTTCCTATTAAGTAATTCATCTAATTGTTCACAATAATTTCTCATTTCTAATTTAAATTTGTCAAAAATTGGAATCAATGTGAAACGATGGGAAAATAAAATTTAAAAAGAAAAAAAATTGAGATGTAATTGTAGTCTCTTCGTTTTTCTTTTTTTTTTTTTTGTCGAAGTTCCTTATCGAAAACTATTTTCTTAAATGTTTTTTTTTTTTTTGTCTTCCAGGTTTTAACTTTCTATTTTTCTTTAAAGGAATTACAAAATGTAAAAAAAAAAAAAAAAAAAAAAAAAAAAAAAAAAACGAGGTATTTTCATTTTTCATAGAAAATATTTCAATCAATAATATTAGTGATAGCAAAAATAACAATAATACCGATACCAAATAATGTCAGATAACAATAACGACAACAAACAACAAATAATAATAATAATATTGATAATAATAACAACAATAATAGTAATAATAATAGTGACAGTAACAATAATAACAACAATAGTAATAATAATAGTGACAGCAACAATAACAATAATAATAACAAACAATACTAAGTAGTGATAATGATGATAATGATAATAGAATAATAATAATAATAACAATTAATGACAATGACAGTATTGATGATGATTCAATGCATTGCTTACTATATGCATTTGTCAGAAAAACGAGAAATAATCATTTAAAATTTTTTATACCAATATTTTCATTCATTTCTAATTTTTTTTTTTTTTTTTAGCTAATTTCAAATAAATCGAAAAAAAGCGGAAAATGAAAAATTTTTCAAAGCAATAAAATGTGATTCCTTTTAAAAGGAACAATTATTTGATGTGTTTATTTGAAATTAGCATAAATAAAAATGAATGATCAATTATTAATATTCTTTTTGCAATCGTTCAAGCTTTTTCACATTCCTTTCCTTATCAGATAGCTTTATCTCCTTTTTCCTCTCTCCCTCTCTCTCTCTCTCTCTCCCTCTCTTTTTTTATTTTCATTCTTTTTCAAGAAAAAAAAAAAAGTGAAAAAAATTATGGAATAATAAAAGATAATTAGTTATGAATGCAATAACATTCCTAATATTATATTTATTTTTATTATAATTTTATGTGAAAAAAAAACCAAAAATGATTTTTTTTTCACAAAATTCTTTCCATTTAAGCAAGAAAAAAAAAAGATTGAAAGTTGTACTGTGATTAAAATGATTATCACTGATAATATCTGATAAAATGATTCATCAACTTTACGAAGTAAGAAAAAAAAAAGATTATTCCAATAATATTTTATTTATATTCTTTTTTTATTAATTCTATTCTAACATACATAATATTTAAAATATTTGTATTATCAATGAATTATCATTGTTGTTAGAGTATACCATTCTACTTATTTCAATTTTTATTACTATTTTATTACTAATTTTATTGCTATTAGTTAAAATAAAATATGAAAACAGGTCAATTATTAGTATAATTTTCAATTTTATTAATTAAAATTGATATTTGTTGTTGTGAAAGAAACATTAATTATAGGCTGTTGATATTTTTGTATAATAATTAGCTAATAAGCTAATAAAATGATAGTTTTATTCCTCTTTTTCAGCATAAAAGAGCAATTCCCTTCATTCTTTTTGTTGAATGAATAATTTTTAACTTCTAAATTCACAGCAAAACTTTTGAAAATATATTTTATAAATAAATTTATTCTCTCTCCCTTTCCCTCTCTCTCTCCCTCCCTCTCTCTATTTATGCTAACATCCCTTCTACTTTGATATTGCATCATTTTTCTTTTTTATCATTTCATTTTTTTTTTCACTTTCATTTTTTCATTTATTTTTCTCATATATGCATTTCTTTGTAAAAGAAATTTTTTTTTTTGCCAATTCTAATTTAATTAAATTTATAAATTTATTTCATTCTGAATTGTAATTGATGCAATTTTTATTTTATGATTTATTTTAATTAAATTACAAAGGAAAAAAAAATGAATCACTTAAATACTTAATTTAATTTCTTACAAGCACAGATTAACTTATCATACTAATACTTTAATCTCTTGCAATATTTCTTATTTATAATTTTGCAAAACAGTAATTACCATTCATTTTTGCATTTTTTTCACTAAAAAAAAAAAAAAAAAAACAATGAAACGAATTAAAAATAAAACAATAAATTAATTAATTTCATCCAATGATTAAATAATTAATTATATTATAAATTTTATTAGAAATAATACAATATAATTCAAATTATTCATTTATCAATTAATTCCATTTCATGTAAACAATTCATTTTCTTTTCTTATCAGATTATTTGTTGTATGATTATTTTGATATATAAAATGTAAATATCAGGGAAAAATTGAAATTATATAATACATTCGAGCATCAATCTAATTTATCATTAATTTACCTTCTGCAACAATTCAGAGAGTAATGGAAGTGAAATATTAAATTTATAAGAATTTGAAGAAAGTTAATATATTTGAATTGATTACTATCACTTATCAATTCATTTATCAATATGAATTCATATCATTACAATATGCATATTTAATATTATTTTAATTTGAAAACACTATTTAAATTTTTGAAATCATCGAATTAATCATTTATAATTTTGTTTTATCTTATCATGTATATATGTACATTTATATATATTTTTTAATTTTTTTTTTTTAACACAATTTTATATTTAACTTTACGCTTTGATAGTTAAAATAATTTTTTTGTTTTTCTTTAAAAAATTTAACTTAAGTTAGTATTAAAAAAAAATACTATCAACAATGATAACAATAATAACAAATACATTTTTTTTTCCAACGATTATATATTTTATTTATGGAAATATAAAAAGTTAACAGCTAGTTGCAAGCTAAGTATTAAATGATTGATGCATTTTGCTATTTACATTTTTTCATCCTTTATTTTTTAAATATTTTTATTTCTTACTTTTTAAAATAAATGCATTTTAGATTTTGTATTTACAAAAAAAAAAAAAAACTTGAATAAAGCATTAAAAATTAGTCAATTCAGTTTTTCAGTTTTTATCAAATCATTATTTATTTATTTTGCTGATATTTTTTAATAGTTATTTATTTATTTTTAAAAGTATATGTCAAAGAAGAATAAGTGAGAAGGATGAATTGCTGTGGAGAACAAATAGGAAAAAAAAAAATTAATTCACATTTTTCATAAATGGCAAAATATACTTTAAAAAAAAAAAAAAAAATAAAATTTACAAATTATAATTGTTCATTAATTAAAGATTTATTACTATTATTGTGATGAAAAATTATTAAAAATTTAATGAAAATTTTAAAATTGTTTTGATGATTGTAATAATATTTTTATCATTCATTTATGTGATAATTTAATATTAGGCAATTTTTTAAAAAAAAGAAAAAAATTTGTTTTTTTGCTAATATTTTAGAAAAACAAAATTTTTTACATTTTTATATTAATGACTTAGTATAATTCAAATTTCAGTATTTCATAAAATAATCATTTTTGCACCAAAAATGTTGGAAAGTTTTTTTTTTTTTTTCATTTTACACTTTCTTTTCTTTTTCCATTCAGTCTTTTTTTTCTTTTTTTTTTAATTTTAAAAAGTAAAATTAAATTAAATTAAATGGTGGGAAAAAAAATTTGCTAAATATGAATCGATTTTTTTTTTCCTTATTAAAAGAAAATGAAAAAAGAGTTAAAATAAGAAAACAATAAAAAAAAAGGAAAAAACGACTTAACAATATTTCATTTACAAAATATCCAAATGCAAACAAATTGATGAAATTTGGAAAGAATTTATTCTTAAATCCGTTTTTGATCATTTGCCTTTTTTTTTTTTTTTTTTTTTTGAATTTAAAATGAAAATGAAATTTATCAAGAAATAAATTGGATTCATTCGAATCGAAGAGAAGAAACAAAAAAAAAAGAAATTGTTGAAATAAGAGTACCCACAAATAGAATGCTATTTTCAATCAAAAACAATATGCCATCATCACATTTAACAAACATATTTTGAATTTAGACAAAAAAAAAAAAAATTGAAACGAAATGAAAAGAAAAGGAAGAAAAGAAAAAAATTAGAAAACAGTAATAAATGAAATTAAACAAATGAAAAATTTGAAAAATTCTTTTTTGCTTTCAATAAAGTTTTCAATTTGTTTTTTCTATTTTTTTTATTAAATATATATATATTAAAGGGAAAGAAAAAAAAAATTTTTTGTGTAATTTATCACAAATTATTTTTTCAAAAAATTTCATTAATAAATTTTTCATTTTTCAATTTTTTTTTTTAAATTATATACAACTACATTTCTCTTCCCCTCTAATGTATATAAAAATAGATAAAATTTTTTTTCCTACTATCATTCTCCCTCTCTCTTTTCTTCTCTCCCTCTCTCTCTCTTTCTCTCTCTCTTCCTTCTTATCTTTCAAAAAAAAAAAATTAAAATACTTTAATAAAATAAATATTATTTATGCAATTTGTTCATATTATATTAGCAAAAAAAAAAAGAAAAATTTTGTGTAATATATGATTTTTATCACAAATAATAATGCTTTAAACCATTTTTTTCATTTTTTTTTTTGTTTGATATTTACTAATTTGAATAAATTTTCAAATTCATATAAATTTATATTATATCTGACAATTACATATTTTAATTTAATAAGTTTATTTTAAAATTGTCATATGGTTGGTTGCTAATGGTTTATTTTGTTTTTGTAATTTTATCACTATAAAATATTTCATATTTCTTTTCATCTCAATATGATTTCACTTTTTTTTTAAGTGATTGATTTCATCTCTATTCCTTTTAATCTATTAAATATCAAAATTTAAATTTCTTTGAAATAACTTGTTTTAAATTTAAAATTTTCTTTCATAAACTATTGAATAGAGGAATGGGAAATTTTAGATTTATTGTTTTTCAAAAAATTTTTCCTAATCGATACGAAATATGTTTGCATATTTCGCTTAATTATTCTCAGTGGCATTTAACAGCAATGCATATTCTATCTATCATAAATATTGTTTACATTTTGATAAATATACCACAAAAATATAATCAAAATTTGATGGAATTAAAATTTTCCTTTTCTTTCCTTTTATTTTTTTAATTTTTTAAAATTTCATTTAGTGTATTTAGCAGTTGCTTTTGTAGATAGTATCTTTTGTAAATACTTCTAATTTTGTCATTGATAGAATAAATAATTTACTATAATATATTTCATATTAAAATTTGTTCGTTTATTTTGCATTTCAAAAAAAAAAGGAAAAATCGCAATTTATAAGTTAATATTATTATAGCAATTGACTAATGCTTTAATATTTTTTTTTTTTCAAGTTTAATAATTTAAATAATTTGTAATTTTATTTTTTGAAATAATTTGCAATAATAATAGTTCAATTTCATTTTTTAAATTGATTTAAAACAGATTTTTATTATAATTGGTTGATTTTTTTTTTTTTTTTTTCATTGCTATTTTTATCAACCATTATTGAAATGAATAGTCAATTAATTTCTTTTTTATTTGATTTCTTTACTATTTATGATTATATTATTCCAATTTGTTTTTTTTTTCATTCTACAAAATGTAATCGTTAAAGTTAAAAAAAAAAAGTTTTAATCATATTTCATTTCTTTATTAATAAAGATTATGTGATCGTATGTTTATGTTTGATGTTTTGTTTGTTTGATTAATTGAATAAATAGTTTCTATCTTATTTTTTATTTCTTCGATTTCTTTTTTTTAAAAATATTTTTTGTATCTTCTTAATTTCTAACAGTATTTATTTTTTACAGAAATTTTTAGTTTAACAATTTTGATTACATCACTTAAATTTATTATTAATCTTTTTTTCTTCTCTTTCCATTTTAAAATACTGTTGAAAGTTTTGAACATTTTGAAACATTGTGATGAAATGTTGAACTTTTCAATTTTATTTCAGCTAAATATGTACATACAAAAGTATAAGTAAACAATTTTTTTTCTTTGTTGTACTTTAAATATTTTTTTACTTTACAGTCATCAAAGATTTATTTTATTATTACACAATAAAATCATGAAATCACAATAAGCAGAATGTGCTTTTTCATATGCTTAAACTATTCATTCATTTAGTCATATGATCATGATTTATTATGCATTTCATATTTTCATAACTGTTACAACGACATTATCATAAAATCATTATTACCATCATCATCATCACCTTCATGTCATTGTTATCATCATCATCATCATGTCATTATTATTATCATCATCACCATCATTTTACTATTATCATCACCATTATGTTACTATTATCATCACCATCATGTTACTATTATCATCACCATCATGTCATTATTATCATCATCATCACCATCATGTCATTATTATCATCATCATCACCATCATGTTACTATTATCATCACCATCATGTCATTATTATCATCATCATCACCATCATGTTACTATTATCATCACCATCATGTCATTATTATCATCATCTTCATCACCATTAACCAATCATCAATCAATCATCCTCATCACCATCAACCAATCAATCATTCAATCAACCAATCAATCAATCATCATCATCATCACCTTCATGTCATTGTTATCATCATCATCATGTCATTATTATCATCATCATCATCACCATCATGTTATTATTATCATCATCACCATCATGTTATTATTATCATCATCTTCATCACCATTAACTAATCATCAATCAATCATCATCATCATCACCATCAACCAATCAATCAGTCAATTATCATCATCTTCATCATCATCGTCGTCATTATCACTAATGATCGCCATATTCAGCTAATTGAAAAAAAAAGTACATATTTTATTTATAATCTTATTTAATGCGAGAAATTATGCATGTTATTTGCGATTTAATTTCTTCAGGCAAGATTATCTGATGTTGTTGTTGTTAATTTAATAAAGCCTATGGTTACTTATTCAGATATCATTTAAAAAAAGTTTTTTTTTTTTTTTAAGCGAACTAAAATTCATTGCATTAATCGATGAGCAATTTATTCGAGGCATTGCTTTCGTTAGATTGTTTAGTCTTTCACCGTTATTTTTAAATTCTTTGCAATTTTGTCGGACGACAATTTTTCTGCTAATATACTTACTTACTTACTTACTTTTAAATCCATTTTACTACTATTCCCCTTTTCTTCATATATGATCAAATTAGCTTTATAAAGAAAGAAGAAAGAGAGAGAGAGAGGGGGGAAGAAACGGTGAGATAAAGAGAAAGAGAGAGAGGGAGGAAGAGGGGAGAGAGAAAACAAAAAAACTTCAAACTTCCATAATTGAGTATTGAATGTTCAAATTTAATTTTCTGATTTCAAATTATCATAAAAATAAGAAAAGAAAAGGAATCAGATTTTATGCGTGATTCATCATATCTTTTCAAGTATAATTGAACATTTAGCATTTAAAAGTGTAATAATACATCCCTGCAACCAATCTTTAGGAATAAAACTTATAAAAGCCTATACTTATAAACATAGCCTAACTGGCCTATATCAGCTAGGCTCCTTTTTTTTTTTTTTTCTATAGCAGACATTTCCTTGCCTTAGCATCACTGCAAACTTAACTTGTCTTTACTTGCATTATCCTCTATACAAATAACCCTCTATCCTATATAGTTAGACACGGGCAAAATTACCTTTATTAAAAATCTTATCAAAACCGGAAAGCATGGGAAGTAACAAGAAAATAGAACGGAGATAAAAAGGTATGATTAGAAATTAAATTTGTTCCATTCAAATTTCATCTCTCATCAAAAAATTATTAATTACTTTAAAAATATCATATTACAATAGAAATGATTATTGTGTATAATATTTACAAGTGTGAATTAGTAATACTAATAGTAATTGAATAATAAATTCCTTTTTTTTTTTCTTTATAATTAAATAGCTTTAAAAAAAAAGAGAAAAAATCATATATTCATTACTTATAGGACACGTTTTAAACGTTTTAAACGTGTTTTTTTGCAACAAAAATGGCAAATACTTTTATATTTTACGTAGATATTTTTTCATTACAATTATTGTAAGCTAACAAGGAGAATAATTAATTAGCAATAAGCAATGGAAAAATTGCACATGGATTGAAGAAATGATTTACTGAATTAGTTAAAAGTACTTTTATTAATTTAAAATGGTAATAGGAAATTAATCAAAAAATAAATAAATAAACAAAAACAACAATTTAATAATAATAGTAATAGTAATAATAATTTTCTCTTTTTTTAAAAAAAATAGCAAAAGTGCTAAATGATCCAATTTTAGAAATGAATAATTAGATAAAGAGAGAAAGAGAGAGAGAGAGAGAGAGAGCAAAGAGAGGGAGAGAGAAGAAGAGAAGAAAAAAAAAGAGGAGTAAATTATATTTCATTTGTTAAAAGGAAAAAGAAAGGATAGTAATTAGTGATAATGATTGAATGTCACAAGTTTTCTTTCATCGTCATTTGTCAGGTGCTAGCTACACTAGCTAAAAAGAAGCAGAAAAAAAGGAAAGACATGATCGATTGCTAAGAATGATAAGAGAGAGGGAGAGGAAGAGGGAAAGAGAAATTTCTTAATTTCGAGAGAGAGAGAGAGAGAGGGAGTTTTCTTAATTCATCCCGAGAGAGACAGAGAGATCCCTTAATTCACTCCGAGAGAGAGAGACTTCTTAATTAATTAATTTCATTCATATCATATTATTTCATTTCATTTCATTTCATTTCATTTCATTTCATTTCATTTCATTTCATTTCGTTTCATTTCATTTCATTCCTTCGTGCTAATTTACACAGAATGCATCAGATTCGTTTTTCCATTCTATCGCTAATGCAAGATGGAAGATAGCAGCTGCAAGTAAAATGCAAAAAGCTTACTTATACGATTTTAAGACTTTTAAATTGAATGTTAATCGGAAATTATTCTCTCTTCATTCATTTCACATTCTTAAAATTTTATTCATTCATATTTTATTCTAAAGATTTTAATAAAATTTATCCTTTCTACAAATATTTCATATGACATGCATATGTTAATAAATGAAATAATGGAACAAGAAATTGAAATGTATATATAATAATGAAATAATGTAATTGATAATAAAATAAGTAAGACTGTTAGGTTAATATGCTTTAATTTGTTTATTAATTATTGTCAACGTAAAGCATTGTTTATATTTTTCCTAAATAATATTGTATTCGTAATTTTAATTATTTAGTTTTTGAAGTTAGATTTTTTCTTTTAAGAATGTATTTCTATTCATATTAGCTATTGTTGCAAAAAGGACAAATTTTATTTTTATTATTTTTTTTTTTTAATTTCATTACTCATAATGAAAAGAATTAGTTAAGCATTTCATTTTTAAAGTAATATAAATACTTAATTAGCTTCTTGATTTGTTAAAATTATTTTTGCCTATATGTCATTGTTGTTTTCTTTTTTAGTGTCATTGTTGTTTTCTTTTTATGCATACTTTTAATTTGTTTCTCATAATAGTAAATGTTCTAATTTTTAGTTAAATTCATTTATAATACCCAAAATTGATGGACTTTTAATTTTCTTCTTTGTTAATTTTTTCACTTTTTTTTTCTTGCAATTATCTTCAATATTACTACAATTATTGATACCAAATCAATAAATCAATTTTAGTTATTAAAAAAAAAAGTAAGAAATGATAAATGAAATTTTTTAAAGTTTTAAAATATATTACTGTAATTTGAAAATGGAATGAAGAAATGATCACCTTTTAAAATAATATAATTTTTTTTTTGGTAATGACAGTCTCTGTGATCTTTATTCTTCCATTGCTCAATTTGTTACAAACTTTTTCAAGTGAAATGGGACATTTCTTTTCTTTTCTTTTTTTTTTAGGAATAAAACCATACGTGAAGGAAAACGAAGAAACAAATGGGAATATTTATTGATTTTTCAAATCGATCAATCAATCAATGTTTAAAAATCAATGAATATTTATAAAAGATAATTAGGCAGTTATCATCATTCATTTTATTAAGACTTTGTGGCAAAAGTTTGTAAAATGCGACGATTATTTGGCTATCGAAAATCGCATCAATCCTCCAATGATGGACAAAGTTCAACAGGTAAAATTGTCATTAATTAATTAATTTATTTATTTATTCTAAAATTTTATTTATTTGGTACATATCACATAAGAATGAATGAATGATTGAATTTTTTTTTTTTTTTTGGATAATTTAAAATAAATTTATGGAAAATTTTAAGCAGTAAAAAAAAAATTCATCATATTAATTATCATTAGATCTCATTATAAAAAAAAAAAAAAACATAATATACAAACTAGAGATTATTTCAAATCCAAAATTAAACAGCAAATTTTATGAATTTTTTTTTTTTTTTTTTTGATCTTTTAAATTTACTATTTTTTTTTTATTTTATGATAGATTAATAGGTATTTTATTGATTGTAGCCTACATACTTTCCATATTAGTGAATATTTCAAAAAAGAAAAAGAAAAAGAAAAAAAAAATGATGGAAAACTGTAGAGAAGAACCATTTAACCATTTATGAGAAATAATTAATTAATCAAAGTAACTTTTTCCTCTTAGTATGCCACGAAGGTACATTTTTCCTTTTTTTTTTTTTTTCATAAGTTATTTTCTGACTTTTTCTTCCTTTTGTTTCTGTGATTATATATATATATATATTTTTTTTTTAAATAAAAATTTTCAAAGTTCACTACATTTTCTTTTATGAAGAGATTCAAACTTATTATTAAAAAAAAAAAGAAATTATCATGCCATTTTATAATATTTCATTTATATAATCATCTATTTTATATTCTTAATACTTTACTTTATAATTTAACAATACTATAAGTAATACTTTACTTAATTTAACAAGACAAATAAAAAAAAACTTTTGAAAATGAATAGAAGACAAAAAAAAAACACAAAAGAAAAAATCAAAAAATAGAAATACAATATAGAAAAGATTATCCCTCTTAAAGTTATTCAAATTAGCTTTTATGATTTTTTTTTTTTTTGCTCTCTTCATAATTCTGTTAATGCTTCCAACATTTTACAACATAATTTCTCATCGATCTATTCATCCGTTCGCATTCATTCATTCATTCATTCATTCCATTTCATTCATTCATTCATTCATTCATTCCATTTCATTCATTCATTCATTCATTCATTCATTTCATTCATTCATTCATTCATTCATTCCATTCATTCATTCATTCATTCATTCATTCATTCATTCATTCATTCATTCATTCATTCATTCATTCATTCATTCATTCATTTCATTCATTCATTCATTCATTCATTCATTCATTCATTCATTTCATTCATTCATTCATTCCATTCATTCATTCATTTCATTCATTCATTCATTCATTCCATTTCATTCATTCATTCATTCATTCCATTTCATTCATTCATTCATTCCATTTCATTCATTCATTCATTCATTCTTTCATTCATTCATTCCGTTTCATTCACTCATTCACTTTCCATTCATTGATTGATTGATTCATTCATTCATTCATTTCCATTTTGTTCCATTCTTTCTTCAAAGGTCATTCTTCTTCTTTCCTTTCATTTCTTTCTATCCCATCATCATAGCTCAGTTCAATCAATTTCATTTCATTCATATTTTGTAAGAAACATAAATTGTGAATGTCTTTTTTGCAGCACCATTAAATGATGAACAGTTATTCGGGATCGATACGAGTAATAGTGAATCGAGTGATCTGGAACTATTGAATGAAGGATTATTACGTGGAAATAGTGGTTCAGTACAATTAATCAACAACAATAACAACAACGGCAATAACAACAACAGCAATAGCAACAACAATAACAATAACAACAACAACAACAATAATAATCGTGCTAGTGGCAGTCATCTTTCTAGGGTTTTTTATTTTATTCTCTTTTTTTTAATCCTATTTTTAAAATTTAAATAAGTCTTTCTCACTTTTCTTCTCCCTCTCCCTCTCTCGCTCTCTCTCTCTCTTTCTTTCCCTCTCCTTGTCGCTCCCTCTGTTTAAATAAATATTAGTAAAAGTAGAATAATTAGGATAAGATACTTAATCATTTCTTATTTATATTCAAATTATTATAATAGACCAAAACGATTGCTAATTATACTGTAACATACTGAGAATAAATGAATGACTGAATGAATAAACAATTATAATAATTAACCTTATGAATTAGTCATTCATTCATTCATTCATTCATTCATTCAGTCAGTCAGTCAGTCAGTCAGTCAGTCAGTCAGTCAGTCAGTTAGTCTGTTAATCTACCAAAATGAATGAATGGATAAAAGGAATTACAATTTGGTCCTGTTAGCAACAGATGGACTAATTCTAATCAATCTGTCGATAATTCCTTCTCTGTCCATCACTTCTTTCTTTCACTATTCCGCAATCAAGAACGGATCTTTCAGATTGATACACATTTTACATGTCTGTTTATGTATGTGTATGCATGTGTGTGTATGTGCATGTGTGTGCATGCATGTGTATGTGTTTGTATATATATATATGTGTGTGTGTGTATGTATGTTTGTATGTCATGTATTTCTATTTAGTTACTTTAACAGTAATTAGAGTTAGTGTTAAATTAAATATTCAAATATTATGAATTATTTAGAAAAAAAATCAACAAATTTTTTTTGAGTAAAATGATGTATTCATTGATAAAATCATTTTTGAAATTACTGAAATTGCATTCTTTTTTTTTTTTTTTTTTTTGAAAATTTTTTTTTTTTTTTTAATAATTAAAAAAAGCACTTTTTATGATGAGAGGAAAAAAAAAAGTTCATTTGATACTTCTCATTTTCTTCATTAGAAAATCAAATCTTTTACTTTTTATATTATTAATAAAATTTTTCATTATTATTTGAGTAGATACGTGAAATTTGTACGTGTATATATACGTGTACATATACGTGCTTACGCTTATTAGATGCAAATTATACATTTACGGCTAATAATAATTATTTGCAGGAAGCATTTTTCACATTTATTTTATGCAAAAATTTTTACGCTTCATTTGATTGCAAAAGAAGATTTGTTGAGTTAATAAATTTTAGATTTAGATTAAATTTTTGCATTTTATTGAAAAGTTAGATTTAATTTACAATCTCTTAAATTTAAATTCCAAAGAAAAAAAAAAAGAAAAGAAATAAAGAATGAAAATATTCAAAAAGATGTCTAAAGTTATTATTGATAATATAAAAAACATAATCTTTTTCTCGTTTTTTTTTTTAAACTAATTTAATATTTTTTATTTTTGCAATATCATAAATCTTCTCATCTTCATCTTTTCTGATATGATATGATATGATTTTCCGAAATAATTATAAATACTTAAAATTATTACATTTTTTTTTTTTTGTTTATTTAATTTATATGTAATGAACTACAGAAAATGATTAAAAAAAAGATTGTTAAAAAAAGATTGTATAAATGATTAAAAAAAAAAGAAAAAAAAACGAAATAAAATGAAAATATTTACAGCAACATCATCGAATCTCTCGAGCAAAACGTAACAAACGTGCGATGCGTTCCGGTGCTAATACGGTTGCAAATTTACGATCCAAACGATACCAAATGTTAAAAACTGAAGGAAACACTCAATTTCGTTTACATCCTACAATTCGAGCAAGACAAAATCAGGTATATTCTTTAATATAATTCGAGCAAGACAAAATCAGGTATATTCTTTAATATAATTCGAGCAAGACAAAATCAGGTATATTCCTTTATATCATTCGAGAATGACAAAATCAGGTATATTCCTTTATATCATTCGAGAATGACAAAATCAGGTATATTCCTTTATATCATTCGAGAATGACAAAATCAGGTATATTCTCTGATAATTAATAACCTGTTAATTTGCAGTAATTTAATTTAGTTTAATTATCATCTAAAATCAATTATGTTTTGAATGCAAAATTATGCAATGTTTATAAGAAATGTTATTTTGAATTCATAACAGCCGAAGGAAAGAGAGAGAGAGAGAGGAGAGAGAAAGAGAGAGAGAGAGAGGAGATATTAAGATGAATAAAGATAATTATAAAAACCATTAGAAGTACGACAATTATTAACCTCTTACTTACTATAATTTACTACTTCATATGCATTCGCATGAAGAATGACCTTAACCTTGGTGACATCATACAATGTACTAAAGAAAATTAATATAAATGGATGAAATATGAATAATATTAATTTGAGTATTTCTTATTTCCTCTATCATTTTCTTTATATTTTTTTCATTTTATCAAATTTTAGATATTTTAGTCTAATATTAATTAATAATTATTCATTAAAATTTAGCAATAATTTCCGACATTAAATCAACAAAAATAATTGAATGAATGAACGAATAAATATTCATTAAAATATTTTAAGCAAAAAAAAAAAAAAAAAGAGAGAAAAAGAAAACTAATTAATATTTTGCATATATTAAACTTTTAGCTTTTGCAATGAAAAAAAAGAAAAAGTTAATTATAATTGCTATCATTTGTACTATGTTTTAATCATTCTATTATATTAATTATTTAAAAAATATTAATAACTGAAAAGATTTCTTTTTTTTTTTTTGCAATATTCCATTAGTTGAAACCTTTTTAAGTTTTGATATATTAAAATTGCAAATTTTGTTTGATATATCGTTTTTTAATTTGCTTCATTTTTATTAATCAAAATTTGCACAATTTTCCACACAAAAATAATTTACCAATGCAATTAATAATAATTATAATATTACAAATATAATTAATAATTAATTCTATCATACATTAATATACTTTTTTATGAAGCGTATTAATTTCATATTTGATATTACGTCATATTACGTCATTCCGTCATATTACGTCACTTGATGACGATGACGTAATGGGTGTCAATGAAAGAAATTGACTAATTCACTTCAAATCTTTTCTTTTTCTTTTTCTTTTTTTGATTTTTAATAACTTAAATTAAATACTTCCTTCTTTCATACTTTCAACAATATTTTTTTAAATTTAATACTTCTTTAATCAAAATTTCAAATTTATTTTTTTTCAATGATAATTTCATAATTTTATCTTTCTTTTTCTTTTCTTTCCCTCTCTCTCCCTCTCTCTCTCTCCTCATCTTTTTTTCATTATTCCAATCAAAAATTTATGCTATAAATTTTTTAAATATACCAAAAAAAAATTTCTAAAGTTAATTGTTTTTATTATTTGTTAAATTTCATTAAACTTTTCAACAAATCATTCAATAATTTATTTTATTAAATGTAAAAAAAAAATGTTTTATAGCTAAATATTTCTTTAATAAAAATTGCTTTTTTCGAAAAAAAAAAAAAGAAAAGAAAAAGAAAAAATGAAAATTACTTACCATAATTTTATTGTTAGTATTTTAGAAAGGAAGGAATTAAATTTCAGCTATTTTCTCGGCTATTTTAGCATAGAAAATTATTAGCCAAAAAAAAAAGAAAAAAAGAGAAAGAAAGAAATGAAAAAATAGTATTAGCTTTGGCTATCAAATTTTCATTATTTAATTCTTTTCCGATTAAACTGGCAGAAATTGAAAGAACCTATCAGAAATGATCACAAACAGGTTTCAAACTCTTTTTTTTTTTTCTTTATTGAAGTAGATGAAACTTAACACTTTCTTTCTTTCATCCAAATTTTATCAGAATTATTAATTTTTAAAATTATTTAAAAATTATTCAAAATTATTTTTAAAAAAACCATTAAAAAAAACTATGAATTTCAATCTTTTATTTGAAATAATTATTAAAAAAAACTTATGAATTTTAATCTTTTAGCTTTATTATAGTCACAAATTTAATATTCAATTTTTTTTTTTTTTTTTTTATTCTCCAATTGGCTGTTTGTGCTATTAGCAATTTGAATAATTTATTTAATTGCTATATCTTTTTTTTTATTCTTTTTTACTGCATCAATTAAGGAAGAGTTTAAAAATTAATCAAAAAATGCAAAAAAAAGAGTGAAATGTTTTGGGTTGCATGCATTTTGCAATAAAAGAAATGCAAAAATGCATGCATGCAATGAAAAGGAAATATTAAAAATATTATTATTATTATCATTGTTATTATTATTATTATTTATTACTACTATTATTTATTGTTTATTATTATTAATTATTATTGTATTATTGTATTGTTTATCATATTGTTAAACAAAACTATTACTTATTATCTTTAAATTAATTAATTTAAATTAATTAAATTATATGGTTGATTTTTCCAGATAAATTATTCCAGACAGTAACACAAATCATTCAGTTCTACAATAATTCGAGAGCTTATATTTTTATTATTTTCAATTTAACTCATGAAAAATTCATAAATATTAAAACCACCTGTCTTTTTTTTTCGTCTTTTCAAAAAAAAAAAAATTATTAGTAATAAGAATATATAATGATGGATACAATGCATATAATAAGTTAATAATTAATTTACTATTGAATAGAGCAATGCAAAAAGTTAATTACGACTAGTTAGAAATGAAAAAAAAAAGTTAGAAAATAATTTTAATTAGTCACAAAAATGAATTTAATAAGCAATTGCTAATGTATATACCATCAAATCATTTCTTATAATTATTTTGATAGCTTTTTTCTTTTTCATACGACAAATTTATTTCTTTTCAAATACGATAGTTGTTTGTGTTTATTAGCTTTTAATAAATAATTATAGTATTTCTTCTTCTCAAATTTATAATTTTTTTTAATTCCTAAAATCAAACATTTTTTTCTATCACAAAAAAAAAAAAAATTGGAGGGAATGTTTAAAAAATAAAATAGTGCAGTAGATAGATTGAATATTTAGGAGGTTGATCGATTAATTATATAAAAGATATTTGAGTTGATATTACTCATTTATAAAATTTTTTCTTTCTTACCATTAACTTTTCATATTTTTAGATTAAATTTATTCTTAAGCTTAAAATTTGACAATTTTTATCTTACTGATTGCATATTTTAAATTTAAATTTTGATATTTCTTAAAATGATTGCTAATATTAATTTTCAAATTATTGCAACTGCTAACTTATGATAATAATATAATTAATTACATTTTGAGATTTTTGTTAATAAATTATAAAAAGTATTAGTCATCTGATTATTTTTAAAAATAATATCACATCATTTAGTGATAATTTTTTCAAAATTTTGAATAATTTTTGCATTATCATTTCTCTTTTCATGCACAGAAATTTTATTTATTAAACGTTTAACTTATTTAATTAATATTAAATTATTTAATTTAACATTTTTTGATTTCAATTTCTTTCACCTGAATTAATCTTGCAAATATTTATAAGTGAAAATAAATTTTTACATTCATTCCATTTTTATTTTCTTTTATTACTACTACTTAACAATTTTTGTAACTATTTGTTATCCACCTGAAATAAATGGATTTTCTATAATTTTGGGATATTTTTAAATCAGAATTGGTTTTTCCTAATAAATTCTTCCAAATTATTTAGTGTTAGAATAATTTGTATGCTTCTATTTTGATTATTTTTAATTTAACTTATGAAAAACTCATCAATGTAAAAACCACCTGCCTACTTCTTTTTGACCTTTCAAAAAATACCTTTTGAAAAAAAAAAAAAAAATGATTTCTTTCTTAATATTTCTTTTTGGAGGTCATCAATGTCTAATCATCCTCTCTTCACTTCACTTTACCTGTCTTGCATATGTCCTTGTAATATTATTGCTCCCATTCTTATCTCTTCAATTTCAATTTTTAAATTTTTGATTTTTTTGGCGGTTAATCCATTTTTGTTTTAAAATTGTTATTGGAACCAGTTTTGGTTCATTTGGCGGAAGGTGGAAAAATAGAAAAGAGAGAATTTTGCGCATTATTTATTTATCGAAATCTCTGCATGAGCTATAAATTGAAATTTATTACTCATTGATTCAATTCAGTTTGTCACATTGGCACTAATTGCTTATTTGATATGCTTTGATTGAAAATTCTAAAAATGATTTCATTTTATTTGTTTAATTTTAATTGCACTTTCAAAAGTTTTTCAAAAGTATATTTTTTCAATTTGCAAATTTTCTTTAAAATTGTTGTATTTGAACAGAAATATGAAATTTTAGAGTACAAATTGTGAGCAATTTAAAATTCAAATTCAATTTTTTTTTTCAAAATTTTTTAAAATTTCTTTTCATTTAGTACTTCATAAGAGATCGATAATTTTCTCTTAAACAAAGATTTGGAAAGCTATTGAAATTTTTTTTTTTTTTTTTCAATACTGCAATAGCATTTTAATATTCCATTCACTTCCACTATTGTAGTAGCATTTTAATATTCCATTCACTTCCACTATTGTAGTAGCATTTTAATATTCCATTCACTTCCACTATTGTAGTAGCATTTTAACATTCCATTCACTTCCACTATTGTAGTAGCATTTTAATATTCCATTCACTTCGACTATTGTAGTAACATTTTAACATTCCATTCACTTCCACTATTGTAGTAGCATTTTAATATTCCATTCACTTCCACTATTGTAGTAACATTTTAACATTCCATTCACTTCCACTATTGTAGTAACATTTTAACATTCCATTCACTTCCACTATTGTAGTAGCATTTTAATATTCCATTCACTTCCACTATTGTAGTAGCATTTTAACATTCCATTCACTTCCACTATTGTAGTAGCATTTTAGCATTCTAAGCATTTCCGTCCTTGTAGTGGCACTTTAAAATTCCAGTTCTTTCTACTGCACTTCTACTATTGTAGTAGCATTTTAACATTCCAAACATTTTCGCTCCTGTAGTGGTATTTCAAGATTACAAACAATCCCGCTATTGTAGTAACACTTCCATTATTGTAGTAGCATTTTAACATCCTCTAGCTATTGTCACAGTATTTTGCCAGTTTCATTCCTTGGAGATTATTGTTCATAAAAAAAGCAAAAAAAAAAAATTTGAATTAGTATAAAAAATAGATTATATTTAGTTTATTTCAAAAATTTGATCTTTTCATTTATTGATCAATTAGATCAGATCGATTACAATTAGATATTATTGAGAAAAGTGATGTCGTTAATTTACTTTTCTCACTTTAACGAATTAAATATTTCATTTTCAGTAAGCTACAGAAATTGAATTTGCAAGAAATACACATAAAAACTGCTTGGCAAAGAGAGACAAAGAGAGAGAGAGAGAGAGAAAATAAATTATCCTTACTTACTTTTATAATACTTACTTAAATTACTTCCAAATAAAGTTTTTTGATACGAAAATTTTTAACATATTTCGATAAAATTTTACTATATTTCTCAAATAATAAGTTTAATATCAAAAAAAAAAAATTTTTTTTCAATAAAAATTTAAAAATAATATATTCTTTTATCTTGTTAAACTTTCTGAAATATTCATGAACATCTTATATGATAAAATACACCTGTAATTCTTATAAAATTTTTAAATAAACAAAAAAAAAAAATTCATGAAAGAATTATTTTGACGAATGATATCTCTGATGAATAACTCTGACGAATTTAATTATTTATTCTTTCAAAAAATATTTAAAAATTTGTTTATTTCATATCGTTTTATTATTTATATCAATTTTCAAATGTTTTTTTTTTGAAAAAGTTATATGGAATGAATGGAATATAAAAAAAATTTTTCATCCTATCATTCCTGATTATATCTTTTTCAAATTTTAAATTTTGTATGTGTACTTCCTTGTTCTGTGTGTATGTGTGTATGTCTGTACATCTTTACACCTGTCTGCCGGTGTGTATGTGTTTAATTCTGGATCCGTATCGCCGCTATGTGTATCCGATATATGTATTTATTGTCGTGAAACTTTGTAATTTCAACAATTGTCACCAAATGTCAACCTTTTTGTCCTCAAAAATATGTCTGTCAATCATATGATTTACAAGTAATACAATAATTTTTCAATAGTAATTGTTGTAACTTTTCAGAAATGATAATATTTGAATCATTTTTAGCAATCATAATTGATAACTTATGCAATTCTTGTCAATACTGATAAGTGAAAATGTGTCATACACTTGTTGAAAAGGTGACAATCAATTTAAAAGATTGCAAAGCTTTTCAAATTTTTCTACCCTTCATTTATTGATGTAGTTAGGTATGCTAAACATTTAAAAAATCTAACATTTTTTGTTTTTTTTTTTAAAGCTTGTTTTGATAATTACTAAATATTTTGATATTTTCTGTTAAAGTTTAACTGATAATAAGTCTTCTAATATCTCAATATTTTTTATATAATTATTGATTAATTTAAATTTTTTGATCCAATTTAACTGGTAATAAATTTTAAAATTTTAATATTTTTATTATCATAAATAGATTTGAAATTTCTGATAGAGATACTAAGTTACTAACTAGTCTTTGCATTTCTCATTCTAATCAGTTTATTTTATTTATTTTTTTTTAAAGTATTTTATCATTTTCTGAATCTGATTATTCATCTGAGTAGCTTTTTAAACTATTTTATCATTTTGAATTTCATAAAAGTTTTCTTTCAACATTTAGCTAAAATCTCGATAATGATAGTAAGATTATTCCTTCATTTTAGCTAAAATTAGTAGTTATATAAAAATTTCTTTCCCACATTTTAGTAATAGGAAATTTAATAATTCCTTTTTCATATTTTAGTAAACTAATAGATATTTCTCATATTATTTTAAATTATCTTCAATTTTTCGTATTTTTTCATGGAAAAAAAATGAATTTTGTAATTTGATTTTATCATAAAAATAAATATAATAGCCCAATTAATAATTTATCAAAAATTGAAGAATCAATTAGGGAATATAACAGTCTGTGTATCACTCATTAAATTGATGCAATTAGTTAATCTTGCAATTTCATTAGAAAATTTTGAATTCATTAGAAATGACATTAGGTGATGTTAATTAATTATAAATTATTATTCATTTTACAATTTATCAACCATATCGGATGAAAATAGTCGTAATAAATCGTTCAACTGCATGCATTGCACGCCTTGCATGCAATGCACGCAATATAATGATGACTGTAGTTCAATATTGCATTAAAAGAGCAAATAATGAATGAGTAAAAATTAATTATCTTTTCGACATTCTTTGTTAGTATATTTATGTTTGAATAAAAAGTCATAAAATTTTGTTTTTTTCAAAAAAAAAAGAAAAAAAAAAAACGAAAAAATTATTTTTTGAGAAAAAGAAAGAAAAAAGTTATTTCTTATTGAATTTTTAAAGGAGAAAAGGGAGTGAAAAGAATGGAATAGTAAAAATTTATTTATTTTATAAATAAATAAAATTCTTTTATTGTCACATTGTTAAATTGTCATCCTAAAATGAATAAATAAAGAGTACCATCAGCTGATAACATTTCATTCTCTATTCTTTCACTTTTTTTTTATAAAATATATTTCAAAGCAAAAGAAAAATTAACTTTTCTCAATCGATGAAAAAAATATTTTTTATTCCTTCTCTCTTCCATTTTTTCTTTCTTTTACTTAAGAAATTTTGCATTTTTCAAATGAATGCTTTACACACATACACACATACATACATACACACACATACACACATACATACATGCACACACATACACACATACATACATTCACATACACACATACATAATTTGCACTTCCATAACAGTTTGTTCATTAATTTTTTGTCATTTTTTAACTAATCTATTATGAATAAAATGACAAATTACATAGATATTTCTTTATTAATAATTTTATATATGAAATATAACTGATTGATCGTTCTAAAAAAGGAAAAAAAAAAATTGAAATTCTATAAAATGGATGGATGTATATTTGATGTCCCATGTTGTCCCCAATTAAAAAAGCATTTTCTTTTCAATAATTGTACTCTCCGTCTTATCATATTCTCTTTCTTTTTTTCCCTTCTTCCTCTCTCCCTCTCTCTCTCTCTCTCATTTTTTCTCTCTTAATTTTTGCTTTTTTTTTTTAATTTGTGCTTTTAAAATGTCTATCTTTATTTTTATCTCTTATATCTAATGATAACCCTATTGATAATTTTGATAATTTACAAAAATCATACTTATCTCTTCTATCCATCTTATTCAAATCGATGATCATTTTTTTTTTCTTTTTAATTAAATAACGAGAAAGAAAATGATAAAATAGAAAAACGATAAAATAATTTGTTAAAAATATGTCTTTGTTTTGTATGTATGTATTGTGTGTGTTTATATTGAAAAAAATAAAAATGGAAAATTTAAATTTTCAATTAGTTCTCGTTTATATTTAACAAAATAATGGAAAAAGAAATTAAAATAATAAAAGAAAAAACAATAATAGCAATGTAAATTTATAATTTTTGTCATATTTACTATATCTGAACAGTTTTTAATGAAATTTCTTCCATATATTCCATTAAAAAAAAATATTTAATTCAACTTGGATTTTTTTAAATTTCATTTTTTTACCTAATTTCATCAAAATATTCGCCCATAGCTTATAATCATTCTTCCATTCGATTATTCTATCTATAGCTCTTTTCATCAGATTATTCATCTTTAGCTTAGCAAAGAAAAAAAAAAAAAGAAAGGGATGGAAAGATTTATTTTATTATTAATTCATTTATCCGAAATTTCAACTGTAAAATTTACCTAAAATACAATAAGACTTATTTCAAAAAGCGATGAAAATTGATCAAAATTTAAAAGAATTCATAGTGCATTTATAAACCATAAAATAAGTTATAATAACTATTTTAACAAATAAATTTATTAAAATAGAAAGTTTAACCTTTTTACATGTAAAATTTCTATGACAGGCAGGTTACTTTCAAAGTTCCTCCTCTCTACCGTTCATTCATTTAATTGTTGTTACCCGGTGGTGACAAAGGTTCAATGATTTTGGGTTCACTTCATTCTTTCTTCATTGTCATTTCTACTTTTGTCATCATCCTCAGCATTAACCTCTCTTCGTCGATCATTAACCTTCCATTCTAATTCTATCAACTTTCTTTTATTCCTCATTTCACTTCAATTGTTAATTTATTCCATCTTCACTTCAACATCTGCTTAAAATAACTCTCTCTCTCTCTCTCCCTCCCTCTCCCTTTCTCTTCTATTCCTCCTTTCCTCTTTTCAATCATTATTCATCTCTCCATTATTTCATGTCATATTTGTCATCAAGCTTATCTTCACTAAATTATATCCCTCTTATATGTTAGCTTCTTTATTTACCTGATGAGCAATAGCTCATTTACCTCATTTAACAATCTCACTTATTCTTTTTTTCTTTTTTCAAAATTATATTGATTAAATTTGGTTGCTACAAACTACTAACAAGGTAAAGAAAGATATATATCAATTCAATCTGTTACTTAGTTACCGCATTACGACAACATTTCACATTTCCAACTAAATTCTTTTTCTTTCTTTTTTTGTTAGACTTAACTGAATCGATCATTATGCTTATTTATTGTTCTCTTCATTTAACAAAATAAAACTTTACAAATATTTGTTTATTTAATATTTTAAAAAGGAAAACAACAACAACAAAAAAAAGAGCAAAAAGATTTTGATTAGTTATTTTGATTATTTCTTCCAGGTTTTATATTCATATAAATTATCGCATCGACTATATACGTATATTCCGGATTTTCAACATTTTCATCCTCTTTTTTTTTGCTGCCTTTTGAAAATTTTCAATTGCATATTTATATTTACTGACATAATTTTTGAATTTCAATTATATTATCGACAAATGGAAAAAGGGCAAACAACAATATTCTTCACTGTAATTCGTTACATCCATTTTCGGTCATTTCATTGAAATATTTTAAAAAAAGAAAAGAAAAAAAAAAAGAAGAACTCATCAACTACTATCTTCTTTTTTTCTTCTCTCCCTCTCTCTCTCTCTCCCTCTCTCCCTCTCCATTTCTTTTCCTTAACACATCAAAATTGTCCATCAAAAAAATTTGACAAATGGCTTGTACTTTACAATCACTACGAATTGGCCGTACATTTGACTGTGATTACCCGCAAAATGAAAAAGCACTAGCGGATGATACAAGCCAATCAGCAATACCTGTAATTGGACAGGTGGATGAATTAAAGATTACACCTGAAGCAGTATGCTCGACGAAAAGTATCATGTTAACTTATAAATTTTACAAATATCGTGATAAATTGATGAGTCTAATCGATGGTTCAAGAGGACAATACAGGGTATGTATTCATTCATTCATTATCATATTATCATATCAATCATTATCATCATTATCTATCATTATTTGTTTACAAACAGTTCTTATCAAAAATTTTTTTTTCTCTTTCAAATGAACTATGTCATATTTGTAAGTAATTCTTTTTTCTTTTTTATTCTTATCCTTTCATTTTAGTTTTCGAATTAATAAATATTAAAAAGAAAAAAAAAATAATTTTATAAATGTAAGTGCTAATATGTATAATTAATTGTGTTCTTTTACTTATTTATTTGTTTTTAATTTGATATTTTTATAATTAAAGCTTGCTAATTAGCTACTGATTATTAGCTTAGGAATTAAATTTTTTTTTTTTTATTGAACATTTTTTTTTCTTCCATTTCTTAATATTACATCAATTTACAAGTTAAAGTATCATTTTTAACTGAGCATAATATAAGATAGACAAATATTGATTGTAGTTTTTTTTAATAAAATTTAAATTTGTTCATAATTGATATTGAAAGGGTTTAAAAGACATTCGATTCAAAAAAGCACAAAGCACTCATTTTTCTTTTTTTTTTTTTTTTGGTTAAATGTTTGCTTTTTATTCGTTCAATAAATTCGTTACATTTTATTTAACTTAAATTTTCTTTTTCAATGTTCAATTTTCCTTCCTTTTTTTTCTTTTTCATCCTTTAATTGTTAGAATTAAATGAAATAGAAAATTTATGAAATTTTAATAGTTTTTATATTATCATTCAATCAGATTTTATTGTTTTTTTTTTTCTTTCTTTCTTGACTAAAATCGAAACTCAATTATTTATTCTTCTTGCAATATATTCTCTTAATAACTAATTTAATTGCTATTCTATTGATAATTCAATAGTTCAATAACTGATATTCTAAAGATATTGATAACTCATTTAATTTGATAATTCAATAACTGATATTCTAATGATATTGATAACTCATTTAATTTGATAATCCAATAACTGATATTCTAATGCTACTGATAACTCGTTTAATTCTATTGACAATTCATCCATTAATTTTATTCCGATATATTTTATTTTCATCTTTGTTGTGACTTTTCTTTTTTAATTACTACTAACTTCATATTTTTCCTTTTTTTTAAAAACGTAATATTCAGTTTGTTTGTTTTTTTCCTTAGCAAAATTTAAATTTTTTGTTAATTTGCAACATTTGCAATAACTTTTTCATGCATATAAAATTGTATACTTTTTTATGTAATTTGCAAAGTTTATTTTGAATTTAAAACTTCAAATTGATTCCCAACTTTTATCCATAATTGATTATTAATTATTGATGATATTAGATTATAAAAAATTAATTTGATTAATTTATATATTTTTTTCCTATCATACTTTACTTTACTATAATTCATTTAATTTACTTAACTGTTTATCCATTCTAGCATAATATACAAATAGCAAAGATAATTTTGAATGATAATTTAATGATAATTTTTTTAATTACTGCTTTAATAGTAGAAGTTTTCCATTTTTTTTTTTCATCTATTCAATTGCTATAATCATAATAATCAATGTAATTATTAAATAATTCATTTTATTCATTCAAAAATTCTCTTTTTATAAGTTCGTAATTTTAATTAAAATTTTAAACTTTAAATAAATAAATGAAATTTAAAATGGAACGAAATCAAAAATATGACCATCTACGATAGCAAAATGACCAATCTCTTTGATTACTGGTTGACATAGTTGATCATGATGATAGTGACGATGATGACGATGACGATGACCTTGAGGACTTTTGATCCTTTAGCTACGGTACCCTTTAGCATCTGTGTCCATTTAAATCTTTTTGCTATATTTTGTATGTGATGTATGTGACGACGACAATAATATCTAATGATATATGTGAAAAGTGAAAAGTAATAAATCAGATGTGCCATCTGTCCAATTTATTATTTTCCTGTTTACTACACTTTCTTGGCTATTCATTTTCGAGATTTTATGCCTAGTTTAATCATATATATCACAAGTATAAATTTATTTGTAAAAATTTTTTTCAAATTACTTTTATTTTACAAATTAAGTATTAATGAAGCATTTATAATTTATAATATTCATTTTGAATAAAACATTTTACATTATCCATTGCTCATTTATTTTTATTGCATATTGATTATTTTATTGTTTAATGTTCCAACTATTTAATAATTGATTATTAATTAAAAAAAAAAAGAAAAATTTTCTACATTTATTAATAATGACATTCAGATCTCTTATCTATCTAATTTTGTGTATTCTAAAGAAATACTTTTAGATTTTATGATAATTTCAAATTTTTTAATAAAAAATTGAGCAAATTCCTTACGCTCTAATAAAATATAATAGATAAGATAGATAAAATGGGGATAAATTTGAATATCTCATTTAAAAAAGATTTTACGATTAAATTAATTAATGGTATTTAATTATTTCATATATATATAAATGAATGTTTATATTAAATCATAAACATTTATTGCTGAAAATTATAAATTTTCTTCAATCAGTAATTATTAGTACAACTAACTATTTGAAATAATGATTGATGACAATTTAATTTTGTTAAAGCAAAATTATAATCTTACAATTGGATATAAAATTTTCATTTTCATATTTTACTTTATTTCATTTTTTTTTTATTTCTTTCTTTTTTTCTTAAATTATTTTTTCCTATTTTTTTGTTTAAAAAAAAAAAAAATTTAACATTCCCAAAATATTCATGTTTATTTTTTATTTTATAAAATTAACTGTATTGTTTTTTTTTTTTTTGTCCGAAAAAAATATGAAAAGAATAAACCTTTTGAAGATAAACTTTTATGTATGACTGATTTTAGACTGCATTTTTACTTTCTTTTTTTTTTTTTTGTTTTATTTTTTAAATTATTTTATCTTCCTGATTTTTCATCAATGTTTCCTCTCAACATTTGCTAAAATATTGATAGCAGCCAATCGATAATAATAATTTTAGATAAACTTAAAAGTTAAATTAAAATCTCTTTCTCATATTTTAATAAAATAATAAATATTTGTGATCAGTTTTTTTTTTTTCATATTGTTTTTAAAGAAAAAGAAATGATTTTTGTAATTTGATTTTATTCTAAAAATGATTTCTCCAATTGAATTTCTTTTTTTTTTAAATTCTAATAGAGAATTTATTTTATTTTTTTTTTAAAATCATCTAATTAATTATGATACTATTGCAATGTATAGTAATCTTTAATGCTATTGTTACAGTCCACGCAGAGAGTTAATTTTAAGATTTGAAAGTTTAAAGATAAAAATTGATAACTTTTTTAAATTCTGGTATTCCAATCAAAGTGTTATCTGTAAAATGATTAAATAAATTTGTAAATAAATCAGATAAGATTTAATATTTTCATTTATAAACTCTGATAATATAATTATTTATTAGCTAAAATTTTAGTTGGAGAAAAAGAAAAACGATTTTAGTGAAGAAAAAGAAAAAAAAAAACGAATTCAAAAATGAAAGTTATCAATTATAAAACTTTCTTTTTCTCCTTTTTTTTTTTTTGCAAATGCTAGATTATGCACATTTTTTTCGAAAAAAAAAAAATTTAAATTTAACAAGTAGACATTTTTATCAGCACTTTCATTATTCATGATAAATTTTTTTTCAATATATCAGTGATAATGGGTAACACCCATGCCTTCATTATTCATTTCTTTTTTTTCAAAATTTCACTCTCATTTTATCCATTTCAAATAGCTAACTTTTTACAAAATTTTAATCTTTCCCCCCTCTTTTTTTTTTTTTTTTTTTTTTGTTGTTTTTAATGATTTAAATGAAATCATTAATCGATAAGCTGAAAAAAGCTACGAAAGTTTTTTTTTGATAAATTTTGTTAAGCACATAAGAAAGTAAATTTTTTTTTTTTAACAAATAGTATCGAATTACTTCAACATTTATCATAAAATCGATATATTTTATGATATATACTGACGAAGCATTTTTTGAAGTTTAAATTTTTCTTTTTGCTTTTCTTTTGATTTTTTTCTTCATTCGTAATACAAATGTAATAATAAGATAATATTAAATCAATTTTTACGATCATTTTTGTGTAACTTTGTTGAAACAATAAATGAAATATCAATTAGAATTATTAGCATTAAACAAAATCAATGATTTAGATCGAAAGTTACATTTTTCTTTTCCATAAAAAACTTTAACTATTACAAAAAAAAAAAAAAATTTTTTTTTTTGATGATCATAGATTAGAGACAAACTAAATGTTAATTATAGGTTATAAATCAAATTCAGTAACAGATTTGTAGGTATAAATAAATTTGTAAGTTATAAGTTTAGATGTTGAACTCTTATTTAACTTTATTTAACAGTTTCTTTCATTGATGAATGCTTAGTTCTTCAACCTTTTGTGAAACAAATAAACAAATAGCAAAAAAAAAAGAAAGAAAGAAAGAGCAAATGTTAAAAAAGATTAAGTGATAGAAGAAAGTTTTTTTTTTTTTAACATTTATCTTGTAAACGTCATAAATTTTGTTTGCTCGAACAACATGTACAATTGTGCTCTTTGAAACTTACTAACAAAAATAAAATCAAATAATATTGTTAATTTGAAAAAAAAAAAAAATGAAAAATAATTGATTAATAGTAATAATCATTACTTACACCCTTAACAAATGAATGAATTATTTCACTTCTTTTAAATGAATATTTTCAGTTAATTGTAAAATTCATTTTATAAATTTTAATAATTCTCTCTCTCTCCCTCTCTCTCACTCTATTTCTAACTTCCTCACCCACCCGCTCTACCAACTTAATTTGCTTGAACGTCACAAGGATGCAGTGAATACTAGTTTTATTACGACTGGTAGCAAGTACTGATAGGAGGTTGCGGCAGATGGTGGGAGATATCAGCGAGTGATAGCAGGTAGTAACAAGTGGTAGGTAGCAAGTAGCCGGTGGTAGCAGGTTGTTATATGTGGTAACAGGTGGTAGTAGTAAGTGTAGCGAGTTGTTGATGTTAACAGGTGGCAGCCAGGTGTCAAGAAGTGGTTGCAGGTGGTAGTATGTGACATCAGGTGCCGACAAGTGGTCGCAGGTGGTAGCGGATGTCAACAAGTGATAGCGAGTGGTGGTAGATAGCAGTAGGTGTCAAGAAATGGTTGCAGGTGATAGTATGTGGCTGCGGGGTGGTAACGGATGTTAACAAGTGATAGCGAGTGGTGGTAGATAGCAGTAGGTGTCAAGAAGTGGTTGCAGGTGGTAGTAAGTGACATCAGGTGCCGACAGGTGGTTGTAGGTGGTAGCATGTGGCGTAGCAGGTGGTAGCGGATGCCAGCAAGTGGTTGCAGGTAATCGTAGGTGGCGATGGTTGTCAACAAGTGGTTGCAGGTGGCATAGCAGGTGGTAGCAGGTAGCGGATGGTGGCGGGTGTCTGCAAGTGTAGTAGGTAGCAGTAGGTCTCAACAAGTGGTTGCAGGTTATAATAGGTGGTAGCAGGTGTCAACAAGTGGTTGCAGGTGGTATAGCAGGTGGTAGCAGGTGTCAACAAATGGTTGCAGGTGGTAGTAGGTAGTTTCAGGTAGTAACAGGTAATAATGGTAGTAAACGGTGGCAAGTAGCGCCAAATTCCAGCAAGTAGTAGTAAGACAACAGCTGGTGGCAACAAGTGGTGACATATGGTAGCTGAAATGACTACTGCTTCATGTTTATTTTCAAATGCTTTTTGAAATACGAAAAAAAAAAGGAAAGGAAAGGTTTTTATTTGGAGTTTTAATGAGGTTGCAAAGATTTTCTGATGTTTGATTGATAGCGCTAAATGTTACCATTTCTCTCTCCCTCTCTCTCTCTCTTCCCCTTCCTTCTTCCTTTCTTATCTTTTGTTCTCCCTTAATTTACTTAAAAGTTTTATTATACATCTTTTATATTATATATTTCCTTTTAATTTTTAGTCAAAACAAACAAAAGAAATTCTAAATTTCCAAAAAATTAATTTAAAAAAAAAAAAAACCATTGAAAAAGCTTTTAAAAAAAATACAAAAAATCTATTATTAAGCTGAATTTTCATTAATAATATTTAGTTATTCTTAATTTATTAATAATATTTATGTTAATTTATGATAATATTTAGTTCCAAAAAGTAAAAGAAATTAATTCTTTACAAATTTCAAGCATAAATTACTCCATGATAACCTATTACCAAAGGTGCAGGAAAAAAAAATGTGAACTGTCGCTTTTTTAGAATTTAATTATTGAAAAATCAATTCTAAAAAAAAAAAAAAATGTAAGGATTGAAAAAAAAAAAATTTTTTTGAATGAAGATTAGACTTTGATTTTCTTTTTCTTTTTAGTAGATAAAAGTTTAGTTTAAAGATTTTTCATTTGTAACCTTTGACTTTTTAAAGAAAAGATGAAATGTTCTTGTCTTTTTAATTTCATTTACTCTCTCTCTCCCTCTCTCTCTCTCTCTATCATTTATAGATGAAAAGTAGGGGAAAAAAAAAATTAGATTTTATATGAAGTCAATTGTCACTTCCCTTTAGTTATATTTATATATATTACTTGGGGAATTTCCTTTGCTTAAATTAAACTTTAGCTAAATGAAATGATATCAGAGCGATCGAAAAAGCCTTTTTACAAATTTATTTTCATTGAAAATGTTCTTTGCTCTATCATTTATCATTTTTTCTAAATGTTTAAAAATTTCATAAAATCATAATCATTGATTATTAAATTACTCATTAAATGCAAATTTAACTGATAAAATAGATTAGTTATCATGGGATGGAATGGAAGAAAGATTAGTGGGTTCATTTAATTAAAAGTTTAATTTAAAATTTAAAGTAAATTTTATCAGTGAGCAATATTGTTGAATATTCATACGTTAATTTTGCTTTGCTTTTTTTTTTTAAGTTTTTTTTTTGAAATGAAATTGTAAGATTTATGAATGAATGAATCGATAGAAACTTTTTTTTTTTTTATTTATCATTAATCTTTTTCAACAAAAATTCGTCATCAATATTTAAACATATGAATTATGATAGGAGTGGATTTATTTTTATCCTCTATTTATTTATTTATTTTTTTTTTTTTTTTAGAATATGTTAAAATTGAATTTTTGCCTTAATTTTAAAAGGAGATATGAAATTAGCGAGTTTAATTTGCATATTTATTTAAAAAAAGAATTTAAAAGAAAAAATATTTATTTTAAAAAAGAAAATTATAAAGTTTTATTTCAGAAAATGAAAAAATATAAAAAATTATTATAAAAAAAAAGAAAAATCTTTTTAGAAACATCTTCTATAAAGTTTTTTTTTTTTTTTTTTTTAAAAAAAGTTTAAATTGTTTAAAATATATTTATTAAATAACTGATTACAGATGTACTTAATAACAACTCTTCTACCTGTTCAGTCCGATCAACCGCTCATCAATCGTGTGCTACCTAAAGAACTCATTCTTAGGTAAAAATATTTCCATTTTTTTTTTTACCTTAGTCTCAAAACATTAAATAGTTCCATATTTCAGCTTAAATTGAATTCAAAAATTTTGTTAACAAAAAAAAAAAAAACGGTTTGCAGGATGGAAATTTTCTTCTTCTTTTTTTTAATTTTCATTATCAACTATTACCTTGAAAATTTTCTGGGAAAGTTTTAATGAAAAAAAATGCCAAAATATCGTTTAATCATTTACAATTGCTTTCTTTTATTTTTCTTTTTTTTTTAAAAAAAAAGAAAACAGAAAACCAAATTGTTTTAAAAAAAAATCTATTTTCGAGATTTTTTTAAAATTTTTTAAAAATTTTAATTTTTAGGATTTTTTCATTTTTGGATATTACATCATTATGTCGATGTGCTCAAACATGTCGTCATTGGAATCTGTTAGCGCTTGATGGTAGCAATTGGCAACAAGTTGATCTCTTCCAATTTCAAAAAGATATCAAGGTTAGCAATTCTAATCTTTTATTATCAATTATTCTTATCATTTTCACTTATTTATTATCTATTTGTAATTACATCAATTATTGTTTACTGTTATTATTGCTATTGTTACAAAATATATATATATGTTTACAAAATTTATTGAATACTTCAAACGAATTGTCAAATTTTATTATTTTTTTTTAATTTAAGAATTTTAAGAGCTAGATAATTCAATTAAAAATGATAGGAAAAGAAAGTTAAAAAAAAAGATAAACAAACAAAAATTATTCGTATGAATACTATTACTACTATATACTTATCATCCATCTTGTGGATGTCTTAGGTTATCAACTTTTCGGTACCACTGTTTTTAAATTTTATTGCAAATCTTTTTGATACTAAAAGTAATCAAAAATAATATCATCTACCTTTTTCACCAGTGCTATTATTGTTTATCGTTTGTTATTACTTATTGTTATGATTTGTTGCTTGTTTTTGTTGTTCGTTGTTATTATCCCTTTTATTGTTGTCCATTGTTGACTTGTTGCTGTTGTTGTTGTCGCTGTGATTGTTGTTTTTGTTGTTGTTGTTATTATCATTGTTGTCGTTGTAGTTAATTACTATAATAGCATTTGCTTTAGTTAATGTTTGCTATACTAAGTTGCACGTCAATTTATTGAAGGTTATATTAATTCAATTTTATTCATACATTAAATAAACATATAAAATGTTACTGTCAATAGTAATTATTCAATTTTATGAATTTTAAATAAAATGAAGACATGGTTTGCGACAGCATGTGACAGTGTCATTTTAGATACTTCAAATTTACTTCACTTTATTTCAATTGTCCTATATATTTATTCATTCATTCATATTTACTTACTTATTTATTTATTTATGCTCCGAAAATTTATATCTTCTTTACTCTTTTCACCTAAATTTTACTTCATTATATCGTTAAATAAATAAACAAAGTAAAAAAAAAAAATGTAAATAGAATTGAAATAAATTGTTTAAATGAAACAATTAATTATTCATTCTGTTACTTTTTCAACTTTTATTTTTTGTTTCCCTTTAACATTAATCAGCAGCAAACATTAATTAACTGATTTTTTTTTCTTTTCAAATCATTGGAGTACTTTGTTTTTTTTTTTTTTTGTTAAAAAAAGAGAACCACTAAATTAAATATCTATGGAAGTGCAATCAACAAAAGTTGTTGATGAAAGATTTAATGAGTCTTTTCTTTTTTGTTTCTTTATCATCCTAAAAAGTTTTTTATTTTATTTTTTTTTTTTTTTTTTGTTTAGAAACGAAATGGCAAATGGATAAATGAAGTTTAAGTTATTTTCAAATAAATGAGCAATACCAAACAAAATGGAAAAGCATTTAAAAAAAAAAAAAAAAAAAACTGTCTGACACTAAAATTTAATTAACTTAAACTATTAAGCATTCTAAACTTAAAGCAACAAACTATATTAAAAAGAAAAAAGTTAATTAACAATTTTTTCTTTTTCTAAATTTTAACAATTTTTCATATTTTCAGGCACCAGTAGTGGAAAATTTAGCCAAAAGATGTGGTGGTTTTTTGAAAAAGTTAAGTTTACGTGGATGTGAAAATGTACAGGAAAATGCTTTACGTTCATTTACGTTAAAATGTCCAAATATTGAACATCTTTCATTATACAAATGTAAACGTGTCACTGATTCGTAAGTTTTAATCTAACGTTTTAATTTTTAAATATAAATTTTAATCTAAATCAATCATTAAAAATAATTTAATTTATGCATTATATCAAATTATAAATTATATTAATTCATAAATTCCTATTTTAGAATTTAAAAAGAAGAAAAATTGCAAATTTTAATCCAACATTAGATAATTTTGAAAAAGAAAAAAAAAATAAGATATTACCAACAAAGCAACACTATTTATCAATTTTTGAAAGAGAAATTTCATTATTATAGTAAAATTTCAATTTAATTTTCTCTTTATGTCATTCTTTACTACTTCTCACATTCAGCTATCAGATAGCATTGATAAGCTGAAAATGAATTATTAAATATTTATTTGATAAGAAAACTGTAACATTGCAATATTTCTTTTTAATTCAAAGAATGTGAAAATATAAAAGAGGAATTTCACATAAAGTTATTAAATATATTAAAAAACAATTCGAAAATCTAATGATTTTTTTTTTAAACTTTAATTTTACATGTGATTAAATTATGATCCAAAAAAATTATAAGAAAAATTCAAGAAAACTAAAAAAAAAATTTTTTTTTTTTTTTTTGAAACTATTAATTACAGTACATGCGAATATTTGGGAAGGAATTGTCATCGATTGGTATGGTTGGATCTCGAGAATTGCACCGCAATAACCGATAAATCTCTCAGGGCAGTAAGGTATGATTTTGCTTTATTGAATTTTTAATCAAAACAAAAATTATCAATAAAATGATAATCAGTTGAACAAAAATTCTTCATTTCCAATAATTTTTTTTTTTCTAATATTTTTGTAAAATAATGAAATTTCAACAATTTTTTTTTTCTTTTTTGCAAAATAATAAGATTTTAATCTGAATTGAAATAAACTAATTTAACAATTATTTAGTGAAAAATGATTAAATAAAGTAAATTTAAAATAAAAATGATTTAAATGATAAGAAAAAAAGAAACATTTCATTTATTAATTAATAATTACAGTGAAGGATGTAAGAATTTGGAATATTTAAATATTAGTTGGTGTGAAAATGTGCAAAATCGAGGAGTACAAGCAGTACTACAGGGTTGTCCAAAATTAAGTACTCTAATTTGTCGTGGATGTGAAGGAGTAAGTAAATTTAATTTTATAAATTTTTTTTTTTTTTAAATTGAAATTCTTAAAAAATTCTAAATTATTGTCGTAGTCATTAAAAAAAATTTTCTTTTTTTTTGGATAAAATGCAAAAAAATGAATATATGAAAAACTCTTTTTCAATTAATTAAATTCGATTATGCAAAAAAAAAAGGTCAAACATTAAAGGTTAAATTTTCACTATTTGATATTGAATTTTTATAAAGGAAAATTTTATATAAATATATAAAATTTGAAATAATTTGTAAAAGAAATGAAAAAGTAAATATAAGTTAGTTTAAAATAAATTTGATTAATTGATTTATACTATAAGAATGAATGTACTTTTACTTTTAAAAACTAAAATTTATTTTTCACATGTAAAGATGAGAGTGATGAAAGGAAAGGAATGATCTAATTAAAATTCACACTTTTATGAATGTGAAAAGGAATAATTAATTATTAATGAATTTTTTAGCAATGAAATTATGAAAGAATTTAATAATAATCCAAGAAGTGATGATGCGAAAATTTTATTAAAATATTCAATTAAAACATTAAAATTAATGAATTTTTTTTTACGTACTCAAATTTATAAAAGTTATAAAAATATATATATATATATATAAAAGAAGAAAAATGAATAATTAGCTATAAAATTTAAGTATAATACAATGCAGGTTTTCTTTTTAATTTTTAAATATAAAAATTAAATTTTCAGTTAACAGAAATTGTTTTTGCGGAAATGCGTAATTTTTGTTGTGAGCTACGAACAGTCAATTTACTTGGTTGTTTTATCACTGATGATACGGTTGCTGATATTGCATCTAGTTGCTCACAATTGGAATATTTATGTTTGTCTTCTTGTACCCAAGTTACTGACAGAGCTCTTATCTCACTTGCAAATGGATGTCATAGGTTAAAGTAAGTTATACTATCACAAAAAGGAGTAAATAGCTTTAAGTTATACTATCACAAAAAGGAGTAAATAGCTTTCTTTTTCTTTTTTCATTATTTATTAAACAGTTATAATCTTGTTCAAATGACATTTATAAAAAATTAAATTATTTAATTAATTTTGAATATGTAAACTTTTACTTTTTCATAAATTTTTTAATTTTAAATTTACAGAATAAGGAAGATTTAATCTTTATTATTACAAATTTACACTTACTTTCATTGAATTCTTAATGATGCATATATCATTTTTTTTTTTAAATTATAAAAATTTACTTTCTGTAAACAAATTTCTCACCTTTTTCATTTTTTTTTTTTAAAGTTTTTGATAATAAATTTACGAATTATTTTAGAGATCTCGAACTGTCCGGATGTTCCTTGTTGACCGATCATGGCTTTGGTATTTTAGCAAAGAATTGTCACGAACTTGAAAGGATGGATTTGGAAGATTGCTCGTTGTTAACTGATATCACATTAGATAATTTCAGTAAAGGATGCCCATGTCTTCTTAATTTGGTAAGAATTTTTTTCTTTTTTTATTTAAATACTTATAGGAATTTTAATATAGAAATAGTATTTGTCTTTTTTATTTTATTGAAAATTATTAATTCATCATTTTAGTGGAATAATTGTATTTGAAATAATTTAATTCTCTGATAGTATCAAACAAAATGATAATTTAAAAAGACAGAAATAGAAATAATTATTTCATATATATAAAAAAAAAAAAAATGGTAAATTGTTTTAATTGTTTATTATTATTGATAATTTAGTGTTTATTATTAGTGATAATTTAAAAAATAATAATGATATGTTATTAATTTAATAATATTAATAATATGCTATTACTTTTTTTTGCAATTTCAACTTTTTTTATAACTGTAGTAAATTTTAATTTTTTTTTTTTAGATAATTTTATAACAACAATATTTTATAGAGTCTTTCACACTGTGAACTTATCACTGATGCGGGTTTACGACAGCTTTGTTTAAATTATCACTTAAAAGATCGAATCCAAGTGTTAGAATTGGATAATTGTCCTCAGATCACAGATATTAGTCTAGATTACATGAAACAAGTGCGCACTTTACAACGAGTTGATCTATACGATTGTCAAAATATTACTAAAGATGCTATTAAACGTTTTAAGGTATTATTTTTCAACTTTCAAAGAAAAAAAAAATTCTTTAAATTGATTAATTTTTAATACTTTAAAGTTTTAACAATAAACAGATTAATTGTTTTTATTAAAATATTCGAAATATTATTTTACTTTGTTGATAATTCATTTCTTTTCTTTTTCCTCAACTTTCTTTATCAATTTAAATTTACTATATTTACATACAATTTCAACAACATAATCAGAATATACTGTTCATCGTTTGATAACTAATCTTTCAGTAATCTTTGATCATTTATTTGACGCTTATCAATTTTTATCACTTATTTATTATTAAATTACATTCCACTTCTTTTCCTCCTCCTCCTCCCCCTCCTTTTTTTTTGCAGAATTTGAAACCAGACGTGGAAGTACACGCATACTTTGCACCTGCCACACCACCCACTTCAACACAACCGACCCGACGAGCTATTTGTCGCTGTTGTACAATCTTATGACTATCTGTCATTGCTGTTGTCACATTAGGACTATTTCAATATTACGACAACTATGAATTAAATGTTTTTGTTGATCAAAGTTCCTGTAGTGATATGAATGATTATCGATCGATTGATTGTTCTATCATCTGCCGAAATTTGCTTTATTTCAAACCTTATCACTGATATGCTATTGTTAATGATAGAAATTATTATATACTGATGTATTATTACTTTTACTATACAATCTTTCAGATTTGCTTTATTTCATTTTCTTTCTTTTTTTGAAAAAAAAGCATTTCCTTCCATTTTTTTTTTCTTTTTCATTTTTATGATTTTATCAATTTTAGTGGAATAATTTAGTACAAAATTTCTTTCTCCTTCCATCTATTATTTGTTAATGTTTGATTAATTTTTGCAATTCGTTTATTTTATTTGTAACTTCGATGTTTTCTTTTACTTCTTCTTTTCTCTCTCTCTCTCTCTCTCTCTCTCCTTTTCTCTCTTAAAAAGACCTTAAAAGATCTTTAAATATTGCAATAGTTGGTTAATGCAATTAATATATTTGAATGTTTTTTTTATAGCTCCAAAATTATCATAATACATTTTCTTCATAACAGCCATTTTAACACTTCATTGTTATTATTATCATTGCTTATCATCGCTATTATTATTATTATTATTATTATTATTATCATATTAGTTATTGCAATTATCAATTATTATGGCAACAATATTATTATTATTATTATTTTCACTAATTAATAAACAATAGTTTAATAATAAAGTAATGACAAACAGTGATAATAATAGTAGTAATAATGGTGATAATAGTGATAATGATAATAATAGCAATGGTAATAATGATAGTAATGGTAATAATAATAATAGTAATGGTGATAATGATGGTAATGGTAGTGATAATAATAGCGATGGTAATAATGATAGTAATGGTAATAATAATAATAGTAATGGTGATAATGATGGTAATGGTAGTGATAATAATAGCGATGGTAATAATGATAGTAATGATAATTGTAGTAATAATAATGGTAATGATAATAGTAGTAAAGGTAATGATGATAGTGATGGTAGTGATAATAATAGTAATGGCAATAATGACAATAATGATAATGATAGTGCTAATGTATATTATCATGGCATTCGTCTGTTTTACTAGCTAATATCTTGCATAATTCTTTTAAGAGAATTTGACTGAAAAAGATTTTTTTTTAGTAAACAAATTTAAAATTTAATGAAAATTATATATTGTATTGGTTTTGTTTACTGAAATTTTTCTCCTCGAATTTGGAATGTTTGTATTTGTTTTTTTTTTTTTTTATTCTAAAGTTAAAATTTAAATGCTTTTATGTGATATTATCAATTCGTCAAAACTCTTTTTTTTCTATTATTATAGGACCGAATATTCTTTCATTTTCAAATTTATTTTACTTTTTTTTTTTATTTTTTTCAAAAATATTTAATATATTGTATTCAAAATGAAATTTTTTCTTTTTTATCTTTTTCTAGTATAAGAATAATAACTTTCAATTTTTTATTTCATTTTTTTTTTTTCGTTCTTCACATTTTTCAACATAGCTATGAACATTTATTCAAATTTTAGATGTTAGATTTTTTGAAATTTATTTATGCACACTTTAGCATCGATCAATAATAGCTCTTTCCTTTTACATTTCATTTTTTCATTCTTTCCTTCTTCAGATTTCCATTTTCCACTTTTAAAAGACATTCAAATTATACTAAAAAAAATAAATAAATAAATAAAACCCATATAATTTAATCAGAAGCAAATGCTAAAGTAAATTTTTCATTTTGTGCAAATTTCTTTTAATTGTTTATTTTATCAATTCATTATACAAATGTTTTCATTACAACAAACAAATAGAAATGAAATTTTTTTTTTTTTTTTTTTTTGAAAAAAGCAACAAAATAATTGTTTGCTTTATTAAATTCATGTATATATTGTTTTGCTTTGATTGATTTATTTTTCATTTTTTGTAGTATCAATTGTTTCCAAGTTGTTTGTTTATAATTCTATACAAAAAAAAAAAAAAAAGTATTTTTGACAAATTGTATAAAATTGTAAATCAAATTAGATTATTTTTAATTTTTATCTTTTCTTTCTTTTATTTTTATTTTACAAAAAAAAAAAAAAAAGGAAGCATCCTTTTTTTTTGAATGTTGTCAATTTTAATAACAAATAAAAAGACAATTAAATAATTTAATTTAATCAATTAAGGGTATTTATATATATTAAAATAGCCTTGATATATGTATAGTATCATTGCTTTGACAGTGCTTTGCTTTCAAATTTTATATATAAATAATTTAAATGTAACATAAGAATAAAAGTAAATATGAAAAGTAGAAAAAAAAAAATGAAATTGGATGTAATTTTTGTATCATAAAAGAATTTTATCAATTTTTTTTTTTTTTTTTTTTTTGTTTTATTTACAGTTTCTTTTTATTTTTTATTTTTTGTATTTCTATTCATTTTAGTATAAATTTTTGAAATGTTTTCTTTTTGAAATGTATTCTACTTAATAAAGCATACAAAATAAACATTTCCTTTAAAATGCATTGTTTATTTATTTATTTTTTTTTTTTTCAATTAAATTATTTAATCACATTAGCCATGTAATATCAATAAAAAGAAAGAAAAAAAACGAATTGATTTTTTTTCATTTTACCACTTCAAATTTTTAATATTAATTCATTTCAGATTTCTTATTTCAATTATTTTATTATTCATTTCCTTCTCCCATAATTTGCTCAACTTTTCATACAATTTTTCTAATTTTTGAAAGAAAAAAAAGCAGTAAAATGATAAATATTTATTTAATATACAAAATAAATAAAAAAGGAATAAAATAACAATAAATATTTATTAATTTTTATATTTCACCAAAATTTTTCCTTTTTTATAATTCATTGCTGTTTTTTTCCAAAAATTTTGCGTTGTGAGCCAAACATTTTTTTAACTATTTTAATTTTGATTTGAAATGAAAAGAAAAATACAAAAATATTTAATTTCTAAATTAAATATGAAATAATTAACGATACAATATTACTGATAATTCATCTATTAAATAATTTCCTTGACACTTCAAGAATGATAACAGTGATAAATTTATTCCACAACATTTGTTACATAAAAAAAAAAAAAAATGAAATAACAATGATAATGACCTTTTTCATATGCAATGACCTTTTTTAAATTCATCCTAAAAAAAAGTTCACTGTTCGATTCATTGCTTCAATATTTCCTTATCACTTTAATATACTCTAATTTATCAATTTATTTTTAATTGATTATACTTAGAAATGATTTTAAATGCATCATTATTGTTTTTAAAAAGAAATGAAAAAATAATATATAATAAATAACAGACTGAAATAAATTTAATTTCACTAATAATTTTATAAAATATTTTTGCAAAAAATATTTTAATATAATTTTGTTGGTAATGAATGCAATATGATATGCAAAAAAGATAAATAATATCAGTGAAACTATCAGTAAACAACAAAATTTTCTCATAACTATTACCATTCAATTATTTTAATTCTTTTGCTAATGTTATGATAACAATTATCAATAATCATTGATAATTAGCAACTTTACCTGTCATACAGCTATTAAAATTAGTCCTAATAGTATTTCTTTTTTTTTTAAGATAAAAGAAGCATGAAAATTCCATTCTTTCTTCTTCTAGTACTTTTGAAAAATTTAAAAATTTCAAAAGATTAGGAAAAAAAAAATATACTTTTGAATACATTTTAAAATATTGGAAAGGAAAAAGATTAATTACAGGAAGAATTTTAATGATAATTTAGAGAGATTATTAATCACTTACAATAGCATTCTAATGATATAAACAAGAATATGCATCGTTTTAAATTTTTTCTTTTTTTTTTTTTTTTTTAAATTTCAATTTGAAAAATGACAATATGAACTTTGACACTACTAAAATGTGAAAACAACTGCTTTGTTAGCGCAACTGTTTTCTCAGCTTTCTTTCCACTCAAATGACAAGTTTAGTTTTTTTCTTTTTTTAAAGTCTAGAAGGAAAAAAAAAAAAGATTAGCTCAAATTGACATTCTTTTTGGTGAAAGTTAAATTGTAAAATTACTTACAGTTTCAAATTAAAAAAAAAAAAAGAGAGGAAAATATATATATTCCAAGTAGAAAAAATTAATATTATTGAAATAAATTATTTAATATTAATAAAAATTTGCTTTATTTATTAAAACTGATAATAATTATTATTTATGCATAATATTTATTATATCATTTAGCAATTTTGATTAAAAATAGAAAATTATGTTATCTTTTCCCACAATTTAATTTCAATTAATGACTAAGAGAAAAAATTTTTTTTTTCTTTTATTATCGCATATAAATACAAATTTCTGTGAAAGTGCGAAAGAAAATTTTTTTCTACTTCAAATTTAATATTTTTAAAAGTTGTTATATATAGTAATAATAATAATAATGATAATAATATTAATAATGACAATAATAATAATAATAAACAACCATTTTATCATTAGCCATTAATTATTCATTTTGATCATTTTCAACTACTATATTTTAGCGCAATATTAGCGCAACTGTTTTCTCAGCTTTTAAAATTTTAACCAATTAAAAGGATAAAACTGATTTCATTACTGTCAGTGATATGTTGGAGAACAATTTTGGAATAAATTTATTTCTCACTTAATGATCACTAATATTGCAAATATTTAACATAAACATAATAAAAAGTATATTTAGTAAATATGCTAAGAATAATAAAAAGCGTTTGATTAAAATTTAAATTATACAATTAATTTTTAAATTGCTGTAAATGCTACTAGTATTAAAATATATTTGATTTGATATTATGGTAGTAGTAGCATTTACTTTTTATTTACTATAATAGTTTTATCATTTATTTATTAACTAACCATATGAAATTAAGAGTATATTCATGTTTAGCTAACAAAATGACACATTAATTTATTTCTGTCACCAAAAAAAAAAAGAAGGAAAGATGCAATTCTTGAATAAAAAGATGAACTTTTAATATCAATGAATGAGAAAAATTTTTTATCAAATTTCAAAAGGCAAAAAAAGAAAACACAAAATTCCATAAAACAGCAACGATAATAAATAAAATATTTGTGATAATAAAGATTTCAATTTGTGCATTTAAAAAAAATTAAAAAAAAGTTAAGAAAATTTATTATTTTAAATATCTAATTTTGATTTTCACAAAATTTCAAATTTATATTTGCAAAAAAAAAAAAAAGAAAAAAGAAAAAAGAGAAAAAGAAATAGCAAAATATTAATAATAATGTAAGGAACAAAGTAAATATTTGTATTTTTGCAATTTTATCATTTAAAATTTTTGCAAAACAACAAAAAGAAAAAGAAAAAAAAAACAATAAAAGAGGAAAAGAAACTAATTAATTGGAGTTGGAGTGTATTAGAGGATGATGCTATATAATTTCAATTTAAATTAAATTAAGTTTAAAAAAAGGAAAAAGTTTTTTTTTTTTTTTTTAAGATGTGGTTGATTTTGAATGTGCCAACATTTTCAGATTTTCTTTTGGCTCTTCCGTATTTCCGATTAAATCTTCCAGTTTAGCAATTTTTCGTAATGCTTTTTTTAATGATTTCTTTAATGCATCATTTTGTTCCTCACAGGTAATTATTCGCCTTTCTAAGATAGCAACAATAATAAAATGTAAATCAACGGTATTTAATTCACCCAGCGATACCGCTTTCATCGGTTTTGTCTTTTCCGGATTGTCAATATTATTTATCAGACGTTGTAATTGTGAATTACCATTACGTGATATCTATAAAATGGATTATTTATACGTTTAAAAAAAATAATAATCATTGAAATAATTTCATTAATTTCATTCTTTTTAAATAAATAATAAATTCAATTATTAAATACAAAATCAAATTTGTATTTGTAAATCAAATGCAAATATTACTTTTAAATCATTTAGCTTGTGTTTTCTTTTTTTTTTTCCTTTTTTCATTTTCAAATATTTAAAAATTTATTATGGAAGTAAAAAGATCAATAAATATAAATATTTCAATTTGCATTTCAATTTCTCGAACTCAAATCCAAAAAAAAAAGGAAAAAAAGAACAAAGAGATATCATTTTTTTTAAACTTATTAAAAATTTAAATTAATTAAAAAATTTCACAATTTTTTTTTTTTTTGCATTTGTTGTTATTGCCGTTAAATTAATATTAAAAAAAAAAAAAATTAATAAATATTTTATTAGAGTGATTTAAATTTAATTTTTATTAATAAAATAATGAATTAAGTTGATTAACTAATTAACGAACTATTTAATAAACCTGTGATGATGATTTCTCCAGCATTGCTTTGATATTTTGCATATAATCAATTTCGGATCCGGAAGAAGTGGATGAGGTGAATGAACTATTTGGCACTAATATTGAATTCGGCATAATTTTCCACCTTTTTGTTGAGCCAATTTCTTCACAGATAAATTCGAAAAATTTTCGAAAAAAAAAAGAAAAATTTTTTTTTGTTTTTCAAAATAAGCAAATAAATAAAAAACAATAAAAATTAATTATTAATACAAAAAAAAAAAAAAAAAAAAAAAGGAAAGAATATGGAATAAATATTATATCCTTGAAAATAATATTCAAAAATTTATTATTAATTCTAATAATTAATAATGAAAGAAAAAAAAAACAGAAATAAAATATAAATGAAAATAATTTTAATAAAAAAAAAAAAATTAAAAAAGAGAGAGGGAGAGAGAGAGAGAGAGGGAGAGAGGGAGAGAGGGAAAAAAGCCAAAGAATGTTAAAACAAAACATTCAATTTTCACTTAAAATGCAAAAAGTACACAAAATAGAAGAGAAATGTGTTCAGTGAATTATCATTGGTTAAATAGCAAAATGATAAAGTAAACTGATGGAAAAAAACTTTTTCAAACAAAATAAACAGCTGAAAAATGGATGAAAAAAAAGAGAGAGAAAGAGAGAGAGAGAGAGAGAGGGAGAGAGAGAGAGAAAAAAAAGAGATAAATGTGATTTGTTAAAATATTTCTAACAAATGATTCAAATTCCTGCTTAAATACTAATAGGAATGAACAATTTGAAATAGAGAGAGAAAAAAAGGCAAAGATGATAATATGCAAACGAATTTTATTATTTAATTTATTTATGTATAAACTAATCAAAATGATTAATGTATTAGAATTAGTTAGATTAAAATGAATTGACTTTATGTATGATATATAAATGATAAATTAAATTGTAATAAATTAATATTTATAATTGGTTAAATTAAAATGATTATGAATTAGCTTAATTAGCTTAACTAAGCAATTAGCTTAACTGATTAATTTACATAATAATATTTCACAAAAAAAAAAAAAAAAAAAAAAAACATATTTGAAGCTTCTAAAATGATTGCTGAAATATTGTTAAATTAAAAAAAAAAAAAATTATATTTTTTGAAATATTTGAAAAAGAGAAAAATTAATTAAATTGAAGTAGAATTTATCTTTCTATGCAAAAATTTTTATAAAATATTTTAAGTAAATGAATAAATGTTAAAATAACGAATGTAAAAATAAGAAGCAAAGAGAGAGAGGGAGAGAGACAGAGACAGAGAATGAATTAGAAAGAAAGAGAGAGAGGGAGAGGGAGAGAGAGAGAGATGATAATGCTATCAACACATGACGGGAAATTTTATCACCTTATTGCATTGAATTGTGAATAATAATCATTAATATTACTCACAGTATATATATTACATTTGAATTAATGAAAAATAAAGAAGAAAACAAAAATGAAAAAAAAAAAATTTAAACTGAAAATTTAGAAAAGCAGAAAAATGTTGCAAATGATTGAATTTATTTTTAATTAATTCTTAGTTTTCAGAAAAATAAAAGAATTGAAAATGAGCAAAGTAACATCTTATCATTTATTTCATTTCATTAATTAATTGTATCATTTCATTGTTCCATCAATATTGCATAACCATTTAAATTTATCTGAAACTTTTTAAATAATCAATAGATCATTAAAAAATTTAAAAAAAAAAAAGAGAAATAACATAATTAATCATTTAATTGGAACTAAACAAAATCAAAATTTAAATTTAATATAGTTTTGAACATTAAAAAAAAAAAAAACATTTTTCGAAATTAAAAATAAGTAGGAAAATAAAAAAGAGGAAAGGACTTTTTTTTCCCTAATATTATATTTATAATATTTATATTATAAGTAAAATTATTTTCCAATATGATTAATTTCATTGCTCATTTCATGTTTAATTATTTTATCATTACAATAACTAATATGGAAATTAATAAATGAAATTAAACAATTCAATGTATTATTTATATAAAAAGTCACAAAATTTATAAAAGATCAATTAATAAGACGAGTTGTAAACTTTTTTTTCATTAATTAAATTTATTTAATTACATTTTCATTTTTTGTCTTACGTATAGAATGCCAGCAAACAGGAAGCAAAAAGAGCAAAACGAAATCGAAATTAATATTATTATCATCAATATTCTGAAATAATTTCAATAAAATTAAAACTTTTTAAAATAATTAAACAATCATTCATTGAAAAAAAAAACAATTAAATAAAAACGAAATGAATATAATAAATTATCTGATTAAAATCAAATAAAAAAAAAACAAAAATTTAAATTAAAATTTTGATTTAATGCGGGAAAAAAAAAAGAAAAACTTACATAAACCATAATTCGAATCTTATACAACATTCAAAGTATCCTTGATCACAACATATATATGAGAAAAAGAAATTATCAGGTGGACAGCTGAATTAGATTATTTACTCAAATTCATATATTCCAGTTTGTTAAATTTATCACAAATAATTTTCTCCATTTATCAATCATAACATTTTCTTATTTTTTCATAAAATTCAATTTATACCACTTTATTTCCTTTAAAAAAAAAAAAAAAAAAACTAAAAATATGAAACTCTTTTTTCTTTTTTTTTTTAATATTTTAGAAGATAAAAGGAAAAAATAATTAAACTGAAATACTTTTTCAAAATATTATTGTTAAATACATTTAATTGCAAAGTATAAAATGTAAAAGTTCAAAAGTGTAAATAATTGAAAGTATTACTTACATTTGAGCCAATGTACCATAGCCTAAGCCATAAAGTAAACTATAAAATTCGTTATTTGCATAACCATTAGGACAAATCATTGATGCAATACTTTTAGTAATTAATACTTTAATTAGTAGTAATATTGTTGTATAGTAATGCCAAAAGCATTGCATTCGGAAATTAATTCATTTATTTTTCAAAAATAAATTTACAACATTTTAATTATTTATCATCAGAGATCTAACAATTTTTCCATTAATCAATTTATGCTTTACTATTTTTCATAAAATTAAATTTGTATCATTTTTTTTTTAAAAGAGTTAAAGTGAAAGTTTAAAAATTAAAGTGAAATTAAGGTGAAAGGTACTAGTAAGAATTTTTCGTAATATTAAATATTCAATGATAATTTCCAATAATGCAGCTAATGATAATTGCTAATAAATTAAAAATTTTAGATAATACTTCAAAAATACCATTAAATCTCTTCCAATCCTTATTAATAACTTTTTTGCATCCGAAAATATCTATGCTTATCGTATAACTAGCTAACTAACTGATTAATAAAAATGGCTATTATAACTTGAAACATAATAGACAGTGAAATTGTCATCTTATTATTATTATTATTGACACAGTATAAAGTAAAATGTCGTGCTTTGTTGAGTAGGTAAATGAACATTACCTTTTATTCATTCATTCATATTCAAAAGTAAACAAAATTCTTCTATGAAATATATAGACAGAATAACATTTATTGATGGTAAACAATAAGTGAGAATAAATTCAGTGAATCTATTTAACAAATATAAGTTTTAAATATATGCTAACAGTAGTAGTAATATATCATCTTGAATTCCTCATTTCATTTCGAGTCTTTTTTTTTTGATCAGAATCATAACGATGATCTAATTATTTATCATTAATATTTATATTAATGATCTAATAAATAGTCTAATTCATTATAATTGATTTAATTCATCTAACTGCTTAAAATTGTTATTCTATCCGAAATTAAAGATGTTAACCGTTAAAAAACAGAGCAAAGTAATTATTACTATTACATCAGAAAATGAAAGCAGAAAAATTGAATATGCCTTCCGTGTTTCATGCTTCGTAAACGCATTCTTTCAAAAATTACTCTCATTAACTATTGAAAGAGAAGTTTTCATGAATGGGAAATCTTAAAGGGAGAATAAAAGGACCAAATTTTCGAAAAAATGTAACTATATTCATACTACAGGGTTTTTTTTTTTTCGTTTTAAAAAAAAAAAATTATTCCACAATTGTTTATTTGAATTTTTCAACATGATCTGAGATTTCTTTCCGGAGAAATTTTTTTTGTTATATATGCGCATTTAATGCCCTGTTTCCACTACACCTCAATGTCTTAATATACCAAAAGCATATTTTCAAATGACATTAAAATCGAATTAATCACACTGACAATATGGAAAGAAAGAATTTATGACAAATAGGAAATGCTGCAAGTAGATGAGCAAGAAATGTGAATGATGAAAGAATAAAGAACACAACACAACCTGAGATGTACAGTATTATTTCTGATACAATCCAAGTGTGATATCGCAGTAGACGCAATCGCATATGCAGCGAAGGCCCGAAGTAATGAAGTAGAAAAAGATGAAATCAATTATAAATTGGTAAAATAGAGAAGTGAAATGTGAAAAAAGGAATCAATGGCATAAAATTATTTCAAAAAGAAAAAAAAAAACGCAAATTACCATTTTGCTATTCTTCAGCAGATAAAACGTCCTTCCTTTGAACAAGAAAAAGAAGATTTTAGAGTTAATCAAGTAAAAAAAAAAAAAAGAATGACTTTAAAAAACACTCGGAATTCCAAATATATTCAATTTACTATGAAATAGTACATCTTTCATGATTAGAATTTGCTGGAATTTTCTGTCCTTGCAATCGTTGCCTGAAAACTTCCATGCAATCAAAATGATACTAGCTATTCAAATTTTCATGTTAAATATTCGACATTAAGGAAACATTCACCTAAATATTCAACATAGCATCTGAAATATTCAATATAGATCCAGTCTTTCCTTCAAACTAAGAACTTATTGATATTTTAACTTACATTTCTTCTGCAATAGCTCTGTCACGTTCTTCTAGAGTCATGCCTTCATCAGAATTATTTAATAGTTCTTGCAGTGCTCGTGCTAGTGCTTCATCATCCGACTAAAAGTATGATGTAATAGCTCCAACAATAGAATTGTTATATTTTTAATTTCACACATCATACTAGACGGATAAAGCAATATAAATTTTCATTTGAACAAAAAAAAAGAAAAAAACATACCACTGAATTAACTTGTAAGGAAGAATTGTTGCCTGATTCTTTCTTGGCTGATTCATTCCGGCAACATCTTTCATTACGACGCATAGCAGCTAATCTATAATCGATGTAGCGCACTAATAAATTAAAAAAAGCAAAAATAAATGTGTCCTTTGTTAAATTCATGAGTGCTTGATCAAAAAATCATTAGAATCAAATAAAAAAATTGTCAAGAGAAAATAAAAAGATGATTATGAAACATACGCTGCATTTGAGAGTGATTTTTTGCTTTTCACTTCTATACAATCATGATCCTCTGGAAATCGATGTTTCAGGCAAAAATTTCGTCCGCATTGATTACACTTAACAGAAACAAGCTGAAACGTGACTTAAGTTTACTTTACTCGATTGCTAACATTGCTTAGAAGTACTACGAAAACTTCTGAAAATCCGATTTTTTGCATTTCTCAAAACATCTAAATGTTTTATTTCTAGTTGCTGAATGATTTGTTGATTATTACAAGAATAAAACCCGACAACCGTATAATGCGAAGCAAAATGATCAACTACAGAAATAAAAAAAAAAAAAAAAAAGAAAGAAAATAACATCTGTCTTTACTTTACTTAGCATCTCAATACAAAAAAGACACAAATGTATTTAATTCTCAAACAAAAATTTTCCAGCTGAGAATAAGATACCACAAGACGGTGCTGTTAAAAAAACTGAAAAATACCTCTCTTTTCTTGCAATTTCGTTGTGAGCAATGATATGTATAAATTTTTCCTTTTAGTGCAATCGCGGGATTTGATTCACAATTCGAATCGATGTGATCGCTTACTTGTTTATCTGGTCGCTCTCCTCGTGCTACTGGAATTGGCTTATTACACAATGGACATACTGGTACTTGCACATCCTAAAAATTCGACAAAAAATTGATTGTTAATTGTGAAAAAATCTCTTCCTATGCATGAAATAAATACATAATGAAATTAGAAAAATTCATTACAATTTTTTTTTTTTTAAATCTAATTTCAATAACAATAAAGATGAAATAACACCTTTTCATATAAAGATTGACACCCGTGTGCATCATACGAATAGTGTGAAGCACAAAAATCTTTCTTACATGCATCACACCGAATGGGAAGAAAATCTGAAAATTATATATATATATATAAAATAAGAAATCATATAAAAACGACTAAAAATAACACATCACAAATGCAATCACTAAACGACATTTTACTAATTCAAACCAAAATTTCAGAACAAATCAAACTCATTCACATAGCACTCCTGGTTAAAAATGTCATTGTAGTGTTTTGCTTTCGAAAGTTTCAAACTAAACTATTCGATTATTACTACTTGATAAAGATAGCAATCTGCACAGTACTATAAATGCAATGAAGAAAACATTTAACATGCTATCAGACTAAGATACTTTTCCTTTAAGTTAATTTGATATAATTCATCAAATAATATGGTATTTATTAAACAATCATTCTGTATAAATCACAACAATAAAAATAAATAATGTGAAAATTAAAGAAAAGAGAAAAGTGAAGAGTTTACGTACAAGAAAGTGAAACTCAAACTGATGTACCTATTAAGAGTGTAATAAACCAATTTGTTACGTGATATGCTTATTAATAACGTCAAATGAAATGAAATGCTATTGGAGCAGTTGACTTCAAGTTCAAATATAACACTTGAAAATTTTGAATAATAATGAGGAAATTACCTAACAAATTACAGCTATCAAAATTACAATGACGGCCAAAACCAGGAAATTCTGTCATTTGATATTTTTATCTGAAAAGGAAAAAATGATTCATGTAAATAGCAATACGTAATCTTAAAATGATCTCACGTAAATGCGTTCCTGAAACATGTTTGTCACTAATGAGATAACTAAACGAATAATATCACAATGAGAAAAAAATTTTTTTTTCAAATTTCAACAAAAAAAAGATGATAACAATACATTCATATATAGTATTATCACTCTACTATCGCTCTAGAACCTTTCCAGAAAATTCTCGAAAGAAAAAAAAAAGAATCAAACGTGTCACACATCCAACGAGTCACCATCACAAATGATAAGTGACATCATTGAAAATTATGAAATTATTCGCACAGCGTATGCTCGAATTTTGTTGGGTAATATTTAAGGAAGGATACGGTATTTACCATAATGGATGATTCATTAACTGTTTTTTGTAATGCTTCAGAGGGCGAAGGTTAAAGGTCAAGAGGGTAATATTTGATGGTACGGTTAGAATGAATTTGAAAATGTGAAATTAATAATTTCAAAGAAAAGAAAATTTTTTTTTTCTTGCTTATTAACAGAAATTATAAGCAACAATGAAAAATTGCAAAGTTAAATTTTCATTAAACTTTTATACTTAACGTCTATTTCCGTTATATTCAAGCATATAAATATATACGTGCATACATAGACTTACGTGTATTTGTGTTAAAATTGGAAAAATAAATTTATCCGTAAAAAACTTTTATCCAACGTGTATCTCTGTCACATGCAACGTGTACCCTTATTACATGCAATCATAAATGTAAGTGTGCATGAACACACGTACGTCTTTTAATAAGCCGTACGTGTTTCCAACATCCTTTTGTAAGTGATATAAAAATTTCGAAAGAAAAATAAAATGCAAATTTAATAATTTCAAAAGATTTTTATTTATTAGCAGCGATTGTTTACATACGGTTATTGTTGTTGTTGTTGAATTTTCAGCGGTATCACTAAAGCATAATAATGTCAAAAATGACAGTAGTGCGAGACAATGGTCAATGATTTATTTACTTGTCTATATTGTTTCATCTTTTCTGAGATATTTAATATTTATAAACCTTAAAATTCTAATTCTTGTAAACTAATTAAAACTCTCTCTCTCTCTCTCTCTCTCCATAATCTTTCAACTTTATATTCCTAACAATTTATGCTATCTAATTAGATCAAATATGCTAAAATGGCTTTTAATTTACTCCAATCTATAATATAATATCAAAAAAACGATGCATTTAGGAATTTAAAAACTAATATAAACAGTTGCTATGAAATATTTTCCTCTATTCGCCATTAATTTTGTCATTAACTTTTGCCAATTAATTTCTTCTTCTAATCTATTTTTTTTTTCTTATTGCTTATGATTTGCTTTATTATTTTTTAATAAACAATAATTCCTCTAATAATGTGCTCTCACTCAAATTTAATAGCAGCTGTGCTTTTTGTTAATTCAATTTTATGGCGCTAAGTGACATCATCCAATATTTAATCTTTCATCAATCTTATAATAAGCATTTGTTTATCCTTATAATCTATTTGTATTGGAACGGATATATCTACATAGATATCCTCCTTTATTCATCATTTACTTAAATAAACATTTAGTTTGCTAATAGTGGTATAAAAGATAAATTTAATTAATGTAAAAAAAATTTGCATAGATCATGCAGTTAGTTATCATAGTTTATCTAATTAGTTTACCATAGTTTATTTAATATATATAACTTATCTAATTTCGACTAAAGTCAATTCAATTTCATTTAATTTCATTTTTTATCATCATATAAGGCAAGTATTTTTAATTATAGAAAGACAAGATAAGAAAGGAAATCATAAAATTGGAAATAATTCCGGAAATGATACTGATATCTTGGAAAATGATGAATCAAACTCGAAATCGGAATATTTTGCAGCAATTTCACCTACTACTATCACCAAACAACCTTATCCACAAATGAATTTTTCAAAAAATACTAAAATCTCAAATTCAATCAATAATCAAACTATTACTAATATTAAAAATGGTACAATTATCACATCAATATTTTAATATATTTTACTTATTCGTCAAATTATCTAATCTATTTTCGTATAACAGAGTTAATATATTTAGAGGAGGAAAAAAAACGAAAGAATATTGATAATAAATTATCAGTGGATCGTTTATCAATGAATGATTATAAAATGTTGTTAAGACTTAAACCACTCAAACAATTTTATATTCGACGGGTAAATATTTCCATTATGTTTTAAATTTCATACTGAATAAGAAAACGAAACCAAAAATTTTTTTTTTCGAAACTAAAAGAAAATTTTTTGATTACATTCAACATTTAAATGAAGTAAATACTTTAAAATGGACATAATTTTTGAAATACTTAAAAAAAAACAATGAATATTTTATAGTAAATAGAGATTAAATTATTAAATTGAGTTAAAGCTTAAATTATAGCACTCTAATACAATCGATACATTTCTTGATTTTCTTCAAGAGAATCGATATGTTGTTCAAGATATAGAAGGAGAACTGGTAATATTATCATTACTTCATTCATCAATTAACACTTCTATTTCTTAAAATTGTAAAAATGCAAAATTTTAAATTTAAAATTTTGTAATTTTTTTCGTATTAAATTACAAAAAATTTATTATGAAAAGAAATTGTAAATGATGTGAAGCATTGCAATTAATATGTAAATAATTCATGCCAAATCTTAAAATATTTTCGCTATTGGAACATTTTTTTTTTAAATATTAGAAATAATAAATATTATAAAGAAAAGTTTTTTCATTTCATTAGTGCTGTAATTTTAATTTTATTAATACAACAATATTGATTAATCTCTTGAAAGTGAATTTTTCGGTTTTTTTCAATTTTGTTTTTGATTAGTTACAATTTTTTTCTTGAGATAAAGGAAATAATTTTGCGTTTTTATTTCAATTTAATTTTATGCTATTAGTTGAAGTATCTTTTTTTTTTTTTTGTTTACAATAGTAAGACTGAAGCTAAAAATGCTAACGAAGCTACTGAAAAGACTGATATCAATTTTAGATTTATCATGTATTTGAAACATCAAACAATACATGTCAATGTGATTGCAAGACAACAAGATATTTACAATTACATTTTACCACTTCTGTGGGACAAGTAAAGCTTATTATTTACTCTAAAAAAAAACTTTAGATAATATTCAATCATCAATGTATTTCAAGAAAATGAGTTAATGTTTTAATCTCGAGTAGAGTTTTTCCTTTCCAAACTTATTGTTCATATTATTCTAATTTAAATATACATGATTTCGATTATTAACTTTCCAATAATTTCTCAATTTCATATGACAATTTAGAAAAATTTTATATAATGTGACATTTTCATAATATTCCTTAGCAGCAATTAAATAATGCAGGAAGTGATAAAGATGGAAAAATTGCTAACATGTTCAAATTTTTTTGGTGGACAATGTGGTATCTATCCAACATGTTGCATATTTTCAACCAATAAATCATTTCAGATAACAATTGAATCACCACCAGGGCATCCTATTGGTGAAATGAAATTTTAAATTGCATACATTGAAATTAAACATATAAGATAATTTTGAATACATAATGATTTTTTCAACCAAGAAAACCAGCTAAATTATCAATTAACAATACTTGTTACTATGTCATTATTTGTTGAATAAAATCTAAAATTACTGTAGTTAATTAACTTTATTATGAATTGGGTACATGACTGACGATTATTGGAGAAGTTATAGGCGCAGTTGTCCAGCAAATTAGTCTTATCAGACCATATTATCAAGTGAAGGATGCAAGAGGGAATCCGAAATATTTCATTATTGGTTCAACTAGTAGCTTTAGTTGTTTTGCTTGTCGTTGCTGTGACATACAGTATGAAGTATATTTTTTTCATTCTTTTCATTACTGATAACAGAACTGACTATTGATTATTGATATAGTATGATATGATATAATATATTTGGTAATCTAGGGAATAGTTTTATAGGAAGAAATACTAATGAAAGATTTAATAAACAAGGAATTTAATTTGATTTGCAGTTTAACTGTAAGTAAAATTATAACAAAAAAATGATAAAAAGTAAATATTGTTTTTGATATTGTATTGTAAATTTTACGATTATTATGCTAATATTAGGTGATATCAGCAAATAAAAACATTCTTATTGGTATTATCACAAAGGAATGGGCGAAAACAAGTGATAAAATTACAACTGTTGACAATTTCAATATTTCATGTTAGCTGAGTTCAATTATTTCTCTTAATTTATTTGAAGTTCTTGACGAAAAGCACAAAAATGAGCTACCTGTGTATGACGAATTCTGCATATATTGCATATCAAAATTATAATATGAAAAAAAAAAAAAAAAAATTTCAGTCCCACGAAATATCACTGCAAGAGATAAAATGCTTCTCCTCGGAGCGCTTTTTCTTGTCTCAAATTTTAAGTGTAAGTTTCATAGTTTCATTTTTATTGCATCAAAATAATTGAATTACTCCAATTGGTTAATTCTAAGCCGTGCTTTTTTTAAGAAATTTTTTAGGCCAAAATTTCGATGTTTAATTACATAATAAAGTTACTAAATATGAAGATCAAAAGGAATAAAAATAAAAAAGTGATAAATATAAATAAGCAAATTATCAATAAATAAAATCAACTAAATATAATAATCTTTGATCCATTCACTAACCTATTCATTTATTATTATAATCACAGTATATAATTCCAGAAACTAATTCACCTGAACCATTCTATTACTTGATGGATTAGTGAACAATTTGAAAAATTCATCACGCATCTTTCTTTTCTTCACTTTGCTTTGTTAACTTTTAATTTTTTTCTCTTAATTAATAATTATACTATGACAATGGAATTGAATGTTTCAGAAGATATAATATGAACTGTATATAATTTATAATCATAATTTTTATGTGAATAAATCCAGCAATTATTTATCACATTTTATGAATAATTTATTCAGCTTCTTTCCCTTTTTTCTTGTATATTTTCTAACAAATTCTTAACACAACAATTCCTCCAACATTCATATTTCATTTTTCATTTTCATGTTATCTTTTCAATCTTTCATTATTTCAATATATGTATTCATGCAATAACAAAAATTTTTATATTTTCTTAACAAAAAAAGAAAAAAAAATGGAAAAAAGAGCAAAAAAAAAAAGAAATCACTTTCTTTGTATTATAACTTAAATGGTGGATCTTCTTGATAATCCATTTCCAAAGAAATACTCTGTGTATTATAATGATGTTTTTTCTTCGAAATGCCACCCAGTCTTTGATTCACTTTATCACTGCAAAAATGAAAGGTTAAATTTTAAGCAAAAAAAAAAAGAATCTCAATATTATTATAAGTATTTAAACCAAACCTGCTCTGACTCATGACATCATCTTTTCTATCATTATCAACGCTATCACCCTCATCACTATCAACAACTAGCTCCAGATCGTCATCATCTTCACCCGTGCTTTGAATAGCATGAGAATTAACCGTTGATCGTGCCACTCTCAAAACAAAAAATATAATAAAACAAGAAATATACAATTAAAAAAATAGATAATATGAAAATAAACAAGTATCATTCTTATCATTTAGGTAGGGAAGTACTAAATTACAAAAACTAATTTAAAAAATAATTGCTGAAATCAATACTGCTCCATGCAATGGTGTCATTTTATTTCAAATGAAAATGGGATGCAAACGTTCACAATGACCAAATCATCGTAACATCACCTAATAAACCATTGAATTCACTGCAATCAATGTTACTGAACAAATTTAGCTAAGGCCGTGTCGCGGATTATTGATTCGCCAATCAGGCCATGTTTTGGATTGTTAGTCCGTCGACTCGTTACGCTACTCCAAGTGCGGTTGGAGTGAAAAACGTAATCTCGCCGTCATTTTTAATATTTTAAAAAAATTGGAAGGGAAATGCAATTTTTAGCATATTTGAAGGAAAATATTGAATGAAAAATTACTTTGATGGCTTCATATCAGCAGGTAGAGAGTAAACATCAATCAAAGCGTTAAGATTTCTTTCCAAACCACGCGAAATAAACGGCCATGAAGTTGGTGCATTCCTCACAAAACGTGGCTTAATTACAGCATCTCTCGTTTTTGCATATGGTAATACCTAACAATGTGTACCATTTATATACATACATATATTTTTTTCATTTTTTATTACCTATTATTTACGTTGCAAATGGTACTTAAATAAAGTGTAGAAAGAAGTACATAATAAAAGAGATGAATGACTGATGACCTAAATATACCTTCTTAAGTCTGCTTGCAAATTTCACTGCTGGCATCGGAACGGGTAAACCTCTGGAAATTTTGATATAAGTGAAATGTAATTAAAAATATAGATGATGCTTTTTGTTTTCTCTTTTTTTTTTCTCCTTTTTTTCTCAAGAAGAAAAATTAGTGACAACATATAGCAACAAAACATTACTCTTCCCATTTTTTCATTTTCTTCTTTCATTAAAATTTTAAAGTTTCTTTCTTTTTTAATTAGATGATTCTTCTCTGAAAACTTCTATTTTGTCTTATCATGAAATTAATATGTGTTTGATAAAAGAGAACTAAGTGTGTAAAAAAGAATTGATAGGAATGAACGAAATATTAGTCACACACATATCTATTAATATAATTAAATTACTTAAAGTTTAACTTTTTTCCTTTAAAAATTTTATAGTAAGCAATTATTAGTCCTTCATTCAGCAAAACATTTATTTCAGCACAATTACTATAAGTGATATTGGCAAAAGCTATCTAAACAATGAATTAGCACAAATTATATTTGTATACATTATAAAAATAAGTTTTATGATAATATATACTTATATCGATATACATGAAAACAAAAAATATGATTTTATAGTAATAGTGATTACTATTATTATTATTGTTATTATTGTTCATTACTATTATTATTATTATTATCGTTATTAGTATTACAATTATAATAATTATATTAGTAGACACAAACATGAATACATATGAAAATATATATAATAAATAATAAGTTAATAAATATTATAATCAATGACAAGTTTCACGTGTACCTGGTTAGTTAACATTAAAAATTTTATAAAATTTTGGTAAATCAAAAATTGACAATGCTTTTCAAAAAATAAAAATGAAAAGAAAGAAATTATTAAATGCAAAAGATTAAGGAATTTATTAGTCATAAACAATTAATTAATATTAATAAACAAAGAAATTGATTAAAGAAACCTGCGTTCTTTTCGATCAACCTCGTATGGTTCATCTGTTTCATCATCATCGCTGGTACCATTTAGTAACCGTTCCGGCATCGGAATACTCATCGATTCCGTTACACCGCTTAGTAATCGACGTTCCGCCATTAAACTCCGTTTCTTACTTCGAGCTGCAAATCACTATGAGTGATTATGTATGAAAAGTTGCAAAATATAAATTTTCGAATTTATAATATGGTGTGAAAATACTTACTTTCATGAATAAATGAAATAAATAAATGAATAAATAAAGAGATAAATAAATAAATAAATAAACAAGGAAAGAAAGAAAAGCAAATTCATACATGATAAAATTCATTTTTTTTTTTTTTTAATATTTTATTTTGGAGATATTGATTGGATGTTCGTTGGTTTTTGTTATAAAATAGCAAATAGATATTATAAACTGACAAGAAATAAGCAAATTTAAATTTTTTCAAAGAAAATTTTAAAAGACAAAACAAAACGAAAAGATAATATTCTTTGTAAACAAACAAATTGTTTCTTGTCTGAGATCAGCATGACCAGTATCGAAACCAGCATTTCGAAGTATACCAAGTAGCTCATATCGAAAAGCACTAATATCCTAAAATCATTACAGTTGTATTGTATCTAAGAAAAAATTGAACTTATTTCATTATAATATTTTAACCATTTTTTTTTTTTTTATATTAATTTATGCCACTATTTTTTTTTTTCATATTAAAATTAAATTAATAAGGGAAATAATAAAACTAATAAAGCAATTAGATTTGATAATTGATCCAACTCTTACTACATGTTTTATAAATTTTGATAATAATCTTTTTATTTAATCCAAATAAATTGAAAATTCTTAATGTATACAATTGCTTAGAAAAAAATTAAAACATTTGAATCAAATATTAAATAAACAGTTGAAATACTCAAACTAAATTCAAAATAAATAATCCAAAATAAAAGTACCTGTTTAATTTCTGCTATATCATCTTCAGTAATACCTTCAGTTTGTTGTTTACTACGTTGCAAATGAGAAATGTATCGTTTTACCAAATTTCGCATTACAAACTAAAATTTCAGTAAAAAAAAAAAAAAAAAAAAAAACTTTGAATAAGAATTTAAGACTTTTTAAGAGTAATTTAATATCAATTATTAATTGTTTCATATTTTTATTTCATTATGATATCTGTGCTAGCATTATATAATCATTTAATAACTTACTCGATAATTGTTTTCTCGTTTATTGATTGTTTTGAGAATTTTTTGATTCTGAAAAATAATTCTTACTTTATAAATTAACAAATGAATTATCAAGCACTAATATCATGCAATATTTATTGTTAAAGAAGCATTTATTTAAAAAATTTGAAATTATCAGAATTTTAATTAAACCGAAATTTTTGCTGTTTAAAACACTAATGTTAACGTTTTTTTTTTTTATAGTTCAATAATTATAACATTTTATTTATAATTCAAGATAAATCGTATTCTCATTTTTTTTTTTTTTTTGCATTCAAAAAGAAAATGGAAAAATAAAATAAATTAAAAGACAAAAAGGAAGAGAGAAATATTTCCGTCAACTAACCCGTGTACTACGAAAATTAAAACCAATAGTTCGATTCGATTGATAAATACTTTCTAAACACCACTGAACACAATAAAATAAACTTTTTGGACTTGGAATCATATTGAATGGTGGTGGAAGTGTTGCTGTATCATCAAAATATTCAATCCAAAGTTTACTTCGAGCAAATTTCCATTCAACATCTGCTTGATTCTAAAGAAAACAAAAAACAAAAACAAAAACAAAACAATCTACATGAAAGATAAAAGAAATCTTTGATGAAATTTAACTTTTTCAACATGAAAAAAAGGATATATCAAAAAAAAAAAAAAAAAGAATTTAAATAATTATAAACAGAAAAAAAAAAGGAGAATTAATAAGGCAAATAATGATTACTTCAATAAAAACGTAAAAATTTTGTAGTCAATTTCTTTACATTAAAGAAAGGAACAAATAAAGAATTTATTTGTTTACAAAGATATCCTGATATGAATTGCTCATCATAGCGATAAGCATATTGAGGAGAACAATCACTGAACAACAACAATAACAGCCAAGGATAGTTCGACCTGTCCACTTGGTAGGTCCGTGTGACTCGACGATATCCAACTGTTCCAGAATGATTATTCCAAATGATGACCAGAACAAGGTTTCCATCGAATTGTATAAGCTAAATGTAATTATAATAAGTATTATATTAGCAATGTTATAATAATATTACTGCTATTATAGTAATTATTATTAAATATTAATAATTATTAAAATAATAATATTAGTAAATATTGTTACAACATTATTAATGTATTACTATTATAATATATTATCATATAGTAATGTACTAATAATAACTAATAATATTGGAACAATAATAATGTTGTCATTACTATTTATTATTATTATCATTATTGTCATTATTTATTATTGTTATTTACTATTGATTTATCTACTATTATTGCTATATTTGTTCATTTATTATTATTATTATTATTATTATTATTATTATTATTATTATTATTATTATTACCATTATCACTACTATTGTTATTAAATTATTAATTATTTCCATTAAATTATGAACATGAATTTCATTCATATTTCAATTTCACTTTCTTTCGTTTTCCCATTGTTCGTTGTTAATTACTCTTAGAGATTATAAAATTATCTTATAATTAATTATTTTGTGGAGTATATTTTATTATTATTATTATTTTAGTATTATTAATATTATGTATAATATTATATATTATTATCTTAATATTAAATCATTTAGCTTTAAAGTATTATAAATGAGAGAATTCACTTCATTATTTTTCATATTTTTGTTTCGTTTTTTTTTTTTTTTCTTTCAATGTTTAATATATAAAACAAAACGAATAGAAAAGGAAAAGATTTCATTATAGATATTTTTACAAATGAATAAAATTAATTGAAATGGGAATTGTTTTAATTACTAAACCTTTCGCAAGAGCGATATTTTGGATCACATGATTCCTCCATTCGAATTAGTTCTTTTATTGGAATATTCTGCGTTGAGCTATTAATCATTGATTGATACTTTTCACATTCCTTTAAAAAAAAAAAAAAAAAATGAAATTATTTTTTACCATCTATCAAATATTGTCAAAAATTTGGTAATAATAATAGTATTCAAAATTTTTGCAAAATTTGTAAATGCACAAAAAATATTTAAATTTTACAAAGTTTGAAGATTTTTGTTTATAAAAGTGTAAATTTTACATGTGAAATGTTTTTAAATAATGGAAAAATTTTAGAAAATTAGAAGTTTTATATATGTTATTTGTTTTGATTAAAAGTATACAAATTTAAACATAATTTATTGAAAAATTAATTAATCTGAACTAAAAATTGACTAGTAGAACTTTACAAATATATAAATCCTTGACGCTCTCTTTAACTCATCGAACAGCTAACATTGTGATATGATATGATATGATATGATCTATGATTGTTTATAATGATTGAAGTGAAAATACCTGCTGACGCATTGCTGCATAGTACCACAACAATTGATTTAAGCCACATGCAAACGAAAATAAAACAAGAAAATAAATGAGAAGAAATTTGACAATGTCCAAAACCATACGACCTGAAATTTATCAAAAAATATAAATTTTACAAATTTAAAAAAAAAAAAATTAAAAGCCATAATTTTTATTTTGTTTGTAAATTTTTTTTTTCCTTTTTTCTTTTTTTTTATTACAATAAATGATCAATTATAATATCTGAATTTATCAACTGTCAAAAAAAAAAAAGCCTAGCAATAACCAAGTGATATCCTAAGTGGCCCAAGATGTGGATTAACAGTAAAGATATGAATCATTTTTAAAGATGAGAAAATGTTAGCCGTTGCAAAAGCGCATTCTGAGATAAGCGTTGGTTCCCATTCATCCCAATCGCGTCGTAAAATGCGACGTCCCAAATGTCGCATTTGTGGATTGCGAATTTCAGCTTCAACCTAAAAAAAAAAACTTTTTTTTTTTTTTTGAAACTTTTTAAATTCTTCTTACATTCTTTTTTTTTTAATTGCTATAAGAAATAAATTAAAAGAAAATTAAAATGCAATAAATTTTATGATAAAATTTAAAAAAAAAAAAAAATAATTTAAAACCTGCAAATAAGCAACAATTCGAAGTGCAACGGTACATAAATACAATGCATTAGTTATGAAGTCAAGAATATTCCACAAATCTGAACAATAATCACAAAGGCCTTCATTCCATAATTGCTTAATTTCAACCCATACCAAACCTAAAAAATAATTTTTGTGCGTAAATTTTTATTTTCAATAAATTATTGCTAATTATTTTTTATTTTTTTATCATTGAAAACATGCACAAAATTAATGATAATTATTCAATTTATTTAAATAACAAAAAATTAATTTGTTACTAAGTTATTACTCATATCAAATAGATAAAATTGATTGAGCTATAAATTAAAAAAAAAAAAGCGAAAATGAAAATTAATTATAACTAACCAAAAACCCATGTTAGAATAGCTAATTCAACGAGTGTTGGTGGTGGTCCACGTACTTCTTTACGATCTATATCATCATCATAATCATTTTTATGGATGGTTGATACTGATTTTGTACCAAAAATTAAATCATAATTGATTCGTTGATTAGCAAGAATAAGTAAAACTAAAAATATTTAATTTATTAAATGGCAATTAATTAATTTCTTTGCTATATTATATTAACAAATTTTAAAAATTTAACAACAATTTTTTTTTTTTTTGAAAGTTTATTTCAATTTTTTTCTTATATTAACAAATAATTTTCCTTTTTCCTTTTTCCTTTTTTTTTTTGGTAAATATTTTGAGTTTGAAGAAAAAAAAAGGAAAAGTATAGCTAACAAAGAAAAAAACAATATGAAGCTGAATGGCATAAAAATTTGATAAACGGTCGTCGGGCAAATTCACCAAACGATGATTTGGGCGCAATAAGATAAATTATAGCTAATAATGGCGAAGCTATTGATACACCCAAAATGATTAACATCTGAAATTTTTTTTTTTTTTTTAAACTAATAGAAAATTTCAACCTTTAAAAGTTAGACTTTACTTTAAAAAAAAAAAAAAAAATATATTTTCCTAGTAAAATAGAAAAAAAAAGTGAATCTTCTTTTCAAATGTCAGCAAATTTTCTTTCTAATTCATTTATTAATAAGATACAATTATTAATTTAATTATTTATTTACAATCATTATTAATTCAATTATACAATTATTAATTTCAATTATTAATTCAATTATTAAAAATCTCTTTTTCGTTAATTATTCCATAATGCTTAATGAATTTCTATTTAATAAGCATAGTTAAGTTCAAATTAATGATATAAAGAGTATAATGTAGAAATATGACAGAATGAGAATGAAATGTCGCAATCAAATAACAAACATTTGAAAAATTTTGAATTTTTTCGATTATGTATGTTTTGTTTATAATTTTAAAGAAAAATTGTGAGATATTTTAGAGATTTGAAAATATTTTCATATTACTAAGCGATCATTCCAAGTGCAATCAACAAATGACAACTTTTGTGATAATTCGACGATCACGAAAACCGGGAAGTCCATCATAAAATATTGCTGATAATAATTGTTGACAATTTGGATGTGCAACGAACTGAAATATCACCACTAATAGTTATCAGATATTATCAATAATTTAATCAAAAACATTATCATCAGTTATTTCAATAAACATAATTAATTGAAAGAATTCATCAATGCAACTAATTAATAAATATTAATGTTAGAATTAATTTCATTGTTTAAATTCAGTTTTTTTTTTGAATAATCAAAAATTGGAATAATGATTAGAATTAGCATTTGCATATGAAATGATTGCTTATTTCAGTTATTATCATTTTTTTTCCTCAACTTTCAATCTTTCTTTTTCTTTTGAATTACTTCCAATTCAAAATTTTTGATAAATAACTTACAATTTTTTGTCTAAGTTTAATAGCAAGCTTTAGCCTTGCTAAATTCTGATAAAAATTAGCACTCTTTCTTTCGGTTACTTCTTCCCATGCATTTGTCGTATGATTGAGGACAATTTCTAATTCCTTAGATCCACGTACTTGTTCTAACATATTTACACTAAATGATTGACATTTTCGACTTAGTTCCTGTAAATATCTCAGATATCATTTGAACAACTAAAAATAGCGATTGTTATCATTTGTCTGATTTGATAACCTTTCATTATTAAAATAAATTTTTTCATTTAATATTAGCAATATTCAAATATTGATCATTCAAACCATTTGTTGAACATTTTATAGTTAAAGTATTTAAAAACACATATGACTAATTTATAAAAACAAACTCAAACAATATGAATAATTTATAAATTTTTTTCCGCCTCTTTTCAAAAAAAAAAAACAAACTTAATTATTGGCAGAAATAAATCAAACGTTTTAATTAATTTAATATTTCAAAAAAAAAAAAAATGGAAAGAAAAAGTGCAAAATGTTCACCAAAAAAAATTTTTTAAAACTAAACGAAATACTTGAATTTGTAAAAGTTGTATTGTCAAGCAAAATTAGTAAATATTTTTTCTATGAATTCACAATTTTCATTCCCAATTTTTTTTTTTTTTTTTTTGAATGTTTCAATTTTTTGAACAAATTTCATCTTTAATTAAACTTTAGAAATTATAGCATTACATTAGTTTAATTTAGCTTTTGATCAATTAAGAAATAAGAAGAAAAAAAAAAACTTTTTTAAAACTATTTCGTTGAATAAACTCACTTGATACTCATTTCGAAATTCATTTTCAACATTTGATAATCGTCGAAGCTCATAGCTAAGCTCAAATGCATACAATATTGGATCTTTTGATGATAAGCAAATAAGTGATGGACTTGTTAACGCTTGATACGTGTTAATACGTGATCGTGAGAAACATAATGAATCTTCTGCTTTAGCCTGTAAATATTAAAATTAAAATTTAAAAAAAAAAAAACTCATTCTGTTAAAATTAACTTCTTTCAAAATAATTTTCTTAAAAAACTTATCAAATATTTTTGGGAAATTCAAAATTTATAAATTGATTGCATTAATTGTAAGAAAATATTTTCAAAAAAGCTTTTTTCATTTTAAAACACATTTTACTATTTTATAAAAAAAAAAAAAAAAAAAAACAATAAATAGAAAAGTTTTGTTTACTTGCACACATTCTTTGCATAAACATCGTATATCATGTGGATGAAGTATGGTAGCTTTCTTATCGAGTAGTAATTTTATACATTCATAATTATTCTTATGTGCAGCAAGAATAATTGGTGTCATATCAGATGTAAATACTGAATGTGCAGTAATTTCAACACCTTGAGTCTAAAATAATTGATAAAATTAAAGTATAACTTGAAGTTCTTTTTTTTTTTTTCTTTTTCTGAAATAAACAAAAATTTGAATTTCATTTTACTACAAATAATAATAATGGAGCATCAAATAAAACTTTTATTTAATTAAGCAATTAAATTAAATGAAATTTGCTAAATTAAATGAAAGCATTAATTAGCTTACAGTGCAATAAATGCAATAAATTTAAGCTAACAAATTTATTAGCTACTAACTTCAGGCGTGAATTTTCCAATTTTTTCTAAATGCTCCAAGAGTATTTCAACTGCTTCAATATTTTCATTTATGATAGCATGTAGGATAGTATCGCCAGTATTAATATTATAATCTAATAGCAATTCGATCAATTCAATATTGCCATTTTCGATAGCTATATGAAGTGCTGATCTATAAATAATCAAATTATGAAAATAAAATTCAAATTCATAGCAAAAAATTTAAATCATTGTTTTAATTTTCAGACAAAATAAATTTCACTATAAATTAATTTAATTTTGGTAAAAAAATTCTTATTGACTTGTCGTTTTCTTTTTTTTTTCCTAGAATTATTTGTCATTCTTTGCAAAATATTTACTACAATCATATCAAAAAAAAAAAAAAAAATTAAATTACAATTATTTTACAAAATAATTTTACTACTAAAGGAGTATATTTAATAAATTTAATTCCGGTAAAAAAAAAACGAAATTTCTTATTGATTTGCTTTTTGTTTTTTTTTTTTTTTTTTTCAAGAAATTTTTTTAAAGCAACCTTCTTAGCGGATCTAAACAATTAATATTAAATGCTCTGGTGGATTTATAAATTTCTAGTAACTTCCGAACACTTTCAAGATCACCTCGTTCAGCTGACAATAGAAATTGTTTCTCATATAAACCAGCATCTTGTGCTAAAATATCATACAATTTTATTTTCAAACTGAAATTTAATGAGAAAGTGAAGAAATTAAATTAGAAATTGAAAACCAAAACAAAATTTTAACCAAATTTAAAAGTTTATGAAACTAAAGATATCAATTAAAGCATAGAAAATTATCAACTAATGATAACAGTAGCATAAAGTACTGATTTATACAATATCAATTAAATGTTTGAATGTTTGTCACAAATAATAGTATCATAGTGTAACAAACTTATGATACTTTAGTTTTAACACATTTGACGTAACGGAAAGCAACAGATTATTTTTTTTTTCTTTCATTTTGTAAACAAATAAATAAAATTATCTTTACGAAAAAAAAAAGAAGAGAATGATAAAAATATGACAAAAATTATTTCTATTAAAAAAAAAAAAAAGAAAGAAAATGATAAAACTTACTGAATTTCCTCATTGTTTGATAATACCTTTTTTTGAATAGCAAAATATTATTTCAATATCACATATTGGCTTGAATTTAATAAAATAAATTTGTCAATTGTCAAGAAATGAAAATTTGAAAAAATTCTCGAATAAACAATATGAAAATATATAATTTCAATACATCAGGCATACATTTAATTTGAAACGATGATATTGTTATCGTTTAAAGCAAAAATCATCACTCTAAACTAATCGATTTTTTCTTTTGAGCTTACTTTTATCCATTCACTATTTTCACATAACACAAATTTTTGTCCATTGTAATGTTTCGAATTCTTTTTTTTTTTTTTGAAAAAAGAAGAGAAAAAAAACGAAAATAGTCATAAAAATTGGAAAAAATTTTTCGAGATATTTATTTAAACTAAAGTAAGCGAATAATAACAGCAAATGAAGTAACAAATAATACATTTATTGCTTTTTCCAACTTTTTTTGCAATGATGAGCGATGATAAAATAAATGATTTCAACAAATACAACAGTTGTTCCTCATCCATGCATCATCATTTATTGTATGACTTTGAATTTGACAAATAATTTTATACTATGCCTTCGATTCAATTCATTCTTTAATTTTCTCCTTATTAAATACAATTCCTTAAATGTCATCATTATGAATATCGTAATACTATGTTTATAAATGTAATCTCTTAAATGTTTTACCGTTTAAATATTGTTTATAAGTACTACTTATAAATAAAGTATATATTAACAGATTCCTAAACGCTTTATTTTTTGAATATTATCCTTACAGACCCACAAATGCAACATTTATGAATATTGAAATTGCTATGTTTATAAAGTACTGTATTTTGCTAGTACTGTATTTACAGTAAGCGTATTTATAACACAGTTTTTAAATGCTTGTGGATACTGTCCTTAGCTACTGTATTTCTAATACAGACTTTTAAATGTTATATTTATGAATACGGCCTTCAAATACTGCATTTCTAATTATTTAATGACTATTTGTTAATAATTTTGATCGAAAATGTTTCTATTCAAAACTTTGATCAGAATTTAGAACTGTGACATATTAATTACAATTTGCATAAATGATTTTTTTTTTTCAAAAGAATAACTTAAATGTTATTTTTTGAATATTGTCTTTAAATACTCTATTTATGTCCAATCTTTTAACTATTATGTATTTATTACTATTTCTGAAATACTACTTTAAATGTTACGACTATGAATACCAACCCTGAATATTCTATTTATAACTACAGTCACTTAAACATCATACTTATTAATGCTGTCCTTAAGTACCGTAGTTATAAATATCGTATCTCAAATAGTACGGTTGTATATTTAATTCAGATAAAAATCCTTTTATGAAATGCTAGTTAGCTTCTCTTTTTCATATTATCCATTTTATAACTTGTATAATCACAATTTTATGAAACAAAGTATTAGCTTGTCTACTTCAAACTCCGTGAAATAAATTAATGTTGTATGCTTGACAATGATAAGCTAATAGATAATTTAAAAATTAACAAATAATTTCAATATTGATTTGATAATTACCACTCACTTGTTTTACTTAGCATAACAATATATATAAGACTAAGACTAAAATATATCTCAGTAAAGAAAAGAGTTTACAAATATTTATTAAATACATTATTAGGTATGTTCCTTTCTAAATAGTATACTTAGCTAATGAAATTTGCATTTTTTCCTATCTACTTTTATTTTATTCGAATACAATCAAGTTTGTAACAAGTAATATGAATTTAGAGTAATCCTTTGACAGATTCAAAAATATGTAGTTTATCAGATTAGCAAGAAATGAATTGCTAATAAAGCAGTTAGAACTATCTTATTTGCATATTAATAGAAATGTTTTTAAAATGTCGTCTTTTAACTAGGACTTACTTAATTGTTGATTTATTAGAAGATTAATTAATTAATTTTATAAAGAAAAATTGCTGCTATCAATGTATTCATTTGATGTACAATCATATATACAATTATATGTAATTATTTTCCGATTTATTAATGTAATTTTATTTATGTAAGATTTATTTATGTAAAATTTTTATCGAAGACAGAGAAAGAAAAAGAGAAAAAAAAACAATTTTTAGAAAAAATCATTTTTTGCTAATAAAAATTTTTTAATATCATTTGCAATTAAACCCCATTTATTTTAATTCAAACAACATGTGATTGATTCAGATGCATTCAATATTTTTGAAATTTCAATCTACACTTTAACGAAATTTGTTAGTTTCAAGGCGATTCCAGAAATTAATCTATGAAAGTTTTGCAATTAGTGAAAGTAACTTTTGAATGAAAAGTATCAAATATTCAATAAAAATTTTAACAAACAGTATAAATCATTTGAACTTAACAAAAATGAAAAGGAAAAAAAAAAACGAAAATATTACTTAGGAATTAATTATTTACGGACAAAGTTGATTTGCATTGCAAAAAATAAAAGAAAACGATATTAAATCAATTTTTATTATTCTATTTTTTTTAATTTCATAGTTTCTTTCTAAAATCAGTTCTGTTCATTCTTTTTCATTTTATTTCATCATTAATGAAGAAATTGCATAAAAATAAAAAAAAAAAAAAACAAATGTTTAAAAAATTTAAAGCAAATAAATTTTATAGAACACAGAATACATTTTACAACTTAAAAATTTAAAAATAGTGCCTATTCTTTTAGAAATAAAAAGCGTTTGTTGAAGAATAACCAATAGTTATTTAAAAATAATAACTGATTTAAAAATGAAATTTGTCAATTAAATAAAGAAATATTATAATCTCTTAGGTTATAAAGAAAGAAAAAGTGCAATGAAATTGTAGTTAAATTCATCTAAGTTAATTTATAACTGGTTTACCTTTTAAGGAGCATAATTTTAGGAGTAAAATTCGAATAATGACCTCAGAATTATAGTTCAGGTAACAATTTTAGGATTAAAATTTATGTAATAATATTGAATCAAGAATTTTAATTCTAATATATCTTAATTTTAAAGAGTTAAAATTCAAGTAATAGACTTTAAAAATAGAATTTGACTAATAATTTTAGAATTGGAATTTAAGTAATGAATTTTTAAATTAAAGGTGATTGAAATGACTTTTGAATGTTGAGAATGTGATGGAATGAATTGAAACAAATGATAATTCGTCAAGTGTAGTGGGAGTATGTCCATCTTCTAAAACATATGCTTCAAATTCACTAAGCAACAATCAATCAATCATATTTATTAACTTATATTTCTAATTAATTATCAATTATCATTTAACTAATCATTCATCATTTGCTAATACTAATAACATAAAAAAGAGCGATGTATTTTTTTTTTTTTTGATAAATAAAACAGCTTAGTTAATTTAGTAAACAAGTTAAAAATAAATTAATTCAATAGTTTGCAAATTTTTCCCGCAAATTTTTAAAATCAATTTTTGTCATAGTAAATTTCAAATATAAATGGTTCAATTTTAGGCATTTGCTATAAATTTTCAAAATGCTGAAAAAACTTTTGAATAACTTTTGAGTGATACAAAATATGAAGAAAAAGAAAGAGGAAATTTTTTATTATAAAGGTTCAATAACAAATAGCAATAATTCATTTCTCTTACATCATATTGTTTATTAGCATTTGATGAGTTAGTAATAAATAAATTAAGTAAACGAGTTAAAAATTATTAATCACTAACATGAATTGCTTATTTCGTTGATTTATATTACTTTTAATTCAATTAATTGTTGAGATTTTCATTGCAATTATTGATTGAAAAAGAAAAAAAAAATGTGACGAGCTAGAAGTTATTTAATATTTGTTTATAATTTATTTGAAAATATTGATTTTTTAAGAAAGCATTTTAAAAATATTAAATGGAATAATTAAATGTTTAACATTTAGCTCCAATTTTATTTTTATCAATCCAAAAATTATCATTTAGATATTTTGAAAATCTGAAAAATTGTCCATAAATTATTTTTTGATTTAAAATAATAATGATGCCAAGCGACGAAAACTGCTTTATTTTTTGCAAGCATAATTTGCAATATTTTTGGAAATTTTATCAATTTCGAAACATTAAGCTACTAAATAACAATAATTTGAAAATTTTTATTCACAAAAAATTTTCTCTTCAAATTTTTCATTTTTTTTTAATAATGTATGATCATGTTATTGTCAAAATTGAAATTTCAACTGGCTAAGTTTTACTTTTTTTTTTTTTGCATAAATAAATTTTTAAATTGGTAAAAGAAAAGAAAGCTATGCAATTTAATCATTTATATCCAATGTCAATCATTTTAATCAGTGTTTTTAAAATCTTCAAAAGATTTTAAAAGAGTACATATACACTTGAAAAAATGAGCCAAGAAAAAAAAAAAGACTAGAGAAGGATAAAGTTTCTCTTTTAATTTCTTCAAAAATCTTATCGCTCATTTCAATTCTAACATTTCTTTGTAAAACAAAATTGTCTTTTTGAAAGTAAATCCTCTGTGGTTTCCTTTTTTTTTTTTGAATAAATTTGAATGCTTTTTTTTATTTTTTTGGAACTCAAAATTTCTATTTCTCTCTTATTCATCAATATTATGACAAACATTCTTTTTTTCCATCTTCTTAAATCACTTTATTTTGGTATAGCTTTTTCGAAAATTTAACAAAGTAAATTATTATTATTATCATTATCATTGACAACAAGGAAAGATCATAGAAGTATAACTAATAAATAATTTGAATTATAAATTAACAAAATTATGAATGGAAGTAGCTAATATTAATTATGGAAAATAATATATATTAAATTTAGTTAAAATTATGGTAACTTATAAAAGTTCATTTTTTCAAATCATTTTTCAAATCATTTTCAATGTAAGCAAGCAACTATTGTTTATTTGCTATGCAAAAAGTAACAAATTGCTAGGGCATAAAAAGCAGACAAACATACTTTAGGCTAATAATAATTACTGATATTGTTCAGGCTATAAGCCTAAAATCAAATTAAATTATCTGTCAGTTAGTTGAAATATTTTGCAATGGAATAAAGTAAATTAGCTTTATTTAACATCATTAATCACTTATATTTGCTATTTTGAATAGAATAACACAATTGCCATTGAATTAAAATTAAAACTATTTGTTTACTTTTTTTTAATCGATCAAAAAATTAATAATAATATTGCAAAGATTATTTTCTGTCAGAGAACATTAATGAATTGCTCGGCGTTAATTACCACCTATTAAACAATTAATCACTCAAAATAAAAAAAAAAAAAAAAAAAATTTTTTTCAAAATAAAAAAAGAATATTATCAATGATAGCATAAAATCAGATCAATTATTTTATTTTTATTCATTAGAAAAAAAAAAAAAAAAAGAAAATTTTTTATTCTCTTAACATTGCTTTCTTTGAACAGTAAAATTTTTCGTTTATAATTAAATATCAGCTAAATTAAATAAAAGAAAACAAAAAAGACAGAAAAAATTTTTTATTAATTTATTTTAAACAATAAAATTTAGTAAAAATAAACGATATAATAGATAAATATATCAATGACCAAAATGGCGCACTTGGAGAAAAGTTTTTCATAGGAAAAAAAGCAAATCAATGAATAAATGATTCGAGAGTTGGATGGATAGGACTCATCTATTATAATCTAACTTATCTTTCATCCATCACTATTTCGGCTTATGTTAGTAGTCATAAACAAGTTATGTTTATAAAACTATGCCTAAAGTCAATTCTTAAAAATTGAAAATTTGATTTAAGATGCAAACGTTTCACTGAAAACATTGAATGAATGTTTCGTTAATATGCAAATTAGAAAAGAAAAATGATTGAAATACATATTTAAATTATAATATAAGGGAATGTATGATAGGATTAATTAATTAATTAATTAAAATAGAGCAAAATCAATTAAATTAATTAAAATAGAACAAAATATGATAGTGAAAAAAAATTTTTTTTTTAAAAATTAAATATATTATAAATGTACGCACTTTTATTATTAAATGTATTATGCAACGACAGTGCATCAATTTGTATAATTTTGTCAAAAAATTAATTTAGTTTATTGAAGTATAATAAAAGTTAAAATAGTAAATGGGAAATTTAAAATTAATTATTACTTTTGATGCATATGAAAATTATATAAGAATAAATGAGACATTTGAGGATAAAAATCAAATTTTTATTTTTTATATTTTAGTATTGGATTTAAATTAGCATTATTTATGTGACATATATTTGATGAAAGTTCAGAGTACAGAGAGCAAAACAATGCAATCAAATGTCAATTATCATGAAAAGAGTCTTTAAAAAGAGCTATAATAAGGCTTTTCAAATATGACAATGGGAATAATTCAACGTAATTGGAATTTCACATTTTGATATAACGAATAATTTGAAATGAATAAGAATTAATCATTTCAAATATGACAATGGGAATAATTCAACGTAATTGGAATTTCACATTTTGATATAACGAATAATTTGAAATGAATAAGAATTATTCAAATAATAATTCCTTTATATATTTTAAGTAAACAAACTTATTAATATGTGTAACTCAAAAAAAAATAAATAAGTTACAAAAAACTATAATAATTTAATTTTCGATAAAAAAAAGATTTCAATAATTTACAAATTTTTTCTATTCCCAAAATAACTTATATTAATGGTAGTAAAATTTTTATTTCGAATTTTTGATAAGACAAATGCAAATAAAAGAAGAAAAAAATAGTAATTATTAGCTATAATTTAATTTAACAAATTTAAATTTATTATAATGTAATAAAATATAATTATCAAATAAATAATATGAAAAATATATTAGTAATTGTTGTTTAGATGAAATTAAACAAAATTTACAAATAAATGAGAGGGAAGGGTAAATTAGATAAATGTGCGGGTAAAATGATTGCAAACTCATCAAATATCACTATAATATATCTTGCATAGGAATGGATGTGCACACTCTGGTACACACCACATACACACATACACACACACATATATATATATACATATACTCACACATACATACACCTACACACACACATACTGACAGACAGACAGACAAGAGGCTGAAATTTCATTTCAATAAATTCTTAACAACTGTTCTATTTTGACTTATATTTGCATCATTGGATGATTTTATAGAATAATTTTGAAGTAATTTATATAATTTACATATTCGTTTATTCATTATTATACAAATTGTTATTTAATTTTTGATTCGAATCATTTTGAGCACTTCAAATCTTATAGTATTTTTGAAATTTCAACATTTATTAAATGATTGTTATCAAAGAAAATTAATTTTAAAAATTTAATATAGTAAAATTTTTTTTTCTCATTTTGGTCTTTATTTAATAATTTACAATTCACTTTTTTATCAGTTTTTTTTTGTTAAAATAGGCATTAATTAATTATTAATCAATTCAGCTTGTATTCTTTTTCCTCATTTATTCAACAAACAATCTTGCAAATGAAATAAATTTTATGCCGGAAATTTAGATCAAAAAAAAAAAAAATGATTCCCACAATTAATGTATTATTTCATTTTTGTTTTTTGATTAAAAATATCGCATAATATTTATGCCATGTGTTGCTACTTTTTTTAAAATGAACATTTCAAAAAAAAAAAAAAAAAAAAGGAGAGATGGAGGTGGAGGTAGAGATAGTGTGATAATGAAAAACAAAATGTTTGTTTAAATTTAAAATTTTTCTCTTTACAAATAAAACTTCAAATTAATTTGATTTTTTTCAAAAAAAGTGAAAAAACTATTATCTCTTTGAATAATAATAATAATAATTATTATGATAAAAAAGAAAAAAAAACTGTCAAATATACTTAATAATTAATTTTGTTTTATTTAATTAAACTTTATTTTTTTCAATGTACGATAAACATTTGTAAATGAACGAAGTGATATAAACTTGAAACGTTCAAAACGTGAAACGTGGAAACGTAAAATGTTTGATACGCATTACAAAACTATCTTTAATCGATTTTTTAAACAACACGCATAAACATTTTCAGCTTTTAATACATTACTTTGAATTAATCCAATAGTAGCTATTTTAACTCGTCGTTGATTCTCTGATCCTATACTTTCCATTTGTTCATTACTACTTATACTATTACTGGTTGATGATCGATTTGATCTACTACAATCCGTTTTTCCGGATATCGTTGACGATCGTGATGATGATGATACTGAAATAATTAGCATTCTACAGATTTATAGCATATAATAAAAGATAAAAGGAGTAACAAGAAATTACTAAATAATGCATTTTTTGCATTGATAACTGCTTCGATACACCATGATAAGGATTCTCGATCAACAAGTTCAGCGTACTGATAGCATAGTTGTGACCAATGAAGATAAGATGATAATTTATTAGCATCATCAACATCTCTTAGAATCTCGAACATCTTCCGGTATTTTTCCTTAAATTTACACAGTTTATTGTAAAATCGACTATTTCATCGTTTCATTGATTGATTGATTGACTGATTGATTGATTGATCAAGCTGAATGTTATGGTTTCATATGATTTAAGTTAACAGCAAAAAATTGTATGAACAAAAAAGTAAACAAAAAAACAAGCAGACAAGAGATTAATACAAAATAAACAAACAAACAAACAAAAACAAGTTAGTAAACAGTGATGTAAAAAAAAAAAAAATTTTTAAAAGAGAAATATTATTTTTGAATACCTTAACTTCAAGAAATAATCGAAGTCTTTCTGCAGGATTGCTAATAAATCTCATTTGACAATAACACCAATTTAAAATATATTGATATTGAGTTAACCACTGAGGATTACGTGAGCCTAAAATTTTGAAATTTGATCATTTCGAAAAATTCATTCTTCATATAAACAACAAACAATAAATATACCAGTGAAGATATAAAAATTTTATTGTGAATTTATGAAATATATATGTATTTGAAATAAAGTACTTATTTTACACATTTTATGTATGCATTGAAAAGAGAAAATTTTTTAAAATTAATTTCTAAAAAAAATTACCCAAACATAAATATTTCACAAATAATATTTAGATAATTTAAATGATAGTTAACAATGCTAATTGTTGTTGTTCCATTTATGTGTGAACAAATCAATAAAACATTTAAAAAAAAAAAAACACATTATGGGAGAAAATAAAGAAAAAAAAAAAAAAAAAGAACGAACAAATTTGAATTTCATTTGTAGCACAAATTGCACTTTTTAATTCATAAATTCTTTCTGAATGCTTCTTACAATTATTGAATCGTTCCATAAATGTTTTTCGTAATAATTCCAAATCTGTTATTGTTATGCTAAAACAATAAAATATTGTTTGAGCAAATGATTAATTGATTAGAAGATTGAATGATTTGATTAGATAAATGAAAAAGAAAGAAAATTTGACAATTAAAATGATTTAATTAAAATATGCGAAGAAAAAAAAAAAGTTTTCTAAGAAAGAATATATTTTGATTAAATATTTAAAAGAAAAAAAAGAAAGAATCTATCACTGAATAATTTAATTAATTAATTAATTAAAATACCCATCGGATGATTTGGCCAATCGTCTAATCACATAACGATCACGGCAATTCTCTGGTAATCGTCGTTCGTTGACATCTTTTTGATGCAATGATTGTAGCATTAATGAATGCGATGAATTATTTCCTTCAACTGCAAAATAATTTATTTCTTTTTATTTTTCCTAAATTTTAATTTAAAAAATATTTTTTTTTAAAAAAAATTCAATTCATATTCATATTATTTATTGATTTCTTTTAGTTTTAAATTATTTTGCTATTAGTTACAAAGTATTTAAATAAGAAATATGCTTCCTTTTTTTTTTCTTTGCAGATATATTAGATATGAATTTAAAAAATTAAATTTCTACAATTATGTGATATGATAGGATTTAAATGCCAATTAATTTTTTTTTTTTTTGCAAACAAAGTTAGTGAAATAATAAATTAAAAATTGAACTAAGCTAAATAAAAAAGATTCAAAAAAAAGAAGCAAAAACAGAACTAATAATATTAACTTTTCATATGACAGTTGCTTCTAATTTCTAGAAATAATTTAAAATCAGACAATGTGAAATGAGAAAAATTAAATAAATAAAAGTACAATGGAAGCTTATAAGACTGAAATTATCATACATATGTGTTATTAATATAAAATATGCTTTTTAGCAAAAAGAAAAAAAAAAACAAATTAAAACAGATAAATTTTTATTTTATATAAAATTTAAAAATTAAAATATAATCAAAAAATTTATTTAAAAGTAAAAATAATTGATTTAGAGTAAAAATGTGATTTAGAATTAATTATTAAATTTGATTATTCAAAGATGAACACTGACTAAAGCATGAATGAGAATATTAGATTTATTAATTTTAACATATCAGATGATATTTTCATTTAATTTCTATGATAAAACTTTGTTAAATAAAAAAATTAAAACTAAGATCATAATTTATATGCTATGAAGCATTGTTGAATATTTCCTTTTTTGAAACTATAATGAATCATAAATTGAAAATAAAATCACAACAAAGAATAAATGAATGTCATATTATCATTATTTCCATTTTTCATTTCATTTTTATAAAAATTTTTCTCGACGACTTTTTATTCATTTCTAATTCTATCATTGATATTGTAACGACTAATTTTAAAAATAGGAAAAAAAAAAGAAAGCTTCGAATGAAAAATAACAAAATTAATTGAAAAAAATTTCATATCTAAAATAATGTCAAAAGTTAAAAATGACAATCACCGAGAGGAAAATTTCGATAAAAAAAAGGAAAATTTCAATATTCAAAAATGAAAAAATATTTGATAAATGAGAGATTTGTTTTTGAATCAAAAAAAAAAAAAAAAGAGAAACAAGGGAAATAATTCATCCGTAATTCTTCAGTACTACTTTGATCCATCGAATCGATATAAATGATCTAAATATTTAGAGCAAAGAAAATCGATTTAAAAAAGAAAAAAGAAAAAAAAAAAACGAACAAGTTTGTAGATGAAAAATTTCATGCATTACATACATACATCAAAAGTTAATTTGCTGTATAGTATAAAATAAATGTAAATAACATGAATTGAAATGATCTTTGAACAAATACAAAAAAAAAAAAAACGAGAAAAATTTCTTATTTTAACAAATTTTTATTTTTTTGTTACTTACAATAGTAAAATAAAATTTCATTTAATTATTATTGAAAAATCATTAAATTTAGGAAAAGAGAAATGGAAAAAGTAGCGAAAAAGATTTAAAAGATTTAATATTTTCTGTGGCAAAATGGATTAAAATGTGCTTATAAAAATTTTGTAAAGTGATATATTTTCTCATTAAAAAAAAAATATTATGACTGACTGATTGGATTGACTGATTGATCGATTTATTGATTGACTGATTGATTGATGGGTTAGAAAGTTACGGAAAGAGCACTATGAATACAATGGAAAAAATGCAAAATAATGGTAAAGTTACTTTTTTTTTTTAAAAAAAAATTACGTCTAAAATTCATTTGTGAAAATTTAAATGCAGAATTTTCCATTATATGATTCAATAATTCTTTTCTTAAAAGTTATATTTATAGACAAATTAATTATAACAAAATAGAGGAATAGAGACCATAGTCAAAGTGATAAAACAAAAATGAAAGAAAGAATCTGTGTATGCGTTTAAAAATATATTTAATGAACTCTTTCGAAAAAAAACAACAACTTTTACTGTTTGTTTGTTAGTTTTGACGGATGAAAATGAAATCAGCGGGCAATTACCATTTTCTTAGTTTTATTTTAATAAATTTTTTAGAAAATGAGTCAGTTTATTTTCTTCTTAATGTGTGTATGTTAAATGATTTTTTCTTTTTTTTTTAAAGACAATTAATTATATTTTAAAGCAATGAATTATATGTTACTAACATATATTTATCATGTTAATAATGAAAATATTACTGATAATTATAACTACCAGTAAAAAAAAAAAAAAAAAAAAAAAAAAAAAACTAAGCTAAGCCACGTGAAATTTGTAAAATTTCATATTTTACTTTGCAACATATTGATGAAATTTAGCAAGTGTCAATCTTTTTTTTTTTTTTACTTTTTCTTACTTTTTCAATAAAAGTTAAAACATTAAAAATGCCGAAGAAGAGAAGTGGAATTGAGAAGAAAGAAGGAAAAAAAAGAAAAAAGTATTCCCTTGGGGGGTTTTTTTTTGTTTAAAATGTAACTAACAATAAGGTTTAGAAAGATGACAAGTTTATTTTTTGAGAAGCTTACAAATTTTTTAGCATATTTAATTGCTTTCTTTCTATTGCTAATCACTGATAAAAAATTTATCAAATTATTAAGTACTTGAGTAAGGGATAAATTTTACAATGCTCCAAAATACGGAAATGCAAATGTAATATTTAAATACCACAAATGAATATTACCATTTAAATGATTATAATTGTCTTTAGTAATTTATAAAAAAATTTAAAACTTGTTTTTTATAATTAAATTTTGTATTTTTGATATAATTAAAATTTAATTATAAATTTAAGTGTCAATTTATTAATTAGTTAAAAGAATAAAAATATAAACTAACCATCATTTATATTTATTAAGTTATTACCACGATTAAATACCGCGATACTATGTCGTTTCCATCGTTTATTGTGACCGCAAGATAGTAACACAACATTCATCATTTCTGCTGTGGTCATTGTATGTGAATGAATCTTTTTGTTAATTTCAAGAATTTTAACATATCTGAAATAGTGATAACATAATACAACAAATGATAATCATATCAATGTGTTATCACTAGAGTATGTATCAGCATTAGAAGGGTCGAATAAAGCGCATTCCACTAGTTGAAGAGGAATCTTAACTTTGTTGAATACTTTATCAAATGAATACTTTAAAAATTTGCTAGCATTTGTTTATTAAGAATCATCAATGAAACGATAAAATACTATCATTTTAAGTATTTAATTCTTATTTGTATAAGTTAATCATATTTATACTTTATTTTTATATCGTTGTGTGAGAATATGTGTATATAATCACTAATTTGTTATAATAATCATAAATATTAGAATGAAATGATATCCATGAAGTGAATGATAAGTTCGAAATATTATCACTGCACTACTTTATCTTATTGATAAGCTAATTAGAAATTTTTTAATTGGAAAATGTAAAAAAAAAAAAATTTTATGCAAAAAAGTTTAATTATTCATTATTGAATATTGATGAGTAATAGCAGTAATAATAATTCGATTTGCGCATGTAGCATGCAATTATGAACGATTCATTCGTCATCATTTCGAGAAAACAATGAATTTTTGAAAAATTTTATCCTTTAAAACCACATTAACAAAATTTTTAAACTTCTGATTTCTGGTTTTATTAACAAACAGAATGAAAAAAATGGAAAAAAAAAAAGTAAAAGAGAGAAAGCAAAACTTGATTTGAAAATGAAAGAAGAAAAGCATCATTGTTAAATTCCGGGAATGAGTAAAAGAAAGAACCCGAAGATGATGAAGAAAAAATTGACAAGAAATGATAAATGATAAGGGGAATAATATGAACTAAAGGAAGAGAAAAGTTCATAAAGTAAACAATATGATAAGAGTGAATAAAATTTTACATTTTTGTTCATTTTTTGTGTTCATTTCAGTTCATTTTACTTTTTTTTTCTCCCACTCGTCTCATTTTTTGTTATGATTAATAGTAATACTTAATTAATTAAATATTATTAATGAAATGTGAAATGATTAAATAGGTTAGAAGAATTGCCTTTTTAATGATATATGCATAACAGTTTTTAATTTCAAATACTGTCACTTTAATTCAAACAGAAAAAAAGTTAAAATAAATGGCATACAAAAAATGAATGAGTTCAATTTGTTTAATCTCTAAAATGATGAAAAGATAATTTAGTAAAGATTGACTTCCTTATATAATTGTTTTTTTTTTTTAAAAAAAAAAGAAATTATACATACTGGAATAAATGAATTAAAACATTCACAAATCACTTAATATAAAAAAAAAAATAACTTGATATTTGAAATATTTTATTCGCTCAAATATGTTTATAAACGAATTTAAAATTCAGTTATTTCATTCTTAATAAAATAGGTCAGATTTTATTATTACTATTGCTGTTATTATTGTCATTATTATTTTATTATGATTTTATTGTTATTATTACTATTGTTTACTTATTATTGGTATTATTTATTAAACTATTAGTAAAAGGAAATAAAAAATTAGAAATTATTAATAATGTATGACTCGTAGATATTCGACAAAATTTTAAACTAAAATTTAATTTTAGAAAATAATCAAACATAAATTGACTGAGTTCATATGAAAATTGATGATTTTATGTCAGCATTTAAGTACTATTATTTAAAAAATTATTTTTTGTTGACAAAATCAAAAAATGATTTGAGAAAAAGGAACAAAATTTAATTGCTCTCTCAACGTTATTTCATTGCGACAATTGACAATTTCAATAATTTTTGGCATTATCTATCCTTATTTTTTTCCACTCATTATTGATGGATGACTGAATGTAAAATGTAATTTTTAAAGATGGCAAAGAAAAAAAAAGAAAAAAAAACGGTTGAATAATATTGTAATATGTGAATTAATTTGAATAAATCTAATAAACGAAATAAAACGATAATCTAGGTCAAATTTGTAGTAGAAATAAATCAAAAAAATATAAATATTTAGCAATATTTAAAGAAATTATGCAAAATTTAATGAAAAATTTAAAGAATTAGTAGTGAAATGTTGGCAAGCATAAGTGTATGCTATGAAACGATAAAATCTAATTAATATTCTTTTAATCTAATTGTTGACATGCATATATTTTTCATTTCTCTATTTTTCCATCTCATTTTCACATTCATTCTTTAATTTCTTTTTAAATTTTGTATTTTAAAATAGAATAATGAAGTAAAAAATAAAAAATATTCATTTATTTCATTGCAATGAATTTAAAATTTTGTAGTGGAAATAAAATTTAGAATAACATGATAATGTATGAATTATTTGATAAAATAAATGGGGAAACAGTAGTTCGTTTCGGTTTATTTAATAAAGCAATTTCTTTTAGTCTATTTCTTTTTTTTTTTCTGTCTCACTAAAAATAATAATCAAAATTAATTAAAATTTTTCAAACAAAAAGCAAATGAATATATATGATAATTAGTGACTAATTTATCAGCAAAAAGAAACATAAAATTCTTACATATATACTTAAAATTTGTTTCTGTCAATTTAAATTGCTTTTATATTATTACTCAGTCATTATATGCAAATTTTTTTTTCACTATTTTTTAAAATGCTTGAAATCACTAATTTTTATGACTGTATTATCAGTCTGTTATTCATAAATTAGTATTTTTTTTTTATTGTTGTATTTTGATATTTGATTTGAAGATGCTAATAATCAAACTGTTATTTATATTTATCTTTTAATATTTCAGTAAATGCAATTGTTTACATTACCCTCATAAAACATTCATTCTGTTAATTTAAATTGCTTTCAGTCACAAAAATGCGATACCGTAATTGCTTGTTTGACTATCGTATAGTCATGGCAGTACGGTATTACAGTAGTTGACTATTAGCAGAGATTTGATATATATAGCAATACAATACGGTAAGCTGGATGAATTCAAAATAGCTGTCATCTTGCACTTCAATCATTTTACTTCATTGTTATTAATTTATTTTTCTCCTTGCTAATATAAATAAATCTTTGTTCTCTCTCTCTCTCAGCAATCTGTAAATTATGTCATCTTATTTTCAGTAAACTTTTCTCATTCTTTAAATCAATTTTAATTTTCAATTTTTCTTTCCTTTTTCATATTTTCAAGTGTTTTTTTTTTTTTATTTTGCAAGTAGAATTTTTGCTTAAATGATAAATAGTATTAAAATGCAGTGCAAGTTTTTGCATTTTATCAATTATTAACTTGATCGGAATGAAATAAAAATTGGTTAATTTGGGAAATTAAATCATATAATTACATTATTTGCTAATTTTTACCATAACTATTTATTTTTAATTTCTGATGTCTTGAAAAAAAAATAAAAAATTTAATTTCCAACCTGTTTTAAAAAAAAAGAAAACAAGATTGAAATGAAATGGAAAAATAAATATCTTAATTAAAATATAATTTAAAAAAGTGATACCATATTTAGACATTTTCGAATTATATTTGAATTTTCTATGTATGCATTGATGATTCAAATGCTAATAATAGTGATGATAGTGATTAATGCTCTTTTTATCAGTAATATTTGAGTAATTATTAGTTTTTATTAAACAAATCAGTGCAATTATTTATTATTAACTTGACTTAGGTTTTATTTCTTTTTTTTTTCTTTTTTATAACTTATGATAATATAGAAAAAAATTTGATAGCATTTTTCACTTCAATAACATCTGATAATTTCATTACTCTAGCTAATTTAACTAACCAAATATCAATATGAATTGCATATGATCAAAACTTAGCAAAAAAATAATCGCAAATAATCATTTGACGTGACGTTAATACTTGTCGATTATAAGTAAGCGTAATACGAGAAATGTTAATGTTTACAACGTGATTGTGTGAAGTAAAAATAATATAAGTAAAAGTCATTAATTTGATTAAATGCTATTATCAGATATAACAAAACTAATTCGCTTTCTCTCTGTTATATTCATTTAAAAAAAACGAAATGTTTGATAATTAATTAATTTATTGTTGACATATGGTAGTTATTCATAAAACAATCATTGTTGGATATAATATTTCAAATATTATCAAAAATATAAATCTCACTTATTGGTATTATTATCACTGTTAAGATGTTATTATTATATCATTTGCTCAAGTTTGGTACTATCCCTTTGGTTAAACAACATTTCTTTTTTTTTGTTTTACCCATATTGATTGGTTATTACTGGGTAAACAACAATTCAAAAAGTATTAATTACAATTAGCTAATGAAGTGATCAATAATTGATCAAACATTTATCGCAGCCAAATATGATTGATTAACTAAATTATCGATAATCTTCTTCTATCCAATATATTTAGCATACATTATTCTCCCATCTTTTTCATCCTATAAAAAAAAGTAAAAATATTAAATAAGAGTAAATTCTTATCTTTTTAAGAAATCAAAACCAAAAAGGAAAAAAAAAATAATGTATAGTAAAGAAAATAGCGATGTAGAAGAGATAATTATTGACTGAAACTAATATTATTATTAAATCATTTTGCTAATTGAATGAATTAATTACTTCATATACCTGAAATAATAATTTGAAATAGAAAGAATGAATAAAAAATTGTGATAAATGAATTTAAAAAAAAAAAAAAACACTCTATTTAATTTTTTGTTAATAACAAGAGGAAGAAGAAAGAGAGAAAATAAAGGAAATGATTAATTGGTATTTATCTTTTTTCTTGTTCGAGATGGAGAGAGAGAGAGGAAGAAAGAGAAAGAGAGAGAGAAAAAATTTTGATTGGCAAAATTTTTTGAATATAAGTTAGATTACAGTATTTTTACTAATTAATTCTTATAAAATATTAGAGAAATAGTTGTTGTTTTAGTAGCAACAAAACTTTTAAAATTGTAATTTTTAAGTATATTTGCTAAGAATGTTACAAAAGCACTGTAATATTCATTTCCTATAATATTTATTATTTTTTAAAAAGTATTTATTATACATAATTACTTTTTTCGTGTCAAATAATTTTATCAGTTGATCAACTATCTTTGATCTTTTTTTTTTTCACCATGAATAACAACAATAGTTCAGCAAGAAATGAAATTCATTTCGAAAATTATTCATCTTCATATTAACATTTTTTCTCTAAATGCATTATACATAATCATTTAAAGTTAAAAAAATGGTCATTTTCCTCTTTTCATGAATAACAATAATTGTTTTACTTTTAAAATATTTTTTTTTCATCTTTTACTGCCATTTTAATTTCATTATTTTTCCTAAAGGATTAGTTAATCGTTTATGGTTACATCCTTTCTCCATGACTAAAATAATAACTTGGAAATGCATGAAAATCATTCCTTAATTTCATTTCTCATTTTTTTCATTTTTTTTTTCTTACATTTTACAACATATTAGGAATATGACAATATTAATTGTTCATTTTAATTAATTGCATTTACTAGAAAGATAAAAAATTCGAAGAAACAAAAATGATCATTAATTTAAAAAAAAAAAAAATATTGTCAAAAATTATTAAAAAAAAATTTTTATTAACAAATAGAATTGATAAGAAGAGTTAAACGTAAAAAAGCAAATAATATCAAATCAAAAAAAAAAAAAAAAAAGCAAAAGAAATAACAATTTTACAAAAAATTGTAATCATTAATTCTTGAACATTAATCGACTAACTGATCAGTGATATAAACATATGAGAAATAATTTAATCATTAGTTGTGCAATTAAATATAATTGGAAAGTTGAAAATTTGAATTAATCAAATAATAATTTAAAAAAAAAAAAAAAGTAACGTATAATTATACTGTTATTTACTGAAATTATTAAATTTGAGCGTAACTAATAAATTATGATCGAAATATTAAGTACTGAATGTTAGTATTAATTTTTTAATATGAATTAAATAAAAATAAATATGCAACCGAAAATTTGCTAAAATTTAAGATTTTGTCTTTAGTTGTATTGCTGATGAAAGATTGTGCCGAAAATGAAATGTTTACTTTAATGGAACAGACGGATGCTACTGGTGTACTGTCAAAATTGCTATTATTCATGGACGAAGTACCAAAATGAACCGGTTTTAGTTCCGTTTTTCTGGAACCAATCTGGTAGTGTACTTTTAGGATATTTTTATTTTCTTAAATCAAAAAAAAAAAAAAAAATGTAAACCGGTAAGTAATATAGAAATGGAAAAAGAAGAAAAAAATTATTAGTGAAATTGAAAATGATAAATCGATAGCAAAAAATTAAGTAATAAAATGATGCTATCTTTAAAATTTAAAAAATGCTAATATTTTGTTATGGCAAAAAATTTGAAGTTGAGAAAAACTTGAGAAATTAATAATCTAATAATTAATAAAAAGCTGATAAAAAGAAAATTGATAATAAAACAAGTTTGTTTGTTTTTTTTTTTTTTTTTACATTTGTATGTTTATTTTATTTTTATACTTTTTACTAAAATATTTTTTTTTTTTAATAATGTATTCAAAAAAAAAAAAAAAATAATAAAATTATCAAAATTTTTGTTGGAAACAAGTAGAAGCTGAAAAGCTGAGATTTTTTTTTGGTTTTATAGTTTTAACTAACAACTTGCATTTTTAGAAGTACTCAAACCAACTGATAAAAAAAAAGAAAATTATAAAAACTAATAAATGCTGTCAGATGCAATTAATGCAATACTTTTTATTGCAAATTTATTATTAAAGTGGAACTTTTGTAGAAAAATAAAGTCAAATGAAAATTTGAGTTTAAAAAAAAAAAAAAAAATTATTTAAAGCAAAAAGGAAATAAGAGGTAAAAGAAATGGCAAATTAAGAAAAAATGATTGAAAGTTGCATTATGATATAAATGATTAATTTAAAAGGAAGGAAACCGAATACTTTTTTTTTTTTGTTTGTTTAAAAGCAAAAAAAAATGATTCATAAAAATGGAAATATTTTGCCAAAAAAGAAAAAAAAAAGCCTCAAAATTGCAATTTATCATTTAATTGTAATGTTGCATTTATATATTTTCTTATTTTGAATTAAAAATTGTTAGCTTTAAAAATAAAATTTCAAATAAAATAAGTGTTTAGATAGCAAAAAAAAATTCACTAACTACTAAATTAAATTTAACATTAAGAAAATGTAGTTTTTTATAGTCATTTCTAATAATATTATTTCAAGAACTTACTATAATTAACTTAAGGTATATGAAATAAATGACATTTTAAAAAAATTTTAAAATATTAGAAGTGATCATTGCTTGATTAACTTTTGCAACATATTTATTATTAATTAGTAATGAGTATTTGAGTATATCTTAGCATATAAGTGTTAATATAATTATTTATAACAGCAGCTTTTTTGTTTACTTCTTTGATAAAAAACTGTATAATACTCAAATTCAGATAGAATTAAATAATAAGAAGAAAGCACTTTTTTATAAACAAAAAAAAAATTGTACAAATTATTTTTTCTTTTGCAAAAATTACTGTTATTATTAAGAAATGAAAAGAAAAGATAAAATAGGAAATGAAAATGATGAAGGAAATGGAATAAATAAGCGTAATTCCTGAAAATTAGGAAATGAAATTGAAAAGAAACGAAAAAAAAAAGGAATGAAAACAATCGTTTAAAATAATCGATCCAATTTAGAACAGAAAAAAAAAAGTATTTTATGCAAAAATAAATCAAAATAAAGATAAAATTGCAATTAACATTAGTTAGTTATTTATTATATATAATTTAAAAAATATTTGATCAAAGCTTAAAATCCACTCTTTTCGTAAGAAATAATTGATAGGTCATTGATAACAATTTTATTTAATTTACTTATTTATGAAAATATTAAATATTTACAAATACTTGCACATTGCTATATTAATTATACTATATGCTTGATTACTTAATTAGCTGATCTATTATTGAAGTATTGAATTGTTTCTTTGTTACATAATTGCAAATAAACAGTAAACAAATCATATGAACAGTTAAAAACTTGAAAAATTTTAAATATTTATATTACATTAATTGATAATCGTCCAATTGAAGATCAATCATAACAGTTTTACTTAATTATTCGTTTATGACAATATTAAATGCTTGCAAAATCATCTTTTATATATATACTTTTTTTTTATATATAATATTTTATGTAGTAATATCAAGTATTACTAATGTTTAGTCATAGTTCAAATTAAAAAGAAAAGTTATGCACTTAAAATTTTAAAATGTTTATGATCATGCTTAAAGAAATAATAAAAGCATATCTTTTTTTCCTTTTCTATTTAACAATTAAATGTATGTTTCACATATAATAAATCATTTTATTAATCGATTTAAAATTATAAAATGAAATAATTGAAACAAAATTGAAGTCAATTATTCACCATATGAATGACACGAAAGTATTTCTATTTCATTGTTATTAAGTGGAACAAAAACAGTTCGTCAAATGACGTTTATAACTGAAACAATAATGAACTTTTTGATATATAAATTATATTCATTGAATCGAAATACTTATTTACTCGTTTATAACAATATTAAATACGGGGAAAAGAATCGGAGGTTTAGGCTTAGGAAGAGTAAAAGGAATAAGAAGAAGGAGCAAGGAAAACTAAATTAAAGAAATTAAAAATATGAATAATTATTAAGCAAAATGGTATAAGGAAAAGGTGGCTGGTAGAATGAGTGATTGCAAGTGGTTGGGGAAGTGCGGGTAAGGATGGGTGGAATAACGGGTTAGGAAGTGAGCGGAAGGGCGGGTTGAGAAGTGGGTAGAAGGGCGGGCTGAGAAGTGGATTGAAGGGCGGGTTCAGGGGTGAGTTGAAGATCAGGTTAAGGAGTGGATTGGAGAGCGGGTTGAAGAGTGCGTTAGAGGGCGGGTTGAGAAGTGGGTGGAAGGCGGGTTCAAGAGTGGGTTAAAGATCAGATTGAGGAGTAGGTTGAAGAGTGGGTTGAGGAATGGGTTAAAGGTCGGGTTGAGGAGTGGGTGGAAGGGTGGGTTGAGGAGTGGGTCTAAGAATAGATTGTGTAGGTAGAGAATGCTTATTAGTTTAACAAATTGGCTGTCTTCTTCAATTACTTTTAAAACACTGTATGATTTATTAAAATGTTAAAATTAGTTCATAGCCGAAGAATAGAAATGAAATGGAAAGGAAAATTGTTCCACCAATTTTTTTTTTTTTTTCATTTTCTTCTCTTTTTTTTTTTTGAGTGAATTTGCCACAATCATCGTAAAATTTATAGAAAGAACAATTTTTGATGGAATAATTAATGAAGAAAAGAAAGAAAATTAAACAGACATGATCTAGCAAATAACCATCATAAAAATGTTTTAATTTTGAAATGAATGAGAGTAAAATTGAATTATTCTAAAATATTTGATGTAACGATGAAAAGTTTATGTCAACTGTAACTATCAGTTAATTAGTTAATTCATATATCTTTTAAATTCGTTTCTTTTTTTTTTTCAAATTTCGTAGAAAAATAATAGCAAGCAGCAAATGTTGTGTTATTTATTGGTAGCAATAAGGAAATGAAATTTAAAAATTTAACTTCATTTTCTTCTTTTTTTTTTGTTTCTAAAAAAACACTACTGCCTTAAGATTTTTAATAGAAAATTTTTGATTTCTTCTTATCACTTCATAATAACATTTGATACAGCTAAAATTATTTTTAACAAATACAATAAAACGTTATATCTTTTTTAATATTTTTGTAAATTGCTAATTTGTATCTAAAAGAAATTTTGAAAAATGCCACAAAAGTTTGATAATTATGCATAAGAATACCACATTTTAAATAAAAGGAAAAAAGATTACTTTGACGCAAATATTTTCCCTTTCTGTTTTTTTTTTTTTTTTTTTTTTTTTTTTTTTTTTTTTTAAATATGTACCTTTAAATACAATATGAAAAAGTCGAATAACCTTTCATTGTTAAATTTAAATTATAGTCTGTTCAAAAACACAATTTACATATATGTTTTAACACGTATTTGTTCCACCCATTAGATCTTCACCAAAAGTTTTAGAATATTCAACGTATTCGAATTTCATTGCATAAACATTTATTTTAAAAATCTCCACTGTTTATTCCAACAGAATTAGGTGTTCGAATAAAAATAAAAATAATAATATCAATAATAATGTCACTGATAATAATATAATATTAATAATAATAATTAGTAATAGTAGTGTCAATAATATAATAATGAAATCATATAATAAAATAACAATAATTAATAAAATAATAATAGTAACAATGATAGTAATAATAATGATAATAATAGTGAAAAAGTATTTGTAATTATTATCATAGTAGTAATAATAATAATAATAATAATAATAATAATAATAATAACAGTAATAATAATACAAATAGTGAAGTATGAAAAATTCGAACATCTTCACTGTTAAATTAAAATAATAATTTCGAAAAAAGAACTTTTGCTATCATAACTATAAGACAGTATGCTTGCATAATTGCGCTTAACACTTTTCAAAGAGAATATATATGACATCAATCTATTTGAATTTGGAACTTTTAGAAAAAAATTTCACATAAAAAAACCGAAAGACAATTGGATATCAAAGAGAATCACAGACTGCAAACTTATGAAACATATCAAGTAATGCACATTGGGGTAAGTGAAGGATAAGTGAAATTCAAATTGAAAGGCAAAAATTAAATTTCCCATGTTAAATAGATGGATAAATTTGGAGCTATAAATTAAGCGCTTCAAAAATAGAGAAATATCATTTTATCATCATTACCATTCTTAAAATACCTATAGCGTTGAGCTAATAATGTATATCATTTCGTTAAAAATCATTTCCATTAATTTAATTTTTTATTAAATAAATTTGAATTCCTGATTTTATTTTATTATAACAAAAACAAAATCAATAATTGTTAACAAAAATATTGAATGAAATACATAAGCAACTAAAAGCAGTTTTAAAGTGCACCACTAAGCCTTTCATATTAGTAAAGGCAATTTTACTACTACTAATAAAAATCAAAATTATTACTGCACAAATATATATTGCACTAGAAAAGAAGAAAGAACAATACGAAGGAAAGTTTTAGTAAAGAAAATGAATGAAAACAAGCATCGACGTATACTACAAATCAAATTATTAAATCAAAAAACAGAAATATGCATCCTTGGGTGTACAAAAAATCAGTTACTAAAATGAAATGCATGTGTTCTAAAGGAACCCTTGGCTTAAAATATAATTTGAAAATTTCATTTAAGGATTACATTCTTGAAGCGCGTGTAGATATTTCTTGTTTTACAATGCATATCTTTTTTTTATATTTTGTCATTCTTCACAACTTCTTTCAAATTGAGGTAAAGAATTCATATTTATATCTTTGCATTAAAAATGAGAAAAATTTAATTCCTTATTCGTTTTATCTGTTCTCATATTTTTTTTATAGGTGTCACTGCTTTGGCTTATATTCTTGAAGATTTTATAATTTAACATACAACTCAAATCCATTTCAAATACTATCTTAAATCGTTAACTCATTTCTTCCTCCTGGAATTTTTTTACTAGCTTCTGAAATGTTTAACACTGAAATGAAGTGGGCGCTAGCATATTTCCATTCTAATGAAAAGTGAAAGTGAAGCATGATGCCTCGTATTGCGAGGTAAACAAATTAGCAAATGAACCAAAATAAGTGAAGTGAAATGAACAGGTAAAAGCTAAGGCAGTAAAATATTAAAAAAAAAAAAGTTACCAACTTTTAATTCAGGTGAAAAAAGAGGATATAAACTTTTTGAAAATGCAAGAAAAAGGCAATGATGAGCAGAGTTGGAACAAAATAAATAAAAAGTAGGGCAGGACGCAAAAAATTGAATTATCGGAGAAAAGTCGTCTTTAAGATATCGTTTAAATAAAGGGCTACAGCTTGCGCATTAGTTGCTTGATCAGCTTGCATAAATGCCAATGTTTTCTCCTGACATTCCAATATTTTTCGTTGCAAAATTTCGTTTTGTTCTCTTAGAAAGCGGCCTTCTTGCTCATATTGTCGAGCTGAATTTTCGGATGCTGTCACACGAGTACTAAAGCGAATCGCATCTGACTAAAATATAATTCTATATGAATAATTACTAATAAACAATATAATGACATCGAAATAAAAAAACGGATAAGAATTAATTAATTAATTAATGAAGCAAATATTTGAAATTATTCCTAGCAAATGTGTATGTTTCCAAACTTTTACACCAAGAGTACAAAATTACACCGAGTGCGAAAAAAAAACTGAAGATAAGTTTTAAAATGTTAGAAATTTTACAGATCTCGAAAATCATTTAGAAATAGTTTGTATCAACAAATTTTACTTGAAGAGTTGCAGTTTTTCCTTCCAAATAACGACACCTATTTTCAGCCATTGCTAACTTTCCTCTGTAGATAGCACATTCATAGCATTCTCGAGATGCAGGCGGTGACGTGCCATTACTTGTACTACTGTGTGTTTCAGATGGTGATATATGACTTTCAATAGGATCAGATGATTCACTTATTGTATGCTTTCCTTTATTGGTATTATTATTATTGTTGTTGGTAATAATACTTTCAATGCTACTATTCTGCAAATAGATCATAAAACAAGAGAAATATACCAGTTCTTTAAAATATATCTGTTTTAGTTACTTATGAGAAATAAGAATGACTTTAGTTTTTTTTTTTTTTAAAGAAAGAGAAACATTCTGTTAGGAAGGTTACAAATAAACTAAAACAATAATATACTGAATTTTTAAAAACTCCACTAAGTGTTGCTACTTCCGAATAAGAATTATTTTCTCCAGCTTTTGAAAGGTAGTACATTCTAGAGCATCATCCTAATACAATCCAAATCCTAATTATGTCGTGAAATATTGGAACTATTTAAAATTCATTCTATGTACTGTTAATAACAATGAATTATTATCACACTTACCGAAACACCATTCAAAAGGACTTTACATTCATTGTTTTTCAATATTAGGTTACCATTCTTTGGGGAGCTATTTATTGCTGAACGTAAATTTGGCATCGTTTTAGATGAAACATTTCCAATAGCAGCATTAGAAGCTGGTCTCAACAAAGATTCGTGTAGTATTCTAAAAGCATTTTTTATTAACACATATGCATATATATAAACAAAGATTTATAAATATTTGTGACAAACAAGATAAAGAAATTCCTACAAGAATTTAGAATAGAATTTAAGCCACACTTTTTATCATCTGCAACCACATTCGCGCTTTTAGGTCGTTCGATATTACTGTTAGTATTATTGTTGTTGTTCTCTTCAAGATTCACTGATGTTTCGACTTTTGTCTTTCCGTTTAATTCCATCTCAAAAAAGTTATTAATGATGGACATGATGCTAAAATGGGCTGCTAAAAATATTAACTTTAATAACTGCATAAAACGTAACTTTTTTTTTCTCGTCTAATAAGAAAAAAAAAAAAAAAATGAAATTACCACTCTCTGCTATAAGGACGATACTTTCATGTATAATATTTCCCTTCTCATACTCATTCTATCGTTATAATTATAATTTCATCACTCATATCTTAATAATGATTATTAAAACTTCGCAGGACAATCAATTCGATATAATACCTAACTGATACTAGCAAACCTCCTTTTCATTCTGATGTCATAGTGATATTTAATTCCTTTAATAAAGCAAAAAAGAAGTGTAAATAAGATGATACAATATGTGACTGATGTTGTTCTGTACTGTTCCTGTCTGTTATCATATCATCGTCATATTCTTTGTCAACATTAATCTCGTCCTCTTCAGCAGCTAAATTGACATCAGAATCTTTTGATGAACACATATCCAAAGGATTTCCACCATTTGCATCTATGATAAAACGATAAATTTAATCAATTTTCCATACAATAATTAAGAAAAAAGAAAAAATATATGGAAATAAAACTATTAAATCCTTAAACGTCTGAAATATTCGCTCTGCTTTCATAAGCACATGAATAATTAAGAAGAAAAGTTTTTTACTTGACTGATCCATTTTTGGATAAGCTGAAAGCCATGCGGCAAGGCCAAAGCTGGATTGAGCAACCAAATTATTCAGCATCAGACGTTCACGTAATTTTGACATTAAATCATCCACATGTGTTCCACTTCCGGATGTATCTCGAAGAAGAGCCATTGGCGAGAATAATGTTGCTGCTGCTGCTTGCAATGCTGCAAGAATAATTGTTAAGTATTGAAGAAATATTGATATTAAGTTTTGATTCCGTTGGCTTTCTAAGACTTACAGCTTTGTTCGGTAAGACTGACTGCTTGTTGTGGTGCAAGGCCAACTAATGAATGGAGCTGCAATGGAGCAAACGGATTTGTTGCAGGAACTCGTGGCTGTGGAACATGAAGCGTTGACAGCTGCGGTGAACGACGACCTTTTTCCGTCAATCCAGTCTGACCAGTTAGATTTTCATTTTGCTGTTGTTGTTGTTGTTGTTCCTGTTGATGCTGATGCGTAGTAGGTGGATTACCTTTACCGATCACCGGAACCGAAATCGTTTTACCTTCTTCTTTTGCCTCAAAATTGGAATGTTTAAAAATGTCCATTTAATCTTAAAAACATCTAAAGCTTGTTAAATATGAGTTATCAAATCTAACATAGTCGTTGTTTACTTCCAATTTTTACTTAAATTCCTTTCATTTTATTATTGCATCTTTCTTTATCATATTAATGAATTATACATTACATCAACTTTATTAGTAACAGTTCTTTCTGCTTTTGTCGTAATACTTACCACATCATAACAAAATTAAACTCTATTTTTTTTTTTTTTTTTCAAATATTTACAAGCGCTTTGATTATACTTATATAAACGTTTTGATTTTTTTTTTTCGTTTCAATTCTGCAAAAAGTTTTGAAAATGAACAAATAAGAAAAGTACCTGCATATGCATATGTAAACTTGTTTTATCCGGGAAAGCCCAATTACAGCAACGGCACATAAACATACGTGAAATTTGATGCTGTTTGTACATATGCGCTCGAAGTGTTTCATTGCCTATAAATTATCCACAAATATAATAAGAGCATTTAAATTTCATTGAATAATTATTTTTGAATATTAAAAAAATCGAAAGAATTTAAAGGAAGTTTTTTTATGAAAAAGAGAAAAGTAGGTACAATTTCAACTATAATTAAAAAAAACTTATCTTACATACATACCTTCCATTCCTTTTCTCTTTCCATTCGATACTATTTATCAAATTGATTAATGAAAATATTAAAGCAGTGAATGAATGTCAATTATCAGTTATTGTTGTGATAATGACACACACATATATATTTTCAAGAATTTTAAATAAATTAGAAACTCAAAAAAAAAGCTATTTGATGGAAGTGCCAAACTCTTCGATACATTTTTCTTTTCTTCCTCTTCCTTTTTTCTCTCAGTAAAGATGAATATGATATGTTTAGAACAATATTTTCTCCTAATAGGATGACAACAAAGTAATTAATTCTTTCGGTGATAGAGAAACATTAAAGCATTTTTCGACGCTTATTATTTTGAAGCTAAATAATATAAATCTTACAATTTCCTTTATAATTAATGAGTAGCAACAATTTGTTAATTTCGATCTGGTCTTGCACTTGGTTTATTATTTTGGAGTTTGACTGCATATGCTTTTTTTTTTTTGTTTGTTAACAATCATAATGAAAATATAGAAAAAAGTAGAAAAAATAAGAGAATAAAATCTGAAAAGAAAGATAATTCTACTTTATCAAAAAGAAAACTGAATTGGAAACTATTCATCATAACTTATCTTCTTTATGAAAAGTAGCACATCATTAATAGATTCCAATTCTCTTTCTCTTCGTTTTTTGAATCTGTATTTTACTTTTTCTTCAAGAAGACAAAGAAAACCGAATTCATCCATCCATCAATTTATTTGTACTTATTCTTGTTCTCAGGATTATTCGGTTATTCAAGGAAGAGTGGGGAATGAAGCAGCACGGACAGTTCCCGTATTTCTGTCATTTCAAATTAAATACTATAATTCATATAAAAGTACGTCTAGTCTAAAATTCATTATTCATCTCCTTTTTTTTCTATTTTTTAATTTTTGGTTCTTTGTTGCTCATTCTTCTATTCTTTTAATAGTGAACAATTATTATGCAGCTGGATGATGATGACAATTGCTGCTGCTACATTTCGATCAGATAAGAATTAATCAATTAATCAGTCAAGTTTAATTATTGCTTCTCATAACGCATTACAGAAATTATTCATTCAAAACAATATTAAAAAATGTACCCTAAAATTTAAAAAAAAAATGTTTCAATTTCGCAAAGAAGTTAATATTTGAGAAAAATGGTAATTAACTCATATCCCTAAAGCTATCACATTTATGAAGCAAAAGAAAATGTCCTTAAACCAATTAGTATAAATGATGGATTGCTGTGTAATACTTCAGAATTATTTTGAAATTAAAAAGTTTTTTTTTGAGTGAGTTTTAAGTGAGCTTTAGAAAAGTCACAATAATTTTGACCAGACAGATATACCGTGTTTTCAGATTTATGCTATCTAAATCTCCTACTACAAGATCAGGTTGTATACCAATTGATACAAAGCTGATTTAAAGAACAGTGAATTGGGGTATCTCACCACTTAGTGCTATAATGAAAGGGTGTTATTGTTGTGTGCTGCAATATAATAGACGATTATAAAATGCTTTGTGCGGATTTTATAACTTATGAGAACTCAATACTAAAAAAAGTCAAATTTTCCAAGAAAAAAAAATGAACTAGAATAACAACTTACTTTATAGAAACTAATAAATAACTGAAATACAGCACCGAAACTTCATACTCAAACTTGATTTTAACTTCATTTTTTGTATTCTATTATTTCATCATATCAGTTGAATTATTCATCGATATTAAAATAATTAGTGTAAGAAAGGGAAAGAATTTTAATTACTAAGACCCTATCTATTCCTAAAAAAAATGGATGATATTTTGGATGAAAACTGCTATATAGCTAAGCAAAAGTGTTATCTAAGAAAGCTAAGAGAGTAAAAAAAGCTTAAAATAAATCATGCTTCTTTAAATAGAAAGATCTCAAAATAAAGAATTTTTAAGAGAAAAATAAAGATTCAATATAATCCAAAGAAGTAATATAAAAAAAAAGATCCAATCAGCTTATTTTCAAAAAAGTATATAAAAAGAATATTCTTAAATAATCAAAATTTAAGTGAAAAAAAAATGGAAATAGTTTTCAAAAAGAAAAAAATGGAAATAGTTTTCAAAAAGAAATGGCTTTCAAATGACTGTAATTAAAACTTTTCATCTTTAATAAAAACAATTAGTTTCGAGAATAAAAGTTGGTAAAAGAAATTAAGAAAGCTATAGTTTTTTGAAAGTACATTAATTAAATTAGCAGTGATAACTCTAAAGTAAATTCATCAATTAATCTGAAGTCTATACCTTCATTTGTTTCTGAATTAAAAGTGATAATTAATAAATAGTAAAGTAGGCGTGAATTCAATTAAATTATAAGTTGAATTATTTAAAGTGAAAATACAAATTTCAAAATGGAAGAAAATGTGATTATAATAAATCGATATAGCAGCCTATAAGATGCCCCACAGTTAAATTTAAAAAATAACGGATTCCATAAAAAAATAACGGTATCAATAAAAGAGTTAGAAAAATGACCAATAATGGACATTGAAAAGTAACTGATAGTTTTATTTATTAGTATATTTACAGGAAAGAACTGTTGGATTCTTTTAATTGTTTAAAAAGAGAGAAAGAAGACGATGAAAGAGCGAAATATTTGGAATCCTATAATTTAGTCCGCATTTAATTGCAAAAATTTATCTAAGGAAAATATCGAAGTAAATACAAATGATATTACCCCGTTGTATAATCGTTGCAGGACGTTGTGGTACAACAAGACGATTATCGTTAGTTGCCCGTTCCTTACCATTTGATGTTGTCAATTCCACATAATTTGTTGGATGATTACGGGATACAGTACAATTTGTCGCATTTGTCATTTTTAAAGTTTGAAAATTATTAAAATTTTTGGCACTTCCACGTGATTGTTGATGTTGTTGATGATGATGATGATGATGATGATGCTGCTGTGGATCACCACGAAGTTTACGCTTTCGAGATCCAGCAAAACCGGCCCATTCATATGCTCGAAGATATTCGTGTTTCCGTTGCAAAATTCGGCAAACATTACTTTTAGCAATTGAATAACGTTCCGCAATATTAGCTTGACTCATTCCAGCATTTTCTTCCGCTAATCGAATCAACTGAACTTTTTCTTCTAGAGTTAATTCTTTGTATGGTTTCTTTTTGCGTCTTTCAATTGTGGTAGTAGTTGGAGTGGACGAATCTACGGCCATTTCGTCAGTATGAAGTCCTGCCACAACCAACGATTCATCCATTTTTGTCGTTGATGCCACAGGTGATAAATTTCCCATAGATCGAGGTTTAACTGGTTGAAAAGCCCCGCTACCACTACCAGTATCAGTATTACTATCATCAGTACCATCATCTTCACCCTCACTGATTTTATTACTGCCGCTGTTCCTGACGCTATTACTACTTTTTGCATTTTGTAACATGGGAATTGGTAAATGAAGTAATAACTTGCGTTGTTCCAATCGTATAGAAATTATAAGTTGCCTCGTTTCGCATCCAACCGAAAATGATTTATTGTATAACCTCAAAGGGAAACAGTTTTGTTAACGTAATAGACAAAAATAGTGAAAGGTTCCAAGGTAGAAATTACCATTTGCGTGAGAATCAATAGAATTGAAATGAAACTTTAAATTGAAAATTTTTTAAAACGAAAGAATTTGTAACAGACTGTGGTTTCGATGAAATTTTTGAAATTGGTTGTAATGACAATATTAATGACAGTGATAATTAGCAGTGAATATTAGCGAAGTTGCAATAGAGGCTGTAGAAATAAGTGGTGATAAGGGTGTAATCAAGGGGAAAGTTAAAAAAGAGTACAGGTTTGAAGTAAATGAACGGAAGGATGAATATGGATGATGGGCTGATGATGAACGGAGAAGGGATGGACGGATAGATGGGCGTATGTAGTTGAGAAGGGTAAAAATGTATTTTGAGGGTGGGGGAAAAGTAAAGATGAAAGTGAGAAGATTTTCAGATGACAGTGACACGATTAAAAGGATGAAGAGTTGATGAGTACGGAATGGCAAAAAAGAGACAGGAAGATAAGAAATGAAAATTATTATTGGTTTGTTGTTACTGTTGTTGTCGTCGTCGTGGCCACTGATTTCACTGTTATGTCCACTTGCTCAGCGACACAGAAAAAAAAAGAAAGGAAAAGGATGAGAAACTTAACTTGTTGGTGCAACCCCTTTTTCCAAACAAAAAACATCACGTTTATCAATGAAAATGAAATAAATATCTTTATTCCTTTTTCCAAAAATGGACAGATTTGAACAAATTGAATAAGACCAAACTGAACTGAATTAGAAAAAATGAATTAAACTTAAAATATTTCTGGTTTAAAACTGCAAATGTATTTAATATGTGCAATAACACCGATAGTGGTGATAATATATTTGTAATAAAAGAATTACAAATGGGAAAAAATGAATAGAAAAATTTTGCAATAATTAATAATAATTTCAGCAATTCCATTAATGGGAAAAATAAATGACTGAATGAGATTGGATTTGAATGAAAGAATGCACGGATAGATAAATGTGAATGAATGACTAAATAAATGGATGAAAAGATTGGATATATGCAAAAAAAGAATCTGAAAGATATCTATATATATATATATATATATATATATAGATATATATTAAATGACTGAAATTTCATGTTTTTTCTTTCTACTTATTTCGAATGGAAAAATCGAAATAAAAGGCGTTTATTGTTTAATTATATATATCGCATATACAATATATATATATAATATAAAAACTACGATAATATAATAATAGTATAATATAATATTAATATAATATATAATGTGATATGATATAATATATAACATACAACAGTAATTATAGTATACAACATTAAAATATATAATATAATAATATAATGGTAATTATAATGAAATATTACATGATGTAAAATTAAACTTCGTTTGAGCTACTTTGTGATATGTATAAATAAATTAATTAATCAAATTAAATAAATAAATGAAAAAATAAATTGTATGCTTTGGTAATTTTTATGGAACTATAATGAAAAGCAGATTTTGTTTTCAATTTTTTGCTTATTCGCTTGTTTGTTTGTTTTATTATTACCAATAATAGCGGGAAATGGATGGCAATAGCAAACATTGTAACAATTACATGACGACAGTGATAATGATGATGGTAGTGGCAGGTGTAGGTGGATGACAGTATATAGTGCCGTTGTTATTGTTATTTATTATCGACGATGTTAGATGGACAGTAATCATCAGAATTAGACCAAAAAAACTACTGTCCTTCATGTTTGAGATGGGTTAGAAAAAAGGTATTTTCAACAAAACAACATTTCGACAAAACAGCAGTATACAACGTGGTGACAAAAAAAAAGAAAGATTTCGAACATTTTAATGGAACAAGTTTTCATATCGGAAAAGAAATAATAATAGAAGGTGGAAAAAGTGGAAAGAAGAGGTTACTTCTTTTTCTTTTTTTCAAGAACTATAGATTGATAACACTTTTTTTTTTTCATTTTTTAATGAAAGAAAAAAGGAATAATAAAATGGACGATGCCAAATTAGGGTTTTTGCAAAAAATAAATGCAAAAAAAAAATGAAAAGGGAAAATCGGTTTGTCTTGTTTTCTTTTTTTTATTTTCGTTTTTTCTATTTATTGTTCGTCATTTTATTTGTTGCGATGAAATTACACAGAGGTAGAAGACATCCATTTTTCTCTTTATCCTGCTTTTAATTTTTTGTATGTATCCTGTAAACCAGTTTTACCAAACCCAGTGGGAAAAGTAACCGTTAATCGCCCATATTGTTTGAAGCTGACTGACATGACCGATAGTAATATAACGGTGATGATATTCGTGGTCATGACCATGAATGAAAAATGATCTTTTTCCGTTTGTATACTTTTTTGAATAAAAAGGAAAAATTTAGAAAATTTGAAACATACGCTTAAAAAATTATCTTCTAGAATAAAAAGTATTTTCTTTTTCCTTTTTTGACAAAAATTCATGTCTAAAATTTATGCATAAAAAACGAGAAATCATTTTTTAAAATAAATGTAAAATTGAAATTGTAAACTAAAAGAATTGTATTTTGGAAAAATTAAAAATTTAAACTACAGATCAAGGATTTAAATTTTAAGCAAAAGATTGCAGAGTTGAAATTATGAACTGTCATTTTCAAAAAACTCAACATCGAAAAAATTCGCGAAAAAGTATACATTAATTGTTATGCAATTACTTAGAAAATAATCGTTTTTAGTTCAATAATACCTAAATACTTATCGTACCTTTTAATAATTTTATATTATTTTTTTGAAATTTTAAGAAAAAACCTATCTTTCTCTTTATTCAAATTTGCAATTCACTCTCTTTTCTGGTGATAGCTCATAATTTTTATTCCTCATAGATTTCAAGTGATAAAATTTTACAAGGAGATCAATTTTAAGAATTTATCTTCATGATCAAAGGAAGTTTAATTTTTTAAGTAGTAATTCATAAAAATTTAGTCGAAATTAATATATATACGAAAATTAAAATTACTGCTTTTTATCAAAAAAATGTGGTTAACAAAACATTAAACGATAAAGTATTTCATCAATATAAAAGATTAGACAGAAGAAACATATGAGTATTACTGAATGAAAATTAATTTATAATAATAAAAGAAAAGGCTCTGCAAATCATAAAATTCATTTCATATCCCTTTTAATTTATAGCGTTTTTTGTAAAAGTAGAAAAGAAGTGAAAGTTCATTTCAACCTTAACTTTTTTCAGATTAGAAGACATTTCCGACAGCAAACGGAAATAAAAAAGAGAAAAAAGAAAGAAAAAGAAAAAAGAAATATATTTATATAAAAACAATACGGGAAAAAAGTGTTGTTTTTTTTTTTCGTTTAAGAAATTCGAATTTGCCGATTAATTGGGTCTTCTTAACTGAAATTTCATTCGTTTCTATTTTTCTATTTCTTATGCCCTACTCCCGTCATCCGTTAATCCTTAATTTGGTTTTTCCTTGCCCTACGGGGTGCATTTCGGTTATTTTTTCTTTGAAATACTGTTCGAAAAAACACTCTCGTCTTCTCCTCTCTTCACCAAATAATTGTTGTATCCGTGTTAATCTCAAAACATCGCTCCTTTTTCTGGGAAAACTTGTTGAAATTCATGGATGGGAAGAAAATTAAAAATAAAAAAGAAAAAACACCAAGAGAAAACAAAATTGTCACATAAGTCTTGATAGAAGAAAGTAGGCAAGAGAAAAAAGGAAAAATATCCAGTTTTCGATTTTATTAATAATATGATAACTTTTCAGAACGGAATGAATGAAATTGATGCTAAAGTCAACAATTTTATCAAATTTTGAAATGTTTTCCTTTTTTTTTTAAGAAAAAAATTTATTTCGCACAAAAAAACAAAACGAATATTTTAAAACCTCATGTGAAAATTTTGAGTGTTTTGATATGTTTCCTAAATGTTTATAACATGTTACAATAAAATGACCTGGACTTCACCCAATAAAATGCATCACTATATGCATTAGAAAGAACATGATCTTTAAAACAAGTCAAATAATTTGAAGAATTCCGCTAATGAAAATCTGCAGAATTTTACAAAATTAATTTGCAAAACCAAACTCAATTATATTAAAACTTCTTGTGACGATGACGACTATTAAGCTGCACTGCTAACACACAGTTGAGAAAGAGATAAAAAACGAAAAAGAATAACAAAATAAACTGCACATAATTTTTGAAAAAAATCGTGGAATAGAATGATTATAAATTGAAATGGAAAAATTAGTCTCTGAATCTCTTAAAAGCGTGAATATTTTATGCAACAGTGTATGTATCAATCATTCAACTACAAAGAAAAGCATAACAAATCAAATAATAAATAGGACAGAAAAAAGAAGATGAAATGGATAATTTTTAACAAACATTCACAAACAGACAGTTTCATTCCAATCGGTCACTCTAATGCCAAAAAGGCTCTATATATTTGTTTGATATTTATTTGTTGCGTAAGGCGGATCCAAACGATACACGAAAATTTTTCTTTTAGCAATAAGGAAAACAGTTGATGATAAAGAAAATGCATATCGAGCAAAAAAAAAAAAAAAAAAAAGAAAAAATTGCATAAAAAGACACTTTTAAAACGGCTAGTTTTTTTAAAATTTTTTCCCTCCACCCACCTTCCATTTAATTTAATAATATTGAGAAGTCACAGTGATTCATTTACTCTGTCAATAATTATTCAATAAAAAGTTGCGTATTTCAGAGCAAATAATAAATTCTATATTTCCTATCTTTAATATATATATCAGTTTAACATAAATAATTGATGACTGAAGTCAATATGTAATATTGTATGACACAAGTTAGCAAGTCCACTAAAAGAATTTTCCATCAAAAATTATGCAAAATTTATGGACATTAATCGATTACGGTAACTCGCGCACACTTCGATTATCTTTTCATTACAGATGCTATCAGTAGTTAACACTATCGTGCAAGAAAAGAAGTGGTTGTGATGAGTACAATCGTTACAAACCTACAATACCGTAACTTCGTTATTTTGTGAGAAAGTACAGTAGCAAACAAAGAAGAGAAACCATAGCTATTAATATTTGATTCGTAGTAGTAAACTTGTAACTTAGTGAGTGAAATTTTCAAGCTATTCGATAAAGCCTTATAGTAATTTGGAGTAAATCTGATCAAGAATATTTAATTTATCCTTATTCTAAAACGAACACTGCCAATTAAATTTCCAAAAAGAAATATCAATTTAAGACACTGCAAGTATGTAATATTTCCTGTTTAGCTCAAGCAACTGCTTATGCCTTGCTTCATTTCTTTTATTTTTTACATTTAACTTTGATTTTATCGCTGTTCCATGTCTTCGTCAGTATTTATTTTACAAACTTTTAAGAAAAAATTAAAATTTGATTATCGGATCCAATGAAACAAAAACAAATCTGAAACTAAAGCATCTATCAGCAATAGAATTCAAATCCCTACAGTTCTTCATATTCCTGAAAATTTTTATTCATATTTCATTTTCATACTCAAAAATCTTGCATTGCACTACACTTCTATTTGTGATAGAAAATCAACAATAAAAATTTCAAATTCTTATACTTTCACTAATTCATTATCATAGTAACGATAAATTTTATGTTAATTTCTACATTAAATCGCCAAAAGTAAGTTAGATTAAAGCTAAAACTTACATCGTTTAAGGCACATTTCAAATTTAAAATATACATGTGACAGTTCCGTTTTATTGATGTTTATACATTATAATTTGCCAATAGGTCAAATTTATCATCTAAATGCATGCAATAAGGATAAAAAGCAGACGATATGTAGGGTGAGAGAGTACCAGTACTTTATGAGCTAAAAAAAGAAAGCGAAAGAAGAGAAAAATAACGCATAAAGAATTTTAGACAGATTTTAAAATATAGCAGAAAAAGAAAAATGTTAGTTAACTGTCAATTTGACGAGTTATGCAAACATGTTGATGATATGTTTAGTGGAAAATATTGAATAAATTTTGAGTTCCATCTTCCTTCATCCAATTTTCCCCATTGAATATTTTTATTGAATTGAATTCAAAAGTGTACTGCAAAATTTTAGAAAATTCAATTTTTTTTCCTTTTTCTGAATTTTTATAAAACCATATGCAAACAAGGAAGTAATATATTTTTTAAAGGCGAGAAAAATCGATGTACTATTCATATTCAAGCAGTATATTCACCTTTTTTTTTTTTTTTCTTTTGCATTAATCTTTTGATAAAAGTTTTTTAAAAGTTTGTTTAGGATTTAATTTAACTTAAATGCTTGGCTAGAGTCTCAAAAATAAAAAGGAAAAAGGATAAATTGAGTTTTCCAATTATGAAATGAAATTTTTAATGGATTCTATTTTTTATGCTTATTAGATGTAAAACTATTTTGTCAAAGGGAAAAAATGGTTAGTGATAAATTCTAGATATCGATGTTATAAGTTTTTTCCAGTGAATTAAAATTAATACAGTACAATACTTGTTTCAACTTTACATTATTAATTTCATTGACTACAAAATTTGCAAAATGATTTAAAAAGCATCGATACATTTTCGTTTTTCTTTTCTCTTTTTTTTTCCTTTTTTTTGTTAAAAAGGAAACTATCTTTTCGATTATTTTATTTCAGCCATTACTTCTCAATTCCTTAGCACAACAATGAAAGGAAAAAAAAAAACTGTATTTAATAGCGGAACAAAATGATCCACTGATCCACCATCAATCAATCATTTTTTTAAAATTAGCTGATAAATTTCATCTTCTCTAAGTATTCATCAAACAGGATCATCTCTGTTTCATTGTAAATTTTCAATATTTTAGTCTGATTGTGTAAATTTGAGTATTTCCAGTATTTTATACATTTGTCAGAATTTGAATTGCGTCTTCTAAATTTTTAAATTCAAATTTTCAATTTATCAGAAGTAAGAGTAAAAAATGATAATTATCGAAATAAGATAAATATCTTATTCAGATGATCTTGAAGAAAATGATGAAACATGTATTGAAAGCAAGTTAATAAGATGATCGAAAAAAGTTTGTATATTGTTCAAGAAAAATCAGGAATTGAAGAGATATGATGTGTTTTCAAACCTTCCAAAATCTAATGCATTTACTTCCGCAATGTTCTAACTTTCTTCTTGTACGAATAAAAGTTTGAACATTTTTTCATTTTATCATTAAAAAATTAAACAAATGAAGAAGCAAAATAGCCGGGAAGAATTTATCTGAAAAATAAGGAAGTAAACTGATAGATTAATTAGCTTTTATAATCAGATAAGAATTACTGATTAGTGATTTGAAATGTAGAGAAAGAGATGTGTTTTTGAAATAAACTTAAATTGGAAATATTCATAAATTAATGAATCTGTATAAGTCACAGTAATATTTTATAATATGTATAAGGAAGTAAGCATAATGAACATGAATTATTTCACTTTTATAAATTGATGATATAAATTTCAGCTCAAAAGATTTTATCATAAATTTCATAATTCACTCATTACAGGTATGTCCATAGCAGTAGTAACGGGTGCCGCAAGGTACCAAGGTACTAGTTCCGTGAGGTAAAAATCCAAAAACGAGCTTTTCTTCTTTGAAGGAAAAAACATCAAACATCTCAAATAATGGACAGTTAGTCTTGTTCCTTGAGGCGCTTCGTACCAATACGTACCTACTCTTATCTTCATACTTTTCCAGTTATTCACTAAATACGACGATCAAAAATAGTAATGATAATGATGATGATCAACATTATTATCATTATCATGACAATGGCATTAGCACAAAATGCTAACGTTATCGTGAAATTTAATAATAAAATATTAGTATAAAATTAAATGACATGTCGTAATTATATCAAGTGCTTGATTTTCTATAATAAGCAACTAATTTAAGTATTAATTCGAACTAAATAATAATGACTTATTTTAATGTATTCAGCAAAAAAACAAATACTTTCCTTCTCATCTCCAATTATCTATTAAGTAACTCACTTTCCATTTCATTTTCAATATTACCAGATAGAAGTGCCATCTGACTCGAATGAAAAAAGTACTTTTTATTTTTTTTCTACAAAATTTTTCTGATTTGGAAATTGTGTCATGAGTAGAAAAAAGGAAACAAAAAAAAAAAAATTGGGAACAAACATTTTTCTCATACATGGAAGAGAAAATGAATAATTTCAGAAAAATTAAAGCAAATCATATGTGACATAAAGAAGAGGAAAAACAAAACAAAAATAAAGTAGGACGGAGGGAAGCAAAACAGAAGAAATCAGAAACTGGAATGGAAATGAGAGTGAACTGAAAAAGGACAGAATAGCCAAATAAAATTGAATTGTAAATTCAAAACCTAATTAAAACAACTGTATTATTGTTAACAGTTTAATTTTTCTAAATTTTAATTTACTGCATTTATTCCGAAACGGTCACTTATGTTTCGCTTTCATCTTCTTTCATTCGCTATTTCTTCGTTACAAAGCACTGATATTCACTTCAGCAGTCAATGGCATTAGTGTGCTACGGTAATTGATAATTGACCTGATCAAAACATCCAGAATAAATAAAAAAGATTTCGTCGTCATTTCACTTAAAAACAATTAACAGGAGACATCTCAGTTGAAAATAATTCGTATTAATTTAAACTAAAAAGTGATGAATTACGAAAAGATATTCATCTGGAGGGATTGATTTTTTACTTTTATTGATAAATTTTGTTTGAAAAATGAATTAAAAATCTAACGAAATGGAGTCAAATACAATAAAAAAGGACTAGTTGTTAAGTAAAACTTTGATTTAATATAAATAATGATAAAATGACATTGCCGTACAAAACGTATGGTTGATGAATATTACATCCTGATAGAAAATCTTCGCATAAATGTGATACACTCTTATATGGAATAAATAAAAAAGTATCGAAATGAAATTTATTTCACAGCAACAGTTTACTTGCATAAACTGCTGAATGTAAAATAACCCTCAGTTTTCTTCAGCAAATTTAAAGATAAGTAATTGCATTTTTCTAGTAAAAAGATCAGTTAAATGAAATATAAAACCTATCACTTACTTTAAAATTGTTGTATTATTAAAAATTTAATTTCATCGAAATGAATTATTTACATTTGATTAATATGTAAGAGAATAGAAATAATCCAATCCAGAATTAGTAATTTGATATATGCTCCCTTTTGCTAATCAAATAATACTTAAACAGTTCTAAAGAAAATATGATTATATATTAGATATGCAAATGTTTCCTACTTCTGGATTTCAAATAAAATAATTGCAATTCAACTATCAATAAATAAAATCCTTTTTGTAAACCTTTCCGTCAACTATAATGAGCAAAAAAAAAAAAAAAAAAAAAAAAAACAAATTTTTTCCTTGTCTGAATCTTTTTTCTCATTTTTTGAACTTTTAGCTTAGATAAAACAAAATAACCGGTTAATCCATTTTCATTAGCTGAATGATTTAGGATTACGACTAATTTTATGAAATTTGTGATTTCAACAATTTCGATAAATTTTCCGTTCATATTTACTTTATTTTGATCGGGATTTGCCTTCATAATAATTCGATAATAACAAGCGGTTTATGGAGCTGTCTCTTTTCCCCTCAATTAATTATCAATCCATTTAAGTTAAATGGTGTAAAAAGAAATGGTGCAGACAATGTTGGTTATTGTGCACCGGTTGGTTGCTACTTGATTAGTTGTCAACTGGGTCAAACCAATAACACATACACACAGCACAAAATAACCCCATAAAATACTTCGTTCATTCCACAATCTTTCTGGATGAATGCAAAAGATTCCATTCTTGAGAGGATTTTCTATAATTCGCTCACTCAGCTCTTGTCCCCATTTCTCCATCTTCGAAAGCATTATGAAAAATAAAAATGCACTAAAATATTTCCTTTAATGACTAAAATAAATATTTGAAATAAACTGTTTGCCACTAGAATTTATAATACTCCACAACAAATTTATATTATTATTATTAATGTTAATAATAACAATTAGTATGATATTTTCATATTATTAATGTAACAAATAATGCGCCTAAAACAATAAATATAACTCCTATTGTTGTAGTATTATTAAAAGAAATTAATAAAATTCATTTACTACGATGACGAATACAATAATAATGACTATTATTCCTTTTTCTGATATAAATTTAAAAATAAAATTTAAATTTGAAACCTGAAATGTTTCAAATATTGCCTTATATTTAAAAATTAAATAACCTATACTTGAAAATTTTAAATACAATTAAAAATTTAAAAACAAAAAAAAAAAGTTTAAAAAATAACTTTATTTGAAAAGATAAAAAGAACGCTGGATGCATTGAATTAAACTCAAGTAATTAATTGGGAAAGCTGTGTGGAAAGCAGAACAAAGGATTAAACTAATTAATTAGGGAAAGATGTGTAGAAAGCAAAAGAAGATAATGATTATTAAATTTTACCGTAAATAATGCAACAATAAGGTATTACTTCAAGTGGAAGAGAAAAAAGAAATTACTATAATAAATTTCTGATTTAGCCATTTAACCATCTAAGTTTTAGCCAAGTCCTTTTTTAAAATCTTTCCAGTTTTTTTTTTTTTGGTTTAGTTTTGCAGTCATGCAAATAAATTGTTTAATAATAATGATAAGTCTTTCAAATCTATCTTTAAATAAGAAGACACAAACTTGTAATTTCCTTTCTGCATAGCGTACATGTGTAACTTTTAAAATGTGCTTGCATTCGATGACGACTTAGCGACGATGAATGGCAAAATATTTTTTGGCATATCGAACACCGGAAAGTTCCTACAAATGTTAATGATTAATTAGCTTGTCACTAAATTTATCTAGATAATGAGTACGCACTTGAAATAAATTTTGCATCATCGATAAAAAAGTTAAATAGCAACTGTCATAGGTGATAGCAAAATGAAGAATCCGATGAAACAAATGATTCGAACCTCCTTTACCGAGTAGATTTTTTACTGTATGCTAGTTCTACTTCACATTCTTCTTTCATTAATTTGGGAAGGAATCTTTTGTCACTAACTCATTCATTCATATCACAATGAATTAAGTGTAATTCTGGATGAACATTCAAATAAAAAAAAAAATATTGATAAAAGCAAATAAAAAATTCATTGTTTCATGAAGTTTTACTAAAAATTCCTTACTTAAAACTTCTAAACGCCAAGAGTTCCAAATGCCAAGAGTACCTTACAAACAATTCATTCTTTTTTTAATGCTAAATAGTTATTCAAAAATTCATAATTAAAAAAAAAAGACCTTTTAAATCAGGTCTTTTCAGTACAGTTCTGAAATTACCATGCTGAGGAGTAATGCCTTGTTCTGCAGTGCTTAGTACTCGTGAACTCTGCTGAAAATTAAACAAGTTTACAAATGATACTGTATCTTAATTAATTACTATGAAAAATTTTAATTTTTACATTACTTAATCTTGTTAGGCTGAAATGCGTTAGCGCATTATGCGTCACTTCCCTATCATTCTCTTTTGCTATGACGGTATAAACTGAAACTAATTTTTTTGATAGATTACAGAAAAAAATTTCAGGTGTTTAGGAAGATATACTGCGTGTTGCGTAGAAAATTTATAACAACCTATGGTGGGGAAAAAAGAAAGAATGAATACACTTTTTGAATAATTTATATAATTTAATGGTTATGCAACAATTAAGTATTAGAGGAAAAAAAAATTTATTTCAACTGCAACAGGATGAAATATTCCATTTTGTTAATTCTATATTACTGAAAAGTCTAAAATATGCAATAATAAATAAACTGCTGAAGTAAAAGCATATAATCATTCATAAATGGGAAAAAAATTTACAGATCTTATAAAAACTTTACGAAAAGTTTTGAAAAAAGTAGTGAGATTTATTATGAATTAATAATTCAACGAACTTGTTTCGAAAGTTGCTCGAGAGTTTTAACAAAATCATCATCCATCAGTGCTTGTTTTGGAGGTGATGGTAAACTCGTTGAGCTATCGTGCTCTGACGATGGAGATGCCATTGAATTTTCCACAATACCTGCAATTTGCATAGTTTATTATGAATCCTTTAAGACTTGAAATGGTTTGCAAAATATATTGATTGCAATGCAATCATTACAGTAGCTATTGTGACATGATACTAGCGAAATATGATACTATTCTTTTTTTAATGATTTTTTTTTTAATTTAATTGTAATTAAAATTAAATTTTTTAAACACATAATTCATTCAACATTATTATAGTCAAACAGTACTGAGACAATTCAACAATCTCTTATTGAAAATATGCAATATAAGCTAAAGAAATAAGTAAGTCAATTATAAGGAAGTAACAGAAGCCCATAACATCAATTTATGCTAACCTATTGCCATTATAATACCGAAAAGATAATCATATATGTATAATTTGTATAAAATAAATATCTATTTCTTTCGGAATTTTTTTCCTTATTTCGAGTATACTTATATACATAGTTATAAAATATTTATATATACCCAATTCATAAGTTTTTAATCACAACCAAAATGGATTCACAAACGAGAAAATGTAGAGGAAGAGAGAGAAAGAGGGAGAGAAAAAGAGAGGGAAATAAAAGAAGAAAACACGGTTGTAAAAACAGAGAGAGTGAGAGAGAGACGGGATAAAACAAAGGATGGTTTTCTATTAGTGAATGGTTTTACATTAGCAAATTGTTATAATTTTATCCGTTTTTATCTTTTGCTCCATCTCCCCTTATTGCAACCTAATAATATTCTTATCTTTACTATGTTATTTTATTGTATTTGTTTCCAATATATATATACAGAATATACCCATAGGGATGTACAAATTTTATGTGAACAGTTACAATTGCAAAAGAGCTATTTTCAAAACTGGTTTATATCCGAATCTTTTTCTCTTCATTCCACCTACCGCAGCATTATCTTTTGTACCTCAACTTAACTTCTACCTACTATTTTAGATGAAAATAATCCGATGAGAAAGTATATTTTATGTAATACGAAATGACAAATGCTAGAGTAGTAAGCAATAGCATATGTAAAAATTTTGCTAAACTTATTACATGGAGTAAAGTATTAGTTGTAAATTTACTTAGCCTAATTAAAAACTTGGCTTCTTTTAGGCTAATAATAACTTAACAACGAATAACATGAGATAATCCGTCAGATTTTAGTAGTAGTAGCAGTCAGTTCCGCGGGTAAACGATGAATAAATGATTATTTAAACCATATCATCGTGATAGAACTAACGACAAACCACATCATAGTGGCAGAAGTGATGTTTGAAAGAACATTGTTAAAATTAACCCAATTTAGGCATTAAGCTAGCTGTCGATAATGAGTAATTAGAAAGATTTTAGGAGATTTAGTATGTATAATCCAATTATATACAATACAAAGTTTTTTTTTTTTAAACGATTACTTCCTCTAGCCAATAAATATAGCGTTTAATACAAGCATTATTTTTTTAATTATTTTCTCTTGATTAATTTTTTTTTTAATTTTTGTTAAAATTTTTTCTCTCAACTTGCATTTATTTCATATTTCAATTTAAATCTTTTTCCACATTTTCTATTCTTGTCGCTCTCTTTCGCTTCATCTCTTTTCAGATTTTTAATTTTAACTTTTTTAATCTGAGCTTTCAATTGTTTCAATAGATTTTACTTATTTTCCAATTACGAAATAAACAGGAATGAGTGATGAATGTTTACTTTTTTTTCCCTCCCTTCATGAAATGTAATTCTTTCACTCATTTAATTTCATTTTATTTTATTTCATTTATTCTTATTATCAGCTTTCCTTTCATAAAATATTACTGAATATTTGAAAAGGTACACAAATTTCTGATTATTGCAGAAGATGAAAAATGAAATTTTGAAGTAAAAAAAAATTGGAATAATTGGATTAAAATTTGAATTCACGAATGTGCTGTCCCATGTCCCCTGTCCCTTACCTCTTTCTCTCTCTCTCCTAACAATTACACACAGACAGAAACACGCACACCCACACATCCACACAGATACATATATATCATAGTAGTAGTAGTAGTAGTAGCAAGAGCAGAAGCAGTAGTAGCACATACGGGTCACTGGGTCATATGACCGAAAAAAAATTAAGGAAAAAAAAAAGAAAACTTCCTTCTTCTAATTTTTCTATTTTTTCTTTACTTCTCCTACTGTTTGAATTGCTTCATTTATTGTTTGATCCGTAGCGTCATTTGAAATGTCAATCTCTCGGAAATGATTTAGGATGGGATATGATTACTAATCAGAATAAATGAATAAAAAAAGACAGAAGGAATAAATGAATGGAATAGACTTGCACAGCCATCTACTTTTTGCTACAAATTTAATATTTTAAGTATTTTTAATTTAATTTTAATTAAAGACTAAAATGGAATTTTACTTTCACCTAAAGCACATATTATACATTATTAATTATCTTCTTTTTTTTTTCTAAATTATTCAAATAAATTTTATCGGACATATCAGAAGAAAAATATGTCAATCACAGCATATAATTAAATACATATAAAAATATTGATTAAATAATAGTGAATTGAACTAAACAAAGCTCATTTTGTTTAGTTTTTTATGTTAGCTTAGAAAAAAAAAAAATAAATAAATGAATTGGTCAAAATTAATTGAGAAAAAAAAAAAACAAACATATATGATAAAACAAGTTAATTTAATTTTTTTTATGACCTTGTAACAGAATCTCGTGAAATTATAGTTTGGGGAAAAGCTACATATAAAAAATTCTAGATAGTATGCAACGATTAATATTAAATGGAGGTAACAGAAGATTGTCATCTTAAAGATAAATTTATATTTGTTATTAACTTTCGAGCAATTACACCTATTCCACTTTAGAATTTATAAAATTTGCATGGAACGTCCAATTTTCACTTGTTTTATCATAAGTGAATTGAAATTTCATGGATAATTCGAGAGATAATGATATTGTGAAGGGAAAAATGGAGAAGAAAAGAAACAGTTCCAAATTTTTATAAAGTCTGTGCCTTGAAATTTTACGTGTAAAATCTACAAAAGTTATGAAGAATATAGAAAAGTTATGAAATATATTGAAATTTCAAAAACGAACGTAAGTGGAATTAGATTATCAATTTTTTAGAATTTTAATTTTGTTCCGTTCAACATACTTTATGGTCAATGATCAACGATTGTTTTCAGTTTGAAATATGCGGGCTTATTTCTTTATTGAATGTGAAAAGAACAATGCTATATCATGATTATGGAATGAAATTTTCAAGAATTTCAAGAAATATAAATTATTGAAATTAAAAAAAAAAAAAACAAATATATGTTCTTGGTCAATCATTTTTGATTAATTTTCAAGAATTAAAAAAATATATGTATATAAACTGCTTAATATACACATATTTCAAAAAAAAAGAAAAAACTTCCTCTGCAGATTACAATTATCATTTACAAAAAGAAATGTATTAATTAAACATAAAGAAAGAAATTTTTCATATATAAAAAAAGTAATATCAGTAATTTCAAGTAATTTAAATAAATTTAAATGAAAACTTTAAAATTTCATTTTAAACTACGAAAACTGCTGATATTTTGTTGAAAAAAAAAAAAGCAAATAAATGCTGAAAATCTTTTTTTTTTATTCTTGCAAGAATTGAAATTAATTATAAACCTTCATTATTGTCTTCCATTGCTATGATCTCATCGTTATCTTCTGTTGCTATCACCGCGGTAATATCATTAGATCTGGATCCGTGCTGTCGTTCTGCGACACCGCAAGCTGCTGCGATTTTTAGCTGTTCTTCCAGTTGCGAATGTCCAGCATTTAATATTAGTGCATCCATTATTGTACAAATAATTACAAACAGATAAATATTAAACTTTCAGATACATTCTCCTATTTCATTTGTCGTGCATCTATCATCGGTGAAATCACTGCAAATTATGTAAATTCAATTGAACTTGATTAGAAAAAAAAAAACTTTTTAAATGGCACAAATTTATATGAATTTTAAACACAATCACATCTTTTCCTCTCAGAAAAAAAAGAAATTCTGATAAACATTTAAATATTTCGAATACATTTTATAGTTGGTTGCTACATGGAAATTTTAGAATTTCAATAGTTTAATTTAATTATTGCAAAAGAACAAACAAACTGAAGGTAAATCATATTTGGAAAAGCCTATTTTAAAGTTAATATTGCGTCCAACAAGAAAGTTTAGTTTCTACTAGTATGAGTTAATTGTTACAATTCATTTTTCATGTATAGAATTAACTTAATGCTAAATAATTTTAATTTTCAGAAATTTCATACTATCAAAATTAATTCTTATTGGAAAAACATGGCTAAAATTTTCAAAGGAAAAATTCTAAAAAGATACCATAAAAAAGAACATTGCCATGTCACTAGTTTCATTCATTTGAATATTTTGGAAATGAAAATAGGATAAAAACCTGAGAGATTAGTGATCACAACGAATGAATGTGTTGCATAATTTATAATTGTTAAAATTAGCACAAGGAAAAAATTACTCTATTGGACATAGCTTATTAATTATTATATTAACAAAAAGCAATCGCTTTATAATTTAATGAATTTAATCTTTAGTTTGGATGAAGAAAAAGATAAAAGGAAAGAAGACAAAAAACGATAAAGTGATCAATGAATTCTAGTTGAAAATAGCAAAAGGAATATAGAACGATTTCTTAAACAAAAAATACAGAAAAACCCAAAAGATAGCGGAAGAGAGAAAAGGAAAGATGGAAAAAAGTTTGGAAAATTGGAAATTTTATTTATAATCAGGAAATGATAATAACAGGTTCTAAAAGTATTACATACAACCTTCTCGAATATATTTCCATTTTAATGAAGGGAAAAACATTCTAATTAATTATTAGCATAACAATGATAGTAATTATTAGCAATAATATCATTAATTAGCAATAGCATTAAATTTAATAATCATTAATTAAAATATAGAAAAATGGAATAATAAACCAATTAATTGTTGCTATCCATTAAAGAATAAACATGGTTTGTAATCATTGCACTGATCATTCCAGAAAAATATGGTTCATATTGCTTGGATAATTCCAAAGAAGAATGGGATATATTGTAGGAAGATGGAGGAGGAGGAGGAAGAGGAGAGAGGATACGGGGGAGGGGAAGGTGCGGGAATTGGGAGGGGGAGAAAAAAAGGGAGGTGGGTAAAGGAGAGAGAAGGAGAAAGGAGATGCGGGAATGAAGAGCGGGGAGAGGTGTACGGGGGGAAGGGGAAGGATAAAATTAAGACGAGGTGTGTGGAAGTGGAAGACCCAATTTGATGATAAGCTCCCGGGTGGAATGAAATGAGGGTTACTGGAATGAAAGGCATGGATATAAGGATAGACAGGGTCCTATTTTACCGAAATGCACCCCGGCGCAAAATTCTACAGTACAGAGGAGCCGCATTATCATTATCATCATCATCATCATCAGCAGCAGCAGCATCAACAGCAGCAGCAGCAATTCGCCTAAAAATTTCTCTTTCTTATTCATTTCATTTCAAATTTCACTCTCATCCCGAATAGCACTCATTCATTTCATTCATTCATTCTCATTCTACTTCATCTTTCTAATTCATACTACGTTGCTATCAATCTGAAATTTTGAATTCATTTCCAGTCATCGTCATCCTTATCATTGTTACCATTATCACCATCATCATTACCATCATCATGATCATGTCACTATCATCATTATCACCATCATCATGTCACTATCATCATCACGATTACCATCATCATGAACATGTCACTATCATCATTATCACCATCATCATTATCATTATCATCATTACCATTACATAAATATCACCATCACCATTATCATTATCATAATCACCATTACCATCATCATCATTATCATCATCATATTACCATCATCCTTATCACCACCATCATCATCAACAACAACAAACAATACATGAAATTTCAAAATAGATACACCGGATAAGTAAATCATTTTAATAATCTTTTCTTCGAAATGACTAAGAAAGGGAAGTAAAAAAGCAAAGGAATACAAGATACATCAAAAAATATCATAATAATTTGGAATGGAAGAAAATAGACAAATATTTGAATTTGATAATAATACAGAAAATAAATTCTTAAATTTAAACTTTCCTTAATTGCAACTAATACATTTAAATTTATCATTTGTATAATAACAAAAATATACTGATCAAGTTTAAGAATGGAAAAAAAAAGCTAAATGATGCTTTATTTAATGAGCATCGTCGGAATAATTAAAAAGAAAAAGTCGTAACATTTGAAAATTTTGGTAAATGTTTTTAATAAATGAAAATATTTCTTTTATATAATAATGAAGTGCTAAACAAAAGCGGTAAAAGCTGGGATGAGTTGGAGGAAAAGAGAAATTTTCGTAGACTAACAAAATATACTGATCAGTTTGTTAGATATTACTGCTATTGATAATGATAACAATGATAACGATGATGACGGTGAGTGATAGTGATCGTGATGACGATGATGATAATGGCTTGATGCCGATTGAGAAAAAGGAGCATTTTTGAAGTAGTTTTAATTGTTGTGTATTGTTGTTGTATTGTTCAGTGAAGGAGCATTGGAGCAGGACATCATCGACCCAAATTCGACCGATCGTCGTCGAAATCAAAGCAATGGTTGTAGTCGCTCATACCCGGTTTATTGCCACATGTCATATCTTAGATCAGATTACTTATTCTTATTGTCATTTTTGCAAATCGCTTCAACTATTTGGCTACCTATTATATACTCTCATTTTATCCAAATTTACCGTAAAACATCACACATATCATATCATATCATATCATATAATATTTGCAATAATTAATGAAAGGAAAATTTTTGTGGATCAGAAAATTTCATTTCTATTTCATTCTGAATACTTGCGTTTTCCCTGTTTTCTTCATTTTCTTCTAATCCTCTCTCGTCTTGTATTCATCCTCCCTTATATTTAATATTTGAATTCAATCCACAAAAATAATACATATTAATTATTTCTGATTTCAATAATAGCTATCACAAAGATAGTAGCAATGATTAGAGAAATCAAGTTTAGCTAAGTAAAAGTTTTATTTTTCTTTTTTTGAAGAAAAAGAAATGGAAAAGAGAAAATTCACCAATGTTTTTGCTAAAAAAAAATCTATTAAGTAGTCATCGATGATTACTTTTATTGTCGACACCTAATTGCTTACAAATCAACGAACATCTTTTCAACATAAACAATCAAAAGTAAAAATGAAAGGAAAAGAGCAGTGAAACACAGAATGCATACATTTTAACCGAAATTAAATGTTAAATTTAAGACGGAATTAAAATGAATGATAAATCAGTTTGTGTAATATAATAAATGCAAATGATTGGCACTAAATTCTTCAAAGAAAAACGAAAAACGAATAAAAGTAAAACAAAAAAAATTGAAAAATTAGTTAGCAGATATAAATTAATGCAAGCTATAACAACAAAGAAAACAGTTAGAAATAAGCTTACAGTAATTATCAAAAGTTAAAAAAAAGAAGTTCCAGCTTAACTCTTTGCTTTCTTTTATTTGCATAAATTATTTTAAATAGCTAATCTAACCTACTAAAAATTAATTTATAAGTTGAATTTTTATAAAATGAATTCTTATTTTATGTCATTTTTTAACATTGTATGATAATTTATGACAAATTAATTACTTATAATTTTTCTGTACTTAACAAAAAAAAAAAAAAAAAAAAAAAGCTTTTTACTAGAACAATATTACTTACTATAACAATGCAATATTAGTACTAAATTATAGTAATACTAATAAACAATAAAAGTAGCAGTAATAACAACAGCAACAAAGACAGTAACAGCAGCGGTAGTTAGTTAAGTGACAATAAGTTGACAACGATTAGTTATCCTGTTTGAATATTGATGACATAGTTGAGCATATGCTGATCAAAAGAGTGAAACCATGCGACTGGAACCGCTACTTCTACTACCTTTATTGGTCACTTGTAGCAGCTCACCCTAAATATATACCAGTTTTGCATATATTTAAAACCTAGCGGCGTTTAAGGAACTATCAGCAACGTACGTGTATTCCTCCTTAATCTTTTCTCTCTTATTAAATTTAATATTTATAAAACTATGTATGTCTATATATATATATATGTTCGTATGTATGTGTGTGTATGTGTATGTGTATATGTGTTTGTGTATGTATGGGTATGTTGTATGTTTCATCCGATTATTGTTGCTACACCTAAATATGGAAAGTAGCGAACAATTATGTGGGTATCTCCGGTTACACGATCAATCTGATAGTTTTACCTATAAAATTTCACCTATACTAAAAAAAAGAAAAAAAAAAAAAACAGATTTAAAGGCAACAATTTGTTATCATCAAACACTTCAGAAAAAAGAAAAAAGAAACTTGAATAATGTATAGCTATTCCCATATAGCTATTCCAAATTAAACTAAAGACAAAGTATGTTATCTGATCTTTTAATAATATACCTATCTAGACTAAGACCGAACATTGAGCAGGCATTTAAAGCTTAATTACAAATAATATAGCTATTTGGACTATAGATGAATTAATTATATAAAGCTGTACTACAGACAATGGAAGCATTTAAATCCAAACTGTGCAAAAAACGTTGCTATTTTTAATTTCTATTAAAATATTTAGTTTTATCATAATTGCTTGCATAGCAATTGTACGAGAAATACAATAAAGTTCTGACAGATTTATATCGCAGATGAAAGTTAACAAAAAACGATTTGCAACATTTTTAGTTTAAATTATTATCTTTCAGAACAATTTTATTAAAGTTGCATATTTTAAGGTTTTCTCATTCTTTTTTTTTTAATTCCATATTTTAAGGTTTTTTCATTCTTCTCTTTTTTGCTAAATTGTTATCATTTATTCAAATTAGAACACTTCTTTAATTGATATGAAAGATATGAATATAATTTCTTTTTTAATCTTTTATATATGACAAATGTGATATTTTATATTATATCACTTATTTATTTTATATTTTTCGCGCTGCATATTGAAATGCTATTTTGCTGATAGCGGAAAATTTGATATCAATCAATTTTCTTCAAATTTTATTGCTAATATGAATCTTTAATTAATAATAAAATTTGTTCCGAGTTTTTTTATTAAGTTTTTGATAGCTATCAAAAAACTAAACGAAACATTCGCTTGTATATATGCTTTTGCTTTGCTTTATTTTTTTTTTATTTTTTTGTTTTATCTTTTAGAAAAATTAATGAACACTTATTTATTTTTCTCATTGATACATACATATATTGCTTATTTCTCTTTTTATTTTATATGTCATTTTATGTTCATCTTTCTGTATTTAATAGTTCAAAAGGAATTTGAATGATTTTAAAAAAAGGCAGAAAATATCAGTGTTTTTTTTCAATTTTTTACGTTTAAATTTATTCCACACATTTAATCAAATAATAAACATTAGATTAAAAATCAAAAAAAAAAAAAAAAAAGAAAGAAACAAGATTATTTATTTTTGCATATAAAATTATGATGACATTATTATTGTTATCATCTAAGCAACTATTGTTCAGTTTAATGAAAAGTTCTTTTTTTTTAAAGTTAAAAAGTGCATAATTGATGTGCTACAAAAGGGAGAATGTGACAATAAATAAATTGATAGGGCGTGATGGAAGCATTTTACTGCTGAACATTAGAATAATTAAGGATAGATGGTGAATGGATAGAGAGGAATGGTGATGACAAGGAGTGGACATTAGGAAGGAATATCGAGAAAAATGACCGGTAGTTGGTGCTGCTGCTGCTGAATTGAATTGAGAAAGCTATGGGAGAGATTCAATCGCCTTTCTTCGTTCACTTCATTCGACCGCTCATTAATGAAGGACGATGCTTTGAACCAGTTTGAAGCGTCCAATAGCCAACTTTTATATCATATAAACTTGTCCTCTTCAGCAACTTTTCAATGTTGCTAGTGCTATGAGAATATGGGATGGAATGAATGAAATAAATCTTTTCACTATCGGAAGAAACATTGCCAATGAACAATGAAAGTTTGGAAAGGAAGAATGAAGAAGAATAGACAGCAATAGGCGGGCAAATGGCATGGATAAACGGGGGTTTGGCAAGGGGAGGGGGAGGGGATGATGAGATATAGCAAAGATGAAGAAGAGAAGGAGGTAGAAATTGAAATGATTGTGAATTATATTATACTACAAATGATCATCACATCTTAGCAATAAGCAAAAATAAATGAGTTATAAAATAAAAATTAAGTTGAAACATTTATAAAATGAGTAAAAAAAAGAAGTAATATGAATGATTTTAAGTCTATTTATGTAAGCTATAAAATACCAATTTTCGCTGTTAATTATCAAAATTAAATTTTAGAAAAAAAAAAAAAAAAAAAACAGAATACTTAAATAGAGCAGAAATTAAGAGGAAGAAAAAAGATGCCAAAGATATTAAATAAGAAATGTTAACATTATTTATGGATAATTTAAAATGAAAGAGTTAACATTTTAGAGTAAAAAATTTAATCAAATAAATCAAGCAACACCAATGATAACTTTTACATATATTATAATACTACTTGATTTTCGTGAATTTTACATCAAATATAATTCAAAAAGTATGGATATGTCAAAAAAGATTAGCAATAATGCTAACTTTTATTGTTTAATCATTTATTTGAATTAATTTATACTGAAACGGTATGTATATGAATGACCGGAATTAAAGAGAAATAGTATTCCAACAAATTTACAACTATTATTATGACGACAACATGTTTCTTGCTGTGAACGGGTTTCCTCTGATATTTTGTCGAATTATCCCACGACATATGTGACCTTTACCGATGAATATCTTTTCTGTCGAAGTGCAATTTTAGGTCAACTTTGAAATGCTATATGGCATTTCAATTTTGTTATATGATCCAATAGTTTTTTGATCCAATGAATGACTTAATTCAAATTAAGATCTATTAGATCATTCATTTTTGGTAATTTTTTCATTTTTTTATATCTAAATATAAATTTCATATTTGTAATAGTTGTCATATGGTTATCAAAATGAGCTAATACAAAGACATAAAGTGCTTAACAAAAAAAAAAAAAAAAAAAAAAAAATGAAATTAAGCAATTTAATTCAAAACATTACAAATTAGACAAAAAGGAAAAAAAATACCATAAGTGCACATAATTTAAAACTAATCAAAATATAAGAAAGAGATAGAGGTAGAGGGAGAGAGAGAGAGAGAGAGAGAGAGAGAGAACTGAAGCCATCTTCAATTAGATCAATTAGATATTTATTAGATATTTAATTAGAACATAATCCATAGAGATTGCAAGCCTCAATGTCAAATTTAATTCTATTATTCTTTCTACACAAAAAAAAAAAAAACAAATTTATCGTGTGTAAAATTTTTATTGATGAAACGTAATTGAAACGCATCAATATTTTGTATTAATGATCCAAGAGGGAAAAAAGAGGTAAAAAAATTAAAAGACGGAAGTTTTGAAATCAAAAAAAAAGAAACATCCATTCAAATATTGAAAATTAAGTTAATGCGATTAAAAATTAAACTTCCACATTACACATGGCACAATCATTGAGAAAAGTTGAAATAAAATATTATAAATAATAAATTATATAAAGTTGATGAGGAAAAGAAAAATAAAAAAGGGATGAAATGAGTTTGTTAAAGTGATTTGTTTAATTGGTTGACACAGACATATTAAATAATATATATGTGAAGAAAATGTGACAGCATTGCTGGTTCAACGGTTATTACTTGATCGCATGATTCCATTAAAATATAAAAATTTCGTGGATGGAAGCGTGTCACATAAGTGGACAGACAAATTGATAGGACTCAGAAGTATAGCATATAAGCAATGCAGCAGGTCAACATGAAAATTCAAGACTAACAGTGACAATAGTAGTAGTTTATATTATCTTTTGTTATTGTTATTAGTATTTTTATTATTTTATTGTTATTGTTACTGCTATTATTGCTATTGTTATCGTTGTTGTTGTTTTCCGTACCTTTGTTGTTGTCATTGTTATTGTCATTTATTGGAAAAGATCAAGAAATGCTGATTTATTGTAAAGAATTGTCACACGAAATGAAAGAAAATTGGGTCTTCGCAGCTCATCGTATAGGTCATCCTTCTGCTTTCATATATCCATAAGAAATGAAAAATGTAAAAGTAGGAAGATATCTACAGAAATATGAAAGATAAAAATTACATTTATGAAGATGAGAAGAATAAAACTAAAATTAGAAAATTAAGAAAAAAAAATTGAAACAAATTTTCTCCTTGTTTTTTTCTATTCTTCTCTCTCTCTCTCCCTCTTTCTCCCTCTCTTTCACTCTCTTTTACAGTTTTTTATTCTATTTATCTTTCTCTAAGTAAGCGATAATTTTTTTTTTTTTTTAATCGTTTGCGGAAGCGATAGAAAAACAAACTACGAGATGATTATATGATTTTACGAAATGAAATAAAATAGAAATGTAGGTCAGAGGATAATTCAAACTAAATGGTTGCTGAAAAGAGGTTACACAGAAGTTTAATTTGAAATTATTTTATTAAAATGAAAAAGAAAAAGAAAAAAACACTAGCAATCATTAATTAAATAATATTACATCACTGCTATTAATTTTTTGTAAATCTCTACTATTTCAATGATATTAGTGACCAAGTATTTAGCCAGTAATGGAAAAACTGATATTAATTCTCAGTAATAATTATGTTGATAATAATATGGATCAATAAAGAAATAAAACTTTAAATATTTTATTCAAAATATCAAATATAAAATTTGTGTAACAATTTTAGGAAAACCAGGAAAATGAGCAGGATGGGGTGTTGGGTAAAATTTGCCGTCTTTACCCAGGTTTATACAATGAAATAATAGTTTCCACTTGTCCTTTCTGTTCTATTTCTTTAGTACTTAAAGGACTTTACCCAATTTAACCATTCATATTTCCCTCTCTCCTCTTCTTCCTCCACTTTTCCATCTTTTTAAACCAAAAACAAGAATTTTGGAACCATTCATTTAATCAACGACTACATTTTATTATTAATTATCACTTTTATATAATTAATTGTGTTTACATAGTAATATTAATTTGATGTGAATCAATTAGTTATTGCAAAAATAATAAATAGAAAAAGCATAAATAAACAATGAAAAAAAAGCAATAAGAAAAATATTTGTAAAAGAAAGAAACAAGAAAGGATGGAATCGATTGTAGATAAGCTAATTATTAAAGTTTTTAATTTGTGTGAAAAAAATTATTTGATAGTGAGTTAGCATATCAGTTCAATGTTCAAAAATGTCACATATTAATTGATAGAGAAAAAAAAAAGAAATCGAAAAAGAATAAAAGATTGGATGAATGAAGAAGAAATTGATGAAAAATTATCCTCTCAAAAAGGATTTATTGAAGAAATAGAAATTAAAGGAATTTTTTTTTTTTTTTTTTTTTTTTTCTTTAGTTACGAAAAATCAGAAACAAACAATGCATAGTTATTACGGTTCTATTTCTATAAACAAAAGATTTTGTGATATTTCGAGAGTTCTAGAAACTACGGGAATTACCGCATGGGGAAAAAAAATTAAAACGAAAGGTATTTTTCACTGTACCAAATTGAAAAAGTATTCAAATTTTGGGCTTGTAAATGCTCCAAATAAAAAAGGACAAATTACGATGTTTCATCTTTTTTTTTTAGGCAGATTAGTTTTAAAATGAAATGATTTTGTGAAAAATAAATTAAAAAAATTTTAAAATTTTAACTTTGTGAGTTTCAAAAAAAAAAGAAATCAAAATCGTTGTTTTTGTCAGCACAGACATTATATTTCAATGTAATTGCTAGAATTGGATCAATTTTAATTGCATCTTTCTCTTAAATTTTCCTTTTATTACTTCGCTTTGTTTTTTTTTTTTTTTTTTTTTTTTTTTTTTTTTTTGTTATTCAGAATTTGAAGAGATTTCTTTATTGAACTTACAGTGGAAAAAGGTATTAAAATTCTAGGAGTTGGAAAAAGGACTGAGTGTAATAATGGGATATTTTTAAGGAAAGCACTAACTGATCTTATCGAAGATTTTTGTTGACAGTTTTAATCAGACGTTTAAAAGAACAATAAAATATTGCTGCTAAATGAACAAATAAAAACAAAGAAACGAAACGAATTGAACTGAACAAAAAAAAGAAAAACTTGTTAAAATGTAATGAGAAAAAAGATCATTTATTGACATTGATAAATGATGTAAATTACATAAATAAATAAACAAATAAATGGACTAGTACATATGAAAATGTAAAATTTTGAAATGATACATTCAAATGAATACTATTACAAGAGTAAAAAATTCTTTGTATTGCTATGGTTTAATAATAAAGTTCTGAAAATTTTCATACGGAGCTTTTTTTATTTATTTTGCTCCCTTTTTTTTTTTTTTTTTTTTTTTAAATTTCAGCAAAATGAATAAACTTAAAGAAGCAGTAAGTAAATTGCTAGTAAAATAACAGTCATTTTATACTATCTATCTATCACTTTAGCTTAAGCCCATGTCTTTTTTAAAATATATTAACTAATTGTTTAATTAATTCTGATTTTGCACAATTTCACATTGATATTGATAATGAAGTAATTTTTAATAGCATAGTATTTATTTGTCTTTTCGTCTATTTTTTGCGGAAAAAATGTTATTCAGTATTAAAATTTTTTAATTCGTTTTAAATATACATTAGCCCAGTGAAAAGATTATTTCCAATTTTTCTTATTTTAGCAGTTGGTCGATAAAAGCAGAATTTTCTTCAAATCAAGAAGATTTCAATTTCTGCTACATTAAATCATCTTGAAAAAGAAATACTTGGTATCTGTCATAAACTGATTATTAAATATAATACACAAATAAGCATGAAAGTAATACATGAAAGTAATAAATAAAAATTGTTTCAGGTAATTGAAATTATATTAAAAGTACATTTGTTAATTATTTGTTTATTCATTAACTAAAAACTTTTAGAATTGTTTGATTTGTTTTTTCTTGCACAATGCTCAAATTTGGTTCTAATCAATTCGTGAATTTTTCCAATAAATCACAGAATAGGCGAAAATAAAGCAATGACTGATAAGGAGCAAAATGCTTGGCAAGAATTGCGACGAAAAATGGAATGCTTATCAGATCGACCATTTCATATCGCATTTATCAGTATGATTCACGCGATTAATCATCGCTAATTGATCATCAATCATTTTAAATTAGAGCACTTATTTTCATTGTTTCAGATCGTTAAGGAAAGCTAAAAAAAAGTTTAATCTTTTTTCTTGAAATTTTAATTTCAATTTTGTTATTTCAAAATTTGACTAGTATTGTTTGTAAATTTTAGAAGGAAATGAAAATAATAACTGTTCCTATCCACAAAGTGAAATAACGCAATCTGAAAATACTGCTCAACCTGATTTGGTTTTTTTTTTTTTTTTTTTTTTTTTTTTTTTGCTTTCATTCGTTTATTATTTCTAATTTAAAATCGAAATCAAAAATACAAATTGTTCAAAAAGTTTCGTTTTGTTATGAATCATTTTAAATTGGAGCACCTGTTATTATTATTACAAATGCATTAAAGGTATTTAAAAGTACTGGCACTGAATTTTTTGAAGAAAATTTAGGTTTTTGAATTGTTCAAAGAAGTTGAAATAAATGAAAAAAGAAATACAATTGTGTATATTTATTACAGTTCTGAAATTTTAACATAACCTAAAATGAACAGATATCTTCGTCTTATCTAAAAACACTCAGTGATGCATCTGAGGAAAGTAAAAGTAATGGGAATATAAGTGAAGTAGAAAAGAAGATGGATCCATTAACAAAATTTTCATTATGTCATCGAGTAAGACAAATTCAAAGTAGCAATGTTGCACAACTCAATAATATATTCAATACCGATACAAGAAAGGTTTTGACTTCTCTTTCTGTTTTATAATTATCTCTTTTATTGATTGCTCACTTTTAATTTATTTTTATTTTTTCAAATACTAAAATCAATCAATATTTATATCGATTAAATTAGAATGAATGTTTATGTACTTCTTTCATTGTCATGGACAATCGGTACTAATTACAATTAAAATTAAAGATTTAACGTTTAAATTTAAATTCCTTTTTTTTCAAATGATGACTTTACATGATCAAATAAAAACTCAATGAATGCACTCAACAATTTTAATTCTTGTATTACCGATTAATTATTAATGCAAACATTTTCAGACAGTTGAATTGTCATCAAAATGTAAGGAAATAATTAATAGAGAACTTATGTTTTGGCATGATCGCATACAATTTGAAATGAGACAGGTGACTTAATATATGACACCTCAAAGTTTTTTCAACTTTCAACAGATGAAATTCATCATTGATTGCTATTTAATTCCAATTATAATATAAATTATAGTTGCATAATCAGTCAGTTAATTAATGGCCATTTTTAATTTGCATAAATTTTATAAAAGATGGCATGACATGTTTATTAATTTACTTTTAAGACAGTCTCATTTGTTTTAGACAGTTGCAATAATGTCAAATTTATCTGCGAGAATGGAACGAATAAAAAAACTTAATCAACAGCTTCGTGATCTTTTAGCATATTTTAATGATGACACAGATAGTTCAGTAACATCATCAACATATTAGAAATTGTAGAAGATCACTGGTAATGATGAGGTCAGTTGAATCCAAGCATGGCATAATCAAAAAGACATGTCGATAATGATATCACTTGAATCTAATCTTATAATTAATAAAATACTTTTTCTTCTGCATAAAATTCTCATCAATTTTCATTTTTGAGAAATAAAATTCTTATTGCCAAGTACATAAATGCAAATCACATTTGAAAAATTAATCCACAAATTTTGTTTGCAAGTAAATATATAATATAGTCAGTTGAATTTGATAATTTTAATTTCATTTTTTATTCGCAATTAATCATACGCTCAACGGATTAACTTAAACGAATATTGAAGTGCGTAAGGAAGATAAATGAAATGAAATGCTAGAGCAAATTTATAATTAAAGGAAGTAAATTTGTTAGCAGATCAATTGATCAATTCTTGTCTCTTCAAATATAATTTATTAATTTGACAAAAAAATTCAGAAACCTTGATTAATGAGCTATTCTACTAACATCACTATATTTAGAAAATTTCATGCAAAAAATGGTACGACAAGAGTTTCATCTTTAAAAAATGCTAAATCAAAATCGATGGCAAAATCGGCATATAAGCATTTGTTTTTTATATTTGTTTCTTGATTTTTTCCTTTCCATTTAATTACCATTTTTTGTTTTTGTTTTTTGCATCTACTTTTATAATATATAAATCATTATCAAATATCAAAAAAAAGAAATTAGAAAAAACACTTTATGTCATAGAATTCAAAAACTAAATAATAATGCGATTTAACGTTATAAATTTATCTTTTGAAATCCCAAATCCCAGGACACACTTCAAATTAAGATTTGAGCTTTGTGATTTTCTTATTTTAATCGTCCACTATAATGTTCTCAAAAAATTAGCTTAATGAAAAAATTGTCATTTTAAAAAAATATAAAAGGAACAAAGTCATGCAGGAAGAATTTGATAAAATTTTCAAAATGAACGGCAATTATTGAAACCTTTTTTCATCCTAATTTTTCCCTGATTAAAATCGTTTTTTAAAAAATACATATTTTGTAACTTTTTTCTATTACATTGTTTTTTTTTTCCATATTTCAAAATCAATAATTTCTATTTACCTGTGATTCTCGAATATGAGAAAATTTTCTTCTACCTTACAGTTTATTATTAAACAAAATTTAAATGCTGTGTTTCAGATATCATCATCTATTAGCTGAGCTGAATCTTTCAGAAAAATTACTCTTTTTAAATTTATTTAATTTTCAATGCTTATTTTTTTAATTCGAACCAACATTAAAACATTAATACTTTTCAATATCAGCAACCAAATATCGATTAACGACCACAAATACCTCTTATCTTGATTGAAGATATCTTATCTTCATTATCACTTTCATTTTGTAAAAAAAAAGCTCTTATTGGTGAACAAATTAAGTCTATCTTATCATATGCATAAGCAAACTAAACAAAGAACTGAAAAAAAAAAAAAAAAATAATAAGCCTGCAATAGATATGATATAATATCATAAATAAATTGAAAAAACCTTACCAATGCATCACCAGGCTCTGTTTTCTCTAAAATTTAAGTTGGCTACAGCCCACATTGGCCATTTGGATCTAAAAAGCTTGAAAAAACTGATGATTTCATTCGTTCTGGAATAAGCCAACCATCAAATTCATTTTTTGCAAACCTAAGCTACGTTAAAATGAAAACATTTTACGAAGCAGTTCGATCGGCTCTTTCAGCACGCTGACTAGTAAAAATTTTAAATATTATTTTTCCTCCCGAAAATTTTCAAGTGGCACAAATCAGAAAGCCAGATAATTTTTTATAAAAAAACAAGCACTGAAAATTAGAAACTCTAACAATCCCTTTGAGATGATCGTCATCATTACAAAGCATCAAAACAATTCTTATTTGAATCTATGATCGACCACTTCCATCAGCATTCTCCAAGATCACAGCAATTATATCTATGACCTAAATAACCTTAAATTGTACGTTTTAAAAAGAATGTGAATTCATAAATAAATTTTTTTATTTGGTTGTTATCATGCCGCAAAAGAAATAATTTAATGAATACCTTTTAAGCGCATAACAAACCGCGCGGAAATTCAGCTTTTTCAGTTTGTTAGTTTATAGTGATAATTCAGAGCTGCAAGCATACCGCAGCTTTCAAGAAAATTGCTCAGCAACTATTTAATTATCATTTTTCATTTTCTAGAAGTATTTTGACCATCTCTTTAAGCATGTTGATTAACAGAAGCCTAAAATATTACTTTTCTTCACAGATGGCAAATTTTTGGACAGGTGAGAATAACAACACACTGAACAATAGTATGAAACAGTTTGAAAATTTTCTTAAATTAAATATAGAGAAATTACATATAAAAATTAGAAAACCTAACATCAGCTCATGTCTGAAAGCTTTCTTAATCTCAATTATTTTTATAGTCAAAACAATTTGCAATTTAAAGAGCTATAAAAAATAAAATTTCACGTATGAAATGTTTGGAAATGTTTACCTTTCTGTTTTTGTTTGGCCAACGAAAAATGAAATCAACAAAAAGAAAAAAAAAACACATCATGTACTGAAAATATGATTAATAAGAATAATGAATTTAGTAGAAAAAGTCAAAGATACATGCAAAAACAAAATTAAAAAAAATTCGAAAATAACTAAAATGACAGAAAGAGAGGCGAAAGTGTCATTAATATTAATTATTATTCAATAACAACGATTAGTGCTTATAAAAGAAGAAAAAATATGCACATTATAGGGATAAGTTAAAAGGCATGCAGAAAAAAAAATTGCAAGAAAAGATTCGAAATTGTGTTTGTCCAATATTAATGATAATAATAGGTTAAATAAACAAAAAAGCGTGAATTTAGTAAACAGCAGATACAAAGAGCAAAATATACAAAAAGCGTGCAGTAAATTATCAAAAATATATTTCAGTAAAAAAAAAAAAGATGGTTTTATTATCCAATATGAAAAATAAATGAAGTAAACAAAAAATCTGTGCAAAAAGTAAAACAGACATGCATGCAGAAACAAAATCAAGACAGATAAATAAGATAAGAGAATAAAAAAACAAATAAACAAAAAGGCATACAATTGGAAACATACACAAAGTATGCATCAATAGCCGAAAGTATGAGCAAAGATCAGGAAAAGATTGCATTTTAAATTATAAATAATTTAAAATAAATATAGAAATAAAAAAACAAAGAATGATCTAAATATAAAAGTAAAATAATATAAAATATTGTCCAAACCGAGAAAAAAAAAATCATGCAAAATGTTAATCAAAATTACATGCAAAAATAAAAAAATAATAACAATAAATGCAGATAAACGAGGGAAAATCGATATAAATGCATATAAATTGGCAAAAATAGTAAAAAATATATTAAAAAAATAAAACAAATACAAAAAAACATATATAAAAAACAAAAAATATATTTTAAATAACAAAAAATAATGTATAAAAAATTTTTTAAATATAGAAAATATATGTAAGTGTATTTTAAAAATATAAAAAAAAAAATAATAAATGCATTAAAAAATGACAAAAAAGTATATATATAATGCATGCAATTAGTAGAACAAAAGAATAACCATCAATAAAAAGACATGCCTTTAATAAGGTAGAAAATATACAAAAATAATATTAATAACTGCTCAATACAAGCAGTAATGAAGTAAACAAAAAATTCGTGCAGAAATTAAAACAGATATGCATGCAAGCACAAATCCAGAAATATTGGAAAACAATTAAATAAGAGAAAAAAGTTCGTAACTACAAGTAGTCAATATTGCTCAATATTGCTATGCAAATGAACATGATCATTCACTCTCAAATCATAAATCAATCAATATTGCTATGCAAATGAACGTGATCATCCAGATTATCAATTTTAACTTTCTAGATTATCAATTTTAATTATAATTAAGTGCCAGAACTACTGAAAATTGCAATATTTTGAACTTGATTGATTATGTTGTATGCATTGCACCAGGGCGGGTCATATATGGTGTGCTCATTTTATAGTTTAAATATTAAAATACGCTTTTGTAATTAAGTTTTGCGCAAAAATTCATCAGCAAAATTAATAAAACCTTCAATTAATCATGGTTTTAATTCAATTTAAGATTTAAATTAAATTTTTTTTCAAATTTAAATTTTGAATTTTTTAAAAAATTTAAGATTTATAATAGTTTTCTTACATTTAACAAGGAAATTGGTTTTAAATTATCAATTTTTATTTTAATTAAGTGCCAAAACTACTAAAAATAGCAATATTTTGAACTTAATTGATTATGTTATATTTATTTAATTCCTACAGTTATAATTAATTTTTATTTTAAATTTAAAATTCAAATTTTATGAAAATTCATTAATTTATTAGAATTATAAAATAAATTCTAATAATATCAAAAACTAATTTTAATCAAATTTAAAATATTCAAAATATCAAATCATTAAAAAAATAGATATTTTGTAGTTAATTGATTGAATTTTATGCGTTGCACAAGTACTGGTCACACACATCGTGGTCATTTGACCAGCAATAAAATAAACTTTAGAAGTTAAGTTTCAATCAATATCTTATTAATTAAATTTTTAATTTTTCACGATTCTAATTCATTTTTACAATTAAAATTAATTTATATTTCAAATTTAAATAGCCCATTTATAAAAATCCCATAATTTGTACAGGTATTTGCATATTAAACTAGATAAGAAGTCTTACTATGATCAAAATCTAATTTTAAAAGATGTTAAAACTATTAAAAAATATCATTTAATAAAAAAAAATTGATTATTATATACGCATAGTGCGGGAACATTGTGGTCATTTGACATCTTAAATAATAAAATAATGCTTAGGCTTAGGCTTAGGGTATACTTAGGCTTAGGCTTAAGCTTTATTTCAAATCTAAACATTGATCTTGGTGAAAATTTTATAATTTGCAAGAGTTTTTGTATATTAAACGGATAAATAATTTCTGGCTTTATCAATTTTAATTTTAATAAATGTTAAAATTATTAAAAAACGTTAATCCTTTAAAAAAAATTAGTTATTTTGAACTCAATTGATTAATTTATAAGCGTTGTATAGGTACTGGTCATTTACGGTTGGTCATTTGATCAGCACAAATAATTAAACAAACTTTAATAATTAAGTTTTGTGTAAAATTTCAGTTGTGAAAATAATAAATTTTTTAGTTAGTCATAGATCTAATTCATTCTTGCAATTAAAATTAATTTTTATTTCAAATTTAAATACTGATTTCTGTGAAAATCGTATAATTTTTAAAAGTTTTTGTATATTGGATTATCAAAAAATGGAATTATCAAATAAATAAAAAATGGTAGAGTTAATTTTCAATTTAATTAAATGTTAAAAAATTGAAAAGTATCAAATCATTAAAAAAAATAGATATTTTGAACTTGATTAATTTATAAGCGTTGAATAGTACTGGTCACATACATCGCGGTCATTTGAAGTCTTAAATAATAAAAAAATGCTTAGGCTTAGGCTTAGGGTACACTTAGGCTTATGCTTAAGCATTATTTCAAATCTAAAAATTGATTTTGTTGAAATTTTATAATTTGCAAGAGTTTTTGTATATTAAACGGGGAAATAATTTCTAGTTTGATCAATTTTGATTTTAATAAAATGTTAAAACAATTAAAAAATGTCAATTCGTTAAAATAAATTAGTTATTTTGAACTCAACTGATTAATTTTATGCATTGCATACGTACCGGTCGCTTACGGTGTGGTTAATTGACAGCATAAATGAGAAAATAAACTTTAATAACTAAGATTTTTAATATCAGAGAAGTGAAACTAATTAAATTCAAATTAAAAATTAAAATTTTTTAATTTAGTTTTGCGCAAAAATTCATCGGCAAAATATATAAAACTTTCAATTAATCATGGTTTTAATTCAATTTAAGAATTAAATTAAATTTTATTTCAAATTTAAATTTTGAATTTTTTAAAAAATTTAAGATTTATAATAGTTTTCTTACATTTAACAAGGAAATTGGTTCTAAATTATCAATTTTTATTTTAATTAAGTGCCAAAACTACTAAAAATAGCAATATTTTGAACTTAATTGATTATGTTATATTTATTTAATTCCTACAGTTATAATTAATTTTTATTTTAAATTTAAAATTCAAATTTTATGAAAATTCATTAATTTATTAGAATTATAAAATAAATTCTAATAATATCAAAAACTAATTTTAATCAAATTTAAAATATTCAAAATATCAAATCATTAAAAAAATAGATATTTTGTAGTTAATTGATTGAATTTTATGCGTTGCACAAGTACTGGTCACACACATCGTGGTCATTTGACCAGCAATAAAATAAACTTTAGAAGTTAAGTTTCAATCAATATCTTATTAATTAAATTTTTAATTTTTCACGATTCTAATTCATTTTTACAATTAAAATTAATTTATATTTCAAATTTAAATAGCCCATTTATAAAAATCCCATAATTTGTACAGGTATTTGCATATTAAACTAGATAAGAAGTCTTACTATGATCAAAATCTAATTTTAAAAGATGTTAAAACTATTAAAAATATCATTTAATAAAAAAAAATTGATTATTATATACGCATAGTGCGGGAACATTGTGGTCATTTGACATCTTAAATAATAAAATAATGCTTAGGCTTAGGCTTAGGGTATACTTAGGCTTAGGCTTAAGCTTTATTTCAAATCTAAACATTGATCTTGGTGAAAATTTTATAATTTGCAAGAGTTTTTGTATATTAAACGGATAAATAATTTCTGGCTTTATCAATTTTAATTTTAATAAATGTTAAAATTATTAAAAAACGTTAATCCTTTAAAAAAAATTAGTTATTTTGAACTCAATTGATTAATTTATAAGCGTTGTATAGGTACTGGTCATTTACGGTTGGTCATTTGATCAGCACAAATAATTAAACAAACTTTAATAATTAAGTTTTGTGTAAAATTTCAGTTGTGAAAATAATAAATTTTTTAGTTAGTCATAGATCTAATTCATTCTTGCAATTAAAATTAATTTTTATTTCAAATTTAAATACTGATTTCTGTGAAAATCGTATAATTTTTAAAAGTTTTTGTATATTGGATTATCAAAAAATGGAATTATCAAATAAATAAAAAATGGTAGAGTTAATTTTCAATTTAATTAAATGTTAAAAAATTGAAAAGTATCAAATCATTAAAAAAAATAGATATTTTGAACTTGATTAATTTATAAGCGTTGAATAGTACTGGTCACATACATCGCGGTCATTTGAAGTCTTAAATAATAAAAAAATGCTTAGGCTTAGGCTTAGGGTACACTTAGGCTTATGCTTAAGCATTATTTCAAATCTAAAAATTGATTTTGTTGAAATTTTATAATTTGCAAGAGTTTTTGTATATTAAACGGGGAAATAATTTCTAGTTTGATCAATTTTGATTTTAATAAAATGTTAAAACAATTAAAAAATGTCAATTCGTTAAAATAAATTAGTTATTTTGAACTCAACTGATTAATTTTATGCATTGCATACGTACCGGTCGCTTACGGTGTGGTTAATTGACAGCATAAATGAGAAAATAAACTTTAATAACTAAGATTTTTAATATCAGAGAAGTGAAACTAATTAAATTCAAATTAAAAATTAAAATTTTTTAATTTAGTTTTGCGCAAAAATTCATCGGCAAAATATATAAAACTTTCAATTAATCATGGTTTTAATTCAATTTAAGAATTAAATTAAATTTTATTTCAAATTTAAATTTTGAATTTTTTAAAAAATTTAAGATTTATAATAGTTTTCTTACATTTAACAAGGAAATTGGTTCTAAATTATCAATTTTTATTTTAATTAAGTGCCAAAACTACTAAAAATAGCAATATTTTGAACTTAATTGATTATGTTATATTTATTTAATTCCTACAGTTATAATTAATTTTTATTTTAAATTTAAAATTCAAATTTTATGAAAATTCATTAATTTATTAGAATTATAAAATAAATTCTAATAATATCAAAAACTAATTTTAATCAAATTTAAAATATTCAAAATATCAAATCATTAAAAAAATAGATATTTTGTAGTTAATTGATTGAATTTTATGCGTTGCACAAGTACTGGTCACACACATCGTGGTCATTTGACCAGCAATAAAATAAACTTTAGAAGTTAAGTTTCAATCAATATCTTATTAATTAAATTTTTAATTTTTCACGATTCTAATTCATTTTTACAATTAAAATTAATTTATATTTCAAATTTAAATAGCCCATTTATAAAAATCCCATAATTTGTACAGGTATTTGCATATTAAACTAGATAAGAAGTCTTACTATGATCAAAATCTAATTTTAAAAGATGTTAAAACTATTAAAAAATATCATTTAATAAAAAAAAATTGATTATTATATACGCATAGTGCGGGAACATTGTGGTCATTTGACATCTTAAATAATAAAATAATGCTTAGGCTTAGGCTTAGGGTATACTTAGGCTTAGGCTTAAGCTTTATTTCAAATCTAAACATTGATCTTGGTGAAAATTTTATAATTTGCAAGAGTTTTTGTATATTAAACGGATAAATAATTTCTGGCTTTATCAATTTTAATTTTAATAAATGTTAAAATTATTAAAAAACGTTAATCCTTTAAAAAAAATTAGTTATTTTGAACTCAATTGATTAATTTATAAGCGTTGTATAGGTACTGGTCATTTACGGTTGGTCATTTGATCAGCACAAATAATTAAACAAACTTTAATAATTAAGTTTTGTGTAAAATTTCAGTTGTGAAAATAATAAATTTTTTAGTTAGTCATAGATCTAATTCATTCTTGCAATTAAAATTAATTTTTATTTCAAATTTAAATACTGATTTCTGTGAAAATCGTATAATTTTTAAAAGTTTTTGTATATTGGATTATCAAAAAATGGAATTATCAAATAAATAAAAAATGGTAGAGTTAATTTTCAATTTAATTAAATGTTAAAAAATTGAAAAGTATCAAATCATTAAAAAAAATAGATATTTTGAACTTGATTAATTTATAAGCGTTGAATAGTACTGGTCACATACATCGCGGTCATTTGAAGTCTTAAATAATAAAAAAATGCTTAGGCTTAGGCTTAGGGTACACTTAGGCTTATGCTTAAGCATTATTTCAAATCTAAAAATTGATTTTGTTGAAATTTTATAATTTGCAAGAGTTTTTGTATATTAAACGGGGAAATAATTTCTAGTTTGATCAATTTTGATTTTAATAAAATGTTAAAACAATTAAAAAATGTCAATTCGTTAAAATAAATTAGTTATTTTGAACTCAACTGATTAATTTTATGCATTGCATACGTACCGGTCGCTTACGGTGTGGTTAATTGACAGCATAAATGAGAAAATAAACTTTAATAACTAAGATTTTTAATATCAGAGAAGTGAAACTAATTAAATTCAAATTAAAAATTAAAATTTTTTAATTTAGTTTTGCGCAAAAATTCATCGGCAAAATATATAAAACTTTCAATTAATCATGGTTTTAATTCAATTTAAGAATTAAATTAAATTTTATTTCAAATTTAAATTTTGAATTTTTTAAAAAATTTAAGATTTATAATAGTTTTCTTACATTTAACAAGAAATTGTTCTAAATTATCAATTTTTATTTTAATTAAGTGCCAAAACTACTAAAAATAGCAATATTTTGAACTTAATTGATTATGTTATATTTATTTAATTCCTACAGTTATAATTAATTTTTATTTTAAATTTAAAATTCAAATTTTATGAAAATTCATTAATTTATTAGAATTTTGCATGTTAATCTACAAAATAAAATCCAGAAATATCAAAAACTAATCTTAATTAAAGTTAAAAAATTGAAAAATATCAATTCATTAAAAAAAAAAATGGATATTTTGAACTTAATTGATTAATTTGTGTGCATTGCATAGGAACTGGTCGCATGAATTGTGGTTATTTGGTCAGCATAGATATTAAAATAAACTTTAATAATTATGTTTTAATCAATATTTGATTAGTAAAACTAACTAAATTTTTAATTTGTGACGGTTTTAAATCATTCTTATAATTAAAATTAATTTTTAATTCATATTTAAAATTTAAAAAATTCAAAATTTAAATTTGAAATAAAATTTAATTTAATTCTTAAATTGAATTAAAACCATGATTAATTGAAAGTTTTATATATTTTGCCGATGAATTTTTGCGCAAAACTTAATTAAAAAATTTTAATTTTTAATTTGAATTTAATTAGTTTCACTTCTCTGATATTAAAAATCTTAGTTAATAAAGTTTATTTTCTCATTTATGTTGTCAATTGACCACACCGTAAGCGACCGGTACGTATGCAATGCATAAAATTAATCAGTTGAGTTCAAAATAACTAATTTTTTTTAACGAATTGACATTTTTTAATTGTTTTAACATTTTATTAAAATCAAAATTGATAAAACTAGAAATTATTTCCCCGTTTAATATACAAAAGCTCTTGCAAATTATAAAATTTTCACCAAAATCAATTTTTAGATTTGAAATAATGCTTAAGCATAAGCCTAAGTGTACCCTAAGCCTAAGCCTAAGCATTTTTTTATTATTTAAGACTTCAAATGACCGCGATGTATGTGACCAGTACTATTCAACGCTTATAAATTAATCAAGTTCAAAATATCTATTTTTTTAATGATTTGATACTTTTCAATTTTTAACATTTAATTAAATTGAAAATTAACTCTACCATTTTTTATTTATTTGATAATTCCATTTTTTGATAATCCAATATACAAAAACTTTTAAAAATTATACGATTTTCACAGAAATCAGTATTTAAATTTGAAATAAAAATTAATTTTAATTGCAAGAATGAATTAGATCTATGACTAACTAAAAAATTTATTATTTTCACAACTGAAATTTTACACAAAACTTAATTATTAAAGTTTGTTTAATTATTTGTGCTGATCAAATGACCAACCGTAAATGACCAGTACCTATACAACGCTTAAAAATTAATCAATTGAGTTCAAAATAACTAATTTTTTTTAATGGATTAACGTTTTTTAATAATTTTAACATTTATTAAAATTAAAATTGATAAAGCCAGAAATTATTTATCCGTTTAATATACAAAAACTCTTGCAAATTATAAAATTTTCACCAAGATCAATGTTTAGATTTGAAATAAAGCTTAAGCCTAAGCCTAAGTATACCCTAAGCCTAAGCCTAAGCATTATTTTATTATTTAAGATGTCAAATGACCACAATGTTCCCGCACTATGCGTATATAATAATCAATTTTTTTTTATTAAATGATATTTTTTAATAGTTTTAACATCTTTTAAAATTAGATTTTGATCATAGTAAGACTTCTTACCTAGTTTAATATGCAAATACCTGTACAAATTATGGGATTTTTATAAATGGGCTATTTAAATTTGAAATATAAATTAATTTTAATTGTAAAAATGAATTAGAATCGTGAAAAATTAAAAATTTAATTAATAAGATATTGATTGAAACTTAACTTCTAAAGTTTATTTTATTGCTGGTCAAATGACCACGATGTGTGTGACCAGTACTTGTGCAACGCATAAAATTCAATCAATTAACTACAAAATATCTATTTTTTTAATGATTTGATATTTTTTAATATTTCAAATTTAATTAAAATTAGTTTTTGATATTATTAGAATTTATTTTATAATTCTAATAAATTAATGAATTTTCATAAAATTTGAATTTTAAATTTAAAATAAAAATTAATTATAACTGTAGGAATTAAATAAATATAACATAATCAATTAAGTTCAAAATATTGCTATTTTTAGTAGTTTTGGCACTTAATTAAAATAAAAATTGATAATTTAGAACCAATTTCCTTGTTAAATGTAAGAAAACTATTATAAATCTTAAATTTTTTAAAAAATTCAAAATTTAAATTTGAAAAAAAATTTAATTTAAATCTTAAATTAAATTAAAATCATGATTAAATGAAAGTTTTATTAATTTTGCTGACGAATTTTTGCTTAAAACTTAATTACAAAAGCGTATTTTAATATTTAAACTATAAAATGAGCACACCATATATGACAAGCTCTCGTGCAATGCATACAGCACATTCAATTAACTTCAAAATATTGCTATTTTCAGTAGTTCTGGCACTTAATTATAATTAAAATTGATAATCTAGAAAGTTAAAATTGATAATCTGGATGATCACGTTCATTTGCCTAGCAATATTGATTGATTTATGATCTGAGAGTGAAGGATCATGTTCATTTGCATAATAATATTGATTGATTTATGATCTGAGTGATTGATCAAGCTTATAAAGCAATGAAATGATTGCAAATATTGCGATGACACATTGGAATGCAATCCATTTCGTAATGCAAACGAATTTTTCCGTTAAAGCAGCAAACTAAACGACTACATTTGGCTTTTCCTATCGTTCTTTCCTTTGTACATCAAGCAAACTGTTCACTTCTTTTTTTTTTTTTTTAATAAAACGAAAAAAAATTTTCCAACTTTTTCTCTTTTTCTTTTTTTTCTTCTTTTTTTATTCTTTCAATGCTTCGTTGCCTTTTTTGTTGATTATTTATTTAATTTCAGCCATTTTTTTCCTCTCCTTATCTCTCCTTTCCTCTTCTATCATCTATCATAATATTTATTCCATATCATTTTCTATCGTAGCACTTCATTTCTTTTTCAAACTCTTTTGTTTTCTAAATTTTAACAAACATTCATAAAACTACATTTTGCTCAATCCTTTCTACATTATTTACATTTACATCGTTTTGTTTACTTTTTCCACCCTATAATTCTCCCTGCTTCTTCATCTTCATCTCTTTTAACTTTTCTCACTAACTACCACAAGTATTAAGTTATAAATGTATACATGATCAATTATATAACAAATGTAATATTTATTACTTATTATTATCATTTCAATTATTTTGTATTTAATATTTTCAAACATTTTCGTTTTTCATTTTCCTTTTTTCCTTTTTCTTCCTTTTAAAGTAAGAGTATATGGGTCTTTTTTTCATTATTCACTCGAATTAATTTATATCAACAAATTTTCATATTATTTAATCAATCATTCATTTATTAGCAATTTGATTAGATTATTAATTACTGACTCAATTATTACTCGCTGAATGGCTTATAAGAGTATTTATTCTTATGGCGATGGTTATACTACGAGCTATTCCAGTAGCTATTATGCTTATCAAGTTTGTTTTCATTTTTTTCATTCTTTGTAAAATTATTTTTTTAAAAATAAAATTCAAATGTTTCCATACATATGGTCTGAATCCAATTTGTAATTCTTCTTTTACTCTTTCTTTCATAGAATTTGAAACAAATTTTTACAATTTAAATTTGACATATCCATTAAGTAATAATATTAGCATTGTGAACAGTGTAAGACAATCGTTCAACATTGATAAAATAGAAATAAAAAAAGGAATAAATAAATACTATCATATGCTGTTTTAAATAATAAGCTTAATCTAACGATAAAATTTTACTTTTAAAAAATTTTTTGCAAAATTTTTTTTTTTTTTTCACTTATTATCACAAATTATACTATTAAGTAAAATGTAAAATGTTATTCGAAAAATTTGAATTATCCCTTTTTTAATGATTTTATTTATCTTTTATTGTTTCTTGTCGCTTATTTATAATTTTTAATTATAAAAAGCGTAATTTAACATAAAGATTTTTTCTTGTTTTATTTTTTATTTATTCCACTTTTTTTTTCAGGTAGGCGTAATATTTGCAATAGTAATTGCCGGTATTTTATTTTTCGGAATATGCGCAGCAATTATTTATTTCGGATTTGTTAAAAGGGTAAGTGAATTAGTTAGTGTGAGTGATTTATTTTTTCTTTTTTCATCTCTATATAGTAGTAAAATAACAGACATTATTTAATATTTATTGTTTACTTTGTTTAATATTTATTGTTTACTATGTTGTTGTTATTTCCATTGACAAATTAACAATTTGTTTGAATAGCTTTGCTTTTTTTTTTTTTTTTTAATTTAAAAGATATTTTAGACATATTTATGCTGTTTCATAAAGTTTTTTCCTCTTGTTTCCTCTTTAGATTAAACACTATAAATTTAAAGGTTTTAATTTAACTTAAAAATTTCAATCAAATTTAGTGGGCGATTCTCAAGTATAATGAGTAGTCTTTTTTTTTTGTTATTGAATTATATTCTGCTTTTTACAATTTTAAAAACCTATTATTTAATTAATAAAATGGATGATAGAGAATATTTTATTAATTATTTGATATCTAGCAATATTATTCATTTCAAGTTGGTTATCTCGGTAATCATGATCTACTCGGAAATAACATTTATAAAATGTATATTTTATTATCCGGAAAATATACTTCATTCAAAATTCCTATAATTTCAATGATTTATATTTAATGATTGTAGATGAGAAAAACTGAAAAACAAAGACGTATAAGTAGTAGTACTGCATCGAGAACAACTAGTATTTTACGGGCACCAACTACAACCTATACATCATTAAGAAATGAAAAACCACCATTCCCACAGCAGTTAGTTTTTTTATTCATTAAAATTATTTTAAAATTTCAAAAGCTAAAATTAATTAATGACATTTTTAGCTTTTAAATACTTTATTGTTATGTCAGTATGGTTTATAATGAAAATCAAATAACGATAATAGATTTCTGATATGTTTGTAAGCATTAGAAAAGAAAAATATTATACAAAATGATTATTTCAATATTTTTTTCTTTTTTGAATTAATTTTTTGATCAATTAACATTAAAATTAACTATCAATATTATAAATAATAGATGAATTCTAAGAAATGAATAAATAATTATCATTTTTGAAGTTCGTTTTTTTTTTTTTTTTTAATAGATTTCTCTCTGTTCGATATCTGATAGGAATAGAAATTATTTTTTCTAGACAATCACATGGTACCTACATTTCTAGTCTGGAAACACCAATTTTGCAATCATCGATGCATACTCAACCTGCGTACATAACACCGCCACCGATGTATGTCGTTCAACCGGATTATTCACAATCTCAGAAGCAACAAAGCAATTATCCGCATCATTCAGAAATATCCGGAAATGTGCAATCTCATCAGGTAACTATTGCTAAAGAAATTATAATATTATCAAGAATATTTACTTATACATTAATCTATTTTTTCTGGTCTAAATTTTAGAATTAGAATTTACCTAGCTCTCTCTTCTGATACTATACTATTTCATAAATTTGCATAAATAAAAAATAGTATAAATAAATTATTAAAGTTCATAACTTTTCCTATATATTTATAAATATATATATATGCATAAATGCGCACTTTACATACCTACACATACTTAGCCATATTTATGCTACTTATACATACTTAGCTATATTTATGCTTGATCTTACACTTGGCCATATATTTAAATGAAAGAAGAAAAGTGAACACTTTGAAAGTTTGTAAAGCGTGTAATAACAATAATTTTCTTGGAAGTATTTAATTAATTTTTTTAACTGAACATACTGTAATAATATCACATACATATAAGATTTGATCATTTCATAGCATACATTTATTTATTTATTTACTTATTTATTTGCTTACTTATTTATTTATTTATTTATACGTTTGTTTGTCCACTCGTTTATTTGTCTATTTACTTTGACTAATTTTTCTTCATTAAATTTTGTTTTAGAAGAATTATCCCAGTTCAACAACAACTGCATTGCAACAAAATCTCACATCGGAACAACATCCTCGTTCATTTCATATGTCTTCCGTTTAAATTACATCTTCATTACTCTAAATTTTTTATAAATTAAAAGAAAAAGTAATATTTTATTGTTAAAATATTTTTATATCTAAATATATTTGAAAAAATTATCTTTCTCTTTTTTTTTTTTTTTAATGAGATTAATTTAAAATGATTAAATTTTAAAAATTCTTTTGATTTTTTTTTTATTTTCAAATTTATTGTGTAGTAAAACTTTTTTTTTTTTGCTTTGTTTTTCCGCATTTATTATTATACGTCCATTTCCTTTAATTTTTTTTTCTTTTAATTTGATTCATTTGCATTTTAGCTAAAAAATAAAGAAGAAAAATATGATTAATATTTTAAAAAATTCAGAAAAAGAGAGACAAAAGAAATTTCTTTTCTTCTTTCTTTTTTTTTTTTTATATTAAGAAATTTTTCCTTAAAATTAATTATTTCATTCATTACTATTCGATTAACATCTGCTTTATTTCTATTCTTTTTCATCTCTTCTTTTATTACCTCGTATCAGGCCTTCTAATTAATACGACAGGAGCGCTCAAAATACAAATGCGCATTTGTCGTTGTAGCTATTTTTGCTGATTTATGTAATGTACCATGCTGTTTGTAAAGAAAATAAATGGTTTGATAATAAGTTAAACATAAACAAATTATAATATCAATTAAACAAAACTCAAATTTTAAATAGCTTAAATTCAAATTATTGATGTATGGAATTTAAGTTTTTTAATATATAAATACATATTGATATACAGTATGGAAAGAGATAATATCATAATTTATTATATAAAAAGAGATAATATCAACGTAGAAAAATAGAAAGTGATATGGTTATCAGTAGTTATCATAATTATGGTTGATTATCATTTGTATATGATTATCATAAATGAAAAGAACCATAACATTTAGAACAAATAAATTATGGAATAAGGAGTGTATCATTATATAATAATTATAATAATATTTACTATAAAGCATAATTTAAGATATTTCAAAAAATTAATTTAATAATTGAAAAAAAAATTAATTTAATAATATTTAATAATTTAATAATTGATCAAACTTTTTATTATTGCTAGTTAAATAATTACTAATTTAATAATTTGATGACTAAAATTGAAATAATATTATGAAGGTGAAATAAAATAGGTCATAATGCATTATTCATTATCCGTTCATTCTATTTTATCAATCGGCGAAAATATTTACAGCAGATTGTATGAAATGCTAAGAATTGAAGTGAATTTAAAAGTTTAAACTTAGTAATAACAAATAAAAGGTCAAATATTTAATCATTTTTTTTTCTCTTATTATTCCAATAAAAAATTAATAAAACAATTTAAACATTTTTTCTTTTTTTTTTTAATGATATGAATTCCAAAAAAAATTATATCAATAATTTTCCGTTTTTTTTTTGTTCATTTTTTTCAAAATAAACTTTCAGTTGCATATATATATATAATAAATGATTAAGAATAAAAAAAAAAAAAAAAAAGTGTGCAAACAATTTTTACTTTTGAAAAATATTTTAGACAAAAGTATTTTTCACTTTTTTTTAAGAAATATTTCAATTTTTTTTTGTCTGTCAAAAAAAAAATTCTTATGATATTAGATTTGAAAATATAATTGCCAATTGTTTTTGCAAAATTCATGCAAAAATTTTGAATTAATTTAATTAATTAATTCAATTAATCAAAAATAATTAGTATTTTATTGGTAATAAAATATGTGATATTATTATTATTTGATGACATAATGTTATTATGTTTTCCTGCATTTTCTGTCATCAAAAAAAGAAATTTTGCCCGCTCTCATCGAATTTGATTAATGATTATTTCTTTGATGTAAAAATGATTTTTGCAGACGAAGCTGAAAGTATCGCAATATTTCAGTGAGATATGATTGTAACTAAGGTGTAAAACCTGTTTCACAAAATTGTAAAATGTCCGTTGAGATCAAATCATCAATCATTTCTTCCATCAATGAATTTTAGATCAATTTGACAATTTTAATTATAATAATTATTTGTTTGTTTGGTAAAATTTGAGATATTTTGTTCCTTATCGAATGTTACAACTTGAGTAACTTATAAATGATAAATTATTTGAATGTAATTAAAAAGAATTCAATTTTGTGCAAATCATTTTTATAAAATTTAATTTCTCTTTCTAAAAGTTCATCTTATTATACATGAAAAATAATTAAAATAATATTTGTATCATTTTATTGCTATTATTTTGTTTTATAGTTTAAATGTAATCATTATTGTGATGATAATGATCATGTATTAAAAGCTTCAAATCTTATCAGTAATCTATTATCAATAGCCATATTCCTAATAATAATAATAGCACTAAAAAAATTAGGTAATGATATGAAATATGACAAAATTTGAGTTTAACAGATATTTTAATCCAATACAATTTGACCCGATTTCATTTTTGACAAACAAAAAATGAAATTTCACCTGTTTGTTCATTGTTCATTCATTTTTTGTATTTTGTTAACCTTTTAAATTAAATTTCTTCTTTCATTTTTACAAATAAATTTTTATATAATAATTCATTTCTTCATAAATTATTATTAATTTCACTTTTTTTATTTCAGTCCAGTATTTTAAATTAATTAATACTGGAATAACCATCAGGCAATTTGAAAGCCAAAGAACTGAATTAATCAATTAATTAATTTAAACAATAATAAAGATATGATTTTAAAATACGTATGAAATTTTTAATTAATTCATGACTTTCTAATTATCTGTGTAATTTTTTTTTTTTTTTTGTTTAAATTAACAAATTTATATAATAAATAAATGAAAGGGAAAGAAACACATGTTCGTTGACATTAATTACTTGTCCTTTTTCTATTGTTTTTCATCTTTCAAAAGTTGAATCAATTTTAACAAATTTCAACCCTTAATTTTTTTTTTTTTTTTTTTTGTCTTTTCTCTTTTTCAAAAGCTTAAAATTTCTTTTGTTAATTAGAAACATTTTGCTTTATAGCATGAAATTATTGTTATTGCTAAATATTGATATTATCATATTTTGTTATTACTATAATTTATAATTTTATTGTAAAAAAGGTAAGTATATAAATGATAAAAATTAGAATCATAAATGGAGAAAAAGAGAATAAGAAATTTAAAAATTTCTTTAATAAATTTTTAAATATATATAATTTTATTACAGTAACAGGTACATTTTTCAGTAATCATGTCATTAATTTTTGATTAATTACTCTAATGAAATCTGTTCTATACTACTTCAAATACTACATTAGCATCTTCACCGCTTAATTTACTAATTTCAATTCTTTTTTTTTTTTTTTTTGATTGTTTTTTGAATAAATTTGTTTTCAGATTATGGTAGGAATAATTATGATAATAACGGTCATAGTAATGATGATGATGATGGTGATGTTAATGATAATAGTGAGGATGAGGATAATAATAATAATGATAATAATAACGATGGTAGTAGTAATGGGATAATGGAGAACGGTTGATAGTGATAAAGGACAATGTGGTAATGTTATTAATGATAGTAGTGAGGATAATGATGGTGATGATAATGATGACAATAATAGTGATGATAATGGCAATGATAGAGTGATGATGATGATGATGATTAGTGATGGCACTGATAATGATAATGATAGTAAATGTGAGAACAGTAATGTATACAAATAACTTCTTCAATTACAAGTGTCATTTATTTTTTCTTTTCTTGTTAATTTTAAGACTATTCCTTTCATTAAAACATACCTTTGGCGACAAATTTATTAAATAAATGAAAACTTTGAGAGATTTTATAATTAATTTAAAATTGAGCAAAAATCCAAAGAAATGAAAATTTTGTTTAAAGTTTAATTTAGAAATAAAAAAAAAAAAAAAAAAAAAAAAAAAGGAAAGAAAGAAAGAAAGAACAACGACCATTTCAGAATTTTGACAAATTTTCTTACAAAAAATAATGTCCCTCCTTTTTTTTTTTTTAATTTTTTTACCATCAACAAAAGCAATCCATAAAAATGAAAGAAATAATCACAAAAGCGCTTTTGTCTAATCATCTTCTAGATCATTGCAAATCTTGACCTTCATCTTTCTGATTCATTCCAAGCATTCCATATTTAATGATAAATAAAATTGATAAAATAATTATATAATATAGAAAGGAATAGGAAGTATAAATTGAATTATCCTTTAATTTCATTGATATTTAAAAATAATAATAATAATAATAGCGATTATCTTTGCGTACTTATAAATCCATTTTATTCTTTTTTCTGACATACAGAATTAACGATAATTAATTAATTAATTGCTTAATTAATTAACTGAAGTATTTAATTTGGTTAAAAATGGGTGTTCCCTTATAGATCGATCACAAATGGTAATGGGAAATGTGCAATAGAGCTGATAATTTTAACTTACACTTATTTCCTCTTTCTCTTAACTCTTCTCGTTGTACTTCTCCCTCCCTCTCTCTCTCTCTCTCTCTCTCTCTCTCTCTCTCTCTCTCCTTTTTTGGTAAAAATTCAATCATTATTTATTGTAGACACACACATACACATACAAGAATGTTGGTTTTTTTTAAATTTAAAGTTATTTCTCCTATTTATAATCGGCAAGTTTTTTCTTTTAATCTTTCGTTTCTCTCTCTCTTTTATTCTGTCTTCTATGCAATCCCTTTTCTTATTTTGTCTTCTTTTCTATTCTATTCTATTCTTTAATTCTGAGTGTTTTATCGATTTTTTACTTTGTTAATCAAAATTTTCTATTTGTTATGCTTTTTGTTGTTAGTTATTCAAAAAAAAAAAAAAAAAAAGAAAGAAAAGAAAATTGTCATTCGTCGACAGTAAATAGTGTAAACAAAAGAAAAAAGAAAAGTGACAATGAATTTGATATGATTTTTGATTTACTTTGCATTATTTATTTATTTGATTTCATCTAAGTCAAAAAGAGAGGTAAGTAAGTGGGAGAGAGTAAATACAGGAAAGGATATACCGGAAAGGGATGAAGTGATATGGAAGATAAAAGTGATCAGGAAAGACTGGAAGATATATATATATATATAAACGAGAAAACATTCTATCACCTTATTCTGATTTTCGGAACGAATTCTAAAATTTTTCTGAAAAACAATTGCCAATGCCCTTAAAAAAATAAAAATGACAATAGTATTAATTAATTAATTAATTAATTAATTAATTAGTCTTGTCATCTCTTGCCAATTTATAATTAAAACCCTTCAGAAATATTTTCTGAAGTTTAATTTAATTTAATTATTTAATTTGTTTCCCTAATTTAAAATATAATTTAAGTAATTTAAGCATTTTCATGAGACAAAGAGAGAGAGAGAGGATAAAATTAATGAGATTGGATGAGAATAGAAATGGAAATTAGATGAAATGCTCAAAAGCTAAAATATGATTGCTTAATAGTGTGTTCTGATATAATTATATTAGTTAAATTAAAATATCACAATTCAGTTTATCTTTTACAGTAAACAATTAAATAATTTATCAATCCTACTTACCTATTTTCTTTTTTTACTTTTATTTATTGAAAATTACTTATTACATCAAAATATTTAAATGATTTTAAATATTTATATTAACATAATGTTAGAAGGAATTTCCAAAATTAGTAACTAACAAATTTGATTGAATTAAACTTTGAGAAAGAATTCAAAGATCAATTTTTGAGGAGCAAAAGCTATTTGTATGTATGTGTATGTGTACATACACGTACATACATACATGCATACACATACACGCACATACACACATACATACATACATATTGTTTCGATTTACAAAGAGTTATTGGAAGAGGAAATCATCATGGCATTCTTTCTTTTCCTCTCTTCCTCCTCTCTCCACCTCTCTTTCTCTCATTCACTCTCTCTCTCTCCCTCTCTCTTTGTCCAATCAATCGTTCATCTTTCTAAAAATTTAAATTTGTCACAGCTTTTTTTCATTTTTTCGTGTCACAATTTTCACACTTAGTAAAAAGTAAAATAATGTGTGATCAAATATATTAATGAACTGAAAGAATTAAAAACTTAAATTTTAATTAAATTTTTCTCTGAAGGAAATCAAATATTATTTGTAATTTTTGTTTATTTTTCCTTTTTTTTTTCTAAAAAAAAAAAAATTGCATTTCATATATTTGCTAAAATTTTCAATTATTTCTTTTATTTACATTAATTTTAATTGTATTTGTGTTACAAATATGAATGAATTTAGTGTAAGAATGAAATATTATTTTGTTATTCTTTCAAAAATTATTTTTTTTAACAAAAAAAAAAAAACGAAAAAATAAAGTAAAATATTTAATGAATATTTTAGAAAATATAATTTTAATTTTCAATAGAAAAATTTCATTCATTCGATATTCGATTTAATTTGATAACACCAAAATGTAATTATGATATTAAGAAAAAAAAAAAAACGAGCTGATTAATATTTTATTATTAATTTAATTTGAAATATTATAGGAAATTATTTTGCTAACTTAATTTTAAAATGTAATAAACTTTATGTCTATTAATTTTAATCATAAAAATTATCACAAAAATTATATCTTATCACTCATTCATTCTTTCTTTAATAAATTATTTCTTTTTTCCTTTAATTAATTAATTAATTATTTTACATTTTGACAATTTTCAAGCAAAAAAAATAAATGAATAAATAAATAAAACATCACTCAACTTTTCAGTTAAAATTATATTCATAATTGTGTTCTAATTAATTAACTAATTAATTAATTAATTAGTTAACTAACTAACAAAGCCATTGCTTATTCATTTTGAATTATTTGTTTACAAAACTATGAAATAAATCTTAAAATAATTACATTATAGAATATAAAAATGATATATATATATATATATATATAAGTGAATGAAACTATTGAAAGATTCTAACTTAAATATTTTTGCTATTCCAATGATTAGTCTAATTTCAAAAAATGAAATAATTAAAATTTAACTTATATATTTATTTATTTATTAATTTAACCAATTAATTTAATTTATTTACTATAACACGCATATACATTTATGGAATTCAGTTCAATTTAGTAATTATTTTTGTAATTAAAATTTTTGCTAAAAAAATTCTGTGAAAAAAAAAAAGAAAACAAATATTTATTTATTTAATTAATTTACTATAACATGCATATATACATTTACATTTATTTATGAATTTTATTTTAATTTAATAATTACTTTTCTATTTTTTTTTTTTTTTTTTTTTAACAAAATTTTTCAGTAAGTGAAAAAATCTCCCCGTAATAAAATTCCATCTGTTTTAAAATTTGAAATAAAAACGAAACAAATTTCATCTTTTTTTTTTTTTTCTTTTTTGCTCTCTCATTGTTACATCATTTAATGGATAATGTTGCAATGAATGATTTATGAGAATGTCATTTCTATTTTATTTAAAAATGAAAAAGATTAAATTGGTAGTATTTATATTGGAACGAAAAGCATTGTTTGCATATTAGTTAGAAAATTTAAATTAAAAACAAAAAAAAAAAAAAAAAAAAATGAAAAAGAAATTTTGCTTTATTTAAATTTTTTGAAAGGAATTTTAATTATGAATTAATTAAATTTGAATGAAATTTATTTTTTTGTTAAATTGCAGTTTCAAAAAAAGATCAAAAGAATATTTTTTAAAAAAAAAAAATTTCAAAACATTTAGAAATCATTCAATCGTTCATTCATTTCGTTCTTTTTTTTTTTTTTTTTAATTCATTTATCTTTGATGAAATTCCGAAATTAAAAATTTTGAATGAACAAAAATAAACGAACGAAATTTCTAATTAATTTTAAATTTGTAAATTTTATGAAAAAATAGATGAGAAAAAGAAAATGCGAGTTTTTTTTTTTTTTTTCAATATTTAAAAATTTGACAAAATGGCAATTTTTTCATACAAAAATTAGCAAATTTTAATGTTTAAAAAGAAAAAAAAAGCTTATTTATTTTATTCAACTGATACTAACATTCTATTTCCATTTTTCCGGTTTCATTCCGATTTCATTCCTGTTTATTCTTTTTTCATTGCTCACATTATAGAAAAAGCAAAATTGAAATTTGCTAAAAGCAGCAAATTTTCTTTTTTTCTTTGCAAAGTAATATAAATGAAAAAAAAAAATGAAATGTTGAAATTTTTTTTTTGCATTTTTAAACAGAGTTTTCTCTGTTTCTTTTTCCCTTTCTTTTTTTTTAAAAAAAAATATATTATAAATGATAGAAATGATTTTTAATGATTTTATGCTATAAAACTCTTTGTGAAATTCACTTAAATAATAATAATAATTGCAAAAAAAAAGAAAGAGAAAAGTATAAAAGAAAAAAAAAAAAGAAAGAAAAAATGATTTGAAAATGAAACTTATGAAAATTACAAATTGTGTTAATTAATTCCTTTATTAGCTTTTTTAAAGTATATCAATTAATTTTTAATGATTTTGTGACAAAATTATGGAGAAAAAGAATAATTAATTAATTCTAAATCAAAGCTAAAATTAAGCAATAAAATTGTGCACTCTAAAATTTTTAGTACTTAATTTCATTAATTGATTTAGAATTGAATTATTCTGAAATGAGCATTTAAAAAAAGAACAATGAAAGAAAGATTAGCCTTGTTAATAATGCAAAATGGAAATGTTTCTATTATTTATATAACAGAAATGTATTTAATAAATAATATTTAAATTTATTCATAACGAAAAATTTTTAAAATTGAATAATTGAATTAAATGAAATGAAATGAAATGCAATGAGGTTAAAATTGAAGGAATTATAAATGATTCAATTTAATAATCTTTCCATTCCCTTTCTCTCTCTCTCTCTCTCTCTCTCTCTCTCTCTCATTCTCTTTCTTTTTTAACGATATCAATTTACTCATAAAATTTGTTAAATTTAAAGTTAAATAAATTTAAAATGTAAAAATTTGAACTAATCCACTCAAATTAGATTAAACTTTTTTTTAAGCAAAACAAATTTCATATATTAATTTTTTTTTCAATTTCCCCCCCCCCCCCCCCTTTCATCCTTTCCTTTTTATTTAAATTTCATACAAGAAAAAAAAAATATGAAAAAGAAAAGTGAAAAGTTTCAAAAGAAAGATGAAAAAAAAAAAAGAAAAGAAAATTTCATTTTATTTTTGAAAACAAAAACAAAACAAAACAAAAAAAAAAAAAAAAGGAACAAAACACCAAAGAATTAGAAATAAACATTGTTTGGTGCAAAAAATCCCAAATTTAAACTTTTTTTTTTCTTTTTTTTTTAAAAAAAATTGTTGAAATGATAATTGTAACATTAAAAAGCAGAAATTATTTTTGATGTTTTTAAAGGAAAAAAACAAAATGTGTGAATAAATTGTGTTTGATTTTTTCGTTTTTAAAGTTGAAACGAAAAAAGAAAAAAAAAAAATTAGAAATTCTTCGATTTTTTTTTCATTTTTTTTCTTTTTTTTTTTAAAAAAAAATATTATCCCAAAATTGAAGCAAACAATATGCTTTTATCATCAATAAAATGAAAAATGAGCAAAATAGCTAAGAAATTGTCATTTGTTTCTTTTTCTCTTTCTTTCTTCTCCCTCTCTCTCTCTCTTTTTTTTATTTTATTTCAAATTTTTTTTTTAGTATTAAGCAGAAACTGAATTTCTAATGTATTTATTAGATTATTTATTGTCATTATTATTATTATTATTATTGTTATTATTATTATTATTATTATTATTATTATTATATTATTATTTATTATTATTATTATTATTATTATTATTATTATTATTATTATTATTATTATTATTATTATTATTATTATTATTATTATTATTATTATTATTATCATTGTTATTACTATTATTATTTATTATTATTATTATTATTATTATTATTATTATTATTATTATTATTATTATCATTATCGTTGTCATTATCATTATCATTATTGCTATTATCGTTATCATTATCATTATCATTATTATTATTATTATTATTATACTTTGAATAAATGAAAAATTAATCTTTTCACACAGTTCAAAAAAAAAAATCAGAAATGAAAAGAAATTTATGTATAATTAATACAAAATAGTTTTAAATTATAATTAATTTAATGTAATAAAGAATTTAGAAGGAGAAAAATTTGGAGAAAAATATTTAAATAATAATAATAATAATATATAATAATAATAATAATAATAATAATAATAATTCAATGTAATATTAGTTGCAAAAATTAATTAGTTCAAATTTTTATGTAATATTACAGTTTGTTTATGTGAATTTCAAACTTATTGGTCATTATTTGACATTGGTCAAACTCTCTCATAATGATTAATAATATCAGAAATGAGAATTAATAAATCATTTAATAATTGCATTGGCCTAGAAAATATTTTTGTGAAATGAATGCATGAATGAATGAAAAATTTTAATTAGGACAATAAAGATTTTAAATTTAAATCTTTTTATTAATTAAAATTGTAGGTTCTTTTTTGTAAAAAAAAAAAAAAAAAAAAATATTAAATTGAAATTTCAAAATTTATTATCAAACATAATTCTCTTTCTTTCATTTTTTTTTTTTTTTTTTTTTTTTTTTTATATTTTAACAAATTTATTATGGTAAAATTACAAATTCTCATATATTACCATGTTTTATCAAATATTTTCTCATTTTTTCTTTTTTTTTTCTTTTTTGTTTTTAAGAAAATTAATAACATTTTAAAATTTCAATGATTTATTAACCAGTTTGAAATAAAATAAAACATTCGGAAAGTGTTAGAAAGGAAGAATGAAAAACATTTGAAATGATTGATTAATTAATTAATTGTTTTTCATTTTTTTTTTAACACAAAGCTTAAAAAACCAATGATAGTATTTTTTTTTTAAATTAAATTTTATCGATGGCAAATAATTGCAATCATTTTATCAATTGTCTTTCACTTAATTTTCTTAATATAATTTAAAATTTGCATTTAAATGATTTAATATTTAAATCCAATTAGAAAATATCATTTTTAAAAGAGATAAATAAATAAATTTAAAATTTTCATTGTAAAAATAAAATTTTTTTTTTCTAATTTATACACATAAAATTATTCATAATGCATTAATTTAGATGTTTTTATTAAATTTAAAATTTTATTCTAATATATTTCATACATTTGTATTATCAATTCCTATTAGCGATATTTATTTATTTTATTTACTTATTTTTATTTTTTCATTAATTTACTTATTTTTTTTTCTATAGAAATTATTTTTTCGAATTAATTTAAAATTTCTTTTAACTTCTCTCTTACTAGCACCTACTTTTAATTTCCATTAATAATAATTTAAAAATCCTAGAATTTTCTTTCTTCTCTTTTTTTTTTTCTTTTTTTGCCCAACTATAAATTTTTTTCTATTAGTTATTTGCCCTAAAAATTTTTTTACCATCCAAATAAACAAAATAGCTAAATCTCATTTCAATTTTTATTCCTATTTAAAAATATTAAAATGCATATTAATGCGCTTCATCTAACATATATGTATGTCTCTTTGATAATTCCTCCATCGAAAGATCCTTCCTTCCTTCCTTCCTTCCTTCCTTCCCTCTTAGATTTGTCAAATTTAATATTTCTTAAAATGATCAAATTATCTCAGCTAACAATTTTATATTATTTTTACTTCAATTTCATATTATTTTTACTTCATTAATTTTTAATTATCAAACAGTATTAATTGATTAATTATTTACTGATGTGAAAATGTTTATTAATTAAAAAATTATTTATTGATTTAATTAATCATATGAAAATAATGAAATAATTAAAAAAAAAAAAACTATTTAGTTTAAAGTGATATGATTAAATTGATAACTATTAAAATGAAAATGTATTATTATTATTATTTTATTGATTTAATCAAAATTATATCTTTTAGATACTTTTTGATAAATTTTTTCTGTATTATATTATTATTTCAGTGATTTAATCAATTATAACTTTTTGATAATATTATAATTAAATTGAAAAAAATGAATTGATTATTTAAAATTTATCAAAATTTATAGTTTTGTTTTCATTTTTGTATTGAAAATTTTATTGAATTTAAGTAATAAATACAATGGTAATTTACAAACTGAGAAATTATTTAGAAACAAAAATGTATTCTCTGAGAAATTATTTTTATTTTATTTTTCATTTTTTGCATGAATTATCGATATGCATTGAAAAAAAAAAAAAAAAAAAAACTTTTACGCACTTTTATGCCATATTATAATGTATTGACTGATAAAAGAAGAAAAAAAGAAAGAATTAAAATTAAAATTGAAATTAAATGAGTGGGAAAAGAAATTAAATATCAGAGATGCATTATTCAAATTGTAAACAACTTTGTAAACATTGTAAACAACTTTTTTTTCTTTCATTCTTCTTTATTTATGAATTTTTAGATAGGGTCAATTGATGAAAGAAGAAGGAATAAGGTCATCGCAGTGTTATCACTGTATAATAGATAATATGATAGTGAAGAGAGAGAGAGAGAGGGAGAGAGGGGGGGAGAGAGAGGGAGAGAGAGGAAATGGAGATGAAAAGATAAGATTTAGAAATGGACGAAAGGAAAGAGAAGGACGGATAATTGGAAATTATCGAAAATAGTCGATTTAAATGAATGTTGGGATGAATGAATGAATGAATGGATGAATGATCGATCGAATGAATGAATGATCGAATGAATGGATGAATGATCGATCGAATGAATGAATGAATGAGATTTAGAGAAGGTAAGAAAAATAGAATGATGAAAAGGAATGAAAAGAGACAGAAGAATGATTAAAATAGAATTTATATAAAAGTTAAAAAAACTATTTAACATTTCAATTGACTTTAAGTGAGAAAAAAAGAGAGAGAAAAAAAACGGAGAGAAAAGAAAGAAAGAGAGGAATAATTGTTAGAAGTGAGAGAGGATGAGAGGTAGAGAGGGAGAGGGAGAAGAAAGAAAATTTAAAAATAATTTTCATGCAAAAATAACTTATTTTTGCAAATTATTTTTTAATTTCTATTATTCTTTTTTCTAAAGTTTAATTTTTTGTAATTAAAAAGAATATAGTTAATATGATTAGAGGGAAGATAAAGAGAGAGAGAGAGGGAGAGAGAGAGAAAAAAAGAGAGAAAGAGATAATAGTATTATGAAATGAAATTTGATGAAAGATATAAATACAATATCCTAAATGATTATTGATGAGAAGGGAAGTGAAAAATGTCATCGATACATGGATGACAAATGTTTGAAATTGTAAATTTTCATAAATTGAAATGTAAGACGAAGAGAGGGAGAGAGAGAGAGGGGGAGGGAGAGAGAGAGGGGGAGAGAGAGAAGATGAGGAAGAGGTCATTAGTAGCAATTATTCTATATTTCCTTTTTTTTTTTTTTTTTTTAAATGTTTTGATTATTGTTTCTTTTATAGGGTTAGCTTCTCTTTTTTCTTTCTTTTTATTTATTTTTATTTTTTTACTTTTTTTTTTAACTTTCGAAATTTGAAATGAATAATAAATTTTAAGGAAAACAAAAATAAAAGCATTTTTTACTTGTTCTTTCTTTCTTTTTTTTCATTCAAAAATATTAAATTTCCAAAAAAGAAGAAAAGAGAGAGAGGAAGAGAAAAAAACAGTTATTTGCTCTTTTAGTTTTATTGTGAAAAGTTGTTATTTTCATAATAATTTTTTCGTTTTTCTAAAAAAAAAAGCGATTATATTAAAAAAAAAGGGAAAATTTACTTAAAAAATACTTTGAAAAGTTTATTTTTTATTTTTCAATGCTTTTTTATTAACACTTTAGTTTTGTTATTTTAATATTAATTAATTAGGAAAAATTGTAACAAATTTTTAAAATAATTTTTGTTTTCTTTTTTTGATATAGAGTAGAGAGAGAGAGAGAGAGAGGAAAAAAAAATGAATAAGAAAATAATGAAAAAAAAAAGTGAAAAGAATGATAAGAATGAAAAAAAAATATATATTGAAGAAATTTTGCTGATCATAATTTTAACAGTAATAGAAAATGATAATAGTCAAGAAGAAGAAGAGAAATGGATAGAAATGAAGAGAGAGAGAGGGAGAGGGAGGGAGAGAGAAAGAAAGAGAAATGTAACGGATGGACAATTGACCCGGTTGATCGTCTCTTTTTCCACCGGTAAAACGGTCATGTTTGTCCGTCTATTGGCTCAATATATCTTACAGGTAGATAGATAGGTAGGTAGTAGGTAAGTAGGTAGGTAGGTAGGTAGGTAGGTAGGTATTGGTTTAGATGATGAAAATATTGAAAGAGATTGTATAAGGAGGAATTGTCGGGAAGAGGGAGGAGGTAAAAATGAGATAGTAGAATTGGTGGACATTGAAAATGAGAATCTAAAAGCGCGGGGTAAAAATAAACAGAGTGGAGGGAAAGAAGAATGAGGGTTGATTTACAAGGTATAATAATTTCATTTTTCTACTTTTTTTCTTTCTCCCTCCCTCTCTCTCTCCCTCTCTTCCTTCCTTCCTTTTTCTCTTTCTTTTGTTTATTTCATTCTTTCATGTCTTGCATCCATTTTGAAAAATCATCAACTAATCTTTTAGCAAACTACATAACTCTGTATTATTCCTTTTCTCTTCTCTACCTCTCCACCTCTCCTTCTCCCTCTCTCTCTCTCTCTCATATCTCATCTATTAGTAATCATTTCATCAGCAGTGCATTCCTCTTCTTTTTCATCTTCTCTTCCTCTTCTCTCTCATCCTTCATTCCTTTCATCATTATTTCAAGGGCAATTGTAGTTGTATTACTCTTTGGTTCCCTATTATCTCTCTTCCTTTCTCTCTCTCCCCTTCCCCCTCTCTCTCTCTCTTTCTCTCCCAAACAATCATTGATTGCACCCATTAGAAATTGTTCCTTCAATTCTGATATTTCCACAATCTTTCCCCTAAACGTTCTTTACTTTTCGTTGTCCATCTTTTAGCACTTTTTTTCGAAATCATTTAAGTGTTATTCTTTGCAACATTATCAATTATTTATATAATTCATTAAGCTTATATCACTTTGACCAATTATGGTTTCATCAATTTGATTTTTGTTGACAATTTTTAGTCATTTCATTAACAATTCATATTGATGAATTTATTATAGTGCAAATGAAATATTTTCAAATGTTAATCTTGTCTATTTCTATAATATAAAAAATTTTAAAATTGAATATTTATGCTTTATTTCTTTCTTTTTTGAAAAAAAAAAAAGAAAGAAAAAATAAAAAACAAAATAATTTTCTCTTCTTTTTCTCTTCTTTTAATTAAAAAATTTATAAAAATGACATCATTAACTTACATCTAAATTAAATTTTACACTTAAAGTAAATAGATAATACTTAATTATTATATTTTACAATGTTATTTGCTTGATGTCCTTTTTTTTTTTTTTTTTTTTTTTCATTTTTCATTTTTACTTTTTAGAATGAAATGAATAATTTGTTGTGAAGAAAAGTAATAAAAAGCCAATTTGTCTTATAGCTATTAATTCATTTACTCATATATGAATTAATTTTAGTTTTGAAATTATTGATTTATTCTGTGAATATAAAATATTTCATAGTAATGTTATTAATTTTGTTTACATCAAACTATTAAATTGTATGACATTTTGACGCTTTAATGTAAACGTAAACATAAATGTTATACGATGACGTGAATTAGCAATAATTTTAAAGGCCAAATTGATTTATTCATGAAATTATGCAATTTATTTATCTATAAAATATCTTCATATTATTATTTAATTCAATCTTACATTAAATTTTGCATAGTTTTATTTATTTATCATTTAAAAATCATTTTATAACTAAATTAAATGTATTAATTATTATTTTAATAGTATCTTTCTTTTTTATTGTAAACAATTAATGCATATAGCAATTGAAATAATATATTTATGCAAATCAATTAAATATTATTTAGCATTATCAGTAAAATATTCCATTAATGACATTGTTACAATATCAATTTAATTATTTTCCTCTTACAAATTTAATTATTAATTGGATTTTATTTTCTTCTCTTTGATTACTATTATAGATTTTTTTTTTTTTGTAAACTAAGAAATTTATATTTGATATTAATCATTTCTCATTAGTGAATAATATAATTGCTAAAATGTTAAGTGTTGTTTCAAATAACTATTTTTCTTCTCTTCATTTTTTTTTTTTTTTTTTTTGAAATTTGTTAAAGTGATAATTAAAATAATGAATTGAGTTTTAATTAAGTAAAAATAAGTAATGATAGTATCATATTTCAATTATGAACGATTAAACTTTTCAATTTTAATTAAATATAAAATTACTTATGGAGTTTTAAATTGTGTCACCAAATTTAGCATTAAATTAATTAAATGAAATTATTAATTCATAAATAAACATTAAAATTTATAAATTGTCATATCTATTCGTTGACATTTTAATTAATGACTGTTTTTTTTTTTTTCCTTTCTTTTTATCTTTCATCAAATGATAAAATGCAAAACATTATAGCTACCCATCAATAAATTACTATTGAAATAAATGTCATAGGTCATTTCAATGTTATAAATTTAATTTTGTAAACTTTTTTTTTTTTTTTTTTTTACATAATTTTTTTGTTTTCGTCTATTTGAATTATTTTTTCTTCCCTAGCAAATTATGTAAACAACACAGTTTATTTACCTGCGCTCATCTTGTTTATTCATTTCTTTTCTTTGAATTTACAACCCTTTTGATAATAATTTATTGTTGTAAACAAATCATAAAACAGCATTAAATCTAATTTATATTTGTTTGCATCAGTTTCAATCATTTGTAAATAAATGTAATAAAATGAAAGAAAGAAAAGGAAAAAAAAAAGGAAAAAATTTGGGTTAAATTCAATTGTGATTTATTCGTCTTATTATTTGTACCACTTTTGTAGAAATGAATTTTTTAAAAAAAAAAAAAAAAAAACAAACAAACAACAACAATGAATCCTATTATTTATTTACCTATAAAATTATTCAATCTATTAAAATTTATTTGTGCATTATTTGTAATTGATAATATAATGCAAACTATTTGCAAATTTCATTAATTATAAACATTTTTTTTTTTTTATATGATTTACTTTTTTCGTTTCATTTATCTAATGTAATATAGGTAAATTAGTAAAATTTTTAATTTCATTAAATTTTTAATAAATCGTTTTTTAAATCCATTTATCAACTTTATTGCTTGAATTGAATTGATAATTTTATTATAAAATTCTTTGTTAAAATTTATAAATTAAAAAAAGAAAAAAAACGTAGGAGAATGAAAAGTTATTTTTGTTCATTCATTCGGAATAAATTAATTATTTGCTGCTTTTGGTGTTTTTTTTTTGTTATTTTTTCCAAAAATTTTCGTTTTCGTTTTTTTTTTTTTGTTTTTAATTTTATATTTGTAAAACTTATTAATAGTTTATATTCAATTCAATTTTTTGTTATCAATAATTATTATCATCTTATCGTCTTTTTATCTTTACACTTATCTTTGTAATTTTTATATGAAAATTTTAACATAAAATTTACAAAGAGAAGGAATGAATGCTATTGCACTCTTTCCATCCGGTTATTAAATAAATTTGAAGAAAGAGGGAGGAGAGAGAGAGAGAGAGAGAGAGAGGGAAGGAGAGAGGGAGAGAAATGAAATCAATTAATTGTTGTTTATTTGTATATGATAAAAGAAGTCGTAGAAATATGATAATGATTTTTTTTTTTTCTGTATTGATTATTGATAATATTATCAATTAAAAAAAATCGATGTTTTATTTTTTATTTTCGTTTTCTCTTTTCTCTTTTCCCTTTTTTTTTTTTTTTTTTGTCTTTTAAATTTTAAATTTTTAACGAAAGAAAAAAGTGCAAACACTTTTTTTTTTAAAAAAAATAGGTTTTATTATTTAATAGCTTTGATAAAAAAAAAAAAATAATTGAAATTTTAAGCATTAGTAAAATATAAATTGATTATATTTCTTTTATTTCGATACATAATTATTATTCTAGTAAATAATATTTTATAAATTTTAATTTGTAATTTAAAAATTCAATTAGTATATTTAATAATGAACTTTATCATGTAAAATATATGAAATTGAAAGAAAAAAAGGGATGAACAATGATAAAATTACAATTATTAGCAATAGCTAATAGCTATTTAAATTGTTCGAATTTTCTTTTTTTTTTTTTTTGACCTAAATTTCAAATTATTATTTTCATTTCTAAGCAAATAATCTGTTATACTCATTTATAGCTTTTCTATGGCCAAGTTTACTCTTTTTTTTTTCTTCTCATAAATGGCCAGAAACAGAGGTATGTGGAATGTATGTTGATGATTATTTGTCTACATACATACATACATACACACACACACACACACACACATACACACACATACACATACATACATACATAGAAAAGTGTGTGTAATAAATAGTGTATTACTTTTTTATAATGGTTTTAAATTCAGTGATACTTCATTAATGCAATGATTTTATTATTTAAGTTTAATCGAAGTTCTTTCCCCCTTTTTTCTTTTTTTTTTTTTTTAAAAAAAAAGAACATTTTAACGAATCATTGAAACTTGAAATATGAATTTTGTGTGTGATTAGAGAGAGAGTAATTTGCATGTGAATGTAACCATCAAATGAACCAGATGTTATGTATACATACATGTATGTGTGTGTATGTGTGTATGTGCACGTGTTCCACGTGTTTGTCTGTGTACGTGTATATGGACGTGTAGCTTGATTTTTGTTCTCTTTTTTTGTTTTTTTTTGTTTTTTTTTTTTCAAATGATATATCAAAATTTTTTCTTTACTTTGAAATTTCATTTTGTTAAGAATTATTCTTTATTAAGATTATATCTTTTTTTTTTTTTTGAAATAAACATCCGTGAAATATTTTTTGTATATCTTTACGTACGTGTATGCATAATTCTAATCTGTATACGTATTATCTATATTACATTAAATTTTTAGTTAAAATTATACTTTTTTCTTTTTCTTTTTTTTTTAAACATGGAACACACATATTGTGTTTCTTTTTCTTTTGCAATGTTTGCTTCTAAACAATTTATTTTTATTTTTTTTTTTTTAAAAAAAAAGGAAAGAAAGAAAAAGTGAACGGAAGGAAATTTTAAATGCATTGATTTTTAGAAATGAATTATCAATTTCATCAAGTATTCAATAAAGGTCACATGAAATATTCACTGTACGAAAGACATTTGTCATCAACATTTCATTTTAGCATTAATTTAAATCATCCTATTTCATCTTTCAATGCTAGTAGCAATGCTAGTTTCTCTGCTAGCATAAACTATTATCACTCTTTTTTTTTTCCATTTCAAAGATTTCTTCCTTTTTTATATTTTGGTAATTATTATTATTATTAATATTGTTATTATTATTATTGTTACTGTTATTGCTACTATTATTATTTATGAATATTATTATTATTATTGCTATTATTATTATATTATCATTATTATTATTATTATTTGTTATTATTATTATCATTATTTATTGTTATTATCATTATATATTTATTATTATTATCATTATATCATTATATATTGTTATTATTATCATTATTAACGAATATCCTTGACGACTAACGCTTGTCAGTGTTCTATAAGATAGTAATGTTTAGTTTTGGTTATACATTGTATTGTTACTTAATATTGACAGTTGTTTAACATTCAAAAAGTTTTGTTTATTGATAAATCATTACACTTTCAGTATTATCATTAGCTATTATCAGGATATTTAATTCAAAATGGTTTTCAATAATTATAAGTAAGTATTAATTATATTTTATGTATATTACATATCACAAATATATTAAAAGATTTTTTATAATATTTTAATTAATTTCGATAATTAATTAATCAGTGAGTGATAAATACTAGGAAGAATGAATTTTCTTTTAAATTTATTCACCAAAAAAAAATTTTTTATTCTTACTATCAAAAAAGAAAAAAAGAGCAATTAACTATGATTAATTATTTTTCGTTTCTTTTTTCTTTCTCTTTTTTCTTTTTTTGGAACTTAAAAAAAAATACGAAAATATGATAAAATTGAAATTTTTTTTCTTTTTCTCTCATTTTATTCTCTTCATTTTACATTAACTTTCTTTTTTTTCTTTTTCCCTTCCTTTTCTGCTGTTTTTTCTTTTCTTTTTTTTTCTTTGCCTCTTAATTTATCTATTAGAAATAAAAATTGGAAATAAAAAATAAAAATTTTATTCATTTTTTTTCTCTTTTTTCTTTTCCTTGAAAATGTATTATTATCTCTGGTTTCTCTTTTTTTACCTTTTCTCTCTCTCTCCTTTTTCTTCTGTTTCCATGTGAGATTTGTACTGCTTTTTCATTCATTTCTTTCTTTGCCATCACCATATCATCTAACTTCTAGTTAATCTTTTTTATGTTAAATTTTTCTTTTTCTTATTCTATTTTTCTCTTTTTTTTCTTTTTATCCTGTTGTTTCTTTTTTTCTCTCTCCGTCTCGCTATCCTTTCCCTCTCTCACTCTTGTTTTCTTGTTTTTTTTTATTTTTTGTTTTTGTTTTTTGTTTTTTTTTTGCATTTATATGCGATACATATGTTGACTTTTGGTTTATTTTAATTTTGGTTTTTCTTTTTTTAAAAAGTTTTAAATGATTTTTTAAATTATCTTATATGTTTGTACTTTTCTTCTTTTCTCTTCCCCTTTCTTTTCCTCCCTTCTTTTTTCTTTTTGCTTTCTTAAACAAATCAATTATATCTGTAACTGTTCCTACATTTTTAATAAAGCAAGATAAGGGAAAATGAAGAAAAGGACTCCCTCTCTCTCTCTCTCTCTCTCTCTTCTCCTCCCTCCCTCCCTCCCCCTTTCTCTCTCTCCCTCTTTCTCTCTTCTTCTTTTAAAGTAAAGCAAACACTTTGCATTCCTTTTACAAATTTTACCTTTCACATATATTCCGCTTAAATTTTATTGCTCTCAATAATATTTGTGAATACTTTGTTCATTCATTCTTCATTTCTTCAAATTCCATTTCACTTTTTTTTTTTTTTTTTTTTTCAATTTCAATCCAATTTTAATTGTAAATGCATTTAATTTGTATGATTTACTACTTAATGCTTTAAACTAAACTTAAACGTATATATTTATACTTTATAGCGTAATGAGAAAAGAAAAAAAAAAGAAAGAAGAAAAATCTTTTAAATTATCTAAAATATTGTAATTAAAAATTATTGTGTCTAAAAAAATTATATGTAAAATATTATTTGGTAATAATGCGAAGTGTAAATAAATGCTGAACGTAAATAGAATGAAAATTTGCGATTAAATTTAAATTCGATTGCAAATTTAATTAGATATTCGCAATTAAATTTAAATTAAATTTGCACTAGGTTAAATTAATTCATGAAAAATTTTCAAAATATGTTATTACATTTTTCCCAAATGTATCATATTTCTATTGTGGTTTCTTATTTCATACCTTGTAATTATAGGTATTTTGTATTTGTATTTTAAAATAAACAATTAAATTTATGATTGAAAACGTAAAGACTATGCTAGTTAGTTAATTAATTAAATTAATTAGTTAATTAAGACACGCTGGTAGTCCTTCCTATTTTTGTGAGAGATTGACAATTTGAAAAAAAAAAAACTTGACATATGTCAGTATTGTTTCCACGCTTCCGTAATTATTCGTAGGTTTTACGTCATTTACGCCATACTAATTATTTCCCTTTTTTTTTTTTTGTACATTTTGTTCGGTTGTTTATAAATAGAATTTATTGTGCAAATTGAAATTGATTGAAAGTATTGAAAACGTATTATTATGAAAAGTTGTATTGAAAACGATATTTGAAATAGTTAAAAATTGATTAAGTCATAATAATTGTTTAATTAATTAATTAATTAATTAATTACATTAACTTTTCCTTCTACATCTTTTTCTACAATATCACAGAGAATTTAGGAATTTATATTTCATGTTTTTTCTACTAAATCTTTTTTAAAATATGTATCAGTTCTTTTTTTTTTATTATTATTTCAAAAGATGTTTATCTCTGTGAACAATTGTGTAAAATTTTTTAGCCTTTAATTGTGGTAGCTTAAAATAAACAATGGAGACTAAAGGTCATTTGGTAGAGCATTCATAGAAATTAATGATCAATAAGCATAGCTAATAATAACAGTGACAAATTGGGAAGAATGAGTTGATATGACAAGAGAGAAATAGTTAGCTAGCTAGTTAGCTATTAGCTATCTGATAGTAGTTGTAGTTGTAAAATGTTTATAATTAAATAATAATTTTAATCTTATTATCAAATTTTTCTTCATTTAATTAGCTATTTCATTTATTTCGTGAAATATTCAAAGAAATAATAGAATTTTTTTTTCTGTATTTAAATATTAATTAAATATTTACATAACCTACTGCTCATTTTTATGTATCGTTGTTATTTCTTCTTTTTCTTAAATTTTCTTTTTTTTTTCACAATTTGCTGCCTCTTTTTTAATTTTATTTGTGTTTCTCTTCCTTGTTCCATCTCTCTGTTTTTCCCTCTCTCTCTCTCTCTCTCTCTCTCTCCTTACCTCCTTACCCATGTTTCGTAATTAATTTTTCAAATTCACATTAAAATTATTTTCATCAACTAAATGGGGAGGAAAAAAAAAAGAAAGGAAGAAATGATAGGAAAGAAAAAGAAAAAGAGAGAGAGAAAAAAGATGGAAGAAGGATAAAAATTCCATCGATATCTTTTTTTCTCCTTTTCTTTTTCTTTTTACTTTTTCTTTTTTTTTTTTTTTTGCTAACAAATATCATTTCCTAATTGCTAATTGATGTTTGGAAAGAGACAGATAAACAAAAATGATAGAAACAAAGGATGAAGAGTTAATGTGTTAATTAATCAATTAATTATTATCTCCGTTAATGGTAATTAAGTGAGAATCATTACTTTACTTTTATTAATTAAATGATACTTAATAACTTTACTTTTATTAATTAAATGATTCTTAACTTTACTTTTATTAATTAAATGATACTTAATAACTTTACTTTTATTTATATAAAAATAAATAAAATTTGTATTTGAATCAAATAATATAATTCTTTTTTTTTTTTTTCTTTTCACCTTACATTTCTTTTATAAATTTTGCTGAATTAGACGCAAATGGCGCAATGTTAATAATTGTTTGATGGTAATAAAAATCAAAAAAAAAAAAAGAAAAGAAAAACAAATAAATAATAATAATAATGGAAATAATATAGAGAAGTAATTTTTCACATCAAATAATTATATTTGATTTAGGATTAAAGTTTAAAAACTTGTTATTTACAAATTTTAATTTATTTTTTAAATTCAATTTAAGCATAAATCAATTCTAATTTAGTACAAATAAACTATTACATTGATTAAATTAGGAAATTAAAGCATGAAATTATTTCATATTTGATAGTTAATAAAGTTAACCATTCATTTTACTTATTTTTTCTTTAATTAAATATTAATTATTGGTTATTCATTTGCTGAATTTTTCTCTAATTAAATATTCATTAATAATATAAAATATAAATGAGTGAAATAATTAATTAATAGAATCAATATTTAAAAAAAACGCTTATGTCTGAAATAATATTTGTTGTTTATATTTGCTTATCAGATATAAAACGATAAGCAATATATACATGGAAACTATTTCAAATGATACATCATCATATCTATCTCTCTCTCCTCTCTCTCTCTGTCCCCTCTCTTCTCTCTCTCTCTCTCTCCCTCTTCTCTTTAATTAATTAGATCATTTTGTATCGTAGCAGAGAATTTATTTACATATAAATATGATCCGGTTTTTAGGACGGAATGAAAGATGGCACTGTTGTAAAATGTAAAATGAAAGGAATGAAATAAACGTTACAAATACTTAATAATAATAATATATTAGTTAAATTAGTAATTTATATATTATTACAAATTTATTTTGCTGCTCAAAATTATGTTTATAAAATATTTTCATTTAAAATTATTTAATTCTCTTTCTTTCTTTCTTTTTTCTTTTTAAATTTCATTTGTTTATTGAAATTAATTTATGTATAAATTTCAAAAAAAAAAAAATAATTTTTTTTTTGTGAAATTTTGATAAAATATATAAATAAATTATAGTAAATTAATAATGTAAGTTGTAATTAAGTAGAAGAATTTGTTTTTTTTTTTTAAATGTAATTTACACTTCTGTCATTTTGCTCCATTCAATTTTTCACTCAATTTTATTTAATTTTTTCTTTTTTTTTTTTTTTAAATTTTTGTCTTATCTTTATCCATTTTTCTTTATTTAATTGTATCTAAATATCGACATCCTTTCTTTTCTTTTTTATATTAAATCCTATAAAAGCAATGATTTCTTCATTTAACGATATGATATAGCTAGCATATATTAAATTATGACTTCAAATTTAAAAATTTTTTTTTTTTGAAATATAAATTTATGTACTTTTTTTTTTTTCATTTCATAACTTTTTAAATCAAATTTTTTTTTTTTTTTTTTTTTTTTTTGCAATTTCTTCACATTATTTGAGCATTTCATTGAATTTGTTAAAAAATATTTCATTCATTTCAAAAGAAAAAAAAAAAAAAAAACAAAATTATCAATTAATGTAAAGAAATGAAATAAAGTGTGAAATGATTTATTAAACTTTGTTTATTTCATATTTTTATTTATTATAATATATATTTTCTCATTGTATTGACATAATTTGTTACATAAAATAACAAATCATTTTGCTTCATTATATTTCTCTAATTAATATTTATCACTGATAACGATTATCACTAGCTAGTGATAATAATTGATAATAGTAATAATTGTTTGTTTCATTTGTAGAATAATACGACGTTATTGAATTATGTATAATATGTAAATAATATTCTCTCTCTCCCTCTTTCTTTCTTTCTTTCTCTCTCTCTCCCTCTTTCTTTCTTTCTTTTCTTTTTTTGTCGTTTGCTTTGTTTCTTGCAAAAATTTTTTCTTTCTTTTATCATTTTAGCTACGGTAACTTTTTTAAAACCTGCAAAATTATCGATTATTATGATTATCATTATTGATCTTAATTATTTCTCATTAATATAACTATTTCTATTTCTCTTTTTGTTACTTATTTTCATCTCTCTCCCTCCTTCTCTCTCTCTCTCTCTCTCTCTCTTTGTCCCTCTCTCTCTGTTTTTCACTCAAAAAAAAAAAGTTTACGATAATTGCTTTTAGTTATTGTAACAGATGTTGAATGATGTAAGATATATATATATATATTCATTGTCATTCATTCATCTCTTTCTCTTCCTTATCTTTTTCCTCTTTTCTTTTTCTCTTTATTTTGCATTCATTGTTAAGGAATATTGATGAGATGAGTGAATGAGAGTGATAAAAGCATTATCAGTGATAAATGTATTATCGTATATTGATTACTGTACTGATAACTGTTATCAATGTGATCCAGTTGAATAGCAAATCAGTGAGTGGTTGAATGATTGGATGAATGAATGAATGAATGAATGAATGAATGAATGAATGAATGAATGAATGGAATTGGAAGGAATTGAACGGAATTGGAGGGAATTGAATTGATTGAAATGAAATGAATTGGTGGGTGGTTCCCATCTTTCTAAATATTGCAACAGAAATTCATTTATGAGATGTAAGAGAGAAAGAAAGAAGGAATTCATCATGATATTTGATCATTTTAAAGTACATATACATATATATTAATGGCAACAATTCTATGCTATCATTCATCTCACATACACACATACACGCCACACACACTCACACATACACACGCACACACACGCATATACACGTGGACATGTACACGCACGCACATATATTACTGATAGCTAATCGATATATGAAAATGAGTGAATTTTTGTTTGTTTTGTTTATTTCTTTTATTTATTTATTTTTATTTCATTCATTCAGCTAAGCTATTATATTTTTATTTTTTTTTTTTTGCTGAAAGAAAAATGAAACATTTAATTTAAATTTATTCCTTATCCTTTTCTCTTTTATGACAGAAAAATGCATAATTTGTCCTACCTTTATCATATAATTTCTACGTGCATCACATAATTTCCACGTTCATCACGTAATTTCTACGTTTGTCACGTAATTTTATCACATAAGTTGCAGAGAATAATATTATAATTTGTTGGAGTGAAAGAATAAAATTAATATTTACATTTGGCTGGTTTGTACGTATGTAGGTTGGCGTTTTCTGCGTAGAGGCGATTCTTGTATGTGTATGTATGTACGTGTATGTGTTTGTGTCTGTACGTGTATGTTATGTATGTGTGTGTAGGAAAGAAGAAAGAAAGAGAGAGAGAGGGAGAGAGACGGAGAGAGAGAGGGAAAAATTAGGATGAAAAGTTTTTTTTTTCGGATTATATATTTGTTTTTCGAATGGCTGCGCATTTTTTTCTTTTTCCGTTCCTTCATTATATTCCATTGGATGATTCTTTAATCATTGATCTATTAGAAATAAGACACTTTTTTATCATTTCAAATGAAAACTAAACTAAACCTTTTTTTCTTCTCTAATAGAGAGAGAGAGAGGGAGAGAGAGAGAGAGAGAGAGAGAGAGAGAGAGAGATAAAGTCTAACGGATTATACTTGTTTGCCTTGAAAATTTGAAATTTAATTTTTTTAAATTCCTAATAAATTGTAAAAGCTTTGCAATATTTGTTTCAAAAATTTGTAACAGTTAGTAAATTAAGTAGCCATGAAATAAAGAATAAAGATGAGAAATAATAAATAAAGATGAAATAATAGAAGGAAAAAAGTAAATTTGAAATGATTGGTTAAAAATAATTCCGACAAATCAATTAAACATTACCTTTTTGTTTTTTTTTTTTTTCTGAAATATTTCCGAAATTTTTTTTTTCCGGTTTTCTTTTCTTTTTTTTTTTGTTTGTTTTAGTCTAAAATTATTTTTGTTCACCTGTCACAATTGATTAATTTCAGCTATTTTGTTTATTTTTTCTTTTTGTTTTTTCAAAATACTGTTTTGTTCATTTTCCTGAATTTGCAAAATTTCGATTCCGTTTTTTTTTCTTTTAACAACATATTTCTTTTAGACAATTATTATTTGAAATAAACATTTTAGTGTTTTTTTTTTTTTTTTTTTTTTGAAGATAAATTTAAGTAAATTATAAAAAATTTTGCTATGGAAAGAATAAAAAAAAATTATACAACAAATTCATTTTTCTAGTTAACCATTTTTTAGATAATTATTCTAGTTAGAAATAAAATAACAAATTTGAAATTTAAAAAACAAAATGAAAAGAATTTTTGCAATAATATTTTCAATTTTTATTTACTGCAATAATATTTCAATTTCTTAGATAATTTTTCTAACTGTTTCTTTTCATTTTTGTTATTTCATTTTCTATTTTTTCTTTTTGCAAATGTTTGTTAGTGTTGGCTAATTTCTTTTTACACATTTATATACATATATATATGTAAATAATATCAGTTTTTGTTTGTTTAAATTTATTTTCATTGTTGAGCGATTTCTGATAACATCACATACACACACATACATACATACATACATACATACACATACACATACATACACATACACACACACATACTCATTCACTTATATCAGCAATTCGTCCTGAAAATGTCCACAAATTGTGAATCAAATCAGTAACTTTTTTTTCTAAAATGATATTATATATAGAAATGATACATTCAATATATTACCATTACATACACACATGCACTGGCATACATATACACACGTATACGTACACGCACGCATGTATATACGCACAAAAACAAAAATATCAGTATACGAATCACATTGATGCATTAAACACACACACACACACACACACACACGTACACATACACGCACGCACACACATGAGACAGACATATACATACATACATACATATTCTTCGTAAACTCTTCAGCTGTGCTCATTTTTATGCTTTTCACATGATTGAACGGTTCAGAGAGAAGCCAATAGCGCGATGACGGCGGCGACAATGATAGCGGTAATGGCAGTAGCGATGGCGGCAATGGCAGGAAATAGATAGATAGATGATAGGAGGGAGAAGAGAGGAGGTTGGGCTGTGAACTAATTGCTGCTAGTGGTGAAATTTTTCTTTTTTCTTTTCTTTTTTTTTTCTGATTTATTAGATCAAATTTAATTATATTTAATCGATAATTTAATTGCAGTAGATTATAAGCAAATAATGAATATAATTTATCAAATTTTATGCATTGATGCATTGAAAGAAGAAAGCTTTTATTGATAAATTTGCTAAAAAAAAAATTATTATTATTATATTTTTCATTTATTTTGTATTTTATTTTTCATTTTTGATTTTGATTTTTTTTTAATGTATTGTAGCAATTTATTTTTTAATTGTAAGAGATAAATATGATAATTTTATCTAGTATAACTTCATGCAAAACAAAATATTATGAATTAATTGAATAATTAATTAATTAAAATTATTAAATACATTTGATCATATAACATTTTAATGTATTCAATTTTTGCTGAACTTTTCTTCTCTTCTTTTTTTTTTTTTGTTCATTATTTTATAGCATAAAAAAAAAATGGAATTTGAAGTGTAAACTTTTCTTAAATGCATATTTGAAAATATTTGCACTTTTTTTTTTTCGATGAAAATTCTGGTTTTTTTCTTCTTCTCATAATTTCTTTTTCTAGACGATATGTTTTATTTTTTTTTTTTTTTTTTTTTCGTTCATTTTCACTATAATAATAATAGGTGAAATGAAAATAGAAATGAGAAGAAGAAAGTAGAAAGAAAGAAAAAATTATGATATATTCGATGAAATTATTTTTTAACAACTATAAACTAGAATTCATTCTTTTTTTTTTTTTTTTTTTTTTCTCGAGAAAATTTTTTTTTTTTTTTGGGTTAAAAAAAAAAAGAAGAGAAATTTTAAAAATATGAATAAAATATTAATATAAAATTTGTAAATGAATGATTCTAAATGTTGTTCTTTTCCTAATTATCTTACCTTTCGTTCATTTGCTAAATGTTTGAGAGTAATTCTGAATATTAATTTGATTCAGAAGGTATGAATGATCAGATCTGTGTTTATGTATGTGTGTGTATGTGTGTATGTTTATGTATGTATGTGTGTGTGTGTGTGTGTGTGTGTGTATGTATGTTTATTCTTTTCTTTTTTTTTTCGATTAAAATACGTAATGTTTTATTGTTAAACAAATAAATGGCATAGAAATAAACGTTCGCTATCAAATTTTTCATATAATTCGTAGCTCTTTTTTCACGGTCATATCGATTTATCTAATTTTATTGTAATATTAAAATATGGATTTATTAATTGATTGATTGATTAATCGATTGATTGATTGATTGATTAATTGATTGATCGAAGTATATTTTAGCATGTTAAATCATATTTCATGTATTTGTCATATAATTATTAGATTTTTTAAAATTTAATTTTTCAATAATTCTCGTTTATTTATCGACTTTTCTCTGTTTTCATTTTTTTTTTTCTTTCTTTCTTTTTCTTTTTACATTATAATTTCTAATTTAAATTTCTCTTATTACATAATTCTTTTATTATAGAAAAAGAAAAAAGAAAATAAATCAAATTTGGAAAAAAAAAATTTCTTTTTTTTTTATCATTTTGAATTGATTTACAAATAATAATGTAATGCTTGGATATAGGAATATATATATATATTTATGTATATTTGATGCAATGATATTAATCATTTCGATTGAAAAAGAAAAAGAAAAAAACTTGTAAATATTTTAAGATGAGGGCAGGGCGGAGGAGTTAGGTTCAGCAGAAGAAATGTTAAATAGTATTCAATTTTTTTTTTTGATTTAATTTTATTTGAATCTTATGCAATTTCAATATTTTATAAATGTAATATATATACTTTTACATATTTCATTTCATTTTTCAAATCGACTATTTTTATTTTTTTTTTCTTCTCTTCCTCCCTCTCTCTCTCCCTCTCTCTTTTAGATATTATCAATTCATAGCAATAATATTTCATATTTGTCTTCTTTCTTTTTTTCATATGTAATAAATTTATTGGAAAAGATTGAGTTTTTTTTCTTTCTTTTTTTGTTGTCCAATAATTTGTTATCAAAGTGATAATAGTGAAAGAAAGAAAAAAATGATAAGATTTATCACACTCATTTGATTAATATAATATTGATGCATTCTTGAATTAATCATGCCAAATTTTCTAATCATTTATTTTATTTTTCTTATCATTTCATACTATAATATAGTATTTTATTTATTAACAAAAATTTTCCACATTTTATTGATTTACTTATTTATTCAAATTCAATTAACATATTATTTTCATTGATTTTAATTCGTTTTTTCTTTTTTTTTTGATAGAATATTGAAAATGAAATAACACTAATGTTATAATTATATTACTTTTTTTTTCTGTTAGATTATACTTTTCGTTTATAAGTCAAAAAAAAAAAAAAAAATGAAAAAACAATTCATTGTTTATGAGTTCCACTTCTTTGGCGATAAATTGTGATGAAATTATGATAGTGAAGTGATAAGAATGATAGCGATAGTAGTAGTAGTAGTAGTTGCTATCGCTATCATTTTATAATTGTTAGAGGACATATCAGAAAATGGCAGTGGTATGACGATAGTAATGGTAATAATAATAATAATAATAATAATAATAATAATAATAATAATAGTAATAATAATAAGTAAATGAATATTAATAGTAAATGATAATAATAGTTACAATAATGACAATAATAGTAATAATAATAATAGTAAATAAATAAATAATAATAGAATAATAATATTAATGACAATAATAGTAATAGTAATAATGATGGTAATAATAACAATGATAATAGTAATAATAACGAGACGAGATGATGTGTTTTAGTGCAATGATAAGAGAACGGCATTATGGATGAAAGCTCAAAGTTTGAACTTAGCTAACAAATAAGCTAGCTGCCTAGTGTGTTTAGTTTTGATATGTATAAATGTATGATACGAGTTAACTAACCAACTAAACTATATTAAGCATCCGTCTGTGGTCTCTTCTCTCATCGAATAATTCAATCTTTTCCATTGGTCTATTTAACTTAGCTACTGCTATTTAAACTAAGCTGTTTAGTTAGTCAGTTAGACAGAAAGTCTAGTTAGTTTGATTGATTGATGAATTGATTAAATATCTGCAACAATTATGCATTAAAGTACGATTACGATTATATTATATTAGCATTAGTATAATTTATTATTAAATCTTTAATGACTTATTCATTATTATTTTATGATATTTCTTTCTTTTTCTTTTTTTTTTTTTTTCTTTAATAAATTACAAATGTTTCCTGTTTTAAATTAATATATATTTTGTAATAAAATTATGAATTTTTTCTTTTTTTTTGCTTTTTTGTTTGAAATATTATTTAATTTAATTTAATTTATCGTTTAATTTTGTTTAATTATAATAATTTAAATTGTTTGAATGAAATTTTGTATAATAATTAAACAAAATGCATTTCCTTTATGATATTTATTAAAGCATTCGTATAATTTTGTACTATATAATTAAGCATTACATAATTTATGAATATTACTTAATTGTACGATAAATTATAATATTCTCAACGTCTGTCTTATTTGCATATACAAATTATTGTTTTCATTTCTAATTTAAAAAATCTTAAATTTTAAATGAAATTTGTTATTTTCAATTAAATCTCTCTTCTTGTTTTGCATTTCTTCCTTTTCATCGTATTCTTTTGCTCTTACATTTTCTCTCTCTCTCTTTCTCTTCCTTTCTCTCCCTCTCTCTCTCTCTCTTCGAATATTTTATTTGATTTAAATGTGAAATTAAAAATGGAAAAAGAAAGAAAGAAATGTGGAAAATATGGGAATGCTAAATTTAATGCATAGGAAAAGATTTGAAATTGTTAAAAATGTCATCGTAATAAAATGAAAAGAAGGACAGGCAGGGCAGGTAGATAGATAGAGAACTATTAAATAATATTTAGTTTAGTCTTTTTTTTTCTCTTTCTCTCTCTCTCTCTCTCTTTAGCTACTTTTCTGTTGTCAACAATTTAAAAATTCGATGAAATTGTTGAAATTTATTGAAACTACGAAAATTTTTCGATTAAAAATGTTCTTATTGAAAAAAGGAAATCATTCAAAAAAAAAAAAAAAGAAAAACATTTTTGTAATGCATAAATAGTAGTAATAATTGGTTTTTTTTTTTTAAATTAATTCAGCGAAATTTATTCATTTTATTTGAATCGGATGAATATATTCTCAACTATAAATTCCTCTCTTCTTTTTTTTCTCTCTCTCTCTCTCCCTTTTTACTCTTTTCTTTCCCTTCCTCCCACTCTCTCTCTCTCTCCTTTTTATTTTATTCTAATACATTCAATTTTCTTTTTTTAATTTTTTAATTAATCAGGTTAAATAATTAGAGTTATCACAATAAGTATATAACGATAACAAACAGTATTGTTTTGTTTGTATTTAAAATTTAATCGCTAATTTTGATAAATTATTCGTTCAAATGTTTTATAAATTCTAAAATTAGTAATATGTATATTTATATGAATTTTTAATTTAATATTAAGTTAAATTATATATGATAATTTTGTTATTATATGATAAATTATATATGATAATTTTTATTTTTAATAATGCATTATGATAGATTATGGAGAAAAGCTTAGAATACTAATTAATTAATTAATTAACTTTGGTGTTGTTACTTCTAAAATTTCAAACATTTGAAAATTTTATTTTTCTTGAATACTTTCTAATATGATTAGCATTCAGTTTATTACAAATTATCATTATCATTTATCATCCTTATTATTAATATTTTTATTTATTTATTTTTTCTTTTTTAAGTAATATAATCTGTTATATTACTATGATACATACATTAGTAATTTATATTTGTAAATGAATGAAAAAATTTACAAAAGATTTTGTTTGATTTCTTAAACTAATTTACTACTGTGATGATTTGTTTCATAATGTTTGTCCTTTTTGACCTTTAACCTTTCGCTTAGAGCTTTTTTTTCTCTTTGTTTTTGCTACTATTATTTTATCGATTAAGCGGTGACAATGCGATAGCGTGCAAATTTATTGTTGCTTTAATTTAAACTGTTAATTAAAATCGTATTAATTAACTTTATATTAAAAATTTTTTCTTTTTCTCTTCTCTCTCTCTCCCTCTCTCTCCTTCCTTTTTTTTTTTCTGTTAAATATAATTAAATGTATTGTTATGTTTTAAATTTAATTTATCAGTTTGTTTTTTTTTTTTTTTTTTTTTTTTCATACGTAAATATGTGAATATATTTGATTAAAGGAAACAAAAAAAAAAAATTTTTTTTTTTAATTTTCAGATTTTTACATCTGTAAATATCAATATTGAAGCATATTAATATTAATTAGTGTGTTAATATCGTTCACACAAAGATATTACTACTATCTCTATTATTGCTTCAATTAATTTATTCTTCCAATTATTATAAATTATTATTACAATTATTACTATTACTACAACAACTACCACTAATTATTACTATTATTATCATTATCACTGCTGCTGCTCTTATTGCTACTACTACTGATACGACTATTATTACGACGGCAAATTATCAAAATAAATAGCAGCAACAACAATATTAGCATACTGTTGTAAACAACAACAACAACAACAACAAGAAATATTATTCTTAATTTGCTACTGCTACTACTGTTAACTACTACAATAACAATAACAGGAAATATTACTGCTACTACTACTACGAATACTATTTATTTACTTATAACTCTATAACAAATAATTGCAATAATTTGTTTTTGTTTTGTTTTGTTTTTTTTTTTTTGGTGATTTATTTGAATGTTTTGGGTGAAAAAAATCAAATAATTGAAAAATTGATAAAAAAATTTTGATGCAATAAATGGTATGAAGGAGAAGGACCAAACATCGATATGTGTTGAGGAGGAGACAAATGCGACAAATAATACCACTAATGCGACGACAATATCATCAAATACAAGCAAAGAAATTTTTGATGATTCTTGCTTTAAAGCACCACTTCTTCTACCACCACGGTAAAAAAAAAAAAAAAATTATTAATAATAATTTTGATTAAAATTATATTTAATTATAATTTATTTTATTTTATTAATAAATATTTTTGTGTATTAAATTACTTTTTTTTTTTTTGCAATTCATTAATTTAATTTTAATTGTATGAAAATAATTTCAAATACAAATATTTTAATTATATAATTTATTGATAATTAATATAGTTTAATAAATTGTTGGGAAAAAAAAAAAAAAACAAAAGAAAGAAAATAGAATAATTGGACGTTCTTTTTTTTTTTTTTTTTTTTGAAGATATATTCAAATTTATTTTAGCTAATGAATAATCAATTTTATCTCATACAACGATAACTTTTTGATATAAAATGATAAAATTTTTTTTTTTTTTGAAATGAAAAAAGTGATTAAAAGAAAATTATTTTATGACAATTTCAAGATTTAATTAGATGTAATTATCCCATATAGTTAACATTGCAAAAAAAATTTTTTCTTTTTCTTTTCCTAAAAAAGTTACAATTAACGGATGAATGTTTAACCTTTGACCTTTGTGAATAATATAATTTAGTTAGTTTGATAATCGTTTTGCAAAAACTTTTAAACTTTTACTAATCTTTTTCATATTTGTCTTTTTCAATTTAAAAAAAAAAAAAACATACTCTTATTTTTTTGAAAGAATTAATTGTGATAATGACAAATAATTTCCTCTTTTTTAACTTTACATTTATCCATTTGAATTAAATTAGGTCATCGAGCAATATTTTTAATTGATATCGAAAATTGAACTAAAAATTTGAGATAAAAAATTGAAAAAGTCGATTATTGATTTATTAGTAAAATTGATTAATGCATATTGATTAGGCATATTTTATCATTTTAATCTTAGATTAATTCTTTGTTAATTTATTATTTTTAATTAATAATAACTTAAAATGATCAATTGACAAACATTTCTCATTTATTTAAATCAAAAAATAAAAAAAAAAAAAACGCATTCTTTGAGTTTAAATGAAAATAAAACGAAGAAAGGAACTACTTATCAAATTTTACCATTTATAAGAATAAGAGAGAAAGATATAATAGTTTTGAAATTTTGATATTAAATTAATTTTGGAAGAAAAAAGAGGGAGCAAAAGAGAGAGAGAGAGAGAGAATGGAAGATAAATATAAAGCTTAAAATTTTCCCTTTTCTCTCTCTCTCTCTCTTTTTCCCTCTCTCCCTTCCTCTGTTAGCATCTAAATTATTAGCAAATAATGTGATAATCATGTGTTTTCTCTTTTATTTATTTATTTTTCATTAATATTTTATAATTGCTATCATATTTAATTATCTGAAACAATTATTCAAATTTTCCGGGTTGCAATGACATGTGACAATTTGCATAATTTCATTTCATAATATTATTTCAAATAAAATAATTAAATTTCAAAAAAAAAAAAAGATGAAAATGGAGAATAATTTTAGACTTATTTTATCTGTGAAAAATATTTTATAAATTGATAAATTCTGAGAATGCTATAATATTCATACTAATTAAATATTTTTCATATTAAATTTCATACTAAAAAAAAATTTTAAAAAAAATTAAATATTTCAATGATATAGGAGTAGTAATAGTTAAATATTTAAAAAGAATTTAAAGAGAATGGAAAAACTTTCAATGAACAATGTTTTTGTGAAAAATTTTTTTTTTTTTTTGTAAATAATCGAAAAGGGAAATTCAATTTTTAAAAAAGAAATGTAAAATAAAATCAAAAAAAATAAAAAAGAAAAATTCTTTCTTTTTACAATTATTCATTTATTTGATTATTAGTATTCTCTAAACTTATCAATTTATAAAGTGTACACTTCTCATAGATATACATATGTTTTAATTTATAATAACTTTTTTTTCTTTTTTTTTTGTGAAAAAAAATTGATAAGAAAAGAATAATATTTTGTAAAACTTTTGAAACTTATTAATTTCTATTTGAAATAGTTTTTAATCCTGTAAACTTTTCTTTTTCTCTCTCTCTCTCTCTCTCTCTCTCTCTCTCTCTCTCTCTTGTGCTCATCAATTATTATTCATTTTTATTGCAGCATATAATATAAGAAGGAAAAAAAAAAGTTTTTTTTTTTTTCATTCATTTTAAAATTAAATGCATTTTAAAAAAAAAAAAAAAAGAAAGAAATAGGAGGAAGAGAAAAAAAGATGAAAATGTGTTAAAATATGGGAATGAAAGAAACGGAAAAGTCATTTCTTTTCTTTTTTTTTGTTATCATTTTCTATTTACGATTATTTTTAGCTATTTTATTCTTCATTTTCCTTTCTCTCTCTCTCTCTCTCTCTCCCTCTCCCTCTCTTTTTCCCTCTTTCTATCTCATGTCTCTTTATTCCTTGTTAAATTTAATATATATTTTTTTGTTGATAAAATTGATAAGATTTGATTATTTAATTATTAAGTATATATTTGCAATTATTTTTAGAAATAGAATTGTAATAATTTACTATTTTAACTTTTTTTATATTTTACTTTTCTTAATTTTATTTTATATTATTTATTATTAATTTATTTTATATTATTTATTATTAATAATAAACTGAAAAAGCAGGAAGGATGGTAAATTTTGCACAATTTTTATTAGATTATGCAATTTAAAATTTATATTTTTAAATAATATAATTAAGTTATGTAATTTTATTTTCTGATATAAAATTCGAAATTACAGGAAGAAAGGATTATTAAGAAAACGATGAAATTGCTAGAATTTAATAAAATGTTATAAATAATAATGATAATAATAAATATTTCTTATCATTATTATTATCATCAAATAATGATTATTATTACAAATATTGTAAAATTGTTGCCAACATTTATCAGTCATAATAAATTGTTAACAATTAATTGTTTTTTTCTCTTTTTTTTAAAAAAGTAAAAATAAAAATAAAAAATGAAAATTTGGTTTAAAATAACTTTGTAAGATTTATATATATGTACTTATCATGACTGATTAGTGCTGATTACTTTTTTTTTTATCATTTATTATTTAATTACATCATTTATTTTCCCATACTAATTATTCATTTTTGTTTTTTTTTTTTTTCGCTTTCTTTTTTTTCTCCTAATTTTTGAAATTTTAATCATAACTATCATTTAATTTTTAATTAGTTAAATTAACATTACAAAAAAATATTCCAATTTTATTTTCATTTATTAAATTTCATTTTTGTACTTTTCATTTTATCGAGCATTTTGATGATGCATTGCATTCTTTTAGATAAAGAAGGGATTTTCATCTTTTACAATTTTTCTCTTTTTTTTTTTTCATTTAATGCATTATTTTTATAGCATTTGAAAGGATTAAAAAAAAATAATAATTTCATTTAATATACATTAATTTTTTTTTTTTTTTTTAAATCAATTTAACAATTTCTAAAATATAAATAAATGAGTTTAAAGTTTAAAATTTACATTGTCATAACTCAATTTTAAGAAAAAAAGAAAGAATGAAGAAATTAAAATATTTTCAATATATCATTTTAGCTGAGTTTTTTTTTTTTATTTTTTTTTAAACAAATTTATATATATTAATTTTTTTTTTTTGAAATTTAATTTTTTTTCTTTTTTTTATAGGAAAAGTGTTGGACGTCGTCGTGGTAGTTCACTTCGTAACGGACAAACAATTAACGTTGATTCAATAGCAAAACAATCGTTAAGTTTAATTCAACCTGCTAAAGATGTAAAAGAGGGAACGTCAACCATTTCAAATGTAAATTTTTGTTTTTTCAATATTATATTGAATTTTAATAAAAAAAAAAAGTTATTAAAAAAAATAAAAAAAATGTTTAAAGTTATTTTTTTTAAAAAAAAAAAGCTTAAAAATTTCTTTAATTTAGCTTATGTAAATCATATTTAAAAGGAAAAAAAAATTAATTTTTTTTTTTTTTTTTACTTTATAATAAATAATTATTACTTTGATTTTTTTTTGTTTTGTTTGTCATATATGATAGATAGTTAATATTATTTTAAATAATTTTGTCATATTTATTTGAGTGTGAAGAAAATATGAGAAAATGAGAATTATTATTAAAATGAAGCTATAATATTCATAAATGATAAAGAGAATATGTAAATGATAAGCATTAGTAAATTATATTTAGTGATAATAAATATTTAAATTTGTCATATCGTACAAAGCGCACTATTCAATTGAGAAATATTTAATAAATAAAAGCAAATTACTGTAAATAACAATAATAATAATAATAATAATAATAATAATATTGATAATAATAATAGTAATAATAGGAATGATGATTAAAAAATAGAGATAAACAATTTTATGGTTAAATTAGTTTAATTATCCATCTATGTATATAACAATTAATGATAATGATAATAATAAGAAGAATAAGAATAACAATAATTGTTTAATTAGAAATTTATACAAATCATTATTAAATACTTAAATTCATTAGAAAAAAAAATTTCGGAAAAAAAAAAATGAAAAAACATAAACAAAAATTTTTGCTATACAATTCATAAATATGAAGAAAGATTTTTATATTTTTTTTTTTTTTTGTTTCCTTTTTTCTTTCTTTTTTTAATAATTTATATTTGCTTCAGTAAGCAACTAGATTGAATATAAAATTCATCATGATTAATTTTCTAAAAATTATCTAATTTCAGTTTTATTTCATCTTTTTTTTTTTAAAGTAAAGGTAAAAAATAGATAGAGGGAAATTGTTTTTTTTAAAGTAAAAAAAAAAAGCGAAAAACTAGAAAGGACATTTCTTTCCTTTTTTTTTTTTTTGATCATTTCTGTTTAAATATCATTTCATTTTTAGAAGATGACAATCTATCAATTTTATCTTATTTCTCTCTCTCTTTCTCCCTCTCTCTCTCTCTGTCCCTCTCTTTTTCATTCATTTCCCTTTCAATTTATTTTTTATGAAATAATTTTTCCTACTTTTTTTTTTCTTTTTTTCAATGAGATTTTTTTTTTTTTAGTTTTAATTTTAAACAAAATAACGATAAAAAGAAAAGAGTATAGAATATGGGTTAGAGGGAATAATGAATTTAATCATAAATTATTCATATTTCAAATTTTTAAATGATAGAATTCATTTATTGAAATAATCCAATTAGAGTTTAGAATTTAACGATTAAAATTTTAAATTTCGCATTTAGTAAAATATCGCAAATATTTACGAATATGCATGCAATTAAACGAAATTTTTTAGTTGCGAAGAGTGAAAAATTTTTCAATTTTTTGATTAAATTACAAATTAATTCATTAAATGTTATTTTTAATATGAAATATTATAAAATAATATTGATTTCTTATTTTTATTTTATTTTATTTCATTTTTTTTTTTTTTTTGATATTAGCAATAAGCAATAACATTTGATAATTTTTATTTGTTATTTAAACAAATGAAAGAAATGATAGTATTATTTATTATCATATGATTATTTCATATGCACTATAATGATAAGATCATTGTTATTTTAATTTTGATTTTAATTTAGATATCAGTTTTATCATTTGTATAAAATAAAATAAAATTAAAAAAGAAAGTAAGTAAGTAAAATTAAAGTTAAAAATAAAGTTAATTTTATTTATCATTGCTTAGCTATCGATATTGTTATGTTTATATTTAGAGGAAATGAAATATCATTTAAGTCTTTCAGTTTTTTTTTTTTTTTTTTTTCGTTTTTTGTTTTTTCTTTGTTTTAAATTTTATTTTAAATTAATCAATAAAGTAGCGATGATTTTTTTTTTTTTTTTGTTAGAAATTTAAAAAATATAATGAGGCTATAATTTATGATATTTTAAGCAATAAAATTTTGAAAATTAATTTTTTTTTTTTTTTTTTTTTTTTTTTTTTTTTTTTTTAAATTTTTAAAAAATTTTTTTTTTTTTTTTTTTTTTTTTATTCACATCGTTATTTTGATTAATGCATTAGTTTTGGTTTGCTTTATTCTTTTCTTTTTTTGTTTGTTTTTTTTTTAAAGACATATTATTATTATTGATTATACATTTTTGTTGGATTTATTTCGAGAAACAGAAGATCAAAAAAAAAAGCAAAAATAAAAAATAAAATTAAAAAAAAAGGTAAAAAAGATGAAAAATGAACGATCACAATTGATATGATCATTGAATATTGCACTTATAATTATTTCTTATTTTAAACTTTTTTTTTTTTTTTTTGATTAGCTTTTTACTAACATTTTTTTAAAAAAAAGGAAAGATAATTTGATGAAAATTTTTATAATTCTTAGAATTCTTGGATTTTAATTTTTATATATGATGCATAAAATATAATTCAAATTTACATTTAAAAGAAATATTTTTATGAAAATTAAAGAAATGATTGAACATTTTATAGAATCAACAAATTAATTTCAATGATAGAAAAAAAAGTGACTAAAAATTTTATTGTTTGTTTTACTGTGAAATAATTTTTAATTAATTCATTCACTTAAATATTATTATTATTATTTTTTATATATTATTTATATTATATTATTATTATTAATTTTTTATACATTTAAATATTACTAGCATTAAATTTCATCTAAATATTCATTTAAATATTAATAAAATATAAGAAAAGTATAGGAATTATAATTCGCTATTTAAATTTAAATAAAAGTAAATAAGTTTAAATGTTAATTAGCCAAGATCATTTGATCATTGGAATTTATCATCTTTGATTTTGGAGTAATTAAAGTACTTTATTGACATTAACTTGGACATTTTAAGTTAATGTAAATAAAACATTGCATTAAGGAAAGTGTAAACAAATACGACAAAATTCTTTTAACAAATAAAATTAACGATGACAATAAAATTTTAGTTTGTAAATGAAAAGTAGGAAAAAGGAAAATAAAAAAAACTTTAAAATTTATAACATGAACAATAATTAATTAACAAAAAAAAAAAAAGAAAAAAAAAAGGGGAAAAATTGAAGAAGGCAATAATAATTGTAATTTAATCATTTCATTTATTAATTAATAAAATTAAAAAAAAAAAATTTATTTACAGGATTCGATGTCATGTTCATGTTCACAAACATATGTAAAAACATTATTGGTAAAAGACAAAATTACATTATTGAAAGAATCAATTATTGATGATTTTTCCTTGTTGATGTTCAAAAATTTAAATGATTTACAGGTCATCTTTGTTTATTTTTATTTTTATTTTTGCTTTTTTTTTTTTCATAATTACAAAAAAAAGGAGAGAAAGAGAAGAGAGAGAGAGAGAGAAAGAAAGAAAGAAAGAGTACTAATCAATTTAAATTTTTTTACGAAAAAGCTATTTTAAAATTTTTATGTCCTTTACTTTTCTTTTTTTTTTAATTTGAAAAAAAAAAGGAAAGAAAAGAGAAGAAATCATATGATATTATTCATATGGATGACAAAAAAAAGAAAGAATATTAATAAGTATTTAAAGGATTTTTAGCGCTAATCGATTACACTTTTTAGTTTTCTTTTTTTTTTTTTTGTTTAAATGTTTAAATTTATTTGTTAGTTTTTCCTTTTTCTTTTTTTTGAAAAAAAAAAAGAAAAGTATGAAATAATATTATAATGTGAAATAATTTTCTAATATTTTAATTCAAAAAAAATTTTTCATTTCATTTTTAATAATGAGAGAATTATTCCTTTTTTCTTTTCCTAAAATTTCAATTTTCTTCATTGATAGAATAAAATATTTATATGTAAATATGTATGTATGCATGTGTATGTATGTGTATGTATGTGTGTGTATGTGTAACGTTTGGGAATAAAACATACCGCCGCGCTCGATTGTCCTTCACCTGATATCGTCCTAGTTTTAGGAAAAAGAGTAATCCATCCTATCCTTTCTCCTTTTCCTATCCATTCATTTCTTTCGTGCTCTTTAAAATTACTTTTGTTAAAGAAAAGTTACTAAAACAGAGAGAAAGAGGGAAAGAGAGAGAGAGAGAGAGAGAAAGAGAATGGAAGCTTTTAAATTTTGTGGCATGTAGATTTTCTATTGCGAATAAATTGTAATGTTGATTTAGGGTCATGAATTTCTTTCATTTGTCAATGTTAAATTTCTTTATTTTGATGTAAAGTATTTAAAAAATAAATTAAATTTGTTTTTTTTTTTTAAAATTTTAATTGTTTCTTCATCATCTAATCATTTTGTTAATTTTCAGGTCTTTCAGGACGAACTGAAAGCTATCAAAGCAAAAGAGGAAGCAGAAGAGAAACGGCGTAGGTATGAGGAAAATGTACGGTTAGGCTTAATTAAGAAAAAAGGCCGCAAAAGTAAGGCCCAATTAGAGAAGGAGCGAAAACTGGAGAGGAGACGTTTACGACGTGAAAAGAAGGAGCAACGTCGAAGAGATCGTAGAGAGCGTCGAGAACGTGGAGTGCGTGAAGGAACTAGCATTGATAGCGAAGAGCGACGATTACGCAAAGAGAGAAAACGTGAGCGAAAAGAACGACGTGAACGTGAAATGCGTGAGCGTGAATTAATTGGTGATGAAAAATTGGAAAAGAAGGAGCGTAAGCGAAAATTGAAAGATTCAAATGCAACTAAAAAATCCTCTCGACAATCGGTTAGTTTTTTGCATTTTACATTTAAAATATTTGAATATTTGACATTCGTATGCCATAACTCATTATCATATAAAGTGAGAAAAGTTTAACTTTAACAGCATGAAATTTTTATTTTTGAATAGAAATAAAATTATTTTAGTTTTTTTTTTTTCTTTTTTAAAAAAAGAAAAAAAAATTTTGATATATGAAATAGTTGTAAAGAGAAATGAATGGTTAAAAAAGCAGCAGCAGCAGCAATCAACTTATTTTAAAGATTTTTTTTTTTTCTCTCTCTCCTAATAACATGTATTTTTATTTTAAAGTTGAAATGTGTAATGCTTAGTTTGAAGAGATTTTGTGTGAAGAAGAGAAAATATGGCAAGAAAAGTGAGAGAGAGAGAGAGAGAGAGAGGGAGAGAGGAGAGAGAGGTATTATGAGTGGAAGAAAAAAAAAATAGAAAAAAAACTTCAAAAAATTTGAGCAAAATGGAACCGGAATTTTTCAATTTTTTGTTTGCAACAAAATGGGCTTAGTGAATTGTTTCCAAATGATTCTTTTGAAAATTTCTTTTTTTTTTTTTTTTATTTTTCCTTTTCTCTCTCTCTCTCTCTCTCAACAGAAAAAAGAAAAAAAGGAAATAATAATGATTTGATAAATGTGTTTCAATTCATTTCATTTTATTTTTTTGTTTTATTAATGATAACTTTTAATATTTTAAAATAATTTTATTGATTTTGTTCAATTAGTATTGTTATTTTATTTCATGAAAAAATGAGAAAAAAAAAAAAAATGAATATAAAATGACGTTAGAAAAATGAGAAAAATTTAGAAATTTTCTTTCATTCTCATATTCTTTTTTGCTTAATTGAAAAGTAATTTAGCAAAAAGAAAGAATAAAAAAAAAAAAAAAAAATGAATAAAAAAAAAAAAATTATTGAAATACAATTTTTTTTTTTTCTTTTCTTTTCTTTTCTTTCTCTCTTACCTTCTCTTTCTTTATTGAATTTTTTTATGTTTTATTTTAAATTTATTTTTTGAATGAATAATTTATTCAATTAGAAATGAATCAAATTAGATGAATTGATTGACACATATTTTTGGACGTAAAAATTTTCCCTTTCAATGTTACAACGTAAATTCATTTCTTTATAAGTAGCAATAAAATAATATAATATTATGAGATGAGCTAAAATGACGTATCATTTTTTTTTTTTTTTTTTGATTAATATTATTTTGAGATATTTCTATTTTTTTTTTTTTTTTTTAAAAAAAGAGAAAACATTTTTTTCATTTTCCATTGTAATCAATCATACATTGTATGATTATTTATTTGATATCTTAATAAAAAAAAAAAATGAAATGTTTAAAATGGTTTATTTGACTATTTTAAAAGAAACAAAAAAAAAAAAAAGTAAATAAAAATAAAATTAAAAAAAAAAAATGAGAAATTTACACTTTTTACACCTTTTGCTTTTTTTTTTTCATCCATAAAATGTGGTTTTTCTCTTTTTTTTTTTTTTTTTATACAAAAACTTAAAATGATTGAAGGATTATTTTACACTTTTCTTCTTCTTCTTTCATACAATGTTCAAAAATTTTTATTTAAAGAGGCCAAGGTATTGTAAACTGTTGAAATTTCTTGCATATTATCATTGAATAAGGACTATCTTCCCAAGGGCATCCATAAAATTTGTTAAACCTTTTTTTTTTTTTTTGACAATAAATAAAAAAACTCTTCATTTAACTAACTTTTTTTTTTTCTTTTTAGTTTATAATAGTTCAAATTTATTTATTTATTTTTTTTTTTAAATAAATTATTTCAATCTATTCATTTAATTTTTGTTGTCAACATTGTTTTTATTGTCAAATGCTTGTCTGATTGTTATTAGTTGCTAAAATCATATATATATTATGAATTTTTATATTTGACGTTTTTTTCATTTTTTATTTACCATATACATTTGATAATTTTCACGCATTTTACACTTCCGTTTGTTTCACGTATTCTACGTTTCTTTCTTCTACTTTGTATTTCTTTTTTTTTTTTCCTGTTATACGTCATATTTGTGTACAGCATTGTTAGCGTCAAATGAATATGAAAGAAATGATTCAGTGGTTTAATTAATTAAACTAACATTTATTAAAATATCATTTTTGTACTCACGTCTTTTACGTAGTCACGTCTTTTACGTGTTTCACATCTTCACCATATCTACATGCATACATTTATATACTATCAACGTATACGTCATTTTATCATATTTGTTTGCTTTTTCATTTTTCTTTTCGATCGTAAAAAAAAAAAAAAGACCATAGAATTTATGTATCCAATAATTAAAAACTACATTTGATTTATTTATTTTTTTTTTTTTTCCTTTCTTTTTAATTTATTGTTTCATTTTGAAAAATTCCCTTTAATAAATTACAAATGTGAAAAAAATGAGTGAAAAAAAAAATTTTGTCTGTTTCGGAAATGACAGCAATTTGTAAGTTATATAAAAAAAAAGAAAAAAGAAAAACGAAAAGATTAGAAGAGAAAAGAGAAAATGAAAAAAAAAAAAAGATTGAAAAATTTTTTTTTTTTTTTTGAAAAATCTTTCGTTAGCTTATTGAATTCTTAATTAATGATTGGAGGATAAATGGATTGAAAAAGTGGGAGAGAGAGAGAGAGAAGGGAAAGAGCGAGAGAGAGAGAGAGAGAGAAAAAAATGAAAATATTCCCTTATCGCAATTTTATTTCCTTTTTTTTTTTTCCTTAATTTTATCTTTCGTTCCGTTTTTTTTTTTTTTTTTTTAGTTTATTTTAAATTCTATTTCATTCTTCACTTTGCTTTCTCACTCTTCTTCTTCTCTCTTTTTTTTTTTCCTTTTTTTGCTTCTTTTTTTCTTAAAATTAAAATTATGCTTACTTCTTTATATCTTTTGTTGCTTCATTTTTTCTCATATCTATCCTTTCATTTTTTCTTTTTTTTTCATCCTATTTCTTATCCTTTTTTTCTCTCTCTCTCTCTCTCTTTTCCATTATCGATTTTAATTGTCATTTTGTTATTTTATTTTTTCTTAAATTTTTTTTTTTCTTTTTTTTTTAGAAATCGACCTTATAGGACATTTTATTTTCCAGCAAATTGCATATATTTATTATATTATTGATATGTGAGAAATTCATTCTACGTCATACTTTTTTGTTAAAGAAAATATGTAGCAAATCGATTTCTTTTTCTTTTCATTTTATTTTTTCTAAAAAAGAAAAATGAAAAAAAAAAATAAATAAATAATATTGAAGAAAAATTTTTTTTTATTTTTAAAGATAAGAAAAAAAAAATATGGAAAGAAAAGCTTTTTTTTTTTTATTTTATTTTTCTTCGTTTTCTCCTTCTCAGTAGTCATTTTTATATTTTTAAAATTCAATTTTTTTTTTTGAGTATTACTTCTGTCAAATACATTTGGAATAATTGAAGATGAATTATATTTAGTAAAAAAAAGAAAATAATTATCGTTTTTTTTTTTTTTTTTTTCATTTTTTCCAGTTTTTTTTTCCTCTTTTTTGAATAGATTTAGTTTCGTTCTCATTTTTCTCATTCCATTCTTTTTTTTTTTTTCGTTTGTTTGTTTGTTTGTTTGTTTATTTAATGTTTAAATAAATAGGCTGAAATATTTTTTAGACATTATATAATTATATTTTTATTTAAATTTGCTTTTCCACTTGTTATTTTCTTTCTCATCTCTTCGTCTCCCTCTTTCTCTCTCTCTCCCTCTTTCTCTTTCTCGGCCTTCTTTACTTAGATTATAATTAATAGTGAAATTTTAATTAAAAAATAAAGAAGTGGAATTTATACCCAATTATCTCAGTTCATATTCTATTTAGAAAACATTTCAAAAATACTAAATATCACATTACGAGAAAAAAAAAATTTGTAAACAAAGAAAAGTAAAAGGGAGAAAAGCATATTTCAATTCTTTCTTTATATATATATATATATTTTTTTTTTCAATAATTTGTCATCATTTCTATAGTTTTCTCTACTACTATCAATCTTCGACTGATAATAATATTTTTTCTTTTTTTTTAAAGAAAAATTTAAAAAAAAAAAGAAATTTAACTTTAATTTATGTATTGTGAGATTTTTTTTTTTTGGCAGAGGGAGAAGGAGGAGAAAGAAATTAGAGAGATCAATTTAAATTAAATTTTAAACATTGCACATGTACATGGTTTGGTGGTTTAAATTTACAAGACTGTGATATTTGTTGGGGGAGAAAAATTAGAAAAATCAATTTAAATTAAATTTAAGTAATGCCATCATGTATGTACATAATATTGTTTTCCTTTCCCTTAATACCTCTCTCTCTCTCTCTCTCTCTCTCTCTCTGTCTGTCTCTCTACGATTTTTTTTTTCTGTTCGCATGTAGATATTTCATTGCTTTAATTTAATTTAATTTAATTTTTATTTTTTTGGTTTTTTGTTTTCTTTTCATTTGACGACAATTTGTCCATTTTTCATTTCTAACATTTCTTTCATCTAATTTTGTTTACATTCATTAATTTATCAAATTAATTAGTCAGCCAGTCAGTCAGTTGGTTAGTTAGTCATTCAGTCAATCAGTCATTTAGTTAATTTGTTAGTTAGTTAGTCATTCAGTCAGTCAGTCAGTCAATCAATCAATCAATCATTCAATCATTAATTCAATCATTCGTTATTCTCAACGAAGCATTCGTTCATTTTTTTTTTTCTCTTTTTCCTTGTCATTTTTATTTTTTAACTTTTTCTTTTCCTTTTTCCTTTCTTCATTTCTCTGTTATTTATCATTTCATTTCATTTCTAATTTCTCTTATTTCATTCATATATATTTTTCTTTTTTTTTTTCTTTGTATCATTTCATTTGCATTTATTTTCATCCCTTTATTATCTTTCTAGATATTTTGTTATTATTATTTAAGATATAAATTTTAGATTGCAATTTCAATCATTTTTTTTTTTTTTTGTACTCTCAAACCTTCTCTTCCTCTCTCTCTCTCTCTCTCTCTCTCTCTCTCTCTTTCTCCTATAAATTTTTATATGGTTGTCCGTTTTTTTTTCTTTCTAATCATAATATTTCACAGTAGTTGTTCATCATTAATCAATGACCTTTGTTGAATTTTTTTTTTTTTTTATTCCCTCTTTTTATTTATTTATTTTTATTTCAATTGTCAAATCTTTCCTTTCTCCTCCTGTCTCTCTCTCTCTCTCTCTCCACTCCTCCTATCGTTTCTTTTGCCCTCTCTACATGCATGTAATTATTCTCTTCATTTTCGTTTTTTTTTCTTCCTCCCCCTCTCTCTCTTTCTCTTTCTCCCTCTTTGCTTCCCTGAGTTTTTTTCAATCTCTTCCTAAGATAATAAGAGAAAGAGAGAGAGAGAGAGAGAGAGGGAGGGAGGGAGAAGATGAAAAAAACCTAAAAGTGTAATGTAATGGAAAAATATATGAAGGAGGGAAAAGTTCCTGGGAGTGTGTTACCCAGATCGAATTTCTCCTCTCTCTCTCTCTCCCTTGCATTCCCAGGGGGCAGTACCCTCAGTCCACATGTCCACCTCCACCTTCATGTCTTAAGTGCCCTGCAAGTACTTGTTGGTGCCACCACCGCCCCGCTGGCCAAATGCGCCACGATCGGTTCTCTGTGTCGGGCGGGGGATGATGTTACTTCCTTCCCTCCTATCGGTTGCTTTGAAGGACATCGTTCCCTTTTCATCATTCTCCTATCATGTTTATATACATGTATGTGTCTGTCTATGTCTGTCCGTGTATGTGTGTGTTATTGGCGGAATTTGATAGGCGTTAAAATCTTTTTGCGCCCTTCCGCTTCTCTCTCATCATCATCCTTCTTCTATTCCGTTGTGGTTTTCTGATCATCATTAGCTGGTACAGAATTATCATCAATTGCCTAACCATATTTCCACTTCGTTTAAAAAAAATTTTTTTTTTACCCTCTCCCTTTCTCTCTCTCTCTCTCTCTTCCTCTTTTTTATTTTCAACTTTAAAATATAATTTTTCCTTTATTTTTCTCTCCTCTCCCCTCTCTCTCTCTCTCTCTCTCTCTCTTTTCCTCTTGCTATTCTTTGTTAAAAAAGAAAAAAAAATTTTTTTTTCTTTAAAAATTAAACATAATTGTAGTAATAGTTATTGTTATCATTTGTTGGTTTTTTTTCCTTTTTTTTTTTTTTTTCTTCAATTTTTAAAATTAAAGAAATATTAGTTTTCAGTGGAAAATAATATTTAAAATAGATGTAATGATGATATCATCTTATCATTTTCTTCTTTACTCTAATCTCTCTTATCACAAATTATATCTCTAATATAATTATTTTGTTTTTTTTTTTTTTTCATTAATTTATTTATTTATCATTCTTACTTATTTATTTAGATTCGGTTATTAAATTTATTATATATGCCAATAGGAAATTTAATACTTTTTAAAAAATTGAAATTTTAATTTTCAAAAATTAATTTTTTTTTTTTTTTTTTTTGTAGGAAATTTAAATACTAACTACAATAAGTTGATGATATAATCATTTACAGGGATAGATAGATAGATGAAAGGGAGTTAAAAGAGCGCCAGAGTTTCTTTCTTTGGCTGTGTTCATCGTTCTTCAATCTTTTGTCGTTCCTGCAAATATGCCACACACACCCACACATACACTTACATATGTATGTGTATGTGTGTGTGTGTGTGTGGCTATCTGTCTGTGTATGTATGTGTGTGTGTGTTGAAAATATTAAAATATGATAGAAGCATGTATGAAAAGAGTTAAGGGATAGTGTTAAAATTCACAGTTTGACCCATATCATCATCTCATCGTATTTTCTACTTTTTTGTTTTTTTTTTTTTTTTTTTTTTTTTTTTTTATTTAGTTTAAATTTTTTTTTTTTTTGAATTTTTTACAATTGGTTTATTTGTTTATTTGTTATGTTTTATTTGATGAATGTATTATTGTGAAATTTATTTAAGGTATAATAAATAAGTAATTGAGTAAATAGTAATGTATCATTAAATAATTAATCTTTTTTGACTACGATTGATGATTATTGTTATTAATTTATATGAAAAATTAACAAATAATGTCAACAAATTAATTATTTGATATTTGAAATGGAAATGAATTAATATGTCACATTTGGATGATTTTCTATTTAATTAATTGATATATTTATTTTTATTTTTTTTTCTTTCACCTATAATGATTTTAAGAAATGATCGTTCGTTTTTTTTTTTTTTTTTTCTTCTCCTTCATTGATTTTTTTTTTTTTTTTACGAACAAAAAAAAAAACAAACAAAACAAATAATATAAACAAATGGTGATGAATGGTAGATTTGCTTTTTATTATTTTAGTAAAACATTCTAACATTTTTGCATTATTTCTCTTCCATATCAGTTTATGATTGTTGTAAATATGCGATAAATTTATTTCTCATTCCTTCCTTCTTTTTCTCTTTTTTTCATTTCTTATTCCATCAAAAATTACAATTTTTTGTTATTTTAGTCTTTTCAGTTTAAAAAAAAAAAATTATCGTTTTTAGTGTTTAATATTAATGATTACTTACTTTTCTGATTATATCATAATCATATGTGTGTGTGTGTGTGTGTGTTTTTGTTTTAAAAATTATTATTTTTGACGATGAGAAATGAAATACTATCAATTGTAGAATTTTAAAAATAGCCTTATTTACTAATATTTTTATAAGCAATTTGAATACAGATTAGCTGAATTGATTCAATAGAAATTATTTGATGAAAGATAATAAGATTAAAAATGATGATGAAGAAATATAAATAATAGTAACAATGGTGATATTAATAGTAATAATATTTACTATTAATATTTTTGACTATTATTATTATTATTATTTATTCTTTTTTCTCTATTTATTCTCTTTATTCTTATTATTTACCTACTATTACAATTATTATTGTAGTAAGAGAGTAAAGGATGAAAATATCAAATCAAATCAAATAAATGGGTTAATTTTATTGAATCATTTTAATATAATCGGATGAAAAGAAGTGTAATTTGAATGATAGATTAAATTGTCTGATGTGTATCAGTTTTTCTTTTTTCTTTTCTTTTTTTTTTTTCTCTTTTTCGGTTTCCAAATTTCAATCATTTCTTATCGTTTCGTTTATTCCTAACTGTTAAATTAAATTGATAAATGTATAGTTTTGAGATCATATCATGATTATCAGTTGTATCAAATGTAGAATGTATCGGAATTATTTGACTAAAGGTTACAAATATATGTTTAAAAAAAAAATTTCTTTTTTTTTTCTTTGAAATTCTAATTTAAATTGTTCAATTTTATATGCATTAAATTTCCATGTTGTTTTTTTTTTTTTTTTTTCTTTTAAATTCATTTTTAATGATTGGAATGAGTCAGCGTGTCATTCATTAGTAATTGACCTTAAACTTTAATTCCAACTTCATTTTTTTGTCGAATTTTTCTTTTTTCTTCAAATAACTGAATTGCTAATTGGAAATTTATTCATTCATGAGCAATTTTCAATTAGTACTTCAGTTGCAAAATGGAAATGGAAATGTAAATGGAAATGAAATACTGATTAGCTAATAATGCAGGGAGCAAATAATGAAACAGCTGAATAAGCGAAAAATTGAGCTTTTAATGTTTGCTAAATGCATGCATGGTTGCTTGATTAATGATTTAGGAATATCATTATTAATACTGTTATTATGTATTTACCTTATTCTCATTCATTCATTCATCATTTCGGAATATTTAATTCGATATTAATAATTTCCTATTTCAGTACGTACCGGAATAAATTAACCAATTTATTATGTGTATTATGTATTATCAGTAATGTGATAATTAATGATTAACTGATTATAATATTATATTAAGTAATGAGTAAGAAAATGAGAGAGAGAAAAAAAAAAGAAAAAAGCAAACTAAATAATAAATGAAAATTGGATGAAATTAAGTTTATTCGATCATATATAGATTCTCTTTTCCTCTCTCTCTCTCTCTCTCTCTCTCTCTCTCTCTTTTGCTTTTATTTATTTATTTATTTTTATTTTATTTTAATTTTTTTTTTTTTGGATTTTCTTCCTTGAGAACAATTAAATTAATTAGAAGAGAAATGATGAAGAAAAAATTTAGGACATGTGATAATGATTTGGTTGAATGTATTTGTATTGAACAATGATAATTATCATGATAATGATATCAGATTTGAATGAGTTCATTTTTCATTGATAGTTAATGATATATCAATTAATCGTTATTTTCTTTTTTTTTCTTTCACTTAATGAGTTTTACCGAAAAATTTAACTTAAAATTTAAACAAAATATAAATTGAGAGATGTGTATGTGTCGGGTGCAAGTCATTACAATTTATTTATCTTATCAAATATATCAGTTGTTACAAAAAAAAAAAACTGTTAGGTTGTTAGAATCATCGTAAATAATAAAGGAATTATTTTTTTTTTTTTTTTAATCAGTTTATTAATTTAAGAATAAATATTAATGAAATAAAGAATGAAATTTAAATTAAACATTATTATTAATTTTAACAAAAAAAAAGAAAAAGAAATGTGAGAAATAAATTGTATTGTTGAAATGATTATTATTATTATTATTATTATTATTATTATTATTGTTATTAAATAGTAAGAAATTTGAGATGGAGAAAGAAAGAGGAAGAGATAAAAAGAAAAAAAGATAGTATAGTAATGAAAAATAAAAAAAATTTTTTTTACGATATTTGCTTTATTTCATTTTCCTATAAATTGTCAAAAAGAAGGAAAAAGGGGATTTGATTGCGTGTAGTGATTGATAGTGGTGATAATAGGTGATAACGATAATAGTGATAACATACATGTAGGTATGTATGTATGTATGTGTCATCTATCACTACACATACACATACATGCACAGACATACACATACATGTATAATGGTATATTTTTAAAAAGAAAGGAAGAAGGAAAAAATTAAAATAAAGATTAGAATGTGAAATGAACGAACGATAATTTTATGATTCTTCTATATAAACATTCGAGAGAGGAGAAAAGGAGATGGAAGAAGGGATAAAAGATTGAGAAATGAGCTGATAGCATTACATTTTATTATGTTAAAATGCAACAAGAGAAAAGGAGAAGAAGGGAAAGAGAGAGAGAGAGAGAAAATAAGTGTAAAATTTAGAAGATTGAATGATTGGAGAGTTTGGAATGAATGAATTACAGAGAGAGAGAGAGAGAGAATAGTTGTATTATGTTGGATAAAGTTGAGAAGAGAAGGGAATTGAAAACCGGACTAACCGTTTTGTTGAAAATTATGGTTGAATGAATGAATGAATGAATGAATTAAAAAGGTGCGTGGGTGAAATGGGTTGTAAAATTGGGAGAAATTTCAAAATGATTGATCATTTGTATTAGTTGCAGGAACTTTTTTCTTTTTTTTTTTTTTTTTACTTTTTGTTTTTTTTACAATTTCATTTTAAATTTTTCTTTCTCTTTTTTTTTTAAAAAAAAAAAAAAACGGAAAATAGTTCTTTTTTTTTTTTTCGTTGTCTAAATTTTAATGGCTGATGTATGATTTATCAATCAGTTTATGTCAAATTTTTTTTCATCTGCTTTTCCTCTTCCTTTTCCTTTCTTTCATTCTTCTTCTCTCTCTCTCTCTCTCAGGGGTATTTTTAGGATTGCATGCTACTTTTTACATTTTCCTTCCTTTTTTTTTCCCCCCCCCCCTTTCATGTGTTCAAATATTTGACAAATGCTATTATTACTATAACAATTATTATTAATATCAGTTATAATCAATTCAGTGATAATGATAAAGTGATAGCATAATTCTAGTAATAATAGTGGAAAGAGAATGCAAATTTATTAATATGAAATTATTGTTTTAAAAAATTTCAACAAAAAGAATAGCAAGAAAAGTTTGTATTACAAACTATACTGTTATTTCGATTATTTATCATTTAATTTGTTGTTTGTTTATAAATTTTTTTTTTTTTTTTTTCTGCAAAATAATAATCAGAAAGTATCATTGAGAGAAATTTTTTTTCTTTTTTAAATTATTCAAACTAAATATTATATTATAGTAATTGTTAGGGGAAATTGTTCACATTTTTAATTTGCATATATTTTCCATCGTTTCAATTTCATTCCTATTTCTATTTTTTATTTTTTGTGAAAATTAAAAAAGATAAGAAAAAAAAAACGAATTGCACTCATTAATTTATGAATTGCATCATTAATCATTAATAATTTTTTTTTTTTTTTTTTTTTGAGAAAAAATTTTTTTAATTCATAAATTACAAATTCATATTTATCACTTCCATTATTACAATTAATTGTTATTTTTTCTTTCCTTCCTTTTTACTTTTTTTTTTTTTTTACCTCTAAAATTTATTATTTCCAAAATTAATTTGTACTTTGCTCTTTTTGCTTTTTTTTTTCTCTCTGTCTCTCTCTCTCTCTCTCTCTCTCCTTATTCTTCTTCTCCATTTTGCTTATTATCTTCAATATATGAAGTATGAAAAATAAATTTGATTATAGGATGTATCGTAAAGTTTAATAGCAAAAAAAAAAAGAGAGAGAGAGAGAAAAAAAAAACAGAGAGAAGAGTTGAGAAAGATCAAAGTATCATATTTAAAAATGATAAGAGAAGCGGAAAAAATGAAAGGAAAAAAAAAAAGCGAAGAAAAATCAGAAACCAATTTGTTTTGTTTTGTTTTTTTTTTTTTTGTTCCTTTTCTTTCTTTGGTAGTTTAAATTTTTTTTTTTATTAAATTTATTGCAAATAGTAATTCATTTTTCCTTCTTTCTCTCTCTCTCTCTCTCTCTTTAAAATAGCTTTTATTTGTATTTTTTTTTTTTTCATTTTTGTTAAGGTCAAATATTTCTCATGTAAAATCTAATTAATTTCTATGAAAAAGAAAGAGAAAAAAAAAAGAAGAAGGAAAAGGAAAGTAGAAAAATTGAAAATTTATTAAACTAATGAATGAATGTAAATGTATTTAAGCAAAAATTTTTTTTTTTTGCCATTACTTTCTTACTCTTTTTCACTTCTATTATTTCCTTTTTTTTTTTTTTTTTTGCTTTTTTATTTTATTTATTTATTTTAATAAAGCATTTTTGATTATATAAATTAAAAAAAAAAATAAAATAAAATGCAAATTAAAAAATTCCAACTATTTGTTTCTTTCTTTCTTTCTTTCTTTGTGTGTGTGTGTGTTCTTTTTTCTTTTATTTATTTTTATTGCAAAAATTTTTGCTTCGCTAATTGTTTAAGAAAAAGAAAAAAAAAAAACGGAATTTTTTTTTTTGTTTTTTCATGAAAAAATGGTTTTAAAATTGAAGTTAAAACAATGAAACAAAGAATTTGCTTCTCTCTTTGTTTTTTTTTTTTTGATTGATTGATTGATTGATTGATCTAATATATTTGTTGTTGGAATATATTTAAAAGGTAAACATCTATCCTACTTCCATATTTATTTTCCTCTTTTGTTTGTATATTTCGAAAATTTCTAATTTTGGTTTTCTTTTACGATTATTTGTTTTCTATTTATTATATATGTATTTGAATCTTTCTCCCTAACAACCATTTTTTTTTTTTTTTTTTGAAAAGATTAGATTTATTCGAGCATTTTTTTTTTGTTGTTTTTTTCAAAAAAAAAAGAGGTTATTTTAAAATTTTCATTGAATTTTAATCTTTTTATTACATCAGAAAATAAATAAAAAGAAAGAATTGTAAAAGTATTTATATAAACTAGAAATATTTATTTACATATATATATATTAACGAATATTATATATGTATATCAAATATTTTCTTTCTTCTATAATTATTATTTTGTTCAATTTTTTTTTCATTTCTACCTTCAATTAAGGGTAAAATTTACCCATTTCATTCCTTTTATTTCAATATCTCCTTCTAACTTCTTATATAATATATGATTTATTATTATTCATCAAACCTGTTTATGAAGTAGAGGGCATTACTCTCCTCCTTTCATTTCATATTTGATTAAAATATTGGTGATGAATTTTTCCTTTTCTTTTCTCATACTCTCTTTTAATCCGCAATCTTTCATCATTCTTTCCAGTAATTACCATTAATTTATATCGCGGAACTTCGATTAATAATGTTTATATATGATCAAAATAATTTTACTTATTTCAAATATATTATTTTTATTTTTGCTTATTTCATTTAGTGTTCATTTCATAAGCTTATTTAATTTATAAAATCAATGTTTATTGTTTAAATTATTATATACATTACATATTAAAAATGATTATTTTTAATCTTTTTTACCTCATTTTGCATAATTATTGGTTGCCAATTTATGTGATATATTTAATTTTTATTAAATAAGTATTATTCATTAATCTTTTTTTTAGCTCTTTTCTTTCAATTTTGCATAATTAGCTATTGATTTATAACACATATGTTTAATTTTATTTATACATTTGTAAATGTATCACTCATTAGTTTCTCTTATTCTTATTTCTCTTTTGCATAAATTATTTTTCCACTGATTTCTCCATAATTAATTTAGTAATTCATTATTAATAAAAAAAAAAAAAAAACGAGAAATTTTTATTTTTGTTTTGCAAAAGAATCCAAATAGATTTGTCAATAAATAAGCATTTCAAATGAAATTCTAATAAAATTATATAACAATTGGATTAAATTATAACTGAAATGTGGGATTAATCTTAAATTTTTATATAATATTATTTATAAGAATAATACTAAATTCATAGGTTAAATAATTTAAAATAAAATTTTTCCATTTCTTCATTACTATTCATTTTTTTTTTTTATTATTGAAAAAATATTATCAAATTAATTCATTGTCAAGTTTTCATCTTTTGATAAAATTCTTTTCGTTCTTTTTTTTTCTTTCTCTTTTTTTTTCTCTCTCTCTCTCTCTCTCCATATATATATATATCTCTCTCTCTCTGTAATATTTTTGTTTAAAAAATAGAGTGGTATTTCAATCATGATAATGCACATTTATCAGGATTTTTCATCATTTTCATCATTCATTCAATTACTGATAATACTTTTCTCATTTTCTTTCTTTCTTTCTTTTGCCCTCTCTCTCTCTCTCTCTCTCTCTCTCTCTCTCTTGATTTCCTTCTTTTCATTGGTTTATTTGATTAAATGATAGTGTAAAAAAGGAAAAGAAAAAAAGAAGAGAGAGGAAAGAATTGCTATTATTGTAATATTTAATGAAATGATTGAATGATTTTTGATTGTTTGATTGTTATTCACCAGTAAATACTTTTCTTAAAAGCAATAAGAAAGAAAATTAGCATTTTGTTTGTGCTCTATTTATATTAATTTCATTATCTTTTTATTCTAAACTTTTTCTTATTTTGCTAAATGATAACTGAGAGAGAGGGAGAGGGAGAGAGAGAGAGAGAGAGAGAGAGAGTGAAAAGAGAGTTGAAAAGTTAATGATTTATGATAAAGATAAGAGGAGGAAAAATAAGTTGAAAAAAAAAAAATAAAATAATAGGGAAATATATATGTATGTATGTGGTAAGTAATGATAGTTGTTAGTAAAGAATAATTGTAATTGTAATTGAAAAAATTAATTTAGTTGAAGGAAATTATTTTAAATGTGTATTTTTGGATACATTTACAATTTTTAATTCATTTCATTCATAATCTTTGATCACTCTTTCTCTGTTTTCTTTTCTTTTTAATTCGAATTATGTGTGTATGTATTATATATTTGTCTTTGTGTGTGTGTTAAAAAAATTTAATATGAAATGATAAACTGATTACATTTATATGATATTAGAATATTTGAATAGTTTAAAAATTTTTTAATAATTATAAGTAATTCTTAAATATATTAATATAAAATTTTATTATTGTATTACATCAAATCTGAATTATTCATTCTTTGCATTAATTTATTGTATTTGGCAATTATAAAAAAAAAAAAAAAAAAAAAAATGTTTTTTAATATTTGATTGATGAAAAGATAAATGAATAATAGAAAAAGAAAAAAAAAAAAAGAATGAAATTAAATGATTTATTATTTATTTACTTGTTTCTTCTTCCAATTTTTTTTTTTCTCTTTTCTTTTCTTTATAAATTATAATTTTTATTATAAAATTTTTGATTGTTTCCTTCTTTTTTTTTTCTTTTTCATTTTAATTTATTTATATAATTTCTTGTTTTATTTCTTTCTTTTTGCAGCGTTATTCACGTTTATTAGGACGAATTGAACAAATTCCAAGTGAAACAACAACAACAACAACACATATTGACACTAACAATACAACAACAATTACCTGGATGAATGATACTGGTATTTCGGTGTGCTCTGCAAATATTCCAACTATTGGTAATCAAAATAATGCATTAAGTAATATGCTTAAACGATCATCTGATTTACTTATTGATGGTGTTGGATATGAGAAACGGGTTAAATTGGAACAAAATCATCAAGAAGATCATAAGTTAGTTTTTTTTTTTTTTTTTTTTTTTTATGTTTATTTATTTGTTTATTTTCCCCCTCTCTCTCTCACATATATATTTATTTCCTTTTTTGAATTTCATGCCAAAATTTGTTCCATTTTAGTTTGTCATAATAGATCATTTGTTAAATTATTATTATTATTATCATTATTATTATTTATGCTTAGCAAATTACTGAATAAATACATTGGAAAATTTATAATTTTCTAAGCATCTTTTTCGGACAATATTTGTTTAACCGATTATTGGTGAATAAATAAATGAAATTTGAATGGGAAATGTTTGAAAAGGAAAATTTACATAAATCAAATTTGTTTATCATTTAAAAATATATACGAGAAATATATATATTATCTAAATAATATGATCCATATAATTATAATTATAATATATATTTGATCTAAATTTTGATACACATTTTTCACATTCATCTCGAAAAACTACAAAATTTAAAATCAAATTTGGCAAGTAAAAAAAAAAGCAAAACAAATAGATAAGCCTAGTTTGAGAAAAAGAGAACGAATAAGTAGCCATTCGTTAATTTTATTTTTTTCTTCCAAAATTTGTTACATCGATAAGAGAAGCATTTATTTTTTAAAACATTCAGAAAAGAGTTAACCTTTGGTTCTTTTTGTCATTTTCGAAAGAAAAAATTATGCGTAGCTGTTTGTTTCCTTTTTTTTTTTTTACGACATTCCAGCAGTTAATTTGAAAAAATTATGATCACAATTAATAGCACATAATTTTGTTTTATATTGGTTTGACTCAGTTTATTACACAAATTTTAATTTAAAAAAAAAAAAAAAAAAACTTTACTGTGAAGGCTTTCGCTCCTTTTTAATTAAAATTAATTTGTTCTTCTTAACTCATTAATTTCACAACAAACTATTTCATTCATTTCTTAATCATTTGAAAAAAAAAAAAAAAAAAAAAAGGAAAAGAAAAATAAAACTGTAATGATATTTAAGATGTATAACTGTTGAGAGTTATTAATTTTGATTGATAATAATAATAATAAGTGAAAAAAAAAAAAAAAAAAACACGAATGTTCATATTTTGAAGCATCAGATCAAAAGTTAGATTGTTGTAGTGATAAAAATTATCAGTTTAAAAGCGATAGTTTGTTTACTTGTTATCAGTAAGAGAATATAATTATGATTGCCAGTGTATTATAATACATTCAATTATCGAGCAAATGCAAATTAAAAGCTGTTTTCCAATTGATGATAATAGAATGAATGATTGAAAATGAAATTATCAAATACATTTGTGAATTGTGTGTGGAAAATTTAATTGGAATTCAAATTAATAACAAAAATGAAATTAGTGAATGAAATTACAATTAAAAAATAGCGATAAAATGTAATTATTAGAATTTAAATTACTATCAAATATACTTTTACATATGCTAACATTCTCTACTTATTTCATAAAACTTTCCAACTTTTTTTCTTTTTTCTAATATCATTTTGATACATTTTCTCTTATTTAAAAACAATGATCGCTTAGATCAGTCATTTAATAATTCGTTTATATCATTATTTACTTTTTTAAAAATTACTTGTTTTAAAAAATTCAAAAAAAAAAAGTATTTTTATGAGCAATTAATTATCATTTTACCTATCTTACCTCTCTTTTTTTCTTTTTTGTTTAAGAATGAAAAATGATATTTACATTTTGTTGCTCTGTTGCTTTTCTAGTATTTTTCATCCGTTTATCTTTTCCCATTTTCTTTTTTTAAATTAAATTAAATCATTTTTTTTTTTTTTTTTTTGTTTTTTAGGAATGGTTTAATTGGTATAGCAGCAAAGAAAGATATATCAGCAATAATGAGCGGATCACCACCACGTAGTGCTACAACAGGTGTAACACGTGTAAACACAATCGTGACAAAAGTTGACATGTCAAATGCTGCCGATAAACTTGGGCAAACAACATGGAATGGGCAGTTATCACGTACGACTGACATACGTGATCCTGTATCATCAGCTTCTGTTGAAAGTAAGTGAAAAGCATTTATTATATTTTCAAATTAATTTTTTTTTTTTTTTCAGAATTAATTTTATTTACTTATTAAATTATATAATGATTGTATGCTAATGTTAAACCTATGAAAATAAAAAAAAAAGAACAAGAACAAGAATTGGAGAAAAAAAGAGGAGAATGAATTAGTTTTGATGTCATCTAAAATAGTTTGATATGTGTCGCATGGATGATGTCGAGATTACCATTAAATTTTATTTCATTTTTTCTTTTTCTATTTTTTCCCCTTTTTTTCCCTTTTTTTTTTTTTTTTTGTTTTGCTTTGTGATTTTACGGTTGCTGTTTATGTGTGTAACAGAAGATGGAAAAATGATTGTTGGTCATGACAGAATAGAATCGAGAAATGGGGACTGATTAAATTGCCCGACTTTTGTGTAATGTTCATGTTGTGTGATTAATTGATGGAATGTTAGAGGATGTTTAAATCACTAATGATAATGATAATGATGACAATAAATAAAAATGAAAAGGTCACATCGTTTAGGAAATTAATTGTTTTTTTTTTTTTTCTCTTTTCTCTCTTTTTTTTGTTAACCAATGTTAATTAACATTACCTGAGGGAATTTTTTTTTTTGTAAAAAAAAAACATATATACAAAGAGATGAATGAATGACATTATTGTGTTGTTTTTTTTTTCTTTTTCCCTTTTATTTTTTCGTCTTTGATTACAGCAAATAACAGATGATAATTAATTGGTCAGGTGGAGAAAAATAAAAGAAGAAAAAACTGATATTTTTAATTTTATTTTTTTGCGGAATAGCAAAAAAAAAAATATCAGAAATAGTTGAACCGTTTGACTCAATGGGAGTTACGATAAATCGTGTTGCAGCAACACATCCGGTGGATCCAGGACATGATGTACCATCAACATCGGTGGTTGCAGGTCATCAACAACAGCAACAAACCGGTGTTACCGTTGCACCATCAATAAATCTATCGAATTTATCATCCGTTAATTCTTTAAGTGGTGAATCATCTGGACTTTCGATTGGTGTACTTGCTCCTACCGGACGGAATGAGCTATCATCAGCTGTTGCAGGTGCTACCGTTTGTACCACCAATACGGATAATCGTGGAGCAACCGGTCCATCATCAGCACCACCACCACCACCGCCGCAACCACCTACAGCATCTTTAATTGATCCATTTCGACAAGCATTTTTTGGTGGCACCAATCTTGCTGCATTGAATGCTGCTGCTGCAGCTGCTGCTGCTGCTGGTGGTGGTAGTGGTGGTACCGGATCAACAACCATTGGTGGTGCCGATTTTGGTAATTTATTTTTTTCTGGTGCACCACCGAATGCTACAGCTGCAGCTGCATTCCCATTTCTTGCTGCACAAATTCTACAACAACAACAAACACAACAAGTTAGTTAAATACTTTTCATTGCAAAAGTTTCATTTTTTTTTTTTCAATCACTTTTTTCTTTTTCCTTTTTTTTATTCTAAATATGTAAAGCATCTCAACAAGCCATCTAATTCATTCCATTTTAACAGGTGAATTAGCAATAAAAATGAGCAATCATATGACAGCTGATATTATAAAATCCTTTTTTTTCCATTTTTACAATCAGAATAAATTTTATCGTAACCAATAATTCCTATTGCTATATGATTGTTTGGCTAGCTGTTAACCAATCATTTTTTTTTCTTTTTTATCATTGCAATTTTTTTCTTCCATTTTGAATTTTTAGATGAAATTCATTCATTTGTTATATGATTAAAAGGGTTTTTTTTTTTTTTTATTACTATTAATAATAAATTTGAATTTTTATTTTTCTTGAATGAATTTATTCATTTATTTATTTTATATATATTTTATTTTCTTTTTTGGTTTCATTTCAGTCAATGTCACTTGCTCAAGGTACCGTGCCTCCAACAACGCTTTCAGCAACAGCACAACCATCAACCTCAGCTGCTGCTGCTGCTGCCGCTGCTGCAGCATCATCAATTGGTTGTATTCAATTTCCACCCGGTACTGCACTTGGTTCACAACTTGCTAATGCTGCATTATTAGGACGGACTTTACCTACCGCTGGTACACAACCATTACCTATAAAGGTATTCCCTTTTTTTTTCTTTCATTTTATTTTTTATTTTTTTATCTTATTATTTTGTAGTATTATTATTTGTTATTTCTTTGATATTTGTTATTGCATAATTAAGGTTTGATTAACTTTTCCAGATGTTTCATTTGTTTTGAATTAAAATTTCATTAGTTTTTATCACCATTCATAGTACAAAATTAACATTTTGCATGTGTGAAATGTTAAACATACTGTGAATGAGGGATTTCGAGATTTTAATCAAAGAATTTCACTTAATTATTTCAAGAATTGAATTGAAAGCAATAAAGTAGCAATGAATTTTCTTTTAACAAAGCATTTTTTTTCTTATCTTTCTTTGTCATTTTGAAAAGATTTGACAGCTAATATAAAATGTTATTTTCGAACGTCATAATATATATATATATATATTTATTTATTTATTTATTTATTTATATTTATATGTATTTTAGATATTTTTTTTTTATCATAAAATAAATCTATCAGATATTAGAAAAGTAAATTTATTCCTTTTTAAATGAAATTTTATTATGTAATATATAATAAATTCAATTTTAGCCATATTGACGAATAGAGGTAGAAAGAAAGAGAGGAGAAAAAGGGAGAGAAAAAAGACAAAGAGAGAGAGCTACTATTTTCTCTTTTATGATTTAGATTTCTTGATCAAAAAAAAAAAAAAAATAAATAAATAAATAAATAAAATAGATTAAAATAATATAAAAATGAATTTTTTTCTTTTGCAACTTAAAAGAAACATATGGAAGTAATAACAAAAAGAACGATTTTTTTTAAAAGAATCATTGATATGTTATGCGGTGATATTCTATGGTTTTATCAAATAAAAATTATAATCAAATTTTTCTTTTTGAATTTTAATTTTAGACTAAACAAGGACGATGGTGTGCAATGCATATCAAAATAGCATATGAAATATTATCAAAAAAAGAGCGCCGTTCAACACCACAACCATCAGTTGTTGCAGCTGCAGCTGCAGCTGCAGTATCACAAAGTTCATCATCATCATCAGTAGCAGCATCAGCATCATCATCAGTAGCAGCAGTATCTTCATCGCAAAATAATAGTAATAATGCACCTACGATGAGAGCAGGTGGTGTAACAGCTCCATTCTGTCCACCTTCAACTTCAAATGCTAATATGCCAAGGTAAGTAATTAATTTTTTTTTTTTTTTGAAATTTAAAACTTTTTAAAATATATTAATCATTTGATTAAATAAAATGTCATTGTGTAAGTAATATTTTTGTGTGTAATTAATATTAATGTATTATTATAAGAATGTTGTGTAAATTTCAAATATCAATTAATTATAGATCAGTAGATGAATTAATTATACCTTTTAAATTCATTTTCACTTAAGTAAACTATTTTTTGTATTTGTATGATTACGAAATGATTTCAATTCTACTATAATATTTAAATTGAAAATATTTTCAGGTTTGAAATAAAATTTTTTAATTAATTTAAGATTTAAATTTTATTGCGATTATTATTTGTTGAGAACCAAAAAAGAAATGAATTTCAAAGTAAAAGATTAGTGTGAGATTCTTTTTTTTTTCATTAGAAAAAAAAAATGAAAAGTTAGAAAAGATAAGAATTGTTAAGAGAGGAAAAAAAGAATGGAGAATAGTAAAATTGCTGAATAAAATTGAGATAGATAACTGATAGGCAAAGAATTGAAATTAGATTTCAATTTGGTGAAATTAAAGTAAAGTTAAAAACTAAAAAGTACTTTTGGAATTATCGAGGGGATATGGTGTAATTATTAGTTTAGAATTGTTGAGAAACAAGAAGAAATGAAATGAATAATATAGTTAGATTTCATCAGTAGTCTTAATTAAAAATTTAAATACTTTGTACTATTTTTTCTCTTTTTTTTGCTAGATGAAAAAAAACAGATAATAGATTCAATTTCATAGGTATTAAAATTGGATATGGTAAGAATGCTTATAGCTATCTAAATTAATAGGAAATAAGAGAAAAAAAAAAATTTTTTTTTTTTTTTTCTTTTGTTGATTGAGAAATATAAATTAGTTTTTTTTTTTTTTTTTTTTTCTTTATAAAAATTTCATTAAGATTTATTTGATTTCATAAATGACTTTAATATCAATAGAAGGTCTTTTCAATTTAAAAAAAAAAAGTTATTAAATTATTCAAACAATGTTACAGCTTTTCATACATATATTTTTTAGCATTTTATTATTAACCTATTTACCTACGTCATTTCTTTTCTTTCTCTTTTTTTTGTGCTATTATTGCAAAAATAATTTAAAAGTAAAATTTGCAGGGAAAAAAAAAGTAAAGAAATTGAATTTTTTTATTCTTTTCAAGAGGTATATATGCATTAAAATGTTAAAAATGAGATGAAAATAAGATTTTAATGTATGGATATATTTGTTTATTAATAAATACGCTAATAACAAATGAGAAGTAATAATGTAGAATGACAGAGGTGAATGTTTTTACGTTATGTTAGCATTTTTAAATATATTTTTATCATAAATTTATAATTTGCTATTGTTTCTTTCCATATGTAACAATAAATAATAATACTAAAGCATAATTGCATAATTTTATATTATAAATTTATTCAAATTGTAAAAATCAATTTAAAAAATAAAAATAAAGTCATTTAAAGTAGTTAGAATATCATTTATTTCTTTTTTGCTTTTCCATTAGGCTCTTTTTTGTTTCACTAGAAAGAAAATCTAACTAATAACTAATTCTTAGTTGAAAATTTATACCTGATAGAATTAATCATTAGCATATTTTTGTTAATTTCTCATATATTCCTTAGCTAGATTATTTTATCTAAGAAATATAATATTTAATTATCATCTTAATTAATTTCAGTTTGGGTAGCGGATTACCAACATCATTTCCTGCATTAGCACAATCTGGTGCTTTATCATCACCATTTACTCTACCATTTCAACAACTTCCTGATTCTAGTAAATTAGCTCGTCAAAGGTATGCACAGTTTACACTTTTTTTTTTCAGGAACTAAATTTCATTACTTAATATAATGATATTGTTATTATTTTGATTGAAAAAAAAAAAAAAAAAAAAGGAGAAAAGAAAAATATTAACCAAGCAAAAGAATGGATAAGCTTAAATTAATACAACTAATTTTGGGATTATTTATTAATAATATAATAATCCATCATATTATGATTGTTTATTATTATTATTGATCTATAACTGTTATGATTGATATCATCAGAGAAAATTTTGCCTCCGTTATTTTATTTATTAGTTGAAATTTTTGATATATTTTGATCTATAATTAATTTATAATAAATAATTTCATTCAAATTTTAATTTTTCAATTTATTCACTTTTTTTTTTCCTAATGAAGGTAATTTTGTTAAATGAAACTAGAAAATTTTGTGAAATTTTTTCAGTGCGACACCAAAGCAATCACAAGGTCGTTCGACAACAACAATAAGTCGTAGTCCAACAGCTTCTGCATTACATTTGCAACTTGGTGGTGGTAATACCGGTAGTGGTGCTGGTAGTCTAATGGCACCATCAATGGCGGTAGCTGCGGCTGCCGCAGCTGCAGCTGGTGGCGCTATGCCTCAGCTTCAAGGATCTCTTCCAAGTGCCCTACCCGGCGTTCTTGGTTCATCTTTACCTCTAGCGCCAAATTTGCCTGGTGCTACCGCTTCCCTCACCAATGGTACTAGTGAGGCAGCCGCACAAGCGGCTATGTTTGCTGCATTGCAAAATGCCCAACAGAATGCAGCTCTTCCGAATGGTACCCTTTCATCTACAGCGTATCTGTTACCATCTGCCGCTGCCGCATCTGGTCAACCGCATCCTCTTTCGGCAGTTACTTCACAGGCGCAGTCTGTTTATTCATCACAGCGATTATTTGATCCCAATATGGCTGCTATATTACAGCAAATGCAATCAGTTAGTTGATTAAGATCCGTTACTGAAAATTTTCATGTTTTCAGTTTGAGTTAAATGTGAAATGGGGAAATTATTTTGAAAAAAAGTTTAAATATGAAAAATTTGAAATGTCCAAATCTTTGATTGAAAAAAAAAGCTAAATATAGGAAAAAGATGTGAAATAGAGAAATGATTTCTTAAAAAAAAATGTCTTGGGAATTTCTTACTTTTTTAAGTTTCTCTCAGCTCTTTGCAATTTATTTATTATTTTTTTAGAAGATTTTCGATTTTCCTAAAATTTTTCAGTGGTATTATTTTCAATTTTTCCATCGAATAATATGTTTTTTTTTTTTTCAGATGGAAGCATTGCGACAATCAGCTGCAGCTGCGCAAATGAGTTCTAATGCTGCAACTGCAACCGGACCACATGTTCCGGTTAGTGGTGCACCTCAACCACCACCACCATCATCTCTCGATTTGGTGCGTATGCAAATGGAGCAACAAATGATGGATCGTTATATGGTTGCTTTGAGCAATACCTCAGGCATAGGTGGTAACACATCAATGACACCAACTCCGAATCTTGAACTCATGCGACAACAACTTTTCGCTGCACAAATGCGACAGCAACAATCGCAACCATCATTGGAAGCACTACTTGAAATGCAACGTCAACAGCATCAGCAACAACAACAGCAACTTTATAATGTGTCTCGTGGTCTTCCATCAACGTATACTTTAACTGGAGCCGCACCTCCAGGTGGAATTCCTGGACCGGCTGCGGCAGCAGGATTGCCGCAAAGTCTTGGTGCTGCAGCTGGTCTTTTTAATTCTAATCTAATGTCACTTGGTAATGCAGCAGCTGCAGCTAATTTACAACAGGCATTATACAGTGGCAAGAATCCGTACTCCAATACACTGGAGCAATTAGCACGACAAAAGCGCGAGGAAGATATTATGCAATCGGGAGGAAGGTAGTCTCATGATTGATTTAAAGCTAGACATGATCTAATTGATTGATTTTTGTGTGAATAGTGTGATAACAATAGAGGGAAATAGACCGAGAATATTTCAGGTCAAGGATAGAAAATGAATAATGGATAATAATAATCTCCTTTTTCCGGTATATGAGCTGTAAATTACCTGAATATGTTTGTTTGAATAAAAATGATGCATAAAATCATTTAATTTCTAGCAAATTACGGTCATTGATCTTTCATTCAATAACAATAATATTAATAATGACAATAATAATTTCAGATAGATTAATCTATCAGCGTATAACTTGATGTAAAAACGGGTAACAATCGGGTAACTTGCAAAGAAATCTATGATGTTTGGAAATAGTGTTTGTTGTTTGATTTTTTCTTTTTCTTTTTTTGCAAATTTTTGAAATAATTGAAATTGTAATGCATATGTTATCATAATGTATTCATACATGCGTTCAAATAATGAAATGAAAAATACTGTGCTTTCATCGTTTCTGTGTAAATTTCGCTTTGCTTCGTTTCATTTCGTTACATTTATGCCCATTTTCCCCAATTATTGAGACGGGTCTCAAAATGTACTCAAATTCATTGATAGTATATCATAAATTAGTTTATAATTAATTATTCATTCTCTTATTTGAGAAAAAATTTTTGATTAACACCGCTTACTATTCCTATTTGATAGTTAATAGTAGCAATAGTATTGATAATAATAATAATAATAATAATAATAATAATAATAATAAAAGTAGTGTATTAGTAAAGGTTATTGTTTTTCTTTTTTTATTATTATTATTTAAACAGTTTATAATTTCTTATTCTCTCCTTCTCTCAGTATTAAAAAGAGGAACTGTTGAAATTTGAAACGAAGTTCAGTATAGGTAAAGTGAAATGATTGATTAAATAGCCACTTCATGCCATCCATTTATTTTTGTGAATTTTTCCATTTTCATTTTTCATACTTAATTATCTTTTTTTCTCATTTTTCAGCTTATTATTATTATTATTAAACAAGAATTGCCGTAGTTTGATTTATTTCAAATTTCAAAAGTTTTTTTTTTTTTTTCAAATTTTCTATGAATAAATTAAATTCTAGATAGTATATCCATGTACTGAATACATTTAAAATGTTCTGAAATAAATTGTGTGTAGCTTCTAAAATATTTCGCATTATTTTTATTCATTGATTTCTAATTTATAACAGTCAATGAAAATTTGAAAAAGAAACAAAAATGTTATCAGTGTTAAGAAGCCTATAATAGGAAATGATATTGAAAAGTGCTTAAAATGATTTTTAGGTATTGTATTTAATTCAGTTAGCTCTGTTTAATTTATAGATATATTATTATCATCATAATTAATTCTTAGTAGATTAACTAGTCTACATCTTAAACAACAACAAAAAAAAAAAAAAAAATTGGTTAAAATTTTGAGTGAATTTGTCGTGTATTAAAGTGAATTTGTCGTGTATTATTGTTTCTTGCTTACTTAATTTAATTTTTCCTTATTTCAAAATTCTAATTCCTAATTTGTCATTTCAAACATTTATATTATTTATTTTTTTATTTTTAATATTGGTAAATTTTAGAAGATATATAATGGTACAATGGATTTATTTCAATTGTAAAACTATGATGTATTTATTATTACCATTTTAGTTTGTTCTTATTTCTTTTCGTGTTTTTATGTCATCGATAAATTTAAATTTGTATTAAATTTAATTTCGTCATCGTGTACATGTATGTTTTTCTTGTAGATTTTGCTCTTTCTGTTTTTCATTTCTTTTTTTTTTGCATTCTTTTTGCCAATTTTTTTTTCCTTTCATTTTATTGTTTTCATAAAATATTTTACAATTGATCCTTTGTTTACATGTATTTTCACTTCTTGATGCATAAATTTTTTTACTTTTTTTTTTTAAAAAAAAAGAAAAAAGTTAAAATTTCTTAGGAAAAAATGGAAATTATATTTTTCATATCGAACAATTTTTTGTTGTTTTTAAGAAAAAGTCAAAAAGAAAAAAAAAAAAGCTAATGTAATAGGCTGATTTATCAATGTAAATGAAAAATGAATGAAAAATCTAAAAAGAGGAACAGCAAAACGTTTTGCTAATATAAATGAGAACAAAAAAAGAAAAAAGAAAAGAAGAAGTAAAGTATTGTTGTTAAGTTTTTCTTAGGTAATGAATAGTTCCCCAAATTTAATTATTGAAAGAAAATTAAATTCCTCTGATAACATTATGTATAACCAAATAATGCATTTTTTTTTTTTTCATTCTATCTACAATCAATAAGTAACTGATTAGTTACGAATATAAATGATGATGGTGAGTAGTTGAATGATAATCATTGATAATATCACTTTTCATCTTAACATTTTATCATTTTTGGAATGATGCATCATTAATGATAATTTTTAATTTAGTTAGGAAAAGAAGGTGGGAGAATGATGGATGCTGTTAAGAAGATTGGATTAAAATTATAATCTAAATTTAATATTAGCAATTAGCATTTAGTACCAAAAGGATGAACCAAATTTATAGTCTCTCTCTCTCCTCCCTTTGTTTTGTTTACATTTTTTTCAGTCTTTATTATTCCAAAGTTTTGCACTGCTAGAAAAAAAGAAATACAATAGCAATTAATTAATCAATTAATTGATTAATTAAGCATTTACAATGTTTATTTATTTATATTTATTTATTTATTTATTTACCTATTACAAAATGAAATGAAAGAAAAAGCTGAAGGTAAATATACTTCAAATCACTTTGTACTGTACAAAAAAACCTAAAAAATTTGTAAACAAAATAAATTTTGTTATACATTAAGAGATTTGGAAGTTTTTTTTTTTTCTTCTTTTTCTGAGATTGACCGCATTTGAATATCTGAGTTGTCTTAATCAATGATCGATTGAACAGACAGCAAGAAATCAATCAATCAATCAATCGATTTGATCCTACACAAAATGATATCATCGTTTGAAGAAGTAGAAAATTTGATCATTTTTATGATGGACAACATCGGCAGCATGTATTACGTTTCATCTTTTTTAAATTATCTGAAAAAGAAAAAAAAAAAAAAGGAAATATTGTCTTGTTTTCTGGAATTTTTTTATATTTTTTTAAATACAAAAAAAAAAAAGAATGTGGATGAATAAATTTAACTCAAATAACTTAAATAATACAAAAAGAAAAAGAATGGTATTTTTCACTGAAATAAATAATTTAATACCTCATTAATTTCCGATAAATTTCTTACTCAAATACTAAAAAAAAAAAAAAAAAAAAGTATCTCTTAAATAAATGAATGATTTGATAACATAAACAAATCCTTTATGTTCCTAAAATTCTTCAATCATAATGAATTTAAGAAAAAAAAAAGTTATACATTTGAATATTTTCCAAAAAAAAAAATTATATATTAATGAAATATTTATTGATACCATTTTTTATCACTTAATTTTAATTCTATATTTCTATCAAAATTTAAAATATATTATTATACTGTAAAGAATTTCGAATTATTCTTAATAATTTATAGAAATGGAAAAAAAAAAGAAAGAAAATCTGTGTACCATTGCATTTTAGCCTAATTAAACAAAAGAAAAAGGAAATGAAAAGTGATAAAATAAAATGATAAAATGAATTTGATAAACAGATAAGATATGTTCATATTATAATCTATTACCCTTTTTTTTTTTACCTATTAACATTATCAATGATTTTATATTATTTATTCATTTGTTTATTTACTTATTTGTTTATTTATTTATCTAATTATTATTATCATCGTTTTTTTTTTCACTGCTAATTAGTTTATATCAAAGGAAAGATGAAAAAAAAGAGACTAATAATTTAATGTTTGTAATCTATAATTTTGCATATTTCATTCAGCTAATTACTATTTAAGAATTTTCAATGCTAATTATCTATATTGTTAATTGATGATATTTTTTCTTATAAACAAACCTACTCATATTTTTATCAAACTAAAAAAAAAAAAAAAGTTACTTTTATTTTTTAAAAAAAAAGAACAGGGATAAAATTAAAAAAGAAAACCATTAGTGGTAGATTCGGGTAAATTTTCACGGGTAACAAGATGCATAACCGCTGTCTTCCCAACTGGTAATGATAATGCACCAAGGGTAACACTACCATGTAAAAATCGTCCATGATAAATTAATTTTAGCATTGATGATGAATTTACACGCTCATCATTCCATTCTAGAAAAAACAAAAAAAAAAAAGAAAAGAAAAGAAAATTTAATATTATATTAATTAGTAATAATATTTTATTAATTATTATTATATTATAATAAAATTAAAAATGTTTAAATAAATACATATAATGCATATGTTTATAATAATAAATGTTGCAAAATTAAATTATTTAAATATCATATTTTATTATCATTTCTTTTATGAAAAAAATCAACAAGGAAATAAAATTTGATAATAATAAGAGCTACAATTTAACATAATATATTTATCATCACGTTTATGATATCTTTTAAATGACGTATAATAATATCATCACGTTTATGATATCTTTAAAATGACGTATAATAATATCATACGTATCACAATAATATAACACGTGTGTTGTTTATTAAAAAAAAAAAAAAAGGTCATTCAAAATGACAAAAACTATAATTTTAAAAATAAATTAAATAGCACAGTTTAATTCTGCTGAATATTCTACTAAATTTGCTTTGAAAAGAGAAAAAAAAAATATGATAATTCATCAACTTTCATATTCATTTTAAAAAAGTATCATTAATTTTAAATAATTCTAATAAAAAAGATCATTTTCTTTATTTCTCCTTATTATTTTACCTATTAATTAATATTATTGAAACTAATTAATCTAATCTTCGCACACATATTTACATATATAATTTTAATTTAGATAGAATTTATTATTTTAAAAGAAATGAAATAATCAACAAACCATCAGGCCAATGATCAAATACATATTGAGTTATATCAAGAGCTGAGGAATTTGATGCTAATTGAAATTCTTTTGTCTTTCCACTCACTAAGATCAATCGTAAATTTATCTGCAAATAAACAATAATTACGAATTATTCACATTCGATGTAAAGAATTAATTAATTAATTAATGACTGTGCTAATTGTATGAAAAAATAAATAAATAAATAAGCAAATAAGTGCATATAGTATAAAAGAAATAAAAGAAAAAACTTTTAGTTAGTTTCGTATAAACTGTTAAGAAAATAATAATAATAAACTGTTAGGAAAATAATAATAATAATAACACAAATATATTAACAATCTCAAATACAAAAGATCAAATGGTCATGATTATAAATGATCAAATGGTCATATAAGTGTTAGCATTATCATCAAATTTAACCAATTCTTTTGATCGCTTTTTTAAAATCGAAAAATTTTCAAAAACACAACTTACAGTATCAACACTGGAAGAATCATGATCGAATTTTCCGGCTGCGGATGTCGGCGGCATCGCCATCCGGCAATCCGCACGCCCTATAAAACGCCAATATGTTAATAATTATTTTTATGACATTATTTTTATAAAATTATTTGATCATTTAGTGCAATAATGTATTTTCTAATGTAATTGCATTTTAAATACTTAATTGTTTATTATTAAAATTAAATACATTTAAAAGTAAATGTAAATATAATATATCTAAACCAAATTATTTATCATAAGCTAATCACACATTTTATCTTTTTCTTTCTTAATATTTATTTGTAGATTAGAAGGAAAATTTAGAAAGTTTCATTTTCTTTTTTTAGATAGAAAAAAATTTAGACTCGAAAGGAGGAAAAATCAGTAAAAATATATGAATAATTATAAAATGAAATAATTCCAAAAAAAAAAAAAAAAAAAAAAAAATGACATCAATAATATAAAAAGTATTAATAATGCATTTAAAGATTGATGAATTAGTTGAGCATAAAAGAGCAAAATTGAATTAATTATTCACAAAGTTTGTTCTAAGGTTTTAACTCTAAAAAAAAAAAAAAAAAAAAAAAAAGAAGGAAAGAAATTAATTAAATTTAACGAGAACAAGGATAAGTATAGCAACAAATTATTTCTTAAATATACTTGAATGATCCGTTTTGTTATGACATCAACTGATCAATCATTTCAATTAAATCGTTCAAAAAATTAGTTAAATATTGAATATGAATGAGTGAATTTAAAATAAAATGAAAACGAGAAAAAAAATAATTAATAAAATAATAATAGAAAAAAATAAAGAATTAAAATTAAAAAATTGTACACATATATGCCATATACATATATCAAAAATCATTTGAATTAATTAATTTATAGTGATAAACAGATTATATAATGAACAACATAAAACAAGAATTGGATAGAATAAGTGAAAATCAATAATACTAAAAGAAATTAATAAACTAATTAATGAATGACTTGTTTACAAGCAAAATTAATTAATAGTCAGCAAAAATAATTAAACATTTTAATTTACAATTACAAGAGTATATATAATTTAGTATGCTAATTAGTTCTAAGCTAAATTAGTTTTTTAGGATTGTGAAAAAGAAAGAGTTATACGAAGAGAAAGTAAAGTTAGTATTTTGGGCATTTAATTAATTGGGTAAAAGATAAATTATCTATTCTGATATAAATCAAAAAAACATAAACTAATTAATTTTTTTTTTTTTAATACTTTTGTAAAATAATTTAAAAATGTACTTACCTTAGTTTTTTCACATTAAAATTTATAATACTAAAATAAAAGAAAAAAAAATGGCAATAAAGCTATATTTAAACAATATAATTACATTTAAAGTATGAGTTTAATTTTAATTAGCCATATTTTTCTTTTTTCTTTTTTAAATTTCTCTTCATTTTTCCTTTTTTTTAAAAAAAAAAAAAAAATTTAAAAATTTTTACTTCATATTTTATTTTTTTTTCATTCATATTTTCTTCCATCTCCTTCATTAATATTAATTAATTTCTGTAATTTTTTTTCCCATAAAAAAAAAAACAATAAACAAGTTTACATACAATTATTACCTGTTTACTCCTAATCATTTCACGATACATAGACATCTATCATTGAATATATTAAATCATTATCACAAAAATTTCATTTCATTTATAAAAAGATAAATTTCAAAATTGAAGAGTTGAAAGGAAATAAAATAAATTTTTAAATCTAATTTAAACTGTGCAAAAAAAAAAAAATTATCCTTTATGGGAAAAAAAAAATTTCTTACTTCTATATTACACATATGATTTCTTTTTTTAGATGCTTTCAAATGAATTTTGCTATAATTGCATTCATACAAAGTTTTGGTGAGAAGTAATTTGAATTTAATTAAATTGAAGTGAACAAAATTTTGAATAAGATAAAAAAAAATTATAATAAATAGAGTAGAAATGAACATAAAAATGAATGCAATCGAATAGAATGCAATTATAATGAATGAAAATTGTGAATGAAACGATGATATATGCAAAATATGAGCCTAATTAATTCGATCAAAAATTGAAATGATGAAAAAATGAAGTGAGCTTAGATGAGATTGATGAAAAAAATATGGATTAAATTGAAGTTAAATTAAGCTAACTAAATACAGCTAATATAGTCTGAAATGTAAATTTGATAAATTAAAAAATTTAAAAGAGACTAAAAAATTAATAAAATATTAATGGAAAATCTTAGCTAAATTAACATTAGTATAAATCATACACATTTATATATATATATATATATATATATATATATATATATATAAGATGAATATATAACTTACGAAATGATATATTTCGTTATAAATAATAATTTCGTTACTGCTTTCAAAATCCGATTGATAAATCCGGAAAAAATTTACCGTAAAAACAATTGTCTTATATGCTAGTTTTTCTGAAAAAAAAAATATATATATATATATATTTATATATAAATGAAATAGAAGTTTTATAAAACGAATGATTTATTTAGAGTAGTAATTTTTGTAAACGTATAACAGATTTCATAAAAGAAAAAAAAAAAAAAAAATTAAAAAAATCATACCTTAACGTTAAGTATATTTTCATACCTTAACGTTAAGTATATTTTCATAGATTATAAGTTAACATTCAAAAAAAAAAGAAAAAAAAAAAAAGAACACTTCTATTTCAATTCATTTTATCACTTGATATATATCAAAAGTTAATCAACATAAACCTAAATTTTCCATTTCTTCCACATATTTTATTAAAATTTCTTCATGTAGTATAAATTTTATCAATAAACAAATAAACAAATAAACAAACAAACAAATCATTAATTCAATTAAATTTTCATTATGTCAAAAAAAAATTTTTTTTTTTCAATTTCATCCTATCTTTATTACATAGTATGTAATTAACATATAATAATAATTAAAACATTGTAAAATAAGCCAAATTACTTACTTTCTTTCACTTTTTTTTTCTCAATAACAATAAAATAAATACGTCAAAACGCTTATATTTCACGTATATAATCAATATTACTTTACTAGAATTACGTCATTTATAGTTAAAAACATAATTTCAATCGCTTTAATATAGACAGCAAAATAAGACTTAGCAGCATACTCTACTCTACTCTACTCTACATCCTTCTTCACCATTGGCTATTCAATAACTAACGTCAACGAAAAATCGATTGTTAATTTCATCAGTTCGTTGCTTGTTTGGTTGATTGGTTGGTTGGTTGGTTGGTTGGTTGATTGGTTGATTGATTGGTTTGGTTGGTTTGGTTGTTTAGTTAGTTGATTAGTTAGTTAGTTAGTTGGTCTTTGTTGATCGGTTAGTGGGCCGCTTGATAGGTCGTTTGGTCGATTGATCGTTTCAAATTTAAATTTTCAAATGACAACAACAAAACAACGGACAGACAGACAAACTGACATATATGATAGGACATAATGGCGCAGAAGTATTGCGCATTGGGCGGTATACACCCATCATCGATACAGACAGATACATCCAATATGAACATAATTCTCAAATCATTTTAGTTGAGAGAATTGAATGGAACAGAATGGAGGATAGCATGATCGATGGATCGAGAGAATGAATGAATGAATGAATGAATGAGAGAGAGAGAGAGAGAGGGAGAAGGAGAGAGAGTTGTGAAATCGATCATTTAAAATTGAATTAAATTAATAATTGGAGAAAATGAAGGATGAAATGGAGAATATTTTGTAAATATTAAGCAAAATTAAATTTTATTTCAGAATTTTCATTTAGTTTGAAATTAATCATTATGTTAGTTGAGTTAATAACAATAACGATGACACTAATGATGGTAATAATAATAACAATAACAATAATAATAGTAACAACAGTAACAATAACAATAATAATAATAGCAACAATAATAATAACATCTAATTATACTAATTACAGTATGTGTTTATCTCATATATTCCCAATGAATATTATTTGTAATAAAAAGTAAACAGGAAGCAATAATATTTACCTATTTATTTCGAGTCAATAAGAAGTAGTAATATTTGCTTACTTTAAATATGCAAGAAGTAAGTAATATTTGTTTATTTCATTTTGTATTTGTATATTTGTCAATTTTAAACAATGATAGAAGAAAAAAAAAACAAACAAACAAACATTTTAAATGTTATTTCAAAGAAAGAAAGAGTAAAAAGAGAGGAAAGATGAAAAAGAAAAGAAATGATGATAAATAATGCTTCATTTTACAAATGAAAATTTAGCAAAAAACATAAACGATAAATGATTGATTTAAAATTTTTAAAAAGTTTAATTCAATCAATTTATTGGAAGTAGTAGTTTTGTTAAAATGAAATGTTTCTATTTAATGCGTTCTTTACGTTTTTGATAATTAATGCTACACATTTGATTTAAAAAAAAAAAAAAAAGTAAATAAATAAATTTATAATGATGAAAAGTTAAGAAATGACATATTTTTAAAATTTCACAAATTTAATGGAAGAGAAAAAAAATTGTCAAAATTCGTGTTTTTGTGGAATATTCTCGAAGTATGTCAACCTTTAACATTTCAGTAGCTGTAATCAAATGATCAAATTAAAGAAAAGAAATGCTATAAAAGAGAGGAAGGAAGAGAGAGAGAGAGAGAGGAGCACAGAGAAAAGAGAAAAAGCAAATGTCACAGTATATTAAATTTATGGCAATAGCATGTTTTTTTTTTTTTTGATAAAAAAAACATTCCAAAATGAGGAGGCAAAAAGCACATTCGAAATGAAAGGACAGGAAATGATATCCGGAAAAAGAAGCCAGAAATGATTTATCCGGAATGGATAGATAGGAAAGACATTCCGAATGACAGAACCAAAAAAAAAAAGCGTTTTTTTTTTTTCTAAATTTCATTCCCTTACTTTTTTTTTTCTTTTATTTTCTATTTTACATAAAACTTATCAAAAAAGAATAAAAATTTTTTCATTTGTTTATCCAAATTTTATTTTCTCTTATTTCTCTTTCCTTATGTTATTTCTTCTTTCTCTTTCTTTTCCCTCTACACATTCACATACGAAATGATTTTAATATTTCATTGAAATATAACAATGACCTTGAAAGGAAGTAAATTAGTTGAATAAAAACTGATCACTGATCGATTGATTGAATGATCGATTGATTGATTGATTGATTGGTTAATGCCTGAAATGAATATGACTGATTGATTGTAAGTTAAGAGAGAAAAATTCAATTCATTAACATATCTCAATGAATTTTTAATTAATTTAAGGAAAACAAAGAACAAAAACAAATAGTTTTAAGAGAAGAGAGAGAGAGAGAGAGAGAGACAGAAAAATTTAATATAATTAAATGTGAAATTAGTGAAAGAAAAAAAAAATATAAACAAAGCAAAAAAATTTTCATCGTTTTCTCTCATTTCATTTCTTTTTTTCTTTTTCATTTAGTTTTTATTAGGATGAATGATTTGCAAATTTGCAGTTGTTTACAAAAAATGTAAATGTAAACACATTAATGAATTTATATTGCTATTATTATGGATGATTTATTGATCAATTGAATAACGATAATATATGATAAAAGAACTTGTCATGCATGCATTTCTTGCATGAATTGCTTGCATGCATGCAAGCAAACATACTTAATGAATCTTATGCTAATGCATTCGTCTAATTAATGATAGCAAATATAAAATAGAGGAAAAGAAAATGAAAAAAAAAAATAAAATAAAATGAAAATTCATTTAAATGTAGATATATTTTGAAAATAGCAAACAAATAAATTTTCAATCGTTTTTTTTTTTTTTTAAAAAAAAAGAGTATTTAATATGATCGCATAAATTAATTGCAGGACGATGGTATAACTTTGATTTTCTATTCGCTGTTTCCTAATTTAATAAACTTTTAAAATTCTGTAAAAGTATAAAATGGATATGATTGAATTAATATGAATGAAATGATTAGATTTAGTGCAATAATTGGAGGAAAGAAGTGAAAATCTTCAATTAAACATTATTCTTATACTCTCATTTTAAATTACATTCAACAAAAATTTTTAACAGACAATTTTGAAGACAAAAAAAAAAAGAAAAAAAAAACGATTTAGAAGTCTTTTTTTTTTGCGCTGTTTCAAGAAGATTTATTAGAGTGAAGATATTTTTTGAAATTTATTATTGAATGGGAAAAAAAAAATCAAAGCAAAAGTTGATAAACAACAACATCTGTCCATCTCGCATAACAAAGAAAATTAACAAAGGAATTCTTTATTGTTATTATTATTATTATTATTATTATTTTATTATTATTATTATTATTTTATTATTATTATTATTATTATTATTATTATTACTTTTACTATTACTATTATTACTTTTTGTGGTCTATGTTATTTAAATTGAATTATTTTGATAATACAAAATATTATATTACACTTCATTATACCAACATAAGAGTATTCATTGTTTACTACAATGTCAGGTTCGAAATATTTGGGTCAGTCAACAATTTATGCTGAAAAGGTGTATAACCAATTATTAAAACCTGTCCAAAATGTTCAATCATTAAAACTTTCCCAAATTTTTTTTTTCTTTTTTTTTTTTGCATTTTTCAATAGGATATAACCGGAATATTGATCAATTATATAGCATACAATCAATTTGAAATATTCCTTCCTAATGTGGTCAGAATTTTCAATCATTGACGATAATTTGCTAAGAATTTTCAATTACTAACATAATTTAATATTCCAAAAAAAAAAAAAGTTTCTCTTGAAAGCAAAACATTTTTGAAAGTCAAAGATATATTTTCCATTATTTCATTAAAATATTTATACAAGCAAATTGCTGAATGATTTCTTCGGGACTTTTAAATGTTAAAATAAAAAAAGTATAATGGAAAAACGATGTGATAAGAAAAATGAACTCTTATCATTATCACTTATTTATTATCGTCGATGAAAGTGATTACAACTGAAGCATAAAAAAATAAAATAAAACTTTCATTTAAAACTCTGTGATAACAAAAAGATGGAAAATGTAAATAAATGCATTTTTCAAGACTTCCCTTTATTTTTTCCGTTGGAAATTGAAAATAACAAAAGATAGGTTAGATGCACTTTTTTTTTTAAAAGCTACAAGCTTCTCTTCCATATTTTCATGAAGCTTAGAGAAATTGAATTAGAAATTGAATTAGCTTAGGAAATATCCAACTTTAAAGTTTTAATTTTTTTTTCTATTCCTACTGTTCATTAAACTAAAAATAATTAGCTTTAACAATAACAAACCTTAATTATATGTTATGAAAGGTCTCTTCTTTTTTTTTATCACTCTAATATGTTATTTGATATCATACATTTAGAATGCAACTGCAAAAAATTTAAATAATTAATAAAATTAATTAATTATAAGAACAAACAATAAAAGCAAAAACTATTAACAAAACAGGATGATACGATGAAATACTAAACTATATTTGATAAGTCCTTTTTTAATTAACGATAAATAATAATAATAGTAGTAGTATTAATAATAATAATCTTAATAATAATGATATGAATAGTGATAATAATACCTAGAGTTATAAAAAAAAATCGTAAAAAATTGGTTAGTACATAAAACCTCGAAGAAAGTATTTCAAGTGCTAAAAAAATTTGATGTGCCAAGAAATTATCTTTATTTTATTTCTGTAGCATAAATACAAATCAATTTTTCTTTTAAAAACATAAATTACTAATTATTATTAATTATATTAACAAAAATATAATAAAGAAATATATTAGTGGAATATACTAAAAAAAAAAAAAAAAAAAAAAACTTCGATTCTAATGGAAATGAAAGAGTGAAAAATGTGATAACCAAACCGGTTGTACCGGACAATTACCTATCGAATGAATGAATGAATAAATAAAATAGTTTATTAATGAAATTTTCGTTAAATTATTACGTAATTATTGCAATCGTAAAATGTGCAAAGAGAAAAATGAAATTTCAGAAAAAGAATAAAATTATTTTGAAACACAGAAAAAAAAAACATAAAAATCAAAGTATTAATAGTTGTTAACAAAAATTTTTATACAAAATGCATGCAAAATTACTGATTTATTTTTTCTTACTTTTTAAATAATAGAATGTTTGCACTATTTGAAGAAAAACAAACTAACTGTTTTCGACAAATTATTTAATGTCTGTTGGAAATGTTTTTTTTTTTTTTTTGGTGCAAACTAAATAATTGTTAAAATGTTTACTTTTCTTATTTAAAATAAGTTCTAATTTATGTGTAAATTGATGTTAAGTATTTCAACACGTTTATATAATGTAAAATAGAAGAATAAATTATTAACACAATGTTAACTTAACAATTTTATAATCCTTTGAGTACCAATTAGAGTTACAAAAAGTAAGAGGTTCATTAGCCGATCTAATCTGATCTGGTCTGATCTGATCTAAACTGTTCATTTTCAATCAATCAATCTCCTTATCAATTTTCTCTAGAATGATAAAAAATGAGTTCATATCACTGTTTATTTTTTCCTACTATTAAATATCTCATTAGAGATAATGAATAAATGATTGATCGGGCAGAATTATTCATCCGATCGATCTATCTATTATAGATCGATCGGATGAATAATTAATTTGAGTTTATTTTTATGTGAAATAAAAATGAAAGTAGTTAAGGCTAACTCTTAGATTGCCTAACAATGATGAATAAATTAGCTAACAACGATTAATGGCATATAAATGAAGGGGTGAAGAGGGTTTCCTTTTCAAAGGGTCCTTTTCATAAATCTTTAATAAAAATCTTTTCTTCTCTCTCTCTCTCTCTCATTTTTTCCTTTCATCTATTATTTGCTAATTAACTAGCCAACTAAACTCTCTTCCCTACCTTTTTTTTTTTTTTTTCAGAGTTAATTTTAATTTAAAATTTTCTTCACTAATCAATATTACTAGGAATTAAGTATTCGATATCTGAAATAAATTATATTTTATTGCTATAAATATTTATTCCAGAATAGCAGTAAATTTATTTTTGTTTTGTTTTAATAGCAATAAGTAATAGAAGTGCATATCAAATTCAATTTAAAACTTCATAAGTTGCCCAAATTACATTCAATGCCATAAAGCAGAGAAGAAGGACAAATCAAATTGAATTCATTTCAATTTGTTTGCTTATAATTGTTTGCCTTGTTGACTCATCACAACAAATCATAAGTTATTATCATTATTAATATAAATAAAATATAAAATACCTAAAATATGAATACTGAATATTTGTATGCTCGAAATATCACTTATGACCTAGAAATATTAAAATTTAGATGTTATTTAAATATTTTTTATTTGATTTTCTCTTTCTCCATCTCTCTCTCTCTCTCTTCACACTCAAATATATCTCAATGGATTTATTATAGTATACAAATAATGATTATGAAATATAAAATATAAGATTTCAAGTATTATCCCACGTAATAATACGTCAAATTGATTTTTCAAGTATTCTTGGCACGTGATAAACACGTAAAATTATTATTAAAAAAAAATAAAATTATTATTAAAATTATATATCACATCTAATTCATATTTATTTCATATAAAATAATAATGTAAATAATAATAGAGAGCAGGGAAAAAAAAAGGGCGAAAATATTACAAACTGTTTCTGTTCTAATACAATCAAATAAATTACAATTGGAAGGAAAAACTTTTATGGTAAACTAATTTCATAAAAATTATTATTAAATTATTTATAAAATTGTAAAGCAATTTTAACAACAGAATGAATTGCTATTACTATTAATGTACTTTAGAATAATTTGATGACATAAGTGCATAACTTTGGTGACAATTAAATTACTTTGAATTGTTGACTGAAAAAAGTAATAATAATTTGAAAGAATTATTTATGATTGACAATATATCCTTTCAAAATGTGTTACAAAGTTTGCTATTACAATTTTATTTTAGACTTTTACATTCAGCAAATTTTTCCAATTGTCGTGAAATTACACATTGAATTTGCACATTATATAATTTCAATATCAAATTCTAAAATTAAAACATTAAATCTTATGCCATTTATATTCATTTTTACAACTAAATATGCAAATTAAGCTTTTTTTTTTCGTTTAATTACTTAATTATTCAAATGTAGATTTCCTTAAAATTAATTCTAAAAAAAAAATAATTTTATTAAATAAAAGAAAAAGAATATTACCTGAATCTATAACAAATTCTTAGAACCATGAAATGAAAAAATGAAAAAATGAACTTACGTTGATAAAAATAATGAAGATTAAAAAAAGAAAGTTAAATTTTACAAAATTTCATTAAATGAAATCTATCAAAATATTTTTTAATTTCTCTTATATCATTGATTCTAAAATTTACTAATCACAAATACAAATTGAATAATTAAATTAACAACAGACTTCTAACACTAATTAAGAATGACGAAAAATTAATGTCACACATTCAGTATTGCTAATAAGTACAATTTCAAAAAAAAAAAAAAACGCTGAAATCAAAATGATTTAAAAAAACGATAAATTTTCTTTTTTTTTTTAAAAAAAAATTATATGAAAAAAAAGTTCGCATAAAAAACGAATAATAAAAACGCTGACATTTACTTTTCCTATCCATTTTCTCTCTCTCTCTCTCTCTCTCTCTCTCTTTGTTCTAAAATAAAAGGGAAAATAAAATTGAAATGAAATCTCACACGATAGCGTTTACTTAAATTACACTTTGAAAAGAAAAAAAAAAAAAAATCATATTCCTACTTTTTTGCTTCTCAACATTTTTCATTTCAAAATGCTGCATTTATCAATTTAAATTTGGAATGAAAAAAATTTTTTTTTTTTTTTTTGACAAAATTTATGAAATTGAACAAACAATAATTTAAGCGAATTTTTTGATAAATTTTTGAAATTATAAATAGCAATCATAAATTAACAACAAAAACAAGCAGATAATCATGAAATGCATTTAGATAATGGAAAGATATTATCAATGATTAATAAAAGTAGCAATTAACTTTCAACAGAATGAACTACGGGATATCCGGGGTATTTCGGGGGACTGAGGTATCTCGGAGAAGCGGGGTGCACGGGACAAAGGGAAAGGAGGGAGGAAGAAAGTGTTCCAAAATAAATGGTATCTTAAGAAGCACTGCGAAACAGCATTAAAATAAAAAATCTATCCATCTTATTTATCATCATTATTATTTACTAATATTATTTATTATCATTGACTATTATTATTATTATTGTTATTATCATTATTGTTATTGTTATTATTATTTTTGTTATTACTATCGCTGCTAATATTGTTATTATTATTATTACTACTTTTATTGTCATTATTAAATTGCATATCATAAAAATTTAAAAAAAAAAAAAAAAACTAAATGTTGTATTAAATACGAAAAAGAAATTTACATACTATATTTGTAATAGACATAAATGAAAGTGAATAAAGCAAATAAATCAACTTTGCATTTCTGAAAATAAAATTGCGAAGGAAAAAGGAGGAAAGAAAAGAGGATAAAAGAGTTGTTGAAATTAATTATTAAAAAAGTTGACTAAAAATATGTTTGAGCTTCTCTTTACATATTCATTAAGAATTTATGAATAGTATATCTCTTGTCTTTATGATTTTAAAATTCAAAAAAATGTAAGCATTTCTGTTTTGTAGCTTTCTTTCAATCTAAATTTTGAAAAAATGATTTATATCAATGTGATAATGAATTGAAAATAACTTGATATAGAATAAAGATCAATTTAATTATCAATCAGTGCCTAGATGATAACAATCAAAAGTGATTTGATGAAATGATTGGGAGTAATTTGATATAGAATTAATATGAATCAAACAAATAATTAGAAATAATTTGATTTGGAAGTACTTGATAAATCTGATGATAAAGCATGGTCAATTTGATAATCAAAATGATTACTAAATATTGGTGCAATGCAAATTTTACAAATTTAATTTAGCAATTATTTAAATATAACTAAATTTTATATCCCTAAATTAGACTAATTTTAATGTTTCCTTTTTTTTTTTTTAATTTTTCTTAAAATTTAATGTAATAAAAAAAAAATTTTTATTTTTGCTAACAAAAAAGAAACAGAAAGAATACATTAAAGATTAGAAAGAAACCTTAAAGAAAAGGTTTAATACAAAATTAAACATTAACATACGAATTAATTGCTTAGCTATTATATATGCAAAATTATTATTATTATTATTACTATTATTATTATTATTATTATTATTATTATTATTATTTTGATAATAACCAAAAATGAAATATTATTGAGTATTTTAATAGAATGAATTGAAAAGTTTTATAAAGTGAAATGTGTTAATATCATTTTTTTTTTCCTTTTTTCTTTCTTTTTTTTTCATCTGACAATTTTAATTTTAATTAAATAAAAGCGTAAAAACTATTTTTATCTTATTTTGATATCAATTTTAAATCATTTAACAATAAATCAGTTAATAGAAGCTTACAATGAAGTAAAAGAAGAAGTTGAAAGTGAAAAAAAAGATCTAAAATATAAATTGGATAAAATATTTGCTTTCTTTTTTTTTTTTTACTTTTAAAACAAAAACAAAAGAGAATGATTAAACAATAAGATAAAGAAAAAAAAGCAAATATCCAATGTTTTAAATTTCAATTTTGTTAAACTTTTTGTTGAATTTTTTTCATTTCTTTTTTTCTAAGAAAAAAGAACGAAAATACTTTTTTTTTTTTTTGAAGTAAAATTTATGAAAAGTGAATTCTTTTTTCTTATTTCAGTTGAAAGAAATTCTTTTCTTTATTTGTTTCTTTCGTTTTTTTCTTCATTTCTTGACAGCTAACATTTATTTCATTTTTATGATTAATTAGTATGTACTTTAAAAAAAAAAGTTTGGTGTTTTTTTTTTTTTTTTTGATTAGTTAAAGTAATTTGCTATTTTAATTGTTACAGAAGTAATTCTATTATTTTTCTTCACAAAATTCCTGAAATTATATTAACATTTATTATTACAATATTATTTTATTTATTTCATTATATTAAAACTTATTTTTTTCTTAACAAAAATTTTTTTATTGTAAAAAATAAAAAACTTTTTTTTTTTTTATATCGAAAAAAATTTCTCATTAATTTATAATTATAGTATCAAGAAATAAATATTCTTTCATGGGTGATCTGTAGTAATATCAATGAAATCTGATGTTTAATTTAACTAAATTAAATGATATTAATGTGAGGAAGTAAAATAAAATAAAATGAAAATTCAAATAGTACATAAGATTATAACAATGGTATAATTTGAAACAATTTATATATTAAAAGGAGTGAAGATAAATGATAATTTCTTCAATTATATTAATTAATTCAAGCAATAAAAATTTAAATAAGTAATTTTTATCATTCATCCTAAAACAGCAATGACGATTAATCTGCAGAGAATTGGAATTGAGGTTAGCTTAAAAATGATTAATAATAATAATGATAATGATAATAATAATAATGAATTTGACCAAAGATCAACTTGATATGATTATTTTTAATATGTTTCAAATTACTTTTTAACATATTTTAAGTGCAACTATAAAGTATAGCAAATATTCTATTTACAGACATCTAAACTTCATGTAAACAAATTGTATTTGATTGAAATTTTAACTTATTATTAGTAAACTACAACTTTATTGCTACTAACTAGTTTACATTATCGTTGATTAGTACTGTATATTATAATATGATATATAATCATCAAATAATAATAATAATAATAATAATAATGATTATATGTAGTGATTGATATAATGATAATATGATGATTTTTCTTTTTTGATAGAAATATAAAGAAAAAATGATATAGATAGCAGAAAAAAAGTCTTTGACAAATTCAAAATTTAATCTAATCATAGCATAAAACAAATATATTTTATGTTTTAACTTTTTCCATAAATTTATCATTTTGATATTTTTAATATATTTTATTGGTAATAAATTAATCAATAAAAGAAAAATTGAATGGTTTTTTAATGTATATTAAAGATAACGCTTAAAAAATATTTCATTTTCAAATTTTCTGCTAATTAAATTAGAAAGAAGGAGAAACAATTTTCGTCATTTGAATAATTTTTAAATTAGGACAAAAATGAAAGATAATGAAAAAAGTAAAAGAAGAAAGCAAATAGATCAGTGATAAGATGTATGATAATAATTATGATTCATTGATCATTTTTAAAAATAAACAAATTTGATTGATTATCGTAATTAATGAGAAATTTGAAAAATATATGCTTCTATTGTTGTATGTAATTGTAAAATTTAAAAATTCATTTTAAATAATTTAAATACATTTGTAATTTGAATATTTATATATCCGAAATTACTCCGTTTTCAGATTAGTTAATGTTTGTTTACTGATTTATCAGATAGTTTGATGAAAACATTGAATTTTTCATTTCGTTAAATAATTTCTTCAATTTGTTATTTTCCATTAACCATTTCATTTATAAAATGCATTTGCTTTTGTTTTCTATTTATTCATTTAAAATAGTAATTAATAATTTTAACTGAATTATATAAGATGTTTATTTCTTCAATTTAAGTCAGTATTTTGGAGGATTATCAATTTCTTATCAATCTTTTGATAATTTGATGGACTCATTTGATTTCTGATCAAAATAAAGGAAAACAATCAGATAAATTTCTCTGCGTGTAGCATATTTTAGTGAATTAAAGTAAACATTTTATGCACTTTATATATTTATATGAAAGGAAAAAAGTAAACAAAAGCAAAAGAATTTCTTTAATAATCAGTACAAACGTTGCTGAAATTTAATATGACAAAATGCTTAATTTATATTTAAGTTACTATAATATTCTATTTTAACTTGGCAAATTTTAATTAAACAAGAAAATAACATAATTTTATGTGATATTATATCAATAACTTTGTTCTCGAAGTAAACAATATGATTGATTAGTTAAGTAAGATTAAATATAAGAACGATAAATTGAATTATTTAAAAATAAACTTAACTTTTTCTTTTGAAGTCAAATTTACTCATTAATATTTTATTTGCCAAAATTATAGCATTTTGCTATTGATAACATCTGGTGAGCCATATGTGGATTATAAAGGAAATGAAAGGATTTATTGGAATAAAATTCACAACGAATAATGTTTCAAGCGGTAAATTGAAGAATATGAAAGCATTGAAAATAATCAAAATGATAAAAGTATAAAGAGAGAGAGAGAGAGGGAGAGAGAGGGAAGCAAAGAAAGAATAATGCCTGATGAATTTGTTAATTTGTTATAAAAATCAAGGGAGAAAGGGAAATAAAGGAAGAGAGAGAGAGAGAGAAAGAGAGAGAGAGAGGGAAAGAAGGAAATAATATTTGATGAATTTTTTAATTGACTATAAAAAAAAAACTCTGTGTAATATAAGGAAGAGTGTGCATGATATATGAAAGACAAATGAGGAAAAATGATTTCAAGATGATTTCACTGAGAGTTATTTTTGATGATTGCCAGATGTAAAATAAATTTTAAGCAAGAAAAGAAGGAATAAAAATGGAAAGATTAAATGAATAAAAGTGCTATCGGATATTTTGATGAAATAAAAAAGAAAAAAGAAAAAAAAAAGTGATATTTGAGAAACACAATAATTTCAAACGTTTCGTCATTTTAAATTTTATAAGTGGTAAATATAAATAAATAAATAAATAAATTAAAAATAAAATGAATTAATAAAATTTGGAGAAAATTTTTCATTTTCTTTCATTATAAATTGTTTAATTGAGATCATTTATCATATCATATCATATATATCAGTATTGAATGTTACATTATCAATCACTGCAGATTTTCCAAATAAGGAAAAAAAATCCTTTCTCACCTGCAATTCGCATTATATTACTATTTCATACATTTTACAATCTTTATTTGTATACTATTTCGAATTGCAACGAAATCTCTGGCCATCAAATAGACGTACTATTTCCATATCTTTGATACACTCTCGTATTAACATTTTTCATCTCTATAGCTCTATAAATATTCCAATATATGCGCACTATTTCTTACATACAATATGGATAGCGAAGAAGGATGTGGCATTAGCGTTGCATGCAATGACTAATGCAATAAGATATTTGGGGAATGTACTCAGGCAGTTGATTTACTTTCATTTTCTTCATGATTGCAGAAAAAGTGCGATAAAAACCTGGAAGCATATCATTTATTATCTTGGGATTTTTGTCAGAAACTCTATCTAAATTGTTGTTTTCATTGAATTTTTTTGTTAAATTTTCAGTTAAAAAATTTTTTTTATAAGTTGCTCGTAAGCATACGTCTTATATTCATCTAAAAAACCATTTCAAAAACTGGAGATTTTGGATATCTTGCGTTATCCTGAAAGCATTCCACACTCATTCTCAAAGAACTTCACACACAACATTTTGATTATTTTTAAAGAAAGTTGCGCATCAGATTCATCTATTCTTGTTTAGAAAATTCTTATGTTTTAAAATGTTAAACAAAACTGATCAGCTGAACGTGAAAACACCAATAATTATTGGTTAGTTAGACGGAAGGTTACTTCTTTACCAAACCAGCCTGTAATAATTATATTTCAGGATGGGTGAAAGTGATCATTATGGCTTCTCGCTCACAACTTTCAGGTACATTGCCTTATTTTATTGTTTGAAATGATAATGGGAACTTTCTGAAATCATCAGTTTTGCTTTTTTCATAATATTTTATGAAAAGATTTGTCAGTATCTCACTAGGGTATGATTATCTAACGATTTCACGCTACATTTTAAATGAGTTCCCCCATTCTTTTTTTTTGAAAATTATAACTGATTCCTGTATTGTTTTTGATTATAAATTTTTCAAATTTTAGCCCTTCTGGCAAGTTAATGCAAATCGAATATGCTTTAAATGCGGTGAAGAATGGGCAACCATCAGTAGGATTGCGAGGTTTGATATTATTTAAATAACCTGTTGGAATCGTAAAACACTGTTATAAATCCATCTACAATGAATTTTTTTCCATTTTTGAAACAAATATGCCGTCAAAATGTTAGCATTTCGGTAACACATGCATATTTACATTTACAGATAATTATTTATTTAGCTTTGCTTAATGCCTGTGCGGCTCGCAAATTAGACACCATTTTATTTATTGCTGTTATACTTTTTCGGTATTGCTTAATGACTAAGTATTACAGCACTGGTGTTTTATAATCTAATTTATTTGTTCTATGCAGTTTCGGGATAAGTGCTATATGAGATCAACTGAAAGTAGAAAATTTTCTTATATGTTTAAAATATTACTGATAAATTAATTTCAGCATTAGATGGCGTAGTTTTGGCTACCGAAAACAAAATATCTGTGCTATATGAAGATCAACCGAAAGTAGAAAAAATTAGCCAACATATTGGTTGTGTTTATAGTGGCATGGGGCCTGATTACAGGTAAATGCATTTCAGTAATAATTCGAAATATCTTAAGCAGAAATTGCTGTAGCAACAGTGCTGTTTTAGATATGCTTTTGCAGTTTTAAACTTTTGGTGTGATGTTTGTCTACATCTTTTTGCATCTTTTAATGAGTGAGTGCTTTCATTCATTTCCCCTCCATTTCTTGATTGATAGGTGTTTGTTTGTTTTGATTAGATTACTTACAGATGCTTGTATTTATAACGCTTAATGAAATATAAAACTCTATAAATTGATATATTTAATATATTACATTCGTACGTTATTTTTCTGCTACTGAATATGTAACACATATGAACTGTTATCTGTTTTTCTGAATTTAGAATTGTATGTCACCTATCATATTGTCTTCTAGATTGCTGGTTAAAAAAGCGCGGAAATTGGCCATGGAATATGAATTAATGTATGGCGAAGAAATACCGACAACACAACTTGTAACAAAGTTAGCTGCTGTAATGCAAGAATATACTCAGTCAGGGTAGGTAATTTTGCTATTAGTTTGATATTTCTGTTCCTCCTTGAATGCTTAATGAATAACGGATGCGAATTAAAAAGAAAATAAGAAATGTATGCCAAATGGAATATGTAATTAACGGTAAAATATTTGTTTAAAATTAGTGAAAAATCACTCTGTTCCAAGCTCTTCTTTCGTCATTCGGGTATGTCCATATGGTAATTCAAAATTTTTTTAGCGGTGTAAGACCATTCGGTGTGTCAATGCTTGTTGCTGGCTGGGATTATGAGCCAAGTCCCGGTCGACCACTTTTGTTCCAGTGTGATCCTTCGGTAATATTTTCAGTTTTCATAATTTTAAATTACTTGAAATGATTATTCGATAATGCTTTTTGAATGTGTAGCTTAAAACTAGAAATGATATTTTACTTTATTTAGGGAGCATATTTTGCTTGGAAAGCAACAGCTTTGGGAAAGAATGATGTCAATGCAAAAACATTTTTGGAGAAGCGATTCAGTGATTCACTAGAGCTTGATGACGGTATTCATACAGCTTTACTGACACTACGTGAAAGTTTTGACGTTGGTATGACGGAAGATAACGTGGAAATAGCGATATGCAATAAAAATGGGTTCATGCGTTTATCAAAGCAACAAGTGAAGGATCATCTTGGTGCACTCTAATCAATGCATTTTTTATTATAGCTAAAAATAGTGCAGTCCGTTGTTTTTAGCGGTACTTATGTCTCAATTCATATTTGAAATGTCTGAAGTCTTGAGGTAATCCTATCCTTTTCCTGTTCTGATTATTTCTTTCTTTCATTGCTTTCTTTATATTCTTGCAATACTAAGGATGTCAAGAGGATTATATTTTAAAATAAAGGAATATCAAATTTTTGAGAATTAGGAGAAATAGTATTATTTGTTAACCTTTAACCTCTCTTTGTAGATCATCTGGATCTATGTGTTCCGAATCTTTAATATCGACTAATATGTATACCGTTGGAAAGTCAATGTTTTCCAATGTTTTCTGGTTTTGTACTTATCTAAGCTGCAAATAAAAGAAATTTAGAGAATGTCTTTTTTAATGTTCTTTTCATATCTGGAAAATCCATAACAGATTCTTCTAGAAAAGCTGTTATTTATTGCATGTCATAATATTCATGTATTAGTAATAGAGATCAAATCTATTATTTTTGATAGCGCATCAGACTCAGTTATTTTATTTTGTTACGATAAGACTCGCGATCTCTCCTGTTCATTAGCAGAATTGTTATTGTTTTAATTTATTGCAGTGGCTAGCCGATATTTGCGCAGAACAGGATATGTCGAAAACAAAGTATGTTCTTGTTTCATTGCAATCATTTCGATTCTAAAGTCTTGCCGTTATAGAAATTTTTAGGTATTTTTTTAATGAGAAAATATTTCTTTAAATACACTGTGGGAAGTAAGCTCAGAAATTTCCAAAAAATTAGACAACATTGCTTTACGTGTTGCTGATTGAATGTGAGGAAGAAAGAAAATTTACTGAGCTGTTTGATTTAACAATTATTGATTTGAGAAAAGCCTTACTGATTATATTCTGAAATACTTACTTATTTTTTCAGATATGATTTCTATCAAACAGAAACACATGTTTTTGTGACAATATTGAAACGTGGCTTAACACTGGAACAATGTAAAGCACATTATGTAGATGGTTGCTTAACAGTAGTAGCAGCGGGTGAAACGTTATTAAACATACGGTTATCTCATCCGATTAATCCTACATCATTAGAACTGAAGTGTTTACCATCCAAAGTACTTTGTTATTACTGTAGTTTTGTTTTTTTTTTTTTTGTAGTGGTAATAAAGTATTACTGAAAGAAGCAGCTTTGGTAGGGAGTTTAGATGGATTTGAATTTTACTGCTAGAAATTTCCAGTTTTTGAAATCTGAAAAAATGTGAAACTAGTTTCATCGTCATTATTTTATTTTAACATTATCATACTATCATTTTTCTTATTGTTATGAATATTTTCATGTTGAATTGAAAATGGCAAAAATGACATTAGATCAATGGGAAACATTGGAAGAGAAAAGTGAAGAAAACAAAAATAAGGTCTTTTTTAAATGTTTAATTATTTTCAGGTTTAATATCTTTATAGAATGATTGTTCTGGTAAGTGATATCAAAATATCGTATGTATTGAGTGTTGTTACACTTTAGTAATATCGTAAGGATTAACTTTTGCACTAATATATATTTGCTTATTCAGCAGCATGTTTTTTCGTTCAGCGTTTGGTTGCTTTTAAGCTGTTCAGGTGGAAAATCTATAAATTTTGCAAAATTGAAAGATGTTGTTTGACATATATTTTTCAGCCGGCATTAATTAGTTGGGATAAATTTGCTAAAGAAGCAGATGATGACGAAGAAAAAGGAGATGTCAATGTACTTTTCCAAGTGAGTTTATTATGTACGTTAGTTTTGCTTTTTTGAAACGTTGCAGAGAAAGGTATAAAACTTTATACATCCATAATTATTAGTTTATTCTTGCATGAAACATCTTAATCCTAAAGATTTGAATGTCGAATTTTGGATAGTGCATGTCGAGTCGAATTATGACTTGCTTATTTCGTTATCTATTTTTTAGTTATCCTCAGTAATAGTAATTTTTAGCCTCAGCATGCCTAGTTTACATTGTTCATTGCATCCAATCCGGCTTTCTCATGGAATGGAATTTCCCAAATTTTTACTGGTTTCTAATTCTTCCTAGAAATATCTTTTCAGAAATTATATAAAGATGCAGATGATGACACAAGGAAGGCAATGGTGAAATCATATACAGAAAGTGGCGGGACAGTGCTAAGTACAAATTGGAAAGAAATAAGTAAAAAACGCACGGAAGTTCGGCCTCCTGATGGAATGGAATTTAAAAAATGGTGAAATGCCACCTAGATGAAATTGTATAGTTTTATATGATGTATTGTTGTTTACAGTGAGTTCAGCTATTGTCAGGAGAATAGGATTTGTAGTTCTAAATTTATAAACTGTATTGTCACCTAGTGATTAGGATGTGATATACATTTTGCCAAAAAACGGGAACAATCGAAGATATAAGATTTCCTGAAAATTATTCGTAGATACTTTCCTACAGTGGAAGAAAAACACATTTATGAGATATTTATAAGATTATTTAGGAAAGCTATATGAATTTGGAAAAGTGAAATTAATGAATGTTTTCCAAAATCAGTTATAGTGGTATTCGTCTAGAATTAATACCCTCACTCTCACCCCTACTATTCCTAGAATTTATATTTAACTATTCTTCACAATTGAAATAACCTACCTTCCCAAGGGAGGAAAATGAAATGCACATGAAAATTGTATCTTTGTCAAAACCAAAAGTGATCATAAATAGTCTTGTCATTTGTATTGCAGTTATGTTGTGAGGAAAAGCAATTTCTTTTTTTTTTTTTTGTTTTCAAATAAATATGGCAGATGCAAAGAAATAGCTTGCTTGATTTTCACATTTCCAATATGCATGCTATCGGATATCACACATATGGATGATATATGACAACAGAGCATTCTTTCACTGTAGAACAAACATAATAGAGCATAGTGTGACTTACGCTTTCTACTCTGTAGGTCTTTTTTTTCTTTTACTGATAAGTAGATTCGAATATCTGAGTGATTCTCGAATTAAAACATTTCATAAGTAAAAGTACCATGATTAATCAGCCTTAAACTAGAAACAGATAAAATATGAATATATCCCATGGAAGGTATTTATGTGAAGGGAAGTTACTACGCCGGAATTTCAATAATGTCGTAAAGAGTAAACTGATATATCCAGAAGATATTTTTTTCAAATTAATAAAGTATCTTTGCATTCCAAAATTTCAAATATACTATGCAATTCTTGATAAAACCATAAAGTATGATTAACATTCCAAAAATATTTTACCGCCACTGCATTACTACATCATTATCATATTTAAATTTGCTGATTAAAAGTTTAATTTACGGTACATCAAAGTCTTCATCATCAGGTGCTTTTCGTTTTAACAAATTGGTGATTGCTTCCGATCGAGTTTGTCGGATTGTTTCTGCTGGTCGTACAATTGGCTCTTCCTTCCGGATCATCTGTTCATTGATTTCACGTAGCTGTTCATTACTCTAAAACATATTAACTGAATAACGAAACAAAAACTGAATGAGAAACTAAAACTTTTGTTAGTCAGCTTTCGCAATTTTAAAAAGTTTTGATTCAGTGACAACAGATTTGAAATTTTATGATATTCAGATAATTAATGAAAAACTACTACCTTCCATCCCACATTCGGCTGTACCAAACAAAATCGGTCATTTGGTAGACGTAATCCGTAATTTTGTCGAATTGCAGGGAGTGGCACAGCATTCTTTTGTTCCGCAAATTCGACCAGTAACTGCCTACTAGGTCGCTCACTTTTCCAAAAGCCTAAAGAAAACGAAATGAAATCAAATATCAGTGAATAATGCAGTAGAAATGGTACATAAGTATGCACAAGAAACATTTTTCGACAGGAAAAAAAAATAAAAAATAAATGCAACATTCAAAAATGATAATTATGAGTGTAATTTCATAACAGAAAATATCATTTAAAAAGTGAAAAAATTAAAAAAAAATTGAAATTGGAATTAAGAAAGAAAAAATTTGAAAGCTGATCACCAAAAAATGATTAGCAAAGAAGAGGATTAAAAGATAGACCTGCGTTATCAATAGCAAATTGGACATCACTTTCATCAATCTGCTTCTTCCCTGCATGCTCACTGATTGATCGAGCATCTTCCAGAATTTCTGCCGTATATCTGAAAACGATTATCATTATTATTATCATCATCATCATCATCACTATCAAATAATCGTACTTCTCAATATTACGAAAAACTTATATCAGCCATTCTTGCAATCTATTTAATGCATTAATGTGACTATAAATATATTTCACTTTATGCTTCAATTTAAATTTCTAAAAATAACATAACCTATAGGCAAATTCGAGCATCTGCGAAATTACACGTGGCTCGTAATCGGTAATTCCCATTTCCTTTAGAATAGCCTCCATAACCTGAGCATCATGCGGTATGCTACCCATTTAAATCAATCCCTACTGCTGATCTTGTCAATTCAGAATCAGTTGTATCTCGATTAGACTGGAAATTCAGATGTTAATTTCCAAACAAAAAATTGTCTTTAAATGAAGCAAAAAAAAGATAAATTCTCTTTAGCAATTCTCATCAGTAGTAATTTTAGTTTGGTATCGAAAAATTAAATCATAGAACTATTTCCTGTAAAAATTAACAAATATTACATTTCCGAGGAGAATTAGCACTTAATAAAAATAAAAAGATTCTCTAAAATTATATTTAATAGTAGTATTTCTCTTAGAGTTACATTAAACCAATGGAAAGGAAAGGTAACACTAGCATAACTCACATTTACTCGAAAAGAAGTACACAAATACGAATATAATTTATGAATAATAAAATTTAATATTTAAATTTGCTGCTCCATACAAACGCTATATCAAAATTCAATCAAGATAATATTGCAGTTTATTTGTTTAAAAGCTGATAAGTTAATAAAACACGAATACCGAATCTCCAAGAAAAAAAGAAGCAGTCGATTCCACAAAGATTCTATTCCTTTCTTAAATTCAAAAACAATTTATGAAAATTTTTTATGCAGTAACATTTCATGAATATAAATAAATTACAGAATACAATCACAATGATTATCTTCTGCAACATCTACTATAAGGGCATATGTAAAAGTCAAATATGTATTTCTATAAGGTTATTGCTTTTTAGGCATGCATAATGGCTCGTACAAAATCGGAAATGTTTACATTGCCGTGTGAATCGTCATGGCCAGCCAGAAGTTGATCAACCTAAAGAAGAGAAATATAAGAATTTATAGCATTTATATTATGAAGTAACAAAATTTGAACTTAAAAATATATTTAGAATCATATAAATTATATCGGTTAGCCTTTTTTTTTTCTTGAAATTATTAGAAAGCTTTCTTATTTATAATTACCTCTTATAAATGTGTTAAATCTTTTCAGAACCATTCACTAATTTTATTGACAATTTCTTTTTCATGAATTGAAAAAAAAAGATTTCAAATCGTGGAAAATTTGAATTTTTAACTTACTTCTTCATCTGACAAACGTTCGCCGAGAGTTGTTAGAAGATGTCGCAATTCAGCAATATTGATTAAGCCATTTCCCTATATCGACAAATTCCATATAGTTAAAAAATGACTTCCACATAGTTGCAAAACAAAAGTAACACAAAATGAAATCAACTACCTCTTTATCAAAATGAGACAATCCTTCCACGAATTCTTCTAGAGTATGGTTTTCGCGACATTTATTCACTGACTGATAAATGGGGACAAAATCTTCGAATGTAATACGAGTTTCTGGAAAAATCTTTTAACTGCTTCGATCAAAGATCATAAAATCTAAATTCATATAATATTTATGCTGTAACTGGAGAAGTTCGCCGAATCCTACTTTAGCGTTACAATTTTCAAAGAAAATCGACAAACATATGATAAAAGATGGTTAATATCAATGAGGCTTCTAATAAATTTGTATTATATTGTAATAATAATAAGATTTCATCGTTTCTTTTCTTTTTCTCGAAAAAAATAAAACAAAATTCGCAAAAATTAAGTAAGCAAATTAAAAAAAACAAATTTTTAACAACTATACCAGGATCAGTCCAATGTGAACAACATTTCTGGATCTCAGCTTCTGTTGGATTTTGTCCAAGTGCACGAAGAACATCACCAACTTGTGTTACTCCTATCCGTTCATCTCCCTGAATATATGAATCTAATTAGAGATATTGTTTAGAAAAAAAAAGCAATTTAATTACAGATATTAACCAACAGTCTTCTAAATTGCACACCTTTGAATCGAAGTAACAAAATACTTCACGACATTCCGATAACTGTTCATCGGCAGATGTCATTGTTATTTGCATAGATTACGATCTCAGTTGATTCTAAAATTTCATTGTATATTCAGAGATATAACTAGGTATAACATAATTAAAAATAAAAATATCAAATTCCAAGAATTTCAAAAAAAAAAATTACAATTTGTTTTTTTCCAGAACATCTCATGAAGAAAAAAAAAGTTCCTCAGTAAAGTTTAGTCCCATTAAAGTTTAGTCTAATAAAGCTTAGTTTAATCCCAGTAAAGTTTACTTATACATATGTTGAAATTATAGTTTATAACTTAACCTTCTGGAAAAAAAAATAACAATGCAAAAGACCTTATCAAAAACCATGATCAGTTTCAGAATATCACGAAGTAAGCAATAGTAAATGACATAATTAATACTTGTTCTACAGTGTTAAATTTAGATATTAAGATTAACACGATTCATCATTCTTTAATGCCCGATGAATCATTTTAATCTTTCGTATCTCACAACCATCGATTAGCTGTGTACTTATGATAGGTCAGCCTTGACCTAATTTTATTCTTCTTATCCTTCATATTATAACAAAGATATTTTAAAACAGGTATGTTTTAACATTATGCTTTGATTCATACGAATTAAAATCATAAACTTTTAATTAAACAAGTTATTTCAGCATGAAAATTTATTTCACATCATTTAACAAAGAAGGTAAGGAAACAAAAAACACAACTCAAAATTGTTCTAAATGACTGAAATCTGTCCTAAATAACTGCTAGTGACTGAATAAGATGGATTACAAGGAGCTAAACTAAGAACAGATAGCTTAAAATGAACGCTTTGACAAATGAAAGACTAAATATTTCCATCATTTAAACAGCAGCAAAAAAAAAAAAAAAAAGGAATAAAAAGTAAGAGATCAATGATACATAATTTACATATAAATGATTTATGCCATTCCACTCACAATATAAACCAATGAGGCTTCATTTTGTTCCACTGAAAATACTGCCATCTTTTCCGGGACAATCTCTGAAGCAATTGAGTAAATTAATTTTACTATTACATTGTGAATGATTGAATGATAAATGATTACTTTTATACTAAGTATTACTATAGATTATTAGTATTACATTGAAACCATTTTTCAGTTTAATCGTTTTTTTTTTATCTTCAAAAATTTTATCAATTTTGGTAACTTATAGATATTGTTTTCGTTTTTGTTCATTCCTTTCATTCATTCCATTCAAATCTTAACTAAATTTAACATTCATATTAGTTATTTTTCACTTATTTTATATCGTTATATCAGAAAAGGAATGGAATTTACTGAGCGATATTCGTGACATTGTGAAAACATTGGAAAAACTGCGAAGAAAAAGATAAATTGCTTTGATATCAACGCGTACTGTTCGCAATACACCTGGGCCATCTGCATTATTTACTGAAATATATGAATTTATTCTTTCATTTTTCTTATAGCAGTAGGTGACAAGAAATTTTTTTCATGTTAGAAGTTAGGACTAAGTTTATTACAATGACAACATAAAAGATTAAAATTAAGTTAAATTACGGTTCAAACTACAGAAGTGCTCGATGATTTAGCAAACGAAGTGGACTGATTGTGTTTCGTGATAATCTGAGACCATTGTAAATTAATTAAGACCATGCTTACAATAAAATTTCATTCAAAATGTGCAAAACGTTATATCAACAGTAATTTTTCTCAAACCAAATTCCTAGATCAAAAAGTTTTTTTTTTCCTATTTTTTTTTTTAAAATATCATTACCACCAAATCATCACCAACGCTTTCTAAAATTTTGTATTGCCCGCGCAGTGCTCCTAGTGATAACCTAAAGCAAAATTATAACTTTAATACAAATTGAGCACATATTATAAAATGAGAAAATGATAAACATTACCATGACTGTTGTGCAACGAAACAACGGAAAGATTCGAGAAATGTACGACAATGTTTGCCATATCTAAGTCACCGCAAAACTGAAGTTCACCTTCTTGATTTCCTTTAATTTCCTTAAAAAATAAAATTCTTACTTCTACACTAATTTTATCCTCAGCTTTCGAACATTATTTTAAGCCACTATGATAGAATTGATCTCATTTGCATAAGAAATAAAAACTTACCATATATTTTACTCCCATATTCTTGAATGAAATCACTAAGCTACGTATTGTTGACAGTGGCGGAAGATAAAGGGCAACCTAAAATTGTTTCAATAAGTATTAGCAAGAAATTGGGAAAATTAAATTTCTGAAATATCAAATAAAAAAAAGAAGAAATAGAAGAAAATATACTAAAGTACAAGAAAATACAAGAAGAAAATAAACTAAAGCATTTTTTTTTTCTTTTTTGACAGTCCTTCAAATTAAAATACCCACTAAAAAACAATGATGATGTGCACTACATCGAATCTTTCATGCAGTAAACAATAATTTTATCATATTTATTTAAAAAAAATCATTCAACATTACCTATTAGTATCCCGTTACTTATTACACCGCATTACTTGACTAAACCCCCTACCTAGCGGATGTAACTATCTGCAACTTTTCCGGACCAATCATGCTAATCGTTACCGACAAAATAATTTATTTTAAGTAATCTCGACCCGAAAGTTAACATTTATGAGTAACTAAAAATATTACATATTTTTTAAGCAAAAATTAATGCTACCGAAATATTATCTAAAGTAGGCATGTCGTAAGTTTTCCAATATTTGGTTGGAATCAATACTACAGGTAATTCATGAACCATCCCACATGATTTCTGCTCTACTTTTAAATGGGGTACATTGCCAAGCTTGACCAAACGAATTTTCGTCGACCGGTCCTTCACATTCATACTTCTGAACAAGTAATCTTTTTCCACTTCCATATAGATCTCGTTGAATTCTTCTGACACACCACCCATTATGTACGTTGAGAAAAATTCAGCCTAAATTACATAATTATGAAGGAATTCCGACCATTTTTTTTTCTTTTGGTTGAAAAAAGATTTAAAGATTTATATGCTGTCGTCCATTAGTCTATAGTAAAAAATAAATTTCAACTTTTTGAATGATCATTCATCTTTTATACTTTTTTTAGAAGTGAGAAAGGAATACAAATTACAAGCTAAGGTTAAATAACTCATACTATGAAACTGATAGAAATTTTTCGAAAACGACAAAAAAAAAAAAAAAATGATAAATGAATTCTTATAAAAGCTTGCCACATTAAGTGTAATTTGCAAATAATTCCCATTATTAGCTAATGAAGAAGGATTAATCAAATATATGGCATCGGATGTAATCCGTAATGTTACCTTATCTTTACATAACTTTGCAACAAATTCGGTGATTTCTGTAAAGAAAAAGAAGAAAACACATTATTTTAAGATAATGGAGGTTATAATTCTAGGAAATATTTATCAAAAGTAAATTTCGTTTCAACAAACCGATAACTATTAGTTGAACCTCTTCAATTATATTGCAAATAAAAATAGCAGCACTAAGGGTTTAGCTAAGTAATAAAACTAAGAAATATAAAGAAAATAAATAAATAACATAATGACTAAGCTTACTTGACAATGTGTCCGCTGCACCACTCTCTGCTAGAACAGCAAGAAATTTCATATCTAGAATTTAACAACTTTAATAATAACAGCTAATAAACATCTGGAAAAACTATTGGGACCAAATTTGGCCATGAAATTTGATCTTCAACATGCAGGGAAAAAAGGCGAAAAATTGAAAGATCCAGATAGTCGCTGCAATTGAAAGCATACGAGTGACACGTGACAATGCTACACAAAATATAACAAACAGCTTACTGCTAAAATTTATTTAAAATTTATTCATAAATCATACAACATCACAGTGCTATTTTAAATTTCCATCAATCCGCCTTCCTGCAAAAAAAAAGAAAGATCTTAATAAGAAAATCAAAAAATTTAAGAAAAAAATGATCGAATAAAATGAAAGCAACATGTAATAGGTAAAGAACAGATTATATGTTGAATTAATATACCGTTATTTTGAATTGTACCGAACCATTCATGGCAGATGGCGATTTCACCAGAAAAATTGAGCTACTTCGAGAATTAACATTGGGTGGATATAACCAAAAACATGTATTTGGACGATGAGACCTAAAAAATATGATCCTCAACTATGAAAAATTCTAAATATTATAAATGTTTTCAAAATTATAAATTGCATCTATTCATCTATATATAATGGATGTTGTTTAGAACTTAAGAAAGAGAAAAAAGCGAAAACATTACCATGAAGTTCCCAACGCAGATGCAAGATGCGCTTCACCATCTTTCTCATTTTCGAAACGATAAGTAACATGGTTTACGGCAACAACCGGAAATAAAAATTATAAGAGTGGAACAGCTTTAAATTTTTCGGTAATATTCAATCAATTTCCTGTCAAAAATGCAAAAGAACAGTAAGCATCGCCCAATAGAAGAATTGAACTTCTAACAATTGAAAATTTACGATTAATCTATAGGAAGCAGCCAATTTTGAAAGAATTCGTGAAATTTCTAGTCTCGATCGTAAGGCATAGCCATTCTCACCACGCAGCGGCATCGCAACACTATCCACAATTACAAGACCAATCTAAAATTTAATTTCAAGTTACTTACTGTGTTGGAAAAAGCTTTCTTGATCACTAATGTTCTCCCATCTTTTGAAAAAAACAAGCCAAATCGTGAATCATAAGACGTGAGATGAATCAAGCATCATCGGTACCACAACCAAATGAAGCATCAAAAGAAATTATAATAGTTCTTTTTTATTCCTAACATTCTTCTCTATTCCACAAAGGATATAAATTAGAATTTCGAATTTCAATATACCAATAAAAAAATCTTCAAATTCAGTAATTCAAAGCTATGCTACGTCTAGAAAATCTTATTATAAATAAAATAAACTACATACGAAACCTCTATATTTTGTTGTAGAAGAGAAAAAATTCAAAATGATATTGCAACTTCGAACACCTTTCTTATAAAAGATGAAATAGAGAAACGAATGAGAAAAAATAACAAACCTTTGGATTTTGTTGTACCAACAATTCTAACCGATGAATAGCACTTGTTAATTCAACCAAATCACGACAGCGGCTAACTTGTATATGTTTCAATGATTCTAATGGTTCCATTGTTTTTAATACATTGGTTGCAATATCACAGATACGTTTTGTATGGAATCCTCCTTCTGTATCCACATACACACTATCTTTTTTTGTTTTATTTTTTTGCAGACTAACTGCTAACTGCATACTAAATAAAATGTATTAAAATTTACATGGAAATTTTCGAAATAATTTCGGCAAATTTTTCGTTTGGAATAATTTTCCAAATCGCAAAATCAAACTATTTCAGGATTCTCAATCTATTTTTTTTTTTTTTTTTTTGAATAAGATGAAACAAACAGTACCAGAATTGTGATTTTCCAGTAGCTGACAAGCCAACAATCTCCAAAAATGTGCCTGGTGATATGCCACCGCCTAGCAATGCATCTAAAGATTGTAAACCAGTTTCAAGCAATTCATCAGCTTGTTCAAGTTTGTATAAATCGTATGCATTAATTAATTCCATCCCATTACAACATTATACAAATAATCTGAAAAAAAAAAGAATGAAGTTGATTGAAATTTCAAATAATAAATATAGAAGGAAAGTGATAAGTAAATATGTAACGCTACAACGATAAATTATGAAAACTTAGTAAATTATGAGTAAAGATAAATTATTATTTGAATTATCAAATTTAGACAACAGCATAAAAGAGTGATGAATTGATAAATAGTAAACAAATCTTTGAGTAAACAGCATCACAACAGAACGCAAAATCAAGATTGTCAAAAAAAAAAAATCTTAAAATACAAACATCAAATTTTCAGAAACAAAAATTTCTAATTTACTCATCAAATAAATGCAAAATAACACTATCAAAGTGAAAGATTAACGATTGATAAGAACTCAAAGAAGCTTTAGCACTTCATTACAAAGCAAACTGATGAAATTTATTAAAAAATTAACAACAGTAAAATCTACTAAGTGATACAATATAATATTTAATTTCAGTTATGATAAATTAAACGAATGATAAGATTAACAAATAAGAGTGTCAGATAGGTTATCAAAAAAAAAAAAAGAGTAGTTATCAAATTGTACATTATCCTAATTTTAATGATTAAAAATTAAGCTAATCTATTGAATTTATAAATTACTCCATTTCAATTTTTTAAACATAAAATATCTCCGAACAAGCTTAAATGTATGTCAAAAAATTACCAAAAAGGTTTGGTAGGCTTTAATTCAGATTGCGACGGAGTTGAGAGTATTATTTATTTATTTATTTTATATCATTGGGTTGAGAAGGTTAGGACCGCTGTTATATGTTTTTAATTCCTAAATACAAACCTGAATATTCAATTCTAGGAATCCTGGAAATTAATTAGTGGTACTCAATGTAATTCTAGTGCAATAAGTGTAGTATTCTCAAGAGGTATCGTAAATTTATATGAAATTTGTTCGAAATTTTATTTGAAAATAATCATTGCTATATTTTAAGTCTCAATTAGTTCTTTTTTTTTTTTTTTTTTTTTGGTTTATTATTTGTATTAGATTTGTTTTTGGTTAATTATCATTTGTATTACATTTTGTTTTTTGGTTAATTATCACTTTTATTCTTGGTTATTTATATTTAATCTTTGTTGATTATTATTTACATTAGAATTTAACGAACATTTGAAATTCTTACTTTCTTGAAAAGTAAACTTAAAACTTTTAAAGTTTTTGAGGAAATGCTTTTTGAATATTTGCTATAGCATAATATCATTTCAATTTATGTATGTTTTTTTGAGATTATTATTTAGTCTGTATTTTTTTTCGTTTGTATTATTTATTTTATTTTTACCTAAACATACTTCATAAATATTCTCCATTGTTGTAAGTGATTTATACAATGTATTTTCTAACCTGTGTTTACTTATAGTAAGAGACAAAATTATATTAGTAGCATTTATTCTCAGTTGCCTTAATTTATTAATAAACAACTTATTGTTTATGCAATTTTAGGTACTCAAATTTCCACTTTTAATTTAGTGAGCAAATATTATTAAATCATTAAATATGCATTTCAACTATTACATTTATTTGGAAAAAAATTTACTATTTAGTTTCTTATTCTTATTTGTTCAACATATATTTAGGTATCAATTGTTGTTTTATTTTTAAAATTTCAAATTTCTTATTAGTTGTGAAAATTTATTTTGCAGAGATAATATGGGAAAAAAACGAATAATTGCATTAATTGATATGGATTGCTTTTATGTTCAGGTGGAACAACGTCTTCAACCTCATCTTTATGGTAAACCAGTCGCTGTTGTTCAACATAGCAGTGGTAATAATCGAGGTGGTGGGTAAGCATTTCCAAATAATTAGTCGAAAATTTTCATCTGAATATTTTGCAATCTTTCAGGTTTTTATTTAAAATTCATTTCAAGTTGCATTTCTAATTCCAACTTTAAAGTTTCATTTCTCACTTGTTTATTTATTTACTCAATCGTAGTCTTTGATGAATCTTTTATTAAAAATTATTTTACGTTTATTTAAGTCTTTTTTTTTTTTTAATATTTCCGTTTTATTTTACAAGTGGTTTTATTGACAATTTCAATTTTGTCTATTTTATAGCAAATGTTTTTACCATTCATTGCAGCTTACTTGCTATATCATATGAAGCAAGACCTTTTGGTATCAAACGTGGTATGTTTCCTGAGCAAGCCAAAACCTTATGTTCTGAATTGACACTTTGTTATGTGCCAGTTGGCGAACATGTTGATAAGGCAGATATCACACGTTACAGGTTAGTAGAATTTTGCTTCTTGTAGCTATTCAAATATTTGCATCTTTTATAAATTGCAAAATCATAATGTTAATTTTACAAAAGCTAGTCGTTACGCAAATATGTAAAAATTTTGCATTTGCAAATTTATAAATTCTGAAATCATTTAGCTTTTCTAAGGAAGTTACCACTGTTCTGAAATGCTTGCATTGATGGCCATTTTGGTCTTTTTTTCTCAATTGTTTCGAAATCAAATGAAAAAAACACTATAGCAAAGGTATAGCTTGAATAAGCTAGAGTTTCATTTAGGGATGCATCTGCGGAAGTATTTAAAGTTTTACATGAATTTAATTCACGAATTATTGTTGAACGGGCATCGGTTGATGAAGCTTATTTGGATCTTACTGCTTTAGTAGAGCATATCTACGAAACCACCGATCCTTCGATTAAGGTATTTCGATTTTATTTTAATTCGATAGTTATATATCTTTTTTTACATTTGTTATTTATTATCCAAATTAATTTAGAGTAACGCTTATTATATATTTCATTCTATATTTCGTTATATATCTTCTACTTTTTTTTCTGGTGATTTATTTAAATATTTGTGTCTATTGTTGCAACTAGAGAAAAGCATTGCTGTCTTTCGGGTTGAGCATTATTGATCAAAGGCAATAGAGATAGCGGATAACGAAATAAAATTCCTTATTGTATCCACATTGGATGAATAAAAGATAAAGAAAAGAATTTATTTCTCCTTCCAGTAAGTTTTTTATTTATTTTTGCTAAAACATTCATTTTATAGTATGGGAAATTTGATGCAATGGATTTATTTCCTACAACACATGTTGCTAACGGAACAGATGTGAATGAAGACAAAATTCCGGATTGGAAATATGATAGGATTGGATCTTTGCATTCTTTTATATCAGAAACATGCGAAACAAAGGATGAATACAAGGCATTATCGTATTTATTTACTATAGGCTAAAGAAATATTGAATTTTGAGTTTCTTTATTTGAAAGCTATTACTGGTATTCATTGAGATACTTGAGAAATTTTCTATTTGACAATGCTTGAATTTTGCATTTTGATGAATAATTATTTTTAAACAAGTTTATTTCCTATTATTATTACCGAAAACCAAATGAGAGATAACAAGATATAACTGAAGAATTATTGGCAGATATAATTTGGACATGCTGTCATTAAGCTGTCTCGATGATCACAAATCTAGTTGTCATGTAACTGAAAATCTATTAAATTATGTAATTTTTAGTTGAAATTGATTATTGGAGCTGATTTGGTTGAACAAATAAGAAGGAATATAAAGAAAAGCACTGCGTTCAATTGTTCTGCCGGAATTGGTAGTAGCAAGGTTTGTTTCGAAAATTTTGTTTTCATAAAGATATAATAAAATATAGATAAGTTCGAAATTTCCTTTTTGTACTGATTTCAAATCAAAATTAAAAATTAACTAACAGCATTCTTATGGCAAAATTTTATCTTATTTTTTATTTTTTGTTAGACTTCTTGATTATTACCATGGGTAACTCATTATTTCGTTTAGTTTTAACGAGTTCAGAAGATTGTTAGCCTCTTAGAATATATTCCAGTGGCATACTCAAAACTGTCATATTTCAGATGATTGCTAAATTAGTTTGTTCACGACACAAGCCTGGTCAGCAGACTGTTGTATTCAATGAAGCTATACCTAAAGTTTTCGAATACACTCCTATAAATGAAGTGCGAAATCTTGGTGGCAAATTAGGAAGAGCATTAATGGAAAAATTCAATATTAAAGTATATATTGCTGTTCATGGACTGAATTACCAAAACAGATTAAGTAGCTTATGTATATTTTGGAAAATTCATAGTGTTTCTTTTTCAAAAACTACAGACAATGGGTGAATTATCAGAAATATCGATGTCACATCTCAGCGAATATTTTCCAGCTCAAGCAAAGTGGATATACAATATTGCACACGGTAAGGTATTTCAACTTTTCTTTTTAAAATATATACTGACTTATTTGTAGTTTCAAATACAGTCCTACTATGTGGAAGCTAGATTTTATGCATCATTTAAGAATATGACGTCCGTAAAGACATGACGTAGGAATGTATTGAGATCGTTTGAAAGTTAAGTTTCCAAAGCTAGTGATTATAATGAGAAGTGAAATTTTATTGTCGGTCCCGAATTTCTGTTTTCATGCTGACTGGAGTTTGTACAGAAAAACGTATCCTAATATTTCAGGTATTGATGACGAAAAAGTTACTGCACGTGATAAGCAAAGCTCAGTTGCTGTAAGTAAAAATTTCCCCGGTGCTAATGCTCTAAAAACGGATGTTGATGTGAAATTTTGGTTGGAAGGTTTAGTCAAAGAATTGGTGAAACGCTTAATTGATGATCAAATAGCGGTATGAAACAATTTGATCATATATTATTGCTTAAACTCGTTTGAAAACGTTTAAAAACTACGATAATACTTCATTTCTGATTATTTTCCTTAACAGTGAGCAGTTTCGATCTCTTATTGTTGTATATATCTTTTAACTGTAGATACCCAAAAGATTCGGTCGATCAAAAAAATTACAAGCACATATTAGTTAGCTGATGAAGTTAGCGCAGTGCAAATTAATGAAAATTTTATCAAAGATTAAATTGAGCGGAAGGTTCAAGCAACATTACTAAGCTTTTTTCTTGAGTTTGATATTCTTTTAATTATTCATCATTTATCGAGCCATGTGCTGCATGCATTTAATAGTTTGATGCTTTCATAATTTTTAAGATTATGCATGTTTATAGTTTAGGAGTTTCATTTGCACTTTCCAAATTATTAGTTGATTGATTTGGAGTTTCATAAGCTTCAATATAGAATATTCGAACCGCTTCAACACTCCATATTGGTTGCACAACTGACATACATCTTACTAGAAGTATGCAGATGAAGACATATGATCCGAAAGCTTTATTTACATCAGTTTGGGCAATTTTTCGACATATTAACAAGTCGGGCATACCGGAAACTTGGTAATTTCAATAAAAAATATTTCTTGTCCTTTTTTCTAGAAAACAATTTATTCGATTTTATTGAGCTAACATTCGAGTTATTATTTTGTTTAATATACTAATACTTTTGTTTATGCTCTGTGTTAGCTTTAGTTCTTTTGTAACTATTCCATTCAGCTCTAACTTTTGCTTTCTCCTTGAAATAATTCAAAAATTCAACATGAATTATTAGGGATCCATCGGTGAAGAATATTGCGCTTTCCGCAGATCGGTTTCGAGAAGGGATTGATGGTCGTTCGAAACAAATCACAGAGTGGGTAACGAAAGCAATAGATGTAGCGGAAAATTCAGTGCTAGATGCTTCCACCGGTGAAGATACTAGAAGTTTAGCCGTACCTATTGAAAACGTAGCGAAGACTTCAGTGCAAACTTCGGTAAATGCTTTGAATTTTATTGTTTTAGAATTAAAGTAATTTCTGATTTATTTTGTAACCTGACTTTGTTTTCCAATTACTTGTGGTGGTGCGTTGATCAGTGTTGAAGGACTCTAAAAAGCTCCTCAGTTTAATTTGGTACTTCGATCTTCAACTTCAGAAGCATATTAATTTTTTGTTATTTTCACAGTATTTTACTAAACTTCATCTTTCATTTGAACAGGAAGTTCTTTATTCTTGATATAAAAATGCTGTTCAACGAGTACAACATGAATCTGTTTGTGCAGTTTTGTATTCCAGCTAAAATATATAAAACTTTTGTTATAGGCGGATGTGCATCATTCACGAAGAGAGGTACAGGAAGAGAATGATGATGATGATGATATACAGATTATTTCTGATACAAAGAAAGAAAAAAAAGTTATCACTGCTGCTATCCATTCTAAAACAACGGCTAAAAAGCGAAAAAAAAGAAGAGTAATGAAAAAGTTGAGCCCACCGACAAGGAAAATATCAGATTTTTTCAAAAAACAATAAATTTTGTTAATTTAGTAATTACGCATATCCATAAATTGATAGTGAAGGAAAAATGTGATAGAAAAGCTGTTTTTGTCATATCACACTTATTTACATAGTTCACTTAGTCTTATCGGGTAAATCCTTGTCTTTATAAATTTCATTTTTATTTTTTTAAAAATCCTCCAGAAAAAAAAAAAGAAAAACTTGCTGAATTGTATAGAATTGCATATTATTACACTGCCAATTTTTTTATATTGTTGTAGGATTAATTGTCAGCACCAAACTGTTTTGCTAATCCTATGCTTTCTTTTTACAATAAAAAATGGTTCAAATTGAAAATGTATTTGTTAATTCAAAAGAATGGTTTCCTTTTTTTTCCTCAATAATTTAAGAGAAATTTAAAATTTCGAAAATTTTCAAGGATTCCTTAGTTCCAAAAAAAAAAAAAAAACAAAGATCCTCAAAATTGCCTATACTGCTACTACTATTTAACATTATCTCACAAACAAGAAATGAAATCGTTTTTAAAATTCGATTTAAATTGATTGGGTGAACGATTCGATAAGTCCTGTGTTATCAGTCAAAAAGATCATTGCATTTTGTAAATAACAAATTTTCATCTCACTAACTTCAACAGAAATTTATGTTATGTGAATCGATACAGTAAAGGATTAAATATTTTCATTCAATCATAAAAACTTTTTAGGATGAAATATTGAAACAAATGAAAGGCTCATCTTTTCTTGAACTCTCTAAATTTATAAATATTTTATATTCTGTGTCCTAAAATCTTTCACTGAAATAAGCAAATTAAGTAAGATAGAAAGTAAATATCCGCCAGAAGATTAAAAGAAAAAATTGTAAAAACGTGTGCACGGAGTGGGATTCGAACCCACGCATCGATCACGATACCAGAACACTCCAAATCTCACACACTGTTCTCGTGTGAAGCATACGTATTGTTTGCTTGAGTCTGGCGCCTTAGACCACTCGGCCATCCGTGCTATGAGAATACCATCCTGAATTAATTATATTTGTTATATTGAAAGTTTCTGAATTATTTTTTTTTTTTCGCAAATGTAAAAAAAAAAAATTCTTTCAAATTTCAAAATAAAATTACAATTTTAAATCTTAGAATTATTGTTACAGGAAAAATCTTCAAGAATAAATTTAGAACTTCAATGATTTTTAAATTAAAAAAATTTGGAGTTCATTAAAATTATATTTATCAATTTTACAATTGCAATCATAATCGATTGATTAGCAAAATTTAAAAATTGAAGCATGCATATATGAAAATGTTAGATTTTTAAATATTAAAGTGTTCTTTCTTTTTTTTTTTTTTTTTTTTTTTTTCATTAATTCAATAAACTCAGCTGATTTATCAGTTGAAATGAATAATTTTAAACTTAAAAGTAACTTTATTTTTCTTGTATTATTGAAGCAAACAATGTGAACATTATCATTGCTATATTTGCATTTTATTGTTTTATATTTATTTAATCATAAAACTTTTGATAAGCATTACTCATAAAGAGAAATAAAATATCTAATCACAATTTTAATAATTATTTTTCCCCACTCATTCTTTTCTTTATCAATTTATCATTAACATATCAATCAATTCATATTATCAAAAAATCTTGACATTTTATTCCAATTTAGTTTCTTTTTTTGATAAAATTGTTAAAATTTAGGTGAAAAGTAATTTATGTGTAAATGGAATGATTGCCAATTGCATTTTAACCGATCGAATGAATTAATTCGATATAATCATAAATTTATCGATGATCGATAATTTCATCCCAACTATTATTTTTTTTTTTCTTCTTACATTTTCATGCTCCAATCACTTATCATTACACTTCAAATGTCATGAAACGTGAGAAAAATATTAATTTAAACTTTAGAAGTAATGTAAAAAAAAAAAAAGAAACTCTACAAAAGTCTTTATTTTATTGTTTTTTTAACAATTTTTCTTCTTCAAAATTAAATTAAAGAAGAAAAGTTATATTATAATTCTTTCTATCTAAGTAGTTTGTATGTTTTTTTTTTCTTTTTTTTTGCTTTTTTCATATCAACCTTTTTAAATAAAACAAGAAAAATATTTCATATACATATATAATATAAGGTTATTATGTCATTTTAAAATTTATGTTTACTTGATGGATTTTTTAAAGTGTCATTTTTTTTCTTTTGTTTTTGCTTCGCCCTTATATATTATCGCTTGTATTTCATCCTGTTTAAGTTTATTGTCACCTTTAATTTTTTTTTTTGACCTTTAATTACTTATTCTATCTTAATTACTTATACTATAACATCATTATAATAGAGATAATCAAATTGATCAATATCAAAAATTATAAAAAATAACAAAGAAAAAAAAAATTCATTCATAGAATTGTTTTCGATATTTTTTTGTTAATTTAGTAAGTTACAAAAACATTAATCACACTTATGCAATTACGCCTTCTATTTATTTGGCGAACTGTTTCTCAGTTTTTGCATCCGGTTGACATGGACTGATTCCTTTCATTAGTTAGTTATTGTCATATAATTGTTGTGCAATTCCTAAACAGAATGAAATCTCAAAAGAGGAAGAAATCAGTGAAAAAATAACCTCCATTGATGATCCAATAATACTTGCTGGATAGCCAATAACATCAATAAATACGACAGGTACGGATAAAATTCCAATTGATTTTCCTAATCGAATTAAAAATTCCTTTATCACATAAGTGGTATACGAGAATGACTTAGTTTTGTTAACTTCAGTTCGTTTATATTGGATCGCACGACGGATATATTTATGCAACGAAGAAAATTTCATTTGCTTTCAAAATAACCTGAAATTACTTTTAATTTTGCACAGTGTAACAATATAATGCCTTTACAATTACTTAATCAACCAATTACTTAAATTATTAATTATGGCTTGAAATAAACGATCAATCGACTGAACTCCTTATAATGATATGAATTATCCGTGACTGTAAACAAGTAATTAATTATTTTAATGGACAATTACTCAGATAAATCAATTTCAGATCTCATCTTAACTTATTTTTCAGTAATTTCCTCTACATTCCTCGTTTAATACTTTTAAATATTACTGCAGCATACTCAGTAATAAGCAAACAAAAAGAGCAAGAAGGAAAAAGGACAAGAATTTAAAGTTAATTAATTAGAGAATTTACATATATTTGATTTAATTTGTCCGTAAATACATTCCAAAATGTTAAATATTTGATTAATTAATTAATTTTTTTGGCAATAATTTTACTATTTGAAGTATAAAAAAATTATAATTTGAATAAAATTTATTACGTTTTGAAAATAAAACGTAAATTTGTTGATTTATTCAGATCTTTCATTTCATTTGTTCCAAATTTCATTACAATAATAATTGTCACCTGAAGGTGACACTATCCTTTCCATTCCCTCATTTACTATCTTTTTCTCTATAACGCTCTCGCTTTATGCCACCCTCTTTTCCCAATATAGATCTCTACCCGTATGTTTGAAATTATATATCCCTTATACCTATTTCTGTTTCTCTATCCATTCGCGTTCCTTTCTATGTGATCTCTATCCTCACATCCACTTCTATAACTTTGCCCGTTCGCATCCATTAATATGTGTTCTCTTTGTATATATCACTAACTCTACATCTATTATATATGTTTCCGTCTGTTCTCGTTCATTTGTATGTATCTTTAACTCTCCATCTACTTTATATGCCTCTGTCTGCTCTCGTTTATTTGTATGCATCTTTATTGTAACATTAGTATGTTTATGTTTACATACACTTTCTCTACATCTCTCTGTGTATCCTAGCTTTCTTCATCTATCCATCTATAGATTGACAATCTTTTCTGGTGACACTTGTTGACACTTTTTTGTCATCATTTCATTTCATTCATTAGATGCATTTTCAGTTGTTTCTTACGCATGAAATGATCAAATTCCCTGTGGAATAGTCCGTAAAATAGATTAGCAAACTTAAATTGATTGAAGCTTAAATTTCAGTTTAATTTTCTTTTTTTTTTTCGCTAATAATATTTTTTTTTTTTTCTAGAAATATATGTATGTATATTTTAACATTGCATATTGATAAGAATACTTTTAAATTGATTAAAATGAAATTAAAAGGTTTATCATAAAAGGAAGCACTGTCAAAATTTTGAATCGAATAAAAAGTAAATTTATTTAAATTAACTTGAATTTCATATCTTAAACAGCAAATAGTTTAATGTGTAAAAGAAACGAAAATTAGATGGTTTCAAGGTTTTGTTATAAAAATATTGAACAATCTTTTGCAATCAATAATCCAATAAAATTCAATTTTTTTAATTAAATTTTTTTTTTTTTTTTCAATTCTATTATAGATTACCTAATTCTCTTACCAATTGTTGTGGTATTATCAATCGATTCCATAATATTTTTTTCCCTTTTCCTCTTATTCTTTCAATTTTATTTTCTTTTTGTATGATTTAGTTTCAATCTTTACCTTAACTAATCAGGTAGTTTTATCTTTTTAAAAATCTTAAAAAATGGGATGAAAAGTTTGCATTTGTTTGTCTTTTTTTCTCTGCTTCTCTCATTTTTGAGAATGGCAAATTTATTTACTAATTTTCTTCACATTTGTTTTCTTCCAGTTTTCTAAAATTTTCTTTTCGTTTTTTGTTTGACTAATTTCTCTTTCGCACTTTTGAGAAAGAAAAGAAATAAAAAAAAACGAAAAAGCAACAAACTCCCAACCAAAAAAAATAAAATAAAATAAAGCGCAAATATTCATTGTAACGATGCTGTTTGTCTATTTCGATTGAATTAAATTTGCAATTTTTCTTCAATGAAATGTCATTATTTGAAAGAAAAAAAAAAGAAAATGTATTATTTCGATCTTTATTTTCAGAATTTTGAAAGATAGAGTTAGTAATTTCGAACAAATTTGTTCATTCACATATTTTTGTTAATTCAATTCAGCGATGAGTCATCGTCCTTATATCAGCATTTATCATTGATTTCATTCAAAATTCTCTCAGTTATTTAGTGCCAAATCACATCAGAACAACAACAACAGCTCGTCATCATCATTTTCTGTTCTCTTTCTAACAAATCAATAATAATAGAATTAATTTTAATGAAATAATTCAAAGTTTTATTATTTTAATTTTAAAGCATTGATGAAAAACATTTCATTTCTATATTTTACCTAATAATAATGCAAGAGTAATAATTATTGTTTTTGAATTTCAATTTATTTTATTTCATGTTACTTTACACTTAACTAATGATAACTCATAAAAAAGGTAATTAATCAAAGTATCACTTAGTAGAATCCATTACATTTATCTTTTAATTATGATAGAATAATTAATTCTGATAACATTAACACTATGTATTTTCATATTCTACTATCAACTAAATTATATTATTGATTATTGATCAGTAAAAAGAGAAAAAAAAAAGAAATGAAAGTTTACAATTGCAAAATATATTATTAATTTCAGAATATAAAGTTAATGTGTCATTAATTTTAAGACAAAAGAGATATATTACTAATTTCAGGATATCGTAAACTATCAATGAAATAAAAGTACCATTAGTACCATTAATTTTTTGTTGTTAGAATAGAATGCTGATATTAGCATGTCACGTTTTTATACATTTTTATATTCTTGGAAGAAATTTCATTAATAAAAGGGAAAATTTATTCTTCATTATATCATAAATTTATAAAATGCTTCTTTCTATGTTTTCCAAAATTATTTCTTAGCCATTTCAGTTTTTTTTTTTTTTTTTTTTTGGTTTCAAAATTTAAATTTGATGAAAAGCGAATAATTTTTTAGCATTAATATTGATTTTTATAAAAAAAATTTACATATAGTAAAATTTCACGTCAACTTTTTTTTCGTTATTTTTTCATGTAATTTCATGTATTGTTGAATTCACTTCGAAATGTTATAGGTTGTTAAGTTTTAAAGTGAAATAAGTTTAAATAAAAAATAATTATTAATTCTAAGGATATATAAAATATTTTTTTCTTTTTCTCAACTTTTTAACAATAATCTTAATGATAACGAATAACGAATCATAATGATAATAACGAAAGCAATTTCAGGATAAGTAAGTAAATAAGGAAGGTAATTCTAATTAGTTAGGTAGATATATGGGAATGATTAAGCAATTTCAGGATAAGTAAGTAAATAAGGAAGGTAATTCTAGGTAGTTAGGTAAATATATGGAGATGATTAAGCAATTTCAGGATAAGTAAGTAAATAAGGAAGGTAATTCTAGGTAGTTAGGTAAATATATGGAGATGATTAAACAATTTCAGGATAAGTAAGTAAATAAGGAAGGTAATTCTAGGTAGTTAGGTAAATATATGGAGATGATTAAGCAATTTCAGGATAAGTAAGTAAATAAGGAAGGTAATTCTAGGTAGTTAGGTAAATATATGGAGATGATTAAGCAATTTCAGGATGGATAAACTATCACAATATTTGTATTTTTTCAGTTTCTTTTTCGTATCATTCAATCATATATCGATTGATGATTGTTGCAGTAAACGAGAGCACTTTATTTTCCTCTAAACATATATTATTTCTAATCTATTATAGTTTATCATTTATTGCTGTACAATATTTTAACCTAATTTGTTTTAAGTTAAAATTATTGGTGTAATTAGGTGGGAATAAATTAATTGAAATAAACAAATTGTTGATTTACAAAGATTAATTCAATATTTTAATATATCAACAAATATTACACAAAGTTTGATTTTTTTTTTTTTCAAATCAAAAATTATTACTTTTGCGTAAATATTTGCATTTAATTGAATAGTTATTATCATATAAAAGTGCCATTTATTTTGTAGCTTATACGTGAGGTCAAACGATCAGTATATTACGTAAAGTTATGGAAGATGATAAAGAAGAAGAATGTGTTGCTGTAAGCTTATTTATTTAATTGTGCTATTTTAAAATTTTGAAAGTGAAAAATGTTTTGATTAATGTTTGGGAATATTTTGCAAGTTGTTTTTTCTTGTTTTTGTTTTTAAATATAAGTTAAAGTGATCAATGTTATTGTTAGGAAATTGTTGCATAAAATGTCATTTCAGGTTAGATTACATGACGATGAATTTAGTGGTTTAATAGGAAATATCGCAGGTGGTATTCTTCGTGATAGAGTTGGTGGTACTGCAGGTGATATACTTGGTAATTTAGTGGGCAATTTCGGTGGTCATGGAGGTATTGTTACCTTTAGAGTTACTTTTTTAATGTGCAAATATTGACAGTTATAAAGTATGATTGAAGAAATGATCAAGTATTGATATGAATGATATCATTGAAAGACTATCAAGCTTAGGTACTATTGAGTAGCTATAGCTACAGGTATTATACCGATTATTGATATAATAGTATCAGTTTGATTACTGATACTGTTTTGCATGTTTTATTTTTTTTTTTTATCCGAGAAATGTGTAAATATTGGAGTGGAAATTCATAGATTTATTCAAATATCAACAAATATATCCGTGTAAAGAAGGATGTAAAAATATTTACATCTGATAAAAGATTTTTAGCTGGAAGCGGATATGGAAGTGGTGGATATAATCAACCTGGTGGATATGGAAGTGGTGGATATAATCAACCTGGTGGATATGGAAGTGGTGGATATAATCAACCTGCTGGATATGGAAGTGGTGGATATAATCAACCTGGTGGATATGGAAGTGGTGGGTATAATCAACCTGGTGGATATGGAAGTGGTGGATATAATCAACCTGGTGGATACAATCAAGGCGGTGGTTACGGAAGTGGTGGTGGATATGATCATGGAGGATATGGTGGTGCAGGCTTTGGTAGTGGTTATAGAGGTGATAGTGAAGGAGGTTATAGCAATCGTAATAGTGAAAATAGTGGTGCAGTTGGCCTGGTTGGAAATTTAATTGGTAAGTATATTATTCTAATGTTAAATCTGTGAAATCTAGAATTATTCGTTTCATTTGTCATTTTTTTCATGCACTTATATTTCATATTTATGTCATTTTGCATTTCTATTTTATAAAATTTTTGCTGTTAATCTCAATCAAATTTCTATCATTTGAAGTCTACCATTCCGTTAGAAAAATAAATTCTCAATTGTTGTAATGCATAAATTGAAGGTGGAATATTTGGCGGTGGAAAAAATCGTAACGATGGTGCTAGTAATGATGGTTACAATAATTATCGGGGTGGTAACAGTGGTTACGATGACAATCGGAAAAAACCGGAAAAAATGCGTAAGTTTATTTTTTACTATTTTTTCACTTACAAATCTTAAAATTCGAAAGGGCATATTGAAATCCTAAGTTAAACAACAGAAAAAAAAAACGAATCAAAATTGTTCTCTCAAATTTCCAATCGAATATTTAGTCCCAGCATGAGCACTAAAAATTATATTTAAGCAATAACAATCCTTAAACTTTGTACTTTTCCACTGAGCGGAAACTATCAGCTTTACATCTATTATCTACTTCTAGGAGAACTTTAAGAATACATTATTTTGCTTATTTTTTTCTTCTCTTCCACATTATTATCCATAAAATTATTTTATTATTAGAAAAAAAACCCAATAATGATGAGTGTCGAAGGAAATTGTTTAGCAGTAGAGTAATAGTTAGCGTTATATTTTAAGGTTCATTATTTAATTGCTTCTTTTAATTATTAATTTTATAACGTTTTCATATACAGAAGTGAAATTTTCAATTTTATAAAGTCTTAATTGTTAGTAATATTGTTTTTAAATGATATGGACAAGTAACTCATTTTTTGTAATTCCTGAAACTGAAGGTATGGAAAAGAAATATGTTTTTAATTTTTTTTAAATTGAAATTTATGTTTTATATTCAATATTAATTTCATTTGACATATGCTTTCCTGAATTTTTTTTTTTCGTTGTCAAATAAAAGGAGTATTTCTTTCATCACAGAATTTATGAATTTATCCCCCATATTTTTGGGCTCTCCTAGATTAATGGAATTGATTAGCAGCAGGCAATCATTTTGTTTTTGTTTATTTTTTCTCTCTCTTTCTCTCTTTTTTTTAATAGCCTTTTTTCATTTAGATATTTTTGCCATAAAACAAACAAATCATCCATTGTTTTTTCATTCTCTCTTCTAATAATTTTGTTTACATTTTTGTTTTTTTAAAACATACAAACAGTATTACTCATCATTTCATTTTTTTTTTTTATTCTACTCAAATTTGAAACCAATTTTTATTATTTCAATGAAGAAAACAGTTGTCTGAACTATGAAATAATTTAGTCAGAAAGCAATATCCATCTTCCAACCATTTTATTTCATAAATTTATTTATCGATTTGTTTTATTATTGACATTTTGACTTTTCCCACTAATTTTCATCTTCTTTGAGTTTTTTTTTTTTTCTTCTCAAAAGTTTATTCTTCTTTTCTCTTTCTTTAAAAACATATTTATAAATAATGTATTCTTTGAAAATTTATTAGTGACATTTTTTCTATGCCATTATGCTATTACAGCATTTCTATACTGTTCATTTCTTTATTACTTTCTGAATTTACCAAAATAATGGAGAGGCAAAACGATTTGAAATTTATCCAAATTTTTAGTAGAAAGAGAAATTTAATGTGAACAAATCACAGTTATCATTTCACATATATTTGTTGAAAAATAATTTAAACAACTAAAATAATTAAGAATATTTAAAAAAAAAAAAATAATAATTAAGCTAGGAAAATAAATTTCTTTATTTCCTTAACCATCTGAGGCTGAAAAGTAGACAACACTTCACATATCAAAAATATCTGATATACTTGAATTCATCGATCGATTTGTCCTATGCTTTAGCATTACTGTAGCATACTGTACTAATTGTCTAGAACAATTCTTTTACTTGTTGGCTTCAATTAATTGCTCAAATTCATATTTAGAAATTAATTAACTAAAAGCATTTCATTTATTAAAGGAACAATCATTTTTCATTATGCAAAAAATACTATTTTGTTGAATAATATTTTTGTGATTATTGTGATTCTCAACTTTCACTTTCTTCACAAATCAATAAACAAACTATCGATAACTCATTTAAGTTTCGCCAATGAGTCAGACAAACTAAATAAAAAGCCATTTGTGATTTGAAAAAGATTTTGTTTTCTGTTTTTTTTTTTTTTTTTTTTTTTTTTTGTTTTTGCTACCAGAAAATATTGGTGACAGAAAATTTACTCGTTTTATTATTTTTTTACTCATTCAATTTTCATTTCACTTTTTTTTTTTGTATTTTTTGAAGATTTTTTCTAAAAAAATTTTTTTTTCGTAGTTCAGTTTAGAAATTTTGAGAGACAAGTTTAGAAATTGACTTAAGATTTTTCGAAAATAAAAGTTATAAACTTTGCAAGTCTTGCTCTTTTTTCTGCCGGAAATGTTAAGCAGTCCTACAAAATTTAAGCTTGTTTAATTGAACTGATCCGGTTTTTTTCTCATCGAAGAGATACTAAGGGTTGGACATTATGTTTCTTTTAATTATCTTTTTTTGGAGTTTTTTTCGCATAATTACATATTTCCTATTTTTAATATTCTTTTCATCTGCAATTTATGACTAATTAGCTATAAGTATAGCAGCGTAGCTTCAAATTAAATGATAACTATACTTCCTCACCTTTACATTCATTTAACAATTGTCATTATTTTAAACTAGTATTTGTTACATTTATACATTTCATTAACATTTGTAGCTTTCATCAACATTTTCACATGAAATAAACGTTGTAGTTGAAGTTTAGATTCATTTTCTACTTTATAATAATTAAAATTGCTCCATAGTGTGTAATAGAATTCAACCGAAATGCTCTCTAATGTGCTAACATGCTGTATAGATCCGGAACATGATCGTTCCGGTGAATCCGACATGAAATGTTACAATTTTCAAGGTAATTGGAAATTTTTACCAGTAGAAAGCTAAATTTTTATCTTCTGATTATTAAATTCAAATTTTCAACAAATTACGAAAAATTCTGAAAATGCTGCTGAACTCTTCTTATATTTCAGGTGACCAGATTGGCGATATCATCGGTGGCTTTATTTCAGGTGGAGGAGGCGGCGGTAGCAGTAATTCTTACAGTAATTTCTTTATACATATATTTTTAATACAGGTAATGGCTGTCGGGAAATGGCTTATTTGAGCCTAAATCATTTCAGATACTGGTGGTGGTATAAATGTTGGTGATATTGCTGGTATTATTGGTGGCCTATCTGGACCAGGTAGTAAAGGTCAGAAGATTAGCGGCCTTATAAGTGGCATTGGGGGATTAATTGGCAAAAAAGGAGGAAATTATAGAGATGGAGGTATTTTTTTTATTATAGCATTTTCTTAAATAATTAAGTCTTTTTATTTGACTTCCTTTGCATTTGTTTAGTTTAGTTTCTTAATTCAGTCAGAAATTTAAAGCTTATACTTTATTATTTATAAAAAATGAATTGTAAGATTGATTCGGGTTTTTTCTAATAACTCTTTCAGTTTTTTTTTTTCTTTTTTTAGATTTTTCAAGAAAGGAGACATGAACTTTCATTCTCAACGAGCATTGTTCTAACTCTACCTGTTGATTTTGTTTAACCTTAATAAATTTTAGGTCCAAATGTTGATCCAAATAATTTAAGCGGCGGTATGACAGATGTTGTGAGCGGTCTTGTCGGGCATTTAGCTCATCGTTATCTTAATGTTGATCCAGCTACGGGACGCATTATCGGTGCCATTGCTGGCAATTTTATTTTCAATCTTGGTAAATTATCTGTTCAAAATTTATTAAAGCTTGAAATTTTTTTGATCGTTTGTTAATGTAAAAAATCAAATTTTTCTCAGGTGGCAAAGACAACAAGCTTGGAGCTGTGGGAAAAATCGTTTTAGACAATATTATCAGTGGTAAATTCAAGCGAAAGGTATTTGTTAGTATGTCCTACAGAGAAAAACTATGAAATCTTAAAATATTTGTTTGTCCTACTTAATTTTCCGTCTCAGTTCACAGTTCAAGATTGAACGGATGATTTCTTCTGCTAATTTTTTTTTACGAGATTTTGCATTTACAGGTTGATCCATATATACCACCAGAACCATCACGACATTTACGCCCACCAGTACCTGACAGAAGAGCGGACGAAGCACTTCATTTTTACGCAGAACGAGATCGTTGCCTTGCTGTAGGGTTACTATTTTTTAGTGTAAAATAAATTAAATATAATAGAGGAAGAACAAATCAGTCAAGAAGTTTTTCAGATGCGACAACTTTTCGAGGATCCTCAGTTTCCTGCTAACGATAAAAGCTTATTCTTCAGCCGACGTCCACCCAAACAAATCGAATGGAGACGACCGGGAGTTTGTTTAAGGATTTTTTTTCCATCCCTAATTTTAACGCTCCGTTCAAAAGATCATTTTACCGTCTTTTTTTCTTTTTTTTTTTTTTCAGGAAATATGTGAGGATCCACAGTTACTCTATGAAGGACATTCACGTTTCGACGTAGTACAAGGTGAATTAGGCGACTGTTGGCTTCTAGCTGCAGCAGCAAATCTTACATTGAAAGATGAGCTCTTTTATCGAGTTGTGCCACCAGATCAAAGTTTTACTGAAAATTATGCCGGTTCGTTCATTTAATCAAAATTGATTTCAAATCTTAAATTAGATTTTCGGCTTCTTCATTTCTAATTCAAAATTTTATTTTCTTGGTTTAGCTTCCTGTAATTAAATTTTATTAAAATCTTGAAAATTCAAGGCATATTTCACTTCCAATTTTGGCATTATGGTGCATGGGTTGACGTTGTCATCGATGATCGTTTACCAACATCTACCAGTGGTGAATTATTGTACATGCATTCCAGAGATAACAACGAATTTTGGAGTGCTCTTCTGGAAAAAGCATATGCGAAGTAAAAGTTTCTTTTTATTCTTAAAAATAATGAATTAAATAGTTTCTTATGAGTTTTAAAAATTATTTATCAGTGATGAATAATATCCAGTTTAAATAATCTTTTTGAATTGACTGATGTTATTTCAAATATAGTTCGGTAGCTTAGCAGAATTTGAAAATTTTTAATTTAAGGCTTCATGGTTCATACGAAGCACTAAAAGGTGGTACAACAAGTGAAGCATTAGAAGATTTTACTGGTGGTTTGACAGAATTTTTTGACCTCACACAACCTCCTAAACATTTGATGGAAATGATGATGAGAGGTTTTGAAATGGGTTCATTGTTTGGATGCAGTATAGAAGTATTTTTTTCCTCTCTTTTCTATATAACCCATTTTTTAGTGATATTTCGAATGTTTTTCTTCTGAGGACTTAACTGCTTGATTGTAAATCTAACAAAGTTATTGCTGCTAAGCATCAACGAGGTTAATCATAAAAAACTGTAAAAGCTTTTTATAAATCAAAAAAAGTTTTGCACAATTTTAGGCAGATCCAAATGAATGGGAAGCACGGATGCATAATGGTTTAGTCAAAGGTCATGCATATAGTATAACAGGAATGAAGATGGTAAAAATATTATAAAATTAACATTTATTTGTTTATCTGCCACATAAATCTTTCAATGTTTTATTTTTTTTCACTATTTTATTCTTTATTTTATTTTCAGGTGAATGGACCACGTGGTAGTATACCATTACTACGTATACGTAATCCGTGGGGTAATGAACAGGAATGGAATGGTGCATGGTCGGACAATTCAGCGGAATGGAGGTCTATTTCTCAGGAACAACGCGATGAGATGGGTTTGGTTTTTGCGCACGACGGAGAGTTTTGGTTCGTTGTAATGTTATTTTACCACAGTGATAGTTAAGTTCAAATAGTTTTACTAAATTGATTTTCCAAAATGTTTCAAACAGTAAATTCAACAGCATTTACAATTTAGAAAGAAACAGAGGTGTCTAGTTTAACTGAGTTGAATAGGTATCATATCGGAATAGCAAAGTTATTTGGATATATTTATTCCCTTTTCTGTAAATATTTCATTATCACTATAAATATTATGTATAATATTGTAATAAGTAATATGCTAGGTATAATCAGATAATGAATTCAATTTTTAGGATGTCATTCAATGATTTCGTGCGTTGTTTTGAAAAAATGGAGATCTGTAACTTGGGTCCAGAGGTTATGGATGAAGTATGTTTTTTTTTTATTATAAATATAATTTAAAGGAATTATTTATTTATTTTTTTTTTCTTTATATTCTTATTTTTATTAATAACAAATGTTCACATATATATAGGTTTATCAAATGACTGGTGTCCAGTCGTCACAGAATGCTTGGGCAACATATACTCATAATGGCATTTGGATTGCAAATGAAACAGCTGGTGGATGCCGGAACTATATTCGTATGCATTTTTTTGCTTCCTACTTTCTTCTTTTTATTATTTTGTATTTTCAAAACTTTCCTATTTTATTACAATAATGTCAGTCTGGTAAGAACTTGCCATATAGTTATCAAACTGTTTCTCTAAAGTAGTTCAATTTAGTTTAATTCTGTCAATTAACACTTGCTAAAAAATAACAGTAATGTTAGTGTATGCGTATGCATGCTTAAGCTTGTTTAATATTTTTCTGATGATTTTTATATGCCATGTCGCATCTTTAGGGACATTTGCAACGAATCCTCAATATCGTATCCAAGTAACAGATTCGGATCCATATGATGATGACAACCTATGTACAGTGATAATTGCTGTGTTGCAAAAATATCGACGTGAGATGAAACATATGGGTATTGAGAATTTACCTATAGGATTTGCAGTTTATGATGTAAGTTTATTCTTTTTTTTTTCCCTATTCAAATAATGCATCTGAATTGATGTTGGAGTGTTAACTATTGTTAACTTTATCAATAATTTTATCGGTAGAAAAGAGAATGGCGCAGAATAATCTGATAGCTAGCATTTCCAAATTTAATGAAAACCAGTGTGGAAAGAAAAAAAAAAAAAAAACTTGTTAGGAATGATTACTTCTTTTTCTTACGGAAAAATCTTTAAACTTTCTCTTCTCTTTTAACTTTTTTCAGCAATTGTAGTTTAAATTTTTTGAATTAAAAATGAAATAAGAAGTTACTGCTAGATTTTATGGCTTATATGTTTCATGAAATTATAAAATGACTTGCTAACTCCTTTAATTTAAATTTCATATCGTATCATCAATCCTCATAATTTCTCCAGTCTCCAGTAGCAGTAAATAACAACGAATTTGCAAAAAAAAAAATGTTGAAAATATTGATGCAATACCAGAATTAATTTTTTTTCGTCCGCTGTCCATTTTTGGCTACATAAATCAGAATTTTTTTGTTTTTGTTTTGTTTTTTTTCAGGTTGGGAGCTATAATGGACGTTTAACACGAGAATATTTCCAGCAACATAAATCATGTGCTAGGAGTGCTGCGTTTATTAATTTACGAGAAGTAATTATTTTTCAATCATTTAGATTTAATTATTTAAATGAAGTGCTGCGCCAGAAATTACTTTATATACACGGAATTTTTGCGTACTTAATCTTTTTTTTCTTTTGATTTAAACTTTTAACTGTCTTTAGAGTACATAATTTCTTCCTGTTTTTGCAGATAACAGGTCGTTTTCGAATCCCACCGGGAAATTACGTAATCGTACCGTCAACATTCGAACCGAATGAGGAAGCGGAATTTATGCTTAGAGTTTACACAAATGGTTTTATTGAATCAGAGTAAGCAAATAATTTTTTGATGAACATTTAAATTTTCAAAAGAATTGAGTAAGTTATGACTGTGCAGCAAATAAAAGTATTGTTTATGCCTAACCATCTAAATATTTTGTTCAGAAACACCAAAAACCACCAGTTAGAAAATTTTTGAATTCAAATTTCTTTTTTTAGGCAGTTGTGAATTTCGGTCGAAGTATGGTTAAAATGTTTCTTACCAACATTAATTTGCTGAAAATTATTGTTCGAATAATATATTGATTGGTGCATTTATTAATTGTTCTTTCATGATTCTCACCACATATATTGAATTTTAATTTATTTTCTAATGAATTCATATTAATTTATTGTTTGTTTTTTAACAGTGATAATTATATCTGTTCACATAATAAATTTGTGAATAAAATTTTTTACAATCCACAGCTAAAATTTCAATGAAAAAATAAGTGATATTTGTTCTGGAAGACTGAGAAATATTCTTTTCCTATCCCTGTTTGTTTGTTTTCTTTTTTTTTTTTTCAATAATTTAAATTAAATAAGATATAGTTGCGTCACAAAACTTCCATTTTCGTCTGATCAGCGTTTGAATTCGAGAATTCACAAACGACCATTGAATTCAACTACACTTGTTTTTAATTTACCTGGCTAATTCGAAAGCTCTCGATCTTCGTTGTAATATCCCCAATTATAGACTAAATTCGATTGCTTCCCAGTAATACATTTAACCTTTTCACAAGATATTAGTTTAGACTGTCATTTGTTCCTGTTTCCAGTCCATCTTGTATTTTACGGGGTATCTATTTGACTTTTTGGTGTTACTAAAGGTTTCGAAGATAAATGGATGGAGAATTATTAAAAAGCGGGACCTGAAATTGATTTATCTGAGTAATTGTCCATTAAAATAATTAATTACTTGTTTACAGTCACGGATAATTCATATCATTATAAGGAGTTCAGTCGATTGATCGTTTATTTCAAGCCATAATTGATAATTTAAGTAATTGGTTGATTAAGTAATTGTAAAGGCATTATATTGTTACACTGTGCAAAATTAAAAGTAATTTCAGGTTATTTTGAAAGCAAATGAAATTTTCTTCGTTGCATAAATATATCCGTCGTGCGATCCAATATAAACGAACTGAAGTTAACAAAACTAAGTCATTCTCGTATACCACTTATGTGATAAAGGAATTTTTAATTCGATTAGGAAAATCAATTGGAATTTTATCCGTACCTGTCGTATTTATTGATGTTGTTGGCTATCCAGCAAGTATTATTGGATCATCAATGGAGGTTATTTTTTCACTGATTCTTCCTCTTTTGAGATTTCATTCTGTTTGATAAGAGTAATAGAGTAATTAGTTGTAATCAAAGGAATAAATGTTTTTTTACCCAGAGTAAAAGGAATATCTGGCTAGTGATACGCTAAATAACAGTGTTTTGTTATACGCAAAACTTTCTGTCTTATTCTAGAGAAAGCGAAACAAACATAAGCTAAGGAAGTAGGAGTTGGAATTTTGCCTTTTATCTAGGATTTCATCCATTTTTTGAAATTTATTAAATCGAAAGATTAGTAAATTTTACAAGCGAAAATCCATTTTATGTACTAATGTATTTGTTACTGATATATTCGTATATTTTTCTGCAGTGTTTATGTATCACATTATATATAGCTTACCATTTTTATTGACCTATAAGTTATTCCATTAACATTATTGACTGTTTTCTCTTAATTGTTTTGTTTAGCCAACATTATATGGTAGTAGCAACAAATGGTGGAAACGAGATATTGTTTGGTTATCACGTTTTGGTTTACAAACACCAGAAATTGGACAGATTTACACGTTTATGTATTATCTTTATCCATTTCGTTATTTGAATTTTTGAAAACATCGGTGATATTTATTTTGTTACGTTTTGGTTTCACTTACTTTCAAATTCAAAAGTTTAATAATAATAATAAGATTCTTCTAGCCCACCGAATGATCCTGAGACACGTCACATCAAACGTATCACTGCTATGGATGGTGACATAATCAGGTATTATATTTGCTTAAAATTTTCATATCAGCCCTACAATCAGGTCAAGTTTATTTTTTTAATAAAAATGTAAAAATCAGAAATTTACTCAAACATTGCAGAAAGGTTTGAGTATATTTTCATGATTAATCATATCTATTTGAGCATAATATGTTGTACTACGTTTGTTTGAAATTCGATTCTATCAGGAATGTTAGCTGCATCGAATTTAATGGCCATCTATTACGATTGTTTTAAATTTGGTATTATATAGTAGTTAAGGAAAAATAAGTACATGCTTTAATATTTATTCTAAACTTTGTATCCTTTTTAATAAATTTAGTTTTTACTCATTTCTAACTGTAGGCCAAAACGAGGACCAAGTTTTTTGGAAATACCAACTGGTTGTTATTGGATGGAATCTGACAATCCTAATAATTATTGCGATAGTAGATTGTATGGTCCGGCAAGTTTTACAGCCCGTTTTTATTTTTAAGCTATTTTTGACTAAAGTTATTCATTATTTTGACATACATAGATCTTTAATGAACCATTAATGAATTTTATAAATAACATGGTGACAATGCAGGTTTCCGGTGGATTGTTAACAGCTCGAGCTACACATATCATTTGGCCTCCGAAACGATGGTGTACCATTAAAACAGAAGTATTCGAACACAGCACTGTTCCAGTTTCAAAACGATACTCATTTTTCGGGATAAATTTTCCATGGTAATTTGTAGACCTGTGAATAATATATAGAATATGGTATTAAGAGTAATAGTGAATAGTATTAATAATAATGAAATAAGATTAAATATTTGCCCAGAATATTAGAAAATTATAAATATTGATAATGATTGAATCTTCAGTCAGTTTTTATCTATTATTGATAAGCAACACAACTGTATGTTAATGGCATGATGAAAGTAATGATTTTTTTTTAAAAAAAAAGGAACAGTATACAAGTGATTGAACATTCCTGTATTTAACTGCTTGCTGATCAGATCTTAGTCTGAAAATTTCCTGTATATGCTATTGGTTAAGTTAAATATTATCTAAGCATTACTGCATTTTCACATTGCAAGTAAAGTAGTTCGGCTCTGATTATGTAGAATTATTGTCTATGCTAGTATTTTGTATGGTCCAGCAAGTTGTACAGCCCTTTCTTATTTTTCAGCCATTTTTTACTAAAGTTATTCATTACTTTGACCATACATAGATCTTTAATGGACTATTAATGAATTTTATATTGCCCTGATTTATACCAAATCTCAAGTGATAATAGATTTTTTACGGTGTTTTATCTCATTTCAATGTGAATGATAATTATCATGTTTCTGTTGCCTTATTTTTATCTTACATTGAATTATTTATGAAACTATAGTATTGAAACAGGTACAACAGTTCCAGAGTAGCAACCAACTACTGTTTATATGTAAACGTCTATTTATATGTCTATTTATAATATGTAAACGGGTCAGTCAATGAGCTTCAACATCTACCTTCACTATTTTTATACTGTTCTATTTATTCGTAATAATAATAATTGAAGCTTGAAAATCTCAATCGTTTGAAATGTAAATGAAATTGCAAATTCATTGTATAGTGCTATATCTTGTTAAAATAAAATATTTTTCGAAACAAATTTTTCTAAAATATTCAATTTATGCAAAATTTGGTTTAATAGAAAGATATACAAAAGGAAGTTTTATTTTCATTTGCATAGTGTTTGAAGAAATTGCATGAATCAAACATAGAAAACTTATCATTCATCTTCCAACTAACTATGCACTAAAGTGCGGAGTATATGTGAATAATGTACAATTTATCAATAATTATACTGTACAACATAACAACAAAGAAAACGTAATAATAATTGAAGCTTGCAAATGTTAATTGATAAAAGTGAGTTTAAACTATAATAAAAATGACTCGTGAATAAATAACACGTATAAACAGTAAAACAGAACTTCATGTTGTATTCTATAATCAATGATGAAATTGGAAATTAATACTATACAAATATAAACATAACATCATTTCATAATTTTTAAAAACAGATAAATTGCAACAAATCAACTAAAAATAATTTATCCTGAAAAGCTTGAACAACAGTAGTAATATGTGTTCTAATGTTTTATGAAGTTCGCTGATAATATTTCGTAAATCTTACTGTAATATGTGCTATAAAATTTTCATACCATGAAAAATGATGACATTCTCATGAATTGAAAACTTATAACTGAAAATGATTTGAAATAAACTTTACCATGTTCAAACCATCGGGAAAAATTCGGTAATTTCCATTATACTACTTTTTCTAATGGTATAAATCACTGCAGAATATTATCAGTAAGATCTACAAAATGTTGTCGTCGAATTGTAAGAAAAAATTTGAAATTAAAAAGGAAAATATAGTCATTCCATAACTATATATCGTGGAACTATTCATTTGGAATGGTCTGTTAAAAAGAAAAAGGAGAAAAAAAGAAAACTGAATTAAAAGACTCGGATTAGAGAAATTCCAGTTCTGCTTAATCGTTCATATCGAGAAGCCATTCTTTTGTTAAAGCCAAAGAAATTGAAGCATTGATTTTTTGCTGCTTTGCATGCAGCTCGAAGTCTTTTAACCTGAAATTTCACCATAAATATGTGAAGTACTAACTTGTGTCCAAATCAACGAATATTTCACAAAACTAAAATTGCCTTATATATATTATAATAATATAAATTTTACTAAATTATAATGAAATTAATTAATGGAATTGTTTCGATTAAATATAAATTGGATATTTTACTTTACATTACTATTTTGTGATGATATACTTCACTAAAGTGTATGTTTAAATAAAATATATTAGAATATTGAAGCATACACTGAGGAAAGTTCATTTTTTTCTGCCGATTTCGATATAGAATTATTTGATTTCCCACTTGCTATTTCTGCAGCTTCCAGGCGACACTAGAATTGATTTGTTAAATGGAAAAATTTTTCTAAAAAGTAATACAATTTAATTTTCCAAATGGAAAACTAGAAAATATTTATAAGGTTAGAAAATTTTTCGGAAGAAATTTCTGAGAGAAAAATTTTTTAAAACTTTTCTTGCCATTGATCATATTTATTCTATTAAAGATTACAACAGAATATGATGCATTCTTACAAATAATGAATAATTACCTCATTGGTCTGCTCAGTGATAGCAATTAACTGGAGAGTTTCGTCTAATTGCTTTTTCGTTTTGAAAAGTTTATGTGATAAATCAAACATATCTCTAAAAAATTAAAAGCAACGTATCAGAGCATATTCTCAAGTAATCAATCTAACTGCAAATGTGATCATTTCAACATAATGTGCAGGAGAAAATAATTTTTTGAATAAAAGGCAAAAATGTTTAAAATTTCACCAATGAGTGGTTTACTATCACATAATTCGTAAAGTTTAAGAAATCGCTTTTTTTTTTTGAGAAAAAGAGATGGAAAGAGAAAAAATAAGAAAAATATGAAATAAATTTATATCGTTAATTTATCAAAACAAACGATGTATTGTTGAATAAGAGAAATCGCTTTACTGTATATCAATTTTTGGAAAAAAATAAACAGCTAATTCTGAAGGATGGGAATTGAAAATATGAGATGGACAAAATATGATTAATTTCTGACAAAATTTTGATAAATCATAAAATTCGAATTACAGAAGAATGAAACAAATAAATATAAAGCTTACCTAGCTATCATTTGCAATGGTTCTACGAAGATATCACTAAGCTGCTTCAACTTTTCATCATAATTTCTCACTACTTTTTCATAAGAATTCAACAAATATTTCCTGTAAGCAATTTTCTTTCCACAAAGAGAATAAGATATTTCATATTCCATAACACATGATATATTGAAAAGAGAAATATTATATTAACTGATATTCACGAATAAATTATTGCGTAAATAAAGAAGAAACTTACCTATCGGCCTCCATTTGTAAAGCATTTTCTGAAGCATGGCTATATGGTAAAAAAGTTCGATATTTCTAGAAATAAAGAAAGTGCAATTTGAATGCTCTTATATTTGGGGTATATCTGACAATACTTATTAAGCATATGATTGCATAAATGTTTAAGCCAGCATGTGACATCGAAAAAGAAAAAAATATAATAAAGCATATATATTTTAAGCTTTTTTCTTAATAACATTTCTTATGATACATACATATCAATTATATCTTAGCATACATACACATTCATTATATAAAACAATTACTTAAACAATAAACATACCACAACCGTTTCAAGTTCACCTTTCAAAGATGGTTCTTTCACAATATGTTTTGACTCAATAACAGCAATACGTACATCAATTTGTTGCAACATACTACATACCCATTTTACTGCTTCTGTAAAATGTTTCCAAAAAAAAAAAATTGAAAAACTAAATAAATTTTTGTCGTATCAAAAACAAAAAAAAATTACAATCAAACTTTTTTGCTTTCTTTTAATTATAAAATTCATTATTCAAATTCTTTAATCATATTAAAATTCATAAAGCTCGTTCACTGCTATGGCAACAATGATAACTTACGTGATTCTGATGCATCAATGGAATTAACTGATTTATTGGTTACTTTAACGTTCATATTTTTTTCACTATTGAGCAGTTACTTCTCAGTTTACTAATAAATTGAAAAACAATAGCTACAAAATTTCGATTAAAAATGTTGCAAATGGGAAATAGTTGATTATAGTATGATTGTCTTGAACACGAAACTGCATACGCAATGCATTCGACAAATGGTCATATCACATTTGAAAAGATAAATCAACTTGAACTAATCGATAATCATAATCATTATCATTAGTTACATATCATATCATTAGTCATTAGTTACAACAAATCATGATAATTTCAAACATACACATTTCAAAAAAAAAAAAGAAAAAAATAATAAAAGAAAAATAACGCACCGCCGATAAAGTTCAATTCTCGTGCAACCGAATGTGCATTATTTTCAACCGCTTTACGTTCCTCAGCTGTTTCCTTATTCAATGCAATTGCCTTAGACAATAAACGTAATTGTTTCGCTAAACGGCTTGCAAAATTGCAATCATGCGCTAAAATTTCAGCTTCTTTTAATAATTTGGCATATACTGTACGCAAAATTCCAATAACAGTTGGTATTGCATCCTGTAATTCATATGTTTGTCGTTCCACACTTAACGTACTCGCAGCAGCAAGTTTCATCTCATGAAAGGTTGGCTCATGATTACATTGCGAAAACGGTGAATGAACTGAAAATTGTATCAGATTTGAATTGATCATGAATATATATATGTATATCGATCGCTTATTTATTCACTTCAATTAAAAGCGGAAAAATCATTTTATGTTACGAATGACATTTACATTAAACATCATTAAACAACAAATTCTTCATAATATTGAAAAATTGATTTTCTCTTCGTTATATAAAGTTTAATCATTAGCTATTAAACAAGATATTCGGAAAGGGTAGAAAAGAATGTGAATGTGACTTGAAACAACGAGACTAGTGTTAAGCATTTTGCTAATGATTAAAAAATAAGTACCGGAAGGATGCATTAAGCATGCATGAACTAATACGAATTCTAACTTTAAATATATATTAAATTAGATTAGAATATGAAACATAAGAAGGACAACTCACCGATTAGTTCCGGTAATTTGATCGGTAAAGCATAAGTTTCGTTATTCTGCAATCCCATAACAATAACACTAGAACAGTGATCGATCAAGCCCACAGGAAATGGAGGTGATTTATAGACAACCGCAGAACCAGTAGGAAGTGTTAACAGACAGATTAGATCATGCGCTGGCGTATCAGCTTTCACATAAACATCAAAATAGGATCTAGAAAAATACAAAGACCAGGATATTCAAAAGTAACTGATATTACAAATTAACATATCGATTTTTTTAGAGTCAAGATAATTCCTTTTTGAAAACTTAAATTTTTCAAAAAAAAAAAAAAAAAATTCTTTAGAAGTTTCTGGATTAGGAATTTCTCAACCTCTCAAAATGTTCAACAGTTGAAGTATCGAAGTACTCCTCTAAGCACAAAATGTTCATCTTAAAAACAAGTATTCGTTTCATATTTAACAGTTCTTTACACATTTCATCAAATTCGTTGAAAGTGAGACGAGTTGCTTCACGTCTATCAAAAAGACGCCGAATAAATTCACTCAGAATACGACGAAAACTCCTGAAAAACATAACTACTTAGTTCGTTTTAACTAATAATAAATATTGTTTTACAAAAAAAAAAAAAGACAAATATTTCCATATCTGTAACTAAATACAACAGATTTTTTATTTGCTAAGCAAATTTTCTAAAGTTTCAGAATTCATTTAGAAAAAGAAAAGTCATATATATATATAGGAAACAACTTACTTTGGGTATAAACAACGTCCATCTGGGAAATCTTTCTGCCATAAAAATTGACCTGTCTCACTCACCCTACCAAATATGGCATCTGATGGTCGACTAATCATCATATTATACATTCCAGGTGTATCTGCTGGTCCTAAGAAGGAATCAACAAAGGACAAATAATGAAATGCCATTCGAGGATGAATTCTATTTTTGATGAAAGTTTAGATCATAATGGATATATTGAATTGAGTAAGTGTCAAATAATTTTCAAAGACAATTTAACCAAAATTTTATAAAATCATTAATCTAATTCAGATTGATAAATTTTATTCATGTACATATATTTTCATTCATGTTTACCTTTTGCTGGTACAAAGGGCAGAATACCGGTTGCACATTCGAATAACGTACAACCTACTGACCACAGATCACATTCATCTTTTGTATAAGTCAAGGTCGTTGTTTTACGAGCTAAATTGGCAGTTGAATATTCATTCTATAAAAGAAAATAAGTGATATCAGATAATAATAAAATATTTGATCATAATATTATTATGGGCATTGAAGGCAACAATCCAATATATAATACATATAACTCAAAATATAAAGTAAAATTTTCTTTTAAAAAAAGATAAACGAATCCTTTGTATCATTTTTCCACATTAATAATATTATAAAACTTATTTTACACAAATAGGAGAAAAAAAATAGCTGACAATAACTCACAAGGTATCCCGGTGTACCACAAATGGAATGTAACGGCTGAAAGTTATCGGTAAGGAGTCGTGAACCACCAAAATCACATAATTTGAAGATCATCCTGACATGGAAGGAAAAACAGAAAAACTTTGCATATTGTCAAAATATGGATGGAAAAGCCATATATTATTATTAGTATTATTATTGAAGAGTTTGAGAACTGCAAAACTGAAACAGCTATTTTTAGAACAATTTTCTTTTTTCGAGTGAAAAATATACCTTCCAGAATTATTGAAAATTAATAAATTTTCTGGCTTTACATCTCGATGTGCAATTTTCTTTGAGTTCAAATATGATAGTCCTTTTTCTGAAAAGAAAAAAAAAAAGAAATTATCAATATATCTTTGAATTCAATGCTAACCATATGAAAACAATATGTGCATGCTTGATGAATTTATATTTGATGTAGTGTTAATTAGAAAATATTATGCACGGCAAACTGAAACAAAATCAGACGAAATAAATACATTCAGACATTTAAGTGAAACAAAATACACAGAATTGAAAGAACATAAATACAACAAAATTTGATATTGTATGAAGTGAAACAAAATGTAATAAACTAAATGACGGGAAATAAAGTAGAAATATAAAAGAGAAGAAATTAAAGTAACATAAAATGAACAATACAAGGAGGTACCGAGATGGTCGATCAACTGCAAAAGAATTTGGTATGACAGACCAAACATATTTTCCAATTTTTTCAATTCATCTCGTACACTGCCATCAGCCAATTCCATAATTAGCACCATCTGTTTAGTTCCATTTACGTTCTAAAAAACTTTGACTTTAAATTCATGTTCTAGAAAACTTCATTACCTTATTTTTAGTTACTAAATTATTATTTCTTAGTTATATTATTTTATGAACTCCAAGTAATTAATACTATATTTGACAATAGAAATGTACCTTCTGATCAATCGTATCAGATGCAATAAATCTGACGATATGTGGAGAACTTATTTGTTGTAAAATTTCAATTTCACGAGCATGCTGCTGAGTATTGAATCTATTGCAGGTTTTGATTGCCACAAATTCACCTGTTTCTTGATTTCTACCCTTATGAACCTGTTATTTAAAGAAATTAATTATTGTATCGAGAAATAACAGATATATTACCTAGCTTCGAGTTCTCAGGTAGATTAAATCGAAACAAGGCAAGTGGAATATCTCTTACCATAGTGTTTGTCATATATCATTATGTCACTTCGTCGAAAGATACGATTCATAGATAACGAACATTTCTTACTTCTAGTAAGAGATTATTACATTATAATCCTTTTCTAACACTTATTTCATTTAACCTTTTATTTCTAATTTTAGAATTTTCAATTTTAAAATTTACTCTTCCGAAAGCTCCATTGCCAATCAAATCTATGCTACGTTGATGCCAAAAAAATTTATTTGTATATTGTACACCCTCCGAAACTCCATCCATTCAGCACCTGTAAAATAATTTTCTTTAAAATGTTTTCTGTAAAATTTATCTCGTTTCAAATATTTGATTTTCGTGTTTACATCTATTCTTAACTATTAAAGAGTGCTCGGAAACCTTAAGTAAAATAAAGTTCGGATTAATTCTGAAATCTCATCCTGTAAATCTGTTCAAATCTTGGTAATGTAATTGTTCCCACCGCATGAATAAATGAATTTGAGTTTGAAAGGAAAACTAAAATTTGAAAGGAATGCAGTGAAAAAAAAAAAAAAAAAGACATTCATATTATCAACTAATCAATTTGGATAGATGAACAGATAAAAATTTGTAGAAACTATTTTTCTGTTCAACTTTTCAATCAATGATTTAAAAAAAAAAAAAATAATAACAAAGGTAGAAAAATGTAAAAAATCGAAATATAGTAAAAATAATCAGTTGGTACTCAATTCATTCAATGCTACACAAATATCATAAAATAAATGAATGAATTAATTATAAGTTAATTATTACTTGGCTAAACAAGTTAATAAATGGTGTATATTACATATTATTATTATTATTATTAATAATAATAATAATAATAATATAAAGAAATTGCAATAATATTGAATAATGATCATAGAAATCAGAAATTATAAGAAACAATGAATGTGAAACATTACCAAATGAACTTTCACGTCCTAATTTTGGACATTACATTTGCATGTAAAATTCCAAAAAATTTGTTTTCAATAATAAAAAAAATACTTTCCTATTATTTTCACTTCCATTCCATACATCATAATTTTTTTCTAGTTTAAACGTTAAATAATCAAAAATTATTTCTCTATCATAATAAATCAATCAAATCATATACTAATAGTAAAAATTTGAAACTAGGAACTTGAAAAAAAAAATAAGTAAATAAATAGAAATTACAATTTTAAATGATTACCAGCCAAATAAATTCTATGAAAAAAGAAAAATTAATATTTAAAATATGTTTGAGTTAATCATTTTGCAGTTTTCCATATAAATCATCGATTTTCACTTGCAAATCGATTTTAATAATAGTTTATTTTAATAAAATGACAAATTTAACCAATCAATTTTGTTATCATTTCTCTAATAACTATCAAATTACATTTCTTTGTTTGTTGTCTGTGTATGTGTGTGTGTGTTTGTGTATGTGTCTGTAATGTTTTTTCTTTTTTTTTTTTTCAATTTCAAAAAAATTGATAATATCAAACTTATCATCAATATTTGTTAGAGTGAAGAAGAAGGATAAATATATGGGAAAATGGAATGATAAGGAATTGAGAGAAATGATAAGAAATTGATGGCTTAGGAGTAGTGTGACAAACCGGACATTACAACCAATATTGATGAATCACCAACAAGTGAAGTTGAGAGATGAACAGACCACTTGGCACCATGAACAACCATCAATCTACCTTCAAACCAGATTCTATTTCATGTTGTTCCTATTTTTCTTTAAGAAGCGCTAATTTAAATTCATTTAAATGTTTGAAAAAAGAAGAAAAAAAAAATTCATTGATTCATCTTATATTTTTTTTTTTTTTACACTGAAAATGATAAAACTTTTGATATATTTTTCTGATCAGTCAATTTGATTGATTTTAATGAATGAAAATTTTGATTTAGTCTTAATCTTAACCCATTTTACAACTTAAAGAGTACAAAGAATTGATTCATTGATTGATTGATTGATTGATTGATTGATTGATTCATTGATTCATTGACTGATTCATTCATTGATTAAATATTGCTATAATTGGAAGAGAGAATGAAAGAGAGAAAAATAAATAAATGAAAATGAAAAGTCACAATGAGTCGAGACAACCTATACTGCTGGTAAATCGATAAAAGAAAACTGCAAATGAGTTGCTCCACCTCAAGTGACCACTGTCCATCTGCACATAAACACACACACATATATATGTCAGTGGTATTCGCATTCAAATGACCAATACTAAAAATCGATCAGCAATAAAGACTTTACTTATATTCTCACTCGATCATATGATTGGTATATAATTTTATAAATAATAAATAATTTCAACTTTGAATGAATTAGTGTAATATATAAAGCAATACAAAAAAAAAAAAATCTTAGCAATATAAATTTAAATTTAATAATTTACAATCTTTTCTTATAATTAGAAATAAAACAAAAAACAAAAACAAATATAAGTATTATAATTTGATATGATCGATCGAATTCATCCAAGATTATTGCTTTTTATTTAATTTATTTAAACTATGAAGCATGTTTGTATTAATTGAATGATTTTTTTTTTTTTTTTTTTCTAATATAATTTAAAATATTCATCAATTTTTAGCACTTTTCAACAATTCATTAAAAAATGATTGATTGATACAGAAAAAAGAAAAAAAAAATTGTATTTTATTGAGAAGTTTTGTTTTTTTTTTTTATTTTCATTAATTTCATATAATAAATTTTTTCATTGTTTCATTTCAAATTTTGAAAAGAAATTATTAATTTAATTTTAAAAGAATTTTTATTTTTTCACAAATTTATAAATTTCTCGCTGAATTTTATGCTTTATTTTATAATTTAAAATATTGCTAAATAATGAGTTTATGTTTATTAAAAACTAAATTTACCCGTAACAATCATCGAATCAGATCTTTTAACTCTTTTTTTTTTTTTGTTTTTCCCCGCACTTAATTTTGATGTTGGGTGAAAAAAAGGTGAATGAGATGGGTAAAATTGGTTTTTGTATAATTGTCAAAATTTATTTTACAAAAGATATCACACAAAAAAAAAGAGGGCTATTTAAAACGTTTGGCCGTTTGATTGAAATTAAAAAGAAAAAAAATATTACAAAGTTTTTAAATTTTCAAAATTTCAATTTCGCTACTTTTTGCATTTCTATAATTCACAAATTTTTAATGTTTTTTTTTTTTTGTTTGTTTTCAATCGACAATTTAAACTTTATTTTTCAACTAGCAGCCAATTGAAATTTGAATATTTTAAGTCAATATGTGATATGATCCCAATTTGAAATAAATACGTAAATGGAATATTTATGATATAAATTGATTTGATCACATCGAGAAATTAGGCTAACTGTTGTAAATAACAAATATTCGTATATATCAAAATTTAAAATCAGTGTAATGAAGTGAAATATTGGCTAGTTCAATTATAATTTAAAATTGATAGAGAAAAGGATCTGAAAGATGTGATGATTGATAGTTTATGCCCTAATTTAATACATTCCTTCTTCACTAATCAGATGATAAGTTTTATTTTGAAATTGGAACATATGGGAAATGCTTGGATCAAGTTTGTACTATAATATATTTTCGTTGTATTAATTTTGTTTAAAAAATTTTCCATTTAAAACTTAAGTTTTTATTTGGTACTTTAACATTTGATTTTAATCTTAATGCTTTATTTTAAATTCCAATTTTTTTTTTTTTTTTGCCAATTCAACATCTTTTCATATCTAATAACTAGTTTAAAGTAGTAAGTAATGAATATGATCAATTCATTCAGTTCTATTAATCCTTTTTTTTTTTCTTTAATTTTAATCACTGCTTTTTTTAATTTTAATTATTAGTGTGAAATGCTAATGCTAATACAATAATTATAGCATTCATCCTCATCAATTTAATTTGTTATTACTGTTATATGAGCAATTACTGATGCTATCAATGTTTAATTAATTTTTGAAAAAAAGATAAATATCGTTTTTTTTTTCAAATTTCAGTTGTTCTATCACAAATGACAATACAGGATAGCATCCTTCAACTAATTATCATTAATTTATATCTCATCGTTATCAGCCATGCTGTAAGTAATTAAATTTTCCTTTTAAATTTTAAATTACTTAGAAAATTTTAAGATATAATTTGTATAAATTTTGATAATCAAAAAATGATATGCAAATTATTACGAACAAAAAATAAGATATAATCACATATATTGTACCAATTTTTTTTTTTTTTTTTTTTTTTGTTTGAATTTAAATAATACACACATTCATTAATTAATAAAATTTGAGATAAATAATGTTTAAATTATTAAAATTAATAAATTCATTAAAGAAAAAAAAAAGCAAACAAACAAACAAAGCAAAAAATATATGTTTTATTATTTCCTCATAAAATATCCTTAAAAATTTATTAAGATGATATTACCATCGATGCATAATGAAACATTGTTATCATTGGAAAATGGAACACAACAACGAGATCAATCACAAATATCACTAAATGATCAATCACTTGATTTGTTATCAAGACAAAATATTGCAGTGGAAAAAAAATGTATGAAAAATGAAGTGTGGACTAATTGTACTGGTTGCGAATTAAGTTGTGATGAGGATGAATTTGTTTGTTTCATTTCTGATTGCTTTCATATCATATCATATCATTGAATATTAAAGTGAAAGAAAAACAAAATAAAAAATATTCAATTCTTACAGAAAAAAAAAAAATGCTAAAATTGAAATTTATTATTTTTTTGATTTTGAAGTTATAAAAGAAAAAAGAAAAGAAATATTATTGGAAATTATTTGCATTTACATTATGAAATTAAACTTTTTTTAAATAAATTCAAGAAGTTCTTTTTTTTACTTGAAAAAAAATTTTTTTATTATTATTAATTTCTTAGCTACAATGTCAAAATATATGCTATAAACCGGGATGTGAATGTCCAGCAATTTTGGGATTTCGTCGAGCATCAAATGGAAATTGTATTCAGAAAGAGGAATGCCCATTGGAAGATAATAAGTTTTTCGATTATTTCTTTTTTATTAATTCTTAAAAATTTGTTATATTTTAAAAAGTTCCTTTTTTTTTTTTTGAGTAAAGTTATTGTTAAAGTTAAAAAAAGCTAAAAATTTATCGAATTTTACTTTTACAATTAGTTCATTTTCTTTTTTTGCTTTTTGTTTGATATTCCAATAATTTTAGCGAATATATTCATTACTTCATTTAATTGTTTTTGCTTACAATTTTTAATGTAAAAAAAAAAAAAAAAAAAAAATAATCTAGATTTTAATGAAAATTGATTAATTTAAGGAAATAAATTAAAATTAATTCAGAAAACAAAAGGGTGAAAGAAAATAGTTTTTTTTCATTCAACACTTTACATAATTTCTTATTTAGCAATAATTAATTGAACAATTAACAATTAACAAATTAGAAATGTAAATGTATCATTCTATTGCAGATAAATAATTATGAATTTTTAAATTTAGTACTAAAGGAATGTTCAATAACGGAGGAATTCAAAGAATGTGGAAGTGTTTGCGAAGAAACTTGCGATGATTTTGGACAACCGATAGTATGCAGCAAGCAATGTTTAGCAGGTTGTTTCTGTAAAGAAGGTTATATACGTGAAAAGAAAGGTGGTTGTTGTATATTACCGGAATTATGCGATACAAGTAAGTTATACAAAAATTAATATCATAATTAAATTTCTTTTATTTTTTTTTTTTTCCAGATTTTGAAGGTTAATTTTAGAGATAATTGAATAAAGACTCAAACTTGATTGAAGTATAAAAGAATTTCAACTTTATATTATTGTTATAAATTAGAAAAACGAAGCCGAATATGTGGACCTAATCAGGAATACCGAAAATGTGGTACAGCTTGTCCGAAGACATGTAATGGTTTGCCGGAAAATTGTACACAACATTGTGTTGATGGTTGTTTTTGCAAAGAGGGTTATGTTCTGGATCTTGATAAATGCATTCCGGAAGATAGTTGCAAAGGTAATTTATAAATGATTTTGAAATATATCTCTTACATAAATGACAAGTCAGAACTTTTAGTTAATTAATTATTTTTTAAATCACAAAAAGATTTCTTCCATATTTTAAGTTATTAATTTCAAGTTAACACTTCATAATTATGTATTTATGTAGGAACATTGAAAAAAAAATAGTTTAACTTTTATTTTTAGTATTTTAATTAGCAATAAAATTTGATTTGTAATTTTAATCATATTTCATTTGAAAAATGGAAAATACAAGTTGTAGAATCAAGAGAATGTCCTGAAAATGAAGTGTATCGGAAATGCGGAAGTCCATGTCAGGAAATCTGTGGTAAGCAAAAAGAAACGAATTGTAATGCTTGTATAGAGGGTTGTTTTTGCAAATTAGGCTATGTAATGGAAGAAAAAGTTGGTGCATGCATAAAACCGGAACACTGTATGCGTAAGTTTTCCTGTTAATGATTAAAAATTTTTTAAAAATAAATTCAATCAATCAGCATTTTGTTTACAGAATACTGATCGATCAATTTTTTAAAAATGAAATCGATTTTAAAAAATAAAAATTGTTTATTTATTTACTTATTACCAATGGATGGATTAAATTGAAGAGTAATATTAAGAAATAAAATGCTTTACAATAAACAATTAAATGAAATGAATAAAATGTTATATGAAGTTTAAATAGCTTTAGAAAATTCAACAGTTAATTTTTAACTTAGGAAGAATTCAATATAAAATCATAAAAGTTATTTAATTTAATACTTTGAATTACTCTTTCAAATTTTCATTTCAAAAATAGACAAAATTTCCATATAAAAAATGGGAAAAAAAAAACGGTAGAATTATAGTAAATATTATGATTGTTTTTCACATTTAAAAATAAATAAGATAGAGATAATAAAATTAAAAAAAAAAAAAAGAAATCTAATATTTTAATAATTATAAATTATTTTATAAATTGTCATTTAATTTCTTCAGAGTTTTTTTTTCTTTTTTTTTTTGTTAAATTTCAATTAATTTAATATTATTTTTATTTTTAATTAATTAAATTTTCAGCTCCAAAATATATGAAATGTCCAGGAAATGAAACTTTCACATATTGCGGTGGCTGTGAAGGGACATGCAAAATGCAATTTGTCAAATGTCCAACTGAATGTGGCTCACCACGCTGTGAATGTTTGGCTATGAAAAATTATGTTCGTAATGAATTTGGCATATGCGTTCATATTAATGATTGCATTAATTAATTATTAATAAATTTCGTTTATATTTTCATTTATTGTAATTTACAAATTAATAATAATAATAACGATAATAATAATAATATTAATAATAATAAAAATAACAATAATAATATTAATAATAATAAAAATAATAAAAACAATAATAATAATAACAATAAAAATAATAATAATAACAATAATAATAGTAATAAAAATAATAATAATAAAAATAATAATAATATTAATAATAATAATAATAATAATAATAGTTATAAAAATAATAATATTACTGTATTAACATTAATAAAAAATAATATTATTGCATTTATATCAATAAATGGTAGCATTACATCAAAGAATAATGATATTATTGCATTTGTAAATACAAACAATAATTGTGAATTTATAACAATGACCAATAATGGTACTGTATTTGCATCAATAAACAATAATATTATTGTATTTACATGAAAAAAAAAAGACAATAACAATAACGAATGGATTAAAGAACGTCAAATAATATCAAATATTTACATCAAGGAACAATAATATTATTTTATTTGCATTGAAAAACAAACAAAAACTATTGTATTTTGCATCAATGAGCAATAACCATTATTGTATTTACATCAACGATACTCAATGCAAATAAATACTATTTCACATAATTTCTTTTCTTTGTTTATTTAATTAAATTAAAAATGAATCAATAAATTCACATCCTTCAATTTAATGTGAATTCTTTTCGAATATTAATTTCTGACGAATTTTTCTTTTTCTTTTTTTTTTATAAGATTTCTATCGTTGAAGACTGTTTATTTTCGTATATTTACGTATTTACTTATTACTACAACTCATTACTGCTACTGCAGCCCTTGTTTTTGTTACCATTGTTATTTATATCTAAATTTCTATCAAAAATGCAAAATTTGGTATTTTTGAAATTCAAGTTAGGCATATACTCAACAAAATCTTTTAATTTTTCCGAATTTTTAAATTATTTATCTTATTTTTGACATCTACCTTTTTTATTTCGATTAAATTCTTTTCTTTTATTAGTTTTTATCATTAAGAATTGTTTTTTTTTTTTTTTTTTTTGCACCAAATTTCCGTTCAATTTATGATTTTTTTTTTCAAGAAGTTTTAAAATTCTAAAAATTTCACAAGCAAATAATTTTTGTTTCCTTCAGAGAAAGAGAAAAAAACGAAAAACTCATTATAAATCAAAGTTCGAGCAGTCAACGATAAAGGAAAAAGAAGTTAAAAATGAACGAATATACTTGTTATCCAATTATAAGAATTCTTAAGATCATGGGATGGAAGTTTTCATTGAGTTTTGCATAAAAGAGTCGTGCAACACGGATAATTTTTCATAAAATTTCATTTATAAAATTTCTCATCTTCTTTGCGTCATTAGAGGCATATGGTTTGTTGTTAATTTTTCGTACGTATATAGATAGTCCTATAGTTAGTTAATTGGGAAAGAGAATTATTCGATTATAAGAATGCTTGTAGAATAGTGAAATTTTCAAATTTGTGCAAAAATTGATAAATAACAATGGAAAAAGAAAAAGAATTGTTTGATTTTTTAGAGGAAATCTTCGAAACCTGGAGATTTTAGATTTTAGGAAGTCTTATTTTGTATTTTATAGAAAGTCTCACATGTATTTCCTGAAATATCTGATGTGTAGCTCTCAGATAATTTGAATTGTATCTTCTCTGTTTTTTGGTAAAGTGAACTATATTTTCATGTCGAAAAAAATTTTTTGTAAATTTAAACTGCTATTAAACTTGTTATTGTGAGTACATAATGCAATCGTCAGAGTGAAATGTGAAATTATTTTCAACCCAATAAGTGTAATATTTTTGACACTTACATTTTTTTATTGTTTCTTGCTATACTGTAAAGTTGTTTGGTCTCAGATCCACTGTTTCATTTTGTTTTGCTTGATGAAATAAGCATATTTAGATCCAATTAGTAAGAGTAAAAGACAGTAAAGTCATTAAGTTGCTGTCATTTTTCCTTGGCTTCTGGAAGCTACTGGCTTTGTTAAAATTAGAATTTATCAGTGTTAGAATAGTTCTTATGATACTACTATCATTAACTATTATTTTAGATTATGTCGTCCTTCATTAACTTTCCAAAACGTCTTAAGCCTGTGTCGTGGTACTTTGCCATACGTTGTGGATCATCGTCCACACTCGCACCGGGCCGTATTTATTCGCAGAGACACTTATTTGAAGTGAAAAAGACCCAAATGAAGGTATTTAATTGCTTATTAATTTAATTAGATCTTTAGCCAGATAATTTATTTCGCTACGAGTAATATTATTAGCAGTAATTAGTGTTTTTCGGTGTTTAAATTATCGCTCGTACATGCATTTCGGGAAAACAATGTTATTTGCTTTCTTTTTTATTTTGCTCTTGTGATTGGGAATTCAAAAATTTTCGACTTTATCCTTTGGAGTTTTAAAACTGAATTCAAAGTACTAAGTGACAACAACTGTTAAGGCGAACAATCCCGAAAAATATGCATTAGCATCAGATTTCCTAGCGCACCGAGCTGATCGTCCAAAAGACTACAAGCCAGACACGTCTGCAGGTTTTCTTAATTATCTTGAACAAATTGTGTGTCAAAACCATTATAAAGTAGTACATTTACATTGTGCAAGTAACGATTTGCATAAAAGTGCCGGACTGTAACAACACCTAATAACTTAAATGGTTACTTTATTTGTGTGTTGGGATTGTTCGGTTCATATAGACGTTTTTCCTTCACGAAGATTTTTCTACATTCCTCATTTTCTTTTCTTGTTTTTCGCTCATAAATTCAACCTTTTAAAATACTATTTGTATTTAAGTTTGGAAGTTAATCTATTTATATGATTTACAGATCGATCCATAACTCCTTCTCCACAAGAGAAAAGACTTCTTGTTCTAACTGGTATGTACAAACGTGAGTCAGATATTCCGGAATTTATCAGGTGACAAAAAATTTTACTTTTTGTCATTATTATTTCCATGATAGAGATTGGGAGAGCTGATGAGGGTGAACAGGGGAGAACCATATGAGACCAGTTAAGATTTCCAGAGCAATAGTTATTTAGCACTAGGAATGATTCGACAATTGTTTTGAATGGGTAGGGATATTTACATGATTTTCTTGCGCTGAATAATTCGACTGATTTTCAGTTTCTTCATCTTTTCTGTGGATATTTGAATTTAAGAATTTAAAATTTGTTTTAAGTTCTTTCGCATATTTCAGTGAAGTACGTATTGCAATGATGAAGGAACGTCTGAATTTTATGGTATCACTTTGCTTTTTGGTAACATTGGTCATCGCATTTTTGACGACGATAAAGACAATGTATCGTACAAGGACTATAGCAGTGGGCGACTCTTGAAAAAATTTTAAAAATCACTGATAAAATGTATAATGTTTTTGTAAACATAATTACTATTTATTTAAGCTGATAGAACTTGTAGTGTTTTTCTTAGTGTTTATCAGAAAATAAATTTCCACTTGTGGATGTTGAATTCGTACTCACATAAATGAATACATGAAGTAATGAATGCACAAAATTTGCGCATGTCAACCTTAGTCCGTTTCACTAATCATTTTCAAATGTTCAGCTATACTCTCTAGCTCCTTTAGTATTACTTAATCTTATCAACTTGGTTTCTTTTCTTTTTTCCATACCTTAGTTGGTTGAGAGATACTTCATCTATTTTTGCGTTTCGACAAACATAGGTCCGAAGCGATATTAGAATCTGCTAGAAGTGTGCAATAGTTGAAATTACTGCATATTGTGCACTTGCAAAATTCTGCTTGTCAATATTAAGTGTTGCTTATTCGATAAAAAAATCTGATGTACTTTAAAAAAATAAAAAAATCTATCAATGTGCCAATTGTTGAATGCGCAGTAGAATTTTTTCGCACTCAATGTCCATTGTTGGTGGTGGATGACTTTGCTGTATTCGAAATCCCAAAATTTCACCTGAAATACGAGACATAATTCCTACTTATTGATAACTACAGACGTTACATTTATTTGATAGCAGTAAAGTTAAAACCTTCCTTTATTACAAAAAAGAACTAAATTGACCAACGCACTTTGATTCTATTTTTGAGTAAATTTACATTTTCCTCAGTTTTGAGGAAAGTAAATTATCTTCCAGATGAATGAAAGATGATCTTTTTACCGACATCACAAATGCAATACATATGATCAGATCAAAACAGAAAGGAAATTAATAATTACTAGCAATTTTAGGTCACGTCTACTTCAAGTTTTCTAAACTTTTACTTGAAGAAGTGGTACGTCAAATTAAAGCAGATCAATAATTTTTTAATTTTAGGATGGACTGGTTAATACTATGCTAAGAGTTGACTATTGTCCACTGATCGCTCTATTTCATAATTTAATGCAAACCACTATCTGATCAAACTGCAAGTAAGAAAATAAGAAATACGCACAAACCATACCCGCGTGTAAACATATGTGCGATGGTTATTAAATTTGCAATGCAGCATTTTTGCTTATAGAAAGTTCTATTTTATCAAATTTCAAACTGTGTTAATTTGCAAGCAAAAGTTTGATAGAAACTTGCAAATATTTCCTTATCTGTTCGTCAAAACAGTAACTGACTGTTAAAAGACTAATAGAACTTAAATAACTTACTGCACTTACCACAATTTGCAGTCACTCCTTATTACTTGAACCACCTGCTGCTATTTGTAACTAATTCCTACCGTAACCACTTGCCAGTAAAACTTAAATATGTAAAAGACGAAAATATTGAATGTGTAAGTTAGAGAATAATACTTTAATGACAAAAGTAAAGGAGTGATCATTGGCGATCACTTGGAATATTCTCGCTACTTTGATGTCATCAAATACTTCCGGAAAATTCTTTTGTTCTACTTTTTGTGACAGAAGGTATTACTGACTGAGTAAGTTTTTGGCGCGGATTTTGATGTTTTACTCGTTTTAGTATCCTCTAACTTATACACATCCACATTTTTCTCTTTTGTATACTTAGGGCTTGCTGGTTTTTTTAATTGCGGTTGTAGGTTTTTCATTTAAAATTATATAAATTATTAACTATTATTATTAAACATTTGTTGCCTTTTTCTTTCTTTCTTCTTTATTATTTATACCTTTGTCCTATATTCCATTAGTAGTAAAATCGTCTACGGGATCTGTTCCATTTGTTATATTTTCGTTTTTCGTTTCTTACAATTTATTTTCTTATTTAATTTTCACTATCATTTGTTTTCTTTTTTTCAATTCTTTCTCTTTTTTTGTTTTTTGCAATAACAGTTATTTGCAACTGGTCTATTTCTATCTTTTTTACAATTGCTTGACTTTTTCCTGATTTTCTGCTGAATTAGCTTTTTTTGTACAATACTACAGCTAATGTCTCCCTTCTTTAGCAACTCACCTTTTCTTTCGCATTTTCTTGAAAAAAAATTCTATTTTCATGCCATATATATATATATATATATTTGTTATATTTATATTCATCATTTTACTAAATCTTTTTTATAACTCTTATAAAGTTAACTCATCTTATGCTTCTTATTGATTAAATCTAGCTGATGGAAGTTTTCCCTAAATATTACTTCCTTCCACTTTTTTGTTCCTTTCTTAAATTAATTTTAATTTTTTCTTTAAATTAATTCTCATAGATCGCATTTTTAATAATTTCTGTTATGTGTGACATTTTTGGTCCTTTTTGCTCTGCATGCTTTTTTACTAACTCATTATTTTAATTTTCTTTTTTTTTTTCCATGATTATTTTAATCTCATACATATCTTTTTGCTAACACCACTAATTGCACTAACTTTTTTTATTACTGTTACTTAGTAACCACTTGCTACTGCAACCACCTGCCGCAACAGCCACCTGAAACCACATGTTACCGTAGCTACTTGCTACTTTAACCACTTGATATCGTAACCACTTGCTATTGTAACCACTTGTTGCCACAACCACCTGTAACCACTTGATAACGTAACCACCTGTTACTGTATCCACATGTTGCTGGAACGACCACTTGAAACCACCTGTTGTTACAGCACCAGGTGGTTGTGACAGTAGGTGGTTGCGCCAACAGGCGGTTACAGTAGCAGGTGGTTACGATATGAAGTGGTTACAGTAGCAGGTAGTCGCTGTAGCAAGTGGTTGCAGATGGTTACAGGTGGTTGTGGTAACAAGTGGTTGCAGTAGCATGTGGTTACGATATCAAGTGGCTGCAGGTGGTTGCGGCAACAGGTGGTTACAATAGCAAGTGGTTACGATATCAAGTGGTTAAAGTAGCAAGTAGCTACGGTAACATGTGGTTTCAGGTGGCTGTTGCGGCAGGTGGTTGCAGTAGCAAGTGGTTACTAAGTAACAGTAATAAAAAAAGTTAGTGCAATTAGTGGTGTTAGCAAAAAGATATGTATGAGATTAAAATAATCATGGAAAAAAAAAAAGAAAATTAAAATAATGAGTTAGTAAAAAAGCATGCAGAGCAAAAAGGACCAAAAATGTCACACATAACAGAAATTATTAAAAATGCGATCTATGAGAATTAATTTAAAGAAAAAATTAAAATTAATTTAAGAAAGGAACAAAAAAGTGGAAGGAAGTAATATTTAGGGAAAACTTCCATCAGCTAGATTTAATCAATAAGAAGCATAAGATGAGTTAACTTTATAAGAGTTATAAAAAAGATTTAGTAAAATGATGAATATAAATATAACAAATATATATATATATATATATGGCATGAAAATAGAATTTTTTTTCAAGAAAATGCGAAAGAAAAGGTGAGTTGCTAAAGAAGGGAGACATTAGCTGTAGTATTGTACAAAAAAAGCTAATTCAGCAGAAAATCAGGAAAAAGTCAAGCAATTGTAAAAAAGATAGAAATAGACCAGTTGCAAATAACTGTTATTGCAAAAAACAAAAAAAGAGAAAGAATTGAAAAAAAGAAAACAAATGATAGTGAAAATTAAATAAGAAAATAAATTGTAAGAAACGAAAAACGAAAATATAACAAATGGAACAGATCCCGTAGACGATTTTACTACTAATGGAATATAGGACAAAGGTATAAATAATAAAGAAGAAAGAAAGAAAAAGGCAACAAATGTTTAATAATAATAGTTAATAATTTATATAATTTTAAATGAAAAACCTACAACCGCAATTAAAAAAACCAGCAAGCCCTAAGTATACAAAAGAGAAAAATGTGGATGTGTATAAGTTAGAGGATACTAAAACGAGTAAAACATCAAAATCCGCGCCAAAAACTTACTCAGTCAGTAATACCTTCTGTCACAAAAAGTAGAACAAAAGAATTTTCCGGAAGTATTTGATGACATCAAAGTAGCGAGAATATTCCAAGTGATCGCCAATGATCACTCCTTTACTTTTGTCATTAAAGTATTATTCTCTAACTTACACATTCAATATTTTCGTCTTTTACATATTTAAGTTTTACTGGCAAGTGGTTACGGTAGGAATTAGTTACAAATAGCAGCAGGTGGTTCAAGTAATAAGGAGTGACTGCAAATTGTGGTAAGTGCAGTAAGTTATTTAAGTTCTATTAGTCTTTTAACAGTCAGTTACTGTTTTGACGAATGCGTCACTTTTTGCTTTCTTTACCTATTACAAATCATTTTATAAATTGTTAAAATATTCTCAGAATCATTTCATAAATTGTTAAAATATTTGTTGTTTCAAAAATAACCATTGAAAATAACCTTTTCCTACCAAACTTTGCTAAATGTGTGCTGTTGCCAACTGATAAGCGTTATTGGAGTGTTTGTTAAATTGTTCGTTGGAATGAAGATAAAATTATCAGAACAGAAGAACAAAACATATTATTTGTAATTCTCAATAAATATTCATTTTGACATACACTTATAGTTCAGAACGTAACTTTTGGGTATTGATTAAATTTTCAAATCAAGAATATATATTAAATTTTTTGGTTTGAAAAATTTCAATACTTTTGAAGTGTATTTTTAAAATTCAAAATTGTATTTCTAAATGAAACATTCCTTAACGAATAAACTAAATAGTATATTCCATTTGAGAATACTGTGTGACATCACAGATACTTTTGCCAAATATTGTTAAGCATAAAAGATACAATCGCAAAATGTTCTGCAATATTCTAAAAATTATTACTACGATTGGGTCTCTGATATAAAGCATTGAAATTTTGATGGCAGTATGAAACATAAATTTGTGTTCCTTTCTAATTAGTACTGAGTTAATTGCTTCCTTCATTGTTTCTGTGATTACTCGTCGAGTTTCTGTAAGAGACTTTATCATATACAAAAGCTTTTATGAAAACTTTTCACGTATTATCACAATGTCATCAATTGTTGTTTCACGTTTTCCGTCATCATTGCTTATCATTTTTCATTAATTCTTCTCTTTTCTCCAGTATACAATTTTCCGGAAAGTTAGCTGAACAGAATTCATTAAAAAAAAAAGGGTTATTTTCAAACTCATCGTTGAATAAGAGACTCTTCAGAGTCGTAATAAAAAATAAAATTTATAAATGAGATATACTGATTATAGCCTATCACCTATGCATCGAACATTGTCAACTAGTATCCGTAATAGATATAATCTCTGATTTAATCGCTATGTGATATTTTTCTTAACAAATAAAAGAATATTTAAATTCAACTATTGCACATTCTCATACATACTTTTAGATATATCTTTGAGCTTTGTTATGATTGAAATACATTTAAATTATTTTATAACAATAATGCGACACTGAAAATACATCATTTTAAATCATTTCAAACCATTTTTAATCATTTGAACTTGATATATCTGTTACATCATATTACTAGATAATAAAATTATTCATTTATTTTCAAATACGAGACAGAAAAGTGAAATTTTGTTAAACAACGATTAATAAAATTACCTGATAATCATATCTATTATCAAACATTTCTATCCATGCAACATATCTTTTTTTTTAATACAACCAATTCTTCCATCTGATTATGCTTTAATTATGATTTTTGTTCTCTCATAAAGAAAAATGAAAAAAAAAACGTTTTAGTTTATTTAGTATCAAAATTATTAACTATTTCAATTCGAAATATAAACTTTAATTAAGAAAAAATTTCAAAGGAAAAATTTATTGTTCAAATCTTTTCATCATTTCCTTCCGTATTCTTGCTATTAACAGTGACATGTCATCCATTTATAAACTATAAGTAATTAATTCGTTTATTATTCACTGTCATTTGTTGTTTTTTTTTCAAATATTACACCATAAAGAAATAAACAAATTGAACAATTTGTTTATTTCTTAATAAATTTCAGGTTCATTCATAATATCCATCAAATGTTTGTTTATGTTTATGAAGTAAACTATGATATTAATTTCAAAGTTGTTCCTTACAAGGTAGCAAAAAAGAGTGCATAACAAAGAAATTATCAATTTCTTTTCCCATTTCTCTTCTTTTTTTTTTTTTCAGTGGTTAATATAAAATGAAATTTTAATTGAATGCTTTGTTATTCAGGTATCTGTGTAATGTTGATCATTTAAATTCGATAATTATAAATTAATTCCGTTTTGCGGGTTTAATTGAAAATAAGCGAGGAACTAGAAGAAGGAAAATTATTTGTATTTTACTTTAAGTTTTTTTTTTTTTTTCTTTTTACTTTATCATCTTTGGTTAATTTTCAATGACATTACCATATTTTTTATGACAAGGTCGATGAACAATTGATTGAGTTATAAATCATCGAAATGTCACATTCATTAAGACTTTGTCTATTTCTCATTAATCCAATTCACTGAATTTACAATTTGCGGTATTTTTTTTCTTTCAAAATACATCGCGACATCTCGAAGTTTCTATATTATTTGTTGTTTCACTTGAAAAAAAGCTGTCAACATTGTACTTCTACGTACCCATCAACGATATTCAATATTGTTGTGAGATTATTTCTTTCATCGCTAATAATCTCTCCGTTCTGTTTTTTGCTGCAATATGGAAGTAAGCAAAATTGTTGCAGAAAACGTCTAATTGGAAATGTCTATTCCGGAAATTATGTTTTCCAATACGTTTTACACCTTCAGTAAGCTCATATTCACTGTCCTTAGCATTCATTGACACATTATTAGCATACATTGGTATTCTTTTTATTGCTCTCAGCCACAATTAAGTTATTTTCCGGATCACTGTAATACAGATAATAGCAATATACTTTAGAAAACAAAAATCACTATTCCGTTGTTTATTTCTGATTCTAACTGTATGACAATTGCATCAGAAATTTGATCAAATCATTTGACGGTAGGCAAAGTACCAATTCGGAAAAAACTTTAGAGTTTTGCAGGAATTCAAATTCAAAAATTAGAGATATTTGGCAGGCAATAAAGAAAATACACGTTCTTAGCATTAATTCTATAAACCCTGAAAAGTTTAAAAAATTTTTGAGGAAGGAGTGAAATTTAAAAGAATGCTTGAAATGTTAGTGTTTTTCGTAGTGTAGCAAATGGGTAGGCAAGTTGTCATCTACCTCTCATATTTCTGCCCTGCGGCATTGCGTGTACATAATTTCAGAGCAGAACAAGGTTTAATGAAGTGATTTCAATTTATTAATGCAATGACTTAACGGTTACACAATATTCTCTTGTAAACATTTTTTCATGAAATGCTATAATCCGGTAGTTATGCTGGAAATGAGACATTAATAAACTGACAATTCTAGAAATGAAGTAGAACTGATCATTGGTTGTAGCCATAATAAAGAATTTCCTCTAATTAATATATATATATATATATTTCCGGCGAGTCGTACGCATTTTCTAGCGCAAATTCCGGATTTGCAGAGAAAGTAATAAAAGCATAAGGCATGAATGAATGAAAGTAAATGGATTCCAAAGTTCACAATCAAACTTAAAATTTGAAAATAGTTGAGGTCAAGAAAATATAAAAGTTCATGTAGTTGATATTTATCATTCTATACTAATTGTAAAAGAGATGATTGTAGGTTAAAGATTTATAAAATAATCATTAGCATTAATTAATGAATTAATTAATAACCTATTCTAATAGTTGATAAGATAAAAATATAGTCGTGTAAGTCAATATTTTTCAAAAAATTTCTTCGAGATTTCATTAATTTTGAAAGTTATTTTCTGGGCGATATAAATTTACGATTTAAAAATGAAATAATCTAAACATTTTGTTTTTTTGTTTTTTTTTTTTTATCAAAAAGTATTTTAAAAGGTTATTATTGGCATTTTTCATCTTTATTCGTAGTTCTTTTATTACATTGTAATATTGAAGTATTACTAAAATTTAAAGAAAAAAAAAAGTGAAAAGTGAAAAAACTTTGGTTTGAAAACAAGTTGTACTTTCGAATATTTCAACAAAATCTTATATTAGAAAGAGAATTTAGCAATGATATTAAAGGTTTTTTACTAAAAGATAACTCATAAATTTAGCAAAAAAATTCAAAACGATCATTTTAGTTACATCTTTTTCGATTAATTATTTTAAAAAAAGTTGCATTCATGCACAAATTTCACTTTCATTATGTAACAAATTGAAAAAAGGCAATAGTTGATGATAAATTGGTACCGGTTTGTGTCTCATTAATCGTTCATTTTATAATTTTATTTTCTTTGAAATTTAATTTACACCTCTCAAAGTTTTTCCTTCATTTAAACAGAAAAAAAAAAAAAAAAAAAGGAAATAAAATTAAAATACAAAGTTCTACAAAACGAGAAATTATAGTTGGTTCCAATTGAACAAAAATCGTTCCATTTTAAGCAAAATAAAAAGTACTTCGTTTAAAATTTAATTTATTTTTTTGATTGCTATGAAATCAAATTGCTTTAAAATTTGATCTTCTATAGGTATACATACATATAAATGTCCTCAGGTAATTAAGAAATTTGATGATCAAAATATGGCAAGAAGGAAAGGGAAAGTGGCAACAATTGATTGATTTATTTATTTTTTTTATGTAAGTTTTTTAATTTAACAATTACAAAAACAAAAAAAAAAAAAAAAATAAGTAAAACGAGTAAGTTTGTCAACTGAAATAATTTATGAGAAAAAAAAAAGAAAGAAATAAAGCGAATTGGAAGATTTCATTTATCGATGATATAATTTGATAAAATTATTTATTAATTATCAAATAAATATTATTGTCAATTTTGTCGACAATAATTGTAAAAGGGTTAATTTGAGTTAATTACTGCAAATTATAAGATTTCAATTAATTACACTGATATTTTTTTTTTCGTTTGCAGTGAAGAAGATAGTCAGGAAAGTAAAGTAAAGTAAAGTAAAAGTTATGTTCTAAATCAATTCTTAAATATTCAAAATTTATATTCCAAATCGGTTCGAAATGAGAATTAATTGATGAGAAATTCATTTAAAAAGAAAATAGATGTTTAAATCTAGTATTACTCACATTTTTCTTCAGAATACAAAGGTATATAAATTAAAAATGAACTGAAGCGGTAATTTTTAAAAAATTAATTTGCTAATTTTTTTTTTCATTATCTAAAACAATTAAAAATATTATATTTAGCTTATCAGTATGGCAATCTTTGGAATATAATATCTAACTTTTTTCACAACGATATTTGAAATTGCAATAATATTTGCATTTAATTTAAATAAAAAATTAATACGAATGGAAAAGAGCATTTTTTTAATGATAAAATTTTATATAAAAAATAGAAAATATTGAAAAAAAAGCAACTTTCCTATATTAGCTCAACAATTAATTGATATAATTCAACAAAAAAAAAAAATTATGAATTTTTTGAAAATTTTTGAGAAAATTTAAAAATAAAAGCAAAAAAAGTAAGGGAAAGTTTTTTTTTGTCTCCTATTAGTTTGTTACTTAAAAGTTTTCTTTTTATCTTTAATTTAAAAAAAAAAAAAAAAAAAAAAAACGAATATTATATTAGAATTAGTTGAATTATTACCATATCGCATAATTTCACAATTAACTTTTATAATTTCCAAATGAAATTGACTTAAATACTTATTAATCCATTTCCAATTAATGTCAGTAATTCAATTAAAATTCACAATTAGCCATATTATAATTTTCAAATTTTGTTATGAACTGAAAAATAGGAAAAGTTAGACTGTTCTAAGCATTAAAAAAAGAAAATAAAAAATAAAAAACGAATAAAATCATATATGCTAATCAAAAATCAATTAAAAATTTGATTTAAATAAGATTTTGTTTAAATCGAAATTGTTGTTGCAAAAGAGAAAATAAATTAGTTTATTTTAATTAAATGTCATCAAAATTTTGTGGAAATTAATTTAAAATTAAAATATAAAATATTTATAGCATATTTAATCATAGCAACAACAAATATAGCAAAAAAAATTTTCAATTATACAAAAAACCTTTTTTTTTTTTTTTAAAAAATTGACAAATTGAAATGTGAAAATTCCCTTTCTTCTTTACCCACTCTCTATCTCTTCACCCTTTTCTTTCTTTCATTTTTTTTTTCTCTTTTTTTTTGCTTTCGTATTGTTTTTTTCTTTTTGTGTGTGTAAATTTTTGAGAAAAATATTTTTCCATCTAACTCTTTCAATTATTTTATTTATTTTAAATGCATTTTTAATGAATACTTTCTTTTCATCTGTTCCTCTCTCTCTCTCTCCCTCTTTCTCTCTCTCTCTCTTTCTCTTGTTTCTTTTTCAGGAGGGAATTTTTTTTTTTTCGCTTCAATGTATGTATTAAATTCATTTTAATTCTAGTAAATTCGGGAAAAAACTTGATTTTTTCTCGACCTCAAAAAACTATCATAAATTTCAATTATGTTTCAAGACATACACAGACACAGACATACACAGACACAGACAGACACATACATAAGCATGCATAGATGACAACAAGCATTGGTGTATATATAAAAAGGAAATTTGGGGGGGACAACCTAAGTGTCATCAAAATTCATTGCTACAGCTCTTTTAGCAGCGACATGTCAACAAAACTAATAAATTTAAATTTGTCACACTAATAAGCTAATTGTTATTTTTATCATTTACTGCTTGTAATTTTGTAATTTTTCAGCAATTTTCTTATGCAAAAGTTTAAATTTTATTGTTTATAATGTTACATTCATCATTTTTTTTTTTTTTGTTAATTAAATTTTTTAATTAAATTAGGAAGAAAGCGAAAAAAGAATTTATGCTAATTTATTGTAATTTAACTAATTCCAAATGTGAAATTAGCATAAATGAAAGTATCATTGTAATCAAAATTGTTAAATTTTGTTACTATTATTAGCATTCAGTATTCAAATAAATTACTGTTAAATAAAATAAATCAAAAAATTAAAAATTGTAATCAAAAATTTTCTTAAAAATTAGTATAAAATTTTGTTTCATATATTAAAATGCTCAAATTTTGTTATTATTATTAGCATTCAGTATTCAAATAAAATTATTATCCTATCGCAATGTTTAATAAAATAATTTTTCATTTAGTTACTATCATTCAAATTCGAACATTTAAATATTCCATAATATTTTCATTTCATTAAAAATTGTTATAATAATTCCATAAAATGTATAATGTCTACTTAACTTCTAACTTTGTTAAAAAAAAAAATGTTTTTATTTTTTAAAATTTTTTTTTTTTTTGATTTTCAAAGTGAAAAATTAAAAAATATAAATGTTTAATGGAAGTGAAATAAAATTATATAAAAAGTAATTGGCTTTAAATCATTTTTATTGCAGAATTTTTGATGAATTTTTCTTCATGCAATGATAATTTTAAAATTTACTAATTTTCAAACTTCCAAAATTACTTAATTACTGCAAAAATTTTTGAACTTATTCAACTTTTCAAGCAGACATTAATATAATTTGTAAATTTTTGTTAAATCTAGGATGCAACTAAATTTGTCAATATTAATTATCAAAAACAGCCGACACTTACAATATTTTTAATGAAATTTTCAAACTGAAATTATTCGTACAAATTACACTAAAATCATTTCCCTTTTAATTAATGACATAATTAGTTTTTAACAAATTATATTTATAATTATTTTTCAAGTTTCTTATCGTTGAAAAATTAATAACTCAAATAAAAATGTATTTGAATTCGTATGGAAGAGGAAAAAAAAAAAAAGTTCGGAAACCTGCTAACAGATCATTAATTGATAATTTCCACAAGAAAACATCATTGAATTCTCGTAATAAAAAGTGCTAAAATTGTCTTTTTGATAAAGTTTATAAAAATTTGAACAAATATTTAAACTTTTAATGTTCAAATTTTTTTAGATTTTAATGTGGTTAATACTACTATTTATTTGTTTAACATTTGTTGCAAAAAGTATTTTTGGCCAAAATCAAATTAGCCAAGCATCAAGTCATTTCCTTGAAAATTGTGACCAGGCACCAACATTAGCAATTCGTACGACATGTTTAAATGTAAGCTATTTAAAAAAAGAAAAAAAAAAAGTTAAAATTTTCTATTTTAAGATTTTTTTTTTAAAAATAATTAATTTTTAATTTTAATTTTTTTTTTTTTTAGCTTCAAAGAATAGCAAATAATTCACGGAAGAATTTCGAACAACAAGCTCAAGTTATCATTCATCCACCTGGTATTCCGGAACATTTGAGACCTGGTATTGTAATGCCAGGTTCAAGAGGTCAAGTTGCAAGTAATCCATATGATTGCATGACACTTACCTGTCTCTGTCCATATTTCGCGGTAAATAAATTTCTTATCAAACTTATAAATTTTAAATTATTTTTCAAATTTAATTTATTTTATATTAATTAAAAATTAACAATATTATTGCTTTTTTTTATTATTTCAAATTTAAAATAAACTGCAAAACTTTCCCACAGGGTGGCATCGATCCACAAAATCAATGTGTACTACGAAATGGTCAAATTATTACAATGGCATACCGGAAGGAATACCGGATGTTAACCGAAGATGAGCGATTACGGTATCATAATGCACTTAATGTGTTGAAACAAAGAGGAGAATATGATCGGATTAGCATGGAACATCAATCAGTTAGTTGACCTTTTCTTGACCTTTTTAAAATAGAAAATAGAAAGGTTAGTAATTCATAAAAGATGATTGCATTAAAATGAAAATAATGTGAAAAAAAAGTGCTAATTTAAATTTTGATGAAATTTTTGAAATGTAATAGTAAAATGTTTAAAAATTAAAAAAGAATAAAATCAATTATTTTTGTTGAAAAAAATATAAATGAGTGATGAAAAATTAATTATTTTTAAAATTTAATCTGGATAATTTCTCGAGAATTGCATATATGTTAATTGATTTGGTGTTTAAGGTTGGAGGAAGAGGTGGTGCACATTCCGGACCCGGTTTCTTACCATGGCACCGTGAATATATCAAAAGGTAATTTGTATTATTTTAGTTTTTTTATTTTATCATAAATATCAACAAACATAAAATTTTATACTAAATATTGTTTGAAGCAGTCTGCTCATTAATTTTTTAACCAATTGTTTAGAAATTTTAAAAAATTTAAAAAAAAAAATATTCCATTTTTTTTTTTTTTCATATAAATAAACTTAATATTTTATTCTCTCAATTAATTTTCTTCAGTAATTTTTCCATTATATTAAAGTAATTCAAATTTTTAAAATTTAATTTTAATTTTATTTTTAGATTTGAAATTGCACTTCGACTTATTGATCCAACAGTTTCTGTACCGTATTGGGATTCCGTTTTGGATAGTTATTTGCCGAATCCGAGTGATTCTATTTTTTTTAGTCCACTTTTCATGGGTGAAACTGATTTCTTCGGTAATGTCATCAATGGCCCATTTGCATATTGGAATACACTTGATGGACGAAGTACCATAATAAGGTCAATAAAATTTAAAAAAAAAATTTTAAAGAAAAAATAAAATAAGAAAAAAATAATTAATTAATTAATTAATGTTTGCGATATTTTATTTAATAGTATGTTATTGTATATGAAATTAACAATTTGATAATTAAGTATAATTAACGCTTGGCCCTTTTTTTTTCCACTAATTAATTAATTAAACAATCTCTAGAAATCTTGGCCAAGAAGGACAACTTTTCACAGAATTAAGCATACAACAAGTAATGCAACAAAATAGAATTGAAAATATTCTCTCATATACTGCACCAATGCAAGGTTTTCTTTTCTTTTTTCGCTGATATAAAACTTTTTTTAAAATTTATTTAATTAATTTTTTATTAAATCTATTTTAATTATTTTTTATTTTCAAAATTAAATTACACACATGCATGTATAAAATTGAAAAAAGAAAAAAAAATCAGTGAAATTAAATATGATAATGATATTTGATCAGATTTTTTTTTTTTTTAAAGTAAATGTACTAATCAATCAAAGTTTGTTATTTGAAAAAAAAATTGTTAAAAATAAATATTACTGTTTTTTTTCACACGAAATTTGATAAAGTTAGTTATATAAAAAATTAATTTATTTCTTTAAAAGTGAAATAAAAATAAAGCACAAAAATTTTTTTTAACAATTTTTATTTGCTTTTTCAGAATGTTTGTGATCTGACATTCATGTTTAAATTTGAGAAAAAAATAAATGAGTTAAATTAAATATGATAATGATACTTTATCAGATAGTACAAAAATTTTTAAACAATTTTATATTTTAATTTTCAGGATGTCCATATCCGGTAAATTATGGTGCATTAGAATATTCGCATTCTAATGTTCATCTCTGGATAGGTGGTCATATGAAACCACCGGAACAATCATCTAATGATCCGATATTTTTCTCTCATCATGCATTTGTTGATTTCATCTGGGAATTATGGCGACAAAATGTTCAACCAATGTGGTCTCGAGAATTGGTATCAACCTCTTTTTTTTCTCTCTCTCTCTCTTTTTCTTCATTTATTGATAAAAAAGAATATTATTGTAATAAATTTAAGATAAATAAAATAATAATATATTATAAAATTCTAATTTGAATGATTTATTTATCTACAATGATCAAATATTTTTTGAATTTTAATAAATTAAACATAAATATTTTATCTTAAATTTATTTTTTTTTTTTTTTAATAAAATTAAACATAAATATTATCTGAATTTTTTAATAAATTATACATAAATATTTTATCTTAAAAAAAAATTATTTATTTATTTGTTTATTTGTTTATTTATTTATTTATTTATTTTGTTAGGAATATCCACCAGATATAGCAGCATGCGCTGATCCACAACATTTCAGTTATGCATTAATGCGACCATTTTTCACACTTTTCAATCGAGATGGCATGTTTTCCTTTACTTTACTTTACTTTTTTTTTTTTCTCATAACAATATTCTTGTTTTAAATCATATTTTTATATTTGCTAATTGATTTTAGTAAAATTTTATGATATCATAAAAGTGAGAACATTGTTCGAAGGTTAAGAACCGGCTTTAGACAAATAGCGCTTCAATTTTTGCAAAAAGGGAAAGTCTTCAAATGATTGCTTTCAATGAAAGGAAAACAAATGGAAGCAATCTTTTCCAAATAGTTCAATTTAATTTTAAAAATATAACACTAAATTATTTATCAAATAATTGATGAAAATGAATAATTATAGATGGAAGATGGTTAAATGTAAACAAATAACAACACAAAACGAATGAAAATATTTTCGTGGGGTATTTCAGAAGAAGATAGATGGAACATTTTTTTTTTTTTTTTTTTAAATTCAAAATTAATGAAACCAAAAAAAAAAGTATTTTAAATGACCGATGAAATTTGATAGATAATTTTAATTAATTAGCAAGAAAATATTATTATATATATTAAAAACAAAAAAAAAAAAAAAAAAAAAAAATGGAAACAGTTATACTTAATTGAATTGTTGAAAATAGATAAAATGGTTAATATAAAATTTAAAATTCATGATTGAAAAATTTCTTCAAATTTTTTTTCAAAGAACTCAAAAATTTAAGAAAAAGATTTCAATTGTTTGATACATATGAAGTTAATATTTCATATAATATTCTACAAATATATTTTATGTATTTCAATATTTACAAAAAAAAAAAAAAAATTATAAATTTTAAAACAAAAGTTTTTTTTTTTTTTGCTCTTCAAAATTGATTAATTTATAAAAAGTGAAAGGTATTTCAGGTTTATCGAATATGTACACCGATCAAATGTATCGTTTTGCACCACGTCCTGGTTGCACCGCTGAAATTCCAACTTGTGGTACACCGTATCTCTTCTGTGATACTCGTGGCATTGCTCATTGTGTTGCTAAAATTAAGCTAAATGGTTTATGTGTTGGTTTCGAAGGTTTTGATGCTTGCTTTAATGGTATTTGTCATATGGGACGGTGTGTTTATGGTCCAACACCAGCGGTAGCTTTTTTTTTTTGTTGTAAAAAAAAGCGAAAAAATTTTACAATTTTTAAAATTTAAACTTTATTTTTTTTTTTAGAAAAATAATAATATTATAAAATTTGACATTGCTTAAAAATATTTAACAATTTTTTTGTTTATTTTTTTTTTTCTTTTGAAGTAGAAATTAAATTTTTCTATCATAGATTTATTTGCAGCCATTTGTGCCACAAACAAGTCTTTCACAAGTGCAACAGACAGAAATTTCACAAACACAAATTCGGCAACGATTTGTTGATTGCTTCAATCGACATCCATGCTGTGAAGCTTGGGCTAATTTAGATGAATGCAGAAGAAATCGTAATTACATGCAGCAATATTGTCGTGCTGCATGTCACATTTGCAATTCTACATTTAATACTACCAATGGTAACTTTTTTGCTAATTTAAAAAAAAAAAAAAAAGAAAAGAAAAAGCAATCATTAAAATTTTTTTTAAAAAAAAAAACGATTGTTATAGTATAATTAAGCGAAACAGAAATGATTTAATTATATTATTATTTCTTTCTTTTTTTGTAGATTTAAAAAAAAAAAAATGCTATAGTAAAAGTAAGAAATTGTAAAAAATTTTAAATATTTCTTAGTTTTATTTCATTTTATTTTTTTTGTTTTGTTTTTCTTTTGCTTTTACTTTTTTTTTTTTTTTGTTTGATAATATTTGAAATGAAAATAAACATTTCAGAATGTAGTGATCGTCATATTGCCTGCAGGCAATGGAGTATTGATGGTCAATGTCGAGGTGATTCGGATCAATTTATGGAAGAAAACTGTCGTCAATCATGTCACTTTTGTAACACACCAAAAAATACCTCATGTCCAATTCCAATACCGGTTATTATTAATTTCTAAAAACAAAAACAAAAACAGAGTTTATTATATTTAATTACATCTTAAATTTACTTAAAGCAATCGTTTCATAATTTTGCTAATAATTACTTCTTAATTTACCTAAAGTATGATGAGTAATGATAATAATAATAATAATAAAGATAATGATGATAATAATAATAATTAATTAAAATTAACAATCACTAAAACAATTTCGAGTATTATTACATTTAATTACATCTTAAATTTACTTAAAGCAATCGTTTCATAATTTTGCTAATATTAAATAATAATAATAATAATAATAATAATAATAATAATAAAGATAATGATGATAATAATAATAATTAATTAAAAATTAACAATCACTAAAACAATTTCGAGTATTGAATATACATTTTTTCAGATTCGTTCTCGACTTCATGCATCTGTAATTAATGTAGAGGTACCAATAATAATTGTAACCAATGATTCATCAAATGCATTGACAGAAATTTCTTCTCGTGAAACATTAAAAAAAAGCTAAGTCAAGTAATTTATGAAAAAGGATCGTTCTAATTAAAACTAAATTTGTATGAAAATTAATTAATTAATCGGATAATTCTGATTAGAAATTTAATAATTTGAAATTTGCATATATTTTTGCGGTAAATTTTCAAAAAATCACATAGCAATTTGATCAAAATTAATTTTAAAATTGAATATTCATTCATCCATTAATTAGCAAAATGATTACTTTCTCATGTAAATAAGTTATTTATTTAATTCTTTCATTATTAGTTTTTCTTTATGCAATCATTTAATTATAAATTATAAAAAAATATTACCTCAATTTGTTTTCATTTTAAATTAAATTTGAATTTTGGACATTTTTTAAATGTATTTATTTCATTCATTTCTTCTTGTGCAAATTCGTTTCATTATGTATTTATTTGTAATTTAATTAGTCTTATAGTTTGGAATTAATTGTCCAACTAAACAATTGTATTTATTGTTTTTGCTTATATTTGTATTTAATTCTTGAATTCAGATCTGATTTTTTAATTCTTTCATGAAATTTGATTATTTAAAAAAAAAAAATGTATTTTGAATTTATTTCAAATGTATCACTTTTCAATTCTATCACTTTTTTTATTGTTATTAGATTATAAGTTTAACTTTAGGTACCACTTTTCTTCTTCTGTAGTTAATTTTTTTTTTTTTTTAAACTTGCCCTAATGAATTTATCTGATATCATAAGTAAGTTAATTAATTAAAAAAAAAAAAAATTTGAAGAATTATTGTAAAATTATTAGCAATTGAAAGATTTGAATTCATAATGTATGATAAAAAGAGCAGAGAGATTTATTTAAATTACAGCAAAATTAATAAATTATTCTCGAGTACTTTGATCAGTTCAGTTTTTTTTTTTTTTTTATATGAGTTCAAGAAAAAAGGAAAAGTAAGAAATAACAGTGACAAATTTCAGATCAAAAAAATTATGCAAATATTTTGATGCATTAAAAGTTATTTCTTAAAAAAAAAAATAAATAAAATAAATTCATAACTACCAGAATGTAACAAAAGTGTTTCATAAAAATTTTCTTTTTTTTTTTTTTTCATTTTAAAACTTTAAAATATTTATGCTTCAAATGAATGCTATTCGATGTGGAACACATTGAATGATAATTAAGTGAAAGGTAAGCAAATAATTGAACAGGAATTAACAAGAAATTAATGCAAACAACGACACACATACAAGTAATCATAAAAATTTTACGCAAACTTTTTTTAATTTTAATTTTTTTTAAAAAAAAAAAAAAAAACGAATGAAGTATGACATATATTTCAATGCTTACAGGAATGTTTTAAAAAATAAAATGAGAAAAGAATAAAAAAAGTGAAAAAATAGAAATCAAATATTTCTTCTGAGAAAAAAAAAATGAAGTGATTTTAAAAGTTAAAATAAAAATTTTTAATTTAAAATTAAAATAGTGGTATTTTAAATTAAATAACCTTTTTTCTTTTTTTTTTTTGGAGTAATAAATTGATAAAAAAAAAAGAAAAACTAATTTAATTAACATTGTATTATATGATAAAAATATTTGTTTGAATTAAAATATAAAGTAAAGTAAAAGTTTTATATAAAGTTAATGTGAAAAAAAAAAAAAAAAATGAAATGAATGAAATATAGGAGAAGAGAAAAGGAAAGGAAGTGAAAAAAGAAAAGGAGAAAGAGAGAAAAGAAAGGGAAAATTGAAATTGTTGGTACAAATTTGATTTAAGATCAATTTTTGAAATTCACAATAACAGGTTTGTTCCATTCTTTTCATTCTCAATTCAAATTTTAATTCATTCTTTTTGCAAAAGAGCAAGTTTTTGTCAAACCAAATACATTATAATGTCATAAATTTTAATGTAAAATTTGATTGAAAAATTATTACGCAATGATTACAAATAATTTATATTTTTTATAATTGCATTATTAATTTAAAATTATTATCGTTGTAAAAACAAACTTTGCTATGCATAAAATTATAATTTAAACATTGATAAATGCATAAAATTATGATTTAAGTATTGATAAATGCATAAAATTATGATTTAAGTATTGATAAATGCGTAAAATTATGATTTAAGTATTGATAATGCAACTTATAGGAATAATATTACTAATAATTGATAATTGATAATTAATAATTACTATTAATTTAAAATTATTATCGTTGTGAAAACAAACTTTGCTATGCGTTAAATAATGATTTAAGTTTTGATAAATGCAATTTATAAGAATATTATTACTAATAATTGGTAATTAATAATTACTAATAATATTAGTTTTAATTTTTTGCTAACTGAAATGAAAATGATATAATCAAAAAGAGTAAAAAACAATTTTATTTTTTTGGGAAAGAAAAAAAAAAATATAAGAAAAATAAAAAGGTAGTAATGCTAGTAGTAAGTACTTAAAATTAAACGATTCAACAATTTTTTTTTTCTTTTTCCTTCTAAAATTTTCATCACATTTCATTTCTTCCAATAAACATAACAACTATTTCATTTTTTTTTTCTTATTTTAGAAAAAACAGGATAAGTGTTACATAGAGAGTTTAAATTTTAAAAATGCTTAGAGGCGGAGTTGAAAGTTTAATTCTGGAAGAATTATATAAAAGAAGCATTTTTGTTCTCACTATCAAACATTCTTCTTTTGTCGCCGGAATTTTCATCAGGTTTTACCGGAAATGCTAAATGTCAAAATGTTATTACTTATTTGTATATTTTTTTTGCTAATAATTGTTTTCTTTTTTATTTTCTATTTTAATTATTTTTAATTATTAAAATTAAAATTTCACCTGTATTCATTTCCAATATGTAAATTTTGTTGATTATTAGATGTAAAATTTTTTTTTTCTTAATACACAATTTCTAAAATTTAATAGTATATTTACAAAAAAAAAGAATTGTTTGTTGATTAACTTTTAGAAATTGGAAAAGTAAAATTTGAAAGTTAAAAGGAAACTGTTAAGTATAAGTTATACTTATGACTTTATCACTTATCACCGTTAACAATTATCAGTTAATTTTGACAAACCTAGAAAGATAAATGAAATATTAAGTAATAAAATTATCTTTTAATTATAATTAGAAATTAATTATAAAAATTCACATCGACCAATTAATATTATACAAAATTATTATTATTATTATTTTTTTTTTTAAAATAGGATGCAATGTAAGCTAATTTAAATTTCATTGAAATATGTTTCATATTCTATTTAAAATTTTATACCAATCAAATTAATCTCATCAATATGTTTGTCATTTTAATTTCTCGTAAATAATCAATCAGTGTTGTCATATTCAAACATTATCAACAAACAAATAAATAAATAAGCAAAAATAAAAACAACAAAATTTTAAATCAAAATTTTTATTTTCCAAAAATGAAACAATTTATTCAATTTATTATGATTTTATCAAAATACTATTAATTTACAATTAAATTAAAATTTATTCTTGTTTTTTCTCATCTTTTGATATAATTCTAAATTTTCAAATATATTTCTATAGCACAAAATTAAAACATTTATATTTTATTTAAGTAAAGTTTAGTTTTTTTTATCTAAATAAATTTTAGATTAAATTAGAAGAAAATTTTTTTCTATTATCAATTCAAAATTTACATTCATTTAAAAGACTATCATTCCATTTAATTGGTCATCAATATTTCGGTCACTTAAATGAAACACTTTAGAAAATAAATTTGATATAATTTCTTCTTCTTCTTCTTCATTTTTTTTTTTTCAAACCTGTATTGTTTACATTTTTTATCACTGATACTTTTTCTTTTTTTTTGCTTCCTATAATTTCAATTTTTTTTATATTTAATTTTTAATGTTTAAATATCTAACATATGCTATGACATTTTTACTTTTGCCCTCAATTCTTTACTTTTTTAATTTGTCAATTTTTTCAAATTTCAAAAAACATTTGAGAATTTATTCTCACTAATATCAGTTTATTGTTTAGTATTCTTATCATTTTGTTAGCTTATCATTTGTTATCAATATATAATATTCTTAATTATTATTAATAAATAATCAATATGAATTTGATAAGGATAGGAATAAAATTTTCCTTACAAATTTCAAATATTTAATTAGATTTAGCAATTTTATTATTTTGGTTTTTTTAAAAAATACATTTTATACTTTCTTTTTTTTTTTTTTCTCCATTAATTAAATAAAATTTAATTGTATCAATCATTCGTCTATTTCAATCTTTTACAATTTTATTTATTTTACTACTAAAACTTTTCCTTTGTTAAACAATATTTTCTTTTTTTAATTTATTAAACAAATAAAGAAAGAAAAATCTTAACATTGTATTTTGTAAATTTTTACTAACTTTTTCAATTATTAAATTTTAGTCTTTCATTATTTTGATCTATCTTTTCCGATTGATTGATTATGCATAAATATGAAAATTGATCAAAAGTTTTAAAGCTTAATGCAAAATTTTATTAGCTGGTTTTTCAACTAACATTCAAATTATTAAACATTAATTTAGCACAAAGTGCTTAATTCATTTATTTATTGATTCATTCAATTTAAATCCATTACTCTACTCTAATATCTGGTTCCAACCACCTGTGACATTCATAATTTTAAATAATTGTTAATTAAATATTATTATTGTAGCTAATTGAGAAAATAAATAATTCATATTTACCTGATCTAGAAGGAGGAAAGCTTATTATTTACTATCATTAAAATATATATTATTTATTCAATTAGTACTTCATTTATTCCTTACAATTATTATCAGTGTACTATTATTATTATTATTTATTATTATTATTATTATATTATTATTATTATTGTTATTGTTATTATTTTGTTTTGATAATATCAAATTCAAAATAATCATCTTATGAACAAAGATCGTTTGTTTATATCTTAATGCTAAATTTAAGTATGAAAAGCAAATTAAAAAAAAAAAAAAAAAGGAAGAAGGAAAGAAGCTAAGAAATGAAAACAACAAAATTATTCAAACATTTCATTTATTATACCTAATTTATATTTATTTAATTCACATTAATTATAAAAGAAAATTTCTATTTTTAATTGAAAATTCAAATATTACTAAAACTTTTATCATAATCAATAGTCCAAATTACAATTAAAAGCTATTAAAATTCTTTTTTTTTTTTTTTGAAAAAATTTATTTATTAATGATGTTTATATCATTTTTTTCAAAATTAAATTAAAATTTACTAATTTTAACAATGAATTACATAAAAAAGAAAAAAACAACAAAATGTTTATTAAAATTTGATGTGACAGAAGAATGCATCGTATTAATACAAATGACATTTTACGGTATAGATCAAACAAAATTTGATAATTATCGGAATTTAAAGGATTAATTATTAGAGAATGAATCAAACATTTCCTCTCTCTCTCTCTCTCTCTCTCTCTCGGATATTGAGAAATGAAATTTCAAAATTTAGTCATCGAGAAAAAATTGTAAGAATTAAATCATTGGAAAAAAAGATTAAGAATTTCTTACTCTCCAAAACATAAATAATTTTTTTTTTTCAAAAAATAAAAATTCTTTTTTTAATTTTCAAAAATTTTCAAAAAAAAAAAATGAAAAAATATTTCTGTTTCTGATCACATAAGCAGTGATTCAATAATAATAAAAAAAGTAGGAAAACTGTTTTGATACTTTATAAGAAGATTTCAATAATAAAAATTTTAGTATTAATAATTAATTTTAATAATTCATATTTTATTTCTAATTAAAGTAATATAATCAATAATTTTTTTTAAAAAAAAAATTTAAAAAGCTAATTGTTTAATTTCATGAAAATAATGCCTGTTGCAAAGGATAAGTTTAAAATTTAACGCTCAGTGTCTATGACAATTGCGCTTTAACACTTATCAGAATAAAAAAAAAACAGTGCTATTTATAATGAAAAAATTTACGAGAAAATATCAGAATTAAAAACTAAATCAGAAAAATTTTTTTAGATTAAAAATTTATTTAAAAAATTTTTTTGTTTCTTTTTAAGTATTAGTCGAAATATACAAACTATTATGTTTATAAAATGTAAACATAAATGTTTAAATTAGAAAACAAAAAGTGAGATAGCCTTACAGATATAAAATAGAAAGTAATAAGATTAGTAAATTAAAAAATTTTAATCAAAAATTCATTTCCTCTTCTTGCTGCTTCATTTTCCCAAATTTTTTTACCTACCCGAGAAAACCTGTTAAGGAATTGTTGTAACAAAGGTAACCGGCTTGAAGGTAACAGATGAAAATTTTAACATTTTTGTTCATTTCAACAATTTATATACATTTTTTCATTTCAAACCTTTTCTTAAGCTAAAACTTTAACCAAATACCAGTTTTTCATGCATTTTCGCTTTTCATTTTCATTAGCAAAATTAATTTTTGTAAATTTACTTAAATAATTATTAATTAATAATTAATTAATTAATATTAATTAATAAATATTTAAGTAAATTTACAAAAATTATTAATTAATAATAATAGCTTTTTCATTTGATAATGGAATAAAATTATTTTTTTCTTATTAATTAAGTTTTTTTTTTTTGTCAATTTGCATAAAAATGATTTTTGAAAAGGGAAAAAAAATTATTCATTTTCTAATTTAATATATTTTATAATTTTTTTTTTTAAATTTAAATTTGAAACTAAATATTTTCATTTATGACAATTTTTTTTCCACATCTTACTAAAAACTTTTTTATTTTTTCTGAATTTCTTAAGTAATAAATTATTTGAATTGTAAATTCGAATTACAAATGTGAAACTTGATAAAAGATTGGTATCCATATAAACTCTTAAATTTAAATTTTAACCATCATTAACAATTTTTTTTTTTTTGTTTGTAAATTTTCTGATAGTATATTAAAATTTCCAGATTAATTTTTTTAATACTTTTTTAAAAGTATTTTTTTGCTAAAAGAAATAATTAAATAAATGAATTTAGCAAATACTAATTAACTTTCAATTTAGGTTTATCTAATCTTCTAATCAATTATTTTATGCATAATTTTTAATTGTAATTTTAAATCAGATATTAATTAATATGTAAAAAATCTTTCTCAAATTTGAATTTAAAATTTGCACTTGCAATTTGCTATCTTCAAAATTTATCAATTAAATAGAATTATAATTTTTTTTTTGTCTATTTCTCTTCATCATTTTCTCTTTTTTAATTTTTTTTGATAAATCAAAAAAGAAAAAAACTTAAACAAATTGATTAAAATAATTTTTAGCAATTTCAATTATTGTAAAAAAAATAAAAAAAACAAACGAAACAAATATTTCTAACATATCAGAAATTAAAATTAGAATAGCTTAACTTAATTTTAATGTAGTTCATTTCATTTTCTGTTTTCTATCTTTCAAATGCAATTAGCACTTCTTAAGGTATAATAATTAACATATGCAAATTAATTATGCTGCTTAATAGCAAATTCAAAAACAATTTCTCTGTTCAATAACTGAATATTTTAATAGTAATTAAATTTAAGATATTTTAATAGTAATTAAATTTAAAGTTAACATTTTAAGAAATTTGATGCAATCTGAAAAGATTGAAATGATAAATCAATGATAGCATATTATGTTTTCATAAATATTCTCGTAAAAGAAATAAATTAAAATATTAAAGTTAAACTTGTCACTGTCACCAATTATAATTTTTGACGTAATTCATTTTTTAATAATTGCAAAATTTCAATTTTGAAAATTTGAAATTTATTTTCCAATTTTAAATTTCTGATCGATAAATATTAAATATATTTAATCTAATAACCTTAATAATATTCATAATTATTCCATAAATTTTGTTTGATTCAAAAGTTACAAAAAAACAAAAAAACTTGTTTAATTTATTTTAAAATTATGCTAATAGTATGGAATAAATTATTGCTTAAATAAAAAAATTTTGTGAATATTTTTGTTTATTATTTACTTTAACTTTTGAAATTAATTTCAAATTAAATGAATTTATAAATTGTTTACATTTAATCAAACATTGCTATCATTAATTATCGTACACATTAGCAGGTACTAATACAAATGCGCAAAGGTAAATTAATTAAATAATTGCTGTAAATTTAAAAAAAAAAAAAAAAAAAAACAAACGAAGTTTTTTTTTTTTTTTTTTTTTAAATTTGATTCTTTTATAAAATTTGTTGAACTAAAAAACTATTAAAAGAAAAATGTTAGTTTGATTTATAACAAAAAAAAAATAAATGCAAGTAAGCAAGGTCATCTTAATGAAGTTGAATGACTTTTTTTTTAGTTGACCTCCTTTAATTTCATACCTTTCATAGACAAATTATCGTTTTTTTTTTTTTAATTTTAAATTTTAATTTTATTATTTAATTTGATTTTGTTTTATCATTCTAATTTATTAATTTTTTTTTTCTTTTGAAAACATGGAAAAAAACACATATATGTTTTAATAAGACTAAAATTTAAAATAGCTTTTTTTTTTTTAAAGAAATTTTAAACACATTAAAATTTAAAATTAAAATTAATGCATTGTTATTAGTAAAATAAAAATTAGTTTTTTTTTTTTTTTCGCAAAAAAATTTTGCATTATTAAAAATTTATCATTGTTCAATTATTTTTTGTCTTTAAAATTTATCATTCATTTTTTTTTTTTTTTATTTTTATTTTTTTTTCTGAATAGAAAATTTTAAATTTAACTTAACTTTTTTTTTATTTTCTGAATAGAAAATTTTAAATTTGAAATTAACTTTTTGTTTTCGTTTTTTTTTTTTCATTTGTGTGAGAGAAAGTTTCATTGAATTAAATTTCTTTGCAATATGTTTTTTTTTTTTTTGCTTTTTTACCGGAAAAAAAATAAACTTTTAATAAACTTTTTATTTTAAATTACACTTTTTAATTTTAATTTTGTTAGGTTTTAAAATATTTTGAAAGTTTTAAAATGTAAAAAAAAATTTTTTGATTTTTTGGCAATTTTTTTATCTTTTTTTAATTAAGGAAACGAAACATTGATTTTAACAGATTGAACAAATTTTAATAAAATCCAATTTTTAAATGAATATGAAAACACAAATAGATAAACATAATTATATTAAATTTTTGTTTTTTTTTTTTAGAAGAAATGAAATTATTTTGCTGCATTTCAACAATTTTATTTTTTGTAACATTTGGTCAAGAACCAACATTTATGCAAAATTGTGATGAAGCACCAACACCGGAAGCAAGGCATGTTTGTTTAACGGTATGATTTTTTTAAGTTATTTATTAATCTATTTTTTTTTAAAGTTAATTTTTATAAGTTTATTTATTTAAATTATTTTTAACAACCAAATATTTATGTTTATTTCATTTAACAACCAAATATTTATGTTTATTTTATTTAAATTATTTATAACAACCAAATATTTATGTTTATTTCATTTAACAACCAAATATTCATGTTTATTTCATTTAACAACCAAATATTTATGTTTATTTTATTTAAATTATTTACAACAACCAAATATTTATATGTTTATTTTATTTAAAATATTTATAACAACCAAATATTTATGTTTATTTCATTTAAATTATTTATAATAACCAAAAAAATGTTTGTTATTATTTTCCTTTTTTTTTTGTCTTTTCGATTTTGAAATTTTACAAACTTTTTTTTTTGCATTGTAAACAATTTTGAAGAATTTTTCTTTTTCTTTTTTTTTTTTTTTGAACATAAAATAAAAAAAAAAATTGAAATAACTTAAAAATTAGAATTTTGTTGAAATTTTAATCCATTTTGTTTTCTAAATGTGCAAAAAATTAAACCTATGATATTGTTGTTTAATTTTAGTTACAGCAAATGGCTCGTAATTCAAGGCGTGAAATGACAACAAATCAAATAACTCTACCATCACCGCCCGCATTTCTTCAACCAGCGCCACTGGATCCATATGCACGAGGTCAAGTGGCTAGTCATCCTTATGATTGTATGACGATCACCTGCTTATGTCCATTTTTTCAGGCTAGTCTAATTATTTATTTCAGGCTAGTCTAATTAATTATTTCAGGCTAGTCTAATTATTTATTTCAGGCTTGTATAGTTATCTATTTCAGGCTAGTCTAATTATTTATTTCAACCTAGTCTAATTAATTAGTTCAGGTTAGCCCAATTAATTATTTCAGGCTAGTCTAATTATTTATTTCAAACTAGTCTAATTATTTATTTCAAGCTAGTCTAATTAATCATTTCAGCCTAGTCTAGTTAACTATTTCAGTCTAGTCCAATTAACCATTTCAGGCTATTCTAATTAGCTATTTCAGGCTAGCCTAATTAATTATTTCCTGGTCTAACTAACTATTTCAGGCTAATTTAACTACTTATTGCAATTGATTACATAGTCACTCAATTTTTGCTAATTTATTTACATTATGTTGAATTTTTTCAAAAAAAAAAAATGCTTACATTAAGATATTTACGTGTAAAAAATTGTTTTTTTACTTCTTTTTTTTTTTCATTTATTTTAAATTTCAAATTTTCTCTGTTTGAACTTTAAAGTTAATTTTATGTTTCATTTTTTTTTTTTTTTTGAAATTGAAATTTAATAATTGAAAAAAATGAGATGAAATAAATATTTTAAGGGTTCAATAGGACCTCGAAATCAATGTATATTACCGGATGGTCAACTTTTAACAATGGCATACCGTAAGGAATATCGAATGCTTACCGAAGATGAACGTTTGAGATTTTTTAATGCGATGGCAATATTGAAACAAAGTGGCGAATATGACCGTATGAGTTATGAGCATCAGTTGGTCAGTTCTCAATTAAAAATTTTGAAATTTAAATTTAAAATTTTTAAATTTAAATTTTGATAAAATTGAAAAACTATTTTGATTCTTATTATATTATTGTTTTGTTAAAACAAATTAAATATAATGAAATTGTTGATAATTTTAATATAATTTAAAATTTTAATTTCCAATTGACTAGTAATACGATTTTCAAAAATTAGTTTTAGATTACTAGATGATTGTAAATATTGCAGGTAGGTCAGGGAAGTGGTGCACATTCAGGACCCGGTTTTTTACCATGGCATCGTGAATTTTTAAAACGGTATAATTTTAATTAAAATTATGAATGAAAATAATGAATGGATTTTTTTAAAATACATTAAAACTTAAATGCAGAATTTCAGATTTGAAATTGCACTCCGTCTAATTGATCCAAAAGTATCATTGCCATATTGGGATTCCGTTATAGATCAATATTTGCCGGATCCGAGAGATTCAGTTTTCTTTAGTCCTTATTTCATAGGTGAAACAGACGGATATGGTAACGTAGTGACCGGACCGTTTGCTTATTGGAGTACAATCGATGGTAGAACAGCTATTCTCCGGTAGAAATAGCAATGTTTTCTTAAGCAATTAATTAAATTTAATTTCCATTTATTAATTTTATTTTTAATTTCCTTAAGAATTTGCAAGAATTTCGTTTTTTGTTTATTGTGCATTTATTAATTTCAAATTTGAAAATCTAAAATTAGTTTTGTTTTTTAAATTTTAAATTACAAAAATTTGAAAATTTTAGAGCACTTGGTGAAAAGGGAAAATTATTTACGGAATATGATATTATTGATATCATATCACAAGTATCAGTTGAACAAGTTATGGCTTACACTGCACCATTAAATGGTATGCTTAAAGCTTTTCAAATAGATCAATCATACATTTATTTTGATTAAATTAGAATTTAAAATAAATCAGTAATGAAAAATAATTAAATTTATTACTTAAATAATTCAATTGTTAGATTGAGTCTCTATAATTTAATCAAAAAAAAAAAAGTAAAATTATTTAGTAAAAAAAAAAAATTTTTTCTGACTCTTTAATTTGCTATAATTTCATCAATAATTAATTCAATTAAATGAATTAATTATTCAATAAAATATATTATTGAATTTTTTTTTTTTAGCTGAATGATTTAAAAATGAAAATTTTTACTAAAAATCATTTTATATCATTAATTTTTTTTTTTAAAGTATTTTAGTTAAAATTTTTTGTAGCAATTAGTTATTGAATTTTTTCTTTTTCTTTAGTTTTTTTTTTTTCAAATTTCATTTATTTTATAAAAATTTTAAATGTAAAATTAATTTTATTTCCATTTTAGATTGTCCATATCCACCAGCATTTTCTGCTATTGAATATACACATTCATTTGTTCATCTTTGGATTGGTGGACATATGGAACCACCTGAGCAATCCTCAAATGACCCCGTCTTTTATGGCCTTCATGCATTTGTTGACCTTATCTGGGAGTTATGGCGACAAAGTCAACAAACACGTTGGGCACGAGAAAATGTACATTCGAATAAATTAAATATCAATTATCAATTTATCACAAATATCAATAATACACAATATCAACTCTCATTCTAATTGATAACAAAAAAATTTAAAAGAATTTAAAATTGAATAAAATTAAACTTTTTTTTTTTTTTACTAAAATTCTGAGAAATAATTTGAATGAAAAGCATTAAATGTATGAAATTGAAGAAAGAGAGAAAAAAAAACTATATGTATAAAAAAAAGGGAAATTTTAAAAATTTTTCAAAACTAATTTAATTTATTGAAATTTTTAAATTTAGCAATATTCGCAAGATATTGAACAATGTGCCGATCCACAGCACTTCAGTTATGCTATCATGCGACCATTTAATTTGATTAATCGTGATGGTTAGATTAATATTTTCAATTGTCTTTTTTTTTTTTTTTTGCAAAATATTTAATTTTTTTGAAAGATTAAAGTTTGTTATTTAATAATGCTAACATTAATAAATAATAATAATAATATTAACTATTATTATTTGTTAGAAAAAATAGCTAAAATAAATTACTTTATTCACTCGTTTATTTCATTTCTAAGTTTAAAATTTAATAAGTATGATTTTAAAATTTTTAATCTGAAAAATAAATTAGACATTAAATGATGTAACATTAATTTACGGAGTTTTTTCTTTTTTTTTAAATCTTTAATTTTGTTTGAATAATTTTTTTTTCATTTTTATTAAATTTAATTTTTAGCTCTTTTTTGGTTTATCTCTTAGAAATAATATTGTAGTAATTTCTGAAAAGTTACACCTTGTTTAAGTGATTTCCGGAAAAAAAAAAAGGACAATTCAAATGCTTTAAATGATTTCCGGATAAAATTGATTTAAGTGCTTTTCTGGAAAAAAATTAAATGATGATAATTGTTTTATTAATATGTTGATTAATAGTTTATATTCTCAGATTTTTAAAACCCTCTTTTTTTATCTATTATTTTTATTTATTATTTAATTACTAATCTAAAAAAAAAAAAATTTTGAATCCAAAATTACTGACTGATAAATTTGTGTAAAAATATTGCTACAAATAGAATTTAATAATTTTATATATAAAATTTAATAATATAAAATTTAATAATAGAAATAACTATTCATAACAAAATATGAGTGATACAAGAATTGATAATACTAGTGATAATAATTTAACTGATAACAATAATATCAATAATGAAATTAAGTTTTTTTTTTTTCAGGTTTATCAAATTTGTACACCGAACAAATGTACCGCTATGCACCACGACCAGGTTGCAGTTTTGAAATACCAACCTGTGGCTCACCTTATCTCTTCTGTGATGCGCGAATTTCACCGCATTGTGTTTCTAAAATTAAATTTGGCGGTGTTTGTACCGGTTTCGAAGGACTTGACGCATGCTTCAATGGTATTTGTGTTGCTGGAAGATGTATATCAGGAATTATGCCAGCTGTAATATTTTTAAAATTAAAATTAATTTCAATCAATTAATTCTGTTTAGAAAGTAAAAAGTAAAAAAAAAAAAAATGTAAAAATTTTTAATATTTAAAAATTGATAATAACTTTTCAAATTATAAAATATTACTTTCTGCATTTTAAATAATTTTCTCATTTAGTTCATTCACTAACATTTATGCATTTTATTCATTTATAATTTATTTGATATATTTATATAAATGCAAATATTTTATCACATATATTTATTGCTTATAATTTAATAATAAATAAGTAAAATTTTTTATTAATTAAAATAGCTTAGATTTAATTTGAATTGAGAAAAATTATTGTTACTCTAATAATGCTAAAAATTATTTAATTAATTAATTTCTTTCCTTTCTTTATATTAAATAAATTTTTGCCCAACCAAAAAAAAAGAAAAAAAAAAAATGACAAACAACCAGGAAAATGAATTTTATATTTTATAGCCATTTGTACCACAAACTGAATTACCCTCAACACTTCGTGGTGAAATTACCCGACAATATGCTTCCCGGCAATTTACTGATTGCTTCAATCGAATGCCATGCTGTGAACAATGGGCTAAAGATGGTGACTGTCACACAAATAAGTCACCGATGGTAAAATTTTGCGCCGCAGCATGTGGCAAATGTCGCCCTTCATTTAACGTTTCAGATGGTATTGAATTTTTAAAACTTTTTTAAAGTTTTTTTTTTTTTGGCAGAAATTTTTCAAAAAAGTTTTCCTTTTTTTTTTTTAGAAAAACAAAAAGATAAATAAAACTTTTTTTTTTGGATGCAAAAAAAAATTTAATCAAATTTATTCCAAAAACATAAACTAATAAACAGATTAGCGTTAATATTTGAGTGATAACAAATGATAAGGATTGATTAGGGAAATTTTTGTGTGTTTCAAGAATGTGCTGATCGACATGTATCATGTAAGCAATGGAAAAGTGAAAATCAATGCTTTGGAAATTCCGGAGATTTTATGGCTGAAAATTGTCGCACATCATGTGAACTATGTGAAAAGCCGAAAAATGCAGATTGTCAAAAGCGAAAAATTGTAAGTTTTGAAATATTTTAAAATTGTTTTTTTAAATTAAAAATATTTTTTCGCGGTGCTAATTAAAATTTAACATATATAAGTAAGTGATTTTTTTGAGATAAAGGAAAAAAAAAAATTATTTCTCGATGATATTTAACTGAAATAAATTTTTAATTTAAATGTTAATGAAACATTCTTAAATGCACTCACTTCATCATATCTATTACTTACATTTCATTTTGATAGAAGTAAGTGTTAAATTTCTGGAAATTAAAAAAAAATATTTTTTAAATTTTAATTTTTATTTTTTTAATCAAAAAAAATAATTCATTTTCTTTTGATATTTTCACGGGAACTATTCATAATTATCAGTTATTACAATGAAAACAAAAATGTTACCAAATTGATAAATCGAAAAAGATTATTTATGATTAAAATATAATATTTAAATTTGTATTTAAATAACTTTTAAAATTTAATTAGAAATTTTACGAAATATTAACAATTAGCAAGGCGAAATTACAATTAGATTTGAAGGAAGATAAAAATTAAAATATACCTTTTAAATTTGTATTTAAATAACTTTTAAATTTTTAAATTTAAATTAGCTTTTAAAATATAATTTCATTTGTTAAAACAGTTTGTTTTTACAATTTAAAATAATAAAAGTGTATTTTTAGCATTTGAAAAAATTTATGCAGTCAAAATTGCAAACATCAAACAAAACTGATAATGTCAAAGCATCAAATGAAACAAATCATGGTGACAAGAATACTGTCGAATAATTTTTTACAAATTTACAGCAAAATTAGATTAACATTATCAGCGATTAATATTTTTTCTTTTCAATTCAAAATGTAATTTATAAATAGTTTATTTAAAATTTTAAAATATATTTCATTAAGAAATGAAAAAAAAATTAAATAATAAAAATAGTTCATCGCATGTTTTTTTTTTATTTTTCCTAATTTAAGTAAAAGTTATATTTGCTCAATAAATCATTTAGTATAACATATTTGTTTATCAAAAATTAATAATTTTTAATCAGATCGTATAAAACTTTTTTAAATTATATTTAACAAATTATCATCTTGCATATATATAATTAGGATGCAAATATGGCATTGTTTGTTTGTTTGTTTGTTTATTTATTTATTTGTTTGTTTGTGTAATTTTTTAAATGTCATTTTTGTTTGTTTCTTTTATTAAAATATTATTTAATTCTTTTCATTACTATGTCAGAATTGAATTGTTCAGGGTTAGATTTGTTTTAGTCAAAATTGCTACACTACTGTAAATCAGTTGTTCTGTAATATTGCATATTGTTTTTTTTTTAAATGAAATTGTACTTTTAACTTTATACACTAACCAAATTTTAATACTATATATTGTAATTAATTAAATTATCGTTATTTGTGTAATTTCATTTCCAATTAATTTTAAGTGCCAAATAAGCATTGAAATCATTGATGGAAATCTTTCATACATTCTATTTTATGCTAATTTCAATTTTTTTTTTTTTTCAATTATTATTATATTCATTTAACAAACAAAAGAAAAAAACTTTTTTTCAAATGATTTTACATTTCATAAAATGTGAAATCATTTTTAAGTGAAAAATTTGATTGAAATTAATAAAAACAAGAATAGGCTTAAGCTTAGACTATTTAATAAAAATAAATATTTAAAAAAAAAAATAATAAAAAATTTATGTTTAATGCAAATTTTTTTTTAATGCATTAATTTCTATTTGTTCAAAAAATAAAATTAATAAATTCGCTTCTTTTTTTTTTTAAATCTAATAATCGTTTTTGTTTTTTTTTTCTGAATTTTTTTTTTTTTTTTTTTTGTTTAATTAATAATTACTTGTATCTCTGATGTTAAACTTACTGCCTCTAATTTCATATGCCATAAGTAATGATACAAAAATTTTAAAACTGTTTTGTTTTTTTTTTTCAACTTTTTCTTGATTTTACTATGACAATGAAACTGTCATTGAATTTTTGAAATATACAAAAATAAATCATCAATTCTACACTGTCATTAACATATTTCAATATTTTTTGTTTGATTTAATGTTAAAAACACACACACACACACAAAAAAAAAGAATTTATTATTTTTCATTTTCACAAAAAAGAAAAAAAACGAATAGAATTTAAGAATAACAAAAATAAACATTTCAAATTAATTATAGCAAATAAAATGCAGTTCAAAGTTACTTGAACTCATCTGATCTGATCATCAAATTGATCAATATCATTAATCATTGCTGTTTATCAAACTTTTCAGATCAACTGACACATGTAAGAATGGTAATGGATTGAAACCAGACTGGAAATTAAATTAAATATTTTAAAATTTTATTTTCAAAAAAAAAAAAATGAGATGACAATTGATATATAAATTTGTTAGCTTTTCTAACATTTGCAGCTTATCAATAAATCACATAAATTTTTTTCAAAATTCTAACTTTTACTTAATAAAACTTAATTACTTTAAACAATTTTTTACTTTACCTCTTTCATTTAATAAAAAAAAAAAAAAGATCAAATAAAAATATTTCACTTTTCAGCAATTATATTAATATAATTTTTTTTAATTTTTCAATCTCTTTTTACTTCATTTTTTAGCGCATTTTATATTTGCTCAAACTTTTAAGTTTCTTTTGTTTTTTGTTTTTCATTTTTTAATTTCAACATTTAAAAGAGTAATTAAATTTTTGATAAAATTATTTTTAAAGAAAACCTGGTCAAAAAGTATATCGGCGCAAAAATCTCCTTTACAGCAACACGTAAGTTGTTGAAGGATAGGAAATTTTCGATAGAATAAATTATTTCTTAGACATACTGGTCGTCCATCTTTATATTTCTTGCAATGTTGTGATAAACGTAATGGATTATCAACTGAAAAAAAAAAATTTTATTTCATTTAATTAATCAAATAATCATTAAAACAAAAACAAAAACAAATAATTAATTTAAAATTTTTTGTACATTTTACTAATTCACTTTTTTTTTTTTTTCTTTTAGATTAATAATTAAAATTAGCATATATTATCGTTTGTTTTGTCTTTTTTTTTGTTTTGTTTATTTGTTCAATTTGAATAATTAAGATCAAAAATTATTGTATTACTTAAGTTTCACTCATTTTCATGTGATAATTTAATGATTACCAGTTATATTATTTATTATTTTACTCAATTCTAAATAAATAATTTATCAAATCAAAAATTAAACAATTCAATTTAAATAATCTCTTTGCCAATTTTGATTCATTTCCTTTATTGAATAAAATTTTAAGAAATAATAAAATTAATTTCAAAAAAAAAAAAAAAAAATTGCGAGCAGATGATTACCTCTAAAATCAAATAAATAATTCGCATATTTTTTATTATTTCCAAGCCATTTTTGTGGTGCAACAAATTTTCCTGTCTGAAAAAAAAAAAAAAAAAAGAAATTAAAAACAAATATTTGAATAAATGAAAAATTATTTTCTACGATAAAATGTTTACATTTGAGTATTCATTGAAATCAAAACAAAAATTAAAACTTAAATTTGTGAGAATATAATTTAAAAAAAAAAGATTGTCAATAAATTATATTAATAATAATTTAAAGAATATAAAAATGACAAACACTATCGTCCATACAACCCAAAATGAGATGACTATTTGGCAGTGCCATTAAAACACACGAACTATTGTTATGATTGCATGGATGGGTATTTAAATCCATTAAATCTTCACAAGTTAAATTTTCTATTATCTAAAATAATTTATAGAAAATTGAAATGTTCAAATTTGAAATGAATTTAATTATTTTAATTCTTTGTGTTCTGTTTATTACTGTTATTAGTTTTATGTTATTTAATTATTGTTTCTACTTTTTCATCGTTTTTTTTTTTTTTTTTGTTAAATTTAATTATTAATTTTTTTAAATTTAATTATTAATTTTAGTTCTTTTCTTTTAATTTTTGATTCTACTTTTTTTGTCGTTTTTTAAGTATTTCTTTTTATGACTTTTATGGAATAAACTTTTATATGCTACTTTTGCCTAATTCATTTTTAAACAAGTTTTTTTTTTTTTAGAATTTTGGTTGTATTCAATGGTTGTTGATAATGAAAATTCTAATAGTGAAATGAAATATTTTAATTTAAAATTAATTAAATTAAAAAGAAATTTCATATATTCTGCATATTTTAATTTAAAATTAATTAAATTAAGAAGAAATTTCATATATTCTGCATATTTTAATTTAAAATTAATTAAATTAAAAAATTAAAAAGAAATTTCACATATTCTGCATATTTTAATATAAAATTAATTAAATTAAAAATAAAAAAGAAAAATTCAAACCTTACTTCGCCAATTTCCATATTCATGAGCCATAATTTTAATGAGTGGACAAAGAAAACCTGGAAATGGTACTCCATCATGATCATAACAAGCAATATTTATCAAATTTGCTGCATTTTTTTCCTCAATTTCATTTCCAGGAACAATTACCTTAAAAAAAATTTAATTTTTAATTTGAATTTAATCAAATTTTTTTTATGAACTTTAAGATTAAAAATGAAACAACAATTTTTAATCCTTAAAATTATATTTATCTTTCTTTAAAATTAGATTTATCTTTAGTTTGGAATCAAATTTACTGTTCAGATTAAATTTTAAAATTGAATTTGAATAAATTACATTTATTTACCATTAGTAAACATTTTTAATTTATAATTAAAAAACAATATCTTCCTATAAACATCATATTGAAAAATGATTTTCCTTGAAATAATAAAAGAAATATAGGGTAATACATTGTAAAATAGATTTATGAAATTAAAAAAAGAAAAAAAAAATGAAGGATTGAAAATTCTGAGAAAGAAAGTGAGAAATAAGTAAAAATTTTAATATTTGAAAATTTGACAAAAAAATTTCGCATTAAGCAAAAAAGCATAAATTTATTAATAAAATATTATTTTGCTCTATTAGTAATAAACAACATTTATCATAAAATATCACAAATTTAATCTTTATTAACAAAAATTTATTAAAATATTAGTCAGAAAATTTAAGCAAGAACTTAATTACTAGATATTAATTGCTAGATACTTAATTACCAGATATCAAATATCAAAATTTATTAGTTCCACTTAGTTGTACAATTAACTACCAATATTTTTGTTAAACAATTATCATAAAAAAAAAAATAAATAAACTTGTAATCTTTTCAGTCTGGTAACTTTTGACATTTTCAAAAAATTACTCTTCAGAAATTTGTTAAAATTAAATTTTAACCTCATCAAAATTTGATTCATCATCAATATATGTATTCAATATCTGTCTATCACTTATAATTTTCAATAGTTTCTGAAAACAAAAAAAAAAAAAAAAAAAAATTTTGACATTATTTTGTACTTTAAAATTAAAATTTCTTTTTAAATTTTTAAAATTTAAATTTAAATTTAAAAAAAAAGAAAAGAAAAGAAGGAAGGAAGGAAAGAAAGAATTATTATTACTGGAAATTTATAAAAGCCATATTTCATACGTCGAAATGCAAGTATATTTCGCATTAGCAAATTTGTTTCATTTATATTACTCTATAAAAAGTTCTTTTTTTTTTTTTAATTAAAATTGAAAAAAATGAATTAATGAAATTTTAAAAATTTAAGTACAAATTTAAAGAAATATCAGTTTTAGCAAATTAAATAAAATAAGGTGATAGTAATTTAAGATTAAGTTGAAAAATTGATGTCTAAATTTTAATTTTAAATGAAATTAGAAAAAAATTTTTTTAAATAATTCCTCTAATATTACATTTCTTATTATAGCTCCAGATATATTTAAATGTTAATTTTTAATTTTTTTTTTTTTTTGAAAAATATTTGAAAATTTTGAAAGAAAAAATTAAAAAAAAAAAAAATTGTTCAACCAATAATTCTTCTGCTATAACATCAATTGAACAAACAAACAGCAATACAAATAAACCGCACGAAAACATTCAAATTATATAAAGTGATAATAATTTAATAAAATTTTAATTATAAATATAAAATGAAAAAAAAAAATTTAATTTTTGGGTAACTTTTTTATAACAAAAATTTTTAAATTATAGAAGTAAATTTTGTGGAATAATTTTTTTTTTTTTTTTGCTTTTAATGTAGTAATTATGTGTGAAACGAATGCAAATTATTATAAATTTTATTATCACACAGAAAAAATATATTAATCAATTTGTTTTTTTTTTTAAATTTTCATAAAACAAACATTTATTTATACTTCTATTCAGCATCAGATTTAGTTTCCAGAAATACTTGAATACATAAAATAAGAATTACAATAATTAATGCAATAATAATTGTACCCTTAGCTTCCATATAAAATCCTGTTGAACGTTCCGAAGTACTACTGGTCGATGATAGTTGACGCTTATTTACACTATAAAATTTAAATTTATTCAAAATAAAAAAACATTAATTAATTAATTAATATTAATAATTAATAATATTATCAATTTGTTAGCTACAATCATTAATTATTTTTCTGCAACCAGCTTTTTAAAATTATTGTTATTGTTATTATTATTATTATTATTATTATTATTATTATTATTACTATTATTATTATGAGAATAATGCTAAATAAACAGTATGATAATCTGATAAAATACATTTTAATATTTGCTTAATATTTTTGAATGAATTCTAATCAGCGATACAATTTGTAATAATTTAATTTTCTATTTTGTTTGATTTTTTTTTTTTGAAATTTTAAAGTTTTCATTTTAATTTAAACAAATGATTGCTAATGATAAACATTTAATCGACGACGAAAGCAAATATTTGAAATAATTACAGGTAAATTTACGTCATAAGATTTTTTGATGATATTTGAGATGTATTTGATAAATGTTTTAATCCTGTAATTGGAGCAATTATTCTCGATTCTACACCTGAACTTCGAGGTACCACTGAATCAAGAGAACTTTTAAAGGTAATATGTTCTTCAGGTGGTTTCGTACTATTACACATTGCTGATGATGATATGCGACCTGAATTAAAAAAAAAAAAAAAAAAAAAAAACACTTTAACTTTTGTATTATTTGTTAATTTTTTTAAATCAAATATATTTCATCTCTAAAATTCATTTCAAATAGATTATCATTTAGCAGTAGTATTTCTTACTGAAATATATTTTATAAAAATTGTAGTATGGTATAAGGTTAATTAATTTATGTACGATTATTAAGTAACAAATTGAACTCGAAATAATATTTTTTTTTTCATGCATTAAATAAATTTAATTTATGACGCAATCATCACACTAATTTATTAATTTTTAAATTACTATACAATAAAATTGTTGTACCATTTTTTTGTTTTTATTTTTTTTGGTTGATTTAAATTATTAAATGAAATTTTTGAAATAATTTAAAAGCTATTATCGTACATTTAATTCTTGTAACTGTATGCTCGTTTATATTTGGATCATCAGAACCTTCAAATTCTGTAATCATTAACAATGAAGTTGATTTCATATCTTTCCAATTGTTTATTTCAGGTGCTCGTCGCCATGTTAGTAAACAACAATTAAATCCGTGTGCTGGTATTGTACCAGAAGCATGTGGTTCAGCCTAAAATAAACTAAAATTTGTAGAAATTTAATTACTGAATGTAGTAACATGCAAATAGAATTAAAATTTGAAAGCAAAGAATAAAAAAAAAATAAAAAATTACTGTAATTAATGCTTTTGTTTCACATTTAAATTTGTATATAATTGGTCGATCATTTACATTATACAAAATAAGTTTTACACGAGCTGCATTAGGTATATCAATAACAGGCAAAAATTTTGTCGAGATTACTCTGAAAGAAAAAAAAAAAAACTTTAAATTAATCACTAAAAGAGATAAAAAAAAAAAAAAAAAAAAAGAAAAACAAACAAACAAAGGAGAAACTATTTTTGAGAGATATTAAAGTGAAAATTTAGAAGTGAAATAATTTGAATGAAAATTGAAAATAGATCAATCAATTTTTATTTCTTTCAACTTTTACTCTTTACTTTTATTGTTGATCAAAAGAAGTAAGCGCAAGAAATAAAAAAAATAAAAGTGAAACTTTTGAAAATTCAAATTTTTGCTTAATTTGAAAATCCTTATGGAAACATTAACCTATCATATAGTAATGGTCGTTCATCATCTTTTAATCGCATTCTTTGTTTGTTTTTCAAAATCACTCAGGAAAAAAGGCTAAAATTTAATGAAATTTTTACCATTACTTACTGTAATTTGTTGTGACAAAAAAATGAATTTACTATTTCAGGAAAATTTCCGGACGAATCCTACACGGTTATGCACTGAATAAATTTGCGCAATAAATTTAATAATTTTTTTTTTAGTAAAGTTTTAGATGAAAGCGAACAATTTCAAATGAAATCGAAATAAAAATTTATAAATTGAAAGATTAAAAACAAATACCGTCTGCGATTAAATAACGATAAACAATAATCGTAATTATACAAAAAAAAAAAATTTATTTTTATAAGTCAGACAAAAAAAAAATTTTTTTTATTCGCAGTATGTAAATTTAAGAGTTTTTTATATTTTACAAAAATTTAAGAAAGATTTAATTTTTGCATTGCAAAAAAACCGTGACGACACCTAAATCTATAATAACTTTCTAATGGATTTGTCATTTAACAAAATTTGATTGCTTTACACAATTTATTTTTCCTGCCAGTTTATCTAAATACTAAAAAATTTTTCAATTAGAAAAATGGATTTTTGTTAAAAGTTGATAAGAAATAAAAATATATGTTTATCCTTTCAGTGATAAGAGTTGATAAGTGAACAGAAATATATGTTTACCTTTACTTTAAAAGTTGATAAGGTACTTCCATGTATTCAAGTGATAGGAGTTGATAAGTGGATAAAAATGTATGTTTATCTTTTCATTGATAAGAGTTGATAAGTCAACAGAAATATATGTTTACCTTTACTTTAAAAGTTGATAAGGTACTTCCATGTATTCAAGTGATAGGAGTTGATAAGTGGATGAAAATGTATGTTTATCTTTTCATTGATAAGAGTTGATAAGGAATAAAAATATTTAAAATTTATCTTTTTAGTGATTTTTCATATGTTTTACATTGTAATTATCCAAAAAAAGTTATTTTTGATTTGCTATTTGTCAAACTTTACCGTACAGTAATAATAACTTTGTTATACAGAAACAATATGCAAACGTTAAAAAATTTTCAAACCTCAGTTATTAGAAAATAATTTTCAGTATTTTCGATTATTTTAAGCTTTTCTATCTTCACGTACCAAAATACCAATTCATTTATTTCAGGTACTTTCATTATTCAAATTTTATGATCGTTAGAAAAATGAAATTTCGTTGTGGTAGAAAATACTTGATATACAAATGAGTTTTAGATTAAGACACAAAGGTATAGGATGTGAGTGAAGAATTTATATTAATTTTATGGTTTTGGCATGATCGAAATGGCTTCCCAATCAAAATAGGTTAACTTTTTTTTCTTTTTTATAAAAAGATTCGCTATCTTATGATCTTGTAGTAAGTTGTTTCATACAGTTACTGATAGTGAAATTACATAGAAATATCAAAATTTTTTTATCAAACATTACAGCAATATAATAAATAACTTATTATAACGAAATGCAAACGAGAATTAATGAGGAAGTAGAATTAGTTTTTTTTGGAAAATGATTAATTGTTTAGGTTTACATAATGTATAAACACACTTATCAAAATAAGAATGCTTCCTATTTTGATAAACATTCTATCGGATACAAAGATAGCTATAGGAATGTTAAGAAATATCTGATATGACTGATACTGACCTGCAATATATCAATCATAATGAGCAAATATGAATAGGAAAAGATGGGAATTTATTAAGATTCAAGATGAACAAAAGAAAAAGCATGAGAAACTAGCACAGATGAGGAATGGAAGATGAGAAATTAGTTAAATGATTAGTCGTAATACAAATTGAAAAAATAAAAAAATAATTTTATGTACTAATTTTTACATAAAATTATTTTATTATTATAAGTTATTTCGAGGTTTGCGATATCTGAAATTTGCAACACGAATATTTACAAAATCTTATACTATTAACGATCGGACTATTTAGCAAAAAAGTGGCTTTAGTAAAATTTTAAAAAAGCGATCATAATCAAATTCACTGGAATCAAAAAATGAGTGGTAACGATTGAATCTAAGTGAAATGAGCAAACCAGAACCGAAATTTAAAAAAAAAAAAATAAGTATTACGTGAGCAAACATGTGAAAAACGTCGACATTAGAAAAGATAAAATTCAACATTAAAAATAGAAAGCGATAAGATTAATGACAGATAACTAATGAAAATAATTGATATGAATTAGAACATACGGATCAATGAGAGTCAATGAGAAAATGATTTAGCAGTATTTGGCGGGAGTAGAAAAGGCAAGGTGTAAATGAGAATCAGTTGAAATAAAAATTGGAATGTTTTCTGATCTATTATTTTCGGATTTACACATCCGGAAGCAATAGATCAAACAAAATGTTCAATTGAAAACATGAGTATAAAAAGCACCATTTAAGTGAGAAATTTGCAAGAAATGCATCAAACACGTCACAAAAAAATATCAAAGAACACGTCTGATAAGGAAATCATTGTAACAAAGATAATAAAAAAAAAAAATGAGAAATGAAATATAGATTAAAAAATGCAAATATGTTTGGGCATTATATAATAATAAATAGTCTCCATCACTGAGTTCAAAAGAATATTTGATTTAAAACCTGAATACAGAGTAATTATTAGCAATAGCAGAGTATGTAACTGCAGTTAAAATACATGAAGGCAACATTTATAGAGAAATTAAAGCAATTCAAGAACTAAATAAGAATAAGTTTGCGATTATGAATTTTCAAGATTTCAATTGTGAAATATTCATAACTGTACTAAAGGTATTCTGGTATATATACTTTAATATCAAAGAAAACATACTGAAATTTTGAGTTTTCACATGAAAATACAGCTATCAGTCCAATTTTTAGTAGCATTGTTTGATTCCTTCCGGACAATTACACCATTATCGGATTCATTGATATAGCAACTATTACTGCTATTATGTAAGCCACTCTCAATATACTGTACAGTTAGTCCATTTTGTAAACTGCATTCCTCGTAAGTTATTTTTTGGAATAAATATGGACGAAGATCTATGTAAGAGTGAATACGCTGCATGAAATTCGAGTCCATACGTTGATTGCCTAACAAAAATGAAGAAACATTTGGACGAATGAATAAGCGAAGGCGATCCTGAAATAAGATAAAGTAATAATTAATTCTAGAATATTTACAAATTACTGCAATTCTCATTTGTATTACATTCACTGATAAACATTGTCACAGCGTCATTCATCAATTACTAAAGTGTAATCACATTGAATTTGAAGTTCAGTCATTTAAAATTTAATATCAAACTGTTTATCACTCTTTAATTATGCAGTGTATGAATTGTATATTCATTTATTCCATATAATGCTTGAAAAAGATTTTACAATATGCTTTCACCAGAAAAAGCTGGATAATTTATAAAAAAAAAAGGTACTCCACCTCAATCGCTTGATGATTAACCGTGACACAAAGAAATGAATACATGATACGATTAATGTGGAAATCATACATGAATGGCATATCATTATCAACTTTACCATCCAAATCAGCAATTCTTTTACCCAATAATGATGATTTTACTAATGGTTCTAATTCTTGCAACGCAGTATACAAAATATTTTGGTTTCCAGATATATCAAACGGAATACATAATGAAACGATCTGAAATAAAAGAAATCATATGCAAAAATCAACTAAGCGCATAATCAACAAATTATCAGGAGAAATATGAAGACAGGATGTCTTAATATGATCTAGGCATGAATCATACAAGCATTCTTGACAAATAATTCTTTAAAGAATTACCTCTAGCGGTATCCATTGATCATAGCCAAAAATGATAAATGTTTCCATAATTATTTTTTGACGTCTAGTTAACTGAAATAATACGCATTTGGCTAAGTTTGTCAAAATAACTCTTAGATATGACGCAGGAACACTTCACTCATCAAAAATGAAATGTCACAAACAAAACATTTGGCATGAATATATTTTGTATAAAAGTTATAACTGCCTTTGCACTAGATGGTTTTAGATATAGAAAAATGCTGTCATTAGTTTAATTTAATTGAAATATTCTTTTCAGGAACTTAGTCAACAGTTTTGGAAAGCTGGAGAAAGAAAGGTATAAAGAAGGACGTTACATTTTATGAACAAATTAGCAATACCAAATAAACTATTAAAGAAGTGATTGCAATTAAGTAAATATGGATTGAAATTTCTACATTTTAAAATCAGAATCTTCCAATAACTTAAGTTTTTGTTGGTGACATCAGAAATCCTTTATTGAATATTACTTTTTTTTTCTGCTCTGTAGTACAGAAAAATACGTATACTATTGAGCATCTTCTAAAAAATCTAAATGGAACGAGATAAAAAACATACTTCTTATTAAATTTTATTTTAACGACCAGAAATTAGCACTATAACTTGATAAGATTAAACACTAAAATACTCTAGAATTAAAATTAAAGAAGGATTTTCTGAACAAAAAAATCCAAATTCATAACTAATTAGACATTTGTTAAGCACTGAAGAAAACATGATAAAGAACTCACAGTTTTATAGGATTCCATAATGGCATCAACCATATTTTTGTATTTATAATAAGTAAAATTTGATATAGTTGTGACAGAGTAATAATCCAATAAGTAACGTAAATTATAGAAGCTGAAAACAAAAAACAATTTATTTCCTTCTGTAGCAAAAAAAAAAAAGTAATCAAAAATAAGATTTTTTGTGATTTAATCAAACAATCCAAAAATATACTCATTATTACTGTCGCATGCTTGTTGTCTCACTATACCAAGAAGTGCAGGTAGGCCCATTGTTTTTTTATGAATATGAAAAAGATGATCATGAAAAGAAGATGAAGTTATCGTAGTAGAAGAACGCATTTGCTGGAACAAAACCTCCGTTTCGGTGAAAGAAAAACCAGGTGGATCAACTGCAAAAAGTATGGGATTTGAAGAGGATACTTGGAATAGTTCCAAATTACGGCTTGTTGCAAGAATACGGCACTGAAATTGAGTTATTCAGAAAGATATTATCAAGATAATATAAAACAAATTTAATATTGTACAGTTGCGCAACATAAATACATAACATATCTTCTAAGCTATGTTCATCGTCGGGTGAATATATATTAGACAACTTATTTACGCCCAAAATTATGAGAAAAGATGAGGAAGGCTTTTATTGCAAAATAATTAAAAGCAAATGAAATTTGCAGGTTATTTGGTCAATTAATTTCTAAAAAGAGAAACTAACATTTAGCTGGTCGAACCAACGCACACTTTCTTGAAGATAAACATCATTCAGAACTACTAATGTATTTGGCTTTTCTCGCAAGGCAGTTTTGGCCTAAAATAAACAATTATGAATGTGTCATACCTTTTTAATATGAAAATGAAAAACAGCACCTTACAGTAACATCTCTACAACTTATCAAGACTCTGTGATGTATATTATATTGAAATTCATTGTTTATAATTATAATAAAAATGATAAACAGCAATATCCTAGTAGCGAAAATGATTCTAAAAAATTATTTCCCTAAAAACTCACCAGTGGTAAGAATTGTACAGGAGTTTCTTTTCCAGTTAAAACCAATGCATCAGTTGCTAAAAATAGGAAATTTGAAAAAACTTCAGGTAGCTGATTAATATTGGTACGACCATCCTCAACCCATATAACGTGTTCATAATATCTATAAAATCAAATAATTCAGAAAGCTGTAAATCGATTTCGATTTAGTCTGATTTGAAAAAAAAAAGTAACAAATGAAGCAAATAGGGGTGAAATAGGCAAATGATTTCGGGATAATTTAGAATCATTTTTTAGAATTTTTTTTCTTTTTAGAAAAAAATCATTTTTAAATTATCTTTTAAGAAAGAAAAAATTTTTTTTTTAGGAGATAATTCAGAAATTTTCACAAAACCAAAATTACCTAATGCAATCGGCTTTTCAACAAAATGAAACAAAAGTAAGTAAAATGGTAATTACTATAAACCTTACCGACTTAGTAATATTGGATGAGAATGTAAAACAGTAGCAGCTAAAAAAGTTTTGCCGCAACCAGGAAACCCATGAATGACAAGCCAAAACTGATCTGCAATGCAAATTGCTGCTGATTAATAAAGCAAGAGAGATGGATAAGTTATGGAAAAGTTTTACAGAAATGAAATTAAATGATTCAAAATCTGGATTAGGGAAGCACAGTGAAAAAATATACACCATGAAAATAGTTTTAAATCGGAGTTTGAATTGACGAAAAAAAAGTAAAATGGGAAAATTGCAAAGTCAAGCAATATTAATAGGTGATGAATTCCACAACACTCATAATGGTACATTAAAAATAAACGTAAACTAAATCTCTCAAATCAAAAACTGCAGGGAATACAACAAGAACTCAGACAATAGATTAAAAATCGTAATTCAAGACATTTACATCCCGCACTAATTATAATTTTCATTTTGCTAGCCAATCTTTTCTTTATTCCTTTCTCTTCTGTTCCGTTTATGCTTTTTTAGTGTTCGTATTCTCATTCTCACTTTAAATATCGTACTGTTCTTAAAAAATCGCATAAAGAAATTTCGATCTACGATGTCGATACATGCATAAAAAAGAAAAATACTTTGTTATCTCCTAACCTATTTGAAAAAGTAAAATCTGGATTTTTATGGATTTGAAATTTTAAAACCTTGCGATGATAGATTGACTAGTAAACTCTCCAATTTTTCCAACAGATTTACTCGTAACACGCGATAAAAAGGTAATCTCGGTACATTTCCTTCTCGGAAAAGTCGATCTTCTAGCGCAGTAGGCGTTAATAAAGTCCGCTCATCAGGTAGGTAATTTTTCGATAAAAGATGTGCCAAATGTTTCTGTCCATATTTTTCAAAATATGCTATTAATGGATCAAGGGCATTCGCTGATTTCCGATATTGCCGAATAAATTCCATCACACGTAGAGCACGTCTTGTCTGTAAGTGAATATGAATTCGAACAAGATTAATAGAAATTTACGCTGCAAATAAAAGTGAACAACTAGGAAGCAAGAATAGGAGAAAACTGAATCTCAGAAATTTTTACAAGATTCTTCTACACTGATTTAACTTCAGAACAAAATGATCACTGTGCATCACTTTCATGGAGGATCCGTTTTTTATAATGTGTCCTAATTACTCGTATCTTCTACCAAACAAATTATGTACTCATCCAACCCATCATATTCACTACCAATAATTTTTAACTATTTTTTAATACTAAGAATAAGTTACTTCCATCTGACATGTCTTTCTTACATTTGAATGTATTACATAAAAAGATATATGAGAAATACTATATGAATATATGAAATGATTCAAAAAATTATGTGACAATAATAACCGATATGCGTCAGTCCAACTGAAATAATTACAAAATTTTGCATCAACCACTGAAGCATATTCTATGTTTTACATAATTTACTTCATCAATTTAAAAACTACGAAATTTAAACAAATCCTATTCTATTTTGCCATTATTGTATATTTGGAGAATTTGTGAAAAACGTGATAGAACAACCAAATTAGGAAAAAAAGACAATGAACCATGTAAAATATGAAAAAAACAAAAAAGAATCCGAACAAATAAAACAATCATTTTAAAAAATGTAAAATATTAAATTTGTTATGGAAGAGAAAAAGAACAAAAAACAACCAACCATGCTAAGGATAACTTCTTGTTGATCATCAGTAAAGATTTCCTCCGAACACATAAACGGAATAGCATCACGTGGTTCGAAATCCTGCATCAATGCTTCCGTAGCTATCGTTAATATTCGATTATCTTTTTCTAATAACATTTTTTAAACTGAAAAAAAAAAAAAGAAACTGTTTATTTAAATAAATTACCATTTAAGTTATAAAAAATTATTATAATAGGAATAATTACATTAACAGAATGAATCAAACTAAACTGAAAAACAGAAGAAAAAAAATAAAAAAGAAACTCTAATTTATGATAAAAAAGCCTTCATCATTCTTACCTTTTACTAATATTCCCTCCTTTTTTCTTTATTTTTGAAATTATTTACAATTTCGTTTTTCCGCTAATCTTATCTATCTCTGCTCCCTCCTTTCTTACAGTGCTTTCTTCATTTCGGATATTTAATGAGTGAAAATGCTAAATTCCAATTAATATAACTCTGTAAAAACTTTAATAAATCTTATCATAGTTCCAATCTTAAGATTTATTTCTTTTTTTTTTGTTCTTATCAATCACTAATTCTCTCCAAATTTCATACTATATAACTCATTTTCTTCTAACATTTGTTATTTTAATAGTCAAAAATAACTAAACAATTTTTTTTTTTTTTTCATAATTTAGTGCTATTGAAAGTTTAATGGTCTAATATTACGTATTGTTTCTTGATCACGTCATTCACGTGTTACAACGTAAATGAAGTGTTAGGTATGATTGTAATAGAACAACATCAGTCAATGTTTTATTTTCATTTAGCTTAAAATTCAATTTATATCTTCTATATTGACTATAATTTAAAAAAAAGGATGAAAAGTTACCAGCAAATGTGTCATGTAGAATACCTGAAAAGTGATAAGTTGTGATAGTTACGAATATCTTTCGGATTATTTACCATTGCGTTTAAATCTTAATGTTGCATTTAGTAACAAATTTAATCGAAATAGTTGAATTTGATTTTGAAATTTAAAAATCAATAATAAAATTGATGAGACAATTCCAAAAAGCAAAATGTTCGACTATTTTATAAATGAATTAATAAATTAATGAACTGAATCAAATGTGTAGTCATAAATAAATTTTTAATGAATTTATTACACAAAATTGTTAAAGATATATTCTTATTATAAAATCAAATCTTTCCATCTTTTATATTTAATTATTTTGTTAATTTTTTTTTTTAAATATTTTGTTAAATTATATGTTGTTAATTTTTAATACTCTATTGTTAGTTATTACCATCCACTGTTTTCAGATTTCATTTTCTTAGTACCATAATTATCACATTTATATAGTAATTACAAATTTTTAAATTGAAAAATTAGATACAGATTGCATTGCATTTGATAATTTCTTTCAAAATTTACCCAATTACTACCGCAGAATAGCTATATCAGAAGAAGGAAAAAAAAAAGGAAAGAAAAAGAAATGACTGATATGAAATTGATATCATAAAATAACATTGGATAAATTACTTTTAGATAAATTAGATAAATTACTTTATCATGAAGGTTACTCCCAAAATTATATAACTAATAGTTAAAGAAAAGGAAAAATCATTTTTAAAATGATAAAAAATTAACATTTCAGTGATAAGCAAAATAGTTAATAGAAAGAATGACTCATAATTCACTTTTCAATACAAAGTCCCAAACGACCGGACCATTTACCATATCCCATACAAACATGTTGTGATGATCCGGAATAAACGTGTTCTGGATCACATTTCACTACTGCTATTGTGTTAAGATCATATTTGGAATCATCAATTGTAGTACCACTGTATATTACCTTTAAAGTAATATTACAATTTCATTTGAAATAAATGAAACATTTTCCTTCAATTTAAAGAGAATTATTTGATATATTTTCAAAAATTTGTTTCCTTTTTTTATGACTTTCTGAAAAAAAAACTTTTAAGCTTAATATAGACCAAATCTTTATTAAGCTTAGTTAACTAGTGAATATTTTTTCTGCAACTAACCTAGTAATAATTAACAATAATAATAATAATAATAATAATAATAATAAATAATAATAATAATAATAATAATAATAATAATAGTAATAATAATAATAATAATAATAATAATAATAATAATAATAATAATAATAATAGATGACAAATGATGACAGTAATAGCAAAATTATTATTAATAATAAATGAATTTTGAAAATTTATTTCAACTTACTGTGCCATTATTCACTTTGATTGGCTCACAATACTTTGCATTTATAAGGAAATATCCTGACCAAATTGATACACATTTTGGCGGCTCTGCAGACCATCTACCATCGAAACATAATGACTGAGATTCACCTTTTACTGTAAAATCCGGATCACATATAAAGATGGCTCTCGTACCGGAAACAAGCTTAGTTAGTGGTGCTTCCTTGGTCGTATAAGGCTATAAACATTGAATTATTCATCTTTCTGCATTAAATTCTTTTTTTTTTTTTTTTGAAATCTTTCTTTCGAGCTGTTGAAGTAATTTTTGCGGTGGTGAAACCATTTAATTAATTAATTTCAATACTAACCGTCATATAATGAATGGTACCAGGAAAATTTTCGATTTGTGAGCACGGTTTACCAGAATCCAACGGAACACATTTACCTAAAATTAATTAACTGATTCAGTTTTCATGGTTACAAAATTATCTATCTTCTACACTGATTGATTGTTTCTGATAAAATTTTTGTAATTTAATTGAAATCTTTAATTTCAATCAGTAGAAGAAAAAAATGATTAAAGTTTAATAGTTTGAAGATGTTTAAGTTTAAAAAGTTTAAAAATGATTAAAGTATAATTGTTTTCACAATTTAGTTTAATTTTCACCTATTTTTTTGTTCCATTTAGAATTTGACTCGCAAAAAGCAGTCACCGAGCCAACTGCGATATAATTTGTATTACATTTTAACAATGCCATTGTACCTTCTTCTATTACTGATTGTAATGACGAAGGTAAATATGATATTTCGCCGTTAGTTCGAATTCCAAATGGTGAACAGAACACTGTAAAATTGTTTTTGTCTCTCTTTTCTTGCTAACAATAGATTATGAGAAATATGAAAGATTAGTAATGCACACAATAATAATAAATTATTATTATTTTTATTATTATTATCAATTATTATTATTATTTATCATTATTATAGTAATTTTGAAATAAGATTAATAAGAGGTAAAACAAATTTTATTGAAAAGGAAAACGAGCACTTACTTGCTGTTATTTGTTGAATTTCAATTAATACATAAAAGGAAACCAATGTTTTCCTTGTGATAATTTTGATTATTTGTAATTTCAGCATTCTATAATCTTCTATAGGGAAAAAAATGAGAGAAATGATTGCTAAATGTTGAAATGAGACTTCAATTTGCTCAAGTTTGAATATAAATTAGTCCTTAAAATTATTGGCATTATCTAAAATATTTTCACCATTCACAAGCCATTATCCACTTCAAATAATAAGTTTTAAGTTTTAAATTTAAAATAAAATAATGCATCTATGAATTAAGTAGAAAAAATAATTCGCATATTCAAAATGACACAAACTAAATTATGTTACTGAGTGATGTATGATGTTGTTAGTATAATGTGAGTGGCAGTTAAAATGTTATTTAATTATGCAAAATTGTGATTATCGTTGTTTTGATATAAAATAAGCAGAAATGATCGATGATGATGAAAACTGTATTGTATCTCACATCGATTAATAATTGATGATTCATTGAATGATTATTTATTTGAATCTAAAAACATGTACAAAAGACGACAATCTAGAAAGGAACAATTAATATTGTTATTTCTCATATTATTGATTACTGAAACATTTGAAAGAGCGGGGAAAAACTAAATTATATTATGTATTGAAAAGCAATTATTACTATTATTATTTAAATATTCAAAACCAAATCTTAATAATATTAAATGATATAAAACATAGCAGAAGATAATTTCATATGAAAATCTAAGTTTTAATTAGCAATAAATCAAGTTCAAAAATTAAAGAACAAAAAAAAAAAAAAAAAAAAACAAATAAATTAAAAAAAAATTACAGAAAAAAATACTTAATTAACAATACTTAAAGACCAGAAGTAAGACCGCATTTTATCAATAAAAAAATAAAATACCAGTAATTTTTGTAAAAACAAAAAGAAACTCGTCCTGAAACTTATTTTTATTTTTAAAAGTATGATAAAACCTTAATATACTATACCAAAAAATACAATTGAAAAAATTAGAATTTTTGAAATTTTCTAGAATGGAAGTAAATATCTTCAACAACAAAATTAAACTTAATAGCTCTAGAATGAACTATTAATCATGAAATTTTTTTTTTAATTTCTTAAGACAAATTTTGAGAAATAAAATTTGGCAAAATCTTTTACTATTCAAGAAAAAATTTACTTATGTTTGGCAAAATTTTGATGATAATAATAAATTCATTTGTGAACGTTATTTGCCTTTTTTTTCTATAAATTTTGTCGATTTCATTCGGTAAAGTTTGACACTCTAAATCCTTTGAAGCAAGTCTTAATTTTGTGTCCCATTGAAAAATAAATTTAAAAGGTTTTCAAATAAAAACAAAGTACTAATTTTCTTCAATAGCTTATTGATTATAAAATGGATACGAAAATTTGAAAAAAAAAGAAACTAATTAAAAATTTTTATAAATTCAATTTCTAATGGTAAAAATTAAATTCCCAATAAATTTTTTTTATAGCTTTACTTTCCTCACGCAGTTTTAATAATTACATATATAAATTTGTCTTAAGAAATTGAAACTGATGAGTATTACGAGTAAAGCACATAATTACATAAATGCTTGGTGTGATATAAAATGTATGAAAAAGATACAACTATTAACGAATAGTTTTGTTTTCTGTAAAAGATTTTCTAAAAATTAAGACTGCAAAAATCATTTTTTAAAAATATTGCAATGAATAATAAAATTATTAATGGAATTTATTTGTATTGGCATGTATTATGTAAACTGAAACTGCATGAATAAGTGCAACATGAGAGTGCATCATGCAGTCAGCAGTTAACATGCATTGAAAGTGCATAAAATTCAGTAACCTATCTAATACTCACAGCTTTTCCATGCTAAGATAGAAGATCGAAGAGAATTTAGTTTACGATAGCCAAATAAATGATTACTACCTGTTTGGCTTGTTTGTCGTGTCGTAATGAATGATTGGTTTGATTGTTGATTGTGTGAGTTTGTTCGTTTCCATCGGTAGTAAACATTTGTTGTGTGAAAGTTATCTGTTATGTTATTTTTTGGGAAAGTCGTTTTATTTAAAAGTGACAGCATATATCAATATTGAAAAAATTAATTGATTTTCATAAATTTTTAAATGTTATCGTTCCTAAGTAAAATTTTTATAGTTGCAGGAATGTGCGCAATCTCAGGAATCTCAGAAAAGTTCGTGGTAAACTAACAATATCGGGATCGAATTGAAAATGCACACCGACTTCTTGCATTCTGCACATTTCCGTTTCTTCTTCTTTTCCTGAATGTACGATTAAAATGAACTAATTGAATCTGAAATACACGAACAGTTAATTTCAAATAAGGTGAGCCAACTGAACTACGTAAAATTCATGCAATAAGAACAAGTAACAGACAAGAAAATACAGTTAATTGAACACGTAAAATTCATGCATCAATAAGAAATACCAACTAAAAGCATGCAGTTAATTGAACAACATAAAATAAATGCAGTAGCAATAAGTAGGATTAAAGCATGCAGTTAGTTAAACATGCAGCATGAACAACAAACAAACAAAAACATGCAGTTGGTACATGCATAAATATAAGTACTTAACAAAGGTATGCAATTAATTAAAAAAAAGTAAAAGAACGGATGAACATTAAATAACGAATAAAAGCATGCAATCAGTTAAACATGCAACATGGATAAATAGCAAACGAAAAACATGCATTTAGTACATGCACCAATATAAGTACTTAACAAAGGCATGCAAAGCATGCGGTTAGTTAAACATGCAGCATGCATAAGTAACAAAACAAAAACATGCAATCATACATATATAAATATAAATAACATATATAAATATAAAAAACCAACAAAAGCATGCAGTTAGTTAAATCACGTAAAATTCATGCAATAACAGTAAGAAACAATAGCATGCAATTAGTTAGACATATAAAATGAAGCATCAAAAATAAGTAACAAATAAAAGCATGCAATTAATCAAATCGCGTAAATACTTGCGATAGCAATAAGCAATAAAAAAGCATGCAGTTAGTAACGCATAAAATAAATAAAATAATAAAATATATAAATAAAATATAATATATAAATAAATAAAATATAATAATAAATAAAAATATGCAGTTAGTCGAACCGCGTTCATGCAATATTAATAAGTAAAAAAGAAAAGAAAAAAACAGAAGTATGCAGTTAGTTGAACATGCGGCAACGATAAGTAATAAACAGAAGCCTAACAAAAACATGCAGTTACTTAAAAAAACTAAAATGATCTCATGAACCGTAAGTAACAAACAAAAGGATGCAATTAGTTGAAAAAACGTAAAATGCACTTAATTAAGTCACGTAAAATACACGCGACGTCAATAAAACAAAAAAAAGCTCATAGTTAAATCACATAAAACTTATGCATTAATAGTAAGTAACGAGCAAAAGCATGCAGTTAGTAAAGGCAACTCAAAAATGCAGAAAAAGTAAGGGAAAAGGGAAATGAATTAATTAATTTAATGCAAGCAATTTAAAATATAATTTGAAAATGTAAGTGAAATTAGCGAAAACCATGCAGCAATTAGAAAAAAATAAAATGCATGCAAATATGAAGTTAACTAAATATCAGTCAAAAATGCTGAGGAGAAATAGGTGAGGCTATTAAAAGACATGCAGTTAGTGAAATTAAATATTTAAAAAACATGCAAGAAAGGAGCTATTTAAAGTTACAACTTGATTTAAAAATAAAAATATGCCAAAAAATGAGATCAATTTAATGGAGCTAGCAGAAAGCATGCAGTTAACAAAATGTAGTATCAGAAAATATGCAACAAAAAAGTCCGGAAAAAAATTGAGGAAAAGAAAAATTGAAAATCGGTAAAGAACTTAAAGAGGGGTTAAAAAAATACAAAAATATTCCAATGCCCAAAATGATTGGGATAAATTGGAAAAAATGAAAAACGAAAACAGTATCGAAATTAAAAAAAGCAACAAAAAGTTAAAAATGTAAGAATAATCGAAGATAATTTGCATTTCAAAAAAATTCTAAAAATCCAAAAATCATTATTGGAAAATTAGGAAATTAAAACAAAAACTTCGTTTTTCTAATGTTTGGAAATTGAACTAAAAATTGGAAAATCTAATAACTCATTCAGAAAATTTGGAATTTGACAAATGAAAATAGAAGAATTCAAGAAGGCTAAAAAGTTAGATAAGTCTACAATTTAAACATTTGAAATTTCAGCTTAAAAGAATGTTCCTGGCTTAAAATTATGCTTAATTTCAATTAATTTTAGTGCCAAAAAATAAGTATCGAGCTATAAATGGCTACCTAAATCCCAAATTGGGTACCAACTCGTAGTACATGTAAAAAAAGCGCGCAAAAAAATTAAATATTATAAATAAAACTAAATAAATATTAAATATCAGTTGAATTACAACTACATAACAAAAATGTTGTCAAATATTCAAAATACATTTAAACATGAAATATTAAAAACTTAACTAGAACGCGAGTTGGTACCCCATCAATAAAAGAAGGTTCAGTAAAAAGTAAATATAAGCATCGGGAAAACAACCAACTTGAAAAAAAAAGGTGAAAATAAAATAATGTCGAAATTGAAAATAAAAATGGAAATTGCGTTTAAATAGAACAAAAATTTCCCTACAAATTTGAAATTTTGACAACAGTATCATCAAAAAATTATCAAAAAATATTAACATAGCTATATTTAGATTCTTATTCATATTTAGAATACAATATTTCAACATTACTAATAACTATTAATAAATCTTAGTTTAAAAAAAAAAAAAAAAAAGTTAAAAAAAACAAACACTAAAATTAATATTATAAACTTAACTATAAAACAAAAAAAATTATGAAAACATTAAATTTCAACAAAAAAAAGTAGCATTATTAAAAAAAGAAACAAATTTAACAAAAGCAAAAAGTTAAAGAAAAACATTCAACAAATGTTAATTGCCTAAATAAGGGCTACCAAAACTCAAAAATAAAAAAAGCAGTTGAATTCGAGATGGGGTATGAAAATCATTTTTCAAGTTCTGATCATTCCAACTAGGGGTAATAGTATATATTATCTAAACTAGCAACCAAAATTCTATATTATCTAAAACTAGTCTACCAAAATTCTACAGATTCCTACTTCATTAAGCAAATTTAAAATTCAACTGCTTTCATAAACAATATTAGTTGAAAAAAAACTTGTTTTGATTTTTTTTTTTTTTATTTTTATTTTTTCTTTTTTTTATTCATTTTTTATTCTTTTTTAATTTTTTTTGTTTTTTTTTTTATTTTTATTTTTTTATTTTTTTGTATTTTTTTTATTTTTTTGTTTTTTTTTTTTTTTTTTTTTTTATTTATTTTCATCTTTCAATTTTTTTTTATTTTTTAATTTTCTATTTTATTTAAAGCCTACTAACCCGCTTGACCGGCTTCGCTGGATGGAGGTGGAGAAATTGTCGGAACAGGCAGCGACAGGTTGACCGCATGGGGGATGCCAGAAGATGTTACTGGCCTGAAATTCATTGATTAAAAAATTCATTGGTTTGTTATGAGTTTAATGGTTTGTTTTTTATAATCATTCAAAGTTCCTTTTTTTTTTTTCAAACTTTTCAATTTTTACTTCATGAATTTGTCAAAAATTTCTCACCTGGAACGAAGAGGTGATGAGTGTCCTCTTCTCTCCCCACAAGATTAAGACGGCGGCGTTTCACCTGCCTTTCCTTCATTACGGCTGCGCATGCCCTTGGGCACCAGTCAAGGGCATGTAATTCCAATGCTGCAGTCTTCTGCGCAGCCGTAAAGTTGGGTGGAAGCAGGAGATAATGCCCACAACGGGCACAGAAACCTGTAATATACATAGTTAATGAATTTGATATTTTTTTTACCAAGCCAAATGTATAACTAAGAATATTGCGGTAAAGTACTTACCATCCTGCTTATGCATCCTCGACGTGTGGATGCGCCACCCTTTCAGTGACCCAAACTGCCTGTTGCAGATGCCACACACTGAAAATAGAAAAAAATTATTTGCATAGACAGAGCTGATTATCCATCAGTATAGAATTTTTGTATTTATTTCATTGATAAAAAAATTACCGATGTTGGTACTTCCTTCTGCCCGAATCACCGTGTACGGCTCCGCCTGCGGTGTTTCCAGCTCTCTTCGGAGCTGTACCGGAAGGTCCCCTAGATCTGCGGGGCGGAATGCTTCCGGTATCGCCGCAGCCAACGCCGTGTTCGTGGCTGGAACCGCAATTCTTATCGTCCTTGATCTTCTAAAAAAAATTTTAATTTAATCTGATTTATCCATTTTGTATGACTGGCAAAATTAATTTTGCTTTAATTTCTTTTCAATATATTAAATTAAAGCTTACAGGACGATCTCTCGAATTTCCTCTTCCGGTTCCTCAACACCACTTGCCTCCACCGGTGCCACCGGCACCTCAGGGCTTTCTTCGCTGCTATCTGGCAGAGGGGCACGCTCTGCTTCCGCTAGCCAATCGGCTTCATCGTCACTTTCCGGCAGAGGTGCCCACTCTGCTTCTTCTATATTAAATTCCGGCTCCTGAGGTGCCGGTCCCTCCTCCATTTCTTCTACTTCCACTTCTTGTTGGGCGTTTCGCCCTTCATATCCCGCCAGTCGTCTTTCTACCTCGGTCAAGCGGGCATTCAGCAGGCTATCACGCTGAAAAAACATACAATGATTATTATTATCATTATTTCCAGTACTTATAAACACAGATGATGATATCGCTACTGCAATAAAGTATCAACATCAAGGATAAAGACCATAAATCAATTTGTGAAAAATGAATAAATAAATAAAATGAAAAATGAGATACTTACCTGCTGCGTCATATTTATAAACTCCTGTAATGCATGGAGCATTACAGGTTCGTTCTCCAAATAGCGGAGAACGTCAGATATTCCCGGCATTGCCGGGCCATCTCCATTCGCAGCAAGCATTCTTGAAAGCAATCTGAAATAAGCAATAATTAGTCAAAGTTCATTAATTAAACAAAAAATAATAATAATGCGATAGAAAAGAACATCATAGGAAAAGGGTTAAGTGCAAATATGCAAATACATCAATGATGATTCTATCATTCGTTTGATCCTTAGAGAGAGAGTTATGACTTATGAGAGCTCTGACAACGATCTACACAGACTGTCAAGTAATCTGTATAACTAAGTAATCTATATGAGCACTCTTCTATACAAAAAAAGCTTTTTTCTCTCTTTCTCTTTTTCAGCATTCTTTTAGAGTTAGATCGAAAATAAAACCACTCAATGTTTGAAGCATTTCTAACCTCTTATTTATTGTTGATTTTTGTTGGTCCGTATTCCAGCATATAAGAATTGATATTCAAATATTGTTGGGTTTCGAATTTAGGCATTATGATGTGCTTAGCTGCAAGCTGTTCATATGGTGAGAAGCGTTCAACGATTTCAATAATTAATTTCGCTTATGGTTTGTAGTCCAAAATGATTCTGCGTGGAGTTTTACTTATTTCGGTATTAGCAATTATCCCGGTGAGTCTGCTACTATCAATTTTTATTTTAGACCAAATATGCAACCAAGTATTCACTGTTATGCTGAAAGCAACTTAAATTACTTTTAAATCCGCTGATAATTATTAATACATTGATTTTTTATTTCTTAATTCAGCTATTATTTGTTACTTGCCTATGATATTCCTATGTTATCTCAATTCTAAATTTTGAAATATTAGTATATCTAAGAAAGCAAGAAATTTTGAATATACTTTGCTTTTTCCATGTTGCCTTACCCATTTCCATTTGTCTATTTAATATTCAAGATGCCTATATTCTTTTCAACCTTTATTATTGCCGTCATTGTCAGTAAATTATTTTTACTACTAACAAAATTTTAATAAAATTTTAAATGGGTACATATTTCTTTTTTTGTCTTTCAATTTATGACAGTAACGGTAATATTAATGACTGAAATATATGCCACTTATCATATCACAATCTCGAAATCATCCTTATATAGCTAATCTGATTTCTTGATTTCTGTTAATATTACTGAAAAGAATCAGGATTTTCAGAAACTTCATAGCCAACAAACCTTATCTAATGTTCTTCAGCTTACTCATAATTATTTAATATTCTTTTGTGAAAATTTATCGAAAGGATCAATTGAATTCGTTCCAGACAAATAGATATTCTCTCAAATCAGCCAGACTTTGTATGAATCCGTGAAGCTATTCAAGCAATTATTCGATCTGGCTTATGAAATTCAATGATGATGCAGCAGAAACTGAAATTCTTTCGATCTCATTTAGACAAGTAATCAGATAAAGCTATCTCTTGGTCAGTTATTACAAGAATTCATCTTTGTTTATTTTCTCATATTTTAAATATTTCTACAAAGAAAGTAAAATTTTTAGGAAAAAAATTCGGTCGAAATATCTTCTGTATGTGATGTTCTATTGCCTATTAAAAATTAAATGCAGCAATCATTGACGGAGCGCTGAGATTTCCTGTCAAACACTTCTTTTCGAGAATAAAATGAGTTAAGCAAATGGTGGACAGAACACTGTAAAATTGTTTTTGTCTCTTTTTTCTCATTAATAATTGATTATAAGAAATATGAAAGATTAATAAGACACGCAATAATAATAGGTTGTCATTATTATTAATTATTATTATTTCAAAATGTGATTAATAAGACATAAAATAAATTTCATCGAAAACAGTTAATACATAAGAAGAAACCAGTGTTTTCGTTGTAATAATTTTGATAATTCGTAATTTTAACATTTTATACTCCTCTACAGAAAAAAGGTTTTTTTTTTTTTATGTGAGAAATGATTGCTAAATGCATGCAGTAGTCATGTGGAATTTCAATTTGTTCAAGTTTGAATATAAATTGGCATTAAAATTATCATTTTGCCGCCCAAAAAGCATTATGTATTTCAAATAATACTAGTTTTAAGTTTTAATTTCAATAAAATATGTATCCGTGAACTGAGCAGAAGAAAGGATTCGCATATTAAAATAACATAAACTTAATTATATTACTAATGGAGAATTATTTCATTTATTAAATTTAACTTTATAAAAAACTGTTAGAAGCTCATTTTTATTTTGAATGCTCTCTGTTGTTTTGAAAACAATTGCTATGATCTGAAAAGTAACTGCAAAAATATCACAAATTTTTATTGTTGATAACAAATTGCTTAAATAGGAAAAAGTAATTTCCAGTTATTTCATGGTAAAATTAATGATAAATGATAAAATCCTGAATGCCCATCACTATAAGATTAGATTAAAACAGACATAGAAAGGTTTAAATATAATTTTAAACATAAATTTTGAAACAATCATATTTTAATTAATGAGTAATTCATAATTTTGCAAGTGGGAACCAAAATTTTAGAATTAGATTTTATGTTTTCACAAGCAATTCTATATTTTTCTTACATTTGACTTACATGGCGAATTATAGTACAATTTTATAAGATTTTTCCTTAATATTTTTACAAATTAGTAAGATGATAATTGCAATATCCTTCATTTAACATTATCGGCATACACCATGTCCTACCATTAAATTTAAGAAATGATCTCTGCTAAAATCATTTGTTAACAGTTATTCGTTTTGTATTTACAAATAATTAATATTTTTAGTTCAAAGATAAGATCGGTTGTGCATTTTTATTACATTTAGGATTAATTTTATCATTTTCCATTTTTTTTTTTTTTGCATATTAATTACTATTTTCAGAGATTCAAACATTTCAAATTTCAGAATACTTTGTAATTATCTTCATTAGATTTCAGATGACTTAAAAGTGTTAACAATCAACGAACAATTCAACAAATATTAAACTGAAGTAAATATTTTTATCATTATGTAAAATGAGAAAAAAAAAAAAGAATGGAAATAATAAATGCAATGCAAAATTTTTTGTCAAATTCAAATGACTGAATTATTGATTATCATCAACCAAATGTGGCATTCAAAATACTCACAGATATTTTTTTTAACTTTTTGTTAGTACGTTGAATAAATACTTTATTTTCACCAGTTCCTTCACTACTGTTTGTTACAACCATTGTGCGCACCTCATAAATTTTTCTATCTAATGAAGGCGTTTTAAGATGAATCGATTCAATTTCCTAGAAATATTTCCACTAAAGTTTAAATTTGTTTTTTTTTTTAAAAAAATTTCCAAAAATTCCATTTTAATCTTATTCTAATAAAATTCAATAACAAATGAAATTTTGTTAAAATGATAACTATTAACATAATTTCAATTTACTAACAGTTGAAATTAAGAATAAAATTAACAATTGAAAAAAGATTTTGAATAAACATACATCACTAGAAGACAATGTTAGCCATGATACGATTATCATCAACCAAATGTGACAACTGCTCACTCTCATATTGAACAATAATTGCAAAATGACACTGAAATTAAAATATAGATAAAATTAACAGAAGTTTAATTAAGCAAAAAAGAAGACTAATTACAGTTCATTTAAAAACAAGTTAATTAATTGGAAAAAAAATAACAAGTTTTAAGTGAGATAATTGTTATTTCATTATTATAAAAATTATTTATTGACTGATGAATTGACATACTGTTCTCTGTACTCATAATTATTTTTGATTTATTAATGATGGTTTTTTGACGCTAGAATATTTATTAAATTTGCCTATTCAGTTTAATGGAATTAATAGTTTAATAACAAAATTAATAACATACGAGAAATAAATATAGGGATTACATGAATGAACAACCAAAATAATTTTAAAGAATGAAATAAATAAATGGATTTGCGACATTCAAAATATATTTATGAAAATATATAAGGCAAATAACACTAATGGAAAATGAATTTTTTATTAGGAATTGCACTGATATCAAACAAAATGTTTTAAAAAAACGAAAAAAACGACAAAGCGAAATTCCATTGCTATCAATGATGTATCTGCTTGATTTTAATGTTAATTTTATGAAAAATTTCAAATACCCACTTTGATTTGATACATTCGCTGCTAATTTTGCTGTTAGAATATTTTCGCTATAGGCATTTTGAAAACAATTGATTGTTTCATTTATTTGAAATGCTTTTTTTTGTGTTTCAAAAAATTCTAAAATAGCAAATAACAATTTTTCAAGAATCAAATTTAAATCTGGATTTCGAAAATTATTTTAGGATTAAAATAAAAAAACAAAATTGATAAATTTCATTCATTTCGAGACCTTTTTATCAAAGGTCAATTTGATTCCTTTTAATTATTTTGATAACATAATTATTTAATTATATTTATTGCTGGCAAAGAAATTGTATTAGTAATAGTTTAAACAATCAGAGTTCCCCATTTTGAATCGAAAACTTTTGTATTTATTTAATTATCATTTTCCTCCACTACATTATTTCGTTCTTTTTTTTTTGCATGCATTGAATAAATTATCAATTAATTTGATCTAAATTAATTTGATCAACACAGATAGTGGAATGTTCCAGCTAGAAAAAAGAAATTATTATTTATAAATTAAGTAAGAAATAATAGAAAACAATGAAAACTTTATATAATTATCGCATTAAACTAACTGACAATAAAATGAAATCTATTTAAAACTGAAATTAATAACTAATCTTTGCATTGCTCAAATTGTTAGAAAATCACATCAGACTTTCGAGATTCGAGCTGATAAGATTAAATAAATATTAAATCCATCATTATCTTCCGCATAATTTATCAAAGTTTCTCGAGAAATATCGCATTTGAGCAAAATTAAAATTACATGAATAAATGCAAGATGCAAGAACAGTTAGCATGCATTACATTCACACTGCATGTGCAGTTAGCAGTCTGCATGCATTACATGCACGTTGCATGTGCAGTTAGCAGTTAGCATGCATTACATGCACACTGCATGTTGGTAAATATATTTTTGCCCTAATCATTCTTTCTTATCACTAATTATAATCTGTCTATCATTGTCATCACCATGATATTAAAGTGAAGAAAAATACGATATAAACGGATAATTTGCAGCTACTCCTTGGTTTGTTTAACCCTTCTCAACGAATGATTGGCCCGATTGTTAGGTAAGTATGTTCGTCCGTATCTAAGAGTAGCAAAATTTCTGGCGGTTATCCGCTCCATCATTTTTTGGGAAAGTTGCCCTCAACGGGCAACAGAATGTTTCGATCAATTATGCCAACATTGAATCTAAAGTAGACTCATTCTTTAGACCTATAAATCTCATTTTTTAATAAATTTGACAAATTTCTAATTAGTAATTGCAATAATGAATTACCTGAAAATATTGTAAACATTATTTTCTGCAACAAACCTTCCACACTATTTAGCCAACCGATTCACCGCTCTGCAAGAAGAATTCATTCCAAGAAATATCCAGAAAATATGGCGAAAAATTACGAAAAGAGTATAAATTTGGAAATATGGTTTTAATTCAATAAATTAAGAACGAACGATTGGATGGTTTAAAATTTTCACTTGTAATGTTATATTTTACTAAATAATTAATTTGTTTATTTACTGTAAAGTAATTAGATTGTAAAGCAATTAAATCATTTTGATAAAGCAAAAATTATAAATATTGGATAGAAATGTTCAAAATATTTGTTCAAAGTACCATTCCGATGCATTCAATTTGCTGTTTGCTCAAAGCTATAAGATCATTTCGGTAAAATACAAATTATTTTTTACTCGCTCAATGTTGCACTGATCATAAACACTATTATCGAATTATCAAAATCAAATGATAATATCAATGATAAATACTATTTTAGTTCTAAGAACATTTGTTTTCAATGAAAAATAAACAAGTGATTAAGTCTGTTTTATAAAATTAGATAAATAAGTCGAGATTCCATATGACTACTTAATAGCTGTACAATTGATATGCAGTTTAACAGGTTTCGAGATTTTGATAGGAATTGAGGTGAAAAATTAAATAAGAGGTAAAAAAATGTGATAAAAAATAAATTTAAGAGAGGTATATAAAAACACTTTTTTTTTCATCTTTTTCTGTCTTTTTTCCTAATACTACTGAAACAAAAGCAATATTAGATGGAATAGTTAGAAATTTTGATAATTATTAATAATTCAAAGAAATCAGATCAACAAAATGAGCTGATAATTTGAAATTGTTCAAATAGCAGCACTCAATTCTTCATCATTTCCTGTATTAATTTGCAATAGAAGATTTACTGACAAAACTGAAACTGCAAGATGAGAATGCATCGTGCAGTCAGCACAGTTAGCGTGCATTGAAAGTGCATGAAATATTTTTCCTTTATCTCTCTGATCATCATTGATTAGTAACTTGTCTATTACTCACATCTTTTTCAAAATAAGATTTGGGAGAATTTGGGGGGGCAACATTCAACCTTTAAATGGTTATCTGGGTTATTTGTCACTTTGTTAGTGACAACTCTTACCTGCAGTCAGTATAATGTGGCACTTGTCATGTCATTTTTTGGGTCGCCGTTGTTTAAAAGCGACAGTAATATGTCAACATGGAAAAGATCAATTGTTTAAAATTTTTTTTTTTTATAAATTTTATCATTTCTAAGTATTATAAAGTGAAATTTTTGTGGATTTTTTGCATTAATTTTAAAAGTGACATCACTAAAATGTGGGCAGGTCAGATCGGATGATTTGCCTACATATCTGATGAAAATGGATTCATAGGAAAAATTTCAAACAAATTCAAAATTCGTTTATAATATTAATTAATTTTAATTTTTAACACTGAAAAAACATATTTTAGTAAAAGCTTATAGTCTAATTAATGGGAAGTAATGTTAGCCAGAATTGTTGAAAAATTTTTTGCATCAGTGAAAACTTTCAATTAATTAATTTCAATACAAAGTTTTATGTAATGAATGATCAAATTAATATCTTACATCCATTTTTTTTTTTGAAATCATATATAATCTCTTAAGAGTATTAGAAAGTGAGAAAGAAAGGTGCATACTTCAAAGACAAATATTTTTTCTTATATTTTCTACTTACCAATCCGTTCATTACTTACATCACTAACAATTGAATATAAATGACTTCTAGGAAGAAATTGATTATTCCCGGGAAGCAAATTACAAGTGATAATGGGTGATTACATGGATATCAGTTAGCTTGATTTTTCCTTCTTTAATTTGAAGTGATAAGCGTTTATTTTTTGCACTTATCACTGCAAGATGACACACTGCTAGCAACGACATATAGTTTTCATTGATGTTATTTACGACCAATCCAAAATTGAGCAAACAGCAAAATGACCTTATATATATTTCAATGAAAACCAATGATTCATGATTTAGAAGGAGAAAGCTTAGATGATATTCAGGTTTGCAATAGGTAATGTATTGACAGAATTGAAACTGCATGAATAAATGCAAGATGAGAATGCATCGTGCAGTCAGCAGTCGGCATGCATTGAAAGTGCATAAAATATTTTTCCTTTATCTCTCTGATCATCATTGATCAGTAACTTGGCTATTACTTACATCTTTTTCAAGCTTATAAAATTGCCTCGTACAGCATTGAAAGTGCATGAAATATTTTTCCTTTATCTCTCTGATCATCATTGATTAGTAACTTGTCTATTACTCACATCTTTTTCAAGCTAAGATAAAAGGTCGAAGCGACCCTTTACTTTAGCTTTAGTGACCAAACAGTAACTAATTACTACCTGTCTGGCTTGTTTGTCATGTAGTGTTGAATGATTGGTTTGATTGTTTATTTTGTCCGTTTCCATTGGTAGTAATACTTGTCAAGTGACAGTTATCTGTTATGTTATTTTTTGGAGAAGTCGTCTGTTTAAGGGCGACAATATAAATTAACATTGGAAACAATAACTGTCTTCATGATTTCTTATATTATATCATTTCTAAGTTATTCTAATTTAAATTTTTATACATTTCTGATATTAACTTTAAGATTCTGCGATACAATACATATATATACCAATTTATCTAATAATAATCGAAACAATCATTCATTTAAATGAACTACATATACTAGCGGTGCGGCTGTGACCTCAATTAGCATTCTCTAGACTAAGATTGTCGAGACTAATGCATTAATAGTTGCAGTCAGATAAAATAAGAGAAACAGTTACATAGTGAATTCTTTTTATAGATTAAGCGAAAATCAATTAACGCAATAATGAAATCTTTGCAAATTATAACTATAATTCCATGCTTCATTTTAAAAGAAATATTTTAACAAAAAAAATTATTTATCATATTTATTTTCAAGTGATTGATAGATTTATACAGTGATTAGTCAGGAAATCATCAAATTGGTCGAAAATCAGTTAAATTTTGATATTCAAATTCATCAATGTTAATTTATAGTGCGTCGGTAAATAGGCGACGACTACCCAAAAAATAATATAACATAACTGTTATTTCAACAATTACTACCAAACGAAACGGTCAAGCCCATATAATCACGACAGAACAACCCAAAGGGGTAGCAAATGCGAAGTCTTTCCTTCTTCAGTCAAAATTTGCTTCAACTTTAGATGAGAAAGATGTGAGTGGTAGACAGATTACTAATCAGTGATAATCAGAAAGACAAAAGAAAAATATTTTATGCACTTTCAATTAATGATCACGCTGAATAGAGCATAAGGATATTATGATTGGATTTAAACAATATTTTGATTCTTCTAAAAAAAGTATAGAGTCATTTAGTTATCAAAATGTATACAACATCATCTATGATTAAAACTAGCTAAAATGTTTAGTATATGTAAATAATCATATAAGATTATTATCAGATATGCATAAAGCTTGATTTTGTGAAATATTTCACATTCGGAATTCGAGAATTTTAATAAACGCAATCAAATTGCTTTGCGATAAAAACAGCAGTAGGGAATTTTCTATGATTACATTAGCAGTACTTTTGGCGTTCTATCGGTTATCAATATACTTTCAGATGTTTTTTGACTCTCTAAAAGTTTATTTATCTTGAAACTTAAAAAAACTTAAACCTAAAAAAAAACTTAACTTTGAAACTTAAAACTTAACTTTTCTAAAATTAAGTAACCACTTTTTTTAATTTAACGAGTTAACGAAAAGTGACGTCTCAGAATAAACCAATTAATGAGAAGTGCGATAATTTCAAAGCATGAATGAATGAGAAAAAATAATTTCGATGTTAAAATTTATTTGAAAACATCAACCGTTTTCATTGAATTCAAATTTTTATCATTTCTAAACTTCATCTGGATTTTTTTTTTTTATTACAACAATTTTAAAAACAACATCGCTGGAATATAGATAGATCATATTTGATAAAAATGCAAACCTAGAAAAAGCATTAAATAAGTTCAGAATTAATTTGTAATATAATATAATAAATATTCAAACCAATGCAAAAAATTTTCAAAAAAATTTATGAAGTAATTTAGAATTTGCTTGCTCACTTCGCATTATTGGGTTTTGGGTTCGTATTGTATAGTGATGGAATTGAATTAATTTATGATTATTCATGTTTACATTGTTGTTTTTCTTGATTAGCATGTAACTAATAACAGATTGCATACTTTTACTACAAAAAGATGAAATTGTAAGTAAATGGAGTAATGATAATTTACGCAGGCAAAATAAACATTTTAATTATTAATAATAAAATAAACATTTTAACTATTAATAATAAAATAAACATTTTAATTATTAATAATATGTAAATATATAACCCATTGCAACCCTTCCATGTACATCGCAGCCTCTTCCTGCAACGATTGTTTTTAAAATTGATGCAAAAAATTTATTAAAAATTTCACTTTACAATAACTTAGAAATGATAAAATTTAAAAATCAACATTGAAAACAATTGTCGCTTTTAAAAAAACGACTTTCCAAAAAATAACATAACACATCAGTGTCACATGACCATCGGTTACTACCTATGGAAACAGACAAACTCATACAATCAACAATCAAATCAAACCAATCAATCAATACTACATTACAAACAAGCCAGACAGGTAGTAACACCGGGGTCCAGTCATTTAAAAATTCGCTTCGACCTTTTATAAGCTTGAAAAAGATGTAAGTAATAGCCAAGTTACTGATCAATGATGATCAGAGAGATAAAGGAAAAATATTTTATGCACTTTCAATGCATGCCGACTGCTGACTGCACGATGCATTCTCATCTTGCATTTATTCATGCAGTTTCAATTCTGTCAATACATTACCTATTGCAAACCTGAATATCATCTAAGCTTTCTCCTTCTAAATCATGAATCATTGGTTTTCATTGAAATATATATAAGGTCATTTTGCTGTTTGCTCAATTTTGGATTGGTCGTAAATAACATCAATGAAAACTATATGCCGTTGCTAGCAGTGTGTCATCTTGCAGTGATAAGTGCAAAAAATAAACGCTTATCATTTCAAATTAACGAAGGAAAAATCAAGCTAACTGATATCCATGTAATCACCCATTATCACTTTTAATTTGCTTCCCGGGAATAATCAATTTCTTCCTAGAAGTCATTTATATTCAATTGTTAGTGATGTAAGTAATGAACGGATTGGTAAGTAGAAAATATAAGAAAAAATATTTGTCTTTGAAGTATGCACCTTTCTTTCTCACTTTCTAATACTCTTAAGAGATTATATATGATTTCAAAAAAAAAAAAAAAATGGATGTAAGATATTAATTTGATCATTCATTACATAAAACTTTGTATTGAAATTAATTAATTGAAAGTTTTCACTGATGCAAAAAATTTTTCAACAATTCTGGCTAACATTACTTCCCATTAATTAGACTATAAGCTTTTACTAAAATATGTTTTTTCAGTGTTAAAAATTAAAATTAATTAATATTATAAACGAATTTTGAATTTGTTTGAAATTTTTCCTATGAATCCATTTTCATCAGATATGTAGGCAAATCATCCGATCTGACCTGCCCACATTTTAGTGATGTCACTTTTAAAATTAATGCAAAAAATCCACAAAAATTTCACTTTATAATACTTAGAAATGATAAAATTTATAAAAAAAAAATTTTAAACAATTGATCTTTTCAATGTTGACATATTACTGTCGCTTTTAAACAACGACGACCCAAAAAATGACATGACAAGTGCCACATTATACTGACTGCAGGTAAGAGTTGTCACTAACAAAGTGACAAATAACCCAGATAACCATTTAAAGGTTGAATGTTGCCCCCCCCCCCGCAAATTCTCCCAAATCTTATTTTGAAAAAGATGTGAGTAATAGACAAGTTACTAATCAATGATGATCAGAGAGATAAAGGAAAAATATTTCATGCACTTTCAATGCACGCTAACTGTGCTGACTGCACGATGCATTCTCATCTTGCAGTTTCAGTTTTGTCAGTAAATCTTCTATTGCAAATTAATACAGGAAATGATGAAGAATTGAGTGCTGCTATTTGAACAATTTCAAATTATCAGCTCATTTTGTTGATCTGATTTCTTTGAATTATTAATAATTATCAAAATTTCTAACTATTCCATCTAATATTGCTTTTGTTTCAGTAGTATTAGGAAAAAAGACAGAAAAAGATGAAAAAAAAAGTGTTTTTATATACCTCTCTTAAATTTATTTTTTATCACATTTTTTTACCTCTTATTTAATTTTTCACCTCAATTCCTATCAAAATCTCGAAATCTATTAAACTGCATATCAATTGTACAGTTATTAAGTAGTCATATGGAATCTCGACTTATTTATCTAATTTTATAAAACAGACTTAATCACTTGTTTATTTTTCATTGAAAACAAATGTTCTTAGAACTAAAATAGTATTTATCATTGATATTATCATTTGATTTTGATAATTCGATAATAGTGTTTATGATCAGTGCAACATTGAGCGAGTAAAAAATAATTTGTATTTTACCGAAATGATCTTATAGCTTTGAGCAAACAGCAAATTGAATGCATCGGAATGGTACTTTGAACAAATATTTTGAACATTTCTATCCAATATTTATAATTTTTGCTTTATCAAAATGATTTAATAGCTTTACAATCTAATTACTTTACAGTAAATAAACAAATTAATTATTTAGTAAAATATAACATTACAAGTGAAAATTTTAAACCATCCAATCGTTCGTTCTTAATTTATTGAATTAAAACCATATTTCCAAATTTATACTCTTTTCGTAATTTTTCGCCATATTTTCTGGATATTTCTTGGAATGAATTCTTCTTGCAGAGCGGTGAATCGGTTGGCTAAATAGTGTGGAAGGTTTGTTGCAGAAAATAATGTTTACAATATTTTCAGGTAATTCATTATTGCAATTACTAATTAGAAATTTGTCAAATTTATTAAAAAATGAGATTTATAGGTCTAAAGAATGAGTCTACTTTAGATTCAATGTTGGCATAATTGATCGAAACATTCTGTTGCCCGTTGAGGGCAACTTTCCCAAAAAATGATGGAGCGGATAACCGCCAGAAATTTTGCTACTCTTAGATACGGACGAACATACTTACCTAACAATCGGGCCAATCATTCGTTGAGAAGGGTTAAACAAACCAAGGAGTAGCTGCAAATTATCCGTTTATATCGTATTTTTCTTCACTTTAATATCATGGTGATGACAATGATAGACAGATTATAATTAGTGATAAGAAAGAATGATTAGGGCAAAAATATATTTACCAACATGCAGTGTGCATGTAATGCATGCTAACTGCTAGCTGCACATGCAACGTGCATGTAATGCATGCTAACTGCTAACTGCACATGCAGTGTGAATGTAATGCATGCTAACTGTTCTTGCATCTTGCATTTATTCATGTAATTTTAATTTTGCTCAAATGCGATATTTCTCGAGAAACTTTGATAAATTATGCGGAAGATAATGATGGATTTAATATTTATTTAATCTTATCAGCTCGAATCTCGAAAGTCTGATGTGATTTTCTAACAATTTGAGCAATGCAAAGATTAGTTAATATTAATTTGTTTGATATCAGTGTGAATGTAATGCATGCTAACTGCTAACTGCACATGCAGTGTGAATGTAATGCATGCTAACTGTTCTTGCATCTTGCATTAAAAATATATTTACCAACATGCAGTGTGCATGTAATGCATGCTAACTGCTAACTGCACATGCAGTGTGAATGTAATGCATGCTAACTGCTAACTGCACATGCAACGTGCATGTAATGCATGCAGACTGCTAACTGCACATGCAAAGTGTATGTAATGCATGCAGACTGCTAACTGCACATGCAGTGTGAATGTAATGCATGCTAACTGTTCTTGCATCTTGCATTTATTCATGTAATTTTAATTTTGCTCAAATGCGATATTTCTCGAGAAACTTTGATAAATTATGCGGAAGATAATGATGGATTTAATATTTATTTAATCTTATCAGCTCGAATCTCGAAAGTCTGATGTGATTTTCTAACAATTTGAGCAATGCAAAGATTAGTTATTAATTTCAGTTTTAAATAGATTTCATTTTATTGTCAGTTAGTTTAATGCGCGTTTGATGGAATGAGCCATTCAAGAATTAAGTAAATGGCTATCGTCAATTCTCATATTTGTTTACTGAGTTGAAAACTACCAAACATACTACTTAGCAGATAATCCACTCAGGCATTTTGGTTGGCAAAGTTCAAACTTTGTAATAGTGAAGAAACTTGCTAAAAGATCTTTTCTAGCTTCAATAAAATATCGATAATATAAGTGATGTCAAAGGGTTTGATAACAGTTACAAAATTCATATAATTAATTCCTTCGCCTAATTACGCAAATACTTTTGAAATTTCAAGTTTTAATTTACTAAATTTAATGTGATGACGCCTTTTTCGTAACAATGTGGAGAAACTTTTTTTAACAATATAAATGAACTTACGCTACCTTTCTTGAATACCTTTAATACTTAGTTAATTTGTATGATTGTGTTTCAGAGATTTCTCACTCTTCCTCGCTTTTTATTTAAAGTAATTTAAAAAAAGAAGCTATAGCTAGAAGGTGCATATTAAGAATCACATATGTTAGTTTAAGATGTTATGCTTTTAAGATGTTATGCTTATGCTTATAATATGATATAATGTTAATCAACCACCGCTTAAAAAGAAAAAAAAATCGATATAATTGTGATATAATTAATCGAAAATTATATCATAGAAAAGTCTTCAATTGGTCAGTGATAAATTAATTAGCCATCTAGAAGCATTATATTTCATTTCACACTTAATTAATCAATTCGAATGGTTACAAGCATTATCAGATCATTTGGTTAAGCACAAATTATACCTCAATTTTACATTCAAATAAAATGACCACATGAACTCACTGCTGTAATCCTCACATCACCTGAAAGTCCAAAGTCTAAGCCTAAGAGTGGCAATTTACTTCGTTAGAATTGTGTTTTTAATAATCCGTAATATTTGCCTTTCTTCCTTTTCTCAATTTGGGCACTTTGTAATTGTTATGATTTAATAATGTTATAATTTACATAATCTGTGAATTTTTTTTTTTTTTTTTTTTTTACTTTCAACAACTTACTGAACTCTTTGCTGTTATCCTCTTCCAAAAGATGTAATTGCGTGAACTTACGTAGATTTTTTAAATTTCGAATTAGATTTTTACTTGAAATGGTTATAGGTACATGGCTTGATTATGTACAATATTACTGTTTTATAAGCGATACACATATGGTAAATACCAGAAAAATTATTGTGAGTAGCGATTCTGAAAGTGGGAATTACCTATTATCAGATAAAATTTTCGATTTTACAGATATTCGATTTTGAAATTTCATTATTTGAAACATGGGAATAGCTGAATACGAGTAGTCGCATATAAAATCTATTTAAAGTTACAACTTAATTTAGAATTAAAAATATACCAAAAAATGAGATAAATAATAATAATAATGGAGAATTATGTTGCTTCTGTAAGATACAAAGAGTAATATAATTTGTGCCTAAAAGAAAAAAAAAAAAAAACAAGTATAATTAGTTCTAGAACTTCCCCATTCATTTTCATACCTATTTGAGTTGATTTATGCGATGAGATTATATTACTTTCATTTTCTTCTCTTTTTATCCACCGGACGTCCAATTATGTGTGTTTAATTTTCAATTCCAATTTAGAATTCGAAAGCTCAACATTCGAAATTTGATTAGCATATAGATAGATGTAAGAATTTTAATTTCATTCTTTAATTTTAATTATTTCCAATTTCAAAAATGCTTAGACAGCGGTCGCTTGAGCATAAGGCAGTACACTGTAACCTACAATCAAATCGTTTCGCGCATTCTTCTGCTTCTGTTTTTGTCGGTTCGTTTCATATTTCATATTTGAATGCAGAATTCTTTTAAATAAATTACTATTTAAAATGTAAAAAACAAATGATTAAGTGATAAGATTAAGATATCGTACTGATTAAATAGTAAAGAAAAAAGTTAGATGAAAGCATTACTTCAACTCTTAAATCTTGATTCATTTGAGATAAACCGGTACAACGATTACAAGAATTAGACGTGAAAAAACGTGAACCCATTTTACTTCGATGCTCAGCCATACAACGTACACATTTTGTTCAAATAAATACATTACAACGAACATCTGAAATCTACACGGTGTTACACGAATTTCACACTGCGGTAACTCAACAGTTTCCTTTCTTTTTTTTTTGCACTTACTCTAACATTAATGCATTCCTTGTCGCGAATTATAATTTCGCGAAAACATTTATCTAAAATAATAATAATAATAAAAAAATAATCTTTAATAAAAATTAATTAATCATTTTTAGTTTCATAGTATAATAAACTAACCTCTCATGATTTATTACTCATGAGATTTTGAGTAAAATTTATTATAAACACTTCCAATCCTTATGATTTATTACTCATGAGATTTTGAGTAAAATTTATTATAAACACTTCCAATCCTTATGATTTATTACTCATGAGATTTTGAGTAAAATTTATTATAAACACTTCCAATCCTTATGATTTATTACTCATGAGATTTTGAGTAAAATTTATTGTAAACACTTCCAATTCTTAACTCACATGATTTTATCTTAGACACGCCCAATCCTCACATATATAAATTCAACTCTAATAAACAAAATGTTTCATTGTCATTATTGTCGACTACTTTCTGTTAACCAATATCAATTCCTCCGATCTTCCTTATTATAAGTTTCTTCTCTCCTTTTACTGCTCTGTTTATTAATACTACGTTTGCGAAAAATAAAGGCTTATTAATCCTTCTACTGTATTGCAAACAATTCGAATATCAACCAACAAACCCTTCACGACAACAAAAATTTATTGGTGCCACGAGTCGGGATTGTATCGTTGTTTTTGTTCCGGTTTGGTAGTTGTAGATTTAATATTGAGTTGAGTGAGTGAATGTTGACAGTTTCTAATCTGTTCATTCACATTAACTAAACTTGTTAAAAAGTTTCTTAGTTTGAGAATTGACCAAGGCATGTCCTTCTTCTTATGTTTATATATTTTATGTAATATCCATAATGGTAATCTCGATCATCGATCAAGATTTCAAGATTAATCTCGATCAAGATTTCAATATTTGAATGTTCGAGGCTTTCTCCTAAAGCTTCTAACTGGCGTATACTCGTTCTATATTTTCAATTGTTCCAATCCATTCTCTTTCATTTCGTTTAATTGATTGGAGTTCGTTGCATAGTAATGTTATTACTATTGAGTGATCGCCATATTTTTCATTAAGCAGTTTTCTGATGACTTCATAATTCTCTGGAGCTATATCATCAGATATTCCTTGTAGAGCCCTTCTTTTAAGACATGAGTATAAGTAATTTGTGTGTGGACTGCTGCGTTAAAACTGCTCCAAAATTGTTGCCATTGTCTAGGGTCTCCATCGAAAGTGGGGAGCGATAAATGAGGAAGATTTACATTAATATTTGAAGAAGGAGTAAATTTTGCCTCTTCTTTTGTTTGTTTGTTCGTCAACTCCTTTGAGAGTTGCTTTAAGTTTTGGTCGACTTCATCCTTGTGCATTGTCAGTGTTATTACCGCTTCCTTTCCTTCGTGTAATAATTGAAATATTCCTTGGTCACCTTCTGTTACTGTTTTGTATTTTTCTTCCTCTTCTTCTCTTCTTTTCATCGTGACGATTTGTTGAGTATATGTGAACCATTTATCGTTGATAGATTCAAGCGTAGTTACGCATAATTGGATTCTTCGAAGTTTATCTTCTAACACTCTTTTTCTTATTATATAAAAATCTTCTTTTTCATCTATTGTCATACTTGGTTCTGGAGATTTGATCTCCAGTTGATTTACTTCTTTAAGAAGACTGACTAACCTTTCCTTTGCCGGTTGAAAGCTCGCAATAATGTGGCTTGACATGTTCCCGGCTCGTGGCACCAATAAATTTTTGTTGTCGTGAAGGGTTTGTTGGTTGATATTCAAATTGTTTGCAATACAGTAGAAGGATTAATTTATTTTTTGCAAACGTAGTATTAATAAACAGAGCAGTAAAAGGAGAGAAGAAACTTATAATAAGGAAGATCGGAGGAATTGATATTGGTTAACAGAAAGTAGTCGACAATAATGACTATGAAACATTTTGTTTATTAGAGTTGAATTTATATAAGTGAGGATTGGACGTGTCTGAGATAAAATCATGTGCGTTAAGAATTGGAAGTGTTTACAATAAATTTTACTCAAAATCTCATGAGTAATAAATCATAAGAGGTTAGTTTATTATACTATGAAACTAAAAATGATTAATTAATTTTTATTAAAAATTATTATTTTTTATTATTATTATTATTATTTTAGATAAATGTTTTCGCGAAATTATAATTCGCGACATTCCTTTTCTTAATAAAATTATTTTTGTCATTCACTATTATAGGTGACACAATCAATGTTTCGCTTGGTGCCATCTCTGGAAACAGATGAATGTCCTGTACGGTACATTTTTGCCTCCCTAAGTGGTCGTTCAACGTATGTTCAACTTCGTTCCTCACCAATATATACAATTCATTGGCATGTCATTTCGCCGAGTAAAGAAGTACAGGTAATTAATTAGTAGATATTCTAGTCTTGAATACATTAAGCAAATAAATGTTTTATTGCTAAATGATATTAAACCAGAAGTATTAGCACTCTGATAGTTAATACAAAAATCTTAAATTTTCAACTTAAAAAATTTCAAGCTTCTTAATATCTCTAATAATTCTCATATGCTTGTATGCTTTGTTGAGAAAATTCAAAAAAATGTATTTCAGTTTGACATTATTTTAGAATCTATTAATTTGAATTCAAATTCGAATGAATTTGAATTTATGTAAATTTAAGCTTACACGAAAATATGCAAAATATTTTGAAATAATATTTACAATAATAACATTAGTTACTTCTAAATATAGAGGAATGTAAACGTTCTCTCTTATTCGATCAAAAAGCCAACTCCAAAAAAGGATAAATTAAACATTCGAAACTATTTAACGAATTTGATCACAGTTCTAAATATAATTTGACTTCAGATAAAGCATCGTACAGTACTCCTACTTCAGATAAGGCATCGTACAGTAGTTCGACTTTAGATAAAGCATCGTACAGTAGTTCGACTTCAGACAAGGCATCGTACAGTAGTTCGACTTTAGATAAAGCATCGTACAGTAATTCGACTTCAGATAAAACACCATACAGTAGTTCGACTTCAGACAAGGCATCGTACAGTAGTTCGACTTCAGATAAGGCATCGTACAGTAGTCCGACTATCGCATGAATCGATTCTTCAACCAATGAAAATGCAAACAGCTGAACGATGGCATATGAACTGGGAATATGTTGTGTATCGAATTTCACACGGTCTTCATTTTGCAATAATGAAAAACGTTGCTGATATGAGTCCTCAACAGAGAATTGTTTATGTGCGAGCGCAGAAAGCCTATCCACGACGATTCATACGATGTAGTATTGCACCTATACAGGTATATGCAATTTTGAAATGTTAAATTAAATTAATTATTGGCTACAGCACCCATTCATTGCTAATATTTTTGAGCATTTGTGATGATCACAAAGCATTGCTAGCATACTCAATTAAAATGTGTACTGTTGATCGAAATATCACTCAAAAAAATTATTTATTCATAAAATTGAATAATGAATAATAGTTATCTTTTTTGTGTTCATTTGTTGTTATCTTACGATCTTACGAAATGTTGAGAAGTAGAATTGTAAGACATAATAAAATTATGATTATTCAACTAGGAACAATGGTCTTTTTTTTTTGTTTTTCTATCAAATTTGTCAACAATTTTCAATTTTATAAAAAAGGATCCTTTTTTTGCTGGATTTGTTTTTAAACTACTTAAGAGTTAATTATGCTAGTTAATTTAAAATAACAAATGAAATGATTATCATGAAATTCACAATAATTCCTTCCAGAAAAAGAAAATTCTTAAAGCATCGGAAGCATATCCAATTAAAATGTGCACTGTTGATCGGGGTGAACCGTTTCACGTCAAAAAAATCAATATTCCTAAATATCGAGAATGTATGGACACCAATTATAATGCACCACTCCAACAAATTAGCGAGTGTTCATTTAATTCAGCTATAATTAAATGTAGCTGTTGTTATGATACAATGCAATAATTAACTAAATTACCAATGACACTTGTTGCGATTGTTTTAAAATTTATATGATTAAAAATTTAGCACTAAATTTGTTTCCTATTAAATTTCTTGTGTTATCTTGTTAATGTCAGAAGCAATTCATATAGAAAGTTATTGTAATTTTGCCCGCACTATTATTGAATCAAAACAAAAAAAAACATCGATAGTTTTATAAAGTTGAGGCGACACTCTGACCAATTAGTCAAAGGTATTCAGACTCCATATGTGTCTTAAATGATTTTTGTATGGGATTATGATAGTAGTAGTGAAATATTATAATGCATTTGCAGGATTATTCTCTGTCTTTTTCTTTAATTGAATGATATAAATGAAAGCGCAGAGAAAAAATAAAAAAAAAAAAATTCTGTCTTTTTTGCATTTCAGCATGATCATTTCGATATTATTAACATATAACACTTATATTTTGCCTAAATTCATTCATTTATGGGTGTATGTCATAGCACAAAATAAATGCGTGTCACAAAGTTTATTTGTTTTAAATTTGTTTTTATGATTTTTATGAAATAATTAAAATTATCTCTTATAATATCTTGTCAATATATTGATCATCCATATCAAAATCACAATAAAAAAGTTTACTAATTGACTTAGAATGAGCCAACAAAATTTATCCCATTAAAGATATATTATAGCCCTATGGAATATTCGACTCATACGTAATTCTCTGATGAAAGAAACCACTCAAAAAGATATTTTAAGAAATTTAATTAACAGATATCATAGAAAAAGAATGATTACTCTCAGTTCCAGTAAAAACGAAAGCGTACATTCAAAATTTATGATTGAATATTTGTGTCTTTACAAGCGAATATAACACTCAATAAGCAGTACTCTACGTTTCAAAGGTCAAAGTTTATGTCTGACTCAGTCCCCCCCCCCTTCTTTAGTTAGAGAACTATAGCTGCACTGTGCTTGGACACCGTCACAGAAAAACATAGCGGGGGAGCGCGTACGCAACCCCAAACGCAAAAATTGTGCTGTTGGCTGATCCCAACTCGGGATAGCCACACGCGTCAACCCGACCCAGAGTGCAATGGCCAAGCCTCAGCGTGGAGGTCCCGCCTTGTTGATCGCGAGACCCTCCCAGCCAGGTAAGTTTATGAGCTCCCCACTTCTGAGGTACCTCTTGCAAAAGCTGCAAATATTAGATGGCTTGCTGAATGTTACTTGCATTTGACAAGACAATGCGATCTGTGAAGAGCGTGGAGACGACGAGTTGGTTGCAAGAAAATGTTAAACATTTCAAATACTTCATTTGACCCACTGAAGGATACACAAGAGAAAATCAAAGATTTATGACTGCGACACAACGACAAATTTTGATCTTTGAACTGCGAAAAATTTCGTACAAGCAAGAATGCATTATTATTAGATCAATTAGATAGGTTAAGACTCGTAGTACTCGAATTAACATTGTAACCTGAGGCTCTCAGTACTTAAATTGCCATTATACTCTTCCGGATCATGAAGACCAGGAAAAGTATGATTTTGAAGCCATGCAAAACAACTCCTGTTACGTAATCATAGATTATAGTCCGGATTTTTGTTAATCTAGCAGAAATTAACCGTTTGTATTTTCTGTGAGTGAAAAAAAAATAATAACATTCTAACATTTCGCGTATGATTCATTCTCATTATATTACTAAGTTATTCTATTTTTTGACCTTTAACCCTATAATGATGATTTATCTATCTGAAATCAATCATAATGACAAATTATGTTTCTAAGATTTCTGTGTTATTCTATCTTATTTCAAAATTAATACACATTTGATAATTTAGAAGGAAAATATTTAATGCTATTGCAGAAATGCATCAATCAATCAATCAATCATATAAGTTATATCAGGTTTTCCTGAAATATTCTTGCCATAATCGTTTGATTTGCAAGAATGATTTGAATCATTTAATTGTTACAATAATTATTTCCAAAATTCAAATAAAATTTATTATTGCGAATACATTAAAATGATGAAACGATGAAATAATAATCTAAAAAAGATTGATCAGATCATTAATGATCTTTTCTTCATCGATTCGATCTTTTATCATTGAAATTAAGTTGGTTCCGTTTTACATTCGCATTGTCCTTTATAATTGTCACAGTCTGGCTCACCTTCCAATAAGCAATGCCAAAATTTCTTGCATTTTTGATTGCATAATGACACTCTGTAAAATGGTTAACAATTTAAATTCTTTTATATTTAATACTTACAAAATAAATTTAAACATTGAAATTTTAAAAAAAAATATAATATCCAATTAATCATTTGCATATTTATATAATTTATTTATTTTATTTTATTTTTTGATATGGAATCAGACTTATAAGACATAAAATCGGACAGATGCATAGTTATCAAACTTTTTTTTTTGTTTTTAAATTAATTTTAAATTATTAAAAAAAACCTTCGTCCCATTGCATTAGGCATAGCGATGACAATGATAACAATTAAAACGAGCAATTTTGTTGTATTCAACATATTCTTGTTGAGTTTTAATATCGATCAATTCAACGTTGAAATAAAATTTCCTGATCAGTTACAATTAAGAACTGAATTGATCACTTATTAAATCAAGCAACCAACCGGAATACTTTCACCAGCATACACTGATCACACAATGTTCCAATCAATATTTAAGTTAAATTTTTAAAGCATTAAAATAATATGCAAATTTATTATTAAATAATGCAATTCGTTGAGGATTAATGTTAAAATAATCCTATTGATTAGCAATTCATCTAAAAATAAAACTGAATAAATATGAAACAAAAAAATTCTATTTTAAAATATTTAATTCTTCTGGTCTATTCCTATCCGGAAATTACAATCTAATAAAGAATCAGTTGAACTTTATCTTAAAATCTGAGTGTTAAATTATCTTCAATTTAAGCCTCAAAACTTTTACAAGTGAAAACAGATGCTGCATGGAAAATATTCTAGTTGACAAATAATAGATATCAGGAAAATGAAATTTTATAAAATTTATTAAATTTTATTTGCAATAATATTAATAATAAATGTTAAATAGTTACAACTTAAAAAGCTAAGATTTGAATTTACTTTTAAAGATAAATTTTAGTTTGATTTGATAAAAATTTCAATCTTTATGATTAATTCCAAAAACGACGTATGCGAATAGTCAGAAAAATATTTTAGGTCTGAAATAACAAATATATTCATTTCATATTGCTTTCTAAAAAGTTTTTCCTATTTAACGATGAATTCTAAAAAGTTTTTTCCAAACGTTTTTACTTTTTTTTTTTTTTTTTTTCTGTTTTGCTTATAGAAATTGAATATTTTTCCGATGCTTAGCATTTTTCATTTGCAAATTACACAGAATATAAATATAAATAAATATTTTAATGTAAATTCGAAAAAAAAAGATGTTGAAATAAAAATTTTTATACATTTTTTGTCGTAAAATATTTTTTTACAATGTAAAATTGTTTTCACAATAAAAAAAAAAGATATTTATTATGTGAAAAATAAATTCACAATGAATTTTGAAGATTTTTGTAATAATAATTACAGAATGAAATATTTAAAATTAATGATTTTTTTCTTAATTTATATTTTTTCTTTAATTTTTAATTTTCATAATTTTTTTTTCAATTTCTAATTTGTAAATTTAATTCATTATTTCCTATTTTTTTTAACTTATACGTGACTTGAGAGTTAAAAAAAAAACAAAAAAATGTCTATCACATTCATTGATTATTACTGATCGAAGTTATTTCAATTAAAAAATAATATATCTGATTTTTTTTTTTTTTTTTTTTGATAGAATGAATGGAACTTATGAATATTTATTACAATTTTTTTTCGATAAATTTAATGAATAAAAGTTAATCATTTATTTACGATTAATTTTGATAAAAATTAAATATAATTAAATGATTTAAAGCAAAATTATTTACTAATCACTTTATCGTCATATGAATGTTTTAACATTTCAACAAATTATCAGAAATTGACAAATTTATAAAGATAAGAGACAGGGAGAGAGAGGCAAAGAGAAAGAGGGAGAAAAAGGAAAGCAAAAAAGTATTTATTTTAAGAAGAAAATAAAAATTGAACGACTTTCTTTTTTCATATTTATCATATTATCATTGATAGATTTGATAAGCTATGTTAGCTGTTTATCTTTAAACCTTCACAGGTATAAATTCTATTTGTCTTTTTTTTTATTTACAAATGGATATTTCTGATAAAATCGTTGCGGTGATATTATTTTTTAAAATGAATATTTTACTATAATTGAATATAATTACAATTACCAATTATTACTATCCAAATTAATTATCAATTTGTATTTTAAAGGTATGTGTTATCTTAAAAATACAAAAATTTTGAGCAGCTATCCAAACAAAAAAGATCAAAAAAGAAATTAATGAATCAATAAATATTCTAATCAATCAAATTCATAGATGTATTATCTAATTGAGTTTAATTAAACGGTGATTTTTTAATTGAACTTAATTGCAAACTTATCTCAAACAAAAATAATAAACTAGCATTAAGCTTACGAATTGAGAGAAATTAAAATAATATACTTCAAATCAAATGTTATGCCGGAATGATCAATTCCGTAAAAGTTGTCATTTCTTGCGAAAATAGAAAACACTCATCGAATATGAAAAATAAACAGTATTTACATACAATTTATTGTTATGATTCTATTAAGCAGTTTTAATTACTTAAAGTATTTGTTCATTAATTATTGATTTAAATTTCAATTTCAATTCTTCGTGCACTTTTATGAATTATCATATTTCATTAAGTATATCACTGATTAATCGTTTAATTATAAATAATATTGCTTAGATTATAAATTTTATAAAAAATATTTCTTTGTTTTTTTCTATCTACCTTATTAGTTAATGATTTCAGACGAGTAACGATGTTTTGATTTAAAATAAAAATTAAAAAATATTTTTGTGCATTATTAGCACTTATTTTTTTTATTATTTATTAATAAATTTTATTTTGATTAGAAGTAATTTGATCATTTCATTTTATAATCGATTTAGAAAATGTTGTGAGTTAAAAAAACAAAAAAAAAAATTTTTAAATATTGTTTTCAAAATTATTTAAATCATAACAGTTGAGGATTAGATTGAGATTAAGTAAATTAAATGATTGCATTTTTGAAATTCTTTGAAAATTAACGGTTAGTTTGCCGGTGAGATTAAAAACTGAAAGTGAAGAGAAATTTTGAAAATTCAATTTCAACTTCAACAAATTGTAATGTGTTCGTTTAGAATGAATATAAATGATAGTACAGATCAGTTGTTTGCTTATCAGTAATGATAACTGATAATTTGCACTTAATAATAATTAACATTGTACTTTTCGAGATATCTTTTGCAAAAAAAGAAAAATATTTTGTAAAAGAAGGAATTTTTTTTTTCTTTTCATTAGAATTATTTAATAACATCTAACAATAATAAATAAAAATTATCAAAACAACAATGATAATAACAAAGGTAAGTTTTCGGCTCTGCTAAAAGTTATGATTTCTTACGTTGATAAGGCCAAAAGTTAGCAAACCATCGATCTTTATTTGACAAAACAATTATTAGAATCACTGAAAAAGATTAAATTGTTTTTAAAAATAAACAAAAGTATTTGAAACAAACAAACAAAAAAAAAAAGATAAGTTAATCAATGAAAAACTATTTATAAAAACCTGCAATGACAATAAATTATTAATGAAAATAATGAAATAACAGAAATAAATAATTTCAACTTTAAAAAAAAAAAAAAAAACTAACCGGAAACGGAAGATAATAAAGTAATGCCTAATAGTAATAATGAAGCAATCATTATATTATTTGAAGGTTTTATTTGATCAATTTCAGTGATATTTTTAAAAACATCTATATGCTCATTGTAATCATCATTTTCCTGCAAAAAAAAAAAGGAAAAAAGGAAAAAAAGGAAAAAAAAATATCGCATTGAATATTTTTTGCTATTTCTAAAATAATTTTAAAAAATTCAGTCAATAAATTTAATTAAATCAAGTAATTAAATTCTATTTTTCATCATTTTAATAAAATAAAATTAATTAGAAAGAGAAGCAAAATATTAATTGTAATTTGATTAAATGTAATTAAATCAAAATGAAAATAAAAATTTAAAATTCAAATAATAGTTCTTTGTTTTTTCATCTCTCCATTTACACCTTAATAGAAAAGAAAAAAAAAAAACAAAAACAAAAACAAAAACAAAAACAAAACAAAATTATACTTCAACAATTTTACTTCCACTACATTTTCCTTCCAAACCACAATGATTTTCTTCAAAGATCACCGGTTCATTTAATGATCGATTACATCGACAATCAATAAAGCATGCTTGATACTCTACCTAAGTAAGCATCAACATTAAAATTTGTTTAAATTTCAATTTCAAAAAAACTTCAAAACAAAAAAAAAAATTCTCCTCAACCAAATATTCATCTTAATTGCAAATAAAAATTGAATGCAAATGATTAGTAAAAAGAAAAATATTATGATAATGTCAAATTTTAAATCATAAAAAAAAAAAAAACTACATCGAATGATCAAATGTAAACAAATTAACAGATTTAAAAATTATACAATAATTTTTGTTTTTTTTTTTTTTTTTTTTTTTTAATTTTAAAATAATTTTTAATCTAATTAATTTAATTTTTCCTTGAATAAAATTTAATACAACCTTTTTTCGATATTCAACCTCAATAAAACAACCAGCACCAATTTTAAATATATGATAATAAAGTGAATATTGTATTGCCATTTCGATACGAGCTGTCTTATCCATACTATGCAGGAAATCACCAAGAGTAAAACAACGATTACTTAATTAAATTATTATTATTTTTTTTTTTTTTTTGTGTCAACAAATTATAAAATATAGTACAATTACTTGTTACTAAAGTTCTTAAATAATTAAATACTTAAATTTATTTGGGTATAACAGTATTAAATATAAATTAGTAAATATCAAGTAATTTAATATTGTATGAGAATATTTGCATATCTTACTTTCAATAAATTAATTATGCTATAGTAATACCTCATTTATACTTTTAATTATTTACCTAACCATTAAGCGACCTTTTGAATGTGCAAAAATATTTCGTATTCTGGGCTTATTGCTTCTATCATATAATACTTCATCACGTAATATTTTCAAATATATCGTTTCATTCTGGAAAAAAAAAAAAAAATTTTTTTTAATATTTGATTTCAGATTGAAAATTTTTTTAGGAAATGATTATTTTTGATAAAAAAACAAAATTTGGAGATTGTTTTTCAACAAAAATTAAACTTCTTTTAGTTCTGTTGTTTTTTCCAGATGTAAGAGAATTTCATAAGCAAAAAAAGGCGACACGCAACTTTCACCCTGCGCATTGTGATCACGTGGTCCATAATATGGAAAGCGTTTACGTGTAGGGCTTGTTTGCGCAAGCGGCCAACACGGTATCTAAAAGAGATTAAAACGCATATTTGGAATATTACGTAAAATTTCTCTTATAATCCTTTCTCTATTTAAAGAAATTTTGAAGTATAAAACTGACATTGTTATCTTCACATGCTAAAAAACAAGGCCTCCAACGTGTGAAACGTGGTCCGCCATCACCACGGAACGTCCGTTCACGATCCATTTGATCGACACCGACATCTTTGAATAAATCAGATAGCCTGCATGAGAACTTTTATTTTAAAATTTATTTATTTTTTTTTTTAAATCCAAAAAATATATAAATGACTTTGTGTTATCTTTAAAATTTACTCTTTTTTTTTTTTTCTTAAAATTTATCAATACCTAAATTTGTCAGCAAATTTGACTTTTCATTAACTAATTGAGTTAAGAATTTTATCATAGCATTTCAAACTTAATAAATAAGAAAGTAGAAGTGTAAAATTTGATAGGTAACATTTTTTTAAAAAAAAAATTACAGATAATTACAATGAAAATTCAATAATTGTTTACTTACCAGTATCTTCGTTCCGGAAATGGTTCATCAGCATCGGAATATGTCCACGGACCAGCGATACGTGTTTGTGGTCCTGTTTGATAGCAACGTAAACGTGTGGAAATATCAGCCGGATAATTTCGAATGTAATCATTAAAGTAAGTTGGAATGAACATTGGTCTAATTAGTGAATTAATACGTACGACACTTAGCACATCAATGATATCACTTAAATCTAAAAATATTTAAGGAACAATAAGAATGTGAACAAATATAATCAGATAAAATAGAGTTATATAAATTTTTATTTTAATCTAATACACATACTGCTTACTTTTTTTTAAACAAAGTATATGCTAAATAAGCATTAATTGAATTATTGGATGAAAAATACAACGTTGAATTTTAATTTCAAAGTTAAAATAAACTTTAAATATCAAAAGAGAAAGGTAAAATTTATGCTATTAAAGAAAATGCACAACAAAAAGCAAAAGTATAAAAGAACAAAAAAAAAATTAAAATGTATCGAAAAAAAAGAAAAAAAGATGCATAATAAGTTTAATGAAGGGCGCAATTGACCAGACGACAATATAGCCTTATTTATTAGCATCTTAAATTGCACCTTTGATCGATTCACTCTTTGTTTCAACAATTGGTGCACCATTAAACAATGACATTGTTGGTAACATATATGGAAAAAACATTTTTGCAAGGCAAAATTCTGGTTGATTATATGCTTCACATTGCTTAAAACATGCTTCACGTCGAATTCGTGATTCATCCTAAAATAGAAGTAAATTAATAATTAATTAATTTTGGTCTTTGACCTTCCTTCATTTAGTACTAATCATAACTAATTTCAACCTTTGACTTTTCTTTAATTAGTATTAGTCATAATTAATTTTGATCTTTAACTTTTCTTTAATTGCAGCGCTCAAAAGCATTAGCAATAATTAATCTATTATTTTCTTTTTTTTAGTATTATATTATTTGTGTTCTTTTTGTCGCAAGTTAACTTTTTTTTTTTTAAATACTAAAGTTTGGATTTTTGAACTATTAAATTTATAAAATTTGAAACCATTATAAAACACCATGGTCCCATATACCAATCATCCGGATTACGACAATAATTTTCCAATGAATGTATTCGAGTTGATGCATATCTTATGGATGGACCAAGATAATTACTGAAATCAGTCGATTGAAACGTTGAATTTACTTCATCCCAACGTAAACAACTTTTTCCACTGAAAAAAAAAAAAGTGACAATGTAAATTTAGAATAAATAATTTATCTAATTAATTACATTAGTTTTTCTTTTTTTTTTTCTTTTTCAAATTTTTCATCTGTAAAAATTTTAATTATTATACTAATTGATTTATAATTTTAATATGTGAAATTGAAACTAACGAAAATGAAACAGATTGCATTCCACGATACCAAGACATTCGATCATTTGATCTCCTACAGCTTATTCGATAATCAATGACGTGCACGTTACACGTACCAATGAAATATTTCCCTTTTACTAATTTCAAGCAAACATTTTGTCGAAATTTTGAATCTTTGTAGCAAATTGATTTATTAATATCAATATTAAACATTTTGAAAATATGCTCGGTAGTAGCATTCCTAAGCAAAAGAAAATATAATGTAAAATTAATTTGTTCAAAACTATGTTATCAGAATTATTTTGCATAATAGATTTACTTACAAATTATTTTACTCTAAATAGAACGCTACTTTATTCAGGTAAGATAAAATAAGTAACAATTGAAGTTTACATAGAGATAAAATTTTAAAAAAGCTGAACAAATTTTTTAAATTATTGCGTCAAATAATTTTGTCTATTTGAGTTTAATGAGTAAAAAAAAAAAGTAAAAGAAGAGCTATTTGTAACTATTTACAATAATTGAGATAATATTATGCTATTAGCTTCCTGAAACAAAATAATAAATTAATTTTTTCTAAAAAATGAAAAATGAACTCAAAGTACAGTATTCCATCCTTTACAAAGCTGAACTTTTGACGTTTACTTTTATTTTTAACACTTTTTGAGTTAAAATTAAAAAAAAAATTAACCTATAAGGTGTTGTATGAGAAAAAATGAAAAACAAAAGTATAACTTTTAATAAGTTACTTTACAAAGTAATATTTACTGTCACTAACCGTTCCAAACAATTGGTACTGCTAATTTTAGGCTTACTTATCCTACTGTAGCAATGTTGATTACAGTACCATGGCATAGCCGAAAGATTCCATAAAGCTATTACAGTATGCAAATGTGAAAGCCAAACAAATAACAAAATTAAAACTCTTAATGCCATCACAGACCGCTCAATATGAAAATAAATGAATTTAATAAAAAAAGAAAAAAAATTTAACATTTTGATGTTAGCATTTCATTTAATATTTTATTTATTTATTTTTTTTTTTCGTATAAAGTAAGAAATGCGAAAAAAAAACTTATAATTTGGTGTTTCTATGTTTTACCGTTTTTTTCCTTCCTTTTTTTTTTTTTTTTTTTTGAAAATAATTTTTGATGAAAAAGTTTGATAACAAACTTTTAATGAAATATCTTATAATTTGCAATGTTTCAATTACTAATTACTGATAATTAATTTATCTTTTAATATAACAATAATTAGCTATCCTATATATTTTTGTTAAAATATTCTATAAATGATTAAATAATAAATTAATCTGAGAGCAAAAACAATTCTTTTGAAAGAAAAATTCCATCTAAGATGAGAATAGCATGAAGAATTAGTTTTTTTCTTTTACAAATTTTCACAAAAGAAATTTATTAAAATTTATAATTTTTATTATTTATTATTATAAATGCTATTTCATTTTACTAATGTAAACTTATTTCAGTTTTATAATTTAAATTATCACCCAAATATGTAAATTTTTATGCAAATTTAATTAACAATGTGATACACTGTTTATGCTAATTCAACATTTTATTCTTTCTGTGATAAGAAAAAAAAAAAAAAAAGAGAAAGAAAAATCCCGAAATATTTTTATTTAATTACAATATCAATTGCTGCTGGCTTTTTTGGATCACCATTTAAAAAGTAGAAATATGAAACTGCATCATTTGCAGTTGAATCTTTAATTGCTAATATACCATTTTTAAATGATAATCGATCACCGTATCTTTTGCGCTGAAATAATTGCTATTATTATATGATATGTTTCTGATATCTGATAATTTCATTTTAAATTAGATAAATGGAAAAAATTAAATTTTAATTGTAAAGAATATCAAATGATTGAAAGTAAAAATTGGAAGGATAAATGAAATAATGATAATATCTTTTATTGTTATCAATAAAATAATGATATATTACAAATTTATAAAAAAAATTTTTTTTTCATTAAATTTTTTACAAAAGAAAAAACTTTTTTTTTTTAATTTTAATTTTAATTAATTAACTTTCTTTTTTTTTTATCAAGTAAAACTTACACCATAATCAGTAATCTTTCCATTTTTCAGAATATCCATACGATCTATTTGACCATCTTTAGCTGTTGGAATTTCAGCTTGAACATCCATCACACCTGTGCCAAGTTCTAATTTGATAGTTTCACCAAGTTTTTCTTCTTGTACCAGAACTGAACTTGAACTTTGCGCAAACAGTAATGTTGCAGTAAGAGCAAATAGAAAAATTTCCATATTGATTCTTTCTTTTCTTTTCGCTTTTTTTCGTCGAAATCCAAAAAAAAAAAAAAAAAAAAAAATGGCAAATGTTTTTGATGCATTTCATTTTTTAATCATATCAATTCGTATAAAATATTCATTCAAATGCATTTAATAAAATTTATCATTAAAATTCAAAAATTTTAAAAGAGAAATTATAAGTGTGCATAATACTGATAAAACTTTCTATTATACTAAAATCAGAGATCAAACAAAAAAGAAAAAAAAAGTTTTTTCTCGGCAATTTAAATGTTAATTTAATTATGGCATATCAATTCCATTATTTTTTGGAAGATATTCGCGAGAATATCGGAGATCTTTAATCGTTACCTGAAAGATTTAGTAATGATTTTCCTGAAAAAAATTTTGTAAAACTCATCAAATATAGAAAATAAAAAAAATAGAAAAAGAAAAATAAAAAATTTTATTTTGTAAAAATAATTCTAAAATGTTGAATCATCGATAAAAAGTTAATTACATTCCAAACGAAATTAAATATTGCCTTTCCTATTGAAGGAACCTGTCTTTTCTTCATATTTCAGATCGTTTTAAAACTACTGGCAGATGAATGACATAAGAAAATAAACAGACTTGCAAGAATGATGGATAACTATCAAAACTTTTATGATTTGTGACAATGATAAGAGAAAAGACATTAAAGGATATTTAGACAGTGCAAAGGTCAAATGAAACTATTTACTTATTTATTATCAACGTTGATTAAAATTTCTTGTAAAAACAGTTTCTCGAAAAATTTTTTTTGTTTTAAATCTATTAATTTTTACTTTCGGCTGCTTTTTTTGTCAAATCTTTTGGCAATAATTCGAGAGTTGAATAAGTAAACTGGATAGGATTAACTTAAATTTCATTTTGGAATGATGTAAATAAAGTAGATGAATAAAAGATAAAATGTTGATTATCAATCAGATAAAAAAAGAAAAAAAATTTTTTTTTAACTTAATCTTACTCTTCAATTTAACTTAATCTTACTCTTCAATATCTCTTTAAAATAATAATCCAATTTTATACAAAAACTTTGAACACTTCCAAAAATCTTACTTTTACTTTTAGCATTTTTCAAAAGAAATTTAACGAAGTTATATTTAGAATGAAATTTTTGTGCAAAATAAGATATTATCAGTGGAGATATTATCAGAAGATACTATCTACAGAGAAGAAATAAAAGAAATATTATTAATTGAGAAGCGATAAAAGAAAAAAAAATGCTATCAAATTGAGATGAGATCAATGTGATATATTATCAATCGAGAAAAGATAACAAAATTGTTTGTTCTTTTTTGTTGATAAAATAAATTCAAAAAATGTTGAAAACAATGACTAAAATTTTTGCAAATTTTAGCAAAAAAAAAAAGATAAAAGATAAAAAAAAAGCTAATTTTGTTGAAGAAAATGTAATTTTCATCTGCTCAAAATTTTTTTTTTTCTTAACTAATTGCGAAAAAAAGAAAAAAGAAAAATTTCTCATTCGACTAAATTGCGCAGCTGTTGCGTTTCACATTAAATCATTCATCTAAACTTTAAACATTTCTATTAGTGTTGTGTCTGTGTGTGTAATTTCAAGTTTTTTAATGATAACAAAGTTTTTTAATGATAACGAAGTTTGATAACAATGTTTTTTAATGATAACAATGTTTTTTAATGATAACAAAGTTTTTTAATGATAACAAAGTTTGATAACAATGTTTTTTAATGATAACAAAGTTTTTTAATGATAACGAAGTTTGATAACAATGTTTTTTAATGATAAAGTTTTTAAATAATAACAAAGTTTGATAACAAAGTTTTTTAATGATAACGAAATTTGATAACAATGTTTTTTAATGATAACAAAGTATGATAAGAAAGTTTTTTAATGATAACAAAATAAATTTTGTTGAAGAAATTTTTGTTAATTCCATTTGAATTTTTTTTTTATTAGTACTAATATTGAAGTTCAAAAAGTTTTTTTTTTTCCTATAAAAAATTATCGACAAATAATTTAGTAACTTTTTCTTTGAATTTGAATATCATTTATACGTGTGTCTGTGTGTGTGTGTATGTATGCTGAGTTTAAATACATGAAACAATATTTGAAATTTTTTATTCTTTAAACATTTTAAAAATTTTAATAAATTAAAGCAAAGAAAAAAAAATGACAATAAACTGCATTTAAATAAAAACAATAATAAAAGAAATATTGAATAAAAAAATCAATAAACAAATAAATAATAATTTTTTTTTTTTTTTAATTTTTTATTTAACTAATATTTATTGGAAAGTTATAACAATGATCCATTATAATGATTTATTTGTTGATGACACTTTGACAAATGAAATTGCAAATATAACAATGAAATAAGAGTGGGACAAAAAAAAAAAAAAAAAAAAATTTAACAAGGTCACAGTAGAGCTGAATCGAAGTAATTCATCCAAAAGTTTATTTCTAAACTTTTTTTTTTTTTTTTAAATTTACTTTTTTTTTTTTTTTTAGTAAAAGCTAATAAAAGCTCGTTAGCATTTTATATATTTTTTCTTTCCATTCAAACACGAATTCATTGCAAAATATAACTTTGTTTACTTGTTAAATTTTGATAAATTAAATAAAAACTAATATTTTGAAGCGTTACAATTCATATGCATAATTTAAAATAAATAGTAAAAGTTTAAAAATTTGAAATAAATGATCAAAGTTTTTGAAAATTCATAAAAATTCAAGAGAAAAAGCAAAATGTTTTATTGTTAAAAAGTAAAGAGTAAAAAATTTCAAAATGATTTAATTTAGCAATTAGAAAATATGAAAGTGTAATATTTGTATCATTGATAGTATAATTTATTAATCAATAACATATGTTAATTGAAATTTATAAATTTCTCTTTCATTTTTTAGTTAAATTTAATTTTGACAGTCAACAAATCATAATCTGCTTTTAATTATTTCTACTTAATGCGTATTTTTTTTAAATAATATTCCTTTATCATTCCTTCTTGTTTTAACTTTTTTAACTTTTCGTTTCATTTTTAAGGATTTGTTTTTCTTTTTTTTTTTTTTTTTTTTTAAAAGTCATTTTTTAAAGGAAATGTGTAGAAAAATGGATGTATTTTTGCTTTTTTTAATTTTAATAATAACAAATTAAATTAGATAGTTGTTAAAATAATAATAATAATAAAAACGATTACAGCAAAATTTGTTAAGCAAAGAAAGCAAATTTTATAGTAAATTTGAAATAAGAAATTTTAAGAAATAACTTTGTAATTAAAAATTTAAATGAAATTTACTGCAATATTTACGAACAACGATGAATCGACGATCAATTGTTTGTTTGTTTTTTTTTTTTTTTTTTTTCTAAAAAAAGTTATTCTAGAAAATTCAAACCTATTAACAAAAAAAAAATCGATCAATTATGATTCATCGTATACTGAGAGAGTAACATTGCATCCGTTCAAAAATATTTTTGAAAAAGAAGAGATTGAGGAAGAGAGAAATGAGAAGTGATTTAGCGCTGATGGTAAAAAGATACACATTGACGCGCATACAATCAATACTAAAATCATTTAATAACATAAAGATAAGATAGTTCTTTCAATCATTTAAAAATTTTAATTTAACTTAAAATTTAAAATAAAACTTCTAACAATCCAAATAGTTTTATCTTTTTCACTTTTACATTTTAGTAATTATCCTATCGTCCATTTAGATATGTCATAAATAGATGGAACTTAATATTCATGGGCCGTGTTTAATTGGGGCAATTTTTTTTTTTTTTTTTTGAAGTTTAAAACAATTGTGACAGTTGTGGTGACAATTTTGTCATTATAGATCGTTTAGTGACAGTTGTGGTGACAATTTATTCATTATAGGTCATTCAGTGATGAAGTGATTTACTCTGATTGAATAGATGAAGTGAAAAAAAAAAAAAGCAAACGATGAATTTTCTTTTTTTGTTTTTATCATTATTTTAGAGACATTTTGCGCGACAGATGAATGTTGTTATTATTTTATATAACTAAGCAAAACTATAAATTAAATTATGATACATTAAGTAAGATAGTAATGGTGATTGTTTAAAATTATATTCGAATATGGCTTTCACTTTAGTACAATTTGTGATTTTTTTCTTTTCATTTATTTTCGTGCCATTTACGCATTTTCTTTCATTTTGTGCAGTTTGTTTGTTTATATGTCTTTTTTTTTTCGTTGTTTGGAATTATTATAGTTTCAGATTATTGTCAAAATCTAAGCGAAAGAATATCATTAAAAGAAATGTCTATACTAGAGAAGATACGTAAAGCACGAGAAAATTTGCGAGCTGTTGAAACTACGTAAATTTCTCATTTCTTGTTTTATCATGTCATAAGTTTATCTTAAACAATATAGTTTTTAGTAAAGGAAATTATCGAATTCTTAATGATTATGAAAACAATTTGACACTGATATGAGTTTTTTTTTTTCGAAAAATTTGAGTAATTCAAATTATTTAATTATCGAACCATTCTCTTTCAAATTATTTTAATCATTTGTTGGCTTGGCTTTGGCGGTTTTATTTATTGGTGAAGTCGGAGCGCTATTGTACAAAATTAAATTATGTATTTGCTTAGTATTCGTTTTGTTAATCGTACCTTATTTACAGGCATTTTTTTTTTTGTGTTATTTATATATTTTCAGAGTAACAATGGAAGATGGTACAGTAGTGAAAGAAAAACGTTCAAGTGGAGGTGATTTTGTGTGTACAGGTGATGAGAGAGGTCAAACTGATAATAGTGGTAGCGAAAAAGAGGTGCAAGAGCTTGAAGTTACTTTCAAAAAGGAAAGTGGTTTGGACGATTCACAGAAAGCATATTCTACAAGTCATATTTCAAATCGACAGATGAAAAACCGATTATATCGGCAAGCTTTGGGTTATATAGTGGATTTAAAACCTGATCTACAGATGGCGAATGTGGCGAAAGGAATTTACCTTGGTAGGGACAACAATCTAGAATATTATTCCTTGTAATTTTCATTCATTCGGTAGAGTTTAATACTAATATTTGAGCAAAAATTGACAAAAATCATTTGAAAGGTACTGTACTATTATTATAATTATTGTTGGCGTAGTTTTGCTTAGTCTATTGTATGTCTGGTGGAGGTTTTAAAACATTATTACATTCTCTCTCTCTCTCTCTTGCTATCTAAGAAATAACAAAAAATTCTCTTCCTAATGGATAAATGGAAATAAATGAATGGTGAAGACAGAAGTAGGAAAGACATGAAGTATTGTTTCAGTTAATAGGCATCTTACATGTATGTCGCTGAAGTTTGCCGATCTTCATTTCACTCAATTAAAAAAGTTTATTTTTGTTTAAGATCGAGGATTAAAAAACTTTTTACCTCTTATTACTATTTTATTTACATTACTATCGTTGTTTTTGTTATTATTCGTCCACAAAATTTGCTGCTTAATTTTCATTATAGCACTATACTTTTCTACAATGATAAATTAATTGGTATCATTATAGGAAGTCAGGATGTAGCACACGATTATGACATCCTCATGGCACATAATGTTACACATATTATCAACTGTGCAACTGGTGTAGAGAATATTTTTTTGGGTGCAATTAAATATCTTACATTTGATGTGCTGGATTTACCGTGGAGTAATATGGAGCAATATTTTGATAAATGTCATGAATTCATGAAGAATGCAGTAGAAAATGGTGGAAATGTGAGTTATTTTATTTATTTATTTTTTTTTTTTTCTTGAAAATGTGGGTTAATATGTGGGTTAGTTTTAAATAACAATATGATTGTGATTCAAGCAACAGCTTAAATTTAAAATTATGAATATTCTGCTTCTTAGGTAAGTAGTTGTTTTTTTTTTAAAAGATTTTGTTTAGGAAGCATGTTGATTCTAACATTGAATATTGTAATCATTAACGAAGTAATATGTCTTTTTTTTTTTAAACTAATAGAGCTTTTAGAGCGGTAATTAATTAGCTTTGCTTAAGTTTCTTAAGAAGATTTTCCAGGTTCTTGTACATTGTAATGCTGGTGTCTCTCGATCACCCACTATTGTTTTATCATACATAATGCGATATAACAAAATGACGTTACGTGAAGCTCTGGAACACGTCAATACAATTAGAAAAGGTAACTTAATTTCATCTTTCCAATTATAACAGATATTGAGCGAAAAAGACTGTTTGAAACTTAGAATCATTAATATTTTAGTAACATGAACGACCGTTTCATTCATTGATTTTTACATGTAAATCTAATCTTTTCACATATGAAGAATCTTCTTATGGTAGTTATGTGGAGAGTGATTTATTCTTTTTTGATAATTAAAGTGATTAGCTTTATTCATAATTTTTCCTTACCGGAAAGTTGTTGAAAATAAATTTCGATTTGAGAAATTTTGTCTTTCTATTTTGAACTGGAAAGATATATTATGCAATATTTTACAAATGAAACTCAAGTAATTTCTGGTTTCTTTTATATTAACTCAATATTCAAACTTGTTTTGTTTTCAGTTAACCCAAATCCGGGTTTCATGCAGCAGTTGATGAGATATGAAATGAAATTACAATCCGAGAATGATGTCGGTAAATAACCACAATATTTCAACATGAAGAATGCCTTTTTTCTAAATCATTAAATTATCACATTGGTCGAAATAATCCAGGTATTCCTTTGCTGAGATATATTCGTTGCTATCTACCTTTTCTTCTGTCAAATATGCTAAAAATAGTTAATATTGTATAATTACTTCATTGTTTCTAAAAGACTGATATACGGTGATGTACTTTGGTAAGATTTACAATTCACTGACTTAATTTGATAATGCAGAATGTTATTGAAATTGATGGATTTATGTAAATAATAAAATTTCAAAAGATATTGATATATTCCCAATTTATTATTTTTCAATTAGAAATAGTTTACATTACGAAAGATTAAGTAAATATTCACTAAGCGGAACAAAGTTAATCATTTGTAATTTAAAAAAAGTACCATACTAAGTTTTTACAAAAAATACCAAGTTACAACAATTTGACTTATTATGTTGTTTAGTATTTTCGTGTAATTTATATCTTAAATAAAGCAAATGTTTCTGATATTTCGTATTTTTATAATGAATGGTAAATATGAATGCGATATTCTGCTCTGTAATTCAGTTATAATATTAAATCTTGAAACAACTCCATTTTACCAATGACAAATTTTATGACTATCTTCCTTGCTTTACTCTTATCTAGCTAGCTTTGTTTAAATGAAGATTGAATTGCTTATGTTATATATCATTTCAAATTTCCCATTTTATTTTGGAACGGGTACAGAAATACACGTGATATTTGGTGAAGTATGTAAATATATAAATGTAATTTATCCAGTGATCAGTAATATTAATGTTTGTATGATTTTGTAAATAAAAATGAGAAATCTATGCAATATCACTAAACTTATTAACATAATTATAAAATGATCAATTTAATTGTCCTCACAAATATTATCAAAGTTTAAAAATTTTAATTTGAAAATTTTGATAAAGCGTTTTCGTTTTTGTGTTAATATAGATACTGATAAATGATAATGTAAAATAAAGCACGAAGCAAAAGGAAGAAAAAATTAATCACAGTTTAGATAATTTGGATGGAACTTTGAAAACAACTATCGAAGTAGAAAAAAAAAAAAAAAATGTGAAAGGGAAGTTGTTTATTATATTGCATGTTGAGAAGTTAGTTAGTCTAAAAGAAGCGTGTTTTTGAGTTGAAATGAAATTGATAACAAATCATTTGTAATTTTTAGCTTTTTTTCGATATGGTTACCGATTAGGTCTTCGCATAAAAAAAAAGAAAAAATTAAATTACCAGTGCAATGTGCATCTTTTCCTTCTTTTATTGTATAAAAACACACTTCACACATATCAATTCATTTTTTAATTTTTACTGTAATTTTTTACAAGCAGTAAACTTAACTAATTTTTCTTTTTTGCTGATAATGCTGATAACAGTTTTCTTATTAAGCCAATAGATTACTTCAGATAAGTGTTCATGAGATGTTCATATTAGGAAAAAGACATTCTGCAACATTTCACACCTTATACGGCTAATTGAAATTAAATAATTGATAGCTTTAGCAAAATTTATCAGTAAATAACTTCATCAATTTGATATTTAGCTTCTTATCAAGTACTCAATTGTATTATCAGTAGCTGTGTTACTATGAGTGAATAACGATCGGAAAATTTTGATATGATATTTTAGCAAATTATCATAATTTCACCATTACTTTTTGCATTGTATTTTAGACATTTCTCAATATTATCCATTTTTCAGATCCTATTACATCATAAAATGATGGTAGCATTTACGGGCAAAATATTATCATTGTTATCAGTAAGTTTGCTAATATTATTTCAAGAAACAAATAGCGCAACAGTTACTATGTTGGTCAAATTAGGTAACACTGTGGATATTCATTTTGGTGACAGTGTTAAAGAAGTTAAAACTGAAAAAATGATTGTAAAGGATGATAAATTGACTGATTTTGCGGTTTGTCATTTTTTTTACCTTATCAAAAAAATTTTTTTTTTCGAGAAATTCGATTAAAATTATGAAAATTTTAGATTAATAAGAATTAAAATAAATTATAGATTAATAAGAAATTGATATTATTCCTAAATTAGAATTGCATATATACAAAGTAATAATGCATTTATTGATTCTAGAATCACTGAAAATTTCAAATGTCATATAACGATCATTCAGTAAATATGTAAAATGATTCTTTTTAAAAAAAATTGCCTGACAGGAATAATAAAATCTGAAAACTAATTTATTATATTTCATGAAATCATTTTATGCTTTCCGTATTTGTAACGGATCAATCAATGAAGAAGACATTTCAGCGAGAGGAATTTGGTGATCGTATCAAATGGTATAATGGTAAAATGACAATCAAAAATATTAGATCATCCGATTTATTCACTTTTTTATATCATTTATATGGTAAGCCAATGGCTCTTTCGTTGGAAGATGGAAGATAAACTTTATTTGTCACATTTATATTTCTAATTTGAAATAATTCAAATTTTCATTGTTCATCTTCGTAAATAAAATGAAAAGTAGGAGTGCAAATGTCATGAAATTATTAAATAATGAATTTATTGTTGAATTATTCTGATACAATATGAAATTTCATATTCATTTACAGAAAATTTATCGTTCTTTTTTTCGCTGTATTATTTCTTCATATGAATCAATGAAGGAAATTATGAAATAATACTATAATTTATAAATTAAATTTATGAAATGTTTGAAATTTAAACTCTATTCCTTCTTTTGCAAGCCGATACCACAACCAGATCGATTCAAACAACCAAAACCTATAAATTGGCAATGTTTGAGTTCAATCAAAAGTTGAAAAAATTAAACGAATCTGAAAAATTCTGTTTTAGTCTTTAATTCAAACAGTATGATTAATTAAATCTGACTATTGTTCTATTCGTTTTTCATAATTAATTTCTGTAAAGGTAATGCTTAATTAATTGCTACATGATTTTTTTTTTTAAATGATACCTGGAATAAATCGCTTTCTTGAATACATCGGTGATCCATATCTTGTGGCAAACGAATTACCATTATTTGTGAGCGCAAATGGTGTATATGGGTTTAACAAATATGGATTACCAAACAAATTCATACCCATATTGTTGGATAGTAGCATTGGATCATAACCTATTGCCATGCCAAAGCCGCCAAATGGTCCCAAATATGCTATAAAATATCTTTTTTTTTTTTGAATCTAACAGTTTATTGATTTTTCATTTTCATATTCAATAACAATGAATTTCTTGTAATTGTTTAGTATCAATAAATGATTAATTTTTAAATCTTACACGTGTCATTCACGTAAAGAAAAAAAAAGGAATAAAGTTAACTTACGATTTAATAAGCCAGGTGTTTGAAAAGCACCAAATGCTCCATATGGTGGCATAAATTGTGCTATTGTTAATTTTGAAATTGTAAATATTAATAGCACTGATAATGTATATGAGAACATCGTAAGATTGAATTACTAGAATTGCAGGTAATTAACTAACTTTAAATTTAAATGTTGAAACTCATTACGCTTAAACAATACGGTTCAATTAGATTTGGCTATTGTTCTATTCATATAATTAATTTTCATAAAGGTAATGCTTAACTAATTATTAAATGATTAAAAGTGATACCTGGAATAATAGCGCAAATTTACAATGTTATATAGATACTCGAATTGGAAGAAAAAAGAAAAAGCAAGAAGTTTTATTTTTATTCAATTACAAAATATAGAATTTAATGTGTTATAATTTCTAGTGTGAATCACTTACAATATTTTAAGATATAATTACTTAATCTACGAAATATTGGAGAAACATTGTCTACATCGAGAATCTATTAAATAAATTAATTATGTGACATTACAAAGTAAGTTAATATCGAGTAAGTTAATTATGCACACGTAAGTTAATTATGTGTCATCACAAAGTAAGTTAATTATGCACACGTAAGTTAATTATGTGCCATCACAAAGTAAGTTAATTATGCACACGTAAGTTAATTATGTATCATTACAAAGTAAGTTAATATCAAATAAGTTAATTATGCACATAAGTTAATTACGTGTCATCACAAAGTAAGTTAATGTTAAGTAAGTTAATTACGTGTCATCACAAATGAACTGATCAGAACATATATATGCTAGTTACTAATACATTTATTTGATTTCAATCACTGCTTCAACTTTTAATTGTGCTGTGTTTAAATTTAAATTTAAATTTAAAAAAAAAAAAGGAAAGAAACAGTACGCGTTATGACCAATCTGAATAGCCATGAAAAAGTGTCATCAAAAAAGTATCATCTTTATCTTTCCCTACACTGACAAAATACAATAAATAACTTTTAAGTGAGATAATGATTGAAAGAGAGAGGGAGAGAGAGGGAGAGAGGGAGGGAGAGAGAGAGAGGGAGAGAGAGATGGTAACCATTTTAAATGTTAATTTATAAGTGCTCTCAATAAATGTATGTATGTCAAGCATGTTCAATAATTATTACTGCACGATTTTTGTAATTTATCAAATTTTACAATTTTTGAAATCCTAAAAAGAATTACAGTATATTTTGACATATATTACATAGTTTCAAAAATTATATGAATTTTTAAAAAATTTTTAAATCACAAATAAAATTCAATTGCAAATAAAATCAAATGAAACTGAGAAATGATGAGTGAAAGAAAGAAGAAATATTTCATGAAAAACTGATAAGAGCTGTTTAACTTTATGATATTATGCTATTATCAGTGATATGTTATCAGATATCTCATATGCACATATACTCTGTGATAAATTTAATTAATTATAAATTTTTATTCATTACTTTTCATTTCAAATATTTTTCATTGGGTTAATGATCGTGTTGCGATATGATAATTCGTTAATTTGAAATTTAAACTGAAACTGGACAGGGAAATATTTCGGGAATTCTTCTCTGAAGTTATTTTTCTCGAGATTTTTTATAAGATAATGAAATTTGCCTCTTTTTGTTTTCATATGTTTGAAAAAAATAAACCAATTGTATTTAGATTAATAAAATATTTAAAGATTATTTTTTGTGATGTTTGTCAGATTTCTTTTTTTTAATAATCGTCTGATCTTTGATATTGAAAATAAGATTTGAAATGAATTATATTTAGATATGTATATGTAAATAATCTATAAAAACAATAGAAAAAGATATGTTTGTCACCAGAGAAGTTTGAAAAAAAAAACTTTGTTAATTAAAAATTTTATTAGACAAAAATTTTAAATCTACTAATAATTTTTGTCCAATTATTTCAAAATTCAAATTTTTAAAATGAAATAATTGCAGGATCTCTATGGAGTTAAGTGAGCAATCAAAGCAAGAACAGCAGCAATCGGAGAAAGAAGGATTTGAATATATCGATGTATTACTGGAAAATTTGGAACAACGTAGACTATTCGCTAACGATGAAAATTCTTCCATCCATTTGTATTTTTTTTTCCTTTGTATCATTTAACAGTAGCACATTTGAAAAATTTAAATTATTGAAATAATGTAGGAAAGAAAATTTTAAGAAATTAATGAAGGACAAAGTTGAAAAGTAAATCGATTAACTTATTTTTAGTAATAACTTATTTTTATAATATTGCTTTTTTATAATATAAGTAACTTATTTTTATAATATTCCGATTATGCTACTGGTATTTTGTTATTTTTCATAGCTAAAAAAATATTTTGTTACTTCATAGTCAGCCATATTCATCTTTAAATTCATTTCTTCTCGTTACATTGAAGCAGATAAAATCGCCGATATAATGCATATAGCTACGAAAATCTACTTACCTAACCATTATAGCTATGGTAATATACAAATACGAAGCTTTCTTTCATTACTTTAATTAATTTTAATTATTACTTCAATTAATGTTTTTCCGAAGTTTTTATTTGAGGAAGAAATTTTTCTACAGAAATTTGTATTTCTCTAGAGAGGCACACATTTTTAATTATTTTTAATTTGATTTTTGCTAATTTCAGCTCCTTAAACGATGTTTACATGCTTTACAAAGTGGTTGCGGAAGAGTTCAGTGAAAAGTTACATCAGAGTATATTGAATGGTGATAATGTGGAACATTTGACTCATTTTCCGGATTTACTGGAAGTCTATTGTACTGCTGATCGGAACTCACAAACTGCAAATGTAATATCGGACGGTCAGTTAATCTGTCAAATTTTGGTCATAATATTTTTATGTTTTTGAAAAGAAAGTTTATTTTATAATTCCATTACTTATATTTACGCTACTAAAAAACATCTAAGTGGATTATGGTTACAATGTAATTGATTTGTATATGATTGAAGACGAAATTCTTTGAAATGTTTTGAATTATTAGCAGATTTTTTTTATATTCCTATATTTTTTTTCAGAAATATTTTCTTCAAATTCGAAAAAAGTTTTAGAGCAAATAATATGGACGATAGGAGAATTCATCTCAGTTCTTTCATCACCGATTGTTTACAGAAAATTTGGTGGCCTTTACCAAGATTGTATTATTGAGCTCATTAAACTTCTACGACCACCTGATATTCTTTTCGTGCAGAAACAAATTGTTTTAATTTTAAAGGGTAAGAAATTTTTTCTCTGAAGAAAATGAAAGAATTCTGTTATCAATACTTTAGACCTTTTGGTAACAATCCACTTTTTCCTAATGCTGTTGTTATTAGAATCAGTATGTTCCTTAATTTAGAGTTGCAAATTCTAGTTTATTTAATAAAATTATAGATGATATGTTATGTCTAACTGTGCCTCAAAAATTCTAATTTGTTTTTTCTTTTTATGTTTTATTTTATGATGAGATTTAAGCCGTTTTTTTTTTCTCATCGAGTATTGAAGTTATTTGTATTACCTATATTTGTTGGTAAAACTTCAGATGTGGTAGATAAAAAATGTCGTTTGGTATATAACATTAACAGCGACCACGGACAAGTGAAATTCGCCACCCCAATGGGTGATATCGTTTTAGGACCAGTGATATTTACAATCACTTATTTATCGGGCAGTGATTCAGTTATTCAGGACGTCTTACTGTTAAGTTTTTTGCAGTTTTCATTGAAAAAAAAAAAAAAAATTTCTTTTTTTTTTTTCACAAAAATGAGAATTTAGCGATGATATCCAAATTAATTTTTATTTATTTATTTTTTTTAACATGCTCTGATTTTATAACAGTTATTTATTTTAATTATAATTTACTACTTATTTGTGCCGCTGTTCTTTAAGTTATTAGTAATATTTCAACATAAATCAACATAAAACAATCAACATAAATTTGAATCATACATTTTTTTTTCAGATCAATTTTACAACATGGAACAGTGGATGAAACAATTATGCAAAACAATGATGTTTTGATATATCTATGGTTTTCTTTGTTACATGTTATCCTTATAGGTGTTTCGCGAGTGAAGAATGTATGTATGTTCAACGTTTTCGTATAGATAATGATAATGAGTTTCAAGATTTATTTTGATTTATATCTTCAAGTTCAAGTTGAACAAATCTAGACCAGATTTTTTCTTTTTGATTTAAATAAATTGTATATTTATATTAATAATCTTTCACTGATTGTTCAATTTATTGCTCAAGATATGAACGTAAAACATTTTGGGTAATATAAATTTCATTATATTATTTTTAATTCAATTACATTAGAATTTCTTGTACTGATCGAAGTGTATATTTAGCATTTCATAATGTACCAGTTGTTCATTCCCATACAATTTACAAATTTATTATTATTAATTAGTGCCAATTTTATTTCTTATGCTTTTTACAGAAAGCAATATTGCTTACGCAACGTTTGCTTTCAATGGATGCGTGTAATCCAATGTTTGCGGACTTATTATTTGATGATTTAATGGCCGTAGAACGATGGCTTTATCATTTGGCACCTGAAATATTTGGTAATGAAGAATTACGCCTAAAAGAAGCGTTAGAAACTTGTGAACGTACTTTTGGCGATGCTGTTCGAAAGTGAGCTTAAAATTTCAATAATTAAAATTTGCAAATCTTTAATATTCTCTTTTTTTTTTTAAAAGATGTGTCAAACAGATCATTTTATTGCTTCTTAGTTTGTACTTTCGAACACTATTTGAACTCCTAAGTTCGAACTTAAATACAAAATTTAAGCAATAAGAATTGGAATCTAGCCTTTTTAAAAAAAAATTTTTTTTTTATATAAGTGATTATCCATGCAAATGGTATTTTAATTCGATGGTATTAGAAAATTTCTTTTTTCTGATTCATAATCATAGAACATCAGTAAAACTATAACATAAAAAGTGGAGTATATATAAATGAAAACAAAGGAACTATTAAAATCCAGTTAGTATTTTTAGTATCGATGAATGCGAAACATTCAATAAAACTGATTTCTCTTATTTCCTGAAATGGACAGAACAAATTGCAGAAATATGCTCTTCACATGTAAGACCAGGTATGTTTTCAAAATCAAAAACTTTTCAACAATTGCATTTCTCTCAAGATTCTTTTTTCAGATTGTCCTATTTCTTTGATCTTTCGGATTTGGTTTTTTTTTTAAGATTTTTTTTAAAAGTGATTTTTAATAAAAATGTAAATTGCTGTTTGATTTCGAAAATGAATTGTATAGAATAACACTGCAAGTTGGGAAGAATTTGCTTAACTTTTTTGTTCTAAAACTAATAGATACTTTTTTTAAAAATATTTCTGTAGTTAAAATTATGCCGAAAAACTAAATACAATTTAATATAGGCCGAGACAGATAGATCACATTGCAATTTTTAATTTATGGAATAGTGCCACGAGTTGGGGATGGTTTGATATTTTAGTGTCCAGATGCGACAAATTATTTAATTGAGTAAGAGAGAATAACAGTAAAATATTAAAGAAAAAAAGATCAGATAGAAAAAAAAAAATGAAAAACATTGTAAGTAATCAAAAGATAAATGACTTTCGGATTTTTAAAACTGAAGTAGGATTTACGTATTAAAGAATTCGTTTCTTCTACTCATTTCGACCGCAGTTTTTACTTACAGATGAGCGTTTGGTTAATATGTTGATCGATTTGTGCTCTGTAAATTTACGAGTTGAAAAGAGTGTTCGAGAGCAATGTTGTGTTCTGTCTACTTATTTGTATACAGTTGTGAAGAAAATTTTTCAATGTGAATTACAAATAAAAGCCGAAAATGTCGGTGAATTATTTGAGTTCATTTTTGTGGTGTTGGAGCATAATGATATTAATTCATCGTAAGTACCAATTTTATATTAGTCAATATTTTTTCTTGCTAAATATTAGCGGTAATACTTAAAGACTAACAAGGTGTTTTTTTTTTTTTTTTTTTCAGGATGATAAGATACGATAGTATTTCTAGATTTTTAATATATCTAAAGATTTAATTTAAAAAAGTTTTTTTTTTTCTTTTTAGATTATTGATTAATGAACTTACTGAACAGTTAGCACTTGCTCGACAACGTTATCCTGAAATCGAGGTAAGTATATCTTTGTATATAGTCACAAAATTTTATCAATAATTTTTTTTTAATTTTAAGTTGGAAACATGGAAAAAGATTTTTTAGATGATGAAATATTTGCGAATAAGAGAAATGATGATTGTTGCATTGAAACAAATATTGGAAAAGGATAAAAGCAGTATTTTTATTGCTAAGATTATTCCTGAAACTGCAGAAGTAATAGAGGTGAATTTTCAATTTAGTTTAGTTTTAATGTACAATCAGAAAGATAATAGGAGGAAAATCGTGAAGATTACAAGAAATTATGTAATTTATCATTACTCTTTTGTTTTAACTTATTGTTATATCATTTTTATGATACTAATGCTTTGCACTTTTGTAGATAAGTGAATGGTTTTTGGTATTTGTAGAAATCAGTATGTTGCAAATTTAGGAAGAGAGACACTCTTCTTCACTTACTTTTCAGTTTACATCTAATTGAATTTTTATGAATTGTGAAAAATAAAGTTAGGAGATCAACGAAAATAGTTGAAATAAAACTTTCTCAACAATTCACAATAGGATTTAATTTTTGCAGTTGACTTATATGTATTTCGAATAGGATCTTATTTTATTCAGTTTGGTTTCTATAAATGCATCTTATTGTAAATAATTCTCGAGAAAATTTTCCTTACTTTAATTTTATTCAGATTATTGAAAATATTTCAAAAATGCCAGATGTTGCTAAAGAGACTCTAGCTGCATTAATTTCACTTATCTCATCGTTCACAGAATGTGTCGAGAAGGAAGCAGATTTCTGGCTTTCTGTTATTTCATTACCTTGGCTTCAAACAATAGTAGAATTGTTTTTTTGTTTATTTTTATAAATGATTTCATCTTTGTACTATTTAAATTCGAACAAGTTGAGATTCAGCTTTCGAAATTTGATCTTTATATGCTTGGGAACATAACTGACCACTATATATTTAAAAACAAAAAAGATCATTGTATAACTAAAATCTGTAATTTTCAGGAATTGGTTGCTGATCTGAAACATTTTGATTTAGCATTACCAGCGTTATCAAAAATTTACAATTTATCACTACGTTGTAATCAATATTTGTGTAAATTTTTTGGTTTATTCGGAAAGTTTTGATTAGTAAGAAAGGATAAAATAGTTTTTCAGTTTTTGAGTCTTTTAGAATTTATGTTAATACTAAAATCACAATGAAATTTAAATTTTAGCACTTGATATCAAAGCCAGTACGATTCCAGCATTGGGTCATTTAAATGTTTGTCCGGAATGGCGTCGCAAAGTATACATTGCAGCTTTAACATCGGTAGAAATATCTTTACTGAGAACAGCTGTAGAACATTTTCCTTCTTTCATTTTCTCAACAGGTTCTTCTTTCAAGGAAACATTATATATATATTCCATTTGTTAAATAAATTAAATAAATGTTTATAATCGGTGATTGGTTGATGGTCAAACTATTCACCTCACTTATTAGCGTAATATCTTATGATTGCTTATAAATTGCACAAGAAAATCTATAATACTATTTTATTAACTGAATAATTTGTTAAGTTCTTACTTTATTAGGCCATTGATCATTGATCATTGATTTGGTTTTTTCTCCTCAATGATATAACTAAAATCATTTGACTAAACTCATATTCTCTCTCTTTTTTTTATTGAGCATTTTTGATTGTTACAGACAGAAATGAATTTGAATTTCTTCTAAGCCATGTGTTATATCATGGGATGCATGCACTTCAAAAGGATGACAAAGCTGAATTATGTTCTGCTGTTTTAAAAGTAAAGTGATTTTATGTGCTATTAACAACTATTATTCTTAATAGTGACTATTAAGATGAAATACTTTGATGAAGGTTGTGTGATTTTAATTAATTTTAATAATTTTTAATGTCATTTATAGTATTCATTCCTTGTAAGAAAGAATAATCACATATATTATATTACTTTAGTAATTTAAATTACCATTAAAGATTATCTAACTATTTAAAAATATATTAATTTAGGCGGTAGCAAGAACATTATGTTTCGTGAGTATGGAGAAACGGCTAGCTGATGATGAGATATGCATGATGTGTCGAGGAAAACAAACTGCTAATCGAAATTTGGAAATCAATTTGGATAAGATTTTTGAACTTATAAAAAAAGCTGTACATGGTAATAATGCAGCAAAATTAGGTTGCTGTGAATTGTTGGCCTCTTTGCTCAATCATATTTCCTTTTCGGTATTGAAAAGATATGAAGCAGAAATGCATTGCACATTGATTTTGATGAAAGAACCTGATGAAGATCTACGATCCGAATTTCAGTATGTTATTTTCAAACTTTAATCATCTTGGATTATCATGAAAATTTTTAAATTTTGATATCATATCATTCTCATTAAGTGATAATGATTTGATGAATAAGACCCAAATACTTGCACTTTTATATGACAAAGAGCTGATCTTTAATGGTATTAGTAGAGAAATAATGTTTATAGAACACGGTTATTAGCAAAGAACAGCAATATTGGGCTGAATAATTGAATACTTGATGAGAAATCAAACAAAGTATTTTAAAATTTATATTTGTAACATTTAACTCACTGATACATAATTATCTCGAGTATGATGTCATTTCTGAACAAACTAAATCGTTCGCTGACCGGACATTCCTGATGAGATGCATCGAAATTAAGCAAAATTATTGCATTTTTATAGTTTTGCATATATTTTCAACTCTTTTTACTCAGTTTTTTTTTTTTTTAGCAGAGTAATTTTCTTTTAGAATAACAAAATTTTGATTTAGATGGTGTTTAAAACCTATGATGGAACTGAAACTTGAAAATGTACAAAATGAAGTAATGCAAGCTATTAATGATCTACAAAAATTACCAAAAACATTCGACAATTTCAAATTGCATTCAATATTCTGCTTAACGTAAGTGTTATCAGCTAACTGAGCAAATTTTCAAATTAAGTGAATGAGCTGTTTTCAAAAGTTTGCAAAATTACTTTTAATTCTTTCATCTATGATCGCTTTTTTGATACCATAACGCTATTTCCATCACTTTAATTTTCTTTTTTGGCTTGGAATTCTTGAAAATGCAGTAAAATAGAAAAAAAAAAAAGAAAGAAAAGAGTGGATTAGATAAAAGATGATATGGGAAGTAGGCTTATTTGGAGACAGCATAATTTCATAATTTCGTTCATCACAATTGTCCATAATATTTTTTATCGATGTTAAATTTCGATATTTTCAGATGATTTCTTTGATTTTCACGCTTTAAAAAAAAAGGCATTTTTTCAGTAATTCGCAAAATGACAATCTTTTTCTGATATGCTTGAATCATCTTCTAAACATAGCAATTATATCAGATTATGCATTTGTTGTTGCTGAAATTAAACATGCTATTGAGGTTAGCTGATTAATACTCTATTTCTTGTACTTAGTTTTGAAATGTATAATTTTTTTTTAATATCGAAGTTTCGGAAATTTCCAACCAAGTAGTTGGATTATAGGATCGCATGGAAAAATATTCACCTAATTTACATCCTCGACAATGGTTTCTTCGAAAAAAGAAATATATAATGGAAAATCTTACCAAACGAATAATCTTTGAATATTCTGAAGGAACAAGGTCTCTAGAAACAGGTAAGATATATCAATTTTATTGTCGCAAAAAAAATAAATTTTAGATAATGTACTGAATATTGTTTTTGAATGCTGTTTTTTGAATGAAGAATTCTCTAGTTTTCTGAGTTTATTTTCTTGCATTTCCTATTTGAATTGTTATACAGAAATTTTCAATATCTTCCAGGAAGTTTTTCAGAAATTGTTGATGAAAGGTTTGAAGGAAGTATCGAATACGCTTTGAGTGTTCTTGTTGAGATATTTGATTTCTCAAAAGATGATATCGAAAGGTAGGATATTATCACTATATTCGGACGACTGTAATAGTTTATATTTTTCAGTGTTAATTTATGTTTTATTTTAACACATTTGTCTGTTGTATTCGGATTACAAAAATTGAATTTTAAATAGCATTATCCTATACTGAAGTACTCAATCCGAACATTTTATTATAATAATGGCAGTTAAGCTGTATAAGGACACGTTATGCAAATCTTTTTTTTTTTTTTTTTAAATTACTAAGCGAATAAAAGAAGCACTATAAATTAGCAATAATAATCTTTCCAGACCATCTACCTCTGATCAAAATTTTGATTAAGGAAACTAAAATTGGTAATAATTAGTGAAAAAAAAAAGTATATAATGTCAAATTTTTATATAAAATATATCAGATTTTTTATCTCTTATAGTTTCATGCGAGATGTTTGTCCTGAAATTGTTACTTCTCTTCTGCTAGACTGTATAGCGGAAAAGGAAAAAGTGCAATTGGCATTGGATACTATCGCACGATTGCGACGAGTACAACCAGAAATTTTGATGGAAGAATCTTTGCCATTACTATTAGTCAAGCATCTTTTCAAGGATTTATCGATTCAAGTTATGCAGAATGCTCTAAATTTTATTAGCTTTTATACAAAAGGAGGTTGTAACTGGGTAGGTGCTATTTTAACTTATTATTTAATTCTCTTATTTTTTTTTCTTAATTGACTTTTATATTGCACATCTGATATTGTATTGTCGGAGAAGGACGATGACAAATGTCAGTCTATGAGCATAAGTACTGTGCAAATATCCAAATAAAATAAGCGATAAGTTAGTCAAAATACCGGTCATGAAATGTCAGAATGAAACTTTTTGAATTGAAATCATTTAATGATAAACGGAATTCAAGGATTAGTAGTAGAGTTACTATTATGAATATTTGGCATGTAATTGAACTAGAACAAGGCTACAATTATATTTTTGTGTTGTAAACAATTTTATTATTTATGGCACAGTCGTCTTTTTTCTAAATGAAATTTGAGTGATATGATTATCATTTATATTAATTCTTTTACTTTAATCTTATACTTTAAAAGAATTCTTATTTCTTTTTAAAATAATTTTGCTCTAAACTTTGATTTTTATTTAAAATTTTCATTAAAAATTGACTTTCATTTTGTTTTAGTCAACATTGGTTTCGAAAAAAGCTTATGAATGTACGGTTTGTTTGCTGCAACATTTATGTGTTCATGAAGAAAAAGCAATGATGCATATCAAAAATTTACATAAATTAACTTACGGTCGAAACAGTCCATTCAATTTTACCGCTTTCATCAGGGAAAGGTTTCTTTTTTATAGCTTTCACTGTTTTTTTTTTTTTTTTTTTCTGAAACCTCTTAGTAATTATTGTTCTTGCAAACATTTCAAAATTATTGTCAAAGTAGTTAATTTCTTTCAGATGTCAGTGTTTTAAGGAAAATGATATGTTTGAATGACTTAGCTATATTTGATACCTACTGATAAGCAGCAGTAGTCAAAATTTTGAAAAAGTAATTTTGATATCAATAGGTTTCAATGCATATTTTGCAGTTATTTGGGAATTTTGTTGCACTTTCGACAAGCTATCAATGATGATCGTTTCTATGATGAACGACTGATACTGGTATCAAGTCTCTGTAAAGTGATGGCAATGATCAAAGTAGATGGCACTGATTTTCTTGATCAAGTTGGTTTTGAAATATTTACAAATGAATAGCAATTTAAATAAACCGGAAAGAACGTAACAGTTTTATGAATGAAATCAGAATTTAAAGTTGATGTTAATTTGTAAATTGCATGTAACCTTATTTTACAATTTGTAAAAATTTAAAGGTTTTGCAAAGTTTTTTTAAGTTTGTTTCTTACTAAATATGAAATATCAATGTAAGTTTTAAATTTCAGACTGCTGATAAAATGTTGATTGTTTTACGCGCTTTTACACCATTAGGCATTGTTGTTATTGAAATATGGAAAGTTTATTTGAAAACTTTGTCAGATGAGGTGATTTTTTATAGCCATATTATATATGATAAATACTAAATAGGAATAGATAAAGAGTTAGGTCTTGACTAATCATTGAAAGTAATTGATTAGTTATAGAAAAAGAATATCGTATTACATAGTTACTCCATCTAATATTTATATAACTTTACCATGTATAATGCAATTGTAGACATATCTCTTTTTTTTTTTTGAATTATCATTTAGTTTACTAGCTTACATTATTAGCTACTGTACGGTTAAGTGGTTTCTTTTTTTTTTTTTTTTTTTTTTTTTTTAAGAGAAAATAGGATAGATAGTTAAATTGTTGATAATTTGCGTTTTTAAAACAAGATATTTTCACTGCCAAACAGGATTTGCTGTTTGTGTTACTCTATCGTTATTAGTTCCAGTATGATTTCTTGAATAATTTCATGACTTTCTTCGAATTTTCAGGATTTGTTACTGAATAAATTTTAGGTTTTGGTGAAACTTTTGCCGCAAACTCTAGTTTCAATCATTCCATTGTTGCGATTTGAGCAGGCTCGAGAGCTATTAAGATATATTTTCGAAGAAAGGCAATTACATTTTGCAGCAAAGTAAATTTTAATTCATTCAAAACTTTAAAAATTTCGACTTATTTACGAACATATATTTATTTGTGAGAACATGACAACCGTTCTGTTTCAACTGGTCTTTCCACTTCTAAACCATATTTAACTTTTTCAGTGGAGATTTCGAACGCATCGCTTTGGTTTTTTGGAACAATCCGAAAATTTCAATTAATGAATACCTTTCACCGGAACTTGGAAAGTCCCCACCAGAACTGGTTTAGTTTTTATTTGATTTGAAAGGACTAGCAGTAATATTTACAATGAAATCAAAAATTGGCAGTATCTTGTTCCAGTTTCAGTTAAAAATAAACATTCTAGATTAGTTTTTCTTGGAGCAAATATGCCAACAGAATTGTTTTATTCATTTCTCTGATCTTCAAATTGATTAATTTTCAAAAAGTTAAAAATAGTGTTCAGAAAATTGAGTATCATTTTTTGGTCATATAAACAACAGAACTTTATGTTATATTTGTTAAAGGCAGTCTTTATTTCCAAAAATTTTTTCAGGTTTTCCATGCATGCGCTTCTTTACTAAAAGAAAGTTATGAAGAAGTTGGTGAAGTGATACTGCATAAATTATTAAGTTTACTTAATGAATATCGTGAATTGACAGATAGCTGCTTTGATAACATTGCTGCAGAATTGGTTTGTTATTTTGTTATGTATGCTTTTACATAAATTCATGAGTGTGGTATAACCTTAAAAAATGATATTGCAGTGTAAAATAACTTTGAACGTTATATGTTTGTTTCTTCAATAATTTATTTTAAAAATTTTAAATTCAAAATTTATCTCCAATTTTAGGTTTATCTTCAATTTTAGGTTCCATCATTATTGCAAATTATACGAAAAAGTTCATTGTCGGAATGTCGTTACTTAGCTTCTTTAGCGCTTGGTTGTTTGGGTGCTGTTGATCCAGGACGTATTGGTTTATCATTGGCGCGTAATACAAATGCAAATGTTGATCAGCATAATGCCCGATTTGTATTTGTTGATTCTGGAGACCAGGTATGAAAAGTTTTATTTTTTTATTGGTAAATGTAAATACTTTTGTAAATACTCAAAAGTAAATACTTTTGAATTTGTACACAATTTATCTTACTCATATTTATGCTTACTCTAACTTTTTTCTTCATTCTTTTAAAAATTTAGATTGATTTATACATTGAGGTTTTACCCTAAATTCTTTTCTTTCTCTCTTTAAAAAAAATTGGTTATATTAATATTATATTCTCTTATTTTATAAAATTAACACCGTATTTTCTGGTATCAGTTACAATTACTTGTAGATTTTCAAATGAACTTTAATCTTTCAGTTTTATATTGAACTTTTGGAGCGAGCAGCGGTAGCCTTTTCCGGAATACTGGATGCTAGCATGCAAGTTGAATGTTCGTATAGTATACAAACTGTTTTACGGGAACTCTTTGGAAGACATGGTTCAGAGAGCTCAAGTCTATGGGATATGTTAAGCGATCAATGTCGAAACTCACTGTCAATGCTAAGGAAATCAAGTTTTATACTGCATAAGCCTCTCCAACATCTTCCAACAAAAAGGTAATAATTTATCTGTTAAATCATATATAGAAGTCATGATGAAATTACATAGCTATTGTTATGTTGCACATTTTTGAGTTAAACTAATAATTTTATTTTCAAATTTAGTTGCTTTTTTCAGGCCAATAATAGAATGTGAACAAGTGAAGGATTTTAGAAGTTGGTTGAATCTATGGTATAAAATAACAGCTGCTAAAGTGAGTAGTAGTTCCGGTTAATTTTTACTTTTACTTTAAAATTATGTTATTTTTTTTTTTTGCTTTTACTTTCAGCATAATCATCATTGGTTGTTTATGGCTGTATTTCATCAAAATATTAACAGCAATGAATTAAGATATCTTTACCAGCTTTTAACATTATTTCTTTTCAACTATCAACTTTATCTGTCATCACAGAGGCATTATTAATTACACTTCTAATAATTACAGATACGCCATGTGAAGTTAAAAATTTTCTTTGGTGCTTTAGAAGGCTTGGTAAATGCAGATATCGTCTTTGCTAGCTTTATCTTACCACAGTTAATTCTTCAGAGTATCATTGAGCACAATTTAACATGTATGAATGAGGTAATTCAGTTTTGAACTTTTGTAAACTAGATTTAAAATTGCTTGGAATTTTGATGATATTACATGTATTGTAACTTCGTATAATACCTAAATTATAAGTCAAGTGTTATCATTCCCAAAGGAATTTATTAAAAATTAAAATATTTTTTTGTTGATAACTATGAAACTTTTCCATCTATATGCATATACTATTTTCTTTATTTGATAATGTAAATTACGGTTAACTTTTTACAGTTCTTTTCTTAATATTCATTTTCAATAATTAGTTCGAATACTTCGATAAATTACACTTAGTTTAGGTTAGTATGGAAATAACTGCGGTGCTGCAGAAGTCAATTATCGATAGTGGATGGCCTCGATCAGCTGCGCATTTGATTTTTGCTGTCATTGATTGTCTGGAGCAATTTACATGTCATCGTCGATCTCTAAAAATTCCAACGGATATGGTACTTAAATTTTTCCTACTACAAATAACTTCTAAAAAAAAAGAAAAAAAAACTTTTTTTTAGTTCAACTTATTCAGTAATATCCGAGGTTTAATCGTAAACAAAGATATCAGTTCCAAATTTTTGATCCAAACTTCTTCAAATTTCTTCAGGTTCTTCAACGTACTCTCGAAATCTTATCAAATGTGACGACGCAGACAACGAGTGATGGAAATTGTTTGATTGTTGCTGCAGCTGGAGTATGCCATTGTACAACGAGAGCATTGAAATGGTCACATATCATTATTTAAAAATTTAAATATCTTAATTTCATTTAACTTTCATTTGAAGAGAAAAAAAAAAAAAAACATCTTATGACTTTCATTTGAAAACAAAACTTTTTTTGTTCTTATGATTTCTGAACTACAGGTGTGAACAATATGCAATTGGATGTGATGAGTATGGCCAGACATTATTCAAACCGGATCAGTTTAGCTTTCTTGAGGTATAAATCGGCAGTCAGTTTTGAAATTTTATCTGTACATTTTTTTTTTTTTTTTTATTGCAAAAATTAATTCTTTAGAAAATTTATTTCGATTTGGGTGATATGGATGGTGTAGCTGGTGCTTTTGAAACGATACGTTCCTGTGCTGAACCAACTATAAATGATCGAATTTTATCATTGGAAGCTGATGGAAATTACTGGGATGCATTACCTTTGTATAAAAAATCAACTAATATCGAGGTAGTAATTTATTTCAAGTAAAAATTTAGGATTAAATTACAACCGATTCAGCTATTAATGAATAAATTTGATTTAATTTAACTCAGTTTTCCTAGAAAATCTAGAATTATTATATATTATTTTAGTATTCTCAAGATTATTAAGAGTATAGGATTACAAAATATCTTACAAAGTTTATCAAATGCTTTCCGCAAGAATATAGAATTTTATCGTAAGATTAGCACATTTGAGTTTCTAATTCAAAGGTATCATTCTAATTTAATTAAAATTGGAAATTTACCAAACCATTTATAATTCAGTGTAATGATTTAACACATCCACCAACTTTTCAGCCTTCTTATACCAAATGTTTGCTACGTCTGAATGAACCACGATTAGCGCTGAGTGGCATTACTGATTTGTTAGAAAAATCCGAAAGTGTCGAATTTCAAGAAAGTACTCAGTTATCCATTTGTTATAAAGTAAAAAAAAAAAAAAATGATGTTTTAACTTGCAATGATCGTCTGTTAAATATTTGATCTTCTTTTTTTTTTTCTTTTTTTTTTTTTACGAAAGAAGAAAGAATTAGGAAGAAATGAATTTTCATGGAAATTTGAAACTTACATAAATCCTTTCATCAATCTTCTCTATCTATCTATCCCTTGTATCCTTCATTAAATTATTCAATAATTTCCAAAATGAAAGTATATTCAGTAATTTGAATGTGAAATGATTGTGTTTCAGAATTACGTTCATGTCAACTAGAAGCAATGTGGCAATTACAGCTCTGGGATGATTTAACAGATTTGTTATGTAAGAAGCCTAAAACGACAACATGTGGTGCCACATATGCAACAATAATTTGTACTCTAAGAAATCAACAATTCAATTTAATGGATGATTATTTAGTCAATGCACGAATGCGTTTGGCAGATGCATTAACTGCTATGACAATTGAAGATTCAGATACTTATACACAAGCTTATAAAACTATTACGCAGTAAGTTATAATTTCTTTTTCTATTATCTTATTTCATATATCTTACTAGAATGTCACCTTCCTACAACAAAATTTTTGTCATCAGGAAATCGAACTGTTGTTATTTATTTCTTTAAAAAAAAGTAAAGAAAAAAGAAAAAAAAAACTTATCAATTATGGTGTGCTAACTGGGAATAGTAATTACTCATTAATTACTCATTGCTTGTGGTTCTGATTGTTTATTTCATTTCATTATTTACAGATTACATATACTATCAGAAATAGAAGATGCGAAGAGTTCACTGAATTTAGAAAATGGCGAAATCTTAGCAGTAGAAGATTTGACCAAAGTTTTGAATGTTTGGCAGGTATGTATGAGAAAATCCGGTTTAAAAATAAGCCCAATAATGATATAGGAGCAGTAATAATTGAGCATTTTTGAAACATGATATATTATTTGTCTTGAAATGTTCAGAAGATAGCCTAACTCATCTTTAGCGAATGAAATAAACGAAGCTTTGGTAGTATAATTAATCACTCATTAATTTATATAAATTGTAGTTTATTATTCATTAATTAATTCATATAAAAGTTGTTTTAATAACTTCCAGATGACTGCAATTTTCTATCTTTTTTTTTGGACCAATTTATTTCTAACATTTTAAACTGAATATATTTGTATATTTAATTGTTGATTCTTGAATACTTCTTTATCATTTTCTTCATAAAAGTTATTAATTTGACTATTTAGAAACGTGCAGCAAAAGCAATTCAAAGTGCTAGTGTTTTGGAGCCTATCTTGAATGCTCGTCGAAGCTTATTGAGTTTACTAGATGGTGACATTGGACGAGGTTCAATCTGCGATCTCTTTTTGCAAAGTTGTCGTTTAGCGAGACATGATGGACATTTACAAGTTGCTTGGTCATATCTTATTCAAGCAAAAGACTTGCATATTAATCAGTTTGAAGTTGAAATGGAAGAAGCTCGATATCTTTTTCAAAAGGTTTTCTAATTCTTTCTTTGCTGTCATCATCTTTGGGTGTTTCCAAATATAATCTACGCGATGTCAGAAATGCAACATTAGAAAATATGTTATGCTAAAAGATGAATGATTTTTTTTTTTTTTTTTTTTTAATTTACTAACTTTAGTTCTAGCAGCACATTTCATATTTCAGGGAAGTCAGGTTCAAGCAATACAAATTCTCTCAAATTTGTTAAAAAGACATTTTTCTGATGAGATGCAGCAGCTGAAAAATATCTCATGTGAAGGAAGAGATATTTGTTGCAGTGAGGAAGAATATCCTGGAGAATTAAGAAGAGGAAATGAAGACTTTGTCAAGGTTATATATATGTATATATATATTTTTTTCTGTCATCAAATTCTATGGCATTTAGTTTATTGTGAATAATACTAAGAAATGTCTTTTCTGTACTGCCAGAATATTTAGCCTATTATATTCTTTTTATTTGTGAAAAAATATAACTCTTAACAAAAATGATATATTATTTATGGTCTTATAAAGCATATCGTATCATATTTTATAATTTAACTGTTTTGTAATTTTTGCAGGCTCAATTATTATTTGCTGAATATTCACTAAGAGCAGGAGCGGGTAGTTATGGAGATTTTTATAAGACATATTTCTCACTTCCTTTAATTGCTGAACCTTCTGAAGATTTATTTTATCGTATAGCAGTTTTCTTCGATAAGTATTTATACAGTAAAAACGAAGTAACCTTTTAAATATTTCAACTTAATTTCGTATTCCGTATTTGGTTTATTATTTGATTTTCTTATTTTAATCATATATAAAATTCTTCTATTTGATTTTCTAAATTTTACAAATAAATAGTGGTAAGGTTTTTTTTTTTTTTTTTTTTTTTTTTGACTGTAATAATTTCTGTTCTATGTTTCTTTCATCTGTCTTCTAGTGTTTCTATAACTGTTTCTTTTTTTTTCTTTCTTTTTCAGAATGCTGAAGCTAATAATGTTACAATGATTTTAAAAGCTTATAGACGAGTATTAAAGCATGGAAAGAGATATTTGTTCCATGTTATGCCACGAATGTTAAGCATATGGTTGGATTATACACAAAAAATGGTAATTTTCAGTTTGTTTTTTTTTTTTTTTTTTTGAAAGATTATTTTACATATAATTTATTTTGTGTATGGTAATAGTTACTCAATACTTTTTATAGGCTGAAAATGGAAGTACACAACTATCATTGAAGGTACACGCAAGAGGATTACCATTAAAATGTTTATCAAATGAAGATAAATGTGTTCGAGAGGTGGAGTATTTCTTTTTCTATTTTTATACAAACAACTACAATTTGCATTGACTTTTCAAAATTTTTTATGTATATCTGTCTATTATTAATTTTCTTGAAGTTTTTGAACTTATTTTGTTGCATTTTGTTATCGTGAAGTCCTATTTCTTTTTTACACTATGTTGTCTTGAGACTTTCTTAAGTTAATGATTTTGAGACATTTTTCTTTCTTTATTTTTTTTTTTTTTTTTTTTTGTTCTAGAAATTTTTTTATTTAGATTCCGTAAAAGACATTCATGAACAAAATATGTTAAATATTAGAAGTATTAGAATTATTTGTAAAGATTTATGCGAGTTTGCAATTCATATAAAATTTTGTCAACATTTAATAATTATTATATATAATTATATTGTCAATAATAATTATTATATATAATTATTTGAAACGTTGTTGATTGAATTCAAGGAATGTAATGAAAAATTATAAAAAATTTTGCAGATGAATGGAGTAATATACGATGGTTTCAAATGCATTGATCATTATATGTTTTATACAGCATTTGCTCAGCTAATTTCACGTATTACTCATCCAAATGAGGATGTCTTTCAAACATTAAAGGTAAGTCAGTAATGCTTTTTGCTTCTATCAAAATAAATGTTAATTTAAAAAAAAAAAAAAAAAATGAACTATTGATGTATTTCATGTTATACAGACACCGTGGAAATATTTTTTCTTCTTTCATCTGTATCCAAAATAGTAATAGCATAATATTTTTTAGAGATATGTACATATTTTTGTATGTTATAAATAAGTTATTTAAATAAATCAAAATGATAAATGATAGTGATTATAGATTTTTTGTACATTAATAGATTGAAATATTCAAATTTTAGATGATTTTGTCTACATTAATGGTAGAATATCCACATCAGTGTTTATGGCAATCAATTGCTGTCTTCCGTTGTGATGCTGATAATCAACCATTACGTTTTATTCGTTGTCGTGCTGTATATGATTTAGCTAAACGTACAGATGAAACTGGTCAATTAAAAAATTTAATTCCTCAATATGAATATGTTGCAGCTGCTTTCATCAGGTAATTTTAAAAAGTTTTTAGAAATGTACACTTTTCTGCGGTTCAAATTAAAACATTTGGAATCATTTATTAATTTATTATTAATAATTCTGTTAACCATTGTATTAATAACTGTTGATTTAAAAGTGCAGCAGTTATTTTAGATTTCTTGTTGAAAATCTCGTTATAAAAAAAAAACAATTTTTATTGTAAATGAGTGTGTTAAATATTTAGTTCAGAGAGCCAGAAAATTAATTAGATATAAATATGGAAAAAAAAAAGATACATAACTAATAATTTTATTACTGATTAGTAGCCCTGTTTGATAACTTCCAAATTTTATTATCCTTCATCTTCAATTTTCTGATTTTATAATTTAAGCAGGTGTATTTTCTTTTTACAGAGTTGCAGAAGATAATTGTCCAATAGGTACGCAATCACCATTTAGCCAACGTTATGCCTATCTTTCGGAATATTTTCGGAGCGGTAAAATGAGTCCAGCAATTTGGAGTATGTATTTTTGCTTTCTCCTGCAGTTTTTCTTTTTTTTTTTTCTCTCAAATTATCACAAAGTTTCAAATATTATTTAAATGTAATGACATAGTTATTCACCTGTCCAAATTTATTGTCATAATTTGTTACCCGTGTTTTTGTTTTGAGATTTGTGAACAGGGAAATATTCCAAAAAATCATTGTATTTATCATTTTTATGTTTTGTTTCGGAGTATTTTTTTTTTTTCCTTTTTTAATATTAAGGAATTTTTATTTAGCAACAGAAAGAGCTCAAGGAAAAGAGACGAAAGAGCCGATTCGGCCATCAATCGTAGTACCACTGCATAAGATGATCGAGCAAGCAATTCCAACCAATGTTTTGAGCACATTATCACAATTTCCGGATGCAAATTTGGAACAAACTCTATCAGCAGCTTCGAGTAATACCAAATTCAGCACCATTTATATTCATTCAATTGATGAAGAGTTTACTGTGAGTTCAAATGAATTTAACTCATAACTTATTATTTTTAATGAACAAAAAACTCATAATACATTTTAAATTCAAAATGTAAGCAATAATAGTTGTCTTATATTAAGTTATATCTTTATAATTTTATTTTTTTCTCTTCATTCGATTTCACATGTTAAGGAATGCATTTGGATAGCTATGGCTAAGAACTGAATTTAAATTTCATTTTTTCAGGTAATGAAATCATTAGTACGTCCCAAAAAGATAACTATAGTGGGGTCTGATGGTAAAAAGTATCCGTTAATGTGCAAAGCAAAAGATGAATTACGTAAAGATGCTCGTCTTATGGATTTCAATCGGGTACATACTAATTGCTTTTCTTTTTTTTTTCATGACATCCTATCCCATAGCACGTATTACGTGTGTAGGTGTGTACGTATGTAGGTTTACAAAACATTGTGTATATCTACCTTAAGTATTTTCACAAAATTGATTGTTATAGTTAGTTGTATAGCTCTTTTTAGTTTCTTTTTATTAACTCGATATTACGAACAGTTTCTCAAATAAAATCAATAGTTATCAAACTTTGATCAGTCGCGATGATCTAGTTTATTTAGAAATGAGAAAGATTTGAATGATTTACCAGACGCTGTGATCTTAATAAAAGAGAATTTTACGCTGAATGATGGCACTGATTTTTACGTCTACATAAAAAAAAAAAAATAATGATATGAAAAGCTAAAACAAATATTAACCACATCTACTGCTACTATATTTTAATTATGTTTCTAGATAAAAATTAAGCAAGCCTTATTCGTTGTTTGCACTATTTAAAATATATAAAATTTTCCGTTGCTACTAATTTCTTAAAATTTGAAATTCTTTTCAGATGGTAAACGCATTATTACATCAAAATGCAGATGCCAGACGTAGACAGCTTCACGTTCGAACATACAATGTTATTCCATTACAAGTAATCTCATTTTACAATTATATTATCAGTGATTAATTCCATTTCACTATTACATTGTCAGCTTTATGTTAATATGTCTTTTTTTTAAAAAAAGTACTTTTTTTTATTTGTTTTTGGATAATGCGAGGATGATCATAGCAAATTTTTATATGATATTAACTTTTCTTGCTAATTTTGATATCTGAAAAGGAGCATTAACAAATCTTTTTCATTTTATTAAAAACAATTAATACTTAAAATAATAAAAATTAATTTTTATTTGTTTGCTGAATGAAATTTTTTAGGATGCGGGTGGTTTAATTGAATGGATTCCAAATCTTCAAACTTATCGAAGTGTAGTGGAGCACCTGGTGAAAGAAAAATGTAATAGCGTAATGAGCGATAAAGAATGGTTTAGTCGATGGATACCTAATGGAACTGATGAAGAAAAATTAGCAAGATTACGAACCGAATACTATCCAAGACATCCAATTGTAATGCCGGAATGGTTCAGGTTAGAAAAAATGTTTTCCTGCTTTTTTTAAACTGATTTATGTATTAATTGTTAAAAACTTTAAAAGTATTTTAAAATATTTAAAAAAAAAAAACCACTATTTTGATCGTAAATCTAGTAATTTTTAAAATTTTATAAATTTCATGTTTCTTCCATTGTTTTTCCTACAAGCAGTAATTTCAAAACTTTTCCAAGTTTAATTGTTTTTATGAAGATATACGGTTATTAAAGAAATATAGTTATTAAAAAAAAAATTTTTTTTTTTAGGCGTTCATTTTCGGATTCATGTCATTGGTACGCAGCACGTTTAGCTTTTACGTATACGTCAGCAGTGATGAGTATGGTTGGTTTTATATTGGGACTTGGAGATCGACATGGTGAAAATCTTTTACTCGATCTTGTCAGTGGTGATGCAATTCATGTAGACTTCAATTTATTGTTTAACAAAGGAGAGAATTTGAATGTTCCTGAAGTAAGATAATTTCTATGATATTATAACCTAATAATTGAGTAGGCATGGAAAAAAAAAATAAAATTATCGACACTTGAATCTTTGTATCATTTTAATCTTTTTTATGGCTGAACTATTGATGTATATTAATGTTGACAATATCGAGTATTCTGATTGTCACATCTGTCAATATCTTTTCGTAAATTATTGTGAATTGCATCTTCTCATAGTTGCTTCAAAACATATTATCAAAATTTTCCTATTATTTACACTAATTTCAATTAATTTCAGGTAGTACCATTTCGATTAACACGTAACATTGTTGCTGGTTTCGGAGCAACTGGTGTCGAAGGCGCATTTCGTCGTTCATGCGAAACAACAATGCGTGTATTACGTGAACATGATGAAGCATTACTCACTGTTTTGCAAACATTTGTGCATGATCCACTTCTAGAATGGATGCATAGCGAAAGTCGTGCTCAACAATATAAGCAGGTTTGTCATTATATGCAAATCTTGCAAATTTTAATTTTGATTCTTATGACGCAAAGCAAGCTTAAAAAGTTTATTGATTTATTATATTGCTGATGAATATCCGACATTCATGTTTATATAATTCCTGTTAGTCTGAAATTGAAATAAGAGAACTGATAAGTTTTATATTTCTTATTTATGAATGATTAATTTTTTTTTTTTTCTAGCGAAAGCGAAATGATGCTAAATTATCACCACCAGTAGCACAGCAACAAGCACAAGAAGCCATTGATATGATACGATCCCGTCTAATAGGTTTATAAATTTTATACTTAATTTTTTTCCCCAATAATCTTAAATTTCATAATTAATAGTGATTTTAAGCCTGTTATGCTTGATTTCTTTAATTAGGATAGTGTTACTTTATCCATTTTACTCGCTTGCTTACAGATGTTCTAAATTTGATTTTTGAATTCTGTTCCAAAAATATATTCCATCGGTTTTTTTTCTTCCCATCGGTCATACCATACCGATAGTTATTTTTTTTTTTTTTGCAGGTCATATTATAACACCGAAAATTTATCGCACAGAAACAAATAATCCACCAATGAGTATTGAAGGACAAGTTGGTCGATTAATTGATATTTCTCGGGATGAATTAAATCTTGCCCGAATGTATATTGGCTGGTGTCCTTTCATATAAAATTTTAGGAAGAGCTTTCAACTTTGTAAATATTTTTTTCGATGTTTGATTATAGTTTTATTTATTTATTTATTCCTATTTTAATGAAGCTAGTGCTTCTGTAGAAATTTTTATTGAATGATCGGTGATATATTGATTTTTGATATATCATTAGTGCCATAAATCATTTGTACATCATTGAAGTCATTGAATATGCTTTTAAAATAGTGACATCTTACAAGTCTTTGCAAAAAATCTTATCTTAACCGATCAGAAAATAAATTTTTGGATAATTTCATATTCTTGAATAAGATCTGCCATTGTAATCTCATTTCAGTATTCAGTGTTCTAATAGTGCCGACTTTTGTTCCTTTTTTTTATTTACTTAATTTATTCACGGGTTCTTGATTTATTTCAGGTTGAAAAATCAACATTTTAAATGCGTTAGAATGTTTGTTCTTTTGCTTTTTTTTTTTTTATCTTGAATAATTTTTCCTTTTTTTCTGTTAACTCATCAATCACTTTTTTTTTGTTGTAATTATAATGTCTTTTCGTTTCACTGATTTTTATTTCCAAAATGACTTTTATCAAGTCTTTCTGTATGTATTTTCTGAAGGGTTGAAACTCTGCCAGAATATAGGGACATCCTCAATTGTTGCATTTCTCGAGATTATTTTGAAAAGCATTCCTTAATTATTGGTTTCTTTCTTTTTTATTGTTCCATTTCTTTAGCATGTTTTGTTTTGCATTTATTGATAAAGCAAAAAGAAAAATAAATTATTTTGTTTGTTTAAATAGCATTGTCATGAGGAAATTACAGATGACACTAATAGTATATGATATGCAATTTACATGCAATAAATTTCTCGAAAATTATAAAAAAAACATTACTGAATAAATAATTTACTTATATTAAACATAACTATAAAAATTTTCACATATTTTTTGAGATTATTTTGAAAGTAAAAAAGAAATAAGATTATTTTGAAATTATTTTAAAAGATTATTTTAAAAAAGATTATTTTGAAAGTAAATATTAATATGCTTATTAATGATTCTTTTTTTTTTCTGCAATCTATAAATTGAAAAGTGCTTTTAAACTGTATAAAAATGAATTCCTATTATCATTTCTTCTATTATTTTATGAATTATTTTTTTTTACAATCGGTTGGTGTCAATATATATCGAAGCGCAAAATGGAGCAATTTAAAATAAGCGCTTTCAATACGCTTACATTATTAGTTTTTGTTTCATTTTTAGCACAAACTGCACATTTTGTTATTACAATACGCAATACGACGAATTCAACAATCATATTATCATCAAATGATAATAATCAAAAGATAATGATTACCATTGATAAAAGCAGCATTAATACTACAATACCTGTACCAGGTAAATTTTAATTCAAAATGACAATTATATAAATAGCAGAATAAATTTTTACTCTAATCAACGATATAAAATTTTTGTTTTTTTTTTTTTTTTAAAAAAAAAATTATGTGAAAGAAAAAAGAAATCAATTTGTTAAAAAGGATAGAAATAAATGATTAGAAAGATTAGTATGAAAATCTATTCGTTTTCTACTAAAATAGAAAACATTAATGATCAAAACTATACTGATAATAGATATTAGGAAAGAAAATAAAAAGTTTCCTTTTCTTTTTTTTTTTTTTTTTTTAATCAAAAAATTTAGTAAAACGAAAAAATGATAACATTGGATTAATTATCGATGTAATACCACTAAAATATATGTATATTTATGTGAGTTTTCATTTTTTTTTTTTTTTTCTCAATTTTTATATATTAAAAATTGAACAATGTTAATTATAATAAAAACGATAAAAGATAAAAAAGAAAAAGTAATAGTTAAAATGTATTTATGAAATTTTAATTATTCAACGTTTCATATTAAGCAATTAATTATTTATGATTTATTATCACTTAGCATCATTTAAGAAAATAAAAAATGCTATTTCATAGTTTTTTTTTTTCATTAGAATTAATATTTGTATTCTTTACCTGTATTAACTTAGTTGACATGTGTGACACTTTTACATCATAGCAATCTCATTTTTATTCCTTTCAATATCGCTCAAAATTTTGAAATATTATTTAAATGATTTACGAATAAAGTATTGAAGTAATAATTCAATAATTTAGTAATTTAACTATTCATCATAATAATCTCATTTTTATTCCTTTTAATAACACTGCGATCCTCAAATTTCATCGAAATGATTTTGAATAAATTATTGAAGTAATAATTAAATAATTTAATATATATATATATATTTACAAATTAAAGAAATTAAAATATTTTTTTTCAGACTAAGAATTCTAAAATAACTTTATATATATGTATATTTATTTATTTAATTTACAAATTAAAATGTTAAGACTAAAAGTTAAAACTTTAAAATTTCTATGCTAGAAATATAATTTGAAATTAAATAGAGAAAAGAAAAAAAAAATTTAAGGTTGGTGTATTGTATTTGAGTGTAATAATAATAATAATAATATTGGATGGTGCATTACCACGATTATGCGGTAAAACTACAACAATTACATCAACCGGAAGCATCGATATGTTACATTCAGGTTATGAGGAACCGTTACCTGTGATACATAATATTCTACCGGAATATAACACAGTGCTACCACTACATAATAATGGATAAAATATTAAAGAAAAAAAATTTAAGAAAAAAAAGTGAATTTGATTTGAAAAAAAAAGTTATTAGATTACATTTAAAACGAAAATCTATCAAAAATTTTTTATGAATATATTTTGAAATATTTTAAACTAACTTTTTCAATGTTTTTGCAATTTTTATTTTTCTAGATTTCTTCTAGAAATTTTTATTTTATTATCACAAAATAAAAAATTTGAAAAAAAAAAAATCAGTTGAAAATGGTAATATTAAATTATCACATTTTTTTTTTTTTAATTCTATTATCATTTTTAATGGTTAATTAATCTTTCTACCTTTTTATTCGTTGCACTTATCAATTTCAATATTTAATTTTGTCAAATTTTGCATAAATTTTATATTTTTAAGTCTTTTCTATTTCTTTTAATTATCATTTAAATTTAGTATTTAGATTCCTTTTGCTATTTTTATTCGTCCACAAATCAAAAATTTAAAATATGTAAATTTGTTTCATTCATCAATAAAAAAATATGCATAATTTTAAATATATGTAAAGTAATAGTGTAATGTCAACGAACAAAAGTTGGTGACGAGAATACGAAAAGCATTTGAAAATTTAGCCAAATTTAATCATAAAGATTAAGAGCAATCCAAAAATTAAATTTTTAATCGCAAGGATTAAAGAAGCGAAATTCATAATTTTTTTTTTTTGCATAAAATTTAAAATTTTCTTTTTTTTTTAAGCAATAAATTAAAATCTTTATGAATCGAAATTATCATTGATAAGATAGAGTAAGTGATTTTCCACCATATCAATCTTTAAGTCTCAATATAAAATTAACCATTACTTATTACTGTTTGACGTGTACACGCGTAAAAGTTAGACGTGCTACGTATCAATGACATAAGTCCAAAAATGAATGCCTGGAAAAAAGAAAAACATTTTCTTTTTAATAACTATATTTATCTTCATAAAAAGAATTAAACTTTGAAGAGTTTTGAATTTATTAATTGTAGAAAAAAAAAAAAAATGAAACAAAGATGAAATTTATAGAATTTTAAAAATTATTAAGTTTATAATGAAAATAGTAATACTTAAAATTTACTTAGAAATTAAATTTGAATCATTCGAGCATTACAATTGAATCTTTTGGATAGTATTTGGTCCATAACATTGCCAATTTTATTTCATCAATTTTATTAAGTATCCATCAACTAATGATATATTAAAATTTTTCTAAAAATTTTATGAAAAAAATATTTTTATTTTTTTACAAAGATTTATTTACAAAATTTAGTAGCGTTTATTTACTTTGTTAAATTGACAAAGTAATATACAAGTGATTACTTGTTATTATCTAATTAAATGTGTGTAAAGCTTTTTTTCTTTTTGAAAACTATAGAAGTGATAGTAAGAGTTGTAATACTAACAATTTACTTTTGAAATTTTCTTTAAAGTATTTTTTAATCTTTGATATATTAAATTGTAATTTAATCTGTTTGGATAACATTGAAAATTGAAAATTTTATTTTTATAAATTCCTAACATATTTCCTAGATAATTTGCTGAGCTATGCCAAATTTGATAAATGATAATTTAATCCATAAATATTGTTGTGATCGTAAAATATTGAACTAAATATTTCTTCTCTTATTTGAAAATTTATTTTTACCAAAGAATTACCATTTATATTTTCAATTAATTATATTGGATAATTCTAATCATTTTATCATAATTAAATTAAATTATCAATAAATTAAAAGTTTTATCAAATTTGAACATGATTTTTTTTTCCTCAATTTTATTTGAAGCATTACTGAAGTAAAATATTATCATATTATCAGATTATTGTTATTGTCATTTTTGAGTTTACTTAAATTCAAATATATTAAAAATAAGAATTTAAATCCAATGCAAAATAATTAGGAATAATTTATATTCTAGAAATGTCTAAACCATTATATAACACAATTATAGCTTTTGTCTATAATCTTAACCTTTTAATTATTATTGTTCATTTCTAACATAAATTCAAACAAAAGCTAAACTGATAATGATAATGATTAGAAAATGAATTTTTAAACTTTAAACAAGTAATTAATTAAGTAACTAAAACTCATCGAAAAGTAAATTATTCCAAATTTAGTAAGAACAACAATTTATTTATAACTTTTTTGTTTCTTCTAAAATCAATGAAATAATTGGTGAAAAGAGTGTGTACAGTTTATTTGAGATATTTCATTTGCGCTCAACTCAGCTGGCACAATGATCACTTCAAAATTTTTTTTTTTTGAAATGAAATGAAATGAACAAAACGAAATGAGCAGAGTGACACGAAAGAAGAAAAGAAATTTGCTAACTTTTCTAGTAGTTCGCTTCGTTTATTAAACTAAAGCTTGGAGATATTAGATGTAATATAGTATGTAGAGCAGATGTTTTCCCAATTTTTATCTTTCATTCCATTTCATTCCGTTTTATTCCGTTCCATCTCCATTTCATTCCGTTTCACTTCCTCCATTTCATTCCGTTTTGTTCCGTTCCATCTCCATTTCATTCCGTTTTATTCCGTTCCATCTCCATTTCATTCCGTTTCACTTCCTCCATTTCATTCCGTTTTATTCCGTTCCATCTCCATTTCATTCCGTTTCACTTCCTCCATTTCATTCCGTTTTGTTCCGTTCCATCTCCATTTCATTCCGTTTTATTCCGTTCCATCTCCATTTCATTCCGTTTTATTCCGTTCCATCTCCATTTCATTCCGTTTCACTTCCTCCATTTCATTCCGTTTTGTTCCGTTCCATCTCCATTTCATTCCGTTTTATTCCGTTCCATCTCCATTTCATTCCGTTTCACTTCCTCCATTTCATTCCGTTTTGTTCCGTTCCATCTCCATTTCATTCCGTTTTATTCCGTTCCATCTCCATTTCATTCCGTTTCACTTCCTCCATTTCATTCCGTTTTATTCCGTTCCATCTCCATTTCATTCCGTTTCACTTCCTCCATTTCATTCCGTTTTGTTCCGTTCCATCTCCATTTCATTCCGTTTCACTTCCTCCATTTCATTCCGTTTTATTCCGTTCCATCTCCATTTCATTCCGTTTCACTTCCTCCATTTCATTCCGTTTTATTCCGTTCCATCTCCATTTCATTCCGTTTTGTTCTGTTTCACTTCCATTTCATTTTGTTTTATTTCGTTCCGCTTTATTCCATTTCACTTCCATTTCATTCCGTTCCGGTTTCATCTCTCATAATGCACCCTAACAAATAATCATCGGAATGAAAAATGCTTTCTTGCATTTTTCTTCTTTCTTCTCTTTGTCTTTGTTTCTTTATTTTTTCTCCTTTTTTCTCATAAAATTATCCTTTTCACTGTAATTTACATCAATGAATTTTCTACATTTTTTTTTTTTTTTTTGCAGATTAAACCGGATTTTCTGTTATTAGTAATATTAAAATTTAATCAAATTTTCGGTTCGATATTATCCGTTCAATAATGCATCTTTCTTTTTTTTTTTTTGGGTGGAATTTAATAAGATTATTTACTTTATTTTTTCTTTTACCTTATTATTATTATTATTTTATTGCTATTATATTTGCAATATAACTTATAACAAAACGAAGATCAATTTAAGCATTGTCTTGGCTCATTTCTTAATTTGTCTCAACATGACAAATGGTACCATTTTTTTTTTTTTGCTAGGCTTATAATGATCTATTCGATTCAAACAAATCAGTCAATCATTTCTTTTTTTATTGGTATAGCATTTTTGATTTATTGTTGTTGTTGTTGTTTATGACAATTTCTTTTTTTTTTTTTTGTAGTACAGAAATTTCTATGAATTCTCTGTTAAAACAATTTCCTCTAGATAGATTATTTTGAAATTTTAAAATCTAAAATGTTAAACGAAATCGAAAGAACTCATTTATTACACATTTAATATTTTTTTTTTGTCGTTTTTATTTCGAGATTTTAATGAAAAATTAAAAAGAATAAATCGAGTAATATATCAAACTGGAAAGTGTTGCTTTTTTTTTTCTTTTCCTTAAATCTAAGACTGAAAGTTTTTCAAAAATAATAAAAGAGTTGTCTGATTATTATTATTATTTACATTTGAATCACTATTATCATCTGAAAGTTATTGTTATTATAATCACTACCATGATAATCAGCAATATCATCAAAATTATCATTCAGTAGTTTTGCTGTAGTTAGCATATCCATTATCGTTATCATTATTGCTATTAACATTATCGTTATCATTGTTACAACAATGTTATCATCACTACTGCTATCAGTAATAAATGTGAATATTGGCTAAGAAGAATTTGAAATTCGAGATTGAGAAATGCAGTAAATAACACTAATGTTTTGTTCTCAGATTGTTGAAGTTATTTCCACAAGCTTTCATTATTTACTTCTTTACACATTTATTTGTTGACTTGCTGGTTTAGATCACTCACATCTTTCTTCTCTTCAATGTTGTAACTAGAAATCAATAATATTTGATTCAAGACAACAAAGAAGAGGAGATTTTTGATATTAATGATAGTGATAATTAAGTTAAATATATGATAAAGTGAAATAGTTTTTGATATTAATGATAGTGATAATTAACTTAAGTAGTTTTTGATATTAATGATAGTGATAATTAACTTAAGTAGTTTTTGATATTAATGATAGTGATAATTAACTTAAGTAGTTTTTGATATTAATGATAGTGATAATTAACTTAAGTAGTTTTTGATATTAATGATAGTGATAATTAACTTAAGTAGTTTTTGATATTAATGATAGTGATAATTAACTTAAGTAGTTTTTGATATTAATGATAGTGATAATAAAGTAATTAGTTTTTGATAATAGCGATAATGTTGATAAAGTTGAAAAATTTTTGATATAATGATAGTAATAATGAAATTAAATAATTTTTGTTATTAATGATAGTAATAATAAAGTCTATGAATATTCCATAGTTAATTACTTATTACAATATTGTTAAATTACTGAGCAAGCAAACTGATTCAAATTATAAATCATTTCTGATAATTAATAAATTGTGACATATGGATGATTAATAGCATATGTCATCGTTATTACAAATCAATTTGATAATAATAATTAGTATAATAATAATGATAATAATAATTGTAAATGACATAGTTATAAAGTTTAGTTATTTATTTAGATTTTCCGTTTCCTGTGACAATGATAATTCCTACATTTATCTTATCAGCTGTTATCTTTTATCATTTCTCTATGATTTATCTTACTGCTTAAATATTGGCTTAATTTTTAACCATATAAAATAATTTCTTTAAATCTAAAAAAAAATGATCTTTGTTTTTTTTTTTTTTTTTATTTTAATTCAAATTAGAAAACAAAATATTTGAGAAAATATAAATATTGATAAAATATGTAAATAAATGCGATAAAGAATTAAGTAAATGAGTCAAATATTCATTTTTATCTTGCTAATCAATTATTTTGCCAATATTATAACAAATTAGAATGTTATTTAAATCAAATATAATCTAAATTCAACTGAGCATATTCAAATTAGCATATACTCAGTTGAGTTATTCAATTAATTTATATACAAAAAATGATTAAAGCTAAATCTTTTGATAATTATTGAAATAAGTTACAAAATTGATAAGTGATATTTTAATCATATCAAATATTCGAAATCTTATAAAAGGAATTGGACAATTTTTTTATTATATTAGCATAGTTCAAAATTTCTGAAAATGCTTTTAAACAAAAGCAAAACAAATAATATAATATATACCAGAGAAAACTTTTGCAGTATTATTTCATAACTTATTTTTATTACTTTTTTTTTTTCCGGAAATAATTCCGGCAAAGAAATGAAATATATGCGTAGAAAGTATTATTTTTAATGTTTAATTTGAATTGCACAAGATATTTTGATGATTAGAGAAATTTTAGTTGTAATTTTTTGACAAAAGTTTACATTTTGTCAGATTATTTATGATGAAAGAGTGAAAGCTTTCAAATTTATTCTTTCATTCAAATTTAATTAAATCAATAAATGAATTAAAACTGATATAATTCAAATGCAATATGCAAAAAGTGTGTAAAGTATTGTTGGAAAGGAAGGAGGAAGAGAAAAAGTATTACAGCTGCGCTCTTTAATTAAATAATAATTTTAGCAAATATTAGATGTGAATAATAATTACTAATAAATTGGATGCAAGAAAGGTGAAATGTTTTATTAAATCATTTCATATTTTAATCATTTAAAAATAATTTTAAAAATAGTTAAATTATAATCTTATTGATTGTTTTTTTTTTTTTTTTAAAAAAAAAGAAGAAAGAAAGATAATATTAAAAATGATCAAGTTTAATTTTATTGATAACAATTTCTAACATTAAAAAAAAATTTTTTTTTTTTTCATTTTTATTTGAAAAACATTTTTGCTGTGCTATTTTTGAGCTATTTTATTTTAAAATGCATTTTTGAAAAATTTTAATGATAGTTTTTTATGATATCATTTGCTGATTTCCTGTTTTCTAACTTCAAATCATTGATGCATTTTTTGAAATTGTACTTTACAATATAGTTCATTCGGTTAGCAATTTTAATTTGTTTAATTTAAGCATTAGATTAAACTAAGCTCCAAAATGTCTTTGTTTAATTTTATAATTAAATTTAGATTTGTAATTAGCATTTATACTAGAAATATTTACAGTATGAGCAAATAACTTTGTAATTTTATAATTCGAAAATTTTCTTAATTTACAAAATTTTAGCTCAACTATTAGCAATTTTCTTGCTATATTTGTCTTCCAATGTTTTATCGTTTAAATTTTTTTTTTTTTACTTAAAAATACTTTTTTTGTCCAGCTATTTTTTGAGCCATTTTATTTCAAAAATGCAATTTTGAAAGTTTTCGAAAAGAAAGCAATGTTTAAATTTTAAGCGAAATTTTTTAGAGTAAATGCTGTGGCTTTTCTGAAAAGACGATAAACAATTGAATAAACAAATTTCAGTTAGTTAGCTTTATGTGAAGTCTTTTTTAAATTTCATTTATCAAATAGTAAATTATCGTTTCTAGCATCGTCGCCATTTACTTCTCTCTCTCCCTCTCTCTCTGTCTCGTTAATTTCCTAATATTAAGCTAAAAATTTAAAAAGTTTTCCAACTATAAAATTAGTAAGATTGTCTATTATAGTATAACTTTCTTTTCTATCAATTGTCTACTTAAATTTCTTAAAAATATTATTAAATTTATGAAATTAAATTTTTTATTTTCCTTGAATATATTTCTAATCAATTTTATTTTGATTTATTCTTATGAATATGATTAGATGATGCTTCTCCAATCAATTAATTCATTACATCTGAGAGGAAAATGAAGCACTTCTGTGATCAACTCATAAAAAAAAAAGAGAAAAAACTCTTAGATCATTTATTACGAGAGAAATTTATACCTTGACATTCTCTCTCTTAGATAATGGAGAGAGAGAGAGAGAGAGAGAGTTTCAGTGGTAATGTTTTATGTGATTTAAATTGTGGAATAAATGAATGGAAGTAGAAGAAAAAGACATTTCTAATAAATTTCAACGAACTTTTGCTTTTTTTTTAAAAAAAAAAAAAAAGTATTTAAAGAAAGAAAAAAAAGAGTGTGAGAGATTGAAAAACGAGATTAATGAACTTAAATATTTTACTTTTTTGCTCACTGTAAATCTATTTACTTTAACCTATTTTTTTTCTTTTTAACTCCTAAAAATATTAGTGTTTTATAATTTCTCAAAATAAATATTTAACACAACGATTATTCGATTATTCTCTATTCTTCCATACTTTATCAACAATTTTATGATCCAATAGTCTCAACCGTTGTATGCGATAAATTCGGAACATTTATCGTTAAAGGAAGGATATAAACAGACGACAATAATTTGTAGGATGTCAACATAAAAGTGTGACCTTGTTTATGTTATCGGACCACTAAGATTACATCGTCTTAAATATATGTATATAAAACATTAGTTTTTCCTAATAACACCTTTTCCAGCCCATAATGTTTGAATAATTTTCTTTCTGTACTACTACTATTACTACCACTATTACTATTATTATTATTATTATTAGTAGTAGTAGTACTTATTATTATTATCATTATTATTGCTTGTTTTTATTATTTATTGTTATTATTATCTATTACTATTATCATTATTATTATTTATTATTATTATTATCATATTATTTATTATTATTATTTGTTGTTACTATTATTTATTATTATCCATTATTATAATCTAGTATTATCATTATTATTATTTATTATCATTATTTATTATTATTATCACTATCATTATTATTGTTTTTTTTTATTATTTATCGTTATTATTATTTATTATTATTATCTATCGTTATTATTATTTATTATTGTTGTTTATTATTTATTGTTATTATTATCATTATTATTATTTATCTGTTGTTATTATTATCAAGTTACTATCATCACAAATACTTTTATTTAATCCATCTATGATGTTTATGATTAATTAATTTATAAGACAATGTTAAATGTTTAAGCTAAAAGATGAAGGATGAAAAGCACTGCAAATGATAATAGAAAATATAAATTTAAATTTTGATAGATAGATAGATAGATAGATGATAACAGAAATTCTCTGATAGAATAACTACAAATGATAACAAAAAATTTATTTTTTTTTTCTTTCTTTTTTTGATATAAAGTTTAAAAGGAAGAAATGAAATTCATAAATTTATGTGTGATACAATTTGATTAGTTGATATATCTAAACTACTGAAAAAAAAAAGGATTAATGAAGTAATTTTATGATAAAACTTGTTCTTTTATTTTTTATAACGAAAAAAAATGTTTTTCTATTGATCATTGATTAGTGAGATAAAAAAAAAAAAAGATTCGAATTTAAATCAAATCCAAATTCAAATTCATGTTAACATATATAAAATTTGAAATTGTTACTTCAACAATTTTTTATAAACAATTCTAATTTTTTTTTTTTTTTTTTTTTTTTTGCCTGTCGGAACTCTTTTCACGGGTTTTTTTCCTTTAAATTAAGCTATTTTTAGATTATATGAAATTACTATTAGTGACAATAATTTTAGCATATACCTTTTTTGCAATAAAATTTTTCATTTATTTTAATATTTATTATATTTCATTTCTAAATGAAATTTCTTGCTATTAGCATTATTAATAATAAATACCATATTTCTAGGTATTGTTGATAGTAATTATTAGAATGAAGTATAAAATTACAATCAATTGAAGCAATCATTTTTAATTACTTAAATATTTCATATAAAAAAAATTTTTAAAAAATTAAATAAATAAATCGTAATACGAAATTAAAAATGAAAATTGCTTTATTTTTGAAATACTGCTAATTACCTTAAAAAGAAAAAAAAAGAAATAAATCTTGGCCTTGGAATATTTGAGAATTTTTTTCAAATCTTTTTTTCAAGCACAAATTTCCATTCTTTTTTTTTCTTTGGAAGTAACGCAAAGTACGAGAATTTTTTTTTCTTACTTTTTTACTTTTTATTTTTTTGAAAATTAATACAAATTGTTTGTCAAATGGTATAACTTGTTGATAAAAGGAATTTCAAAATTAGACTAACTTTTTTTTCTTGAAAAAAAAAAACAAAAAAGGCATTTTTGTATGTGCAACTTTAACAGATTATTTGTAGGAAAAAAGTTCAAAAAAAAAAAAAAAAGAAGAAAGAAAAAAAAGTGTGAACGTTTTAGTTACAAACAATATTTTGTTAATTTTAATGTGTAATGAGAAAAATCTTTTTACTCAAAAAAAAGAAAATAAAATTTTGTAATTTTTTTACAGTTGTAAACGATAGATTTTTGTATTTCCTTTTAGTTTAAAAAAAACAAATTTCTAAAAATTGTAGTTTATGCTATTTAAATTAGAATTATATAACATTTAATTACATTATATGCTCATAAAAATGCTCATATTTGATACTACATAATTTTTGAAATACTTTAAATCTAATTAGAAATATTTAAAAATGACTTTTGACTGAATTAATATTTAATCTAGCCATAACTTTCTTTTTTAATGATTCATTATACGATTCTTTCCCTTCGACACTTAATTCTGTTAGATTACTTAAACTAAAAACATTTCCGAATTTCCGAATAATAAATCTGCTCTGTCATCAGAATGACGATGTTTAATTATTTTGTTTAGTTACTTTTTTTTTTTCTTTAAATTAAAATTATTTTAATTACCAATTAAAAAAAACTCTACTTATGGGATTAATAATTCATATTAACCTGACGTGACTTCAGTTACGTCAATTTTAGTATGTCGTAATCCACTTCACTTACGTTTATTATAACCTAAAGATGGTTTCATTTCTTCGAGATACCACTTGATGACATGTAAATACGACAATTTGTCGATGACCTTATACTAATCATAAACATATTGTTTACTTATTTATGAAATTAATAATTCATATCAATCTGAAATGCTATACTATCACTAAACTATCATTTTCTCACTCCAATCAATGATTACTGAAGTATAATTGTTATTTAATTATTCATTTTATGATGACTCATACATTTATACCTTATTTTTTTTTTTTTTTTTTCTTCCAATTTACTGAAAATTTGCTATGAGCAAATATTTGCATTAACTTTTTCCAAATATTAAATGCTTATAACTTCTTCTTAGAAGATTTTCTCAAGTCAAAAATAAACTCTATTATTATGTACTAAATAAATGCAAGATACATGCATGCATGCATGCATGCATGCTACATGTTACATTATTCATCTAATTGTATGCTATAACCTATTGATTTCTAGTTTATCTTTACCCATTTCAACAAATGTAAACATTAAATGATAGCAGAAAAAAAAAAAAAAAGAGAAAAATTGTTGTTTAAAATTTTCTTATGTGAATATTTTTGAAAATTTCTTCTTTCCATTTTTTTTTTCTTTTTTTTTAAAATTACATTTTAACTTTGCTATCTATACCTCTGAATCATCCGTTCAGTTCACATTCCTCATTTCTCTCTTCAGTAATGATACTTACATTGCTTTCAGACATATAGATTCATCCATCATTTAACTAAAATTATCCTCAAAATCACTTATAACACCTCATATACATCACACACACACACACACACACACACACACACACACACACACACACACACACACACACACACACACACACATACATACATACATACACACATACATACATACATACAATGTTGTACATTACCGCTCAGCGGCGGCATTTTTCACCTCTCTCCATGTTCGTTACTTTATTTCGTTGTTCGAACAGCGAAGTACATCGATGACTGTAAATGGTTTACCAATTTCTGTTGACGTTAAATCAGGTTTTCACTTAATGCTTAACAATAAATTGCTTTCACTTTTGAAGGTCACTTCGTCATTTTTACGTTTGAAATGCGATAAAATTGATGAAATAAATGATATAAATTAGCGATTAAAGATGAAAATCTTTTAGCTATTTCAATAGAACAAATGAATTTTAAATCATTGAAATATTTTTATTAGGATTAGAAGAGGGAAGAAAATAAAAATTTTAATTTATAGTATTATTCCTTATAGTAATATTGCTATTTTCATTTTGAAATAATCTTATTTAATCTAATCAAGAGAGAGAGAAATAATTTGAAAGGACAATAGTTTATCTTTGAGGAATTCTTTTTTTTTTCTCTTCTTTTCTGCCAAATTCTCTCTACGATATTATTTATTGTATAAAATGCATTATTATTATTATTATTATTATTATTATTATTATTATTATTATTATTATTGTTGTTATTACTATTATTATTATCATTATTATCGTTATTATTATTATTATTATTATTATTATTATTATTATTATTATTATTATTATTATTATTATTATTATTATTATTATTATTATTATTACTATTATATTATTGTTCAATCTAAATTTAAAAAAGTATTCATTAATAATAATCACTGAGTATTTTATATTTGCAAAAATTTACGCTTAATTTACATTTTATGACATCGTTTTACACATTTATAATTAATTACAATTTGGTCATTAAACAACAATACTATAATTAATTTTGAAAAAAATTATATATTTCATTTTACATTTTTTTTTTTTTTTTTTTTTATTAAAATTATTATTAAATGATGATTTTTGAATGATTATTGTTCAATTTTAATGTCACAGATGATATTCTATTGTTACAAAAACATCATTCATTTGACATATGTCACCAAAATGAATTGTCATCGATTTTCTTTTAACACATTGTCATTTTTATTATTTCACCTTTTGCTCTATAAATAAATAATTCTTCATTTCAGTACTTTTTTCTCTTTTTTTTTTTTTAACAATTAGAAGTTCTAATTTCATCTCGTTTTTCTTATTAGAAATCTATTTATTTTTCTTTTTTTTTTTTTTTGTTTTCTAGGAAATATTATATTTTCTTATCTTTTTCCATTTTTTTTTTCAGCGTCAATTTTATTAAATATTTTCTATTATTAATCTTTTAATAGTGATTTGATGATTGAATGATTTAGTATGACTGTCATCATATATTAAATCTCAATTTAAAGAGAAAAAAAAATAGAAATATCATCGTTGTGTCATCTAAAATGTTCGATGTTTTGTTTTTTTCTTTTTTTTCCGGCATTTATCATCAGTATTTATTGCATGATTTCCGGTATGCTCACTTTATGACAATCTTTTTCATCTCAATGACATAAAATCTACACTCAGAGGAATATCTTTAACTTCTCCTCGGCTAATTAACTAATTAATTAATTAATTCAACACCACTTTTTTTAAAAGAATAATCAGCAATTAAGAAATTCACAATATTTCATAGCTCATTTTAACGGGCCACTCATTTAAACATTCAAAAAAATTTGCCGCGGTTTAAGTGCCATCATTTTGTGAAATGTTTCGTGGTGAGTGGGTGATATGCCGGGTGTTAAAAGGACAAATCGAGTTTTCCATTTTAGTTGTTGTTTCATTTTCTTTTTATTTCTTTTGCTTTTTTGTTTTTTCTCACATTTATTCAGATATAACAGTCACTGTATGTTTTTTTTTTTTTTTTTTTTTTTTTTTAAATTAATCGTTTCTTTATATTTTGATCAATTTTTGATCAAAATATAAAGAAACGATTGACTCTTTTTCTTCTTTGTAGATTACATTTTGTTACAATATTTTTTTCTCTTTGTATTTCGTTTTTTGGTTAGTGCTTGTACGTTATTTTGTTGCGGTTTTTTAGGTTGATTACCACTTATTGGGTCTTTTTAATTTGACTTCTTTTGTACGCAATGCTTCAGCTAAACTAGATCTATTTTAAAATTTATTAAGCTTTGTTAGCTCATTGTTGGGTACTTTATTTATTTCTTTATTTTTTTTTTCCTTTTTCGTTTTGTTTTTCATTCTCTGTACTTATGTAACCATAATTTCTTTTCTTCCGTTTTGTTTTTAAAGAAACTTATTATTGTCCATTCAACAAATAGTTTCGAGAAAGTTGATTTAGCCTGGGAATAGGTGATGAAAAAATTGATTATGACTTAAAAGTAAGAGAACTCGGCTTTTCTTATTTCTTTTCAGTTTCGGAGCCTGGTGATATATCATCCCGTATTGTCTTTGTAAGGATGAGTAAGAAGTGCGCCCGAGAGGAGTGCGGCAAAACTGTTTATCCACTTGAAGAACTGAAATGTCTCGATAAGGTAAACTTCCCTAAATCATTTTATTTCCATTTTCCTTCAATTTTTTGAACTTTATTTTGCTCTGTACAGACGTTACTGCTAGACAATAATTATTGTCGGTGTTTTTGGTGTAAATTAAATTTAGGTGCTTTTCCAATCATTCAATTAATTATTGTTGGCGTGATCTGTGATAGATTTTTGGAGTTCAAGTTCTAAGTTTTCCTTTTTTTTTTTTCAGAGTAATGATATGAAACTTAAGATGGTGGCTAGGTAGGAGAAAGGTGGTAAATTACGTTAAGTGATGCCACTAATCTTTCTATTTCGACTCCTTTATTATCTTAGAAGTTGTGATTGGTATTGTTGATAATGCTTCCACTAAATAATTTGTTTTAGGTTTGGCATAAAGGATGCTTCAGGTGTACAGTATGTGGCATGGTTTTGAATATGAAAAATTATAAAGGATATGATAAAATGCCTTACTGCGAACCGTAATTCTCATTAATTTCATTTTTTTTTTTCCAATTTTGGCTTCTTATGTTTCATAATATTTTTTTTTTCTTCTGAAAATTGTCACTTTTCTAGTCATTATCCAAAAACAGTAGCATCAGTGGTTGTCGATACACCGGAAATGAGGCGTCTGGCAGAAAATACTAGACTGCAGAGTCAGGCATGTCTTAATTTATGTTTTTGCTAATATAATTTATTTTCTTCTTTTAATCTGATAGCTGTTTGGATAAATGATTATAGCAATTATGCTGTTTGGATTACCGATCCGGAATTCTTCTATTTTTCAAGAATATTTGTCTAATCTACTGTTTTAGCATACTTAAACGTCCTTTCCTATTTTGATCTCTTAAAACAGTGGGTTTTAGGTCAAATATCACGAAGAATTCGAGAAGTCGAAGGGACATAGAATCCAAGTGGCTGACGATCCCGAATTGACTCGGCATCTTCAGAATACTAAAATTCAGTCTCAGGTACTACGACTGTATATTTGAATGATTTGAAAGGAAAGATGGAAAGTACTTAGTATTATTTTCGTTTTGAAACTGCAAACTGTCCTCTTTTCAAATCGTCCTTGATGATCATAAAAGAAATTATATTGCAGCTAATTTTTTATAGATTGAGCTTTTATTTTCTTTAGTGATGAAGCTTTAGTTTTTATTTAAATTTTTTAGGTAGCTTATCATGGTGAGCAGAACAAAAAGAAGTTACAGGATGAGATTCGGCCTCAGCCAGAACAACAGAACATTTCCAATGGCGAAGGTTTTTTCCTTTTCCTAATACTTTTTGCTGAAAACGAGATTTAGTGCCTTCCTTGGCTGTCTGAGTTTTTTGGAGCGAAATTTGATTAATTAAAAGTAAGCACATATTTAGTTCAAATTTAATATCACTATCTGAGTTAAAATTTAGTACAGATATCCAAGTAAAAATCTGATGTGACCTTGATATAATTTCATTATCGAATTTTATAAACTAGTAGAAGCGCTGTTTTCCCTTTTACTGTCAAACTTGATAATTTTGAAATGAGTAATTCTGGTACGTGAAGAAATAATAATGCTTTTTAAAATTGCTCCAATTTCTTCTTTTTCTAAGTATAACAGCTTATGGGAATTTATTTATATTTATAGCAAAATTAAGCTTAAAACTTTTAGAAGGAATGTTTTGAAAAATCTTCAAGAAAATAACTTCATATAATAAATTTACTAAAATTGCAAGCTCATTCTTCTGATAGTTAGTTCAACATATTCGTCAACATATTCGAATATACTTCCGATTTCTTAATCGTTGTGAAATACTCTTGAGACTGTGATGTTAGGAATAAATGGTAAATGATGTTGATTTTGCTAAGGAAACAAGTGAATAATGTTGGCTTTCCTAAGGATCATTACTAATTCAGTTTTTCGGCTGAAGAGTCATAGTTTTATATGATAACCTCTGAGAAAAGAAAATTACTATTCTAAGTATGACTATATCAACCTTATCAGTGAGTCAACCTGTAAGACCTAGACGAAAGGAGATAGAGAATTGGAAGAGAACAGGTAGCAGGTTAAAAAAAAATGAAGCTCACGAAGTTTTAACTACATTATTGATTGTTTTTTCAACTGAGCTACATTTCCGATCGACGAACATTTCGAATCAGTGATCTTTTTTAGCAAAGATAATAAGCATAGATATTGCAGCTAGTGCTGCGGTAGAATAAGATCTATCCCAGAAGTTCTGGAAGGCTGACACTTCTATGTCATATTGTTTATTTGCTTGGAATTTGCTTATTTGTTTCTTATTTCCTTTTTCCACTCAATTCTTAATTCCTATTCACAAATCCAATTAATCATTTGCATGCGCTTTCAGTATCTTTGAGTGCTAATAGTGTGCCTGAATCACCTTCAACGTATGCCCCGCCCTTATCTGCTGCTGCTCATCATCAACCAACAACGCCATATTCCAGTAAACTTGCACGACAGTCTGGAACTCTAATTTATTCATCCGAACAGGGTGGCAAAGGTATCTATATATCAGTATCAGTGTATAGATATATGCGTATGTTTTCCAGAAATTCATTCGAAAGCTCTATGAATTTATAGAAATATCGGTTTGGATGCGTTTCTGTTTCTAAGATACTTTTGTGTTACTCAGCTTTTTTACCATGTTCTGTCGTTTGGCTTTTTAATGAATGTCAAAGAATGTGAAAATTTTTGCAAAATTTCTCCCGATTATATCTTAAATTTCGAAATGCAAAGGTACTTGATGCCAGCTTCATTTGAAATTTATGAAGCCTATTTGTTAGTAATACTGTTCGTATGTGAATGCTCAGTTTTTTTCTCGTGAAAATTGGTTAACAACAACAAGTACTAATACTTCGTTCTGTTTCGATTTTAAAAGAAATTTCAAGTTATTATTGAATGATTTTCAAAGAGTTTTTTGATTTTATATTAGCGAACCCCTTGTACAGATTCAAGTGGCCTTAAACACAAGTTGAAGTGTGGGATTAGATTTTTCAAGAAAAGATTTCCAGGAATAATTTTATTTTTGTTCACAAAAATTGCAACTTGAAATTTTTTTTAATACGAAAAAAAGCTTTGTTATGAAGGAGGAAAATGTGCAGACATGGAATGAATACTAAGGGAAAAGCGAGTTAACTTGATCGTCTGTTCTTCAATTCTAAGCTTATTCAATTGTTACAGTGCCTATCCAACAGCGTCAGGTTGGTAGCATAGCTGACTATGACCCCTTAAATGGGAACTGGGGCACGGTAGGATCGAGTCGAGCAGCTGAAAAAATTGGTACGATTATTTCTATTTTTAATAAATAGTTTTTTTCCACTTTATTTGTTTATTTCCTTATTCTTATTTTCTATGCTATTAATAGTTGTTATCAGTCGTGCATTGTTGGTCGCGTATTCACAGTGGTAAGAAATCAAATGTAATCTGAAAGTATTGCGCTACATCTGCTTCATTCCATCATTTAGTGAAAACAGCTGTATTGCATTTTGCATGTGTAAAAGTTTAAATCATTTGAGAATGCATTTTCTAAATCTTTAAAAAGAAGAAATTATGGATGTATAAGTACTGTTCAGATTTTGCAGCTGTGTTATTCTCAGTCCAGAATTTGGTTAATTCGCTTAAACCAGCTGAATAAAGCAAATTTTTTGATAGATATCTCAGAAAAGGTATAAAAGTGATAAAACAGGAATAAACGATTTAAACTTTGTACAAAACAAGTGAATAGCTTTGAAAAGGTCCTAAGTTAATTTTGATATTCTGCATAATGGATTTTTCGAATCGCAAGTGTCTTCGGTTTGATTTCAATTGCTGCTTATTATGTACTTTAGCTTTTTTGTTCGTCTCATAAATAGTTCGATTTCAGGTCAACTCACGGCTTCACATATTGGAGCAGGATTGAATACAAAAGGAAACCAACCAGGTATAAAAGGAACAGGCTTTACAGTGAAAGCTCTCTATGATTACACTGCTGCAGATAAGGATGAGGTTGGTAGTATTAGTATCTTGGTAGTATTAGTATCTGTAATAGTTAGTTTGCCAAAATAATATGCGAAAATATTAACTGGAGTAAGCAAGTTGTGATTTGATGCGGTACATTCTATCTGGAAAGATTCTAGAATATATAATCATAGAATAACTGCGTTTCTTTTGTTTTGCATTAAAATTTTTACTTTAGGTTAGAATAGGTTTATTTGTCAGTTGGCATTCGGAAATGACTTCTTTGATTTCAGGTGACATTCGTTGAGGACGATATTATTGTAAATTGTCAAAAAGTTGATGAAGGCTGGCTAACGGGCACTGTGCAGAGAACGTTGCAATGGGGAATGTTACCCTCGAATTATGTGGAGAGAATTAAACAGCCAACAGGGCTTCACTATCTCAGCTGAGCATTTTCAGTACTAGGTTTATTTTGCATGGTTTGCATCTTTTTATTTTTCTTGCTTTAACATAGCTATGCTATCATTAGAGTTATATGTTTTTGATGTTAGCTTTCAATGAGAGTGAGAAAGAGACGAGATTTTTTGACTGAATTACTTGTCTTTTATGGTGGTAAACAATTCCCACCTTTCTCATACTTGTTTTAAAGCAAGTTAGAAAGTGAAGTATAACTTATGAATATAGCTAGCATTGTCATCCTTTTTCAGAAAGTCAAGATCGTATGCCTTGGAAAATTGCAGTTTATCTAAGAATTAATGTTATAAATTTTATTTACTCTGATTTACTGGCTTCTTTCCAGTATTGCTTTTATTCTCTTTTTGTTGCTGTGCGACTGTTTCCTTCTTCCAGATTTTAATAACATTTTATTCATTCTATTATCCTTAGTGCTTTTTGTTAGGGTAGCCGATATTCATTTTGTAAGCAGCATATCGGAGTTGTGCATGAATTTTTCAAGTTTTGAATTATATGATTTCCACAAACTTAATTGTGGCAAAAAATTGTTTATTCTATTAACTATTGCAGTTTTTCAGGAAAAAAGTGATTGAATTTGGAAGTAAAACTCGAACGGAAATCCTTGTATGAGGATCGAGCAAATTATACCGCAGATAGTTTTAATATATTTTTTTAAACTAAGTTTTGTGTTGAAAATGAGCTACTTCCATTTCTTTATTCATATTAGCGCAACGCTTTAAATTGCTTCAGTGATTTATATATGTGATAATTATTTATAATAATAATTATTTGGAGCGGTTCGGGATATCAATGCCATAAGAGGAGAGAACTTCTATTAATATTTAATTTTCCTAGATTTTTTTCCTGTATTTTGTTTTTGTTTCTATTTTTCTTTCTTTTCATTCGGTATATTATCTACGGTCATTCATTTTTATAAATTAATTTTCCTACTTCGTTGCAATGATTGATTATGTATTCAATTCGAAAAAACTTTAAAACGATTGGAATCAAAACGTAGGCTTAAATAGGAGACAAAGGGTAGATTCCTACAAAAGTGCATGCATAGTGGGCAGTGTCTGATTATGAAATTTTTTTTTTTTGAAAAAAGTAAGATTCTGTTCATATTCCTTTTTTCTCAGAAATAATTTTTGAGGATGAAAAACGGCCCTTATGCAATAATTTTTTTTTTTTTCAAATATGGAATAATATAAAGAAAAAGTAGTGCTTAATGTAACTCATCGTAGCAAATTATATAGAGCGAAAGATTAATAGTAAAGTTAATAATTAGATTTTATATGAATTCATGTCTTTGGCAGGGCAAAATTATTAATTACAAACTTTTGAGAAGATCTTAAAATTCCGGATGTCTAGATATTGCTCTGAATTAATTAGTATATTCATTAAGTCAAGGTTTTGTTAAGGGTTTTGTCTGTTGCACAATTTACGTACTGCTTTGAAAACGATTTTTTTCTCGTTCCAACTTTAATATGATCCGCGTTTTGTGCCTTTTTCGTGCTTGGAAGTAGAAATTCTTTTGTGTTCCTTACTGTTTGCTTTTTTTTGTGGAATTATTTTTCCAATCCGACTGAATTAACGCTATTCACAAATCTGACGTTTTATTTTATTGATTGATACATCATAATTTCCTTTTCGTGGGTTTTTTTGTTGGTTGTCCATTGTCCATTGGCTATCTTGCTCTAAACCCGACTGATTATATTGTTGGTGTATCAACGAAAAATGCTAGTAATGTAGAACTGACTAATTCGGAAATAGGGAATCTAGTTGATTCTGTCCTGGAAAAATAAGCTGAATATATTAGATATTTTTTGCGGAAAAACGATTTACTGTGATGAAAAGGTAAATCGAAATTTTACCATCGTGTGATTTTTCCGCATTTTTATTGTTATAACTGATCTTGTCAGTTTAATTCTTTTCTCATTGTTAATGTTCATGTGCGCTGCTATCAGTGATATTAAGTATCACGTTTATGTTATCCTCTTTATTTTATTTTTTTTTTTTTGCGTCATATATACATCTCAAGATAAAAAATACTTATGCTTTGTCGTTATCATGTTCTTACCGATATGATGCAACGTAAACATTTTCGGATCTTTTAAACTTGTATGTTTTTTTGACCGAGAGTGAAGCAATCATTATTAACTGGAGTGTTTTTCATCAAAAAATAAACAATGATTAAAAAGTTTTGCAGTTGATCGGTATGACCATAACGACATTTTACATTTCAATTATGAATTACATGCATTCGTCTACAGTTTAGGAATTAATGTACCTCAGCTAGCGGTTATATCATTTTCGAGATAGAAAAAGTGATAAATTTTACAAAGAATTTATTAATATTTTTTGTAAGAAAAGATGACAAAATGAGAAGATTTGCATTCTAATTGTTACCAATAACTTGACAACAAACAAAGTTTAAACCTTCAGTACTTTGTGAACCATGTATAGTTGGTCTTATGCATTCACAGTTTACATTACGTCGCAATTTCTCCTAAAAAATGTGTACACCACATTTACATATTCCATATACTTTTAACATTTGATCTTAGTAGTTAAGCTTTAATAAAACCATTTAAAAAGTGAGAATTTCCAAAAAAAAATTACAGCAAGAAAAGTTTTATAGTTTAAAATTTTGTCATTTCAAAATAAAAAAGAAAAAAAGTGTTGTTAACATTTCAAATATATGAAGCAAAAAAGAAAAAAAATGACAATATTCTACCGAATCACAGCAACAAGATTTCAAGAATTGTCGAAAACTGAAAATTGGACATGGACAACATTTTGCGATCATCGAACAATCCAAGTATGAAGAATGCATTTCTTCAAATGTGCATACTTTATGTGATTGAATGAATCGATGTGGCTGAAATAAAAATTATTGTTTACAAACAAATGTGCGAAAAAAAAAAAATCAGCAATTTAAATTCATTGCTTATCTTAAAAGCTTTACATTGTCTAACATTCTATCATAACATTTCTAAAAAGAAAAAATATTTTGAAAATTACACAAAATAATGAACTAACCTGAAATCGAATACAAATGAAAAAAATTATAAAAACAAGGATGAAATAAGCAACAGATATACATAAAACAATAGTAACGAGAGCAATTTCTTTATCAACAACATCCATCAATAATAAATGTAAATTTAATGAAATGAATTCGAGTATTTCCATGGTAACGGAAATTTTATTCGCCGAAATTATTTCCTTTGTTTAATCAGAAAAAAAAAGGAAAAAGTTAGGAAATACAATTTTAGTAGCATATTTTAAGAAATAAGAATGGAAAGAGAAAAATACAAACAGAAGTGATATCTAATTTAAAATTTTTTTTATTTTTATTCATAGTTTTCATTAATTAATTTCAATTACTACAAGAAATTTTCTTTACTCATTTAATTCACTTTTTTATTTCTTAATTAATTCTATGCCTAAATGATATTATTAATTATTCATTTAATTGAATTAACATTTAATTTCAATAAAAAACACTTTCTAAGATTTATTTACACCTTATCATTTGAGATATCTCAGCCTGAACCGTAAAGTATTAATCGGCGCAAAAAAAGAAAGTTCTAATGAAAAATATCTTTAATTTCCTAATTATTACTGATTCTACTTTTTTTTATGTTAATTTAAACATGAAGCGTATTAATATTTAATGTTATTTAGCATTAGTATACATCTCGAAATTGCGTACTAATTTATAATAAATATAGTTTATTAAATATATTCATTTTCTTTCATTATTATTATTATTATTTTCTTTCAAAAGTATTTGCAAAAGTTATGCTTTTGTAAAATATTGCAATGAAATTTCTTTTATAATTATATTTGAGATTGCAAATAAATGACTTCATTATCGGAACAATTTTCAACATCAATAATATTTAACGACCAACAGCGTGATCTCATTCATCATGTTGCATTCGATTTTCATGGACGACGAATTGCTACATCATCTAGCGATATGATGGTTTGTGTATGGAATTTATCACCAAATGGTAGTTGGATTAAATCTGCTTCATGGAAGGTAATTATGTTTGGTTTAATTTTAATTTCGCTCAATTGAATGGTCATTACATTTGATGATTTTGGTTAGTAATTAATAAGAGTAACAGAAGGGTATTGAATATTGCACTTCACTAATTTCGACAATTTTTAGTGCTATGTAATATTGGTGAAATAAACTGGCTTTATACCTAAATTAATTGCTGCACTTTTTACTTAATAGATTATAGCTATTATAAATCAAAAGTATTTTTGATATTATAGAGTCATGGTGGACCTGTTTGGAAAGTTATTTGGGCACATCCTGAATTTGGACAAATTTTGGCTACATGTTCATTTGATCGAAGTGTAACAATATGGGAGGAAACAGGTTCGCTATATTTTACTACTTCAATAACTCAAAAATACATATATATGTTTTGAATTCAGGTTTAATTATTTGTTTAAAATTTGGGAATAAAACAGTGTGTTGTAGTACGTCAACCGGTTAAGACAATAACGAAAAATGGCGTTCACAGTGGCCAAAAACAACAACAAGCACGTTGGAAACGTTGTTGTCAACTTGTTGATAGTCGTCATAACGTTACTGATATTAAGTTTGCTCCAAGACATCTTGGATTAATGCTTGTAAGTGATAGTCTGAATATTTAATACCTTTATCTTATTCATAAATGCTTTTTCAACCTTTGAGAATTCAATAAAAAAATTTGTGGTGAGGACTAGATTTTTCGTAGATTTCACTGAAGTACGGAAATAAAAGCTGGATGTGACATACGTTAATATATAGTTGTTAAGCTTTATTAAACATGAATATATAGTTATTTTTCATCATAATGTACAGTGATTTATAGAATTTATTTGTAGGCAACTGTATCTTCTCAGGGAATATTACGAGTATACGAAGCTCCAGACATTATGAACTTATCGATGTGGAGTCTGAACCAGGATATAGTGGTTTTTCGATATCGGTGCAGTTGTCTGTCATGGAGTACACATCGTCTTACAAAACCGCTTATTGCTATTGGATCGGATGATGCACATACAACTGGAAAACGAGTGGTCGTTTATGAATATTACGACAATCTTCGGTCTTTTCTATTAATAATTAGAACCATTATATTACTCTTACTACATCTTGACATTAACTGTTTTAATGTTTTGGTTCGGAATTGATTAAACTCTTTTCCTAAACAAAATACTAATTGTTAAGACGGTACTGACAGAATGCATTTTTAGAAAGTGGCAACTATTGAATACTCCATCCTTAAAAGTAACTGAGCCAGTAACTGATATTGCTTTTGCACCACCTGCTGGACGATCATATCATTTGCTTGCTGTTGGTTCTAAAGATATTTGCATCTTCAAATTGAGTGAAACCGGGAAAACCACTGGTTTTAATGTTGATTTGGTTGAACGAGGTGGACCAACTGAGTATGAGATAACACAGTTGGAAGCACTTGAAAATCCTTCTCATTCACCTGTTCAGGTTCTTTATACTTTTAATTTCTTATTTTTCACAAGTTCCTCACAGTTATTTGAATGTGTTGTGGAAAAATTAATTTCTTTTAATCAGTTAATTATTACTTGACGAAGTTGACCTCATGATCTTTCTCTACTTATATCATTAATCTGGGATCGTTTACTGAGTACAACATTTTAATTTTAACTGTTTTAATTTTTTTTTTTTAAATTAAAATTACCGCAACTAAAATATGGTCACAAATCTTGATCAGCTTACCATGTTAGCCACCAAAAATTCTCTATGATCACAGTGTAGATACTATTCTGATAATTAAAATCAGAAACTTTGATAGATTTGGCGGTTGTCATGGAACATAACTGGAACAATCCTAACAACTGGAAGCTCAGACGGATATATACGGTTATGGAAAGGTGAGTAAATTATTTTTTCATTTATGTTTTCTATCGCAATTTCTTTACATGCCACAATTAAGCTAAGGTAATTTAAGAAAAAAAGTCAATTTTACTTATTTAGTAAGTTGAAACTGTTTTTTTTTTTTTAGAAAATTTATTGAAAAAATGGACTCTTGTCGCAACGGTAAAGTCAACAGAAGACTGTAAACCATCTGATGATGATCCGAGAGCTACAACATCAATAAGTTCCCTTACCAGAGAAAATCATGTATATTATTGATTTTGTTGCTACTGATTATATTAATTACATTGAATATGTTTGCCTTTATGACCTTTCGATTTGTTTAAAATAAATTACAAATTATTTTGTGATGAATTATTCGTTTCATTTTTTTTTTAAATGGAACCATGTGCACTTCTGAATCTAAAGTTCATGAAAATGAAAGGAAAAAGGAAGTGAAGGAGAGAGAGAGAGCGTGAGTAATGTTACCAGAAAAAAAACCAATTATTTTTTTTTTTTCTAACATTTCAAGAATCAAACATTTTTTTCTTTGCTTTTTTAAACTTGTTTTTTATACTTAGTGAGTGTATGAGACTGTCAGTTAAAAATATATAAAAACACTTTTCATACATTTATGATCATTTTTTAATTTTTATTATCCCTGAGGATATCTTATGGTTCCTATTAAGAAATCATAAATTTTTTCTTTTTTTGTAAAGCATATTCGATAAAATGTTTTTACATAACATAGTATATTATGATTGACAATACTTGTCACGTTTGATTACAAACAATGGCTTTTTCATTTGAAATAGTTACATAGGATGATTGACATGTGTTTGTCTAATTTATTTTTGAAATAAAATTGTATTGTCTTATAACATGTAATGAATTCATATAGATGGCAAATTTTTTTTTTTTTTTTGCATTCCTGGTGAATTTGAATAATTTCTTTTAATTTTTTTACCCTCCTATCATGTTGTATCCGTTTGCAATTGGTCGAAATGATTTATATGCATGATTATATGAATCATTTCTTGCCGATAGTATTATTACACACCCATTTTTAAATTTCTCTCCTATGTCTTTTAATTTCCCTTTTTCAGCATTTCATTCGTTTACACATACAGCTATCATTCTCACTAATTAGTTTCGTAACAGAATATTTCTCACATATTCTTTTCGATGTCTTTTTTTTTATTTTGCATAACATTTGAAGATATTTGATTAAAGGAACAAGAAATGATAAAGTGAGTATGCAACTTTGATCTGATAAGATTAGATATTTTCGAATTTCTGTTTTAAGATTGCATTCAAAATATGTAAGAGCAAAATTTGAAGAAGCTCTCAGGCTTGATAATTTAGATTTTGAGAAGTCTGTTAGTGATATGTATGTAATAATTTTAAGTGTTGAATGAATAAAAACCTTTAGATAATAAATAATTATATTCCATATATCTACATGGATATTTTTTGACCGATTTTTTGCTAATGATTGGCTACTACTACTGCTATTAGAATATTTTGATTAATTTGAGAAATTTTTAAATATTATTTTCCAGAACGGGAATTGTTCAATTTAGGTACTAGTGATAATCTATCAATAAGAATGGAAGATTATGAAACGCTTACTACAAATTGGTTGAAATGGGATAATGTATGCTTTTAATTTATGTTTTGTTTTTTTTTGTCTGTGGTATCTTATTTTTATATTTGTTTGCTATGAGATATAGCTACTCTTTGTCCCTTTTACTGATATTCTAGATAAGATTGAAATGAATTCCTTCTTGATATGAGTTAAAATTTGTTGCTGAAGTTTATATAGTTTCATTTTCATTATTTTTAATTACAAATGTGAGGACTAAAAAATGATTTGCTGTTTATTCATTTGTACTACCACAACAAAGATTCAGATTTGAGGAATTTTTTGAAGGGACAAGAATATAATTTAGGTGAATAGTTGGAAGAATTATGACATGTTAAGGTAAAAGTGTCGGTAATTAAAGCTTAAGGTTATTTCAACAAATTTAGTTTTACAGAATGAACAAAGTCGTGCAGAAATTGACGAATTATGGAAGAAGAAAGATACTGAAGAGTTGAAATCAAGAATGTGTGGCAGGTTGTCCTTTGGTACAGCTGGTACGTTTTTCTTTCTTAATGTGTACTCCAAAATACCGGAAAATTTTCTCTCATTACCGAAAGTTATGATTGGATCATTCAACAGCATCAATGCTAATCATCATTTTAAAAAAGACAAAGTTCGCTTTAATTAATCTTTTTATTTAAATTAGTCCTTTTATTTTCGATCATTTTATGAGTCAATTTTCAAACCTTTCCTAACTACTTAAGTTTAGGAATCGAAGAAGTATTAATAAGACGAAAATGAAATAAAGAAATGGGACTGTTATTATATTAAGTCATTAATAGCATGACTAATTTTGTGAACCATCCTTTTCTGCATCATACCATAATGCTTACTTTCATGCTACGAAATTGGGTTAAAATATAAGATTAAATTTCAAATTGTTCATTTAGGCATTAGTTTGTTAGCAAGACTTTTCCAGGTGTGCGAACAAAAATGGAAGCTGGTTTCTGTCGACTGAATGATTTGACAATACTAATGCTTACCGATGGTTTTGCTAAACACTTGAAAGATGTGTATAAACGTCAAAGTAATGGTGTTGCCATTGGTTATGATGGTCGTTATAATAGCGAACGGTTCTTAGTTACCTTTTCATCCCATGCTTTAAAACGATTATATTATTTTGCTGTATAAAGAAGAGGCTAGAAAGATTATACATCTCTTTATATATTCTACAGAAAAGAATTTGTAATTTTGAAAAGTTCTAAAACTTTACAAATCCTTTCAGAAAATCCCATAATTTCCTAATAATTTGGATCATCTCATCTTTGTTAATTAAAGCATGCGATGTTTTCTTTATCTTCTTATAAATCCTAAATAACAGTTTACTGATATGGTTTAATAGGGATTTTCAGCAAATAATTTATAATTTTTAGTTGGGCTAAATTGGCTGCGAATGTATTTACCAATAATGGAATTAAAGTATATCTATTTTCGAAATGCTGTCCAACACCTCTTGTGGTAAGAAAATTGCTTTATTTGAGTAGTGAACTCTCAGGATTCTATAGTTCCGTTATTGTAATGACAAAAATTCCGTAAAAAATTTAACTGCTTCAAAGTTTGACCACTTAAAAACTTTCTTGACATTAGCTAGAAATGGTTTTAGCAAAAACAGCAGTACAAATAATTTTGAACTGATGAGATTTACAGTCTTATGCAACAATGCGATTCAAATGTGATGCTGGTTTAATGATAACAGCTTCTCATAATCCAAAACAAGACAATGGTTATAAAGCTTATTGGACAAATGGAGCTCAGGTAAATTTGATTTCTGTGAAAAGGAATAAAGAACTGTTTACTGAAATATGAATATTTTTGAGTATGAAGAAAAAAACTTCTTAATATAAAAATCAGAATTTCACATTAGAGTTGTTTAGTTTATAGTATTAATTCTTATATTTTTATTTGTAATGTGTGTTTCAGTGCATGATTTTGAACGTTTTAGAAATAAATGATTCTAGGGCAGCAGCAAGTTTTTATGCCTTTAATGACTGATAAGTAATTCAGTTAAAAAGATATTTTTAAAAAAAGTTGAACTTGAACTCACTAGATCGGAACACATCATTTGAAAATAGCGTTTCCCATTTATGAGAAATACATGTTTGATAGATATTGGCACCTCATGATTCGGAAATATGCCGACTTGCTTATGAAAATATGGAACCAAAGCCGGAGTATTGGGATGTATCAAAACTTTCAACACATCCACTTTTACATTCAGCTGATCCCATAATGGAGAAATATTTCACCGAAGAATTATCCCTGTGTCGTTATAAGTTAGTTATTTATTAAACGGAATGCTAAACTGTTCTGAGTAAAATAAATTATAAAAGATTAAAATGAAGGCAAAGTTCAGCTGAAATATTAAAAGAAATTACTGATTTTATGAGAAAATTTCACATTCCTAGATAGAAGAAATTAAAGATTGAATAAAGTATGTAATAGAGCAACTTTCAAGATGTTTGACTTAATATATCGATTTCAATATATCAATTACTGCTCATAAGGATTTTAAAAGTCTATCGACTCAGCCATTAGCTAAAAAGACATAATTCAGCAATCATTAATAGATTTAGTTCTGGTTTTAATCCCATTAATTTTCTAATTTCTCTTTAAAAAAAAAGTTGAGAGCGATGTGCCTTACCAGTTAGCTCTACTCAGCAAAGTATTGCTATAATACTCATAGTAATACTTTGCTGCATAATCACATTTAATATGTTCATTTGGATTTTACTTTGTAGCGAAATATGATATTATCATTAAAAAAAGAAAACTAATAGAGAAAAAAATAGTGTGATTTAGAACAAAAATATCTCATTAAACATAAGTTCTTGGTGAAAAGTCATAATTGGCATATCATTAATTGGTGAGAATATGACACCATAATAAGCCGTGATGAAACGCAATGAGACCGTAGAAATAAAATCTAAACCAAAATTAAAGACGAATATTGTACTGTTAATGATATTTTCTATAAAAGAAAACAAATTTCTTATATTTTAGATTGACATACAGATGGGAGATAAAGTTCTGAAATTAAAAATTATATATGTGGTGGTCATAAAATTATATTTTTAATGGTTTTTTTTTTTTTTATTGTTGAGAAGCAAACTGTGCATTTTAATTTATAACGTATGATTTTAAAATAGGTCTTTGAATGAAAAATGTCCGATAAAATTCACTTATACTGCATTCCATGGTGTTGGACTACCGTATATGACAAGAATGTTGAAAGATTTCGGATTTCCATCTGAAAATATAATTATCGTACAGGTATGGAATAATTGCATTCCTTAATTGTTTTCAATTAATACTTTGCCAATATTAACGGTAATAAAGAAATTCTTTTCAGGAGCATGCAGAACCAAATCCCGATTTTCCGACGGTACCATTTCCAAATCCAGAGGAGGGTCGGAAAGTGCTCACAATACCTATAGCAACAGCTGACAAGCATAATTCTAGCATAATTCTGGCCAATGATCCAGATGCTGATCGTTTCCAGTTAGCGGAAAAACAACCCAAGTAATAATTTCGATTTTAATTTACTCAGATTTTCGTAGGGAAGAAATATATCTAGCCAATTATGTTATAGTATGGATTTGTCTGTGGTGAGAGGTAAGGTAGCTCGACCCACAAATGATATAGACAGGAATCATATGATCCTTGAAGGCTTAAATCATTTATCCCTTATATCCACAAAGAAGAAAAAAAAATGCATATTTCAATCACATTTATCCTATGTGATTGAAATGTGGATGATTTGGATAAAAATTGCGACAAACCGATATCACTGCACACTGATAGTATAGCTATTTAGAGCTAGGCAATAGTCTTTCAATTATCAGTTAATTTATTAGTAGAACAGATTATAAATTAATTCTATTTTCTAATTCTATTAAATTTTAGAGGTGAATGGAAGATTTTTACGGGAAATGAAATGGGTGCTCTGATTTCATGGTGGATTTGGCATTGTTGGCGAGAACAAAATCCGGAAAAGGATCCCTCAAATTTGTACATCGTCAGTAGTGCTGTTTCATCCTCAATAAGTCGTACTATTGCAACAAAAGAAGGTAATTATAGAATTTACTATAGCAATCGACTTTTAGAAAGAAACATCTACACAATATGAGCTGATATCGAAATTTTTCAATTATTTAAGGAATTGTGTTCTTCAATTTGTGACAAAAATTCAGATCCGAATTTTTTTTTTTTTCAGGCTTATTATATATCCTAGAAAATACAAAACTCTGAGGTTGATTAACATGAGAATAACATATGATTCTCATGTCTTTGCAAGACAGCGATTGAATATGAAATATCAAGCAATTTGAACTTTCTTGATAAAATGATAGTTGATAACTTGATTGAAAAGTAGGAAACGAAGTTTCAAATTAATTCCAGGTTTCAAAATTGAGCTAGGTTTAACCGGATTCAAGTGGTTAGGAAATAAATCGGATGAGCTTCGCCGTCTTGGAAAAACAGTATTGTTCTCATGGGAAGAATCAATTGGTTTCATGCTGGGGCATGCCCTCGATAAAGATGGTATTACTGCAGCTGCAACATTCGCTGAATTGACATCTTATTTATATTCCGAGCAATTAACTCTTGCTCAACAACTTCTCAACATTTACAGCGAGTGAGTCTAAATATAAATATAATTTTTTCTAAAAAAAAAAAAATTGATCCAATTACAGCGAAAAAGTGACATCTTTCGAGAAAAAAAGCTAGGTTTTTATAGATATTAGCAAGGATCCTGTCAAAAAATCCCAAATTTTTTCAAAAGAAAGCATTTCGGGTAATAAAAGCAATAGTAAGATCGGAATATTTTTTCAATCTCCTTGATTACGGAAAGTAAAAGATCTATTATAATAGGTATGGTTTTCATCTAATTAGTAGCTCGTATTGGTTTGTACCAAATCAAACAACAATGAAGAACATTTTTGCAAAAATACGTAAAGGCAGTAAGGTATGATTTACATTTAAAATATTATTTTGAGGAAAATACATTTACAATTTTAGTTGTAAGGAAGAAATAAATATAGTGAAAAGAATTTTCAGTACCCACAAAAAATCGGAAAATTCGATGTTAAATATGTACGTGATCTGACGATTGGGTATGATAATGAGCAACCTGGAAATAAACCAGTAAGTTTTATTATTTCTTAAAACCATTACTGTGACTGATGATTCTTTTCTTACTCATTATAATAATTACAAATAAAAATTTAAAGTGAATAGGAGCAAATCACGATGAATGTACAACTCTGTGAAAATTTAGACGTTTTATATGTCGCATATTACATGATATAGAAAAATAGGCTTAAAGAGGATTAAAAATCAAAGAGTAATATTAAACATTAAATTTGAAAAAAAAAATTTTATACGTAGTTAAAGTATAATCATAGAAAAATCAATGGTCTAAATTTGCTATATTGCAATAATTACAGATGAAAATATTTTAATAGTTGATTTATTATTTCATTGCTGGATACTAACTAAAGATTGAAGTTTAATCTCAACTAGGACGAAAAATTACTCACCAAATCTTAACTGGCATTATATAGTTACAGGGGAAATTTCCATGGAAATAACTTTTTTCATCACTTAGTTTCTAACTAAATGATTTGGAATACAAAGTGACTTTATTCGGAATTTCCTTACTAAATCTGTTAATAGATTCTACCGCTCAGTACTTCATCCGAAATGATTACATTCACATTATCGGATGGTAGTTGGGCAACAATACGAGCAAGTGGAACTGAACCAAAAATCAAATATTATATTGAATTCAAATCACCACCAGGCAAAACCAAAAAGTATTTTCTTTAAATTCTTTTTATTTCAAATTGTGAGCCAACAAAGTTAAGCATAGGGGATGATCAGCCTAAAGATATAATAGAAGATATTGTGGCTCATTCGGTGAAGGCCGCTAAAAGGAATAATTTCAGAGACTTAGCTGATATACAGAAACAACTTGCCGAACTAGAGCAAGCGGTAATTGACAATTTATTGGAGCCAAAAATCAATGGTCTGATTGCAAGATGTTAAAATTATATGACCAATACTGTCTCTCTCTATCAATTTCCTGTATTATCCTTGTTTTTTCTCTTTCTGTTAGATAATAGAAATTTCAAGTTTCAAAATGTTTGAAATTTTAAGAGTTTTGAATCCCTAACTTATTTTACAATGTGCATTTTCCGCTAATGATGCATTAAGCTCTCCAGGAAAATGGACAGTTCTATCACCTTTAAAAGACAATTTTACCATTTTTTAAAAGAGGTAGAGAAATATTGATAGAGATTCCATAGCAATATATCATTCAACAAAGATTAGCGCTTTTAGAAATAGAATTTTTCCTTGAATGAGCAATTTGGATATCAATTCAAGGAAAGATTCTTTTATTATTAATAGCATATACAGGAATAAAAATTTAGTTTACTTCAATAATATTAAGAAACAAATTCAACAGTTAGAAGAAGGCTGTATATGGGGTGAAAAGCTTTATTTCGAAAATATTAACTTACTTTGAGCAGATATAATATTATCAATTCTTTTTATTACAAGGGGATTCAAAATTCATTTTCTCTGAAATCTATTGGTAATTTATGTGAACGTTTGCATTCTGCCAACACATTTTCCACTTAATTCGTTGATTTGTTATGTTTTAGTCTTATATAACTTATATTTTTGCAATTATTACTATTGATAGTTAATTTATATTTTTAAAATTAATAAAATTAAATGATTGGATTAATGTTACTTGAACAGAAAAAGATAAGGAATGCGTAAAGATGGAAGAATGTTTACGGTATCAAAGTGCACTTAACTATCTTTTTTTTTCTCTAAGTGCACAAAGATAATAATTAACAATGAAGTCATCTACGTGATTTCCTTGCTCACCGGAAGCGATATACAGTCTCCGGAACGTCACTAGAAGATAACTGTTACCGGACGATATATATCAGAGTAGTAAGCATATAAGAAACGAACAGAAGCAAAATAAGATTTCAAGAAATAAACTTTTAAAAGGACAAAAAGAAAAAAAAAAGATGTCATCGAATTTGTACAATAACTTCCAACTTATTACGACTCGTACGCCATTTTCACTTGAGGGATAAACTTGTTGCACAGTGCTACAGTGTGTTGTTAGCCAATTTTTTATTACGTTTACGCATCTCACGTAGTTCCGTAAATTCCGCTTTAATCCATTGTGTTGCTACGTGAGTTCTCTTCATTAAGCTTTTGCAATTGTTACTGTTCATTCGATATGAAAGCACTGTTAAGAAATAGTTATGACTATTTGTTGTTATTTTCTCTTCTTTTTTTCTCTTTTCCTTTTTTTTTCTCTCTCTCTCTTTCCCTCTCTTTTTAGTTATAGTAAACGAAATAATTTATGAGTGCATTTTAAATATGAGCACTAATTGTTATATCGTCAATGAAAATATTAATCAAAATGAATTAACACGTTGATAATGAAATTTTGTAATGTAAATTTCTTATTTGTTTCAGCTGGATTCAATTTATTTGGAATGTGAAAGATAGTCGTATAATATGGAAAGAATTAAAACTAATTAACTGATGAATCAAAAATTGAACGTTACCAGTGATAGTACAAAAATGGGATTCTTTTCACCTGGTGGTAGCTGGAAATATTTGTCTGTTAAAGTAAGCACTATGGATGCTGACCTGGAGAAAATTACCGTGGAGGTTTGTTTGTTTATTTGATCGCTGTCTGGTTTATTTGTTAGCTCGAGTAACATATTATTGACTAATAAGTTTAGAGATAACTGAGCTTCGTGATTTGTTTTCTTGCATTACTAGGTTTAATAGACTAATATATTATTAGATTATGCTATAATATTACTAAATCTGCTGCATCATTAAATTATTAGTTGTTCGTGCCGGTTTTTCTGTTGCAAATAAGAAAAATATAGTATGTTATTAGGTTCTTAGAGTGCTTGGAGAAATAACGAAAATTAGAGATGATTGCTTTCTTCTTTAATCTTACTTTTCCTTGGTTTTCGAATTCAAATATTATCTAGCACAGATTAACGTCTTTCTTCAAGAAGAAAGTAATCACCGATGTAAGCACATTAAATGACAACGTTGAAATGCATTTAGCTTATGCATTTGCTGTTATTATTGTAAGGTTGTTCAATTTAGACTTTTTTACAATTTGAAAATTATATGTATATCTAAATTTTTGTATCACTTCTAATTTCTCCATAAAAATTTGCAGCCAGACTGTACAGGACGACAGCTGTTTGATACGGTTTGCAGGATTATTGGTCTAAGGGAAATTTGGTTTTTTGGTTTGCAGTTTGTGAATAAAAAAGGGATTCCGTGCTGGTTACAAATGGATAAGAAAGTTTGTTTGTTCTCATAAGATAACTGGAAATTGTTAATGCTTAATCTGTTAGTGAATTAAATAAGACACATAATCATCAAAATTTTTGCATTCTTTAAATTAAATATAATAGAGGAGTGTTCAGTAAATCGTGAATGCTCAGTAGATGTTACATATCATAAAAATTAGATTATGATTCATTTTTCGAACAATTTAAGATATTTTTATACTTTATATCATGGATGTACTCCTAAACTAGTTAAGTGTAATATGTTTATCGTTGATATGATTCACTGCGTGTTTTTGTTTTCATAATGCCGATCGCACATTACTTCACTTATCATTAAGCCATCACCAATCATTTATTAACTTCAAACTTTAGATAAGTAAACAGGAAGTGCCTAAACAAGAAGATGGTTCGATGCATCTCATATTTCTTGTGAAGTTTTATCCAGAAGATGTCGAAGAAGAACTTATACAAGATATAACGCGTCATCTTTTCTTCCTTCAAATCAAACAAAGTATTCTAAGTATGCAACTATATTGTTCTGCTGAAGCATCTGTTCTTCTTGCATCATACGCTGTACAGGCAATTGTAAGTTTTATTACATCTGTAAAAAATTGCTAGCTTCCAAGACTTTTTTGTTGTGCTTGTAGCTGCCCCAGAATCAGTAAGGCGCTAGTAGAGATGCTTTTATTTATTTTTAGAAATTCACAAGTTATGAATTGAAGAAGTGTAAGTTATTCAGCAAGGTGACTGTGTGGAAAGTTCGAAATTGCAATTAAGTGAGTTATTGCCGGAATGTGTAATCAAACAGTACGATATGACACCACAGATGTGGGAGGAACGTATCAAACGGTGGTGGATAAATAATAGTGGGCAAAGCAGGTAATTTCAGACACTTTTTTATCATCGGAAGCTGAGTAAAAAGATTCGATGTTTAAATTAGACTTCTATTTGTAAAACTGTGCTACTCATGAATAGTTATGTCGATGTGTTTTTGGAAAATAAGTAAAACCAACAGCAGTGTTATAGGGAAGATGCAGAAATGGAATATCTGCGGGTTGCACAAGACTTAGAAATGTATGGAATTCAGTACTATCCTATATGTGTTAGTTTTCAAATTTTTGTGCTTAATCTTATGTAGTATATAATTATTTTAAATTAACTTTAATTGAGAAATATTTTATTATTTATTTACTTTGGCGACTGCAACATATCTCTGTCTCTGAACAGCGTCTCAGCTAGTTGATCTCTTTTTTTGATTTTTTTAAAGGATGTTTAAATTGGTTAGTTTTTTGATTTGCATAGTTGATTTACTGTAATCAGTGATATTATAGAATAACAAAGAAACGGATTTAACACTCGGTGTATCTGCGCAAGGAATTGGGATTTACAAAGAATCTAATCGAATTACACCACGGCCATTCTTCTCCTGGAGCGAGATTAAGAACATTTCATTCAAAAATAAAGTAGTAGGTTTAATGTATGCTTCTTAGATGATTCATAATTTTGCGAAATCTTTATTCTGATTAATTTGTTTCTTTGGTACTTTGATGCTTTACTATGTCTCTCTCCAGTCACACAATTAATAAAGTGTAATACGCAGATTACACTTTAATATTGATACAGATAATATAACTTTAGTACAGATAATATTGATTTTTTTAGTACGAATATGATTAAACTGGTTTAAGTGAAATGGTCGAACTAAAAGTTAAGATCTATAAGTAAATTTTGTTCCAGTTTAATATGAGGACAATGGACAAAAGTACGATTACATTTCGTGCAAAAGATATCTCTATCAATATGAGCATATTGGATTTATGCGTTGGTACCCATAATTTATACTTACGAAGACGTCAGCCAGATTTGCTCGAAGTGCAGCAAATGAAAGCTCAAGCTAAAGAGCAGAGAATTAGACGAATTGTTTGTTTTTTGTTAAAAGATTTCAAGTGTTACTGAAAAAAGGTTCTTCCATTTTTCTAAAGATATTGATAGGAGGAATCTTTAGGATTTGTATAGTACTCTTGAATGATTTTTGTTCTCTCCATGTGTTCTTATATTCGGTGATACATGGATTTTTTTTCCAGCAAGAACAAAACCGTTTATCTCGTGAACGAGAGCAGCGTATACAAGCAGAAGCAGAGCGAGATCGATATAAAAATGAAATAGCCGCAATCAACGAACAACTACGCAACATGAAGGTGCGAGGATTTAAATTTTTGTTTGATATTAATGATTTTTTTTTTCTTTTTTAACACTTTCTCTTTCGCATATTGTGGATGGAAAAAAAATACATATTTCCTTTTTCAATTTCTTTTTAGTATTCTCTCATCGGAAATGATTGGATTAAAATATGAAGCTGTTTTGGTCTGCTTTCCAGGTTGTTCTTTGAAAAAAGATGAATAGTAATGTAAAGTGTGTTTCTTTTAAGTGAGCACAATATTATGCCAAGAGAAAAAAAACTGAAAAAATGCTATTTATTTAGGAGGCTATGAAAAAAACCGAGGAAAATGCGCATTTAATGGCAGAAAAAGCGCGAGTATCTGAAGAAGAGGCTCTTGTATTATCAAAAAGAGCTAGCGAAGCTGAAGCAGAATGTCAGCGCATGAAACTTTCACAAATCAAGGTAGAAGCTCAAATTTACACTTTTTTTTGGAGTTCAAAATTATGTTTGTGCTATGGATGGAGTAAAGGATTAAAGATGGAGGCGGCGTTTATTTAAAAAATCTTTAAAAAAAGTTTGAATCTGGCACTTATACTTATGTTAAATATGTAAAACTTTCTCCAGAGAATTCTGATTAATTGATCAAATGGGACAAAAGTTAAATAAAAAAAGCTGTATATTCTTAACGACTTCACACAGAAACATTTTGATCTGTACTTGTTTAATAAATTTGCAATGGTAGATTCATTTCGATTCATTAAATGAAATAACGCGAAAACATAGCAGGATTAAAGAGCGAATTTTTACTATGAATTTAATTTTTACAATGAATTTAGTATGTTAAGTTCGTATATAGATTATTCTGCTAATGCTATTTCATACTAAAAAAAACTTTTTTTTGGCGGAAGAAACAAAAATGTCTCTGGAGCGAAAAGCACGTGATGCTGAACTTTGGGCTTATCGTCTAATGCATGAAACAGATCGTCATGGTTACGATCCGTACTTATGTCGTGCACATTTATATGACTCAGAACCGAGTTGGCCACAGGTTTGACTATTAATAGATAATTTTAGAGATCAGTCACAACAATTACATGGTTCTGAAAGAACAGATCTCAAACGTGTTTCATGAATCTACTCTATTCTTTATCAACTAGGTCATGTTTGATTTAGGTTGTTCTCATCAGCTAAAATTTTCAATTAATTAAATTTTCCATATCTCATTTATTGCTGAACGCTTTCATGTTGTTCAGTAATTTTTCTTTTTGAATTTATATGCTCTTGCTGCAAAATTTAGTCTTCAAAACTAATTATCATGTATCATTACACATTTTCAGGATTGGTTATCAGCATACGTACCTGTTCCCCAACGTTATATCAATCATCATCGTTTAGTGTCATCATCAAGTAGTGGAGATGGTGGTTATATGCAGTATCTAGATGATGATCCAAATTTTACAGCTACTGTTGCACCCATAATTAAAACACAGCCATCACTATTTATGAAGAAACAAGCATTGCTGAATTGTCCACCACCTGATCCATCTAGTAATCAGATGACACCAAACGATCTTTTGTCTTTACGGACAGAAATTGAAAAATCCAGGTGCTTCGAAGTACTTTTTAAAGGAAATTCTAGAATTTCCTGATACAAGTAAGCTCTAAGTTTCTGATTATTTTCAGAGCTGATTATAATGAGAAAAAAAAGAGTCTTCAAGAAAGGATGACCGAATTTCGGAACGAAATTGAAAGTTTGAAAGTTGTAGATCGTCAGTCGGAACATGATCGAATCCATGCAGCTAATCTACAAATGGGTATTGATAAGTATTCCACGCTTAGAAAGGTAACTTTTCTCACATTGAGAAAAACGAAACACGAAATTCATCCTTAGAAAACTTTATTAATTGAAAAATTTCGGATTATTGATGTGCAGAAGAGATGTCTGTTGTGTTAGATACCGTATCATTGAATACGACGTATTTCCTCTTAACTACTGCATAGAACTTTGTTTTCTTGGTTTATCTGCAAGTTTGAATTATTGGTTTATTGATACCATAATATTTAGTGGAAATTACAATTATTAATAAGCTTTATGTTGCAGTCAGTTCCTGAATCATATACATATCATATTTATAAGGTGATTTTAATATAATTCGGGCGTGTTTTTGTTTTTTGCTGTGTTTGAAATCAAAAAGGAATGTTTACCTTACAACTTAGTCATAGTTGGAGTTTATTTTTTTATTTAGAAAGTACCAGTCCACTTTGATTTTGAGGTGAAATCTCTGTGAACTGTCTTATTCATTATTACAAATTGAAAATGAGACGATGCCATAATAGAGTAGTAGAAAATATAAACTGATAATTTCGTATTTTGGTAATTTGTGAGTAGGTTTTTATAGTACTGGACAATTGAAGCATAATTATTGAATAGATTTGCATGTTATCATCACATCACACATATTTTATTTTATTCACGTTTTGGTTTTTGTGAAACAGTGTGCTTTTACCAGTGACTTTAGCATTTAGAGCTTTTATTAACCAGATTTTCAACTATAATATTTAGTAGCTTTGAATTTTGCAGAGTGGCGCTGGAGCAACGAAGACTCGAGTGCAAGTGTTTGATGGTCTCTAATTTCAACTGTTAATTTAATGACGAATAGACAACAAACACTACATAATGCTATTATTTATCTGTTGCAATCATCATTATCTTATTGCAACCATCTTTTTTTTTTTTTTTTGAATTCAGTTATATTCCTTTCATGCGGGAAAGTTATCAGTTCTGATAGTTACAGATGTCTTACTTTGTCTAAATTAAATTTCATTAGGTTTTCTATGATCTGATTTTATATCAATCATTATAACATCAAGTTATAACATGATGCTTTGAAAGTTCTACAATTCAGTTATCCTCTTTACATAGCTGTGTTTCTACCGGAATTTTCAGCAGTCTTATTCATGTAATCTGATTCAGCTTTCTCATAAACTTGATTTTTTCTCCATCTTTTTTTTTTTTTTTTTTTCATTTCAAAACAGGTTAATTGATAGAAGCGGTAAATTACTACACTTCAACTTTATGGGATTTTCACATTTGGACAAAAAAAAAGTGCAAATGTTTTGCAGCTTTAACTTTTTATATGGTTTATGTTTATGTTGTCATTCCATTAATTAGTAAAAGAAGAATTTTTTTCCATATCTTTCTTTTGGAATTTTATATACCTTTTGGATGCCCATATCTTATTTGTTTATTTTTCTATTTTTCTTACTTTAGTCCATACATTTATATGAGTGCCTTGTCTATTTTTCTTTGTTTGGTGCATTGCAAGATGGGGAGCTCAAATAGTTGACCGGTGTCGTAGTGATTAAGTCATAACTTTGGTCTTGCATTAATTTTTCCGAATCGCGAATAATTTATCAAGCTCTTGCTACTTTATATTTTTCTTGACTTGAACAATGTTTATTTATTGGATTTTTAATCTTCAAGTTTGCATAATTCTTGTTTTGAATGACAAATCAAATCATACAAGTTTTTGTTTATCCATTTACATCCTGCATATTCTCATGAAGAAAGGGAAGAATGAGGAGATTTATTTTTAAAAAAGAAGTAATGAATTAGTTTTTGAAATTGCTCATTTTTTTTTTTCTTCATTCATAATTTACTTTATTTGACACATCATGCTTCCTTCTGGTGATGGTTTATTTTTGCATTTATTTATTTTACTTTGATCTGCTGCTTTTTATGCATTTTAAGAATGTTTTAAATTTAGTAAAAGAAACTCTTCGGCGTTATTGAATATTCTGTTTGCTTCATACGCAATATTTGTATTAAAATTGAATGGCAATATCTAAATTTAATTAGCTTTCATTTAGCAGTATTCATTAACTCAGGAAACTAAAACATTCTAAACTATGATTTCTATTGAATTCAGAATGAAGAAAAAAGGATTAAAATGTTTTTTGAATCGTTTTTACACTGAAGATTTCTAAATAAAGAAAATCTGAATTTTGCTGCAATTTAATAGTATCACAATTATTGTCTTTGCATTAAATAGTAGAGGTAAAGAATGAGTGGTAGTTGTTTAATGACAATTTAAAATTATTCGTTTGATTGTTATTGCATTTTGAATTTTATCATTGGTAAAAAAATTGAACGTGCTAGATTTTTAGGATGTCAGCAAAGCGTGCTCGACCTACTACTATTACTACTACTGGTAACTTACAGTCTCCAGAGAAAAAGAAGCAAACCGAAGAGCACATGATAAAAACTGTTTCGGTAATTCAGTCTCGTTTGAATAATTTATTTTTTGAGTGTTTAATTGTTTTACTTTTAAATGAGGTTTCTTCATTCGTTAATAAATGTGAAAATGAAATTTAAGATTTTCATGGGTATTGATACTCAGAACATTTTTGAGTAATATTGATGGCAGCAATAATTTTAGTAAGATTATTATTTTTTTTTAAAAGGAATTTTATGAACGAGAAGATCGTGAAGCATTATCAATGACCGCAGCATCAATTGAAGAATCTTTTCTACAACATTCGCAAGCATTCAAACAGAAACTTCTCGATTCATGTAATGATTTAGTTAAGGTAATTTATCCCTTTAATTTCCATTTTTAATTTTACCTTTTACTTTATTTAGCAGATTCCAAAAATTTTTTCGCAAAATATATAGCAACTATTTGAGCCATCAGAAGCATCAAATTTCGAAGAGTCATTACTTTCACTCTTCATATCATTGCGGCGATTGAATCGTTTGGCTCAGTATCGAAATCGGCAAATTCGTGATCGAGTAAATCAAGAACGTGCCGTCGTTGAAGAACGATTTCTACAATTGCAAAATGTTAGGAGTGAAATTGAGCATTTACAGAAGGAAATTAATCGATGTTATGATTTCAGGTGAGCATTTCTGTCGTAAAAATAAAGTATTTGGTGCTGCTGAATTCTAAAAAAGAGCAGTAAGAGTTATATAGTTTTTTAAACTTAGGAATTACAGTCAACAGTGTATAAGCTTTTATTTTTCCTTTAAAAATTTAGGTCAGCTGATGAGGACATTGAATTGGTATCACTAGAAGAATTCTATGCAAATGCACCGCCAAGTATCTCGCAAGAAGAAATCACTCGTAACGATCCGCATCGACAACATTTAGCTCGATTAAACTGGGAGATGCAGGAGCGTAAGAAGTATTATTTAATTATCTATTATTTTTCTGAATTGAGATAAATGAGGAAGAACAAGAACGGAGTAGAAAATTGAAATTGCTTTTTCTGCACATTTTGCATGACATTTTTTTCTTTTTTGTGCAATTTGATAGGGAAATCGATTGTTCTAATTTACTAACGAAAGTTATTCAGGAAATTTGCTTTGTTAGTTCGATGATTAGCTTTCCGGTTTGTTATTTCGAGAAAAAATTTAAAGAAAATTAGCTAATTCGTTAGGTGTTGGAAACATAAAGGAAATAGTCATTCACAAAACTTTCCTGTATAAGGTTAAATAAATATCAGTTGTATTTGTCTTGCATTTTTTTTTTTCTTTATTTTTATAGTTTGGTTGGAACTTTGCAAGAACGAGAAGGACGAAAAAACGTACTTATTACTGATATTACAACAAAGGAACATCGATTAAAGTCGCTGAAACCACGTATTGAAGCCGTGATTGAGGTTTTTTCTTACATTTTGTATTTTTAGCAGTTGACTTCTATTGTATTTTTTCATATTTTTCATTCTGAAAAAGTTTTTACAAATTTCTTTAAACTTTGGAAAAACGGTATTTTTTTTTTTTTGACTCTGAAATATACTTTATTTTTACGTGATTTAGGCAGCAAGGCCTGTGCAGGAGCTGATGGGATTAACATGCAGTCCTATTGATGTTGAGAAGGAGCGCGTATTATCTTTGTTACCTCAGGAGCTTTCTGTAATTGTTATACAGATTGAGGCTTACTGTGATATTGTTAAAGGTTAATTTAGCTTGCCATTCCATAAAAAAATTCGTTTTACATCTTGTATAATGAACTTCTAGAAATATAATCATTTTTTTTTTGTAGTACATTTGCAAATCTGTAATTACCTTTTGCTTGTAAAAATTATGAAATAATGTGGCAGAAGAAAGTTTGCTACTCATTAGCAATGTTTAAATATGCATATTTTTTTAGAGTCTGGTATAATACTAAAATGCAAAGGTGATTACGAAAGTGCTATGAAGTTTCTAGAAAGTCGACAGCACGTGTTTGAAATCCCTGAAGATGTTGATGATGAAGATAACCAGGATGATGCGAGTTATCCTAACTCTTTTTTAGATGATATACGAAGCTCTTTATATAATTTAAATATTACTGTGTTTCTGGAACGAAGAACGATTTTAATCCTTCCAATATAATTAATCTATTCAAAAAAAGATGTGTGAAGTAACTAATTGATGGAGAAATATTAGTTTTTTGTTGCTTTTTTTAAGTAGTTAAATGACTATGTCACAAAATCCTTCGAAAAGTTAATGTTTGGTTACCATCAGAAAAGTATTGCATTGAATTTTCGAAGCAGTCCTTATAGCTCTATTAAAAAGAAAAAAAAAAGCATTACCTCTCATGTATTGATGGGTTACAGATGGACGGAAAACAATCACCATTGGCACGTCACGATAAAAGAAGGCGTATATCCATGAAAGAATTAATTGCTGAACGAAGGAATGCTATTGTTGCTCCTCATCCCATTCATATTGAAATGGAAATTGCTTGTCAAGGTTAGTTAAATGTGCTTATGATATTATTTCACTTTAAAGCTTAGAAAATTGCTTTATGTAGGTATTCTTGTTCGTCGAATTTGATAGTTTAGAAATTTCGGATTTTCAGACCGAAAGTTTAGTAAATTGTTGTTTTCGTTTTATAGCACATTTACACGCTTGAATCGTTAAATAATAAAGAACATAGCTATTTCTGGTGTAGTTCGAAAGTTTAAACTGGTTTTTCTTTCCAGACGATATTTGTGTAACCCTTGTGCTACAGTTTATTCCGGGTTTACGTTCAATTGGAGTAATAGCAAAGTTGAATCGAATACCCACATCAGTTTACGGGTGTTTTTTTTTTTTTCTTCGGAAATCGTTATTTGATCCCATAATTTTAAGTTTTTTCAAATTTCAAATTCACTAAAAGGGAAAATATTTCGAAAGGATGTAATTGTAAAATTGATGTTTTTTTTGTATGACCGTTTACAGAAATGCATTATTTGATGTATCTCTTCTGTCTGAATTATTTGATGGCGATGACGGAAGTAAATGTGTCAATAGTGCAGGACAAGCCAAATTGGATCAGTTACAGTATGCTTTTAAGTGAACTTAGGATATTTTTATATAAATAATCTGTTTCATTGAAATGTAAAAATCATAGCAGTTTATAACACCTCTTAATTAATTCATTTAATCAATGGGAAATTTATTGAGTGTTTATTCAGAATTTTCGTTTTGTTTCACTATTTTACAGTTCATAATTTTTTAAAGGATTTCCGTAGCTGATTTGGAGTCTAAAATTGGTCGATTTTACATATTTGCTCAGAAAATGGCCGGTATAAACGATGAAATTACATCAAAAAATTCTCAACTATGTGAAATTATACATTCTGTTGTTGGAAAGATTAGATCACGTGTGCGTTCAAGATGCGTTCTAGCTCGAATCACTCATTCACTGCGTATGTTTTTTTTTTTTGAAAGCAGTAAAAATAAAGGGTTTTTTTTTTCAATTTGGCTCTGTGATCGTGAAAATTTGAAGTATTATCTCTTTTTTTCCCCAAAATCCTCATCCAAACTTTGCGGAGGTTATGAATACAACTTGCCATATCGAAGAGTGAAATTTGGATTCTGGAAGATATTGATATTGCTGTCATATTTTTTTCTAATTTATAGATTAAGTAACCTTATATGAAGAATTATAAGTATTATTACAGATTCTTTGAAAGTATTTGATGATTTAAAAAACCGAAATGATTTCCCGGATAATGTCTGTTCAAAACTAACCAATTTTCGAATGATTACTGCTGAGCAATTTTTCGTTAGTTAATTTCATATAATTTTTTAAACTTAATGAAATGGATTTTTTTTTTTTCTGTCATATTCTATCTCATATGTTTTTATATTTCTAAAATAAAATAGCATGGTTTTATTTTACGTTATTGATTAAGCAATTATATTGGTGTATTTTTTCGTTTATTTTTAAATAAGATGGAAAACATTTGTAATCCTTAATGATGCCCATAATTGGTTTAGTATATGAAGTTTTAGTATTTCATGTAAATACTGCTTCCTTTGCAATGATAAAAGAATACCGAAAATCAGAAACTAAAAAAAAAAAGCACTATTTTAATACTTTTCTCACAACTTATGATATTTAATTTAGGAAAATGAAGCAGTAACAGAAGAGTACCGAAAGTTGATAGAGTCTGAACGACAAACAAATATTAGCAAACAATTTTACTTTTCTGCAACAGTTGAAAGAGATCCAGGAGCCAAACTTCATGCTTTAATATTTGTATGGTTTATTTAACACTCTTTAAATGTTTGACAGAGTTAAAATAACATATTAATCTATGTGAGCAGCTTCTCTGAATACATTAAATTTTTGTTTCAAAAGGTGTTCAATTGAGATTTGATCTTTTTCCTTTATTGCAGTCCTTTCGTCATATATGTACTGTACTTAAATCATTATGCAAATTTCATCCATATACATACTATATTTTCTCCACCTTTTGATGGACATTAATGATTGATAAGGCAAACTTCAGGTTGACATTAAGTATCCGAAAGTGAAGCCAATTTATATCCTGACTTTTTCTTTGGATAACACGGAAGTTTCATCATTTAATAACACTCTTATTGTAAGTATTTCTTGTTTTTTTTTTTTTTTTTTTTTTTTTTTTTCAGTAATTCATTATGTTTCATTGCTGAATGCGTTTTCTGATACATTCTATCCAGGAAATTCATTTATTTTCGTGCAATAGTTGAACTTTCTGGGAAACAAATTATTTTGTCTGTTCCAAATACTTTTCGAGTTTTCTTCAGTTTCTAAATAAATAATTTCTTATAAACATCTGTAAGGAACAAATTTCTTTTTGTTCATTTCAATGAATGATTCTTTATCGGATTCTGATTGAAAAAAAAAAAAAAGATGCAGGTGAAAATTAGTATGAAATTTTGAATTTAGCACGTGGAGCGAGTTTTGAATGCAGATTTTGCTACCTATGTGACATGTGACGATCCAAATAATATCTTAGGAGCACAAATAGCATTCTTAGTTTCACGTTTTGATATCCTTCTTGAATCAATTAGTGCTGCCAGTAATTCTGGGCAATTCGCTCGTGAGCATCTTTTTTCTCGTCCTTATAGGTTTGTTTGTTTGTTTTTATATATCATAAATATTTCATAACATTGATGTATGTAATGATACAATAAACGTAGATGAAGCTACTGTGAAAACTATATTCTAATATATAGCTCAACTTATCCATAAACTAAGATTTACTTTTATTTCAGGGGTCGTGATCATCAGCTTCCACTTTACTACCAGAAAAATATGAATGCATTTACATTCCGTTCGTAATACATTATTTGTATGTTTTTATTTGCTCTCTTATTGATGATAAATAAAATTTCACCTTATTCCTCAGGATAGTATTTTGACAGCTAAATATGGAAAGCATTACTTTTAATGTTATTCAGTTTAATAGTTCTTCAAGAATCGGTAGTCTTCTATAATCTACAAGTAGTAATAAACATAAGACTAATACTGAATATCAAGAAGTTGAATAGTCTGGCAGCAAGAAAAGTAGATGATCCTTCAGCCTTCGATATTTTATCGGAATGTTTTGAGGCAAAAAAAAAAAAAGAAAACAATGTATTATAATTAAGTTAAGTTAAAAATATTACTTTATTGTCTTAAATCAATGAAGAAAACTAGCTTATTTTCTGGTAATCATTTACCTAACCTAGCAATAAATGAATATCTATTAATACAATAGAGCATCTTTTTTTTTTTTTTTTCATTCTTGAAGAAAAAAGAAAAGAAAAGGATGGCATTAATAGGATAAAATAGCAAAATAAATGTATTGTTGTTCGATAACCATTCGTTATATATACATACGCAACAACATGAATATATAATTCATTCTTATACATTACCATTTCTTTTATTGGTAAAATATATTAATTAATTCTATTCATTTTTTTTTTTTTTTTTTTTTTTTTTTGTATAGCAATAGATATCGTATTGATTTGTATGATCTAACAAATGTTATAAGACATAACACAGTTTTAAGATCTCATTGTATGGATAGGAAATTTTTGACTGAAGATAAATGTTTACATTTATTTGTTCATATCAGTTAAGAAGTTTAAAATGAGCAACTGAAAAAGACATAGCATTAAAGTGATTTCTTCTAGGATAAATTGTGTGTTTTTGAAATTTTCTAAGCAGTAAGTTTGATTATATAAATTTTAATATTAACTTTTGTTCATTAAAAATATAAAATATTTTAGTCATAACTGAGTCTTACGGTGCAGATTTTTTTTTTCCTTTCTTCTTTTTGACTTAAAACATGAACTAACAAAAGTAAATTATTATTGAAGTTGAGATGCTATGAGGAAGCTTTTCGCATCCTATCTTCAAATTTCCAAACTATATTGGGTTGAACTTTTTTCACATCTGAGAGATGTATGTAATTTATCCATTTTTAATTCTTCAAAACATTGAACAGTTTCTATTTCAGTACTTTGAAAAAAAAGAAATCAATTTTGAAATAATGGAAATTAGGAAAGGGAATGATTAAGTTAACATTAGAGAAATGTCGAAGCAGCGAAATAATGTTTGCAAAATTTAATCTTTAAAAATTCATTCTTCATCAATAGAGAAAAATTTTATCTTAATGAAATTCTGCAACTTATGATTGCAGACTTCATAAATAATAATTTTTTAAATAAAATAGCAAGGATGAAATTAGATTCTCATGAAAAAAAAAAAAAAAAAAAAGAAAAAGAAAAAATTCAACATCTAATGAAATGATGGAATGATACGGTAGTAAAATCACATTAAAATTAACTTTCATGAATTGCAAACAACTACACAACAATTTATGTGCATATCTAGTTGACAAAATGACAGTAATTTAAAAGCAAGGACAAATTAAAAGATTCTACGGAAAAGATAGTATTCCATTTCATAAATTACAAAAGGCTAAAAATTTTGCAACAAAATATTGACAATGAATTTGGAAAAGAAAGAAGAAGGATTTAGATTAGATGTAAGAATTATAGAAAGATAGCGGTAATGTTTGAAAAATTATCTTTTGTCATTTTTTAGTATTTTATTATTTAGACATCCTGGCGGTATATCTTTTTTCTTCTTATTGCTAGATGACTTTTTTTTTTTTTTTTTCTTCAATTTCTTTATAATCACATCTTCAAAGCTTTTTTTTTTTTTTTTTTGCGCCTAAATTTGACTTCATTTTTCCCAATCTTTAAAAAAAAAGAAAAAAGAAAAAAAACTGTCTCTCTCTCTCTCTCTCTCTCTCTTTTATTCGTCCATGAAAAATAAAACAATATTTCTTAAATGTTGTCGCTTCGTTTTGTTAAATATCGAAATGGAATTTTTTCGGATCTTTTCGGCTGTTCCATTAAAATTGTCCTCTGATTTATGGCTTTCGTTTTTTTTTTTTTTTTTCATGAAGAAACAGCCATTTCAATCCTTTCACAATACCTTTCTTTGTTCTTTTCCTCATTTTCCGATTTCGTTTTAGCATTATTTACTAACTTTCTTCTTATCATTTTTATGTTCTTTCTTTCCTCTTCCTCTTCTTCTTCTTTTATTTCACTAATCTAATGAACTTTTTCTTTTTTTCTTTTTCCGTTAACTGTTTTACATTTTATAGTTTTTAAATTTTCCACTCTAAACGTAATGGAGGGAAGCGGCTTTTGTCGTATGCGCTTTTGTTCTAAAAAAAAAAAAAAAAAAAAGAAAGAAACTGTTATTTACATATATTCCTACACTATTGTTAACTTTTAATTTATTAATTAGTGAATGATAGCAGCGATAATTTTTGTAACTAATTCATTTCAAGCACAAATATAAAATTAAATCTTTGTTTTAATTTTTCATATTAAACTTATAATTTTGAAAGTTTTTTTCTTTTTTTGCTTTACAATTTTAGTTAGTGAGATTTTTCAGCTTTCGTTTTATTTTTTCACTTATTTTTTTCATTTTTATTATTAGTCAGCTGTATTTGTGGAAAGATAAAAAAAAAAAAAAAAACGAATGATATAATCAGATGAAAGTGTGAAAATAAATATTAATCGTCGTCTGATTGCCTGAAATGTTTTGGTGTAGAGCGAATAAACTGCAGCTGTTCAGGCGATTGAAATTCACATTTAAAAAAATGAAATTAATTTGCAGAAATGAAAATCAGCTAATATTAAAACAGTTAAGTTAAAACAGTTGAAAATTAATCTAAACTAGCTAATTTATAACTTAAACGAACAAATCACTGAAAAGTTTACATTATTTGTTACATATATGTATGACTAATATAATATTTTTAACAAATAATATTAGCTGTAAAATGAGAAAAGCATTTATTAAAAGTGAAAAATTTAATCAAATATAATTATAATAGTTAAATGATAATTATATCAGAAGGAGAAAATTATTTATTATTTTTTTTTTTAATCTTAATTAGCTTTTCTTTCAATAATACTTAATAAATACATACATTCTTATGACAATTTTTTCTTTTTTCTTTTTTTTTTTTTACATTTTCAATAGATAATTTGATTCTTTCTTTTCCTTTTTTCTCTTTTTTTTTTTTTTTTCAAAAATTTAATCAATAGAAAAATTTCAATCAAAATTCATTTATGAAATAAGAAAATGAATACAAGAAAAAGAAAAAAGAAGAAAAAATTGCAAATAACAAATTTTGCATTAATATAAAAATGTTTTTTACTAAATTTATATGAAATGAGATAGTTGCAATTTCTTTATGTCTTATTTGTCCTAATCTCATTTTATAGGCCTGTCCAATTGATCGCTCTTTGGCTTTATACTTACTTATACAAAGTAAAAGGAAATGAAAAGTAATCGCTGCAAATACCATTTTTTTTCTTTTTTGCAAAATTTAATAAAATTTTTTAGAGAATTTTCAATGAAAATAAGCCTTTTTTGCATAAATATATATATATATATTTTTGTTTACATCCTTGTCTTAATTAAAACCATTTTAATTATTTTATTATTATTTAAAAAAAAAAAAAAAAAAAAAACGAAGAAGCATTGAATAAAAAATAAATATAATAGAAAATAAAATATTTAACTATTGTTGAATTTGGAATATTATTCCATCCATTAATGTTACTTTTTTTTTTGAAAAAATTTGATAAGATTAATTAAAAATAGAATTTAACGAGTAATATTATGTAAACTATGATAATATTATTTTCAGTTATAAAAAAAATTGAAAAAAAATTTTTTCAACCAATAATAGTAAATTATAAAATTTCATTAATTTAAAATACAAAGTAAATTACAGGTTATTAATTTAATTTAAACAATAAAGTAGAAATAAGCATATCGTTGATTATAAAATTTATAATATAAATATTAAAATTTCATTCATCTATTTTTTGCTATTTCTTTCGTTTTTTTTTTTTTTTTTTTTTTGCTATCGCACTTTATGATATGATAAGAGTTAATTACAACAATGATAACAGGTAGCAATTGAATACACAAAAATTGATTTGTGTCATTTAAAAAAAAAAAATTGTCAACCATTTAGCATCGTTTCATTTCTTTTCTTTCCCTTTCTTTTCTTTCTGCTATATTCCATTTTATTGTATTCATATGTTTTTAAATATATTAGAAATTGAAATTCTCTCTTATTGAAGAAGAAAAAAATTAGAAGCAATAGCTAAACAGAGAGAGAGAGAGAGAGAGAGAAAGAGGGAGAGAAATATACAACAATTATAACTGTAGAATTTTCTATGCTTACAAATAGAATAGCAAAATAGAAATTGATGATAGTAAGAGGCTAATTTGAAATAAGCATATCGTTGATAAGCAAAATGAATGAATTAGCGGAAACAGACATTTTTTTGGATTAAAATTTATGTTAGACAGTTGGAAAGGAAAAAGAATTTTTGATGCCTCACAAAGAAAAAAAAAAAAAGAAAGAAAAAATATATATACCAAATAATTTTTCTTTTTATTTCTTTCTAAAAAGCATACAGTTGAAATTGAACAAAAATTTTAGTGTAGCAAATTGAAATAGGTGGAAAAAGCACTTCCTTTTGCTTCTATTTCTTTCTTCTTTCTTCTTTCTTCTTTTTTTTCTCAATTTTCTTTTAAGATTTATCATTTCATATTTCCTAGAAACAAAATAAAAATAAAAAAAAAAAAGAAAAATTCCATATTTTTCTTTCATCTTCCTATTAGTTAAATCTTTTTTTTTTTTTTTTTTAAAAAAAAGAGAAAAAATATAAGCTTTTCTTCTATTGGATTTAAATTTAAAAGAATTGCAACAAATCGAGCTCATTTCGTCCTCATTTTCCTTTCATTGTTGCCGCCAACTCTGATAGAAATTATATTTTCCACCGTAATTTTCTACCACATATTCTTCACTGCCTATTGTTTGTAGAGAATGAAAAAAAAAAAAAAAAAAAAGAAAAGAAAAAAAAACAAAAAAATGTTTCTTCTCAAATTTCATCTAATTTTATTTTTCAAATTGTTCAATGTTATTATTCAATGATGATAATGATGTGATGATATTCAAATTGATTATTCATAACAACAACAATAGTTGCAATTCTTTCTATTTTTGGTTTATTTGTTTGTTTGTTTGTTTATTTGTTTTCCTTTCATTTCTTTTCTTTTTTCTTTACATTTTTATAATAAATTTTTATATGTAACATTTTAAAATATGAAAATATAGTAAAATATATTAGAAATTATTATATTATTATTGCTTTTTTTTTCAATTATTTACTATCCAAAATGAAAAGTAATAATAAATGAAAGAATTTTTTTTCATTCAAATTAAAAAAATATTTTTATTTTTTTAATTTCATTTATTTGTATTAATTGTTATATAATATTGCAAAAATGTTACGCAACAAATTACAAATTATTTATGATTAAATAGTTGTTGTGTGATATTTGCATAATATTATATGTTTGAATTTAATAATCATAAAATAAGCATTATTGTACCATTGCGCATTGTGATATTTGCGCTGCATTTGTTTTCTTTGTTTTCTTTTTCCATTTGCTATTATGAAAAATTACACGGATTTGTTTTTATTTGAATGCAAAACTTGTTTTATTTCATACATATTCCATAGTATAAAGTATCATATTCATACTGTTCAATTTTTTATATAAATTTTGAAAATTTAAACAAAAAAAAAAAATTCTTTGTTCGAATGGAGTTTGCAACATTTGTCATTAGCAGATACAAGGAATTGTCATTGTTAGAGAAAGAAAGAGAGAGAGAGAGAGATGGATAAAGAGAGGGAGAGAGGGAGTTTGCCATTAGAAAAACTAGAAAAAATCGTTTGGTAACTGCTGTTATTATCAAGATTGTATCCATTTATTATTATTATTATTATTATTATTATTATTATTATTATTATTATTATTATTATTATTGTTATTGTTATTATTATTATTATTATTATTATTATTATTGTTATTATTATTACCAGTATTGCTAGTTATTGCAGTCACTAATCATAATTATAATCATCATTAAATTCATCATAAATAATTTAAGATTATCACTGCTGCTATTATCATTGCTATAAAATCATGATCATTATCAGCCTAATCATTATACTTATCACAAGTTTAAAAGATAGCAAAATTTTGCTTAAAATTGACTACATTGTCATGGCACAAACAAATTTCTTCCTTCTCTCTCTCTCTCTCTCTCTTTCCCTCTCTGTGATGAGATTAACCATTCTGAAAAATAATAATTCTATTTGAACCTGAACCAATTATTATAGTAAAAGTAAACAACTGATTAATTGATAGCTAATTCAAGAATAAAATAGCTATTTTAGCTGACTGAAAGAAAAATGCTACGCTAAATTTCATGTACCAAAGTTTTCGAGATCAAAAAAAAATTAGATTAACTTTCAGTAACATACCGGAATTGAATTAATTACAATGCCATCAATTATTTTGATAAATATGAAAAATTTTAATCTAATAGAAATATATCATTAAATGATATTAAAAACAAAAATATTGGATTGATTTATAAGCTAATATTTATGATATGAGATATACCTGTAATAAAATTTTCTTGAACTATTAATTCATTTTTTTTTCTTTCATACTTTTAAAAATATCAATCTTTTCTTTCTTTTTTTTCTCTCTCTCTCTCTCTTTCTCTCCTTTTTGTTTCTTTTTTTTTTTTTTTTTTTTTTTTTTGAAACCATAAATTAAAAGATAAATAATTTTGTTCATTTTCATTAATATTTCTAGTTGGGGATTGTTACTTTAAATGTGTTCAATTTTGTTTTCTGTTTGTAATGTCAGTAAACACGTATCGAATTGTTGAAAACTGGTATCTTTTTATTTTCTAATTTCTTTCATAATTCCGTTTCAATGGCCTTATTAAGTGAAGTTTTTCACTCATTTATAGCATTTTAATTAATAAATTAGTTAAAATTCTCACTTACAAATTACTGTCACATTTTATGATAATTTCTTGGGCTCTCTCTCTCTCTCTCTTTTTGTTTTTTTTATTTTGTTTCCTTTCTTTTTTTTTTTTTTCACTCAATCTTAAAAGTTGTATTTGTCAAAAAGAAAAAAACAAAACAAAACAAAAAAAAAAAAAGAAAGCGAGAAGAGAAAAATCAATTGTAAACAATTTCTATTTGAATAACACTTATTTATTTTTTTTTAAAATTTACATTTTTATGACTAAGTCATCATTTGCACTTTATTCAATCTCAGGAAATTATCTATTATTATCGGTTATGTGTTTTAGATCATTAAAATTCTTTATGCGACATTTGCAAGAGTTAAATGATTCAAATGATTTTGTTATGTTAGTGTATCATTTAAAAATCCATAAGCATTTTTTATTATTTCCGTTTTTTTTTTTTTTTTTTTTTTTTGAATTTTTTAAATATTTTAAAATGTTTAATATTATTATTAAATGGTAAGCATATTGCATAGAGTAACAATTTATGTTATCAATTAATGTTCATAATGATTAAACTGATAATGTAATGAATATTTAATCAATTATTGATTTAATCAATAATTGATACCTTTACCTGTCTTATTGTATTATCAATAAATTGTAACGAACGATGAGTGAATGATTGTTTAAAAATTGTGAAAATTTTTTGAAATTATACTCACAAAAGAGTTACATTTTACTCGCTAAAATATAAATTGCAAATTGAATAAATCACAAATATTTCTAATTTTTTTTTCAAAAAATTCAAAAGATTTTTCTTTTTTCCGCTCCTTTTTTTTTTTGCTACATAACTTTATTATTTTATTAATTAAATTAAGTAATTAATGAATGAAATTTTCTTTTTGCTACATTCAACTAATTATTTTAAACCTTTAATTAATTATTTTTAATTCTTTTTTTTTTCTTTAGTATTTCTTAGTTTTATTTATTATACTTATATACTTAGTTTTGTTCATTTGTTATGGAATTAATGAGAAATGATAGAAGAAGACAACTGCGTCTAAATCCGTATCACTTTTATTTTTTATTTTTAATTTTTTTTCTTCTATTCAAAAATTTAAATGATTGACTGCATGACCGACTAAAATAATTTCCTTTTTTTTTTTTTTTTTCATTTTTTTTTCCATTTTTTTTTAAAAAATAAAATTGCATTCTGTTCAACTTGTACTTTTAGACCAAAGAATTTTTTTTTCTTTTGAACTTTTAAAACTTTGTTTTTTTTTTTTTTCTCTCTTAATTTTAATTTAAAAATATCTGAGACAAATAATGATGATGAAAAAAAAAAAAAAAATGGTATGAATTGAGTTTATTTCTAAATAAAATGTGAAAATGGATAAATTAAAAAATTAGAGAAGAAAATTATAAATGCAATTTCAAAAATGAAATTAAAAATTAATAGAAATTGTAATATCAAATTGAACCAAAAATAAATTCTAAACCATTCTTTAATTAAAAAGTCATTTAAATTACAAAAAAACAAACAAAAACAAAAAGAAAATCTTTGCCATTCAATTCTTTCACTTCACTTCGTTAAAAAATAACTTATCTCTTCTTTTTTTTTTTCTAAAAAAAAACTTTTTTAAAATTTTTAAAAAATAAAAATAAAAAGGAAAACATTTTTCCATTCATTTATTTTATTCGGTACATTCGTTTTTTTTTTTTTCCTCTTTAACTATGGTTGAAAAAAAAAAATAAAAATAAAAAAAAAAATACAAAACGACCAAAATGAAAAAATGCCATAAAATGCGAGCAATAGTTTATAGTTTAGATGAAACCAACAAACAACGTTTTTCATCCTTAAATCGTTTTCTATTACATTTTTTTTTTTTTTTCAGAAACAGAAAGAAATATTTTTAAGTTTTAGAGCAAGAAAAAAAAAAAAAAAAGAAAATAAAAAACATTTCGAAAGTAAATTTTTATAGCTTTTATACCAGATGGAAATTTTGAACTTTTTTTTTTTTTTTTTTTAAAAGAATGTACAAATAAAATGAAATGATAAAAAATTCTATCTAATTCTTGAATATATTATTTAAAAGTTAAGAATTTAAAAAATATTTCAAAATTATCATTTATTTAATGGTAATTTATTGAGACTTTTTTTTTTTTTTTTTTCTGGAATAATTATAAAAGAAATTTAAAATATTTTGGTGTAATTTAACAAAAAGAAACAAGAAAAAAAAAAGAAATAAATTTGCACAAATATTTAAAAAGCAGAAAACAAAAAAAAAAAAAAAAGAGCATTCTTTTTTTATTAAAATAATATTATCTATTAGAATTAGTTGTAATAACAACTCAAATAATTATCATTGAGTGATATGATAATTTGATTTTTTAGGATTTAATTAAAATTTTAGAAAATTTTATTACAGATGAAAGTGAATGACAATATTATTGTGTTTAATATTTTAAACATTTTATTGGCAATTGTAAACTTTTTCCTAGTTTTTTTTTTTGAATTGTACACATTAATACTAAACTTTTTCATTAAATATTATTTATCATAATTAATTAATTAATTAATTTATTTATTTATTGCGCTTTTATAAATTTCATCAATTCTTCTGAAACTTTTCTTCTGTTAGTACTCTTTTTTTTTTTCGTATTTCTACTTTGCAACAATTCAATTGTATAATATATGTATAAATTTATGAAATTCAACTTTCAATTTTTATTTTTTCACTTTATTTGATTACTTTTATGCTGAAAAATGTTTAGAATTCTCTTTTAAATTTTATTTTTCCTTTTTCTTACTTCCAAAACGATATGTGCAATCATCATTTGATGACAAATATTTGTACTTTAAACGTTATTAACCTTTGCACAATTTCAATGTTATATTAGTTTTTTTTCTTTTTTAAGGGTATGAGAAGAAAGAGCAATGAGAAATGAATGTGGAAAAGATTGTTGAATAAATTTTAATGATAAGAAATGAATGAAAATTCAATTTTAATTTTAACTATTATCATAAGATTATTTTGTTTATGATAGCTATCAGTATTATCATTATCAAAAATAGAAATTATTTCAATAAGATCAATTATTCGATCAATTAATGATCAAGTCTATTACTAAAACAGTTAGAATAAAATGAATTACAAGTTAATTAAATATTTCAAAAGTTTTTTTTTCTTTTTTTTTTCCTTTTTTCGCGGAATGTAATGAGTATACTAAAGAAAATCATAAACGTTTAATTTAATATTATTTTAAATTTTGTAGAATTTACGTAAATAAATTGCATTTTATCTTATAATCTGTTTGGCGTATTTTACGTCAAATTCAGTTTTACCTCATTATTAATTCGATATTTTGCATTATAATCTTCAAATATAATTCAAATTAACCGGCATTTATACCAATTATTCTGCAACTATAGTCATTTCCGTTTGCTAAACAAAAGTTAGACTTACGTAAGTAATTTCAATTTGCGTAAGTAATTTTTACGTAAGTAATTTAGCATTCAAATATGGCGAGAAATGAATTAGGATTTTGTAAAGATTTGTTGTTTTTCCGGAAAATAAAAAAAGATTGATTATTAAACTAGCTCTTAAAGCTAATTCAAAGAGAGAGGGAAAAAGAGAGAGAGAGGGAGAGAAAGAGAGAGAGAGAAAGATCAAATTTGAGCACAATCATACCTTTTATATGTAACCAATGAAATAAATGCATTCTTATGAAAGTTATTTATTGCAGATTATCAATTTCAATTTCAATTTTATTTTATCAAATTTATAATTTATAAATTAGGAATAAAATTTATAATTCGTCAAATTTCTAAATGACAATATGATGTCATATTAGATTTTTTTGCATATAATATTTCTTCAATAAATTGCTAACAAATATTGTATGCTCGATGATTTTTCATTTTTTTTTTTCTTTTGCTAAAATTAAACAAAAATTATTGTAGAAAATTTAATTTCAAATACTAATAAAATAAGTTGATAGGATAATGTGGTAGCAAAAAAAAAAAAAAAGCCAAACTTTTAACATAAGACAAATGCGCTGGGCGTTTCTATCAGTAATAAATACCACAAAAATTATTTTAATAGGTCATTGTTGCAATATATTATCCTTCTTTTCTTCTGTTCCTTTTTTTTTCTTTCTTTCTTTTTTAGTACCATTAGTTTATTTTTTTTTTTCTGTCTTTTAACTTTTTCCATTCAAAAAAAAAAAATTTTTTTTTTCTTTCTTTTATTAACAAAAAAATTTTAACTTTTTTTTTTTTATTTCACACAAAAATTTAGGTATCTATTCAATTTGTATGTAAAAATGAAAGAAATATGATGAAAAAGCTAATTTTAAAAGTGGAAAAAAATCATTTCAAATGATAAAAGCTTTTCTTTTTTTTTTTTTTATTGCTTTCCCTTCTTTCTTTCTTTCTCTCTCCCTCTCTCTCTCTCTCTATTCATATATTTTTATAATAAATAATACTAAGGATGGTCATTAATTTGCATAAATGCATCTTTAAACCGTAACAACGATTTATTTTATTGCGAGAATGTTAAAATAGCTATAATATATATATCAGTCAGTCAGTCAGTCATTCCTGAAATGCTATAATAAAAAAGAAAAAGCATATCTATGATAATTGATGCATATTATATCTAAAATTTGATTCAATTAAATTTATTTAAAATTGAAAGAAATAATATTTAGTATTAATAAGTATTAATATATTTAAATTAATTTTAATTCAAATGTTAATTTATTATTAATTTAGCCTAAATACACTTCACTTTTTCTTGTGAATATTTAATATATTTATTTACAATTGAAAGAAATAATATATATTATTAATATATTTAGTATTAATAAGTATTAATATATTTAAATTAATTTTAATTCAAATGTTAATTTATTATTAATTTAGTCTAATTACACTTCACTTTTTATTGTGAATATTTAATATAAAAAGATGTTTTTGTATGATAAATTAAGCTAAAAAGAAAAAAAAAAAGGAAGAGAAGATAGCTAAAATAGAAATGTTTTTTTTTTTAAGATTAAAATTTGTTAAATTAGCAATGATTTAATAGCATGTTACAACAGCAAATGCAATTCTAATTATCAATTAAAATTTCACAATTCTCATTAGCACTTTTCAAAAAAATTATTAAACAAATCAAAAAAAAAAAAATTATTTCTAACAACGACGAATTGAATTTAACTGAAATGCATGAAAAAAGAAATTAAATATATATCTATTTTACTTTTTCATTTTATCTATTTTACTTTTTCATTTCTATTTCACTTTTTCAAATATTTGCTATTTTACTTTTTCATTTAGCATTTTTATTTTTTCGTTTATTCATTACACAATCCACATATAATGTTTAATTAAGCTTTCATTAATTATTCATTTCAATATGATAATAATTTAATTAACATTATTGTTGGCATTATTGAAATTAAAAATAAAATTTTGATACTATTTATAAATTGAAAAAGTTAGAATAATTATAATTAATTTCATTTCAAATTTCATTTACCATTCATTCATTCATTAGCTCTTTCTTTTTTTTTCATAAATGAGTTTTCCTTTTCTAAAAAAAAATTATTGATAAGAAAGAATTGTAGTGTGAATCTTTCATATCATCTGCAGCTGTTAACTGTTAACTGATATCACTGATAGTATCTATTCTATCTGTTTCAAACATCTGTGCAACAATCTCAATTAAACATCCGGGCAAATGCTCATCTAATCATTCATTTGCATATTACTATCTTTTAAAGCAAATGAAAAAATAAAAAAAAAAAAAAAAAGAAAAGAAAAGAAAAGGGAAGAGAAGAAGGAAGAGGGAAAGAATATGATAGGTTTGTTCATCTGCATAAAATATGTAAACAATACATTTATATGTATTTGTAAAGGATATAAAAAAAAAAAAAAAAAAGCTGATTTGATTTGAGAAGATCGGAAAGATTGAATTAATTTATTTTTTCCTTTTTTTTTTTCTCTTTTAGATCGTTGTATCTTTTTTTTTTTTTTTAAAAGCTTTACAAGATGAAAGTGTGGGAATAATCATTCTAAGGAATTTTTTTTTTTTGTTGTTGGAATAGTCTAATTTCCGGTTTAGAATATTTAATGTAATTCATATATATATGTATAAATTTTATACAAAATTGAACTAATATACATGAGCAATGATAAGTTTAATGATTAATGAGTAATGATAAGTTTAATGATTAATGAGCAATGATAAGTTTAATGATTAATGAGTAATGGTAAGTTTAATTTAATGAGCGATGATTAAGAATTATATGGAATGCATTTTTGTTATTTTTTTTTTGTTTTGGAGAAAAAAGAAAGTTGCGAAAAAAACAAATATTTAATTTATATTAAATATTAGAAAGAAATCAAGAAGTGAGCATTTGAAATTTTAAATTTACAAGAGATTTTGTAATAAAAAGCAATTTTCTTCCATATTTGCAAAATAAATTCTAAAAAAAATTTTTTTTTTCTTTTGAATTTCAGCAATTTCAAAAAAAAATTTCAACATATGCTACTACATCCATCTTTTAATTTTTCAAAAAATCACTGAAAAGGAAAAATAAAAACATTAGTTTCTCTCATTGTACATTAATATTCGATATTTTTTCTATTTTTTTTTTTTTTTTTTGCGAACAAAATGTAATATAAGTTAAAAAAAAAAATGTACTGAAAAAATTATAGAATAAATGAAAAGTACAATAATAAAAGTTTAGTATAAGTAAAAGTAAAACAGAAATTATTTTTATATAAAAATAATTTAAATCGTTTTTAAAAGATAATGCATAATGGACAAGCTTATATGAATTAGCATTAGCTATTATTATTAATAAACAATTTTTAGCTTTCAGTTTTTTTTTCAAAAAAAAAGAGAGAGAAAGTTATTTAGTTATGATTTTAGCTTTAATTTATCAAATATCAAAATAACAATAATTAAATTTATTATGCACTAGGCTATTCATACTTTAGTACTTTTAAAAAATACATTTTTCTTTTTTTTTTTTTTAAGTAACAGATGTTGCAATGATTTTTTTTTTTCCTTTTTTCTTAAATTTTCCAATCGATGACTTATAATTGATCACATTTCGGCAATTGCAAAAATGGGTAGTTAATTTCAAATTGTTCATTTTCATTTGTTTAAAATGATTATTACCAAATGGCTGCTACTGTTGCAAAATGAATCGATTACCCAAAGGGTAAGAATGCATGGGTAACAGTAGCATTACATTTACTGTTTTACAAGTTAACAAAAATTTTTAACTATCAATTCATTTTTTACAATTTTCATCGATATTTTTTCCTGGCGAATGAAACACTGAATGAATGGGTGGGTAAAAATTTCCAAATCATTGCACTATCATTCTTAATATGCTTCCTTTCTTTTAAACTTTTGTTTTATTAATTAATTAATCGATTTTATTACATTGCTTTATTAATTAATTAAATTTTTGCCCAAACTCTTTGATTAATTTATGAATTCATTGTAAAATTTACCCATTACAATTGTATTTGTTCGACAAACATTATCATCATCAATGATTTGTTTCTTGAGGATTTATTTTGTCTTTTAACACTAAAAGTTTTTTTTTTTTTTTTTTTTTTTTTTTTAAATTTGCAAACTTACCAATAACAGTAATGTTCACTTACTAGTTGACAAGAAATTTATCATTTTTCTTATTGTCAACTAATTATCATTGCAATAATATATAGCAATAAAAAAAAGAAAAAAAAAAACAATAACAATAAATTATTATTACTTTTCATTTGCTTAATTTATTTACCTAATTCTTTGATTGTAGCATTAGCAATTTGATATTTTATAATTTATCTATTTTTATCAGAGTAATAACACTTCTTGATGATATCATAAATTTAATTCTAATCATTTCTACTTACTTTGCATGATTAAAAGAAAAAAAAAAAAGGAAAAAAAAATGGAACGAAGAAATCGGCAACTTTTGACAATTCAACCATCAAATTCAAATTGATTTTAAATTTAATGGTTTCATATAATTTAATAATTGAAAAAAAAACTTTTTGTGATAATAATCAATTGAAAATATTTAGAAATGAAAAGTTCTTTTTTTTGATAACATTTTTTTTTTTTTTTTTTTTTTTTAGGATTCTCTACGGATCTACGATGTTTGTTTTCTTTTGTTGTTGTTGTTGAAACTATCGAAGTGCATATTGCAACAATTTGAACTACTCGAGAGTGAGACATGTCAAGAATAAGGCATGTCAAGAATGAAGCATGTCGAGAGTGAGGCATGTCAAGAGTAAGTCTAGTCTGTCTGTCCTCCGAAAAAAAAAAAACTAAAAAAACTACGTCACAGTGTTGCTATTTTGTTGCACTTTTTTACATTTAGTTTTTCCGTTTCCTTCCGTGGAATTCAATTTTTTTTATTTGTTTTTTTTCTTCTATCTCACTCCCTCTTTCTTTCTCTCTCCCTCTCCCTCCCATTCTTCCTCTCTCTCTCTCTCTCTTTCTGTATTCTTTTCTGAGAAGAAAATGAATGGTTAGAGAGAGAGGATCAGGAGACATTGAGGGGACAAGAAGAAAATGATGATGATGATGGTGATGACATCTTCCAAATTTACATTGATAATTCTTTCAAAGTAAAAATATATTTTTGTCTCTTTTTTTTTCACCTTTCTTTAATTAAGAAATATATTTTTTAATTTTACATTTCAATTTCGTGGCTAATCCTTTTTTTAAAATATTATAATTACTAATTTAGAGCTAAAAATGTATGTGAAAACAATTTCTCAAAAAATCGAAATTTTGAAAAATTTGAATTTGTCCAAGTTATTCACGTAAATCAAGAAAACCACACAAATTAACGTAAAGTTATGAGATTCTATCAGATAGTTTTAAAAAAGATTAAAGTAATATCCTATAAAAATTAAAAGATTAAAAGTTAAAAGTAATGAGATCATTTTGTTAAAAAGTAAGTAATGATGCATACCAAATAGTAATTTCAAATATTTTGAAGTGTTCGTCATAATAATTTCTTTTTTTTTTTTTTGCATTTTTTTTTTTTTGCAAAATAAACGTGAACGTACGTATGTGCTTTTTTTTTTGATTTACGCGAATGATTCTGACAAATAATTTAAAAATTTTCAAAACTTCAATTTTTCATATATCTTCATTTATGTGCTCTGCTTTATGCTTATCATTAGCATTGTTGATAACAGATAACAATATAATATCGACAATAATATGATAAGAAATAGTTAACATTTGTTATTTATCATTTATCATTTTTCAAAAGTATCACGATGTTAATTTATCACGTACACGTATAAACGTGTATACGTATGTACGTATATGCATTTATTTTTTATTAAACTTTAATTTCAACAAAAGAAAATTAATTCAAAAATATTTACAAAAGGAAAAAAGGCAACATATTTACTCAATTCTTTTTACATGTACCATTTTATTCCTTTCTCTCTCTCCCTCTCTCTCCCTCTCTCTCTCTCTCATTTCTCTTTTATGACATTATTAATATTCAGATTTTAACTTATTATTTAATAATTAACATTGTATTTGATATGCAAGAAATGACAAAATAGCATTTATCATATGAATATTTACAAAAAAAAAAAAAAAATTATTAAAGATTAGAATAAACTAATGAAATAAATTTAAATATTTCTTCAAATATTTTTTTTTTTTTAAGAAAAGAATTTTGTAAATTAAAAAGATATCTTTCTCCCTCTCTCTCTCTCTCTCTCTCTCTCCTTCTCCTTTTCTCTTTCTTTCTTTCCAGAAATAATCTTTCGCATTTGTTTTATTCCATTCATATTTTGTCTCTTTCTCTTTCTCTTTCTTTCTTTCTCCACTTTTTTTTTTTTTTAAGAAAATTACATATATAAAAAATACAGTATTTACATTTTACAGATAAATAATTTGTGAGTTGAAAAAAAAAAAAAAAAAAATTATTTGTTAAATGATTGGTTTTACCAGTAATTTTGTTACTTTGCAAAGTTCAATTAAATTCACATATGTCATCGTTGATCAGTTACCTAAATCAAAATCGACCGCCCATGAATAAAAGATAAAAAGTTTTTTTCTAAAAAAAAAAAAATTTAAAAAAAAAAAAAGAAAAAAAAACTTTTAATGTTAGGAATGTGTTTTCAACAATTTTCCTAAATTTACTCTAACAAAAATTGCCTGTCATTTTGGTTTATCAGTGTTATTAAACCCCAACATTTTCCATTTATTTTCTCATTTCTTTACTTTTACTTTTCCATTTTCATTTTCAACTATCATTTCTAATTTTTTTTTTTTTTTTTTTTTCATTTTATTGATAATTCAACTCATCAAATTTTCCATTCACTATCATATATCACTTTATTTAATTTCAATACATTTCTTTCTATCTTATCTTTTTTTTTTTTCTGTGATCTTTTATTTTATGCTATTTTTTTTAATTTTATTCATTCTATTCTATCAATGGTTCTTCTCAAAACTTCTCCCTTGTGTTCCAGAATATTCCACCTTTTTAAAATAACTTCGTTAATGAACAAAATTGATTTTTGACGAACAAAATTGCGCTTTTTTTTTCTCTCTCTCCCTCTCTCTCTTTCTCTCCCTCTCTCCTTTTCTTCTTTTTTTTTTTTTTAATTTTCTTTTTCTGCAACAAAAATTCAACATCTCAATTTTCACCTCCACAATAGCAACATGAAAATTACCTTTGCATTGAACATTTGTCATCTTTTAATTTTGATATTTCACTTGAATATTGTCACATTTATTATCATTACAATTCAAAAATATTTCAAATTTAATCAAATAACATTTTTTATTTTATTATATTAAATTAATTTAATAGTAAAACTGTTCTGTTTAACATCATGATAATTATTTTTTTTTATCAAATTTAGCAAAATGATACATTATGATAAATTTTTGATTAAGATTATTTATCTTAATTTCTTCTAATTTTTTTTTTTTTTTTTTTTTTGACATTTTATTAAATTATTTGAATAAAAATCATTTTATCCATTTATTATTTTACTTTTGAGGAAAAAAAAAAACAAAAGAAAATGATATTTACAATTTTTAGTCTTCAATCAATTGCAATAAATGATTGAATTAAATGTATGATTAAAATTTGAATTAATTTTACTGTATGATATCATATTTAAATATATTAAAATTTTTCAACAGCAAAAAATAAAAAAAAAAAAAAATGGAAAGAAATTATATTTTAAATTTCTAAAAATAGACGCAAAAGATAATAAACATTTGCGCTTTCATTGTTATACTATTTCATGTTTCATGCGCAAAAGTATCAATTAACATATTCTTTACTCCTGTTAAGCGCAATAGTCATTTCGTTTGAATGCTATTTTGATCAAAGCAAAAGAAAAAGGAATGAAAGGTTTTTCTTTTTTTTTATTTATAGCTATCAGAATCAGAACACAGCATCTTCTCATAAAGCTATACACTCGTGTAACCGGATCAATTTTATGTTAGAGCGGAAAAAACCAGTTCTTTGGTATACTGTATAGCTCCTTCAAAACGGAAAGGGAAGGAATGAAGATGTGAGGGGACGGGAGAGGGAAAGAGAGAGAGAAAGAGAGAGAGAGGGATAAAAAGTGAATTTAAAAAGGAATGAACTCATTTTAGTCTTGCAAAAAAGTGACAAAAAATTTCTTAAAATAGTCATTTTTTTTTTTTTTTTTGAATTTTTTCTAAAAATAAAATTATTCTAGGATCAATAAGATGGCTTATTGATTGGTTGTTTTGGTTGATTGGTTGTTTGGTTGACTGGTTGATTGGTTGATTGGTTGCTTAAGTGATTGGTTAGATGATTGTTGGATGGTTGATATTTATGATGTTAACAATAATAAAATTGTTGCTTTTTTTTTTTAACTCTTCATAATTATTTTAATTCTAAACATCTGGATTAAATTTTTTCATATTTATTTCCTAGAAATGTAATAAAATTCATGTGATGATTAATTAGCTGAAAAAGTTTTAATTTGTTAATTTATTATTGATGAAATTATTCGTTGATACATTTACAGGCTAAATTATTTTTCAATTTTTATACTGTTTATTTTCAGGAATCATTTCTACATTATCAGAATAATATCACTATGGTGTGTTACAGTAAGAAATATTAAATATTAGTCGAATATTAGCAGAATTTTGTCTAAAATTTAAAAATTTTCAAATTAAGTAATCACATAAGTACGATAACATGGAAGTTGGTAGTATATCATTGGAATGTGGTTCAGTACCACCTTTTCCGGTTACCGGTATTAATTATTTACCAATTCCGTCATGTCGACAATCTTCATCATCCTCAGCACATGGTTCAGCATTCTCGTCACCAACTTTTTCACCTCTTGCACCGTTGTTGACCAATTCTGAGGTCATTTCTAGTATTTTATTGTTATGCTAATTAATTATAACAAATGAATATCTTAAAAATAACTCAGAATTGATTAACAAATAAATAAATTCATGAAACTTTGATTCAGAAATGATCGATAAATGAAAAAATTCACAAAATGAAATGACCTGAAATTCAAACATTTATATCTTTCAGGTTACAAATTAATCACAAAACATTATAATAAACACAAACACATACTTACATACACATACGTACATGTTTACGTTTCTGTTTACAAATTAAACATTTGAACGAAGTCAGTCGTAAATTTTAAACATTTTGTATTTAAACATTGAAAATGTATTTCTCTGAATTAATATTCACAAGTGTTTATTTTTTCTTTTTTAGCATTCAAATAATATGAAAACTGGTAGTAACGTTGACGTAACAGCCGTAGCGGTAGCAGCGGCAGCAACAACGCATAATCCGTTATCATCAATGACTGTACAATGCTTCAATAATGATTCCGCTACCGCAGCATTTGGAAATCCTGCAACAGCAGCGGCAGCAGCAGCGGCAGCAGCGGCGGCAGCTGCCGCATCACAGCCAAATCCATTCTTTTATGGCACAAATCATTTTAGCTTATCACAGTTAGTGTTAATTTCATTCATTTTTGAACTTTTGAAATTCTTTTTTTGTGAAGATAATTAATTAATTGGCTAATTAATTAATTAATTAAACGCAGTATTTTTTGACTCATTTCATTTAGTTGTTTTTGATCACTTCTAAATGTTACATTTCTTCATTTTTTTTTCCCAATCGACAAAACCTTATCTCTTCTCTCTCATTCTTCTTTCCAATTGAGTTGTATGAGTAATAAATGACAAAACTATGAAATAATTCCTTCTATCGTCTACATCACATTGATTAAAAAAAAAACAAACAAAAACAAAAACAATTAGATGTAAGTAGTTAATTTATAAATTTACAAATTTCAAACAAGACTTTCTAAAAAACTAAGAAAGTTTAAAAATTTTGGGGTGGAAAAAAAAAAACAGCAAAACTAAAATAAACGAATATAATGCATTACAAATTTATATTTTTGAAATTATAAGCTAGAGATTAGATTTTTTTTTGTGTAAAAAAAAAAGGATAGAATACAGAAATAATTCTAAAACATCTATTCCTTTCAATTTTAATTTGAAATAAGTACAATGCCACTTATTGAGCTACATTTCACATTTTTATTGGCCAATAAATGATAGCAATTTGAGCAAAGTGATGGTAAATGATTGGTCTCAAAAGACAGCAACAAATCATATCAAACATATTTGTATTATTGTTATAAGTATTGTTTAGTACATTTATTAGCACAGAAAAAAAAAAAAAAAAAAACAATTGCATATAGATTAAATGTTCAGAATATGCTATTTGCTCAAAAAATTTTTTTAAAATTTCACTTTATAATAAAAATAAAGAAAAAAAAAAGAAGAAACAACAACTTTTGTTGTATATCTTTGAAGAAAAAAAAAAGAAAAGAAAAGACCAAAAGAATTTAAAATTTTCTTAACTTAATTATATCTCATATTTCTATAAAAAATTTTAAAATTTATTTAAACATTTTGTACTAATACGATTATATATCATAGATATAAGATAATATTTCAATAAGCTTAGAAATAAATAAAATAAACTATATCATATTAATGATACAATAAATATTAAAATTATTGAATGATAATTTAAATAATTTTATTTTGAAATAATTTGAACAATTATTAAATGGTAATTTAAATAATAATTTAAAATGATTTCTAGAATAACATTAAAATTATTATTAAATAATAATTGTACAAATTAAAATAATTTATGTATTATATAGGAATTAATTACTTCCTTGATTAACTCTATTATTCTGTTGATTACATCAATGTTTCAAAATGGTTTTATTGATAAAATGTAGGACATTTACAAATTTGTAATAATGAAAAATCAATTTGCATATTTATTTTTATCTTTTTTTTTTCTGACTTTTTTTTTTTGAAATAATTACATTTGGAATAATTCATGTGATTTTCATGTCTCATCACTTCTTCTTCTTCTTCTTCCCGCATCTTGTGATAGCTGACCTTGCAAAGCAAAATCATTCTCAATTCTTATAGCTTGACATTTTATTTCCATTTTCATCGTGTTTCTTTGCCATTTTATGACCTCTTAAATTGGCACTTTAAAACTATCAATTCTTTTTCTTTTTCTAGTATTTTTCTTATTTGATACATTTAAATAAATGAGAAAAGAGAGAGAGAGAGAGAGACAGGGAAGAGGAGGTTGTATATGATTAACAAAATGTTATCATATACAAAAAAGAAAATCAGTTAATGGATATTTGAATATTAAATTTTTATAAACGCACTGCATAAAACAAACAAACAAAACAAACAATATCATTATTATCATTATCAAAGTAATTGAATGATCGTAATCTTTTTTTTTTTTTTTTTTACTTTTTTCATTTTTCTCTTTTGTCTATGAATAGAAGAAGATACTGTAATGTTACTGATAAAAATGAAATAAGAAAAAAAAATAAATAAATAAATAAAATACTATAAATGATATTTTTTGCATCTATTTATTATATCATCAAGGGAAAAAATTAGAGAAGAGTATTTGCTATATAGAAGAGTAAACAATTATCATATCTTCTTTTTTCTTCTTCTGATTTTCAATGATAAAGAAATAACGAGAAAGACAGAAGAGAAAAAAGAAAAAGATTGCCAAAAGTTTACAGTCGATGATAATACGATAATAAAAGTCTGGGAAAGAGAAGGATGATGAAGCATCAATAAGAATTGTTTCAAAAAATAAATAAATAAATAAAATAAAATAAACAAATCTAAAATTGATATACATTATCCTATCAATTATTAATTACCTTTTGCTGAATAAGACAAAATTTTGCATTGATTATCAGTTTTAATAGTTTAGAAAATTAAAAGACTTTTTCCCTTTTTCCCCCTTTTTTTTTTTTTTTTTTTCTGTATATTCAATTTTCTTTCAGTTAAATTCTAACATTTTCGTCCAAATGTTATTATTATTATTAAAACTAATCAAACAGTATAGTTTTACTAGAAAATTCTAGAAATTATATAATTTTGATGATTGATGAAAGCTTTGTTAAATTGATCACATATTACTAATTTTTATCATAAATCATTTTTATTTTCTATTTTTATTTATTTTTTTTTTCAATTTTCACTTTCTTCAGATATTATTTAAATATTAATTTTAACATATTATAATATGTTGAAATATTTGAGAATATTTAATTAAAATCGATTATTCAAAAGAAGAAAATATAATTCCCATGCAACAAGCGTTTCTATCTCCAACAAAACTCTCACATTATATAAATGCAACTTGATATGATCGAGTTGCATATCGTGGTCAATTAGCGGACCATGGGCTGTGAAATGAGTGTAAACAAATGGTTGACAACGTGACACGTTGTCCAGGCACGTGGACGAGTGACGGAGGCATTGATCAGTTACAGCTTAAAGAATTGATACCTTTTTGTGAATTAAAAAAGTTGAAATTTTATATAACAATTCAAGATTCTGATTACTACTTTTTGGTGTCAGATTTGTTTAATCTTCATTTCCTTGAAGATGATTGTATTTCATAGTCTGATAGCTCTAGCTTGATAATGTGAATTCAAACTAGGATGAGCAGATTCTGTGATTTGTCTTTGTTTTGTTTCTAGGAAGCATCAACTTTTTTTATTCTTACGTCCGATTCTGTCAATGTTTTCTTCACTCATTCTTTTTTTTTTTAGAAGGGAGTGGGGAGCTCAAAAGTTTGGGAACCTAGTTATTTCGAGAATTAAAGATATTAAAAAAATAAAAAAGATGGAATTTTTGATAAGTTACAAATTTATTCCTAGTTTTTTGTACCTAAAGATGAAGGTGTGAAAAACCTCACAAATGATTAGACAAGTATATTGAAGACAGAAGGGTGGGAGAAGGATTAAAAGGATTTTCTCATGTCTTGTATTTGTTTAAAGTTAGCTTTCTTATTCTAAATTCAAGTATAAATCATTAGAAAGCTTTTCATTTTCTTTTACTCTCAGTTATGGAAAGTTAAATCAGCTGACAGCATGAATATTCGTACTTATGGCATAGGGTATTCGCTAATGAGCAGTAAGTTTATTTTCCGAATAGAGAAAGATTTATTTGGGAAAATCTTTCCAGTGTGAATATCAGTGAATATCTTGTTTAAAATTCATGATTTCATTATTCACACAGTTTACTGTATTTTTACACTTTTAGAAAAAAAAGAAAAGAAAGAAAACTTTTGGCGTTCAATCTCTGGACTTCAATCTCCGGCTTTTCCGCTTTTATATAGGTTGTTTGTGGGACATCGTAAGAGACCAACTGATCTTTAATAACTTTACTTTTAAATCTTATAACACTATTGCTTTTTTCTCATTTCAGAGAAGTGTTGATGGCTGCTTATCATCGTCAGGGTATGCATGCACACATGGCACCAACAAATTTGGCAACACCAATTCAGTCACTTCCACCAACCTATTCATCTTGTACATCACTTAATTTACCTCCATTCGGAATACGTAGCACGAATATTTCTTCCTCATCCTCTTTGGAAGGTAAGCATTTCAGTAATCTGAAAATTTGCTAAGGGAAGCATTGCTGTTATTTTATTTACTTATTGAATAGAAAACTTCATATAATCGAGGAAAGCTTAAGGTTGAAAAGAAAAAAAATAATATATATATATATATATGCTCCAAGTTTTGTTCTTTCTCTTTCAGAATACCATGTTTTGTGTGATCTTGGTTCGAAGTTGGCTTAATGTGTTTGCAAAACTATTTTGCAGATTGTTAAAATATATTTGCAGCATTTTTGAGTTTAAATTAATGAAAAAAAAGGAGCTTTTTGAGTTTAAGTTAACGAAATAAGAGTTTCAGGAAAATATTCCTCAAAATAATTTTGTAGCATTTTGCGCATTGGAAGATGGGACCAGTTTATTGAGGAATCTAGCTGAGCTATACTGCAGTTCCTAAAATTATTTTGAATGCATAATTAATAAGTTATGCACCAGAAAAATAGATAAGTAAGATAAAAATTCCATCTTTCACATTCATTTGGTGATATCAACAGACTAGTTTTTGATTAAGCACTTAGTTGATTCATTGTGATAGAGATTTATGTCATTTATTTTTCTTAAGCCAGATAGAGGTGTCAAAAAAATGCAAAACTGTAGCCTTTTCATATCACTTCAAAATGCATTCTGTTTCACTGTCATAATTTTGATTAATGTTAAACATTATAACGGTGTTGCTAGAAATGCAAAGCGTTTTTGAACTCTATTTTTACAAACTAATTCGTTTGACCTAGCTGGAAACTGGTTAAGTTTGAACTGCTTTGAGTTACTAAGCAAATGAAATATTAAAATTACGGTCAAATAACAATAAAGGACCGGTCAAAACAGGAACAGATAATATTGATAAAAAAGAAGTCAAATAAGAAGTTCAAGCAAACCTACTAGCCTGATCCAAAGTAGAAGCTACAAAACGTTTGTTCTATATAGTAACTATAAAATTAATAGTACCAAGTAAAGAACCAATACCTCCAGTATGCAAACTCAAAATCCAACGAAACTTTAGACGGAGGGTAAAAAGTTCAACTACCTAACTCATCACCAAGAGCACTTCATTGTTTCCTTAACTTGTTATGAAGCTCCTTTTTTTCATAATATGTCATTTTTTTTTTTTTTTTTTGATTTCCTTGCTTCATATATTGCGAATCAATGATGATGTGTTCAGATACAAAAAATTTCATCTTTTTATTTAAAAAAATTTTTTCAAAAAAAGATTCTTCTATTACTTCACTTTTCTCATCCATTTTTTCAGTACGGTCCCATAAAAATTCCTTTTTCGTTAAAATGACTTCGTAAATATATTTTACTAACTTTCAACTTACGAAATATTCGCAACTTTCAGATTTAGCGCTGGATTCGTTATTAGGCAGTGAATATAGACGGAAGCGTAAAAACGAGCGTTCAATAAGCAGTTTGCATACGTTTTCCGATAGTGGTACATCGGTAACTTCCTCAGGTTCTTCAATGCAATCAACGTTGATTAGACCTGCACCTTTAACAACAGAAAATGAGTCTATGTTTCATTCACAACTAATTATCAGTGATTTCCGACATACTGTAGAACAAGCGCAACATCTACACTCAGGCAAAGCCACTAATTTGGTACGTTTTATTTTGATGCTTTTTAAATTATATTTTAGAATCACTTCAGGCTGTAGGTTTCTTACTTTATATTAAAGCAATAATAAACGTATTTTAGAGTAATGGACCTGAGTTGCAAAATACGAATACCAATATTCTCGACCGGAGGTAATTTATTTAATTTTTTGAGGCCGGTATTTAACCTTCCTAATGATGTATTTGGTGGCTTACTCGACTACTGAAGTAAATAGAGAAAGTGATGTTTTGTAAAAAAATGTTTTTTTTTTTTTCAGGTTACCGATTAAACCTGTTGAAAACGAACATATTGTTACTACTCATATTCAGAATTATGGTGGTGTCGTGCATCATACTCAAAAAATGCCTAAAAAGACGAGCATTAATGGACATAGTACAGGGCCATCATCTTCAGCTACACAAAAGGAAAAGTTGGTATTTGTTGTATTTATTAGTATAGTTGTTTCTTCATTACATTTTTTTTTTTTTTCGATTCTTTTTTTCCCTTATGCGAATAACATCAAAAATTTCTAAATTCAGAAATCATTCATATCTAACAAAATCGAATGCACGGAACAGTACTGCTCCACTCGTTGTAACGGAAGGTAATTCGGCTGAGAATGTTGATATTGAAACATTAGAAGATCTAAGATGTGAGTGGCAAGGATGCAAAAAAAAATTTACAAGCCAGAAGGTTCTAGTGGACCACGTTTTTACTGCTCATATCCAGGTTTGCTTTTGAAATTAAACTAATTTACAACTTCATTAGGTCTTCAGTACTTTGGTTTCTCTCACTCATCTATTAAAAATTCATATTATTTCAAAATATTAACTAAAATTTAAAAAAAAATTTTTTAACAGGGTTTTATTATACTCTTTGAAGAAAATCATGCGATAAAGTGGATGAAAGTATTGATGATAGACTTTTAATCTCATAAAATTAAAAATGCACTCATTATAAGTACACCGATTAAATTATGCGAATTTATAAAGCATTTATACTTTAAAGATATGTTCACTTATAGGATAATGTTACAATTAAGAAGATAACAATATAGCCATATACATATAGCATAAAATGATATACAGTATTTTTTGTATTTCATAAAAATTTTGAATATTGGTGTTTTTTTTTTTTTCTAGACAACAAAAGTTTATACATGTTTATGGGAAGGCTGTAAACGAGAAGAAGCATTTAAAGCTCAATATATGCTTGTTGTACATGTTAGACGTCATACGGGTGAGAAGCCTAATGTCTGTACGGTATGTTTTTTTCAATGTTATATTAGACGTGGCGCTGCAAATAGAATTCAGCTACGTGTGAAACACAGTTCTTCGCTTAGGCTTGAGTTTTCTTTTAGTTTCAACCAGCTTTTATCTTTGAGGCCAAACTGACAGCTGTATTCTTTCTTTGGCCTGACTACTGGTTGGATTTTTCTCTCTTAGAAACTACCATTTTTGGAAGGAAAAATTTGTAAAATTTTCAAAACTACTGTTAATTTTATATTGCACTCCTCTAACTAATTGGTCTTGTTCAAAAATACCATATTTTGTCAAGAAGTTTGTTCTAGTATCCTGGTTGTGATAAATCATATAGTCGGTTGGAAAATTTAAAAACACATGTACGAACACATACTGGAGAGCGTCCATATCGATGTGAATTTCCGGAGTGTGGCAAAGCTTTTAGTAATGCATCCGATCGAGCAAAACATCAGAATCGCACACACTCCGATACGGTAAATAAACCAATCTTCCTTTTTTATGAACTTCTATGATTTATTAAGCTTTATTCTGAACTTTTTTATTTTTTTTTTCAATTTCAGAAACCATATCAGTGTATGATAAATAACTGCATAAAAAGCTACACAGATCCATCATCACTGAGGAAACACATTAAATCGGTTCACGGTGATGAAGCGTATGAATTAGCAAAAAAGAATAAAGTTTATCCAAAGCGACGTAATGGTACGGCATCAGATACAACGCAATCTTCATCAAGGTAAGAGTCTTTGCTTTTCGTAATTCAGTTTGTATTAGAATTTAATTAAATTCTAACCAAGTTCTCTTTCATGCTATCGTTCCATGCTTCATTAAATTTTAAAATATTCAGATAGGATTCAAAAGAATTTTTTTTCTTCGATCTTAATTGTGTTTAAAATCTTAGTATTATATTTTTTAAAAGGATTATGTTTTTTTTTTTTTTTTTTTCAGGAGTATTATTGATAAGACCAATGATGATAGTGAGGATGAAATATATCGCATCAATTCCCCGACACAGATGCTGTTATCTGCTTGCTTACGTACTGTCGAGAAAAGTAAGCTGGCTTATGAACTATTCAGTATTTGGTAGCAGATTCGTCGTGGTAATTTCATTATCCAAATTTTTCAGTTAATGAAAACACACCTGAAGAGAAAATTCGTACAGGCAAAAAGAAGCGTCCAAAGCGAACACCTCCTTTTCCTGATGTTTGCGTTAATGCACATTATAATTCCAGGTAAACACTTATTCACGCAAGCTTCTTCCTTTTCTCAAATATGCTAAATGTCGTAAAGCGTTGTAAAGTATGTACTTGAAAAGTGTCATGTATTTCAGTGTTGATCCGTCATCTCCAGATTCTAATGGATTCAACGGACAAACAGTAACGTCAGTTAATTCAAATTCTAATTCCGGTACGGTGCAAGTTCCACATCCATCAAACGTAACGAACAACAATGGGAACAATGTTTCGATGCTTGGTGGTCGTAGAGATTTTTGCGTTGATCGTTTTCTTCAAAACAAAGGTTTTTTTTTTTTTATTTTTTGATCTTAAATGAATTGTTTTGAGATTCAAGGAAAAAAGAATTAAATTGGAGAGAAGGAATTTAAAAATTTCAGAAAATAAGTGGTGAGGGATGTTTACTTCATTACATGTTGACAATATGACAATAACAATATATACTTTTTACTCATTTGCAGGACATTTCGATGACAGAAGCCTTAATGGGAGTATATCTCATCACGAATGCCAGTCTCGTTACGATGATTCATCACCATCACCACCTGCGGCAAGAAATAATGAAATGGCGAAGTATCAGAAAGGTTTTTTTTTTTTTTTTTTTTATTTTGATTCTTTTGCCGATAATACTATATTCTTCCTAAGCGCTGTATAATGAAATTCAAGAAAATTCAGCACATATGATCTGGATGTCAAACCGGCTTTTTTCAGATGTTGAAGGTTACATATACAATCCTGAAAGAGTTTCTCCGGTAGTGCGAAATGCTTCACTCGATTGTAATGTTGTGGGTGTTACTATGGGTCATCCATTGTTGCCCAATCAAAAGTTTGTTTTGAATATTTTTTAAAAATCTTCAAAATTATTCCAGTAATCTAAAGAAAGACTCAAAGAAGTAATTATGACGGAAGTAAGAAATAATTAGCTTTCAACACACGTAATGGTAATAGTTCAGCCGTTCGGTGGAACAAGTCGCGTACGCTATGGAACGCGTCAACTTGCAACCAACACCAAATATTCGTCGTCCGGTTAATCAGCATATACAACGGCAAGGATATTATAGTAATCCGGTATGATGCTATGTCTCATACTGCAACCTGAAAAAGAATTTTTAAATTAAGAGTGACATTTTTGTTGTTGTTTTTGTGTTTTTGTTCATGTCAACTAATAGCTTCTTTTTTTAGTATGATGGCGATTATGAGGATTTCGATCCGATGGATCCATATCCAACCTCTGTAGGTGAGAGTGGTAGTGTGGTTACAACTATCACGCCACCAGCAGGCCATCGAAAATGTAAGAGTTTATCAATTAATAGTTTTTTTTTCTTCATAAAAGATTTTTTATATTCAACCGTGTGATGTTGGCTCAGTATAGGTAGACTGTTCATTATCTTTAGATATTTCCTGATTGTTTTATTGAAGTTGAATTTTAAGTTATAAGACTGAATAGAGAATCGTGAAGTTAGAAAAATTTATAAAGCTCATATTTTGAAAATTTTTCATGGATTTTGTAATTTTCAGATTCTCCAGTGACTGTTGTTGAACAAGCGGTGCAAACGTACGATTGGGGAGTACCAATAAAGGAAATTGATGTAGCTGCACCCGTTCGAATTCCAACAGTACGATCGGAAACTATGGAAACAGAAAAGGGACCAACAATGGTAAATTTCTTTATTTTCTGAAGCATATTTAAAAATATTTCATTGAAATTTTTGAATGATAGCTGTCTAATGTTATCGAAATTAACCAAGTATTTTTCTCCTGGAAGCCAAAAAAAACTGCTATATGTTAATTAGTTGGAGTTGGGCCGTTCACTGCATTGAAATATCTTTGGATCAAACGAAATTGTTTGATAACTTTTCAGGGAACATGAAAGTTCAGATATTCTAACAGTGATCATTTACACCGTATAGTTTAGTTCATTTGCATCTTCTGAATTTCTCATTCAAGATTTTGAACTAAATTGATGCATATTTCATTAAAATCATTTGCAGACATGCTTAAGACCGATGAAATTGCCAATTCAGCGGCCAGAAGAAGTACAAGATGATCTATATATATATAATAGTAATGCTACTGCAACACCGGCAGCTCTTTCATCCCACCATCCAATGAAAATTAAAACTAAACAAGAGTGTGGTATTTACAAAAACGAACAAATAGGTTATTACTATTATATGTCTGAATAAAGATGTTGTTAATAATTTTTGTAATTGTTAACTGTTGTTGTACTACTTTCATGTTCGTTGACCTATTGCAAACGATTATGTCTGTGGTCTATTAATGCGGTATCTTGTTGGTATATTTTATGTTTTTTAGGAGCAAAGGTAGCATAATAGTCGTTTAGAATTGGAATAGTTTATAATAGTTCAATGTTTTCTGATGAACCAGGGTGCAGTAAGTAGGTTTTTATGGGTTGTGTGATTCTTTTTAAACATAGACAGGAGGAATTTCTGTTTAGTCATAGTTAGTGATGTTATAACAGGTTTATATATTAATCTTCTTTAGTCAAGGGAAGCTTGATTACAACTTCTTTCAATTTAAAAAAAGAAAAATTTTTTTCTTCGAGTAAGAGTAAAGGTTTTGCAGAGAAGCAATGTACAGCAAGCAGGACACATCAATCAAGTTCTGTAACTGATAGAAATTACTGTACGGAATCGTTACCAACAAATGATTTTTCATCAGATCCTGTACTTCCAAATGTCCATATGCAACAGATGCTTGGTGGTACAGTAGATCCACAGTATCCAGTATCCCCAAATACATACGATCATTCGGCAGTACCTTACGGGAGCCAGTATACGGACCCTTTAATGATGTCTTCCTGCATGCAAATCAACACCGATAATGTAAGTAAATATGTGCTTTGCGGGGTTTCTAACCTTATATATATGGTTGTGAGATTTGAATGCTTATCCGGTTGCGTACGTTTGTATTTGTGTTTCATTTGATATATCTTTTATATATTATGCATGTTTGTGCTCACTTTTCTATCTTTTATATTTCGAGAAGGCATAATTTCACAATTTTTTTTTTGTTGAAATGTTACTCTAAAAACTCTCACATTTTGATGATTGTTCTTTCTTTATGTTTGTTACATTTGTCTTGCTTTTTGACACTCTTTTCAAGCATTTAGCTTTATATTTCCTTTCTGTAGTACGTCAGATGGTGAAAATTCACTTCAGCTATATATTCGAAAGGCTATATTATTCGAATAACGGTTATATTATTCGAACAGCAGTTTTGCCGTTTTTTGAATTTTGTTTAAGGTCACAGATAACTGGGAGCGAATATATTTGGATTTCATGTCTTTAATTCTCTGTCGACGAGCTTGACAATTTTTCTGCATTTAGATTTCATGTCTTTACTTCTCTATCGACGAGCTTGACAACTTCTGCATTTAGATTTCATGCACACTCTTTGAATATTTCGAATTTTAATTCCATTTGCTTCTCCGCATGAAGTGCTACCTTAATTATATAGACTTTTCCCTATTTTCTTTCCTGCTTTCTTTGCATGTTTGTAATTTCAATTAGATAGCTATAGTTGCATAACTTTTTGAAATATTACACCTTCATAATTGCAACTTGTCCTTTTTTCATAACATCGCACGCACATAACGTTTTAATAAATCTTATGAAATATGAGTTTATCATATTTCAGTCTAGATACGGAACAGATAATTTCAATGTAACGGATCCGCATTCGAGCAGACTACAAATCGAAATGGTAATTTCGAACATTATATCATTTTTAAATAATAGAGCAAGGGTTATCATATAAAAAGGTAATGGTTGCAAACTTCATTCAAAGTTGGACATATTTGTGCAGTATATTAAGACAAATCTGGATGCTTCTTGCACTGCTGGAGAAATTCGATAGAGCAAAGTGTCGTTTGAAGTTTTCTTTATAAGTAATTATTCATTTTATGAAAGCATGTTCAGTTCTATAAACTGATCAACAATCCTTCTAGCAGGTAAATTGAAAAAAGTGATTAAAAAAGTGTGATATTTTCATTAAATCGATTTCATGATTATTTTTTAAACACTGAAATGTTTAATCGTAACCTATATGCAAGTGCAATACCAATGGAAAACAAAAAAAGTTTATTCCAGTTAGAAGGTATCGTGCATTGAATATCTTTGAATGATTAAAGTATAAACTATAAAGTTATAATGCTACAAAGAACAGAAAATGGTAAAGCAGTTATAAAAATTTCAATTATCAAAAACTTTGTTTTTTTTTTTGATGTAACATACAGTTTACGATGCAAATTTTCTAAAACTTTTTTAGAAAGATTTTTTTTTTTAATGCATCATTTATTTCCAGTAAGTGATTGATTGGTTATATTTTCATTAAATCGGGTTTATGATCTAGATTAAGTACTTCCCAGAACAATTTCTATTGTTTACATTACTCCTTGATATAATTGGGATTGAATCTTTTTTTTTTTTTTTTTTGAAATTACTAGACAAAACTCATAGATCTTTGAATTAATTATATAAATTTAATTACAAAATCGAAATTTTATAGCCAGAAAAAGATTCACTGCAAGATCTTGGTAACGATGATTTATTTGGTGATTTGGCTGGTATGGATCCAATTGTTCTTAGTAATGTCAATGAATTAACATCTTCATTTGAAAGTATTGAATTGAGAAATATGGAACCGGAAAGATTAAATACGGATGAACAACCGACAACAGAATGAAATCTCGTCCATTATTCAAATATGAATTGCGATGATAAGTGCTACTGCTGTACATTTTGCCATCTGCTGCTTCCTCTCTCGCAATACTACTAATTAAGTTTTTTTTTTTTTTTACATTACTAACTCTTTCTTAGTTTATATATGTATATATATATTTTGCATGATATAATTTCTAGTTTATTCAGGATGTCAAATATCATTTTTAAAACATTTTTATATTCATAGCTATAAAATTTTTTTATTATACTCGTTATTTTTATTAGTTCGTAATAGCATAACTCCAAGTTTCATTTGTTCATCTGGTTTAATTTTAAAAAATTTGCAAAATCATCGTTCTTTGATTCAGTGATAGATGCTGCTCAGAAGAAAAATGAGTAATTTGGAGAATTTTTTTTTTGAAAAAATTTCTGATGAATTTTTTTCTTTTTTTTTTTTTGTTGCATAAATTTTATGCTTCCAGAATCATATGAAAGAAATTTAGTTGTATTCATTCATTACTCATCAGCTAATGATGTAACATTTAGAATTTGATTGTTTAAATTCTGGCTTAAATTTTCGAAATGTCATTAACAATTTTTTTTTTTTTGTACATGTATAGTTTTATATCAATAACATGCCCCTTAAAAAGAAAGAAAAAATTAAAACTAAAATTGTATGAAAGCATAACGATCAAAAATGATGCATGCAACAAAAGCATAAACTTATTTAAAACAAAGTTTAAATATGAAAAGAATTATACATTAAAGTATATTCTATAAGAGTCTGTCATAATATTTCAAATAAGAAAACAATGATTGACATAGTATATAAAATATAAATGTCATACCGATGTGATTACATAATTTCATTAAGAAAGTTCATTATCAGGACAATATTAGTTATATATTGTGTATATCATTTTTGTTGGTTTATTTAAAACAAATGATAGAGGGCTATTTTGTGCCTCTGTAAATTCTTTTTTTTTTTTTTTTAAATTTTTATTTTTTGTATCTCTCGAATAATATACTAAGCAATTATTAATATAATAATTGCTACGAACTATTTTGCTCTTTTTTTCTTTCCGGGTCATATTAAATATGTACTTAAATAATTTTTTTCTTTGTATTTGTTCATTTTAACTTCATATTTATATCTATGTAAGTGAAGGACGGAGAGAGAGAGAGAGAGAGAGAGAGAGAGAGAGAAAATTCATTATTCGGGTACTTTTTGTCTACTTATAATCTATCCTTTCTGTCATATTTTTTTTTTCAAATTTCTCAGCTATGAATGCCCTTTCTTTTTCCTTCATCTTTATCTTAAATATCTGAGCAAAACATTTCATAGTGATACTTTAAGTTTTCATATCTTTTTCAGAATTGCAGTTTTTGTATAAATTGAATTTCACAAATGTTAAATCCGAAAAGTGGTAATAAGGAAATGAAGCTAACAATAGAAGTATTGAAGCTAAACTCTTTTTTTTTTTTCTGAAATCATACTTCTCTCTCGACATACTTTAAAGAAAAACAGATTTTTCACAAATATAACAATCAAAGAATAAGTCTTAAGTTTCACTAGTAGTTTTTGCTAATACCAGTTAAAATAAGATTCTAACAGTCAGTTCTTATCATACTTTTAGAAGTTTGGTGTTATTAAGAAGCATTTGTTTGCACAATAAAATGAATCTAAAATCATATTATTGTTCTCTTAGAATGCTTCATTTCCTGTGTTATTTCATTTTCATTTTTTCTGTTGTAATTCCATTTCCACATTTTCATCTTTTCTATCGTAGTTACTTATTTCGCTTTCAATTTTTTACCACTTTTTCTTCTATCATAGTTATCTGCATTATTTTTCTTTGACCATTTTTGACTACTTTAATAAATATTTCTGACTTCGAATTTTTTAAATGATTTTGTCATCTTGTGCACGATGTTATTTTGCTTATATTGTTCATTTTATCACCTTGAACAATTATATCTAAGCTAGTATTTATGAGTGGAACATTTCAATTTCTTAATTTCAAACATGCATCCATTTTGTGATCACTATTTCTAATTAAATGATATTGTATGTGAAATTTGAATAAATTTCCCAAATTCATGTGTTAAGTTTTTCTCTTACATCGTTAACTCTAATAGCTGTAGAGTTCTTTCACTATGTATTTTTTTAGAAAAGCTACTTGATGACTAAGTCTAGGAATATGATATCTCTACTTAGACCACTAAAAAATGGTTCTAGAGAATCAACTACCCCAGGGTTGTCTCTGGTATCACTTTATACTAGAAATACATGAAAATGAAAAACTATAAATAGTTTTTATGCAAAAATGCTACCATCGCAACTTCTGGTTTTGAAATCCTGCCTGTTTCTTTATAAGAGCTTATCCTATTACAAATAATTTTTTCAGAACCCCAAATTTGATTATGTCACATATTTCCTCAAAAGGTTTTCATTGTACTAGTAAACGATTCGACTTCTGCTGAAATCAGAAAGTCTTTTAATAGCCAACACTTTAAATTTGTTAATATCTTAACAGTGCAAATTTTCAATCCTCACCACAAAATTCTCTGTAATAAACATGGAACATCTCTTAATAACTGGCGGCGTTTCACAGAACGAACATTTACCACCGATAATGTAAGTTTTCATCGTATTTTCATGTAATTTCACGTAATTTCTCTTCCAAAAAAAAATCAAGAATATGCTAGATAAACTACTACTGTCAATATTGGTAAAGTTGAATAATTTCTCGAGATTTCGTATTCTGTTATACTCCTTTACCTTCTCTTGTAAAGGACTGATAATCTGTTCGACATATAAACTAAATTAAACGTTTCATGTCTGCTACCATGAGCCAAAAGATATATTTCAATAACTCGGACAGTTATAGTAATACTATAAAAATCATCCATCCAATTGATCTGAACTATTGCTAATCCTAATTTTCAACTAAGACCTTGATTTTTAACTTTTTTAAAACTTGTTCGAAAATTTCATTAGAAATTTAATTCAGCACGGTTAAATTTGAACTACTTTTGAAGATTCATACATTTTTTCGCGACAAACTAGGCAAAACACATCCAAAAAAACATTCGAAAATCATAAAGAAATGCTTCCACTCTTTATGTGATCGTTCTCGCATTCCATTCACTGCAGCAAATTCCACGTCTACAAGGTGTTAATAGGGCATTAATTGATTATTCCCAAAATCCCATGCAAAAAGTGTCCTAAAAATAGATAACGCACAGATTCTAGATCCAATTAATTCCATTTATTTACTTTTCCAAGTTAATTAATTATTCAAGTATCCTCGTAGATAATAAATGCATATTATTCATTCTTATGCAACATTATAAAGTTAGAGATCTAACAAAATTAAAATATACTGAAAGAAATGGCATTCAGTACCAAATTTGATATGAAATAATGTGATTTTAAATAAAAATTGTATTATAATCCCTACTCACTGTAAATTTAGCTTTTAACTATTGATAATTATTCGTAAACTATTTCATACAATACATTGCATCATTAAACACATTAAATTATTCTAAGTTCAATAGAATTCAAAATAAAAATAGAAAGGATGAATATCGTTGTTGAAAATGAACGGTTTTCAATGATGACAAGTGACAAGCGACAAGTGACAAACAACTGACATAATATTATCAAAATAGTCGGCTAAAGCTGAACAGATTGCTTAAAATCAATTTCGCTTCAAGCTCATTCATTCCTTTCCTATACGTTTATGATTTTAAGTCAGCAGAAAAGAATTAAATTTTATAAAAAACGTACATTTCATATAAAAATTTGTAATCTTTATGAAAATTTAATATTCTGTCAATTTCGTTTTTCAATTCTTTTCTCACTCCCTATTATTAATATATAGTATATTTGTTTTCATACTTCAAAACACTTTATCAACCCAAAACAATAACATGGCACCCTCTACCACCCATCCCTCTATCAATCCCAAAAACAGCATAGGATGGATACGAAATTCATCACAAAAGCCCTCACAGTTCAACGAATTTCCATCATCGCTGAGCAGCGATACATTCTTTTTTTGTTTTGCCGAAATTTTATGGTTCGCAACTGGTTGGGATGTGCTATGAAAATGTTTGTCCCGGGAGGTGCGTTCTTTGAGAGGAGTATGGATTTAACTATGGTTGAGATTTGCTGGGTGTGGAGATTGTCTAGAGGTTTACTTATGTTTATGAAGTGATTTGAATTGTTTTATCATTTTTAACGTGTCTTTAAATTGTCGGTGTTATAAGTTGTTTTAATTTGTATTGCACAAAAGGTTATTGTACATATTATGATTAGACTAAAAGTTTTTTGTTTAATTTCAGGTTGTAAAAGAAATTTTAGAATTCGTTTCAATGTATTTTACGAATTGGGAAGAATTTAGTAAAGCTGTAGATCGATTGTATACTAGCAATCCAACACGATGCAGGTTTATTTATTGATCAGAATTTTAAAAGTCATCTCGAGGAAAGTTTTAAAAGGGTTAATATTGAATGTCTGACTCATCATGGCAATTTTTTTTCTTCTTGAGAGATAAGCCTAGTTTGTATTCCCAAAAACTAAATAACTGTCAATGTCAATTTATCCTCCTAATCGCTGGTTAAGCTAAACAGAATAATTCAACAACTATAATTTCCTACTAACCTTAAGAGAAACAAGCAATGTGTATAGATTGTGATCGATCAATATTTGAGACTACTCAATTCAGAATGAGAGCATAGGTAATGAGTTAAAGAAATAGAAGAGTGTAAATAGTGCTGAACAGTTTATTAAATAGTCCTGTTTGTTTTATATTGCATACATCACTTTCTGTTTTTTTAATATTGGCTACTCATCTGATCGATCTATCCTAATGCCAGAATCAGAGAAAAAAGAATCTGTGATAAGAACGTAGTTCTGTAGTGATATGAGAGGGCCAATTCTAAAAAATTTCAAGAATCATCAGTGACAAGTAGCGGCAATCGATTCAACTATTAGTGATTAATGACATGCTCCCTTAGCATAAATATTTTGTGTACTTATGATCTTCGTTACTTGCTTAGAGAGGCATTATCAACTTGATTAATATCTTTTATTATTCATTAATTACTTCAAATTGAAGTTTTTTGTTATTAATTCTCTAATTATTTGCGCTCGTTGCAGATTTGTAACCAAATATAACCATAAAAAAGGTAAAATGACACTGAAAATGACAGATGATGTGGTCTGCTTGCAATATGATACGGATCAGATACAGGATGTTAAACGATTGGAAAAACTTACAGCAACATTAATGAGGCATATTGTTTCCAAATAGACTTTTTTATGTCACTGAATTTGATAGCAGTATTTCTGATTCCATTTTGCCAGTTTATGTTTACGAATATTTTTTTCCATAAATAGGATTTTTCGTTTTTTTTTTTTTTTTTTGATGTGTGGATAATATGAATTAAAATTTGTGCAGTCGCGGAAAGTTCGAGAGTGACCTGAATTCATATACGTATGAATTTATTTGTCATATTAGGAATAATGACTGTAAACTGTAAACCCTATGTTAATATAATAATATAATATTATATACTCTTGTTGATTTGAATTATTTATTTTTGCTTGCTTTGTTGTTTTATTTTTATTACTACCATTGCATTTTCTTATTTGTGTTCGTTAAAAATTTTACATTTTCTAATGATCAACATAACAAACATTGATAGAGAAGCAAACTAAGAGAATCCTTTCATGCTTCATCTACGTAATAACTCTAGTATTATTTATAGATGCAGAGAAAATACTGCTTGCTTTTGAATTTTATTTACTGTTTTTTCTTTTCTTTTATACATCTATAATCTAAGTCTGTTGATGGTATTCCTTTGCTTTTTGATTTCATAAAGTATTCTACAAGTAAAGAATTAATGATATTAACATAAGCGCAGAGGAAATACTGTTTTTTTCTTTTTTTTACTCTTGAGCATGCAAGCCAGTTAATGAATTATTTCCCAAATTCTATTTCCAAGATTTTAGAATAATGTATTGTGTATCTCTCTGCTAGTGATAGCTAATGATCAGCCTGATAACAGACATTTGATTCTATCATGCCAATACCTTGATCTCATTTAACTGCCATTGCTCTGAAATAGTAATAAAACTGATATGCTATTTTCATCGAACATTTATTCTTCAATTAATTCAATTAGCTTCTATTTATCTTTACTTAAAAAAAATGAAAAAAAAAAAAAGTTTGCTAAAATATTTGCAATATTAATTGCAGATCATTTTATATTCATTACGAAGATGAATGATGTGAAGTTTGTTCTTGTAAAATGAAAACAAACTTTTTTTTGTTGGCAAAAAAAAAAAAAATGAAGAAAAAATTTAGTGCATTGCCAGTAAAAGTGCCTGCTTCTCCCGGGAAAGGAGCTTAAAAGAGGATGTGCTTAGTCATCATCATTGTCTTAGGAATATCACTAAAATTTCTTTTCTTTCTTTTTTTTTTTTTTTTTTTTTTCATTTTTCTCTCAAATAATAAACAGTTGCTGCTTGGAAATGTTCCATATAGTTTTTCTTTATTTCGCTAATTTTACTGTATTATTTGATATATTTGATTGTTAAATAGAAAATTTAAGCATTTCTTTATTAATTATACTATAAATTTACATTATTTTTAATAACAATTAATAAAAATGTCTCATAAAGTAATAATAATTCAAGAAAATTCAAGAAATAATTGTTGTTTGTCTATTCAACTAAGATTATCATCCATTTTTTAATTTAAAAATTTTGGAATGATATGAGATGATAAATTTGCGTGAAATTTCTAACGTGTAAAATGAATTTAATTTATTTTAATTTCATGCATGTAACAATTAAAATGAAAAACTCTTCGACTATTGATCCGTTTAAAATTTTGTTATTTAAAATTGGCGATAACATATCTGAGTAACATATAAGCCTTATTTGAACTCACATTATGCTATCATTGCAAAAAGTTTAGAGGTCAAAGTTTAAAAGAGGTCAACTATATCATATTATTTAGCTAATATTTTCAATTTAATATTTCATTGTCTTATCTTTTATTTGTAAATAAATATAAATCTATGTATTTTGTGTATGTCTGTATTTGTATGTATGTATGTGTGTGTATGTGTGTGTGTGTGTGTGTGTGTGTGTGTGTGGGGGGGGGGGGGGTGTGTATTTGTATACATAGGTAGGTATGTTTGTAGTTTTATTTTTTTTTGCATTCACTGAGCCATTAACTGTTACTGCTACCCATCTTTTCATCATTATTTTCTACTATTTTAAATTCATCAAAAAACGAATGACTGGAATGAAAAAATTAAATAAATTAGATTATTTATTTAAATGAATTAGATTCATTAATAAGTTAAATTAATTTATTAATTAATTAAGTTAGATTAGTTTATTGATTAAATAAGTTAGATTAGTCCATTAATTAAGTAAATTATTAAAAGTACTAGTTTTTTTTTTTTTTTTTTTTTGTATATTTAATAATGTGAAAATGAAATGAAATATTATTGAAGAGTATGCATCTCTATGAATAAATTAATTGTAAATCTATTTAATATTAACTAAATTATTATTATAAACAAATTTCCATTTTATTAGTTAATAATTAATGCAATTATAAAATTAAAAAAACAACAATAAATTAATGAAATAAATATGAAAAGAAAAAAAAAAAAAAAACATTCACAATTAGTTGCTAAATAAAACATTGTTTAGAATATAGCGAAGAAAGAATTGAAGAGAAAATGAATGATTGAAAAATTTTTCAGTTTCATTGAAAATGCGTTAAAAATGAATGGTAAATAGTTTTGAAATAAAATAAAAGAGTGAAGAGAAAAGAGAAAAATATATTAAAGCTTAAGCTTAATGTCTAGAGTTCAAGCTTATCCTCAATATCATCACACATCACAATGTCAGAGGAGGAAGGAAAATTCATCTCATAACGGAAAATTCAGGAGGAGCAAATTTTGTGCTCCTTTCATCTTTCATTTTAACTTTCTCTCATGTTTAGTGGTAGTAGTAGCAGTAGTAAGTGATGATAGTAGTAATAGTATGTGATAAAGAAAACCTGAAATTATTTCATATTTTACTTTTAGAACTTATATTAATTAATTAGTTAATTAATTAAGCTTTTAAAATAATAAATGTAATAAATGATAATTGATATTTAAATCTTTTGTTATACTTTTTATGATAACAATGAATTTATAAATTTAATTTTTAAAGCAAACATTTTGGCTTTCCTTGCAATAAATATTCAATGGCTTCATCTTCAACAAATACAGCCACAGCGTCAACACCGCCAACAACGAATAATACCGCACCACTTCAACCAATCCGTCAAATGCTTCTACTTCCACCTGCTGCACGACCACCTGAATTTGAAAATCCATTGGAAAAAATTGAACAATTGCTAACATGTCCAATTTGCTTGGATCGTTACAAGTGAGATTTTATAAGTTAATGAAAACAAAAAATTGAAATTATTTTAAAGTTATTATATGAAAGTATACATTTATCATTTAACTTACACTACTAGCTAACTAACTAACTAATTAATTAACAATACGACTTTTTGGATGAATGTGGTTAGGTAACTTTCAAAAGATTTTTTTGCTTATTAATATATTCAAAATCAATATTAAATTTATAAGTTAAAACATCAGCAATTTAAATTGTTGCAAATTAAAATGGATAACAAATTTTTATTGTCATTTTTCAAATAGTTTAATGTTTATTTTTCACTATTTACTCTGTTGTCTCCAATTTCAATCAATTCTTTTTTTTTTTAATCAATTTCAATTATAATATTGATCTCATATCGATGGCTTTTTTTTTTTTTTTTTCGTTCAACTTAAGATTGTTTTTAAAAATATTTGTCTTTTCCTATCACAAAAAGTAATTTTTACAAATCTTTCTATAAATTTGCTTAATGACAACTCTGTAATCTATCAATCATTTTTATTTCGATGACAAATAACATTTTGTGAAATACTAAAGTATCACTTTCTGTCATTCCAATCCCTACAATTGTGCTAATCAGCTGAGATGGTAAAAAGTTGAAAATTTAAAAGATGAAATTTAATTAGTGTAAGTGAGGTATTCTTGTCATTTGATATTTGCATCATTCCTTATCACATATCATTGTAATATAATTCAATTACGAGAATTAAATATAATTCACTCATATTTTTTTCTTGCTAATTAAAATGAATCAAATATTATATTATTATCATTTTAAAGTCAAAAAAAAAAAAGTATTAATAAAATGATTACTTTACAAAATTTGGCATATATTACACATTTTGTTAAAAATATAAATTAATAAATATGATTCTATAAATCATTTTATATGAACGAATTGTATTTAAGCTAAATAATTTAGAATGGTCAATCATTATTAGATAACTTTTTGAAATTAGATATAATAAAAAGAAAAATAAAAATTGGAATATATTCTGAATTAGATATAATAAAATAAAAATTGGAATATCTTTTTTTTTTTTTTTTTTGTTTTTTCAAAAACCAATAGCACTTTTATATTTGATTTTGTTTTATTTATTTTAACCATTACAAAATTCTATCTATTAAATAAACGAAGAATATGAGATGATGATAATGATGATAAAGGAATAGAAAAAAAAAAGGAAAAAAAAAAAAACAAATTTTCAAATATTATTCTTTTTTAATATAATTTGATCGTTTATCACTTAGAACAAAACAATTCAATGTTTATTCATTTAATTTCATCTATTTAATATTCAATAAATTTTGAAAATTTTTCATAGAAAAATATCTATAAGTAATTATATTGTTCTATTTGAAAAATTTCTATACGAAACACGCAGAAATGTCCATCTAATCTTTGAATAATAAATAATTTAAATTAATTTAATTTATACAGCGATGAAAAAAAAGTTATTTGTTAAATGTAAACAATTTTTTGCTATCATTACAACATTATCTCCCATAATCAGTAACAGTTATATTTGTTGACAATTAATTTATCAATTAATTTTCATTTAATCATTTCAATAAATTTCATTGTTCATTTTGTCATTTTTTTTATTTTGCTGATTTTAAATGAATTTATTTTGTTTTGTTTTGTTTTTTTTTTTCACTTTAATATTACTAACATTAAAATTCAAAATGCTTCATTTTCCTTTTTCTTTTTCCTTTTTTTTTTTTTTTTTTTTTGTTTTTGTTAATTTATTTTCACAATGAGAGAGAAATTTCTAACTGAAATTATATTTTCTTTCATTAAAACAAAATGCTTTCAAGAAGTTTTTTTTTTTTTTTTTCTTTTTTTTTTTTGCTTATTTAAAAAATATAATCGATCACATTGATTACAACAAAAATGAAATAATATTAGGAAGAGAAATTGAATGAATGATTCATCCTTCTTTCACATCTGTAATTTCATTTATTTTCCTTCTTTTTTTTTTTTTTTTTTTTTTTTTTTTGTTTTAGAAAATTTATATATAAAGGAAAATTTTCATAAATTCAAATTTAGAAAAGAAAATAAAAGAGAAAAAAAAAAGTTTGCAATTTTTAAATTTATTTACTAATTTTCCTTTTTTTTTTTTTTTCATTCATAAAAAAAGAAAATTAATGAAATAAATAAATAAATGATGAAATGTAAAATATTTACAGACAACCGAAATTATTACCATGTCATCATACATTTTGTTTACCATGTTTGGATAATTGCGTTGATTTGGTTCATCGTGTGCTCAAATGTCCGGAATGTCGAGCGGAACATCCGGTACCATATGAAGGTGTCAAAAATTTTCAATCTAACTATACCCTTACAGGTTTTTTGGATATACATTTACAAGCAACAGATGATAATGCTGCACAATTAGAAGCATATATTCAGAGGTTTTTTTTTTTTTTTTTTTTCAACTTTTTCAATTTTTTGTTTTTTCTTTTTACTTCAAATAATAATACCGCTAATGTTGTAATTTTGTTGATGGCATTTTAATGATTTATTGAAAGAAAAGACAAAAATAAATAAATGTAAAAGAAAAAAAGTTAAACTAAAGAAAAAATAAAATAAAATGTTTTATCTAAATTATGATAATTTCTATTTTTAATTACTTTAACCATCAAAATAATTTATATTTTATTGGAAGAAGGAATGGAAAGAAACAAATAGAATAAAAGACAATTTTTTTTTTTCTTTTTTTTTTTAAAAAAAAATATTTTTGTGGAAATTTTTTGAAAATTTTTTATAATTCATTGATGTGAAAATTTTCATATATTCTTCAATCGTTTTAATTTTATCAAGAATTAACTTTCTCCTAAATGATTTAACTTTCTCCCAAAAGAATTAACCTTTCATCTCCTAAAATATATCGAATTACTCAATGAATTCATTCGTTTCGTTTCACTCTCGACCAAAATATCAGATGATGTTTGGTTTGAGGAAATGATAATGATTGAAATAGAGGAAGAGATGAGCAGGTTGCTTAAAATTTGATTACGACTGATAACAGAGAAAGCATTATGTTCCTAACAGGTGCAAAGTGTAGCTGTTTCATAGAACAAACAAATGAAAACTCAAAAATTGCACAGCTGTTTGAAAGAAGGATGAAATAAAACTAATAGTTTGAAGACTATACCTTTGCTTATCATTTCAGTCACTGATAAATGATAATATGATAATATGCATATAGCTATAATATTAACATGAAAATATGCTGAAAATTTTTTTAAGAACAGGAAAAAACAAAAACTTTGAAAATTTGCAGGTATAATTTGGAACGATGTAAAATTTGTGAAGAAAAAGCTGTATTAGACATTTGCGCTCATTGTGAAAAACGCGCATGCAGTGATTGTCGTGCAACACATTTGGAAATGTTAAAACGTGACCTAACAAGAGTACTCAATCAGGTTCAAAATTGCTTATTTATTTTAACAATCTCGACTATGATTCAAAATTAATTGTAAAATTAAATAATTGAAAATTATTGAACGAAGTACCATCAATATTATTAGGATTATTCTGAAGATAGTAAATGAAACTTTACAATGAAAAGTAATACTAGAAAAAAGAGAAATATTTTAAAGTTCTGAAAAAAAAAAATAGTTAAAAATTTTAGAAACGATTTAGAAAGTAATTTGGCACAAAAAAAAGTGCCATATTTCAGGTTAAACGTTTATCAAATCGAATCACGGAAGCATCTGATGGCTTAAGTAAGGGAGCTGAGTTGTTAACATTGAATTGTGAGACTGCAAAGGATGAGGTATCACATCTCGTTTGGGCAGACTAATTTAAATTTAAATTTTTTTTTTTTTTTTTTTTTTTTTTTGAGGCAATGTGATTGTTAAAGAAAAAAGATGATTAGTTAAAGAAACTGAAATGTAACTTAATTGAAACAAATTTTTTAGCATCAGTTAAAGCTTATGATTCAATTATTTGATATTAGATCACAATTTTTTTTTTAAGTTTCATTTATAGGTCAAAGAATATTTTCGTCGTTATTATCGAGAATTAAAAAAACGCGAAGAAATGTTTATCGAAGAAATCGAAACATTTAATGCAACCGAAACTCGACTTATGCGTAATTTACGCGATGTACTTGAAATCGAAAGTTCGAATATGAGCGAAGGTTTTAAATTTTAATTACAGATTTCTATCATAATTTTATTATTTGATTGATTGGTAAAATGAAATTTGGATAATGCTAAAATAGTTAAGTATTACTTTTCTTTTTCCAACATTTCCTCACTCTAAAATCAAATTTCAATTAAAATTCTGAGACAAATTACTGTTAATGAATGAAGCATCTCCCTCATTATCATTTATTATCATTATCACTATTATTATTGTTATTAATATTAATATTATTATTATTGTTATTAATATTATTATTATTACTATTATTGTTCCCTTTTTTGTCTGAAGAACGTTGTATGAGTTAAACCTAAGATCTGAAAAAAAAACTTTTAATTTCTCAAATTAATTGAAAATTCTAGAAAACCGGCAATATCTCTAATTTACGGATGAAAAAGAAATTTTTTTGTTTTTTTTAAAATTATTTAAAAAAAAAAAAAAAATTATTTTCTAAAATTATAGGCTGTGCATATTTGGAAGCAGCATTGAAAGGTGAACGAGAAGTGCAAGATTTTGAATTGGTGAAATTGAAAAATGTCTTCTCGGATGGATTGGAATATTTGAGAAATTTTCAAGTAAACTAAACTCTTTCAAGTTTAACTTACCTTAGCATAGTTCATCATTACTCTATCATTCTTCAAATTTTTTTATTTCTTATTTGCATGTAATATTCAAAAGTATTTTTTGTTTGAGTGATATTTTGCCTTTTGTATGCATTTCATTTTGCTAAAATAAATAGCAGAATCTTAAAAAAAAAATTCAAAATTATCGTTTTTTATTTTTGTCTTTTTTGTTCATAGAATTTAAATATTACTCTATTATTTATACTTTAAATCTATCTCTTCAATGAAACTAAAAGAGTTAATTATTTTTAAGTAAGAATTGTTCATAATAAATATTCCAACTACATTTTGAATGAAGAAAGGAATACTGTTTCTTTTTCTTCCAGTGATTTGAAACGTACGTCATAACGTTTTATATTCACGTAAACCAAGACTAAATGATAATTTATATTATGAAAAAGAATAGAGCAATACAAATATAATAAAATTCTAACAATTAATCATAGCACTATAAGAGTAAAAGTAAAATTTATTATGCATTTTTCATTTTAAAAAATTTCCACAAAATGTTTTGGTAAAAGAAAAAATTAGAAAGTCTAAAGAGTTTACATTTAAAATATTTTAATTTGAGAACAATTTTAGGAATTTATTTGTAACTACACTTGCATCACATTTTCTGGTGTTTTTTTCTCGAGAAAAAAAAATGCAAATTTTAAATTTCAGCCTGATGCCGATGAACTTTTCTCGAAAAAATTACGCTTTTCACCTGGTGATGATGCTTCAAAGCTACCAACAGCTATTGCTAGTTTTGGTGAACTTACCGTTATGCTACCCCAATTTGCTGGACGTTATCTTCCGTTGGAACAATCCTATCTACCACGTCCGATGAAAATTGGTTACGAATCGGATAGTTATAAGTATGCCAGTAAACGGATGACTGATTTGGAAGAAGGAGGTGGACGTCCCCAAAATGATTTTCGCGGTACGTCGGGTCGTTACGGAATGCGTATTAATGCTGGTGAAGAGGATATGATGTCAATTCGATATCGTCGTCGACAACAGATGGAAGAAGAAGCATGGAATCGATTAAGAGTGGAAAAATTTGACAATTCTAGTCAATTACTAGGTGGTAGTAATAATAGTGGAAGTGTCACTAGTAGTGTCACTTGTCATAAACCGGGAAATAGTCCATGGAGTCGTACCGTAGTTGGAAATGGTATGAGCCCATCTGCTGCTACGACAAATGCTAGCACGAAAAATGATTTAACAGTCGCAACTGCAAAAGTTATCACTGATAGCTTATCATCAGATAATGCTATTAGCAATAGTTCAAGACAAAATGGCATTATCACTGATAACAATAATTCAGTTAAAAAATTTTTAGTTGTTCCCAAAGGTGTGGTATTAAATGAAGGTCAATCTACCACCGAATCGATTGCTACCGTAGCCAAGAATCAGTCAACAACTGAACTTAGACAAACGGATGCTAATCAAACAAGTGGTACTAAAGTTTTATTACACAATTCAAGAAATACTTTAAATCAATCAAAACAATTATTAAATGATTCTGCTGATCATACAACAGCAACACAATCACAATCTCATAAATCGACTACAAATCAAAGTCATATACCATTACCATTATCAACAAATAATTATCATGATGAAAATAATCATCAAAAATCATCAGCAGCATTAAAATTAACAAAGAAACCACCATTACCACGACAAATATCAAATGATGATACAAGTTTAAATGAAAAAATTGAAAATATTCGTACAGCACATGAAATGCGTCGTGCTAATCGAATGCAAAAACAATTGGTACCTTTAAGTGGTACTGCTCACAACAATGGTAGTAGTAGTAGTAGCAATCCGGATGCTAATACAAGTGATGAAAGTGAATGCGAGAATGAACCAATTCAGCAAAAACAAACAAATAATCGTTTTCGAATTATTTGTCGTAGTGCTTCTGAATCCAAAGAATCGATGAATCATCATCAACAACGTTCATCCGATTCAACATCACTCTCATCAACATCTCAGGAAGCATTTCTAGCAAGTGAAAACACTGAAGGATCATCATTACCAATTCCGGTTACGCATTATCCAGGTGAGCAGTTACCATCCTGGTTATTAAGACGTCGACAACGTTATCAACGTTCCAAGACAAATCCTGATTTAATTTCTGTGCTAACTGCTTTAAATGGTCAACAAAGTAATTTAGCAAGTTTAGCATTTTCCTCTACTGATGGTACTAGTAATAGTACTAATTCTAATACTACTACCAGTCAAGTACCACAATCATCAAGCAGTCGAGTTCAGCAACTTCTTCTGGAACGATCTAATCGTTTAGCTGGTGGTAGCGGTCAATTGCTACGTCAAGATAGTGTTAACAATGGTGGTGATATGATAACGATGACACCTGTTTCTTCCTTATTAAATCAGGATCGTCGTTTACGTTTACGTAAACGATCAAGTATTGCTTTAGATGCTGAAAGCATATATGATTGTCGTCTATTACATGCACCACGTTTCATCTGTACTGTTGATTATTTGGCAAAAGGCAAACCAAAATTGGTATTTGGTAAAAAAGGTTCCAAAGAAGGTGAACTTAATTGGCCACGTGGTCTTGCTATTTTAGGCGGTAATGAATTTGCTGTCTGTGATAGTAGCAATCATCGTGTTTGCATATTTAATACGGGTGGACGTTTGTTAAAAATGTTTGGAAAATATGGCACAGGTGATGCACAATTAGATAGTGCTGCTGGTATATGCTATAGTCGTTACAAGCATTTAATTGTTTCCGATCGTTATAATCATCGAATTATGATTTTTGATCAAGATGGACATTGTGTGAGAAAATTTGGTGGACATGGTCCATCTAATGGTCGTTTCAACAATCCATGGGGTGTAGCTGTGGATGATATGGGAATGATCTACGTTGTGGATAAGGTACGTAGATAGTACCTAACGAATAAATCAATGATAAATTTTATCATTTCAAAGAATTTCCAGGATCGTCCGAATCGGATGCAGACAATATTACTTACTAATATTAATGGATATATACAGTTTTTTAACTGCTTCTAATTTTACTACATTTGCGCTTTAAATGTAGACCTTTATTCAGTGTTAGTATAATTTAATCACTATTACGTTTTGAAAATTGCACTCAGTTTAGGATCAAAAATGTATTTGTGCAAAGTGCATAAAAGCGCTAAGCGCAAATTTATTTTTGGCTGAAATAAGTAAATGCATCTGGCTATTCTGTGAAAATCGGATTGATAAAAGCCAGGTTTTTATTTTTTAATGCCAAGAAGTTATGTCGGAAGCTTTTATCGATGAAAGAAAAGGAAGTAATCATCATTTCCATCAACATAACAACAAACTAATGATGTGCTGCACTAAAATGGACGATCCTGCGAATCATAAAATTATAATTTAAGTATTAGGCTAAGTTATTTACTAGTACTTATGCTAGGAAGTAATTCTTAATAGTTTTATTTTAAAATGAAAAGAATTGAGTGAGGTTTTTTTTTTTTTTTTTTTTTTTTTTTTTTAGGACATAATATAAAGTCTAGAATAGACATCTTAAAATTGCTAGAAGCGGTAAAAAGAAAGAAAAATGATTGTAAATTTGAAAGAAGAATTTCAAATTTAAATTGGTAACAACAACAAAGTGCAAATTGACGAGGAAAAAAAGCAATTCAGGACAATCATCGTGTCCAAATGTTCGATAGCAAAGGACAATTTGCTGGCAAATTTGGTACAATGGGCCCAGGAATTAGCCAATTCCATCATCCACAATTTATTGCTGTTAATAAACGAACACATAATATTTATGTAACAGACAGTTCGAATCATCGAGTTTGCATCTTTGATCACAATGGCAATCCAATTTTTCAATTTGGTTCCGAAGGATTTCAAAACGGCCAAATGAAATTCCCACGTGGAATCGCTGTTGATGATCAGGTTTTATACCCAGAACACCTCTCTCTCTCCCTCTCTCTCTCTTTTACCATTTCATATTTCGGAAACCTCCTTCATTCCTCAACATCATAATTTTATTTTAATCCTCACTTTTTTTTTCCAAAAAAAAAAAAAAAAAAAAAAAAACAGAACATATTGGCATGCTTGAAAAGTTATGAAAGGGAATATTTTAATCTTTATCATTTTACATTTTTAAATTTAACTTTGCTTTATTTATCTAATTTACCACAATAAAATGATTGAAATCATTTCAAGAGTAATGTTGATAAGATTTAAAAAAAAAAAAACTATTTTTTTTTTCTTTTATGCCTTTCTTTTTTTTTATTAATATTATTTTAGCAAAAGAATTGATACATTCAAATTATTTATCAAACTAATATAAACTTCATCGTTATCCTTTTATAATTTCTACATTTTCAAATTTAAATATAAATACATTATGAGAAATTAAACTTATATTTCACGAATGATATAAATTAATTTATTTTATAATAAATTTTCAGGGTTTCATCATTGTAGCTGATAGTGGTAACAATCGTGTGCAAATTTTCTATCCAAATGGTCGTTATATGCATAGTTTTGGTACCTGGGGTAATGCACCTGGACAACTGAAAGGTGTCGAAGCGGTTGCACTCATTGATACCACAATTGTTGTTTCCGATCGTGAAAATCATCGTATACAATTGTTTTAGTTTTTTCTTTTTCTTTTTTTCTTTTACTCTTTCTTTCTTTCTTGTTTGATTCAAAAAAAAAAATTTTTTTCCCATCATGTTATTTAATAATAAATTGCTGTATTATTTCAATTATTATTGATTAATTGATTAGTCGATTGATTGATTGATTGATTGATTGATTAATTAATTGATAATATTAGCATTTTGTTTAAATAAATGAAAAAAAAAAATGCAATGATATTATTACAGAACAAATTTTAAATACATTAAATTATAGGAAATGCTTTTTACATTAATTTAAATTAGTTTTAAAATGATTCTTAAAGATAAATTATAAATTAAAGTTAGAAATGATTGAAATTTTTTACGGGTATTTTATGTGTATTGAATATTTTACGGGTATTTTACGGGGCAATAATTTAGATAGAAGAAAGATGGTAAAAATTTCTAATACTTAATCTCATCCGTTTTAAAAAAAAAAAAAGACAAATTACTATAAAATTATAAATTACTAATTAAATGGAATGTAATAGTGAATTAATTTTGAAGACTAAATGAATGGAACAGAATCGATCAAACATTTTTTGTTTACAAAAAATTTTGTTAGAGAAAACATTATTGAAACATTTTTATTCAATAAACATTTGAAATAAACATTTGATAAAATGATTTGATAAAAAAGATAACAAAAACTATTTATTTTGTATTTGTAAAAATTTTGATTTGCTAATTTCATTAATAAATTTAAAATATTGAAAAAAAAATTTTTATCACATAGTGAAATCTTACTTGAAATTCATTCATGTTTAAGAATTATTTAATATATAGTACAATTAAATAAAAATTAAAATAAGCATATTTTCTTAGTAAATTAATCCAATAAGTAAAATATTTTTCTTATAAATTAAAATAATTCTTAATCCGGTCTTATAGAAGAATGATGAGTTGCAGAAACATCCGGAAAACGTATTTTTCTTTCTCTTACAATAATTCTACAATTTACATTGATGGAAAATCGATAAAATTGGATAGCAAAATTCTTTTACAGATTAAATAGAGCAAAATTTAATTACAAACAAATTTGCCCATGGGTAAATTTGCCCATGGGTAAATTTGCCCATAGCAAAACTATGTGATACAAAGGCATTTTCTGGCAAATATGAAAGAAATTAAAGTTGAGCAATCTAAAATAACTAATGCAAACAATTATAAATAAATATTACTTTACAAGTAATATTGTAATATTTTATTTATGAAATATTGAAAATGAAAATTGTTTTTTTTTTTTTTTTTTTTTTTGTTTTTTTAAAAGAAAAAAGAAACATGTAAATCAATTTAAACTTTTTCAAAAAAAAACTAAATTATTTTATGGAGAAAATTTATCAAATCATTTCATGAAATTATAAAATAGCACTTTAAATGAAATAAAATATAGTTTTAGAAGAAAGATTTTTTTTTTTAGCTTTCTGATATAAAACAAATCGTTGAATGATTAATAGAAAAGCCTTAGTTATTGTTTTGATCGAGAAAGGCCTTTTTTAAAAAAAAAAAAAAAGTAAAAAAGGCCTTTTAACGACCGAAAAATAATTAAAGTATAAAGTAGAAATTATTTGAGGAAGAGATTGTGCAACAATAGAACATCTTTAAATGCTGATAATGAATTGATAAGAACAGGTTAAGATTAATCTTTCATCTCTTATCTTATCATATCTTTTTTTTTTTTTAAATTATGATTTCATTTATTGAATAAATGAAACAAACATCTTGAAAATTTTGTTTTTCTTCTCTCAAATCATAAAGATTGATCGATTCAAGAGATAAGTTGTTGCTGAAACTAAAAAAAAAAATTTCATTCTTTCTTTAATCAGTCAGTTATTTTCTTATTTGCATTAAGAAAATTTGTAAACAAAAACAAAAAAAAAAAGAAAAAGAATTGAATGAAATAAATGATCACAGTACATTCATTGATCACAAATTATAATTTTAAAATTATTTTTTAAAATAAAAAATTAACGAAACAATCATTAAATAAATTGATTAACAAGGTTAAAAACGTATTTCCCTCTCATTGGTGTGAAAAAAAAAATGAAAGTAATACTATAAAAGACCCATCTATTCAAGTTAAATGAAAAATTAAAATTAGGAATTATAATTTTTGCTATATTTAATTTGAAATAATTAATTTTAATTTAGCACTCAGAAATAATCATGATACCAGTGATTTAGCACTCAGAAATAATCATGATACTAGTGATTTAGCACTCAGAAATAATCATGATACTAATGATTTAGCACTCAGAAATAATCATGATACTAGTGATTTAGCACTCAGAAATAATCATGATACTAATGATTTAGCACTCAGAAATAATCATGATAACAAATGATGAGAATATTTTGAAATCTGATCTGATCTTTGCACTGCACAACTATCAATCAATATTCATAACAAAAAGGTCATTGAAAGGTCATATGTAATTAAATTTAAAGAACATCAAAGAATGAATTGTTCAGCTGAACAAATATTGCAAAATATATTTGTTGAATAATTTGAGAGATATAATTTTAGCATGAATTTAATAAATTGTTAAGTGTAACAATTCACATTTGAGCTTCAAGCAATAGCATTTACAAAATAAATTCCATTATAACTAATAAATGAATAAATTAAAGTCTGAAAAAAGCCTGAAAAAAAGGAATTCATTAAAAAAAAAAAAAAAAAAAATTGAGAAAAATTATTGCTATTGATCAGCTATAATACAAATTAAATTTGAGGCAATATTATTTATTCATGCGACATCTTGGTGACATCACTTTCCTCATTAAAATTTAAACAATTGTTTTCTCTTTTCAATTGTCTCCTATTACCGCTACAATGATCATTGCCATTGCCAGTGATATGTTGTTGATCATCGTAAAATTCCTCAAATATATCCAAAAAATAAACAATAATTTCAAAAAAAAAAAAAAATGGACACTTGACTAATCAATAATCATTTAAATTTAATAATCAAATAATTAATTTTACTATAAATAAGAAAATTAAATGAATAGTACAGTTTGAAAGTAAGATATATCATTCAATTTTAAATATCATGAGGCAAAAAGAACAAAAAAAAAAGAAAAACTTTTTTAAATATATCTTTTAAAATAAATAAATGAATTCTTCATTTCTTTATCATTTTATTTTAGGAAGCAAAATAAGACTTAATTTAATCAGTATTTACAAAAAAATAAAATAAAAATGATAAATATACCTCTTTAGGTATATCCATAAATTGATAAACAAGTCGTTGGCCATCTACCTTTTGCAATATTCCACGCTGGTAGTAATATCTTTAAAAATATTATGTTTTACATTTCCTATCCAATTGATATCTTTCAATTCCAATTATCATTTCAAAAAATTTCAATTTCAATTATTATAAGATTTCATCAATTTTAATTGTTGCTATAAAAAAAAAAATTGATATAGTAAAAATTATAGAATAAAAGCAAATAAAAAAAATATTATTCTGAAATATTCTGGGATATTATTTTGGAATTATTCTAGAATTAGATTCAACAGAACTCATAGTAATATTTAAATGAAAATAAAAACATAAACAAAATGAAATTTTGAATAAAAAAATTTTTTCAAAAATATCAAAGCTATCCAAAAATCAAAATTTAGCAAAAAAAAAAAGAGTGAATTTTATTCATAATCACCATATGATAGATGAAAAACAAATCAAATATCACCAAAATTATTAATAACTAAGAAAAAAAAAAAACTTTAAAGTTTTTTTTTTTTTTTTTTTCACAAACATTGAAACTATCCTAAAATTTATCAAACTAAATATTTATCAGTGTAACGTACGGAAGTTATCAAACTACTAATAACTTTATTCAATCAATTTTAGCACTCTGATAAGTTAAACATAAGAATGAGTGTAAAAATTTACAAAGTAATGCTTCAATATTTTTCATTTCAATTTTTTAAAACAAATTAAAATTATTAATAAGATTCCCTGTGAAATTTTAGAAACTAAAATTAAATTCACATTTGTAATCGATATATATATATATATATATAATTAGAAAAAGATTAAATTAATACCTAAGAGCACGTCCCATTGTTTCATAATTCATTCCCGGTTTATTCTTATGTAAACCCCAGAGACGTGAGACAGCTTTTGAATCGACCAATTTAAAAATTCCTTTGCTATGATCCAACCATTTGATGTATTTCGGTGAATATTCCTTATTTTGCAATAAATGCAACAAAAATTCCCATAAATAATTTACTTGTCCTAAAAATTTCAATTTTTACAAAAAATTTTTAAACTTTCTTAATTAATTTTTTTTTTTTATTTTATTTTATCCAAACTATCATATTTGCGCCATTTTAATAGATAGAATGAATTCATTTGGTGCAATATTTCAAAGTGTAAAAAGTTATCTTATATTAGTAGCAATAGATGAAATATTTTGTGATTGAAAAATATTAAAAATGTGAAAGTTTAAGAAATGAAAAAGTATTGACCTTCACGACTTTTGCGCCTTCCAGTACCTGAATGATGAGGCATTAATGATGTTGGCTCACTATATCGACGACTCATAAACATTCGCGCTGATTGTGATGAATATGGTGAACAGAAGAGTGAATTGGGAATTGTTAAATTAGTTGTGGGTGAAACTAAACATAAATAATGCAATGAACTTTTTTCAAAACATTTTGGCGATTTTTTGAAATACTTTTTTAAACAAATAGTTCATTTCAATAGTGTGAGTTAAATTACTTTTTTTTTTCCATAGAAAAATAAGTAATATCTGAGTGATAGAGCAAAAAAGAATTATAATAAACATAATTAAATCAAAATGTGATGAGAAAAATTTTTTTTAGCAAAATAAAAAAATTTACTTATCAAAAAGATACCAGAATATGGTGAAGTTGTACCATGTAAATTAGTACATAGAACATCTTGCAATGTTGAATGATAAATATGTGTTGATGGTTGAGGCGCTAATGTCGCTGCATCAAGAGTTGATCCATCTTTTATACAATCAGTAAAATTAGATGAAGTGAAATTATTGCGAGGCCAATTTGTAGTCGCTATAGCTGTTGCTGTTGTTGTTGGATGATAAAAAAATGCTGTTGATAACCAAGGTGATAAAATTCGAGCATCTGCAAAATTTTTTTTTTTTTGCTATTTGAACTTTAAAAGTTTTAGTATAGAAAAAAAAAAAAAAAGGAAATTATAATCAAATGGAAATGTTAGTTAAATTTAAATTTTGATATAAGATAATTCAAATTAAATATTTAAAAAAAAAAGTTTCAATTACATTTATTCATCTATCACTTATATTTGTAAGTTTTCATAGATTGTTAAAATGAATGGAAAATATGAAATGAATGGTGGATAGAAGGAGTAAAATGAAACAAACATTTAATTTAAATTTTTTTTTTTTGCATTTAGCGTGTTCCATATCCTTAATACACTTAATTGTCATCTCCTTGTCAACATAAAATCAAAAAAAAAAAAAAACATTGTTAATTGCTTGAGAGTGCAAAATTACGAAAGATGAATGAATTATTTATTACTATAATTAATTTACGTGATAATTAATTCACGTATCTAATTGTATCAGTTCAATTTCAAAATAAATAAAAATATTTTAAATTCAATTTTAAATCTTAATCTTTTTAGCTCCTTATTTTTGCATTCATCAATCAAGAAATGATCAAATAATTTGATGTTAGATGTAATACTATCAAACTTTCTCGTTTCTTTTTTAAAATATTTTTTGAAAGAAATTTTTTCTTGCATTTGTAAAAACAGGAAATAACAATTTTAACAATGATAAATAAAAAAAAAAAAGAAAACTAGAACCCATCAGAATTAAACTATAATTTCCGCCATCGCTCATTTTGAAAGTAGAGCAATATTCAGAAAAAAGAAAAACTCTCAATATTCATAAATTAGAAATAAATCTTCCTTATTCACTTTCTAATTTTCTTTTTGAAGAATTTTCTCTTATAATGTTGGTACTTTAAGGATAAAAAAAAAAAGTAAATAAATAAATAAATTAGTTCAAAAAAAGAAAAAGAAATTTCATCGAATTTTATAAAAATATCGGCTAATTGTCTAATTAATGACAACAATTCCTTTTCCTTTTTTTTTTTCTTTTTCTTTGAAGTTGATTAACTTGTTGCAAATAAATTGATGGAAAAAAAAAAAACTTTTTGAAAATTTCAACATTGCACTTCAAGTTATTTTCTTTTTTCAACAATATCAGCAAACATAATTTTTGATTGAAATTATCAATGATATTAAATTATTAAATTCAGAGAATTTTTCATAAAATAAAATTCTCATTTAAAATAATTTTTTGTTGCAATAAGAATTAAGCATTATCGAAATTAAGGTATAATATTTGATGAATTAACATTTGCATTGAAATGTTACATTTGTTATGTTAAATGTGAAATTTTGATTAAATTTAATTGTTTTACATTTTGTAAATAAATTTTAAACAATTGCATATGATAATTTGCTATCATCAAATTTTATAATTTGATGATAATTATCTGAGTGTTGAAATTCAAAATTAAATATTTGACGAAGAAGTGATTAAATTTAAATCCGCTTTTTTTTTTTCTTTTCTTTTTCTTTTTTTTTTTTTCAATTTCCAACTTTCAATAGAATAATCATTTATATCGGATTCAGAATTATTTTACAGTTTATCTAACAATTCATGTGTAATGTATGAGTTTTTTTATTTACTTTTTTTTCTCCTTTGCATATTTATTCATATGTGCATGTATGTATGTATGTATGCATGTGTGTATGTGTATGCATGTATGTATGTATGTATGTATGTGTGTGTGTGTATGTATGTATGTATGTATGTATGTGTGTATGTATGTATGTACCAGTCTGTACGGCATAAAGTTGAAGTAAATTTAACGAAAAACCCGGAACAGAAGCAACAATCAAATGAGAAACAATTTTATCAATTTAAAAATGTGAAAATGATAATAATAATAATAATAATAATAATAATAATAATAATAATAATAATAACGATAATAATAATAATAATGATGATGATGATGATGATGGTTGTTGAGAAGTTTTTTTTTTTTTTTTTCTTTCATTTTGATTTTTTGAGGAAATTTGATGGAATAAATTAAATGAATAAATTGCGGATGGAATGTTGTTGAATGAATGAATGAAATGAGGTAAATGAAGAAAGATGACAAAGATGAATGACGGAGAAAATCCGTGAAAATGAAAATGAAAATAATAATTGTACTATTATTAATATTATATTCCGGAAAATGCATACATGCATGCATGAATTTTTTTTTTTTTTTTTAAAAAAATATATTAAAAGAATTTGATAAAAATAAAAAATCGTCAAATTAGAATAATAAGAGGAAACATCAATAACTATTCGTTTCATTATTATTATTATTATTGTTATTGTAACGGAATAAATGAGATAAAATTAAATAAAAGATTGAAAAAATTAGAAAGAGAAGTATTAAAATACGTCATTATTTCATACGCTTCATTAATTGAACAGTATGATATTTATTTATTTATTTATTATTATTTTTTTCTTGCTTAAAGTAAACAATATATTCTTAAGAACTTAAGTATCCTAGAAAATCTTCTCATTTTTTTTCTTATTTTCTCTAAATTTGTCCGAAATAATAATAATAATAAATAATAATAAAATGAAAAGTATATTGTAGTAAAAAAGATTGAAATTAAGAAATATATTTGTTGGAATTAATTTTAAATTAAACGAGTAAAATTTGAAATTAGCAGAAAAAGAAATTATTTTATATAGTTGCATAATTTTTACGTTTTCATATTTAAATTTCAAAATAATAAATGATTTCTAGTCTTCATAAATTAAACTTAATGGACTATTTTGAAGTGAAAAAAAAAAAAAAACGAAATTAACTATAACATTATAATTCTCAGAAAGTTTTTGGCGCAAATAGCTCAGAAAAAGCTAAAAATTATTGAATTGAATTCACAAAATAAATTCAAACTTAATGAAACGATGCCGCAGGATTTATGCTTAATTAAAAATGTTAAAAAAATTTTAGAATTAAAAAAAAAAAAAAACTTCTATAAATATTTTAAACAATCATTTGTTAATAATTTCAAATATTTTAAGTAAAATCGCGGAAAAAAGTGTTTCTTCTTTCAAAAAAAAAATTTTTTTTTATATCGAAAAACAATCAATTGATCATCTATTTTCATCATAATTTTTTAATTTTACAAATAAATCATTAAATTGATTTCATTTTTAGCTAATGTAATAAAAACATTTCTTTTAAAAAAAAAAAAAAAAAACTTAAAAAGAAATAATATATCCTTTTGTAGAGTAATGATAAAAATTTTTGCTAAACATTAATTTTGTTTAACTTTAAAATAAAATAAGTGAAAAAATAAAAAAACACAAACAAAAAAAAAAAAAAAAACTTATTTTAATTATATCTTTTCTTCTTCACATAATAATCCTAAAAAAAAAAAAAAAAAAAAACACGAAAGAATTTACTTGTTTATAATTTATTTTTTCAAAAATAATTAGTATTTATGAATTAATTAAACAATAAATAATTAAATTATAATAATTTTAATAATATTTATTTCTTCCCTTTTCATCCATTTTCATGGTCATCATCATTCTTCACCCAGTTAGTTCATTTTAATATATATGATCATATTAACATCATCCTGATCCGACTATCAACAAATTTTGTTCCGAAAAAGTTCAGTGCCACGTCTGGAGAAGTCATCCTCATACATTTTAGATTTTACGCGACAAAAAGAAAATAAGACATTGAAAAGTTTGTCACATGCATTCCTATCCTAAAGATAAATGGAAAAACAAGGTCAATCGGTCAATGTTAAAATATTTAGATAGGCTTTGCTCCTTGTTGTACCTGTCTGTTTACAATTCATACAACTATGATAAGAAGATAGCAACAAATGTCGTTGTTTCATTCATATATTCCCTAATTTCCCATAATTATTACCCACCAAAATGATCAAAATTTATGTTCTAAAAACTTGAACAAATTATAGTAGTTTATAGGAATTTCATAGATTGACCTAATTACATGATGGATATTTCAAAAATTAAAAACGCTATATGTTAAATAATTGATGATTATATAATAATAAAGAAAAATTACTTCAAATAATTTTTTATCAACAATTTCAGAAAAAAAAAAAAATCAAAATATGGGAATATTAGAAAATAACATTTCGAAGAATATGAATATGAGTTGACAATTTTGATGTATAAATTTACAAATTACATATTTGTAATAATTTTATTAATCTTAGCAAAAAATTAAAAAAAAAAAAAAAGTAAACAATTGTCTTTCATATAGAAATTGAAGCATTTTGTTTTCTTTTTTTTTTTTTTTTTTAAGACTGTATGATTCATTGATAAGATTAATGCAAAGAGTTTTGTTGGTTAAAATAAACAATGATACTGTTAAAAATGAAATCAAAGATCAACAAAAGATCAGTTTAATATTTATTTTTTTTTAACATTTAGTATTTCAAATATAAGCATTTCTTTTATCTCTTCTATTCTCTTTCTCTTTCTCTCTCCCTCTCTCTCTCTCTCCCTTTTCCTCTCCCTCCTTTTATTTTGCTATAAATTGAACTAACAATTTAGTAAGGGAAAAGATCATAAGTAACGATATCAAAAATTATCACCAATCAGTATCATTACCATTAAGAAGGATCGACAAATCAATGTTGCTATTTTACCATTATTACTTTTACTTTAATCATTTTTCAAAATTATTATTGTTACTTTTACTTTAATCAATTACTATTGTTACTTTCACTTTAATCATTTTTCAAAATTATTATTGTTACTTTTACTTTAATCATTTTTCAAAATTATTATTGTTACTTTTACTTTAATCATTTTTCAAAATTATTATTGTTACTTTTACTTTAATCATTTTTCAAAATTATTTTATGTTAATGTAATTTATTGATGTTTAATTTGTTCGGTTAGGAGATAAAGATGATTACTTTGAAGAAAAGAAAGAGGATTTACTGGAAAGGAGGTAAAGAGAGAAAGAGAGAGAGGGAGAGAGGGAGAGAGACAAAAAAGAGATAGAAGAATGGTAGAAAATACTTGAGGAAGAAATATGTAATTTCTTGGATTGTATCGATAAAATATCCAACAATACAATTATCCAAAAAAAAAAGAACCGGAAAACCGCATTTTCCTCCATTTCCTTCCAAACATTTTTTGGTTTTTTTTTTTTTTCTTCTCTCTCTCTCTCTCTCTTTGTCTCTCTTTTTTAACAAAACAAAATTCATAGCTTCCTTAAATGATTCGTCAACGAACGATGATGACAAATAAAATATATATGAGCTTTTTAAAAATTTTTTAAAATCAAAATTAAAGTAAAGAATAGAAGAGAAAAGTTTAATCTTACACTTCATAAATTATCCTAACTTTTTGATTAATGAAAAATCAAGAAAATTTTTGCTTCTTAATTTTTAAATTTTGATTATATTTTATTGAAAAGGAAAAAAAAAAAAAAAAAACAATAAAAAATTTCAAATAAAATATATTTACAATACTCTAAAATTAGCATATCTTTTTTATAAAACTATTTAAAATATTAGCTAATATCATACATACATGTATTTATGTTAATTTTAAACTTACTTATATTAATATCCTTTTATTCATACTTATGAATCAAAAAACAATATCATAATATGGATGCTTTGTAATTTCTCAATTTCATCTTTTTTTTTTTTTATAATTTTTTGAAAATTTTTATGGCTGATAGCAATTTAACTTATTTAAATCTGATAGCAATTTAATTTATAATAAATATTATTATTACTGTTATTACTATTATTGTTACTATTATCATTGTTAATAGGATTATTATTACTTTACTACCATTAATTACTATTATTATTACTAATTATTAATATTATCATTATAATTATTATTAACAATATCATTATTAATATTATTATTATTATTATTATTAATTTATATTCTCTTCCTCTTCTAAAGGAAGAAAAGGAATGTCGTGGCTGCATTTCATTCTCTTTGCAAAAATAAAAAAAAAAATAAAAAAATGAAATGAAAGATGAATTATTTCGAAGTACATCACATCTGTATGCACATATTTTAATACGAAAATTATTAAAAACAGCTTAACTAAAATTTTGAAAATTCCCTCTTTCTGTTTTTTTATTTATTTATTTTTTTTTTCTTTTTTTGTTGATTCACAAAGAGAAAACCTGTATTTTTCAATGTATCCCACGCCACCATTTTCATTCTTTTCCTTCCTCTTTCCATAATTGCTCATTTCTAATAGGAAAGAAAGAATTTTGAAGAAATATGAAGCGAATGAATAATTTTCATTTTTCAGTACTTTGCTATCATATATTTGCATAAATGTATGTTTTTTTTTTTTCAGCAAAGAAATGAAAAGAATGAAATAGTTTTGAAATGAAATTAAACACTATTTCAAGATTTCAAGAAAAAAAAAAAGAAGAAGAAAATGTCACATGTTTAACTGTCACATACATTATTCCTTTATAACTCAACGATAACAATGATTATTATCGAATAGTATTGTTCAAATTTTTATTTGAAAATGAAGGAATTAAAAAAAAAAAAAAAAAAAGGTAAAAAGTGAAAAGAAAGAAAAAGCAAACCTCTGAGTAATTGCCATGTGGCTAAAACTGATGATGATGTTGGTGCTGATGTTTGAGCAGTTGAAAAATTTGGCGCTAATGTCGGAGGTGAAATTTTTGATTGAGATGCGGTAGCAATATTATTATTAGCATTAGAAATACTAGTAGAAGGATCAAAATTGAATGTTGCTACATTTTCTTGCATAATTCGTTGCTTAGCTAATAATTTTTGAAGTAAGATTAAATTATCATGCAGTGATGATGATGATGATTTTGTTTGCTGCAAAAATAATAATTAATAAATTGCTTGAAATTTTTAAAATTTTATTTAAATTCTATGAAAAACTAAAATTATTTCCCTACTCATATATGAATTTAAGTTAAATTTACACTTATCTATCATATTTGACTAATTTTATCAGTGTTCAATCGAGTTAAAATATTGTTAAAACATTATCAAAGAAATTTAAAACTATACCATACAGGAAGAAAAATATACCTAATTAATCATATCATACCATTCAGCTTATCTATTTCATCTTCTTAAGCTTTTTTCTTTTCCTAACAAATTCTTTTCGAGAAAAAACAAAACAAAAAAAAAAAAAAAAAAATGAGTAGAAAAATATTCTTTAAAAAAATTTCTCAATAATTTTAGATCAAAATTTGTTCGGAATATATGCTAAACTTCGAGTGAATATCTTGTATTTATATATATTTTGTAAAATTATATTTATATTGAATTATAGATAAATGTTAGAATCAAAGTTTTAAAATCATAGTTCTATTTATGCTTATAATAATGTTTAAAAATGAAATTAATAAAGAAAATAAATAAGCTAAAAGAAATTACGAAACAAAAGAAAACAAAAAAAAAAAAAATATTAACTTAGAAAAATATTTAAACAATAAAAATTTTGAAAGAAAAACAAGCTAATATTTGCTTTATATTTTAAACAATAATTTAAAAATATATTTAAGATGAGAAGCTATGAATTTATTTGATTATATAACAGTCAAATAAATTACCTGATCAGGAAATAATGATGATGCAGGCCATAAACATGCAGGCGCAGATGTACGTCGTGCTGAATTTGGATATCGTGCTCGTGGTCGTTCAATTCGTGGTCTTTTCTCGAACAATGTTCTATCCTGAGTATCAAAATTATTATCATTCTTATCACGATTAATACTCTATCTTTTAAGATTATTACTATCAATGAAAATTAATGAATTAATGACTTTTAAATATTGCAAAAATCAATGATAATAGAATTAGTTGTAAGTTGTAAGCGTTACCGATCGTCGATTTTGCTGTCGAACAATAGAGGATGAATAGAGTGATGATACCGAATGTTTTAATTTCTCTTGTAAATTTTGTGAATTTTCCACTTCTACTTCCGGAATTTCTTCTTGAATACTATTTATTGAATTTGAATTGTTAGTACTATTCGATGAATTTTGAGCTAATTTACAAGCAACAAATGCATGATTTCGTTTTGTAATTTCCATTGGTATCGTAGAAAAACGATGTTGAAATGATGATAATTCTGGATAATTTAAATTTGCTACAGTTGTTGTTGCTGTTGTTGTTGCTTCTTCTTCTTCTTCTTCCTCTTTTGATGTAACATCAAAATTAGCAAAATGTTGTTTAAATATAGTATTTGATGACTTTGATTCATTATCATTATCATTCTCTTCATCGTCATTTGCTTCATTTAACAGTAAATGATAACTTCTATTATTACTATTTTCATTGCTATTATCACTATCAACACTATCACCATTATCATTTCCTGTTATATAATCAATTTTTTTTACTGCTTCTGCTTTACTGATATCCTGATGATGATGATGATGTGAAAGTGAAGAATTAAAGCTTAGATCATGATAGCTCTTTAAAAGATCTGTTGATGATTGTTGTAAAACAGGTTTTTCGATTTCCATCTTATTTACCTTTAGGAATTCTTAGAATCAGTGTGAAATTTCAGATAATTTAAATAAAATTATGTATATCAGTGAGAAGATATTTCAAATATATTCTGTTGTTGTTTCTATTAATAATAGCATAAATTACAGTGAAAAAATAACAATTAAATTTTAATCATTATTAAGCAATAATTTCTCTTCTTTTTTTCTTTTTTTTTTTTTGTTAGCAATAGATATTATTAGTATATTGATGAAAATTACGGAATATTTTTAGAAAAATATTTTCAGGAATATATAAGTGAATGCGCAGAATTTAGTGAAATAATTTTTAATGATGATCACAGGAAGAGAATTACAGGTTGCTTTGAACAGGAATATTAATAAATGCTTTCAGATGGATAATATAATTTCTTCCTCTCCTTCTTTAATGAAAGTCACAAAAGAAAAAAGGAAATTGATAGAAATTGATTATATCTTGAATATATGTAAAAAGAAAAAAAAAATAGAATAAATGCTACAAATATTATATTACAAATATCACTTAATTATTTATTTAGCAAATAGAAAATAGATTAATTATTTAATTAGTAGTAATTTACACATTGGTCAATGTTATCATTAACAGGTATCATCCAAGAGATTACCATGAAAAAGGATAGTACGAAATTTCTGGAAGGTATAAAGCAAGCACCGATGATGATTACGTCTTGCACTAAGATAACATAAATTGTTACAGAGGAAAAAGAGAGAGATTAATGCCCGCCCTCAGGTAAAATAGGATAGAAATGACCGGGATTTTATTGAGGACCACTCCCCTTCTACTAGAGGTGTAGTAGCAGAGTAGTAGTGACCAATACCAGATTTCATATCACGGCTGTAATAACTACTAAATACATTTGGGAAATGAATGCATTTTGTTTATTATCTATCTTCTACCTCTCACCTGTATTTTGTTTATTTTGTTGCGATCAAAGTTTCATTATCTTCTAATAATATATTATCTGATATTAGTAGTTTCCAAATAACTGCAAGATGAAGAAATAAAAAGATTAAAGAGGAAGAGGAGAAGGAGAAGCAGAAATTTTGACAAAATTAACGACAAGAAGTAATTTATTAGCCAATCCTCCTCTTCCTCCTTCTCCTCGTCCTCCCTCAAATGGATCATATCGGTTAACGGTAGATGAAATCGTGACCATTTGGTTACTTGAAATATATATCTAAATGTCTTTCTTATCTTCCTTCCTTTATTTCTTTCAGCTTTAAGCACTAATATTTATTTGCTTCAAAATATTTTAGAGTAGTAAAGAATGTAGCAGTTTTAAATTTATTTCATTTCAAGTTCAAAAAGTAAACAAACAATTGTTGATTTTAATTTAGTTTGCTAGTTTGATTTATTCAATGTTTACGTCATTTTCATTCACATATTGTGAGCTTCTTCTTCTTCTTCTTCTATCTCTAGAATAATCTTAGGTTTGTTCATTTCATTTCTTCCTTTTCGTCTTCTTTCTCCTTTATTTTAATTTGTTCAAATTTCAAAAATGAAAATGCTACTCTCTCTCTCTCTCTCTTTCATTCCTCATCCATTTCTTCCTTTTCATCATCCATTTTCTTTCTTTTCTTCTTTTATATCATTCAAAATTCTTTAGCTTTTCTCGCTTTTTTTTTTCTCCCCTCTCTCTCTCTCTCTCTCTCTCTTCGATTAAAATAAAAACTGAAAGCACCGTATACGATCATCACGACTTCCAATCAAAGCACGATAAGAAACAATTGTCATTTTACTACTACTACTACTATCACTATTACTACTACCACTACTATTACTATCATCGCTCTTATTACTGTCTCGTTTGTTTATTTTCAAAATTTGTACACCACTAAAAGTTTCACCAGGTACTCGTAAAATTTCAATAATTTTCATCCTGGAAATTTCCAAATCCGTAGTATTTTTCTTCATTAACTCTCTCAATCCTTTGATAGCTAGCAAAGCACCGGAAGAATCTTGAATAAAAAGATATCCTTCATTATTCAGAATTTCTGGTGGTCTTGGAAACGATCCTACTCCATTAATTCGTATATACCAGAGCAATTGAAGTGTATCGGTTTGTAACAAGAATAATGAAGAAGAATGAGTTACGATAATTGATACGTTAGAACTATTGGTGTTATCCGGAAATTGTACCGGTGCTGCAAAAATACACTCCAGAACATCATATTGATATATCTGAAAAGAAATTTCTGAAAAATTTATTCATAAAATTTTAATGTAAAATATTTTGAAGTTTAAAATTTTTGCTAATTCTCTTAGTGATATGGTATAAACTTTGAGGAACTATCTGATTGTAAAATTTTACAAATTTTCACCATCTAGCATTTCTAGATAATCATATTTAGTTAAATACGAGAATGGCACTTTCATTTTAATATATTCATATCATTTTGCTTCGCTCTATTTATCAAACAGTGTTTTGAATTACTTCATATTGAAGGTAAAAAAAAATTGACCAAGAAGGAAATAAGTTAGAAAAATCAAAAATTTCAAAAAAAAAAAAAAAAATAAAAATTCCAAGAAGAGAAAAATCTGGTAAAGAATGATGGCATATTTTTTTTTTTTTTTTAGAAATTTTGATGTTCCTAAAATAGAGAAAAGTAAAAAAAAAAAATTTGGAAAGAATGCAAACGAGGAAAAAAAAAAAAGAGTCTAGACAGAATTAGAAGAGAAAATCGTGACAAAATAGTTAAAAATTCAATCACTATCTTGTTGATCCGACAACTTAAAAGAAGAAGGAATAAACATAGAAAAAGAAAGAAAGAGAGAGAGAGAGAGAGAGAGAGAGGGAAGAGAAGAGAAAACAGTATAATGTTAATATAATGCTAATGGATCAACAACTTTCGTTCACTATACAAACAAATTTTCAAAAAAAGAAGAAATATGATGACAGTCACGAAAGGCGTGAAAAATAGATCAATTATAGGAGAAATACTTACGCTTGAAATTGACGTAGGATGGATAGAAAAAAAAAGATTGACAATTTATTATTGCTAGAAAGAAGCCAGAATGGATGAAATATTTCTCAATGGTAATTCCAATAAATATCTTTTATTTGTCGTAAAAATGAAGTGAAACATGAAATTTTCTTCATTTTGCTTTTTGAAAACTAAATCAGATAATAGCAAATTATTCCAAACTATTGTTTAATTTGATCCTCTTAAAAATCCATTCTCAGAATTTAACTGCACATATATTAGTTCAAATCTCTAGCTTTCAATACTACAAAAAATGTTAGCAGAGAATAAAAACTTACTAATAAACTATCAGTTTCTAGACAGATATGTTTAGATATTTCATATGCTATGGAACAATAGGCATATATGAAAATTAATATTGAAGTAAATGAAAAATACAAAAAGATATGCCATATTTAAGTAAAGTTTTATTTATTGAATTTATTAAAAAAAAAAAAAAAACACGTACTATACGTCCGTTTGTTGCGTCGCACAATGTTATAAGACCTTTAACATTCGCAACCAGAATACGATTATGTTCTTCTATCATGCATAAATTTGCAAATATAGGTGCAGCTAGTTGAATTTTCCATAAGATGGTGCCAGTTTCCTGAAATTAGAAAATTGCTCACTCAAAAAGATTATTCATTACAATTTCATCGATATTTCATATATCAATACAATAATTATTAGACTTAGACTAATATATGTTGCAAAACATTGGCACTTAAAATACATGCGATAAAAAACTAGTAATTTTTTCCATTAAATTATCAATTTTCACATTTATTTTACATTTTTATCAGTTCAAAAGTATGTGTGGCAAATGAAGTTATCCTAAAAATTCTTTTTCATTAATTGAAAAAGTCTAATTATCACGCTAAAATAATATCTTTTCCTATAATCGTCATATTATACATAAATCAAAGTGTTTTCGCTTATTTCATGAAGTTATTTGAGAAAAATAGACACTAAAATAAATTTTTCTTAAGAAGGATCACCATTTCAACAAAATTTTTGTAGTGTAAAAAGTTCTTCAGTATTCCCGAAAAAAAAACGAATTAATGATTAATTTAAAGTCTTAAAATGAATTTTGCAAGTTATCCGATGCAGGCTATTTATATAACAAATAAATTTATGCGATTGAAACTGATAGAATTAAAAGATAGAAAAATTCAAGTTATTTTTAAGGTAAAGGACTTTTTAATAAAACCCAATAATTTTCTTTACAATTACTTTTCAAATCTGAAAAATAAAACTCTGAATTATAGTAATTTAAAGTAATTCTGACACCGTAATTTAACACTTAAAGAGTTTAACTAAAGACAATCTTTCATCCAATCAATGATTCCTCAGCATTAGCATTGGAAACTTTCAAATTTTCTGGGTATAACATATCAAAAAACTAGTAGTTTAGTTATTATAATCATAAGTAATTTTTTTTTCTTAAGTAAATTATTTTTTTTAAAGAATTTGTACTATCAGATTATGAGTGAAAACACATGAAAATACTAAAAGAATAAGTTAACTTATTATATGAAATCATTTCTCAAATTAAACAGAATAAGAGAATCTATAAAAAAAGAAAAAAAAATTTATTAAAAATTACCAATTCAACGCTCAGAAATTCTCCTCGCAAAGTAGCACATAATACAATTGTATCAACAAGCATAGGTGATGACAAAATACTACCATCACAAACAATCTTCCATAGCATCATGTGATTCTAAAAATAAATAAAATAGAAATAGAGATAGAGCAATCATTAAAATGGTATAATTACATCTAAACAGGTAAACACGTGATGAACACGTTATAGTAGCCGTGATATTATAAATGAGTATACAGCTAAATCTTTCACAATTAGATCTTTCCATCTTATCGATTAATTTTTCAAAAAAAAAGGTTTTTTTGTAACTCAATCATTAATGTATTTCAATGGATGAAAAGTTTGGAATTTCTTTCTCAATTATATTAATCTAACAAAATTCAACGAAAAATCGTTCATTATACTGAACATTTGTTCATCTAATGATGGAAAACAAACTTGGATGAAAAAAATACTGAAAATATCACAATAAGTACTTCGAGAAATATGATCCACATTTCGTCCAATAGCTTACCTTGATATCAAGTAAATAAAGACATTTATCATATGAACCAAACAAACATTTATTTCCTGCATCGATAAGTACAGGAGATGATTTGATAACATTTCCTGTGGCAAATTTCCATATTAAATGTCCATTTTTTTCATCCAAAAAGTACAGGTAACCATCATAACAGCCTATAAGATAACAAAATGATTTCTTGAAAAGAATTATATGAAAGAGAAAAAAAAAAAAAACTTTATTTCAATTCCTTATTTGAATTGTTCTGAATAGAAACAAATATTTCAGGAAATGTAAAATATGATAGAACGATCATGCAATAAAAACAAACAATATGAATATAAATATGAATTTGATTTGTTTTTTTTTTTTTTTTTTCAAACAAAATGAATTTTAATTATATGAGCAATAAATAATAAAAAAACATTGAAGTACAAAAATCAGAACTGATAAACTAGTGTCAATTAAACGTACGATTTATTGAAAAACAATTTCTTTTTTGTCTAATTAATAAGCCTGCCATCTAAGCTGGAATTCGGAAGAAGAAGAAATGGAATTCAGGTGTTGCAAAAAATTTAAAAGAAAATCTCAAATAGTCATAAAGCTATGAGACAAAAAGTGAAAGAAGAAAAAACAAACCCACAGCAATGATACCATTTTGATAAGAAGCAGTTGCTTCAATTCGATCATCAAGCTGAACTTCCCATTCTTTAGTACCATCCAGAGATAACGAAACGAATCGTCCAGAATGCGATCCCAGAAAGATTGAACTGAAAAAACATTCAAAATGTTCAATTTTAATAGTCCTACAAATTCTTAAACTTAATTAAAAATTGAAATTTCAAAGTAAAATGATCAATTTAACACTGAAGTTAACAACTTATTACTTTAGTAACTATTTCTAAATACAGGTTAAAAATGACACAAATTGATAATATCAAAATGATCATTAATACTATTCGTAGACTTAAATAAAAGTTAAAATATCAAAATAAGATAATTTTATAAGTTGCTATGTTTAGCACAAGCTAAGTGACTTCATTTATAAAAAGATATTATCCAACATTATTTTAGCTCACAAATCTAATTCAGATATATTTTTTAAATTGTACAATTCATACTCATTTTCGACTATAGGTGTTGCATCGATGCATTTTCCTAAGTCATATTCCCACAATAATTCGACCTTGATGGAATTTTCTATTGGTCTTGTACGAATTTCTCGCATGTGTATGATATTCCTTTCTCGTATATTTTGATTAAAATCAAGTGCGTCCAGAAATCCAGCAACTGTTCCGGTATCCGAAAGAAGATATTGCAACAGTGGAAAATTGCGCTGTTTCAAAAGATGCTCCGTTTTTAGAGTTAATTCAGTGGCACGTAATGAATCCAAACCCAAATCTTTGAATGTCATTTCTCGATTGATTTCTAGACTAATCTCTATAAATAATACTATAAATGATTAGGCAAAATATATACGGTTGTATCAATATGTACTATATATTTGTTTTTTAATGGAATTTTATATTTAATTATCAAATATTCTTGTACAAATAAAAATAAACCAATACTTCAAAATTTAAGAATTTTTAATTATGTTCACTATTTTAATATCTCTTTTCACATCAAAATATTACTGAAATCAATTATTATGTTAAAATAATGAAAGAACTTACTAAGATATTCAAATAATTTACTCAAATCTTCCATTGTAAAGACCAAATTTTTTTGTTCAAAAATTTCCACTAATTTTTGGCGATCAACTTTACCTGAAGTTATTTTATTGTGCATAAGAATGATTTAACTCGAAAACTGGAATCAGCAACTTCTTATATTAGAGATTCGCGTGCATTAATTATCCAATGGCAAAATAAAATTAAAGATTAACTTGATTGTCTAACACTTATCACCTTTCTTTTTCAAAACTATAAAAAGTTATAAAATTGCTCTCTTTTTTTTTCCATTATCCACTAACCATTTCTTGTCATTGGCCAATTGTCCACTAAAATGACTATCATTGGCAAACCAATTGCTAATTTTTCACATAAATTAGTTTGTATTGTTGCACTATTTTTGACATGTACAAATAATAAGATAGACTGTTGACGGCGTACAGCTAAAGCTGATTGAATGCCATCATATTCTTCTGCTTTTCTGGCCAAACCTGATAAACTTACATTGATTCCACTAATCTTTTGCTGAAAAATAACAATGCATTGAAAGAATCACAATTGATTTGACAATAATTGTCCGATTTTATACAAATAGACGAATGGTTTATATATGAATTTGATAAGAAACAATGGTATTTGTTTCTACTTACTTCTTTCATTTCCTGATCATATCAGAATTTTGGAAGCACTATGTATTAGCTTATCTTGCTAAAAAAAAAAAAAAAAAAAAAAAAAAAAGTGCTGCCGTTTTCGTAATTTACACTTTGTTCAATTATCAACCAACATAGTGTTTTTATATTTAAAAGTTTAAAAATAAGAAGCTCAGATCAATTTTTCTTTTCATAAAATTATTAGCAAGATAAATAGCTGGCTGTATGCAGAATTATCAAGAATAGAAAGTTGAAAATAAGAGAGAAAAAGAATTTTCAAAGTAATCTGATTATTGTCACAAACCTGATCATCAAATCGATCACACCAATAGATTTTTCCCAATTCTGTAAGCTCAACAATATCACCAGTGGAAAACCAAGCTGCAGATAATTTACCATTTATAAAACATCGTCTTGAACCACCAATAAGCAATTCTCCTGTTTCACTAACATTAAATTTCGTACCCAATAATGGTTCACCAATTTCCACACGACTTTCTCTAAATATTGAATTGTATCTTCCTGACTGTTCTGCTTTTATTTGAACTAATTCATTAGCTTAAAAACTTACTTCCAATCGATTCTATAACAAGATGCCCAACAAGATACTTCCGTAACTCCGTATACATTGTAAAAATTGATAAATTCATGATTAATATGATAATGCTTAATAAAATTTATAGGGAATGCTTCACCACCCAGAATTACGGTCCGTACAGCCGATTTACCAGCAAAAATCTTTGTTAAAGCATTATGAGGTAGAATTTTCAGTTGTGATGGTGTCATCTGAAATAAAACTTAGTTTTAAATTCACTCTGTTTAACGCAAAAAAAGATAACATAGTATTAAAATTAGTGAACAAATCAAAAACTGAAAACATAATCTTACATTAATGTAATGAAGATATATTCTAAGGATACTCTAAAAGCTAATTAATTATAAAAAGATAGGAAAACAATTGAGAACAAAACTAAGGATATTCTTTACCATAAACAGAGATCTGAACAAAATGAATTTCGATTAGCATAAGCTTCTTTTCATTCATTTTCATTAATAATCTTCTTATAAATAAAAATTTGAAAATAGAAATTTTGAATTATTATTAAATTCAAATTAATTTGTAAACTAAATATAATATAAATGACATGAGGATTGAAAATCTAACCTGAATAAAGGTTACATTATATTTCAAGATTGCATCGGCTAATTTCGACGGTATGGAACGAAACGAATCCGGAACAATCAATAGTTTTGCACCATTTACTACAGCTAAAAGAATTTCCACAACAAATGGATCAAATGTTGCTGCCGTAGCAAAAAGAATAACATCAACAGTTGTGATTTGAAATCGACGACTAAAAAAAGATGAAGAATTTAAAGCTATTCTCAAAATACACTTTCATCTTATAAATTTCAATTATTAACTAATAATAATTTGTGAACTTTTTATTCTATTCATTCAAGTAAACATAGCATTGAATTTATAAGAAAAAGGATTTGCTAATATCAGAAAAAAAAGAATTAACTTATTTTGAACAAAATTTCATCTAAGAACAATGATTACGTTAGAATTAGCAAAAATACTTTTTTTTTTTTTTGCAAATAAAATAGTAAAATTTGTGATGCATTCTAATACCTTAAGTTATCAATGATTCTTTTATAGAAAATAGCTTAAAATTTTGAAATGCTAACCTGAAGTCCCAAATATTAGGCATTATACAGCTATGCGGAACAAAAACTTCTTTTCGTTTTCCTAATGTACCAGATGTGGTAATTAAATAGCATAATTTATCTTTTCCAAATTCATCCAAACAATAATATCCATTATGATTAAAATAAATTTGTAAACCGTGTATATTAATTGATAATTGATTATCATCTGCAGCAATTGTAGAAATGATACAGGATACCGTAGCACTAAGATAATTGTTTGCTGCTTCAATGCTTGAACAACAAACGAAACAATTTTTCGTTTCTAGAACTCTGAAAATTTAAACTATAAGCATTTTGAAAATTCAATAAATTAATTTTGGTGTAATTTATTAAATAGTAAAAAAAATAATAATCCAAAAGAAAAAGAAAGAAAGAGTTCCTTATTTATTCAACATTTCAATAATATTTACATAAAAGTCATGTCTATACCTAATCTAACAATTGCAGTATTTACTAAAGATATGTAATTTTCTTTCTTTTTTAAAACAAAAACGAAAAGATAGTATAAACGAAATATAGTAATTTTATAAACTGATGATAAAATTCAAATTTAAGCTGATAAATTATAAAAAGTACGTAAGCTTGAGTAAAGAAGTCAAAAACCAAACCCAAGAATAGCAGAAACGAATGCAGGATGCTTAGGAAGAGTGATAGCAATGAGACAATTCCTATAGGAAGATAATTTCTCTGCAATCAATGATACTCCATTCATAACATCGTTATAACTCAATGCTATATCAATTGAATTATCCTTTTCATCCACATATATCATTGAAAATGTTTTCGCAATTGGTGCCGTTGACATTTTTTAATTCTATAAAAAAGAAAAAAAAAAGTTGTGTAATGGTAATTGAAGTGATAACTACGAGTAATATATTATCTGCTATCATACCTAATCATAATATCATTAAATATCAATTTAAGTGTTAATGTCACAATTGATTTGTCATCAGAAATATATTTTTACTTATATTATCACATGCACATGTATGCAAAGTAAGAACAGGAACACATTTTAATTGAATGGTTTAAAAAATTGTAATATAATCATTTTATTCAAAAGAATTACAGAATATACACGTAATGATATGATATGTTTCATTTTGAAGAATATTCCATTTTATACCCAATTTTATACAAAAAGAATTTATATTAGCAAATATTACGAATATAAGTTTTATACATGGAAAACTTTTAATAAAATACAGTTATCTTATCTAGCAAAAAAAAAAAAAAAAAAAAATACAATTTCAAAGTATGTAACATAATTCAATAAAAAAAAATACATCAAAGATTATACATCAGATAAATTCATCTATCCGAAAGACCGTGTAATGATGATTTAACGATTTCTCTTCCTGAATTCTCCAGCACGATTCATACACTCCATCTAAAGGGGCTCGTTTTCCATAAAATACTCGTCCAACACGAAAATGTACCAAAGCCATAGCACACATTGCACACGGTTCATCTGTCAAATAAACATCAAATCCTGTACCGAGATATTGCAGTATGTCACCTAAAATGACCACGTTTATTCTCACGAAAAAAAAAAAAAAAAGAAAGGAAAAATGAAAAGTAAAAGACTGCATAAGATTTTTTCAGCTATTTCTACAACTGCAAATCTCTTGTGAATAGTGTTAACCATATAAAAATTTCAAAAATCATATTAAACAATGTGATATGATAATAAGAGAAAGAGAAGTCTTCATTTTTGCTAATATTTATTTAATTCAGATGCAAAAAATTTACTTTGCTTAGTGCGATGCCTTTCGCAAAGATCTGAAACTGCAGCCATAACTGCGTGTCCAAGAGGTATATTCCGGTTACCACTTTTTGCAACAACTTCACCTTTCAAATCTACAATAACACAGCCTGAACCACCGTTACTAATCTGCAAAAAATTTTTTCAATTTGATGAAAAACAGTTTATTTGCTCCAAAAACAAAACTTTGTGAATTTTTTTTTCAGCTAGATTTAATAATTCAAAGCTTTAGAGATCACAATAAATGATTCTTCAGCTACTATTATTCCGCAATAGACGAAAAATGTGCTATCAATAACTAAAAATCAACAGCATGTCCTCTTAAAAAAAACCATCTAAGTTTGATTAATTTCTAAGAACTTTGTAGAACTTATGAGAATAATCATACCTAACTTTCACTTAATTATCAAGAACAGGTATAATTAATTCATCAAACCATTTTAATGTGCTTGTTAGTTAAAGTCTTTAGCAATTACCAGTCGCAGGCCTAAATACAAATAAGTATCTTAACCTTTTCCGATTCCAAATAGAAATCAATAATTTTTTGATATTCATCGGTTGTGAAAAAGTTCCCACTTAATAGTGCCTCATATTGCTTATTTGGATGAAAAGCTGTAGGCCAATGTTGTTTGGCCCATAAAAATTGTGTCCTTGTCACTGGCTTATGTAAAGGAACTTTTACTTTTATAATGGGAATATCTGAAAGCGTGGTCTGAAGTTTCTTGATAAATTCCTGAAAAATGCACATGATAACTAGTCATAATTTCTAGAAATAAAACGGTAGAAACTCCTTTCTATTCAAAAAAGGAAAAAACAAATTAAAGCTATCAAAATAAGTATTTTATGACTTTAAATAGATAACAATAACAATTTCGAACTACAACGCCTCTATAATTTGTCCACAACCTTCACCACCATCTGATGTAAACAAATATTTCTCATATGAATGAAAGCAAATCTAGAGTTAAAAGAATAATTACCTGTGATAATGGATCATTTGCTGGTTGGATAAGAACTAATCCATTTTTGATACGTTTTAAATGATTCGCTTCTGATGGCATATTTGGCAAAATTTGTAATAGCAATCCAATTTTGCACTTATCTTCCACATATACTGCATAATATTCAATGAGCGGCAATTCAACACACATTATTTCTTTCCGAAGCACTGGTGTAATGATAAATCTTAAATATTAAAATATTACTTTTAATATTAAGATATTAAATATATTAAATACAAGCAGATGCTACCCATTCTGAAGAAAAAAAGAAAGATTTTTTATCAACTTAAACATGTAAATATAAAGAATCTCTAATTTCAATATCAGATTTTTTTGTAAATTGTTTTTAAAAGACTGAAACACAAGTTTTAAAATTACTTAAATTTTCACTTTACTTTATATAATTTGTCAGAAGCAAATCTAAAACATCTTCCTACAGATTATGCCATGTTAAACCGCATCAAGATAAAAAATCCGAAAATTAATTGTGGAAAGGATTCCAAAATCTTTTTTTTTTTTTTTTCCAGAATAGCTAAGAAATATATCTAATAAAAAAACAAAAATTTGTGAAAAAATTGAGCAACTAGCAAAAAAATAGACAATAAATATTTATGAATTAGATTTTCACAAGAAAAAGCTAACTAACTAACTTTCTTCCTTTTACTTTCTTTCTGGTATCTTCTTGCTCATTAACCAAATTGCAGCAACCAGAACAACCTGGCTCTCCTTCTGTGCATGTCATTTTAACAAAAAATCTGAAAATACAAGTTTGAAATTGAATCTGTGAAAATATAAATTAAAAATTGAAATTTAATAAAAGTCGCAATTTGGTGTCACTATGTTTTGAAATGAAAAAAAAAAAAAAAAAAAAAAAACGAATTAAGCTCTTATCATAATTCAAGTTATCCAAATAATTAAATTTGTAGAGACCAGATCTGAAAACCTAAAGTAATCAGTTTTCAAACTTCAATCCTTAAATTTAGCATAATTCAATAAAGGAGCGTACAACGTAAAAAACAAAATAATGAACATAAAAAAGTTTCAGGAAGAAAAAGTTTTCAAATCAACAAAAAAGTCTTCACTTTCTTAACTTTAAAAGTCCTCAAAAATTTCAAAAATTTTTAAATTTCCAAAAGCAAAAGAAAATTCCAGACGATCTGAAACACTGTTTACTGCTATTAAAAATTAATCGAGTACACATGCGAATTTTACATTTCATTTTTTCCTCCCACAATTTTTTATGGATGGATGCTATTGGAAGGTATATCATTTGAAAATTAAGACAGGCTAAACACTACTACTTCCAATCTGAAAGTGACTTTAGAAAAAGTCCTAAATATTTCCCTTTTAAGATTCAAAATATAAAATGTAAGTTCTAGTTTTTAAAAAATTATTAGCACCCATTCATATCTTTTATCACTTCATTATCATGATACTATCGACAGATGATGACGATAATTGTTATAAAAGTTGCTGTTAAAACCATATCATTTAAATTTTTTTTTTCTTTTTTTCATTATGCTACAATATATAACATTTCAAACATCAAAGAATTTCTGTATTCTTTTGTAACAAATAATATTTACCATCACTTATTGAAATTAATGAACAATTGAATTAGATTCAAAGATATGAAAAATTTCTAACTTTGCATTAATACAAAAATATATATCCTCAAAATAAATCTGAAAAGAAAATTGCATTTAAATTTATGAAACATAATGGAATTTTCGTTTTAAATCATTGCTATGCGCAAGCGCCATCAGTTACAGTATTTTGGTGGTTATACATTTTGCTTCATCATAATCACATCAAGAGTAGCAAATAACAGTCATCATGCGGCACTGAACTCACTACATTCAATTAGCAGAATCTACACACTATCCACTTCACTAACATATCAACTCAATACACCTTAACTAAAATATTAAAATTATAAAGTTTATCATCGCTTCATTTTTCAAATATAGTTAAATACGAACATAAAGTAAATTTTACAGTTTACTACTAGGAAGAAGCATAAATTCTCTATGCATGAACCATTTTATAACAACTGATATTAACTGAATATGTACCCTAATTTTATAAGTTATTAAACTAAAACTTAATAATAATAGAAATTGAAAATTTCCATCCTTAAAGCTATCAATGCGGATTATCTCTTTCAAGAACAAAAAAAAAGTAATAAATTTATCCTTACATCAAATATTGACCTATCTCGTTTCGTTGCAAATTATCAAAGTTCACATTTTTCTAAAAAATTAAAGCGAATACTAGATAATTTAACAATTAATTTAATAATATATATTATTATATCGCACCTAAATAATCTAAAAATGTTTTATCATAAAAGTTATGCCTAAATAAATAAAGAATGCATCCCTATTTTTTTGCAAAATAATGTGTAACGCACTTTTCCACTATTGAAAATAAAACATAAACAGGAACAGAATATATCTACAACCTGTACAAGCTTTCTCGATATTCACAAATAAAAACAATCACTAAATGCATCCAAAAAAATATCAATATATAAAGGACCCATAATTTAACACTACCGGAATACCGAAATACTCAGAATGAAAAATCTAAAATACAACGAAGTGTAACACTAATCTGACAAGATAGCAAAGTATTTTTCTTACTTTAAATAATATGAAATAGTATCGTCTCCTAATTATCACTTCTAATCAAAACTGTGAATAAAGTGAATGAAAAAAAGAAAAATTTACCTTTTACAACCTTAAATTGGTAAAACTGGCAACTAACTGACAACAGAAATATGCGAACTAAAGAATTAGCAATTGTGATGTAAAAAAAGATTAAATATTGGTAGCGTAATAACAACATGATAATATGTAACAAATTGAAACAATGTATACAGAACAATCAGTTGATAAAAGCACCGTACAAAAATTTCCAGAAAATTGACAAAAGAAAAAAAAAAAAAAAAACTGGGAAGGGAAGGTGAATCTCCTTAATTCCACGATATTCGTTCGCATAGCATATAGTAAAATGTAAGATAAAATGCAAGATTTGAAGTGGAATATGTTGGAAATCAATTTTTTCATTAGTATATTACGCAAAGATAAAAGGTAGAATATATTACGCGAAAATAAAAGGAATTTTTTTTAAAGGCAGAAGATCGTGGATATAAGTGGAATAAGAATCTTTAACATATTCTTGTATTACCCAGTCAGAGAAAAAACCGATCATTATATTGCCTACGATTTATTAACTCTTTCATTTTTCAAGATCATCTATCCAGTGTATTAAAGCTGTTGGAAGAGGTGTAAATTCCTTTACACAACTTAGCACTAAATCGATATCAACCTGAAAAAAAAAAAAACATCTTTCACAAAAAAAGAAAAGGAAAAAATTGAAAAGAAATATCAAATAATTAAAGTGCTTTTCATAGTAATTTGAATAAAACATACTAATTGTAAGGAGATTTGCAACTTTTTAAATAACAATTGCTATAATGCCAAAGATTTTTGATAACATAATTGGTTTTAATATAGCATGATAACATTTTGTTATTTAAAGATATTCTCGGCATCTTATTAGATGCTTATAGAAAAATAATTACCTGCACAGATGTTCGCTTAAACAATAACTGCCCACATTGTTCTCTTTCTTCCAACACTGTAAGACTACACAATGTATCTAGTTCCTTCAGTAGTATTAAGTCATCTTTTACATTCAATGTTGGCAAATATTTGTTGACCAATTTACGATAATCTGGAATTGTAATTAAGTAGAATTAAAATTAAGCAAATGAAAAGGATATAACTAAACTTCATTTCTATTTGCCAGAATTTAATTACTATTCTGATATTCCTATTATAAAGTATTACGCTTCTCTATTTATAAACTAGTTAGATATGTAATTTTGTCGGGAATTCAAAAATAAACGATACCAATATCTGATTCGAAATAGTAGTTAAAAATGAAGACATGAAGGTGTAAAAACTGAAACAAAACTATGAAAAAGTGTAGAAATGTAAATGAAGTTGGAGTTTAATTGAAAAAGTGAGCTAAAGTTAGTAAGCGTTACGAACCTAGTATAATTTCACGAAATGTAAAATCCTGCCGTCGCTGATAACGCACCAAACGAACACAGCATAATAAAAGACACAGTTGTCGCAATGTTAAGCCTGAAAGAAGAGCAGAAAGTTGGCGGATATATGTAAAATGTTTATTCAGCATAGCTATAACATCTGGTACTAAACGATGGATAATGATAAAGTCCGAGGATATCATCCATTTTTCAGAATTTAGAAAATTTCCTATTTCTATTATGCAAAGTAATATATTCATAATAGCTTCTGAATATTTTACAGTAGATTTTCAGGAAGATAAGAAATAACAAACCTAATATTTTGATAAATTTTGAAAAAAAAAAAAAAAACTCAAATCTTGATTTAAAATATTTTACTGGTAACTTTATTCAAACATATGTATCTCATCTATTATAAACATGTTGACCTATTGGTAGACAGCAAAGAGAATATCTAAGAAGAAAATTTTATATTTATAAATGGAAAGAATTTTGAATTTACTAATAATTTAACAATTCTCACTTAAAATGATCGATTTCATCGTATCTTCATTAGCAATAACAGCATTTTTTGCTTCAACAAATATTCGCGATGCATGAGGACTTGACAGACTTTTGATATGCTCCGCGTCCATGAAACACAGAAATGTTGCTGTGATCTGTTTTAGAATGCAATAACTTCGTGTTTCATCGTATATTTCACGTAATTTACATTTTACACATTCATCGGCAATGAATGTCTGTAATCAATGTTTTACACTTATATATTTTAAATCATCTCTCAATTTTAGCACTTACAAGAAAGATAATATCACAGTTTCTTTTATTTTCAACTTCCATCTCATATTTTATCCTTTCATTTGTAACCCAAAAAATGCTGAATGATTAAAATTCTTCACACAATTCAAAAATGATAATTATACAATCTTCAAAACCACTAAATTATTCTGTAAGATCTGAGCCCTTTTTCTGTGTTCATTCCAATGCGTAAGTTAAACACGATCAATACAAAATAATTATTTTTACAATTCAAACTGAAACTGGAAAAACTAATGCGTACCTGGATGAGACTATTATTCTGCTCATATTTTTTTAAGTTAGTATGCAGAAATATTGCAAATGCCTTTGTAAAATCATCAAATGATATAGATGACAAAGCAAAGGATACAACTGCATTGGAAAGACGTGAACGTAGACGTTTCTCAAGTAATTCGGTACAGTCCTGAAATTCAATTTATCCAAATTCGAAACTTTCCAGACTATTTTTGTGACTTCCAGAAAAAAATCAATAAAACTAGTTACTTGCCCAAATCAATGTATAAAAGTTGTTTTAGAATGTTTTATAATGACATATAATTTCTTTGTGGCACAAAAATTTAGATTTATAGATTTTAGAGCTTCAACTAATAGATTTATCTCCAAAGCTTACCTGACGAGAACTAACACAAAGTACAAAGACAGAACTAGAACGTGATGCATTTAGAAGTGTATAAAGAAGAGTTTGTCGACCTCGTGTTACAAATCGATCAAAATTAAACACGATAACAAACTGTAACTGTTCCTGGAACAGAAAAAAGTAAATATGGTCAAACAGTTAAAGTATATCCACTCCTGTACTACAGTTATAACAAGTTCTTCCAATAATAAAACATATAAAACAACAGCGTCACAAAAACTGCAATGAACAGAAATGATCATCAAAAAATAGATTATATTCTTTAATGAAATTTGGAAAAAAAAAAAAAGATAATTCGGTGAAAAAAAACAAAAAATGATATCAAATTTTATCAAAAATTAAAAAAACAATACCGACTTAGATTCAGATGAATCAAATATTTTTAGTGCTTCAGTATCATTTGTTAGAATTAATCCATCAATGAAAAGTACTTCCATATCATCTGCATAATCCATCACAACCTGATAAAAAAAAGGTAAGCAAGATGGAACAAAAAAAAATTAATTCTTCTTTGCTCTCAGTAAGAATTTGTTGTCAAAGAAACGTCACTTAATTTCACTTTTCATTTTTAAAGAAGTAAAATCGATTACGTATAAACAAAATTTTTTGACCAAAAAGAAAAGGAAAAAGAAAAAGCAACACGTAGGGAATAAGAAGTGAGAAGGACCAGAAAAGGAAAAACTTTTTCTGAATCTTTGTTCTACTTTTATCAAAAAAAAAAAAAAAAAACATCAAATAGTACAGAGAAGCTTAAATGACTTTTCAACAATATTCAACTGTGATGTATCATACCTCACCATTGATGATAATAATCCAATGGATCACAGATCATCCTAATCTATTGAAAAAAATAGCAATGAATAATAATGAACCTTTGATATAATTGAACGTTTGCCAGATGATTTAGGTCCGATAACAACTGCTGAACCACCCTCTCTACTTTTCACGAAACATTTTACAATCTCATGCAATTTCCTAAAAAAAAAAAAAAAAAGGAAAAACAGCAATATTTGAAACAAACAAAAAAATCTCAAAGAGGAAAAGTTTTTTCTTTGAGTGAATACTTTTTTTTTCAGAACTGGGATATCAAACTCACTCTAACATATCTATAAAAAAAAATAAGATAAAACACTTGGGTCTGTATAAATTTCCTAACATTCTAATAAAACTCAGCAAAAATTGAAAATAGACCGAGTAAAAATTTTCTTAAAAACACTTCATGCTTGCTGATTAATACAACGATAGAATTGCAACTGATAATTTTTAAAATATAGTACTTGATGCAATGATCCAAACCGGCAAATTTGTCATCAAGTTCAGCAAGCAAACGGCTAAATACTGATTCAACGACCATTATGACTAGATCAATCTATCCTGATAATAAATAATTACAGTGCTGACATGCATGCTACGGATTAAGATAATTTGAGTGTTCATGTATGTATGTATGTGTGTGTGTGTGTGTGTGTGTAAAACACTGCATCATTTTTTCTAATCATTCCGTAAAAATATCATTATCTTTAACATAGTTCATTATCAGTCAACACATCAATAATAAGTGTGACGTGATATATGTTTATTCCCTCAGACATATATATATATATCTTTACTTAAATCTTGCACAATTTTAAAAAGTTAAGTAACGAAATAGAATATGAATAGAGTTAATTACGCAATTAAACAAAGTTGTACAAGCTGAAAATAATTAATTGAAATAGATGGATGCAAATTATTTATGCTTTTATATGCAATGAGCAAATTCAAGTTCAACCATATTTGAAAATAACAAACGTTTATTTGCGAAAAAAAAAAAAAAAAAAGTGATTCAAGAAGCAAATACTACCGTAATGTATAGATATCATTATTTTTGAAGATAGAAGTGGAAAGATTACAGATGGAAAAAAAAAGAAAAAACAAACACAAGAAATCAAAAGCAAAAAACAATAGCTTCAAGCTCGACTATAAATTGAATGAAATATATAGAATCTGAAAAAAAAAAATTTTAGACTTCAGGAAAGAAAAAATCATTTTATCAATGGTATTATTTATTAAACCACCATATATATAATTGTACTGAATTTTAATGTATGATAATTAAAGGTATAAAGAAAAAAGAGACAGAAATAAATAAAAAAGTTAATTATAACATCATTAATCGTTAATTAATTGGATGCGCTAACAGCATTTTTAGAACGAAACAATAACTACTGTTATTCTTTTAAGTAGCTTAAAGAGCTACTGGGAACATATATCAAATCATATTCGAATTAGCATTTTCCTACTTTTTCTTCCTAAATGGCTTCTTGCGCAGATTTAATGTGAAAAAGAACAGTTAAAAAGTTATCAGTTATTTCGAAATGAAAATTTTCTAACATTGAACAACTTAAAAATTAAATTAAATTTACAAAGAGAAAACAAAAAAGAGAACAAACAATTAGGGGTTTGCTTCATTTCTTCTGATAAACAAAGAAACTGTGAAAAGATGATGTGTCAATAAAAAACTACATTCCTCCACGAATCTATATCACCATTATAAAGGAATGATAAAAAGACGATAACAGTGATGACAGATAATGATGCTGATAATGAAACTACAACAGATAAAACCACAGTAATATAATTAGAAAATTGATGAAAATAGAAGCTACATTGATCGGACGGAAGTCATACACATACAAACTGATAACTGATAACCGAGTTACAAACAACTAAGATAAATAATAAAATCAAAAAATTACCAAGGAAGCATAAAAAGGAAAAAAGCAGTAATAAATGATAAGCTGATAAACTTATTATAAGCTACAAGCATGCGAGAAAAGAAGACAAAACACAAACATGGCAAGAAAGAACTATCGAATAAACAAACATGCGAAAAAACTCCAAAACAAATTAAAAAAAGAGTAACCACCGTCTTTTTATTTTCAGTTTTACAAAATATATTTATGTTTTTCGACATGGAAAAAAACAAGAAAAAAAAAAAAAAAAAAACAGTCGGCGGGGAAAAATAACCGAGTTGAGAAGAACAAATCCAAAAAATTTTATAGATTGAAACCGGATAGCGAAAACATTACACGCAGAAAGAAAAGAATAAAAAAACCAACAATACATACAACAAGGAATAAAATCCTGCAGAAATATTTTTATATGATGAAAGAAAAACATACTTTAAAAAAAAAAAGGAAAGAAAAATATAACTAACTTCTTTTTAGCTTGAAAAAAGTTTAAAAAATTTTATCAACTGCAAAGGCTTTTTTAAACAGAAACGTCCAACGGTTCGATAACACATCTTCCAAGAAACTAAGCCATATACGATAAATGGGAATAATTCCGGATAACGACTCACAGGCATACTATCCCAAAAAAAAAGATGTATATGGGATAGAAATATTACGAAGACGATAAACCGCGTATGCGGCTTTTTTCTTGATGAAGACATAAATCATTTACTACAAAATTGCATTCACCTGGGTATTCATTTACTGGTGCATATTTGAAATAATTTATGCTGAAGATAGAAAATTAGTAATAAAAAGCAGAAAAACAAAGCAGAAGAAATCACTGAAAAGAAAAAAGAAAGATACTGAAAATAAATGAACCATCAAAAAATATTGAAACAATAATTTTTTGGTCTTTTTTGGTCTTGGAAGGATTTTTAAGAGAAGGAAGAGAGAGAGAGAGAGAGAGAGAAAGAGAGAAAATTAACTGGAAATAAGAGAAATTTATGACAATCTAATTAACCATGGTTATTACAAAGCAATAGAAATACCATGATAATATGTTCCATAATCTAAAGTTTTAATATGAAATTAAAAACAAAAAGGAAAAATTGAAGTCGAAAAGAAGCAATGAAACATCTAAGAATTCAAAAATGTGGAAAAATTAAAACAAAATAAAAGATTTCAGGAAATAAAAAAGTGAACAAATGTGCTAAAAATGAGGATAGACAATACGGTAAGTGCATTCAAGTTCAAAATCAAAATCTAACTAAAATTTTTAACCAGAATATCAATTTATTCACATAAATAAAAGCATGCATTGCTTTTTGAAGAGATAAATAGAATAACCAATACTATTCATTAAACGATGCGGGGAATTTAATTTTTAGATTTAAAATATAAAAACAAAAATGGTCATTGTGAACCTTTCAGATAAGTGAGGATGCACTTCCCGTCAACAGATTGCATCATATCATTCGGAACAGATGCTATCAAGTCTCATCATAAATCCTGTTCATTTCATTATTTTTTTTTAAATACTGTGTTCGCATCAGACAGTATATTTCATCAATTTCTTTTTGGTTAAAAAAAATGAAATCGTTGTGTCTTATGCCAATTTCTGTCAAATGACCTGAAATGCATCCTAACCAAACGATAATCAGAAACGAAGGAAGAAAAAACATTAATTGTACATAGGTGTATATAAATTAAGTAAAAGGTAATAACATGAAAACCGGACAATGAGCAAGCTAGGAAAAAACGAGGGCCACAACTACTACTGATAAGAACAACTACATTTAACGAATGATGGAATATACTGGGGTATTTGGCTCAATAAAGCTGACAAAATTGACAAACATAATCAAGAGAATATACAAGGAGAAAAGAATGATATATCGTAGCGTAGACGGGAAAAACTTCTCGGCTGCAGAACAGTAAAAAATTTTCTTTCAAATGTTAACAAATCAAAAGTCGCGCATTCCTTAAGCAGTTCATTAAAAAAAAAAAAAAAAAAAAAGTTATTAAAATAACCTGGAAACACATTTATTAATTTAAAACTTAACGATCTTACCAACTCCAACGAAAAGCTATAGTTTTACTAAGCCTAATTACTATATGAAATGAAAACATTACACCACCCTATTTTAGCCAAACGATATTATCCCATAAATGAATACATGAAGGGAGAAAGATAATTCACGTATCAAATATAGCACATGCAGAGAAAAACGCAGGGAGGCTTTCAGGAAGCTCAAAATCAAACAGAAAGATGAGTAATAATGGACATATGGCAGTATATAATGAAAGTTGTAATAGTTTTCGCTCACATAGAGAAGAGATTTCGTATCATATCATAATTCGGACTCAGACTTGCTTAACAGTTAATTCTTAACATATCGGAAAACTAAAATTCCGTAATTTAATATTGAGAACCCGAACATCACTAATTTAACGTTAATTACCAAATATTCTGCACTTAGCTTCCTGTCCTCACTGTAATAAGTCAAACTCAAATAGTTATCACTCACACCAAGCTAGCTTAGACAAATTTGCATATACACAAAAATTTCTGCTGTTTTAAGAAAAACGAAACAACTGGGTCACAAAGGTCGCATGAGTGACAAGATGACAACAAAATAATCAAGTACAAAAGGAAAAGCACGGAAGGGAAAAATCTACACTACGAAGAAATGGTGATGCATGATGCAGCTATTTTAATAATTCATATCATTCTTATGTCAGCTTACAGGTGTTTATGACGTGCGTAACGAGTTACGCATCAATACGAAAAACATGAACACCCGAACGAATTTTACAGAAATGAGAGAGAATAAATATACATAAATAACGATAAATGGACAAGTAAATAAAATCTGAAGACAACACGCTGAAAAATGAGATCAATACAGTCTGAAACAAAATTTCAAAAACAAATGATTTCAAAACATCCCTATTTTTTTTTTGTTTTTTTTATTTTTTTTTTTTTTTTTTTTTTTTTTTTTTTTTTTTTTTTTTTTAAAAAAAATCTAAACAGTAAAAAGGAAGGAAAAGTAAAAAGAAAACAAATGAAAGAAACGGTATATGGATTGATTTCTCTTCCTGTAAATGTGTAAAGCAGAATGTTTGCGAAACTTAGACAAAACAAAACACTGAGTAGTTATAAATTAAAAAAATTTTCACCTTTACTTAAAAAATTCCACTGAAATAGTTTTGCTCACTAATTTGTAAGTATCACATCATGTGTTGTTCAGTGATCCTATTTTTCAGAATCCCATCTGAACTTGAAAAAAAAAAAAAAAAAAACGACCGCACTACAGGAACATACTTTTTACAAACTAAGATTAATAAATTTCTGCTCTCAAAAAAAGATCTTCACTAATACACAAGTTATTAGGAAACTGTAAAAGTTTTTAAAGAACCAGCAGTTCTAAACTTAATTGCAAAATCAGAAGAGAAACAGTAGAATTATTTTCAAGAAAAGACAAACAAACAAACCGATCAGGATGTAATAACGATAAAACAGTGGTTGTAATAATATGCAAAACAAAATGAGCACTCAATAAGGCAAAACGATAATAATGATTTCAAAACTGGAGAAGATTTCTTTTTTGAAAAACAGAATTCGAAAAAAAAAAAAAAGCTAAATAAAAGGCAAGAAAGAAGAAATTGAAAAGACAGTAAATATGAACGAATGAAACGAAAAAAAAAAAAAAAAACGGTTTCTGAAAGGAATTCAAAGAAAACGTGGTATATATCAGATAAACTTACTCCCAATCCACAAAAAAAAAAAAAAAAAAAAAAAAAAAAAAAATTAGAGCAATTAATTGATCAGTTAATTAATTAGCACAAAAAAACCTTGGAAATAATAGTATGGAAGGGAATAGAAAGACGGAGAAAAGCAATCAACAGAGAAAATGAATAAATTGAAGTTTGATATACAGTAGTCTCATGCACCATGCCGTACATTTCTGTATCACAATAGAGAATCATTTCAGAAAAAGGTGGAAAAGCAAACATCACACACATGTATGCGTGTGCTCATCAAATTTATCCTTGGAGCAACGTAGCGAAAATTTTACAGCATATATTGAAAACTTGAGTATGAGATGGATTATTTGAAATGATTTAACTTTAACAACCTGAGTACTTCGTATGCTCCATAAATCAAACAAAGCTGCATTTTATGAGGATCACAGCTTAGCATGTTTCCGATATATGCCATTCACCTATTTCCTGTGCTACGATAACATGGAACAAGATTTTCTTTAGGTCTGCATTATAAATAAAATATTTAATTATAAGCATTAAAAATAAAAAGAACAAGTGAGTAGTAAGGCAAACTTTGAACGAGCACCGTTATATGTACCACAGGTTTAAACTGATGATCGATATCCAGAAGCCAACGTAACAAATTGGCATAGCTTTCGATCCGAAAAAGAAAAAAGTATTTAAGCGAGTTACTGCTGCTATTGCTGTCAGAAGTGAAATTTGATATTTGACACAGTTTCTTAAAGAGGGGCTGGGGGGTTCACGAACACTGTACTGAAGATAAGTAATGTATGGTTGTGCTTCGATACTGAGATCAGAAAACCTTCTGACGTTAGACGAAGTCCCACACAACGTGAAACCTGAAAAATAAGATAAAATTCACCATATGCTTTACTGGCTCCACTTTGCATGCAAGCGAGGTGAAGACTTTGATTTGTAAAATTTATAATTTAAGTTACCAAATCATGTACTTATTTCATTATTTCATCCAATCTAATCAGGAGAAAGAAATAATTTATTAAAGTTCTATTACAACAAAGTTGAAATAGCTTGCCTTCAGCTGTGAACATTCGAATTCCTGTAATCGCTGCCCATCAGTTGCGCAACAGTAAATATGAAAATGATTGCCATGGGAATCTGCTACCAACACATCACCATTTGTTGATACATCAACACCGATCGGATATGGAGTACTCTCAAAGGATCCGAAACGACAGAGCACCTCACCTAAAATATTTTTTCAATGGGACTGTGGACATGGAGATTCAACATGTTCCAGAAAATAAAGAAATGCAAATATATATATATATATATATATATAGAAAATGAAACTTTATAGTTCTAGCCTCATTCCATACAAAACACAGAAGAAATTTAAGAGCGTTACAAGAAACTCCATTGACTTCGTTGTTTTATGCACTTCCATCGAACACATACTATTAATAAAAATTGTAAAAAACTTACCATCGCTATTCAGTGCAACTACACAATGATTCTTGTAATCGGTGACATAGTATCTATCACGGAAAACAGCCACATCGGATGGTTCACCAATTGCCTTAGTACAGTCATTCCATTTAAGCACCAGAGGTTCCAAAAGATCGATATCAAGAATAAACATCATTACCGAGCTGCTGAATACTACTAGATGTGATGCTTCGTTTACCGTTAATGCCGAAACATACTCGAGATAAGGAGTTTCTATAATAAGAAAGTAAAATTGTTTATTTTTTTTTGTTGTTAAGTTAAATTGGTTTTTGGCGAATCAACACAAGAAAAAAAAGAACAGTAAATATACAACCCTTAATTTAATTACAATTTAATTTGCTAGTCAGTAATGCACCTTATTCCTGTACAGGAAAGAAAGTACTGTTCAAAACAAGTATAACAAAATTAAGAATTTTAACAGAAATTTCATGAAAAGCTATCAAATTTGGATTTTCTTTCACAAATTTAGTTAGTTTTGGATTGATTTGAATTAGAAACAAATATCGACGTCAAAATATAAAAATCGTATTCGGATTAAAAAATATGAACAGTAATGATGAACGTACGGAGACGTCGAATAAAGTCGCCTCGTTTTGAGAATAACTGTAGCCGCGCCTTGTTTTCGCCTTTATCAACAATAATGTAACCTCCTTCACCTATTCGAGATCTGAATGCTACGACCTTCTTTGGATAAAATAAATGACCATCTTCTGAACCACCAATTCCAAAATGCATTATGAATTCACCTTTCTTCGTAAAGATCTATAGAGAAAAGAGTTGTATGTAATACATATCAACAGTAACAGCTATATGCAGTAAGTAATAATAGTACCTGCAAGTTAAGAATAACAATTCGACTAGTATAATTTCCTGTAGACTATTACTTATGATAGCTCGAATCTATAGAAACTTCACTTTTTCATCTCGGAAATGAATGCTAAAAATATACTTGTATACGATGATTATTTGTATCTGTGACGAGAATTTCTTCATTATGACCAAGACAGAAACCATGTGGTGAGCCAAACTGCCCGGGGTTCGACCCCACTCCTCCAACCGAGCATCGAAGTGACAAATCTGATGCACTGGCGTTATTTTTTGCAGATGAACGTACGGCTGGCGGTATTCCCTAAGCAGTTAAATGTCATTTTCCATGAAAAAAAACAAAAAAAAAAAAAAAAAAAAAACAAAAAAACAAAAACGGAAATTCATAGAGCCAATGATGCCAAATACACTATTCATCTATTAAATTTTAAGAAATATCACAATAAAAACAAGGAAGAAGCTATTCCAATACGTCTTTTAACTATATTATCAAATTCAACTGGTGATTGTGAACTGCTTTAATTGCAGAGATGAAAGCCTCACTAGCGGCACATAATGATGTTCACCCAAAATGCCAGCCATTCCAACGGGTCGAATTGCTTCCAAGGGTGATGCAAGTTGCGATTGACGACCGAGTGCTGGAATAGTTTGACCAAATGCAGATTGCAACGATGCAAAAGATGCAGTATCCAGTTGAGAAATTAAACGAATGGTTGCAGGATCAAGTAATGGTTCCAAGCGTTGCCGTGCAGCAGCAGCAGCAGCTGCTGTAATTGGGAATGCAGTATTAGCCAACTGTGTTGCTGCTGCTGCACCAGTTAAAGCAGTGGTTTGAGCCTGTAAATTGACTTTACTGAATTACACCGTTCCATCTACCAAAAACTGAATCGGTAAACCTGAGGTCATAAAACAGATATGAGAAAGGTTATAAGAAAAAAGTACCTTTACAAATAATATATCAAATACACCTCTTAATTCACAGTATTTTTCATTTCTTAATATCACTACAATTTTTCCTCACCTAGCAATGAGAAAGGAAACATATAAAATATAGCTGAATAATACAAACGATACGAAAAATTACCACCCATGAGTTCACTCCTCGTGGCATCAGAAAATTATTTGTTGTTATGGGCAACTGTTTTCCGGTAGCCAAATTGGCAACCGGGGCGTGTGGAAGAGGTAGTGCGGATGGTCCAGTGACACGTGTTTCTGATTGTGGATTTGAACTCGGTGGCCAACTATAAAAAGACGAGATACCACTATTTTCTAATGAACTTTTCTTGCCCTGAAACACTAATTAGTAATGAATGGTAAGAAGTGATTTGTATTGTTTTTAACAATATAGTATATAAATCAGTAACCATTCATAAGGAAAGCGTCGGAAACTTAATCTTAGATTCAGCGTTTGATCTGCATTTTTCACAGCTATAACACCTTTCGGAAGTTCCAAAATTTGTTCGGCAGCCCACCTAATTTAATACATTATTTAATACAAAATTTAATACAACCTGAAAATCAACAGTTGGAGAAGGGCTGCTAGGCTCCGGCGGTATACTAGATGGTGGCCAGCCATCGGTAAAATCTACAACTGAGCTGCTTGTTGAAGTGGTGGTCGGCTTATTGCGACGTTCCATACCAATTGCTCCTGGGCCACGAGCTAAAATAAGATTGGATTTTAACCTATAATTTGAACCAACACATATTCAAAATTGCTTTGGTTAATCATTGAATTTTAAAACCAAATAATACTCGAAATCAGACAACTCAACCTGAAAGATCATTCAACAGTTTGCATCAAATATGACCACGAGATAAAGTTAAATTTTAATTTTATTATATGTACGAATATGACCCTGTCGTATATATATATATATATATATATATATATATATATATATATATATATATATATATATATATATATATATATATATATATATATATAAATATACACTCTCTTTCCATTTATCCACCCTTCATACATCTCTACCTTCAAATTATGAAATCATGAAACCTACAAAGAATATACATGTCATATAAAATATATATGATAAAAATCAGTATTTAATTAAAGCATGCAAGTAATACTAAATGAATTACGAACACTGTCCAATAGGTGCAGGTGTTGTACACAGACTTCCAGATGCTGATGTTTGCGTTGGTGAGTTATCCGATGGATAAGCGCGTATTGCATTAAGTTGTTTCACGGAATTAGAGTCAGATAATAGTGATGATATCATCACATCTGCCTTTCCGACATCAGACACTAAACGTGCTGAAATTTAACCATGTAATTACATCAAGAATTTTTTGAATAATCCCCCATCACTACTGCAAAAACGTCTCTTCCCATTCTCGACACAGCCTACAGTCTTCTATAGAATTTCCTTCTCCACTGCAGCAAAAAAAAAAATCCGCCAGAATGGACTGGAGAAAATCGAACATAATGCAGGTATTTTGGACTAAACACACAAAAAAAAAACAAAAGAAAAAAAAGAAATAAAGAAAAACAGTTAAGCATTTCACAAAAGCAAAAAATAAAAGAGAAAATACAGAAGAAGCGATGGAATTACTGAAGAAAAAACAATCTACATGTTCCTAGCTTTTATGATTAAAAAATAGGATTTAAAAATAAAATTAAAGGAAGTTAACTACCAAAAAACAGGAAAAACTTGATTAGTGATATTTAAACTTACAGAAAATCCAACTAAATTCAGCATGACTAGCACCAGAACCAGCATGTGCTAATTTTTTTCACTACAGTTATTCAACACTACTAGTAATCCTAGAAAATGACCCTCCAAATTTCAGCTTTTCAATATACAAAACTTACTGTTGATATCACCAACAATGCTGCTCAATTTGTTGTAAAACTGGACATATGGAGTCTTGCTGAATGTAAGTTCCGTTGTACTACTCATATCAGGCATACTACGTGTAAGAGCTGTTAGTTGTTGACGGATTTTCTTTCGACTCACCAAAACTTCTACTGCAGAACCCTTTTCCACAATCCGATGTGTAAAACTGTAACATATCATTGAAGTAATCCGTTCTTTTTTTTTTATGACAATGTAGAAAAATGAACAAATCTTTGACAAAAGAAACTGAATCAATCCTAAATAATAAGCAGTCGAGTAAAGATAGAATATAATACAAAGTGTTTCAATTTTAAGCAGAACATATTATCATTCGCTTTGAATCAACTAGGAGAATGATTGAATAAAATGATCTAATGACCAGTCCTACAACATCTTTTCGATCATGAGTTCTGTTTCTAATGAAGCCCTCAATTTAATCTTAAGTTAGCATTCCTAAATTGTCTTATTCAATATACTTACGCGACAGCATCAGCAATTTTTACAGTGGTGACATTAACCCGTCGATTTAGATTATTCAGATCGGTTTCCTGGTCATCACGTGATTTATCCAGTTTATGTAACAACTGTTCCTTCATTGCATCCAATGCCTTGTGATAATCACTGAAGGTATCATCTATTTCTGCTTTGATTGCTTCATATTGCTCAGTAAGAACGCGTTGGCGAGCTGGCACAGAATTACATGCGGCTTCTACAGTTTTTGACTGTAAAATATAAAATTAAGTAATGTTGTTCAATAAATCACAATCTAGTCTTAAAGTGTAATGGCTTAAAAAGGGACAGAAACAATGAAGTTAGTATCGACAGTGACAAATATTTCTGGTCGATCAGTAAACCGGCTATCCTTTCTGGAAGAGTTGACAATTAGCAATTGCAAAATAAGTTTCCATCGCTAATATACACATCTAACCTTGGCTTCCGCTCCATTCGCAATATCCTTCAGTTCAAGTCTGACCAAATTAGCAACTGTTTCATCGATATTTACCAAATTATGATGTCTGATGTCCGCATGCTCCGCATGGCATTGTCCACAAATCGGTGATTCACAAGTGGCACAGAGAAGTGAATATGGCATTTGCGGATGCAATACACACATAACTGGATCACGAGGCAATTCTGATGGATTCTGCGCCAATTCCGTGTACGTTAATACCTATTCATAGTATCTATTATAAAAAATATTTGTATTGCTTAGACCTATAAATATGTCAAAAAGAGCTCGCATATTACAATATTTGTATCACTTCCTATCATCAGAAAATGAGGGACACTGAGTTGCATAGTGAAACTCAGTTCATACCGTATGTCCATCGAATAATTTCATGTCACGATGTGCTTGATAACAATTCTTGCATAAGTCACTTGCGCACTGTTTGCAAACAGCCATCGCAAGCTGTTCACTCTTACATGCACGACAGCTACGTGCACCTTTTCCAACGCTACCATCAACTTCATGCAAGCGAACAAAATCAAGCAAAAGATGATTCACAAATCGGACATCATTTCCTACATGGCTTTCCTGAAACATTTGAATAATGATTAGTCTACGGGAGAAAAAAAGACAAATAAAGATAAGCGCATTTAAAAATATTTAAAGATAGATAATGAAGATGAGGAAATAATGGAAGACTATGTAATTTAGCATCGCATCTGGATAATACCTGAGCTTTTCAGGATTCTTAGTACTCAATAAATATGCTAGGAATGAATAACAAAAGCAAAAAACGTTATTTTGCCAACTTATGCTAAAATTACTCGATGGAAAGACTAATTTAGTAACCTGATGGCATGTCGGACATCTAATGACTCCCGGTGGCGTCGGCCTCATTTCACACGTGCTTTCCAGTTCGAAATCCATTGTAAGTACGGTTCTTGCACGCTCTGATTCACCCTCTCGCCGTCCATCCAGCTGGGCTATTATGCAGTCTTCACACATTGAATGAAGACAATCCAATACTCGCGGCTAAAATCGACATACATAAACGCCAGAAACCAGAAACATAAATGAGAAATGAATCTATACTTAAAATCAAATGAAGAAAATATTAATTTGCACAAATGTTTGGCAGAACAAATTTTCACTTTTTAATACAAAAGTAAATTCCGGAAATTTGAAATTTGAAAAACTTCACATCGTATTGATATTGTCCATTATTCACTACTTGCGAAACAACAAAAAATTTCAGAAATTTTAAAAATATCTTTGGACGGGAAGAATATATACAGTTTCATTACCTTTCTATACTGCTTGCCACAATACGGACAAAGAGAACTGTCAACACTTGGTATTACTCCAACATCAAGTAATGGGCTGGGCGATCGCGCCGAATTTATTTCATTTCCTGCTATATTCGCAGTGGAAGTACCCCCTGTATTCTTATCCTCCTTCAGTGACGGTGGACTTTCCGACTGCAATAATTTTTCGTTGGTTGTTTTTGCATTACAAACAGTCATACATACTTCAAGTTTTCTTTGACATGAAAAAAGTTAATAATAACATTAGTAGTACTTTGCTGGAATATATGTCTAGAGGCAAATGACGAATTTTATCTCAATCGTCTATAAAAAAAAAAAAAAAAAACACCGTCTTTCCCAATATAAACATGTATTGCAGAGTTCCATAAAAACTCTTGAATTTTTATCAGAAACGTTAAATCGAAGAAACAGAATAAAAAACTCATACATCAATAGATAAACATTCTTTACGAAATCTAAAAGAAAAAACTAAATATTCTCAGAATTTCTGTAGTAAACAAAAGAGTCTGAGTAACAAATGTATATCTAAGCTGAAGAACGCTAAGAAGTAACCATGCTTTATGCTTTATTTTCTTCCCAGCATATTATTATATCTCCCATCTGCTTACATCATTCCTCTGCAATGCATTGCCATTCCACGAACGGCATAACTCCTCCATTCCCTTTGTTTATAATTTAAAAGCAATTGAAATGTCATACTTTATCATCTGTAACTCCGAAAATAAAACTGTTCTGTTGCGCCGAAAGATCTAGCGTTGCTGCAGTGGTTGCAGGTGTTACCACTGCTGTGACAGCTGTCCCACCGTTTTCCTCCATTAATCCATTGGCATACATTTCCATTTCCAGAAACAAATCTCCTCTCTGATCAACTGTTTTTGGATCAGTCCTATACTGGATAATTTCCTCCCTTAAATCGTACGGAATTTATTCGGTGTTTTTTGATGCATAAAATATGAGGCAAAACCTGAAATCAACGGACAGAGCATTTGCAACTGTTACACATCAAACGTGATCTGGTAATGATCGCGAAAGCTTATTGTACATAACGCAGTAAACGTATGCCAAATACTTTTTCTAATTAAGTGAGAACACTAGCACTTACAAAGAAATTTCGATACATTTAACTCGAAAACATACTTTATATACTACTTTGATTTATTGTATGATATCCTTTTCCTCATACTAGTCAAACAAGGGAAGCAAATCTATTTAAAAATTTCATAACTGGTAGCACAATAAGAAACACAGAAGGGTATGGAACAAATATCACACATAGGAAATGGTGATTCACATAACTTTACATAATGTTAACTTCACATAGTGCACTAATAATAACTATGCTAAATTTATTTAAGTAATTCATTCTGAACGCTTAATTAAAAAAAAAAAAAAAAAAAAAAAAAAAACAAGTGATCATTTCCTTAACACTAAAACGCAATATAGTTGAAGAGAAATATGATAGACATACATTTGCTACTACTAAATTAGATATTAAATAATGCAATTTGTTGCGTCAAACAGAGAGATTTAACTCAAAGATTATTATTACTTCTATCACTATATTACGACTTAACCGATATATTACACTTTGTTACATGAAGAATTCACGTCACTCAATTTGTCGCACTGATCAAATTAAACCTTATTATGTGCTATGAATGATATATCTGTAAAAAATCACCACTTATTCAATTCTAATTCAAAGTTCACGTCACATACAGCTCACAAACACGTCAAAGCTCCACGCACATACGCTACTTCACGTATGAAAGAGGAAGGATACGGTATCGATTACATTCACTATGTCGAGAGCCTGGCGTTTGTAGCAGCGAAAAAGCTTACGGCAATTGTCGAACCACTCGTGCTTGTTGGGTGTGGGTGAGTGCAAGACGAGGCGAAGGTTAAAGGGGAAAGGTCAACAAGTTTGCTTTGATATTTTGTCTCAGTTGTTTAATTGTAAAGTAGAAATAAGTATATTTCTTTCTTGTATTCAAATTTTAATCTATTATTGTGTAGGTAATATTGAGTAATGTTTGATGTTTCACTAAAAATGGTTTAAATTAAATCCTTATAAATATATTAATTTTCTGAACAGTTCAATTGATTTTATTGATTTAAGACAAAAGAGCAAACATTCCGAAACAACAAAACATCAGTAATAATAACGAATGAAAGCAGAATAGCAAGAAAATGTATTTAAATTTATCGATAATTTCCATATCACAAATGAATCATCGAGAAGAATGATGATCCAATGAATCGCAAGGGATTCTGTGTGGAAGTTATCATGCAAAGATCGAAATTAGTATAAAATTGTAGGAAATACTGTGGAAGAATAGAATAACCTGATTTGTAAATTGTGGTGTATGAAAGACTTATTAAGAATGAAATTTTCAATGAAAACTGAAAAGATAAAATCTGCAACATAATTTGATATGATATTACACATTGTAAAATGGTAAAATAACGAGAATGTGCACATGCACAAATGTGCAGTAATGGGAATACCTTGGATGCTTACTAAAATCATATTTGAGCTCTTCAGCAATTTTTGTCATTAAGAATAAGCTTTTCACATGGGCGAGCAAATGAATTGAGATAAAACTCTGCAGTAATTATTTGTGAAATACATTTGAATCATATCAATTCAGACTACATAATATTCAGTCCTCGTTAAAAATAACAGGGTTCGAAATTTGCTATTCCTAATTCATTAACCCAGATTAAATAACTCTACCAGAAAACAAGAATTGCCAGCAAATTTATAAGTTAAGCAGTTTTTACATGTAGATCTGAAAAGCAGACCACTTCAATTCCTTCAAAATGTTTTTCAATATCTTTCAATTTTCCGTGTGGTACAGCTATCGCACGGCAGCATTTCTTATCATCGAATAAATCAAAGACAAAATTTCTACTGCATTCTACCATTTCTTTCATTGATGCATTCCAGATACGCTCAACGTACTCTCTAAATTGACAAATATGAAGTATTTAATACAAGGAATACTAAAACATTATTACACTTATAAATAATAGCCAACAATAATAACTTTAAAAATGAAAACTTCTTAATCCTTTTCCCTGGAAATCAAGCTTCGATACACCTATAGATCATCCACCTCAGTATTCATCTACATGTTCTATTTTTACATAATCGATTGATAAAGAAGAAATGATACCTCTTTCAACAATGATAAATTTTCTTCCTCAATTTGGTCTAAATAAACGTTATTATTCAGTAATAACTGAAGCAGCCTCTATATTTAACTTACTGACATAATCACAACACTAACAATATAGTTCACTACCTGATAATCTTAAAATAGCTTACCGCCAAAACTGAGGTGGTAATTCTCGAAATTCATTGAAAATAGCTCGATGTGCTGCATTAATTACTGTATCTTCGGTTTGCACTATTTTTGATACAAGACTTCGCTTCGCTGCTTCAAACTCATCTTCATCCACGTGTTCAAATTCATTGAACTAAATAATAAGTCGTACCATTAGTATCATGAAGCACGAATGAAATTTAAGTGATAAAATTTTTTGAGATGAAAATTCTGAATTTTGAATAGCAAAAAAATTCTAACCACAACTTTCTTAGCTTCTTCATAAGCTTGCTCGAGTTGAGAACTTCGATAGATGCTAAAACTGAGCAGCTCATTATCCATATCTACTTCAATATCCACACCATATGCTAAGCCATTTCCACGTATCGCTTTAAACAAGGTACCTTCCATTTGTGATAAATATTGAGCAATGAGTTGTACAGCTAATCCTTCCTTGCTACCCAGTTGATACTTGAATGGTATAGACTGCAAAATATTCATAAATTTTTGCCAAATCACTACTACTCATTATCTGTCCAATAAACCTAGTAACAAATTTTCTTTATTATGCAAAACAGCTGTTTATTTAATTAATCACAAAACAGAAATAAAATTAAAAACTGCAACACAAGACTAAAATATATCTCATCTAATTATGTCTTAACTTTTGATGATTAAATGTTCTTAGCTAACAATGCTCCAGTCAGATACGCTATGCTAGGTAGAAAATACTTATACGACATATTCAACAATTATTTATTCTCTCAAAAAAGAAAATCACTTAAGTCAAAAAAATTCTTTTTTGATAACCCTCAATCATTGTGGAATGATAAAATAGCATGATTTTAACATCTCAAACTACAAGCCATCACATGATAATCAATATAATTAATCTCTAAATTCAATTTAAATCTGGTAACTTCAAAAATACAGACAGCCAATCCTTCTTATAACGAAAAAAATCATATCAAACCATATCTATGATTCCATCACTACACATTAAATTCTTTGATTACTAACTCCAACTTAAATTTACACTTTGATTTCAAATATTGCATCTCGATATTTTCTCAATATTGAAATCTAATTTTCAGTCAATTTCAATTTCGAAATAGATATTTTATTTTCTATTCCTTAGAAATAACGAATTAAATTAATATACCTGTTTTAGAAAGGATGATTCAGTGGCGCCAACAGCAATAACACGTTGCTTTCCAAAGTTATCATATATTACCGATTCTCCAGGCAAATTCTAAAATTAGCAGAAAAAAAGTCAGTTTGCAAATCACAGATGTATTATGCATAGTAACATGCAGAGTTTTGCACACTGAGTATATATATATATATATATATATATATATATATATATATATATATATAAGCTTGAGAACAATGATATGAATTCTTGAAAAAATATGAAAGAATACTGATTTAAGTTTCATTTTTCCTTTTTAGTGATTACGATTTTTTAGTAATGATAAACATATTTTAAATATTTTTTTGTAGGTACATGTAAAAAGTTAGCTTACTCGAAAATTTCTGGAAAGCTCACAATTAAATTTACGATCACGATACAGCCATGCAAAACTAGTCGGTAAGAAAGGCATAATTTTCTCCGTGTTACAAATAATATGTAGATTTATCGGAGCATTCATTAACGCTTCACGCAATTTCTCCAATTTATCGATAACCTACAAATAAGAGAATAGAATGAATTTTTTGATAAAACATGCTAGCATTGTCAGTCATTCAATGCCCCTTTTTCAAATATAGTCACATATTGAAATTTTCATTGGTTTTTTTGTAAATGATTTAGCAGATTTTGCATGAATAGTCAAAAATGCTTGTTTGAAAATTTTTATGCGAGAAGTTCAAACATAGCAAAGAATAGAGGAGTACTTACGTAGGTAGGATTTTCTTTAGTTAACATGAGTACATTTTTATGAAACTCCTCCAACTGAACTAAACCACACATATAATTGCTATCTGTAAAATTACAAACAATTTGTGAAAAACAAAAAAATGTTAGTGAATATTCTTCTGAATTAAATTTCAGTGCAAGAGAAATTTATATATTTCTTACCAAAAAAAAAAAAAAATATTCATTAAATGAACTCTTAATCAAAAGTAAGTTTTAGTTTTCACATTTCAACTTTCAAAAACTCATACCCTTGTGGAATAGAGCAGTATGAAGAAGCGCATTTTGCATTTCACATCCATCTCGTTTTTCTTCATCAGCGTCAGCAATTAAACTTTGAACAGTTACTTTCACACGTTCTGCCTCGAAGATAATTCCTCTCACAAATGTCGTAAGCCATGACAACATAATCACATATCGTTCGGGAACAGTCTAAAATATTTAAATGCAATTCGAAATTTTATTGAAAATTTCTCCAGCATTTTCTTTCAGTCCAACTTTTTTATTTTACATCTATTTCTCACATCATTTTTTCCATTTTTGAAAGATGTTGTAGAATAGGCTAGATCAAATAATTCGATGTCTAGTTCATTAGCTTACTTTTAAGGTAAGTGAACAAAATCGATCAAAATGATCCAAAACACCAATATTTGCAGAATATGATACCAAATCCCGGGTATACAAATTTGCTATTTCCTCATATGATAATTTCTAAAAATAAATGAAATTAAAAAACTGTAAACATCTAAAAAATAAACAATAAAAAAGGGCATTCTAGCACTACAAATAATCTCATCATGCCATTACAAAACAGTAGAAGTTAAGTAGCATTAAATTATAGCTAAACATATATGCTTTCAAACTTTTAGCATTTTGATGAATATCTTCAAATTTCCATTGAAGGACAGCAGCTCGAATTACTCGGAAATTAATAAAGAAATAGTATGACAAGTGATATTACAGGTTTTTTATGTAGGCCAATGCGAAACCATGAGATGGAAATATTCATAGCACATCTAATTAATTGAATAAATTTAGTCATCAAGATGACTAAGATAAAGAAATTGTAACAGGTGATAAAATGTAGCAAATCTTGCCGTTTCTATCTTTTTTTTCTTCCTTTATCTCTTAATAACTTTAGCAAATATATTTGCAATGTTTGTCACAATAAATGGAATAAATTTTTTGTCATCAAGATAAATTCACACCCTATTCAATTCTATTACTCCATCAGACACTAAAATCACTAAAATTTCTTCAGTACTACGTCTTTCAATTGAACTTCACAAAAAAATTTCTAATTTCCACAAAACAAAATCCAAAATGATTGCTGTTCAAGAGCAGATTCCAAATAAAATACCACTACAAATAAAATAAATTAATAAACAACAAACACTCACTCTATCGTCTATAATAGCTGGGCTTTGGAATATTAATTCGAAATAAAGCATCAACCATAGCCGTAATTCTAATGGTATCAATTTTGTATCCCAAACTAAGATAAGCTGAAAAAGATTGATTAAATTAGTCGATTACAGTGAAAAACAACTAGCTATTTCAGTGATAAAAGGAATATAATCAAATCAATCTCATGAACTTGTAATACACAACAAAACTATTTCAATTTAACATTATATCTGATTCCATTAACGCCTATTCACGTTAGAATATCATAAAAAGAACATTTGTTATGATTTGATAAAAAGGAACGAGTATACCTTAACAAAATGCGTTTCGACACTATGTATGAGAACCGGCAATGGTAACTTAAATATTTCATTATCATTTTGACCTGTCCGCGCATGCAATGTTTGTACATTAAATGTTGCAAAATTCTCTAATTCATGTATCATCATTTCGGAAAGTAGTTCAGGTGGTGGCTTTTGAGCCTGAAACTTTTTCCATCTTTTAAATAAATAAAGGTATCTAAGTATAAAAACATAATAGTACTCAAATATCACAAGAATCATTACCACATGAAGATGAGATATCCAGGATTTTGCTATAATATCACAAGTATTCTACAAAATCTTAATCATTTCAAAAGAAGCTGAAAAACTAAATATTATTTAATCTTGTGTATATATGACAATTTATTAATAATGAACAATAACACTATTATTGAAAAGGGTAAAAGGCAAACCGTTGTTTCATGTAATGCTTTTTCTAATTTCTCGGCACATCGCCGAAGTCCATCTTTCCCTAATTTTTTACGCTGTTCCTCAATTCGTTTCTTTTCCTGAAATGGAAAACACCAAATTCTACAGTATCACACACTTCATGAAAAAATTATGCAACTAATGCAAAATTTTAATACAAATGTGGTACTTTTAGTTAACAATATAAAAATTATATTGTGTTAAAAAAATATATAAAAATAATATTAAGAAAAAATATAAAAATCAAAATATAAAAAAAAAAATTATGTTAAATATCAAAGTTTTCATGTATTTCGAACCGTTGTAGCAATTCTTGTCACTTCAGCTTGAGAAGGGTAACCCATTACACAGACACATTTTCTTATCAGATACCGATGTGATAATCTCATCCAATCCTCAGGTTTCAATACCAACATTCTGCAGTAGAAATCTCAATACAATTCACTATCAGTTACTTACAATCCACAAACTTTTCAGATTAGTGAAATATAAGTAAGCAAAAAAGAAACACTGAAAAATAAAACCTTCGCAATTCCGTAACATAATTTAATCGCATTGTAAGTTCCCTAAATTTTCCATAGATTTGATACATGCACATTATATCGAAAATAACATTATGACAGTCTGTTTCCATCTAAAATTTATTTTAACACAATTTAGCATACGTATTACTACATTAATCAGTAAACAAGAAAATGAAAAAAATATTATAGCAAAAGCATCTTCTCTCATATGCGACCATTTTAATTTAATCAGCAAATTATGATAAATGACGTGCATTGACGTAATCACGTGTAAAAAATCATATAAAAAAGAATCACTCATGATCGAGAGAAACACGATAATACTCAGGATTATATACAAACTTTTATAATAAAATACCTTTGAAAGCTCTTTATCCATCATGTGTGTAATCACATTCTCCATTCGTTCTGGATCAAAATTCTTTTCAAACGTTTCTGGCAAAGTTTTATCGAAAAATCTATAACTTTCAACTAAATCTATAACATTTCAAAAGATAAAATGTGTCTGTTAATTATGACAAAACTATTTTAACATTTTAATTCAAATATACAGCAAAGCATCCTATCTACGATTATGGATCTAAAGATTTATTTATTCAAAATCTCTCATGCAAACATATGCCTATCTTTCACAAAAAAAAAAAACAATGTAAAAATGAAGCTCTGAAATTTTAACTGCAATATATAGCACAAAAAAAAAAATAAAATTTAATTAATTCATTAAAATAAAATATATGATCCAAAAAATCAAAATCAAAAACTGATAATAAGAGATAGTTTTTTTCCTTACTTTCTTTTGATGTTTGGTAGTTCATTAACTGGTACTCCATTAAAACACAATACTATTTCACTAATGCACTGCTCACGTACATAAAAATGTACAGAACTTGCCAACTGTTCATCCAATTGTACAAAATCTTGCTGCAGTGGAGAAGCAGCAGTATCACTCAAGTAATTTGCAAGCACTTCCAGTTTTCTCAATTCTTCATACTAAATATATTTCTGATAACTAATTTACATAACAAAGAGAAATGAAAATGAAACGAAAAATTACGAAGTAAGGGAATGATTTGTAGGTTTATGCAGAGTACAAGCAGTTTATTAACTATTACATAGTATTCAGATATACTTAACGACTTTCAAAAAGTCCAAGTAATGAATTGTTTATAATTTCTTTACTTCGATCGTTTTTACTTCGGAAGAAACTTCACTAACCGTAAAAGAAAAAAAAAAAAAAACAGTTATTCTAAGATCCATTTTAAACAGGATCTTATTTTAACTGATTGAAAAAAAAAAATGATATATTATAAAACGAACATTATTGGAAGGACCTATCCAAGCAATCTCCACTGTACCCAGTTTTTCATCTTCACTTGGACAAACAATTTGTCTCTCTTGAGATTCCGTAAATACCAGCATGGTATTCCTGAATGGCTTATTGAATAGATGTGGCACTCGTTGTTGTGATGTTTCTTCTTCAATAGAGAAAAAAAAATTAGAACGAATGAATTCAAGAAGTAAAATAAATGCTTTCCATTTATGGTACAATGATTTTCAATTTATCCTGGATAGAAGAAATAAGAAGGAAGGAATCCATAATTAAACTACCAATTGATGATAAAATTTGCAGCAATTTGGAATGATCAATAGATCCACAAACAGTCACAAACATATTACTAATGTGATAAAAATCATGGTGATATCGTCTTATCTTTTCCATATTACATGTTTTACGTAAAGCAGCCAAACGTCCACCTGTTTCCACACGATATGGATTATCTAGAATATAAGTATCTAGAGAAATGAAGTATCTAGAATATACTTCATAATTAAGTTATAATTATACCTCTTTATCTAACTGGTTGTAGCACGGCAGGTGATATTTTAAGAATTTTGAGTATAATTAATACTATAAATGATCTTAGTATTTCGTTATGGCATAATAATGACAACATCTGGACAGTTCATTTTATTAAAGAAAAAGAAAAAAAAAAAAAAAACTCACATTCCGGATAAAAAAGCTCTTTTCGTTTCCAGCTTACAATGTTACTCATTTCTGATTCGTACTCTTGCATTTCACTATAAACAACTCCTGCGTTTTCACCTTTACCATTGATATGATGGACTTCTGTCATAAATTGAGCATCCTATATAACGTCATGCTTTGTTAAACTAAGATTTGTATTCATCAATTACCAGATAAAAGTCTAGTTCAGACAGTTATTCATCTTTTTGTCCGGGAAAATAATCTCAATTTTAGATCACAAGTGTATGGGAATTTTCAAATCAATTATATGGAGACAAAATTCTGCACATTATAACGAAAAAAAAAATATAATTTGTGACAGCACAAAAATCAGCATTGAATCAGTATGAGATCTTTGTAAAAGTAACACTGGACTAAGGTAAAAAGGATAAAATCAAATGAATGACAATACTAATATTTAGTTCATTAACAAAGACTAACCGTTAATGTTGGTGACAACAAATGATCTATGTAAATAGGTAAAATTTTCAGGAATCCATCACTGCCAACCTAAAAAATGTTTTATTCAGCAGAAAATTGTTTGTTAATTGTAATTTATTGTGGAGTAAGATTTATCTCCCATTCTAAAGCAAATAACAATAACTCAAAACAGAGTAAAAAAAAATACAATTAACTTAAAACAAATTCTCTTTTTCGCACTAACCTTTCTGTCAACTGCTCTATTTGTCTTCATGAATTGAAAATAAAGGTTTATTTATCAGCATTTTCGACTATTTCAATAGGATAATAAATTGCTTACCGTAGTTAATTCATAAGCAGTATGATCTTGAGCAGTAAAAGCATTCGTCCCTGATGCCATACATCGATTAGCAATCAAATCCAGAACACCTTTGTATGGATATTTTTTACTACCCATAAAAATAAGATGTTCCAAGGTGTGAGGTAAACCATTGTTATCGAGTGCTTCTGTTACTAAACATTTCAAACATTTCAGTGCTGACTATACAGACAAACAGACAAGTTTTCTTTTTGAAAAATTCCATTAAGTAAACTTTTCTTTCAATCAGTTAAAAAAAGTTTAATAAGTAGTCTGATAGGTAAGAATTATAATCGATTAACATTTAGTATAAAATAGTTTACAAAAATTTTTTTTTAACCAATAAACAACTTATTACTGACAAACTGATATTGAAGTTAAAATAAAGTTAACCAAATGATATAAGGCCTTTAACAAGTGGTCCCGGTGTTTCAGCAATAGCAACTCGAAGTTTGGAACAATTTGATGTATAAATTACAAGTGGTATATCTCCATTTACTTCATATGGTATACCAGGTGTCCATCCTTTTTCCAGCTTATTGATATGTCCTCAAAAATAACACATTTTATCCTTTATACATTTATTTAACTAAATGTAAAAATTAAAAAAGAAAAATCAGATTAACATTAATGTTAAATCATTCTCAAATGAATGAAAAAAAAAAAAAAAAAAAAGAATTAAAAGATTAGATAGATTTTTTTATGGTATCATTTAATAATCCACTATCGCAATCATAATTATGGATACAAAAAATTGTCATAATATCTAGAATTAATTAAATAAAAATATTAGCAGTACAAATATATGAATTAAATAAATCATTCTGTGATAAACAATAGTTTGTTGACATTAGTATTACTCGGTTAGGTCGTCACACTATAATAATAATAATGCGAAACCTAACTGACCGTTAAAATTATTTTGCGAAAAGTATCGCTGCATAATATGATGACAGTTCATTTTTGATAGATAGCTATAGCTTGTGAATAATTTTTTCATTATAATAATTTTAGTATTAGGGAATGCGAATGATTAGGAAGTGTATTCGAATCACTGGAAAAGAACATATGTTTATGGTAATTAACAGATAGAAGAGATGTTTAAGATAGATGAGAAAATAAAATTATCAATAGTAAAATACAGATGAAAGATTAGGTGAACTGTTTGAAAAGTTATTGCAATAGATGGCTAATAATGTAAAGGTCATCTTTCAAATAATCCATCATCATATATCTTAAATTCAATATGACTTTTTCATTATTCTATCTTCACATCAATTTCAACTTTAGTCATTTTTCATAAACATTGAATTTTTGAATAACTAACTGTTAAAATTCGATCAATTTCAGTTTTACGATCACATCAAAACAGTAAAAATACTAAAAATACTTATTAAGATGATAACAGCAAACACTAAACAGTTAATAAAAGTAAACGATCTGACACACTTTTCTTTTTCCATCTTATACTAAAAATGAAATATTTCTTAAATCGAATGATACCAAAATGCCATCCTAAGATGAAATAATTGAAGCTGAATCAATTGAACCGAATGAATGAATTAAATAAATCTCTGGCATAATCCAAGAATAACTTAATTTCATTTATCTTACAGAAAGTAAACACTGTAGTACTAGACATTATTATTTATTAACCTATCACATAATAAAAGTCCACAACATTTTATAATGCAAAAGAGATTAATTTTAAAATTTGAAATCTAAAAAATTTTCAAATTGCAAAAAATTGCATAAAGATGACAACTAAACTGCATCTCTAATGAAACAGAAAAGTAGCTTAAAATGAGTAGGAATTGAAGAAATTGAAGTTTATCACCTTAAAACACATTTATTCACATAATGGTGCATTTCAACCTTTATTTTAACCACGTCAAAAAAAAAAAAAGCAAGTAAGAAGTATTCCTTTTACCTTCTCCTTTTCCCATATCCATTGGCATTGATAAAGTGTTTTCCTGAAATTCGAAAATTTTAATCCTCATATTGTTCATCTAATTTTTTCTAACTTTGTACAATTTACAATCATGAAAAAATTAAAAATACAAAGAAAAAAAATGTCTACTTCATTTCCTATATTTTTACCATATTCCGAGCAAGAGGATGAATAATCCAAAAGAAATGATATTATGAATGGGTAAAAACAAAATACAAAAATTTTTCTATTCATTCAATCAATATTTCATGAATTACTGCAAAGGCTATTCTATCGTTCTATGATTATCTCAGAAATAAACTCACAAAAAAAGTTAATTAATACATAAAATAAAACGTATGTAAATTATCGATAGTTGCAAAAAAAAAAAAAAAAAAAAGTGGGAATAACAATTCATATTGCTTTTGAAAATATCAAACATTCAAAAATATTAAACAAATATGATAGGTAATAGCAAAAGTAATGGAAAAATTTAGTACATTAGATAAGTAATAATTTCTGGAAGATATGAGCTCATTATTTATCTTTATAATGCTAAAAAATATGGGTGATCATATCGCTGGATGATCACAAATATATCATTTTTTCTTTCAGAGAAAGGATAGAACTACAGAAAAATAAATTTTTTTTTTTTGTCCTTCTTTTCCTCCAATATACAAAAATGTCTTAGGAACAAAATTATCACAAATAATCAAAATTTTATCGTAAATAATATGATCCAAAATTTCATCACAAATAAATATATAAACCAAATTTTATCATAAATAATTATATAAACCAAATTATATCGTAAATAAGTGTTAGAAATTTATCACAAATAAATATATAAACCAAATTTTATCACAAATAATTATATAAATCAAATTATATCATCAATAAATGTTGGAAATTTATCACAAATAATTATATAAACCAAATTTTATCACAAATAATTATATAAACCAAATTATATCGTAAATAAGTGTTAGAAATTTATCACAAATAAATATATAAACCAAATTTTATCACAAATAATTATATAAATCAAATTATATCATCAATAAATGTTGGAAATTTATCACAAATAATTATATAAACCAAATTTTATCACAAATAATTATATAAATCAAATTATATCATAAATAAATGTTGGAAATTTATCACAAATAAATATATAAACCAAATTTTATCACAAATAATTATATAAATCAAATTATATCATAAATAAATGTTGGAAATTTATCACAAATAATTATATAAACCAAATTTTATCACAAATAATTATATAAATCAAATTATATCATAAATAAATGTTGGAAATTTATCACAAATAATTATATAAACCAAATTTTATCACAAATAATTATATAAATCAAATTATATCATAAATAAATGTTGGAAATTTATCACAAATAATTATATAAACCAAACTTTGTCATAAATAAGTGTTAGAAACTTATCACAAATAATCCAAATTTTATCACAAATAATTATATAAACTAAATTTTATCATAAATAACTGTTAGAAATTTACCATAAATAACCCATAAAAAATCTCAAATCCAGTTTTCTACAACAGTTTTATTCATAGATATTCCTCCTTCTGCTTAATATCTACCCTACCACCGTGTAACAAAACAGCGCAAAAAAAAAATCCTTCATATCCTCTACAAATTTAGTTTCATTTCCGGTTAACCTGATGCTAGCTGGATTAAGTCTTTTTCCGATTCAGTTAGATATTGTTAGCTCTAGTAGTTAATATTGGATGATTTTATTTTACTTATTCTTTGTTTTTTAAACGAAATTATTCTTAATAATTTAAATGATTTTTTCTTTTTTGAAAATTCAAATTATCAAAAGTTTGCAGAAAGTACGATTAAAGAGAGAAGAATGGTGAATGTGAAGAAAGGTGTATTGGTACGTTGTGATCCTGCAATGCGTCAATTGCTAGTGTATCTCGATGAGTCACGTACGTTAGGATCAAAGTTTGTGGTGAAAGAGCTGGACGAAACACATATTTTGGTCGATAAAGAAATTGTACCAATTCTTGAACAGAAACTTGATCAAATGATGGAATCACTCTCACCTGATCTTACCGACAAGTAAATTATATCCTCTCTCTCACTCACTCTCAGTTCAGTTATTTTTGCAGCTACATTTTATGGCACAGTAATGTTTAAGCTTACATTTTATGCCCAATGTTTCGGGATGAACAACCCATATAACTTGGTTGTTATGTAGAAATTTGAAGATCAGTCCTTGTCATTGTCATTATTGTTTATTTAATGAATTATTATCCTGCAATTTTAATAAAACATAATGTTTCTGTTTATAGTTTGCATTATATGTCTGATATGTGGTAATAAGGGTATAACATAAGTCGTGTACTTGTATTACGTAAAGATTTAATGCGTTAGATACTTGGACATAATAGCATATTATCTATTTAAAAACTTCCAGCAGCAGATGCTTAAAGAAATTGCATCTATCGAAGAAACAGAGAATGTGTCATGTCATTTCGAATCTTTCCTTGTTACCGGCTTTGTATATTGATTCTTGTTTTGTCTAGCTTGCAGGTAGATTAGTGCTGAGAAAAACGGATAGTGTTATGCAAATAGTTATTATCTATATCCAACTGAAGAAAATCCAACTGGATAGTACATTCTGCATTAAAACAGACATCTGGTGAACATGATTTAAAATATCTACTGTAACAATAGCAAAATATTACCGTTCTTTATTTCGAAAAATTTTTTTTTTGCCACATATAAATCTATATAAAAAATGAGCATTTGCATTATAAAGTCCTGAGAAGACCTTAAACGCTTGCGATATTTTACCATATAAAACAATTGGATGAAAAACAACAAAAAAAAAAAAACAAAAAATCATGGATAGAGAATATCAATTTTCAGTAAGATTTCCACATCTGGAAATAATATGTCAACTGCTTTTTGATCTTTTATTTTCACATTTCATAGTCTTCAGTGGTATCGTTAATGACTATGAAGTTAGATATAGGAGAAGATAATCTGTTTCTCAGCTTTCCAGGATAAAAAACCAATTCTCTTTCCTTTTTGAAATTAAAAAACAAGTACATAAGTTAATTTTGTAAACGAATTTATCAATGCAAAAAGAAAAAATCAACTGCAACGTTTGTCAAGTTTAGCTTTACATAATTCCTCAAACTGTTCATCTGTCATCATCGGTTGATCAACAGCTAATCTCGATAACCGATCGCTATGAAAATTTCCACAACGATCTCTTTCATCACATGACATTGCATCCCAGCTCTCCTCCAATTCTTTCCTTTCATCGTATTTTTGATGTCCGTATGTATGTTCCACACGCATCTAGAAAGATTTGACATTTAACGACCATTTGCAAAAATATAAAAATTCAAATCAAATTACAGTAGGAGAACAGAAACGTGAAGAAAGAGCAAAACCATTCTACTACTGGAACTCAAGCATTGCCTTTTTAATTTCTATCTTTATTGTATCACATAATCATCCAAGAAAAAAAAAAGAAAAAGGAAGAATCGTTTAGAAATCTGCTCTCAAAAAATGAAATAATCGAGAAAAAAAATTTTAGTATACTTTTATCATTTCAGTATAACGGCTAAGTTTCTGGATATCATCCATATTTTCAATCTGTTTTCCATCTGCTTTCTTCCATTCATTGGAACGCCATCTGGATAACCATGAGTTAATCACTTTCACCACAAATTGCGAATCTGTTTTGATAATGATTCGATCAAAATTTAGAGAACAAGCCTGAAAAAAAAAAAACAGTAAATTCGCAACAATCAAATAATTTCATAATTCTTATAGTTATTTTAATAATAAAAATAAGGTAACACTCAAAAATTACTTTGTTATAATTCTACTGCTGTCATGTGTGAAAAATAAGAAAACAATGGAGAAATCAAATATAGAGATAACAAAGAAACTATATTGCTATAAAAATGAGACAAGAAACTGAATTAAACTACGACAAAATATCAAAAAAAAAAAAAAAAAAAAAACTAATCATGCAAATGATGCACTAACCTGTAAAGCAGCCAAGCTAACTGCTTGTATTTCAGCCCTAATATTAGTCAGTTTCGATCCTGTAAGTGAAAGATGAGCATTACGTTCATCGTTTGGACTCCAAAATATTCCAATACCGCCTTTTCTCAATGTCCAGTCAAATGAACCATCGCAATACACCAATGGAGCACTGTAAATTGGAATAATTCTCATTAAAAACAGTACGAAACTTAACTCGTGCAAATATTGTAACATACTGAGAATTAAAGACCTGAATTGCTATGTTTTTAAATTATTTTAAACTAAAATATAACTCAAAATTTGAATTATTTTTGATAACTCAAACAAATATATGATTTAAACAAAAGAGACGAATAATATCATAACTGAATTTAGATTATTAATAAATTTCACATAATTTACACTGTTAATAAACTTTACCTCATCCATGCTCTTTTCTCAATTATTTTATCAGCAGATGAAATCTCATCATTATCGCTGTTGTCAACGGTTGACTTCTCTTTCCATTGCTGAATTTTTTGAGCTAATGCATCGAAATCTGGCGCTGAGGAAAATCGCCTAGCTAATATTGCAGCCGATGAAATAGCATTATAAGAATAAAAACATCTAGATAATTTAATTAGTGGTGCCATCCTGTAAATGAATAGATTTCAAGTCAGCTCTGAGTTTCACTTCTTGATCAAATCAAAGAATCCGTAACATTACCTAAAGGTTAACTCTATCAGTGTGTAAACAGACACTTATAATTTAAAATACGATATATCTAAATCTAATTTCTTTATTACTAGAACGACAAAGTAAACTTTCACCACAGAAAACACTCATGACATTAACTTTATAAATCATCAACTAAACCAGTAACATTCAAGTATAACACCATGCGTTACTTACGTCTTATACAACATCAAATCAGACGTAACCTGACATATCTCATCTATACATGCATACATATACAATCAAATATGGTTACTAATACTCAAGATTAAGCACACAATTTGAATGAAATGTACTAATTTCATTAAAATACCAAAACCCTTTTTTCTTTTACATTAATCTATATTTTAACAAAATGTCCTACAAGTTCAAAATATCATTTATAAATAACGTTGAACGAGCTCACAGAAATATGTGAATAATGGATTCATCCATTTTATTGCGACATAATCATTTTTATCATCTTTTAACAAACATAATAGCATTTCATATTGACCCGCATTTATATTATCCATATAAAATAACTAAACTTTTATATAATCAGCTACTGATTGATAAAATGTCACCAAACCATTCATTAGACATCTATGACAGAGATATGCAGTAGACTTGAACAATTTTTCAAAGCAATCTTTTTTGTCTAACGACAGTAAGCCAAGTCCACCTGCGGAATAGTTTTACTTAGACACCATACAACTTTCACTCATCTCTCTTGAAGAAAACGTTAGAAAAATCTTTCAAATATTTCTCGACATTACCATCCATCGGTAAAGGATTCAAGTGATCCGTGTCACAATACAATCGTAGTATCTAAAATACAGTAGATGAAACGATTCATTTATTATTAATCATAAGAACATTACATAAAATAATTTCTTTCCTTTTAAGTTTTAATTTATTATTAATTATATGAACATTACACAAAATTATTCTTTTTCTTAAAAGAAACGGAATGAGCTAATATTCAGCTTCAACTTACACATCTTACATCTAATTCCAAGAAATTTTGCTTAAATTCTCGAAAATGATACTTTAGTCCCAAAGGTTGCATTGTTATTCGAGATCGAATGCTGCCTAGTAATTTGATCAAGACAACGTCCTATTGTCCAGCGCTATAAAACAACGTCTAGAGAAACATTATGCTAAAAATTCGGACAAAAATGTTATTAAATATGAATTTCTGATATGTTCAGATTCCTTAAAAAAACGACTTTAGATAACACTTAGAATAACACTATCAAAAAGTTCTATATAAAACATACTTTGGAAACCATAACTGGCTCACGCTTTTGATTTTCCACAACGAATAAAAACATTTGCTCAGCAGGTGGAATCTGTAACAAAAACTTAATCTGTAATTAATTAAAATAATTACGATAAAATTCATAATGAATAACGCTAATTCTGCAATAAAAACGTGTTTGTCATCATGAAAGCTCTAATGGAAGAAAATAATCAATGATTTTGTTAAAATGAATGAAATATGAAGACAAAAGTTACATACATACGTATACTTCGAAGAAAAATTATAACATTCATTCATAAAAGTTTACACTAAAATTTCGAGTATTTGATTTAAGACGCATTACTGCTATTCGATCAGCTCTTCTTTGCATCGCTTCATCCATCTACAACGATAAATTTCAAAAAAGAATAACTTCAAACTCTTAACATAAATTTTCCTTAATTTTAATTATGACTATAACGACATTAGATGCTCCATCACAACATTTCTTCTTTTAATATCAAACAATTAAGAAGTAATAAGCTTATAAAAGATTTTGGTTTGTTTTCCTAAAACATTCATAACTTTCAGTAAAGTTGTAGCATTTCGCAAATTTATTATTGCAAGTATTAATTGAAGACAAAAATAAACCGATTTCTCCTTCTGCGGTGGTGAAGAAATGATACTTGTTTCAGCAATGTCCATTTTATCAGCAGCAATAATCATTGACAACTTTTCTTTCAATTCTTCCTGATAACCATCGTTAATTTGTTTATTCTTAACAGTTTGAGTACCGCATTGATGTTCTTCTGGATAACGATGCCTGCATCAATTTTAATGAAAAGATTTCCATAGAAATATGAAAAAAAAAAAAAAAAAAATCAAAATACATTAATAATAGGAAGAAAATAGTTATTTGAAGAATAAGTATAGTTTTGCAAACAAACTTTATAAATTGGTTTAATAGATTCAAACAACTGTATTCCTCATTGTCCTTCTACAGAAAAAATTTTAAATCTGGTCTTCTGATGCTTACTTACTTCAGACAGAAATTCAATCCACAACGCTGACAATCAATTCTGATGATTTCACACGTGAAACAGCTATTCATTGAACATAAAAATGACTTTAGTGGCTTACTACCGTCACAACTAGTTGCTGCTAATTGTTCAACATTCATATTTTTAAACTGACATCCATGATTGAACCGATGTCCATCGCTAAATGAATAATAATCATATATTTCAACCGAATTTCGTTTTCAAAAATCTTTTAACAAGAAAGCTAGTGTATCTTTGATACAATTATTCTTAAATAAATGCTACATTACCAAACCAAAAATCTTATAAAAATTTAAAGAAAAGAAAAAAACACACCAGAAATAATTTTCGCAAATGTTGCAAAAGAAAGGTGTGAAATCTGAAAAATTGAATTCATCAGTGCTTCAAACATATCAAATTAGAATTCTGCTATTACTATAGAAATGTAATTTCTTTCTAAAAAACTTTGTAAGTCAAAATTACAGAATAACAATTATCATAATTTAAAAATGAAAAACAATAGTAATTAACTAACCGAGTTTTTTACAAGCTTCTAGCGAACAATTTTTGCCTAGTTCTGGAAATTCTGCCATTATTGAATAAAGCAATATAAATGAAAGTACATTTAATTCATCTGAAAATATGCTTCATCTACAATATATATATTCAAATAAAACTTCAAGGATATGAAAATTCCTTATTTTCTTTGAAACTATCAGTAATGAACAGGAATTCATTCATTCGGTGATAGTACCAGTAAAACGACAAAATTCACTTCTCATTAATAGTATTTCGAAACAAAAATTAATACGACATAGCAATGGCAAAATTAAGTGTGCTTCATGCTGTAATAAAATGAAATAAAATGTACACATACAATATCATTGAAAATTTTCGAATGATTTAAACACTTACATCATAATTTAAAATAAATGTCTTGTTTTTGAAACGGTATAATAACATATCCTAAACTCCTAAACTTTATTCCGTTTTTTATATTTCTTTTATTTAAACTTATCTCACACTTATCCTTTACAATATTTGTTGAGAAATCTACCTTAAACACTGTAAACTCAATATTCCTGCATAACTTTTTTTACTCCACATTATCCACTTTTCGTGTCTATCTTGAAGCAATTTGTACAATAAAAATGGAAAGTGCATAAAATTGCATATAATCACCAGAAAAAAAAAATCATCAATAAATAACAGAAAAAGAAAAATAAGAAATGAACAAACATACTTACAAAATAATGAATGAGCAAAATTCAAAGAATTATATTCACAAAAACGTTAGAAAGTTCTTACGAAAAGCAATGAATATCAGCAATTTTTATGCTGAAAGAGTAAGGATTTTCAATGAACTAACAATTAAAGAGTACATTTTCATCATTCCACTCATTTTATCTTTACTTTATAATTAAAAAAAATAATAATAATTAATCGGGAACAGGAAGGAACAGTACTTTATGAATACTTACAGATTAGTTTTGAAAAATTATGGACAATTAACTTCAGTTATTAAAATCGGATAAATATAACCACATTATTTACTAAAAATATACTGCACTACTTATTAACATATAAATTTATGAAGAGCAGTACTAACAAAATATTAAGACGGAACTTTAAGCCTAGTCTCGTTCGGAGAATTCGAGATATTCATATTGCATTATATTCCCTAATTTCCAGCTAAATCAATACTCGAAGTTCAAATAACCCGAATAAACAACTACGAATAAACAAACAAGCTTACAAAGATTTGGATATTCCAGTAATCCTTATTTAAAAGAAAACTAACTTCTTATCCATTCTGATTTTAAAAATCCAAATTTAAGCGCCTCAGTTGTGCAATAATAGAGAAGAAGACTAAAAGTGGATCATTCTCTTCCGACATTTCTGAAAACAATCTGAATCCTAATTTAAACTTATATTTAATAAAAAAATTTCCATCAGTGTTTATTTTCTGCAGACCTTTTAAGAACATAAAAATAAGTTCAAAAGAATCACAACAAAGGGCTTACAAAGCAAAACGATAATAATAGGATTATAGTTCAGTCCTCGATAATGATGGTTTCTTCGTTTTCTTTTTTTTGCGGTCCAATTTTTTTTGTTCTTGTTTTTTCCTTATCGCTTCTTCCATTTTCCGTAATGATTCCAGTTGCAATTCTTCCTTTATCGCTTTTCTATCATACGGATTGTGGAAATCATCTCGCCTAAAATTTCAAAACAAAATAAAGTTTAGAACAACTTTTCTGTTGGCGAAGTCTTTATGATTGTTGCAAACTATTCCACTGTCCTGGAGTATACGTTACATGGCACTAAGCATTCATTATTATATTGTAACAGATGTTTTAACATATGGATGTAAAGCAACAACTATTCAATCACAACAACTAAATTATTTCCACAAATTATTTCATTTGCCCGAAAAAGAAGATTTTCTACACAATAAAATCAAATAACCTTGGAATGATTTCTAACTGTTGTCCAGCCAAATCCAACAATTTTTCCGCGACGTCATCATGCAATCGTGACGTTATTGTAAATTTATAAGCCCAAGCAAAGAGCAATTGCCAATCAATATCCTTTTTATATCTGAAATATGTTGGTAAGTGAAATAAAATTTCAAAAAAATCCTACTTCAATTAAAACATAAAGTAATTCAGAAAATTTCATCTCTGTAATCAAAAAACCAGTTCTTCAAGATAAAGTTCTTTTACTCAGTATACTTCCAATAAAAGTATCTAAAATATCGTCTAATGTGCGCCACGCCGATCATCTTTAAAAAAATTGGAGAAGCTAGATAAATTTCTATTGCTATTCTCTTTTCCTTTCTTACTAAAACAGCAAAATAAATTTTAAAAAATCAGGATTTTAAAATAACAAAAAGATTAAAAGTTTAAAAACATTCAAAATTTTGCAAATCGAATGTGCATAACAATCTGCAAAACAAAGTAGATTAATTTCTACCTGTCGAGCAGTACTGTAGGAAAATACAGTACCAAATTGCTGTAAAAAGCTGTATTTTCGACAATATTTCCAATAGCATCCCTCAAACTGCTCTGTTCTTCACTAGGGAATGTGTCATTTGGGTTGAAGTTGGCTTTTTCAATAACAATTTTTGCATTACCCATGACCTATAGTTAATTTTGTATTTTTCCACATTACACAAGATTACAAATTCTCTAACATAGCTTTGTAATTAGTTTCGCAAAAAAACCACCAAAAAATACCTTATGAAAAATCCTTATTTCGGTAATTATTCAGTGCTCAGAATCTACTCTTAGTGAAACCCTTTTGTAACACAAAAACAGTGAAAAAAGAACTAAACAAAACAAACTTCATCTCACAAACATTTCTTCTTCACTTTCGTCTCTAATTCCAACAGTTTCAGTCTGTACATGTCGCCAGAACTTAAACTAAGCAAAAGAATCTAATTCAAACAAAATTTGTAAAATTTAAGGTAACAAATTAATTAATGCAATTCTGTTTCACTCAAAATTCACTCACACGGAATAAAGCAAAACATTTATGTGTAAGATGATAGATTTTTCAAAATTTAAGCAACGTTAACTTTAATGATGTTAAGCACTAGTTCAAGAAGAAGTTTCTCCCGTTTCTTCTCATCCAAAGCCATTAAGCTTTTCACTGCATTTAAATGTTCACGACGTTTCACCGAAAAAAGCGTTCTATCTAAAAAATATTATTTTTAATATTTCTAAATGAATTTTAATAACGATATCATTTTTTCGATGAATCCAACAAAGCTAATTACCTGCAAATTTAATCAATTTCTACAGTGGATAATTTGATGTTTCAGCTAACACATATCAGCTAGTATCTATAATTTTTAGTTTCTTTATGCAAAATTTTATTCGGCTTAAACAGCATAACATATTATACAAAAAAAAAAAGATGAAATTCAGAGGCAAAGTATGACATCTTTTTAATTAGTACTGGATTTGGAAAATAAATTAGCGCATATAAGATTCTTTTGCTTAGTTTAAGTGAAAAAAATTAAAAGAGTAATGTAGCTTAATGGAAGCATTAAAAGTCTTACACATTTTCGCTCCGAATATATCATCGTGATCATCATATGCTTTATGCTTTTCGTCATTCAAATCACTAACATTAAAATGATGATGCTGTTCATTGTGTTTATCCACATGTTTTTCTTCCAATTTTCCATTGATAATTAACACTAAATTTATTAGAAGCGGCCACCAATGTAAATTCAAATTCAACATTATCTCATAAAATAGCCTTCTTTTTCGTGTAAGCCAATTAACCTGATGAAATAAATTTATGCAAATTAGCAGCATATTCGTTTAAACTTTATTTACAATAATCAATTTAATGACATACATGAATCTAATTCCATTCATTAATTAAGTTAATTAATTCCATTGAAAAAAATATTATCAACATTACATAATGCTACCTATTTGTTCATACTTCAATAATTCATTTCGAATATCATTTTATGCCTACAGTATCCACCGGACCCACGGTAATCCGCTACAGCACCAACCGTACACACACACACATACACACTAATACCGTTATCCATTCCGGTAGAGCCACCCGGATTTGCAGACTGTCACGAACAGATGCGTTCCATTTTCTAACAATCCAATGAGACACTATGCAATTCTCATCCTAGAATCGGTTGGTTCTAATTTTGAACGTTTCACACGTTGACAACGTGCGTCGTCTTAATACACGGGTCAACGTTAACCGACGTCATTCTCGCACGTGGTTCGTTCAATTCTGTTTTTCCTTTTCTTTTTTTTTGTTGACTAGAAAGCATGCAGAATTTTTTTATATTAAATCGTTTCACTAATTTGTAATTTATCTAATCCATATGCATACGTGATATCTGTCTAATCTTTACGTGTATAATATAGTAAATTTTCCTTTAAAAATTAATTTCAAAATTAGAAATACAATTTTGCATTCAATCAGTCAGTCAATCAATCAATCAATTAGTCAGTCGATCAACTATTTGCATTTAGAAAACGTCAAGATTATTTTTTTTATGCATAATAAAACTATCACTCAAATCACGTAATCACGTTAATCAATCATTGTTTTCATCATATATTCTCCAACTATTATTTACAATCGTTACTGAATTTTTTCTCTCTAATGAATTAAATTAATTAGAGGTAATTAATTAATCAGAAGTAAATAACTAAGAAAAGCAATTATCTATCCATGTTGAATGAATATTTTGTCTGATAAGAATAACTTATTAATTTAAGAGATATATGTTTATTATTATGACAATCAATGTTTACAACAATGATAATACAATATATGTGAACTGACTGATTCATTATCACTCACCGACCGATTTAACTTTTAAAATGTTCTCTCTCTTTTCCATTACCAAATTAAGTAATTTTGTTTTCAAAAATTTTAAAATTAATAATATAGAAGTGAATTTGAGTATTTCATACTAATTTTTAACATTCACAAAAATACAATGGTAGAATTGTACTAATTTATACACATAAATGTCATAGGAAGTTAAATTTATTTACCACAAATTATCACACTTCTTTATCACGTGTTCCAATTTAAATGCCAATTGAAGTCTGCTGAAGAGAAAATACACGTTACACGTTTCATTTACGTTTACAAATAAATGTTCATTTTAAATATTCCTCCAATTTGATGTTATTTCTTTTTTTCCCAAAATATTCCGTTATATTATTTGAAATGAATTATTTAAGAATGAAAAAGAAAAAAAAAAAAAAAAAAAACGAAAACTTACAAATGAAATATTGAAATATATGTAAATAATAAATAGCAATAGTTATTGTTCATACAATAGAAGTGACTGAGTAAGGCTGAAATTAAATTTTAAATGAGAAAAAGTTATTGTTTGAGAAGTAGAAATGCTTTTTTGGGATTTTTAAAAAGCTTCGAATTAGGAAAGCTAAATAAGCAATTAATGCAGAATTTTTTAAAATGATTATTATAGGTCAATTCATTTGAAATTATACGTATTTTTGAGAATTTACTCATTTCATTACAAGTAATAGTATTAATACCAGAATTACTATCATTTCTCAGTTGATTCAAGCATAATTTAAAAATGCTTTAGTATTTAAAATGTTTCTTGCATGCTTGTTTTTTTCTTTTTGTTTTATTGGATGAGTTTAACTATCAAAGTTTGAATCAAATTTTATTTTTTTATTTTATTTTTTTTTTTTTAATTTTATTTTATTAAACTATGTAAAAAATAATAAAAAAGAAAGGAATATAAAATGAGATTGAGCTACTGAAATTGTTGCTTTTTCTTACAGTTCAGTACATTGATTATAAAATTTTAAAGTATTCATACTTTTTAAAATTTCTAAATCTGAAAAGAAACAACTCAAATGTGAAATTATTTTCAAACAAAAATCTATGTAACAACATAAAGCTTTTATATATGCTACAATGCTATTTACATTATTTCACTTCTACACACTTCCATCTTATTTTCAGATAAAAAATTAAAAATATATTTAAAAAAAAAAAAAAAAAAAGAACAAACTCGAGATTGATGATATACTGGAGTAAATTGTTGTTGCTCATTCTCGACCTTCTTGGACAAAGCAGAAATCTCATGTGATATTGGAGGTCTACCATTTTGATCATATGAAATTCTTATTTCAGAATTAATTTGATATGTTTGCGGTTGTGGACGACCATCTGCGCCAATATTTCCATTTGATGGTGGAATGATAATTTGTTGCGGAAGTGCTAATCCTTTTTGTGGATCTAAAGGCCAATGTGCTAGTACAGAATCTGTTTGTACTGCAACAGTTGGTGAAGCGTTACCGGAATTTCTATAAATTAAGGATTAAATTATCAAAAAAAAAAAAAAATAAATAAATAAATAAAAATTTCAATTTAAAAAAAATTGAATTCATTGTAAGATAATACATTGTTTTTCAAATATAAAATGTAATCAATTTGCAAAGGAAAGAAGAAATGAGAGAAAAATCGATCGATTATAATTTGAAAAATTATTCGAATAGTTATTTGACAGATTAATGTAGTGTTATAATCAAATATTAACTCTATTTGATGTTAAAAAATGATATGTTTATTTTCATTTTTTATCGTAACCGGAACGGAATGATCAAATTAAAATGTTTAATTGAAATAAGAATGAAATGCTAACTTCTTCTCATCATACTGATTACGTTTTAATTTCCGTGATCCGTGTCGATGATCTCTAAATCGCTGAGAATCACCGTGATTATTTTCAAATTTTGTCTTCAGTGACCTATAATAACCTTCAGATATTTTATGTTCATCTGTTGTCGTACTGCTATCTTCAAGATTTCGTGATCGACGTCTAACAAGATATGAGTTATCTGCAAATATTAAATTCTAAACTTCAACCTAAAATATAACGTATTACGGTTTATAAGCGTACGCTACTAACTACTACAAAATTAAGCAAAATTATTGATTAATTAATTAAGCTATTAGTTTTTTTTTTTTTTTTTTTTTTTTTTTAGCACATGCAAGAAATCTTCCTGTCTATCAGTATCATCTTAAAAGGTCAAAGGTAAGCATTGAAAGAGATAAACGATTTAACATAATATGAAGTGCATTTCTCTCTTTATTTTAAATCTATTAATAATTTAAAAAAAATTATTTTTTTTGTAGTTAGTTATAGGATACTATTTTTCAATAAATTATTTCTCTAAAAGTTATCTCAGATAGATTATAAAATTTTTAAAATAATAAGATTTTATTTATAATATTAAATAGTTATCACCTGAGTAATCAGTGCTCACTGATCCAGAACTACTTGTTAGAGAAGGGAAACGATAACGATGTCGTGATGAACTTCTTCGATGATCACCGTGATCATCATCATCATCACGTCGTCGTGAATCTGACCTACAATAAACAAACTTTTTACAAAAGCGTTCAAATCTAACTTTTAGTAAAATAGTTTATTTCACTTCCTTTTTTCTGATGTAATTAACTTTTTGAAATTTTAATTTTTCTTTTTTTTTTGAGTATAACTTTTTAGTTTTCTTTTTTTTGAAATTTTTTAATTTTCGAGCTAAGAAATGAAATAATAGTGAATTAGGTAGTAGCAAATTTTGCTAATTTAACAAATTTCACAATTCCAGTTTATGATAAATTAATCACCGGTGTTTACGACGATGATGATGATGGTGATGATGATGATGACGATGATGACGATGACAATGCTTGTGTCGATGACGATGACAACATTTAGCATCTGTGATTTTCGCATTAATTGATGGTACAGAATATGAGTGCTACAATGATAAATTTGTCTCAATTTAAAGTTAATTTGAGAATATTTTTTTTTTTTTTTTGTTTAATTTACAAAAAACTTTGCTGGGCATTCTTCTTTTGTAAAAAATTCAATCGAAATCTAATTTGATTGAATAATTTATCTAATTGATTAAATGTCTAATTTGTTTAATTGATTAAAAAAAAGTGTTATTATTAAAGTTAATAGTTTTCTAACAAATCATTAATTATTTCAAAAGAATTTACCTTCAATGAATAAATATCTTCTGGTTTTTGTTGTGTGATCGGTTCACTGTTAGCATGATCTGGTATGTCTTCTGTAATTAGTTTAAAATTAAATTTCATTTTTCTTTAATCAATTTCGACCACCACTTCTTTTTTCTGCCAGATTTTGAAATGAATGAAATATTGTTAGAAGATCATACTTAGAGATTGTTGTTCTTTGACCCATGTAGAAACTAAATCATCCGGAAAAGTTGTTTTTCGGGTTTGCATTGGAGTAGTTGGAACTGATTGCTGCACCAACGTGTAATCTTGTCGCCGATTATGCTGATCACGTCGTAATGAATCATTTTTCCGATAACCTGATTTTATAGGATGTTCCAGTTCTGTAACGGAAAAAAAAAAATTAAATGCTTTAATTTACAATTGCACATCATACTTAGATTTCTAAAATTATTTATCTCAACATGATATTCGGATAATAGTCATAATTAGTCGTCATCACTAATCATTATCATCATCATCATCATCATCACCATCACCTCAGCATCATTACCAATCATCAGCATCAACCATCATCATCACGATCATTATCAAGTATTATCATCATCATCATTCATCATCATCGCCATCATCAGCACCCTCATTGTCATCAGCATCATTATCAACCATCATCACCATCACCATCATCATCATCATTACCCATCATCATCACTATCATTATCAATCATTATCATCGTCATCATCATTATGTCATCACCTGATTGGTCATCACTTTCTTGGATCTTTTTAATCTCAACGTCATTTAAAAGTGTCACCAAATTATATGTCAAATTCTTATCACTTTTCCTCCCTCTCTCTCTCTCTCTCTTAATTTTAAAATATTCTCCGAAATTTAACGAACCAGGAAGATAATTGTTGATATAATAATTATTATCTTTCTTGAATTCATCGTACATTTTTGGCCTATAACGTGTTGTTCGTTCTTTTCTACTATTATTGCTAATATAACGATAGAACAATGATACAACAAATGCACAATATACCTAAAAAAAAGAAAAAAAAAAGCTTAAATTCGTTTTATTCTCATAAAAATAAATTAAAAATTTTTTTTCTAATAGAACTAAATAAATTATTTCTTTGGTTCAACAAAATTATTTAATAATCAAATCATTTTATGCATGAAATAATGCCAAAAAAAAAAATTGATATGAATTATTGAAATTAATTACAATCTATCAATAAGTCATTTTTTTTTTTCATAGAATCAATGATTTTTCAACAAATTATTTTAAAATTTTTTAAACAACAAGCAAATTGAAATTAAATTTGAATTTTAAATTTTATTAAACATTTTCTTCCTTTTTTCTTTTTTTGATGAGTTTCATCAATAACAATGAATATTTTGCTTTGAGTTGAAGTAATTTTTTTTTTTTTTTAAAAAAAAAAAAACAAAAAATGAGCAAACATTAATGAATATAGTAATCATTTCAAGAATTGTAAGCACAAGCCAATAGTCTCGAACATCACCGCTCCACCACATAATACAATATGCTAATGTACAAATTATACTTGCTATCATACATGGAAGCCATGGCCATATTAAACATCGTGAATACTAAAAATAAAATTAATTAGTTTAGGATAGAAAATATTTGCAAAAAGATTAATCTATGATATTTGATAGATTCCGCACTTGCTACATTAGTTAAGATTATGGCGCTAATTGTACATTGAATCTCGAGAAATAAACAAGCAATACTAAAATGAAATTTTTTTAATAATTGATCAAAATTGTTTATTTTCTTTTGTATTTTTTATATTTCAAAAGTTTCTAGTACAATAATCTAAGTTTTATTATGATCAAATAATGTAAGATAATAGTCATAAATGAAATATTTGCTTAAAACATTTGAAAAAATTTACGAAAATTAACAATTTGAAATGATTGAAAAAAAAAAAAGTTATAACTTACAGTGTGAGCACCATAAATGAGTGAACAAGAAGCAAACAATAAAAAAAATGATGTAATTAAGCATAATATTTGAATAACAAATAAACCTGAAATTAATTGAAATAAAGATTTAATTAATCAACAATGTAATTAAGTTTTAATGATATTAATTTTATAAAGAATAAAATATACAAATACAATAAGTAAATTTATCAATTAATTCATATTAATAATCAATAATAAATAAGAACAAAAAAAAAAAAAAATGTAGAAATGTAAAAAAAAAAGGTAGAAAAAAGGGAGGAAAATGAATGATAAAGATGGATGAAATGAGGAGAACCAGAAATTTTAATCAGTTGACCATTGGTCATTGACTATTGGTCAGTGGTCAACTGATTAAAATGATAAATTTTCAATGATTGATTAAACCTACTAAGTACAAACCAATATAAAATCGTTCTTCAGGACTTTGCCAATAACTTTGGTAGTAAGTTGGTATATCCAATCTACCATATTCATGATAATTTGGTAGAATTATATCTGCTGCACGATCTTTTTCATATTTTATTGCTACCATTTGCCAGCCAAATATCGTCAACTGTATTAGGCCATAAATCTGAACAAAACTATAGTTTCATCTATTTTCTTTTCTTTACCTCTCTCTCTCTCTTTCTCTCCCTCTCTCTCTCTCTCTCTTTCTGTAAAATAAATAATTTTCAATAAGATAAATTATTTTATTATCAGAGATAATAAATTTACATAAATAATTATTGTTTTGTAAAATTTTAAAAGTTTTAACAATAATATAGCAATGTGAGCTTTGTTTGAATTTGATTTAAATTTTAATTTTCAAATAAAAATATTATTTCACTGTTGTTATTTGCGCTTACTGTTCATAAAATGACATAGCAGCTGGTATATTCGACTGGCAAAATGTTTTAGCTAATTTTTAGTCACACAATTCAGTGTAGAAATTTGATAAACAGAATATGCTAATTAATTGAGTACAGTAATTAGAATTTGATAAGAGTGATAAGATAACTGATTTAGCATGGATGATAGGATGGATGAGATAAGGAAGTACAGTTATTTATCAATGAACAAACATATTGGTCGATGTAAGTAATAAGATGTATATTAAGTAAAAGATATGCTCAAAATCAAAAGTTAAAGTTAATATTTCATTTATTAAATAGTAAGTATTTGCTTGTAAAAGTTTTTTGCAAAATTTGTTATCATGTATATTAAGTGAAAGTCATGGAAATTTTCAAAAAAATGTCAGAAATTATTATGGAAATTATGTCGGTCTACGGCTTTTCACATTATGTTACGTGTAAGATCACGTACGTATAAATAATTATTGTGGATGATATACAAAATGTATGGTAATTATTGTAGAAAATTATTATCAAAATTATACCGGTATAGAAAATTATCATCAAAATTATACCGGTATAGAAAATTGTCATCAAAATTATACCGGTATAGAAAATTGTCATCAAAATTATACCGGTATAGAAAATTGTCATCAAAATTATACCGGTATAGAAAATTGTCATCAAAATTATACCGGTATAGAAAATTGTCATCAAAATTATACCGGCATAGAAAATTGTCATCAAAATTATACCGGTATAGAAAATTATCATCAAAATTATACCGGTATAGAAAATTGTCATCAAAATTATACCGGTATAGAAAATTGTCATCAAAATTATACCGGTATAGAAAATTGTCATCAAAATTATACCGGCATAGAAAATTGTCATCAAAATTATACCGGTATAGAAAATTATCATCAAAATTATACCGGTATAGAAAATTGTTTGAGAAGTACTGTAATAATTCTCGAAATATGAGGGGATGTTGTAAGCAGCATAGGTATTATGACCAGGTATTAATTCATTAGCGGTAATGTCGCGATAATATTTGATTGCATATGATTGCCAGCTGAATAGTGCAAATTGTACAATGCAATATACCTGGAATATATGCAATATTCCACTTTTTCAGGTAAAAAAAAATTCATTACTAATAATTGTTTGAAATTTTTTTAAAAACCAATTTAAAATGTTCACTTCCTGTCTTTCCTTCTTTCTTTCTTTCAATTGTTATTCATACTTTATTAAATAATCTGGAAAAGTACTAATAATAAATTTAGCAAAAGAATTTAATGAAATATTGGAAAATTTCATTCTTTTAAAATTTATAAAATTGTTATAAAATTTCAACTCTTTTTCAAATTTTATCAACTTTTTGCAAAAAAAAATTGTTTTTTCTCCATTTTAACTGGCAACTATTCAGCTGGCAATTTAGCTAACAAAAAAAAAAAAAAAAGTTTGGAATTACAATGGACAATAAGTATATTACAAATTAGAAATAAATTAAATTTAAGTAAATATGAATAGAAATTAAAATTGATTAAATTGAAGAATTCATGCAAAAAAAGCAAGCAAAAGCGATTCGGGTAAAAAAAAAAAAGTTAGGTAATAGTTAAAATTTAAATGCTATAATTTATTCCTTTTGTAGCATTCAAAATTCTTCAATAATAGTAGAAAATAATGGGATTTGTAACTAAGTTATCTACTAATAATTCGAGTAATCTTATCAGTTTTGATAAATGCATTTCTGGATAATCTTATCAGATTTAATCTTATCAAATCAATCTTTGCTCAATGATCGTGAAATAGTAGTGAATATCAATGATCTTTGAGAATAAAACGATTATTAAAGACAATGGAAGAGAGAATTTTATTAATTTAATTTTAATATTTATATCAGCTACTAATATCCGGAATTATCATACTTGTTATTATTTCTATCTTTCCGGATATTATCACCTCTATCTACCGGTAATATAAAAAACAGTTTTGTGGTACCGTACCCTGTATTAGGGCACTTGTACGTTCATTAGATGCACCAACACATGGGCACCAATATTCACATTGAAGATTTGCCTGTGACATTGTCACCGTTTGACAGGAACTGATAACATTTAATTGCCAGCCGAATAGTACCAACGATGCCAATGAATAAACCTTTAAAATGAATGATTGCGTGAAATGAAACAAATGTCATTTCCCACGTGACGTTAACTCGTACGTGACGTTAACTTAACTCTATCCTAGTATTAATTATTATGAATGCAACCTTTCGTTGATTATTAATATACAATTCAAATTAATAGTTTTTAAATTCAAACCTTTATCGCTTTTACTTTCTTGTATTTTAATATAATAATTTAATATAAATAAAATAGAAACTTAAATACTATTTTATTATATATTAAAGAAATTAAAGCTGAAAAAATATAAAAAAAAAGATTGTTATGAGTTTTTGGAATGGAAAAAATTTTTCAATAAATCAAAACATCTCATTAATTAAGAATTAAAAATTTTCTTAAATGTAAAATTTCAGTGATTGTATGAATTTGCTAACATTTGAATGAAATTTAAATAGGTGCAATTTTATATTTTATTTGTTAAAAAAAAAAAAAAGGAAAAATGAAAGTTAATACTTTTTTTCTTTTTGCTATGACAAAATAAACAAAAATTAACTGACCAATGACCATAAGCCAACAGTGACTGTACCATCTTTAATGTTCCAGCAAAAACACGGATTGATTGCCATACTTCTTTACTTTTTAATTGTAACAATAATTAATTAATAGTAGTAATATCATCGAAATAGGAATATTATTTATTTGGCAAATACTCATTGATAGTCTGAAATAAAATTTAAAATATAATTTTTGATAACATTTTGAAATATTAATACCTAAATGTAATAATAAACTTACATAACTCTGTTATTTTGCATTGAAAAAATTAACTAATTAGCATCAATTAAGAAGAAAAATGAATAAATGATAAGAATTTCATTATCAAATACCATTTATCACCACTGATCAATCATGAAGCAAAATTTTGGAATAGCAGAAATTAATAATTATGCAAGAATTAATTAATGCTAAATTAGCTTAGTAATGACTTTATGATTGAGATAAGATAAAAGATAAAATTGTGATTAAAGTAAAATAATGAAATATTATAATACTCTATTCTTAGCTATTATTACTTTTATAATATCGTCGATGAAATGCTACAAAATGAGAATATCAAATGATAAATAAGTTTTGGAGATGAAAAGTAAACAAACGATCAGAAATGTCAAGCAAATTAAACATTTTCTAATTTAATTCTTCTTCGATTAGCTTACTAAATAGACAGGTATGTAAAGGAAAAAGAGAGAGTGTACAGGTGTGCTACACAGTTCACACCTGTTTGCTTGCATTTTTATCAATAATGCATGGCATGCATATACCAATGCAAATTGCAATGAGTCAACTTTACAATGGATGAATCATCCAAAAAAAGAAAAAGAAATAAATTATTGCAAATAAAATGAAATAAAAACAATTGTATACAGGTAAAAATAAGAATTACACCTGAATAGAAATGATAATTTTATTAACATTTTTAACATTACCCACTGTAAATGAATCATATTTTCAAGATTGAAAAGTTATAAATTTTATAAAAATTACTAATTATGAAATTGTTATAAAATAAAACATTTTTTTATAATTTATTATTAAAAAAAAAAAAAAAAAAAAAATTATAAAAATATTAGCAATGATACATCGTAGATTGCTTTTTTTTTTTTTTTTTAATTTGAAACGTTCAAAACATACGTGTAAAATATTACGTATGTTGAGATAAATATCAATGAAATATACGTAAGTTAATAAAAATAAAATATTTACTTTCAATGCCTTATTTGACGTTACGTTATTTGACGTTACGTGAAGTTAATTTTGTTTGTAAAAAAAAGAAAGAAAAAGCTTAATATGGCATAAAATATGCATAAAGAATGATGACATTATGATATGATTGATATAAAAAGAAGAAATGTAAAGAGAGAGAGAGAGAGAGAGAGAGAGAGGGACGGGGAGAGGGAGAGAAGAAAGAAAATGATAGAAAATTTTTTAGTTATCGTTAATGATAACAGAATGATAATAACTACTTATCATTGCTAATCAAAGAGACAAGAGAGCAGTATTGCTAATGGTTGTTAATTTGATTCAGCATTATATGTAATCAAAAATTAAATAACAAATATTTACCAATTTTATATCATAAAAAGTTAGAGAAGGTATAAGAAGAAAAAAAAAGACATTTGTAAGCAACTATTTAATGATAATGAAAATTTGTAAATTTTATAAAATTACACAAATTTAGTATAATCATTAATTTTAATAGGATGAGATTAAAGATTAGAGGTAGAAGTTTTTTTTTGAGTTATAAAGGAAAAAAAATATTGTTTATTACTATTAATGTTATTACAAATTATTATTATTATTATTATAAAATTATTACTATTATTATTATTATTATGGTTATTATTGTGTAAATTGACGTAGCATATGAAACTTTTACTTAATGTTAACATAAAATATAATTTTTTTTTTTTATTGTGCAATTATAAATTCATCAAAAATTTATTAATCATATGCCAAATTTGATGATCTAAACAAATAAAAAATTCATTTTTCCAATTCTTAGATTTGAAATAATTATCTATATTTAATTACTATAAAGTAAGTAACATATGCCAATTGTAAAAATAGTTGTAATTTTTTGTAATTTTGCTAATCAAACCATAAATTAATAAACAAAAAAAAGTTGAAAGGAAAATGAAAAAAAATTTTTGACATAGCTATAAATGCTAATAATTTGAAGAGGTAAATGAATTTTTCCATACTATATGAAATGAGCAAATATCAACGATAAATTTAGAAATTAGCTTGGTGCAATAGTTTGCATATTGAGAGGAGACAGTTTGTATTTGTGACAGAGAAGACAGAATAAGAAAGTTGTCACCCACTCAATCGATGGATTATTTAAATAATTCCGATGAAGTGACAGGTTCCACTAAATTCTGCTCTCTATCTCAGGTATAAATACCTGTTGTCCGTCCCATTAGCTTGTGTCAACATGGGTTAGATGATGTGACATTGTTGTGGCCGGAAAAGATTTTAAATTGTATTAATCAATTCTTTTGAAGTATTTCTTGAAATATTTAAAATTTCATTTATATCACTTATTTTTCATTTTTTATTCGTTTATCTTATTCATCCGTTTATTTGCGGTGATTTTCCGGAATGATGAATTATTAGTATTTTATTTATAGCATACGGCTATATCATTATTAAACAATATAATAATTGAGGAAAAAATCTATAGTCCAGGAAATAAACTGAAACTGAAAATTTCTTCCTAATCAGGAAATTTTCTTTAATCCTTAAATTTATCAATGATTACAAAGACACATAAATAGACCATTATTTATTAATAATATCAGATAAACAAAACAATCGGGCAGTTATATCGTAATTTGACAAGCGCTTGATTAGAGTTTAACAAATTTCAAGTATTTCATTCGAAATTACAAGCGAAGAAATAATATTGAAAGAGAATTTAAAATAACATAAATAAAATTTACTTGGCAAAAATTAGGCAGTGCAAACATAAACAAATTTTAGATATTGTTTTCAAAATTCTACAAAATTTCATTTTTATTACTAATAACTCATTTTTAAATGAGTACATCTATTGTTTGATAACTGAAATTGACGTATAAAACTTTTGTTGACATAGAAACACGTGAGGCAATGATATACATACATAGTTAAAGTTACGTGTACTGAAACTTGAAAAATACATCAAAAAGATTGCAGCAAAACTTACGTTTACTTTCATATTGTCTCACGCATTTTAACAATTTGAGTAAATATCATTTTATTTGAAGTGAGCAGAATTAGGCAGATTGAAGATAATTTGGAAAGAAATAAAAATAATATGGCAGCAGGAAAGATAGAAAATGGAAGCAATAAAAAACAAACATTTCGTTCAGAGAGTGATGCAAACAATGCAAAGAGTAAATAAGTTCTTATTAATTATTTAAAAATTTTATAAAAATTGAACAAAATTAAAATTTAGTCAATCATTTTCATAAACAAGAAAAATACCAAAAAAAAAAAAAAAAAAAAGCAAGCGAAAGCATCGGAATTATTAAATGATAATATCGGAATCATAATAAAATGGCAGTATGAAATTCATTTTGTTCATTATGATATAAAAATTGTTCAAATTAGAAAAGAAAAATGAAATTAAAATTTCTGCAAAATTTGTTAATCCTAATAGTTTCTCATTTTTTGCATATTTTCTTTCCGGAAAGATAAACTTTTTTTGTTGGAAATAATTTTTGTTTGATTGGTACAGGAAATAGCTCAAAAGCGTTCATACAAAGATCACATAAGAACAAATGAATTTTCAATGGAAAGATAGAGACAAATGTGCAATAAAAAAAAATTTAGAAAAAAAATAAACATAAAAAATCTATATCGATTTCGTTATAAATTTAATAATAGCAATAATAATATTATTTGTTATTAATATCTTTCATTATTGTTATCATTAGTATTATCAGAAATGATCTTCCAATCATTACTATTGGTATTTTTTATTGTTTTTTATTACTATTTATTATCGATTATTTATTGTTTATTACTTGTTATTATTTTTAATTTATCATTTATTTATTATTAATTATTTATTTATTACTCATTACTATTTGTTACTTATTATTATGACATGCTGTGATTATTTGACAAAATTCTTCATCATATTAAAAGTTATTCCATTTAATATTTATAAACTAAAAACAAATTTCTACAAAAATAACTCATGATTTTGCAAATTAGCAGAGGACATCATCCACATCTAATAGTAACTTGTCTCATGTGATTTGGTCATAGTTGACATTTCATTGCGTCTTCGTTCCACTCCACCATGTCCATATTCTGCTGGCATGAAATCATGTCGTGTAGAAAGCTGTAAAATTTTAATTTCATTTAATTGAAGACTAACTTTTTCATCAATTCAAACCAGACATTTTATCATTATTTAAAATAAAAATTAAATATTGCTGCAAAAAATCAAATATTAAAAAAAAAAAAAAATCAGGTATTACTGTAAAAAATCAAGTACTACTGTAAAAAATGAAGTATTACTGTAGAAAATGAAATATTCATATATACATAATGAACTTTTCATCAATTTAATAAGGCTGATTATTCTTGGGTTATTATCAATTTTTAAATGTCTCCTTTAATGACAATATATCATTTCAGTTTCTTGCAAACTCACCTAAATATACCGCTCTACGTTAGACTATTAATATATCCTTTTATTAATACAGCAAATAGTTACTTATCCAAATTATTCTCAATAGAATAAAATTTAACTAATTTAATCACTCATTTAACATGATCAATCGTATTTATTTCAATATATTTATACGTAATTCTGTCTGATTAACAGTACTGCATGAGATATTCAATGATAACAGAAATAAATCAAGCATTACTGTAATAAATTACAGTAACTTTGTAATAAATTACTGTAACTTCATTATAATTAATTTAATTAAAAAAAAAGGAACCTTAGTTGTTCTATCAAAAACAGCGCCATCAATTTCATCCTCTTGACTATATGCTTCTTTATCATCGTAATCATCTGCCTAAAATGAATGATAGAATCAATTGATAATGATTGTCTGTAAAAATTATGCATTTATTACTATTACAGTTATTGTAAATTACTGTAAATTACCTTTGTCATCTGCATAACTAATTAATTAATAAATTAATGTGTAGATGAACGGTTATTCAAATTATTGAACATTAAAAGTATAACAGTTCAATCAACCACTTAACCATAGTTTTTGCATGAGACTAAAATGATACAATTAGGTAGGAGTATGACAGTTGTATGTGACATTTGTTAGATATTTGATTGATTTTAATTGAATTGCAAATAATTAACAGGCTGTTGAGAACAATAACTTACGATTATTGTTATCAAAATTTGTCAGAAGATATGTCTTAAAAATTGAAACATTTTTATATTCATTCAAAATTTTGATAAATATCAAGAATGAAATTATACGACAGAAAATAGTACCATTTGACGAGTAGTTCGGGTAGCTGTGTATTCACGTGATCCACTTTCACGTATTGTACCTCTTCCACTTCCATCTATTCGTGATGTTGATTCGCTCCTTGGATACTGTTCGCCTGCATGTTGTTCCGATTCGATTTCAATCGGTGGTCGAAGAAACTTGAAATTTAGACAAATATTTCATCTAAGAACAACATAAGAGAACAGTTGAGAATTTTTATAAAGAAGCAAATTGCAGGACAAAAGATCAACATAAAGGTACTATTAAAGGTATATTTCTTAAAAATTATTTAAAATAAGCTACGGCGATACCTGTGAATGTCCACCATCACCTGCGCTACTGCTAGCTGTTGCAGTAACTTCATAAATTGCTTGTCCAGTTTCCGGATCATGATAAATGGTCTTTTTAATTTCATGTGTTGTGATGTCGGTAATAACTCGTCTTTCGAATTGAACTGACGAACCAGATGATTCACCGGAAATGGAACCTCCATCATCTAAGTAACGCTGTAACTGACGGCTACTTACTTCCGCTGGAGCAGTATCATCGACCTCAAATAAAACATTTTTTATCACTGAAAAGATAAACGATTAATATCTTTTAAAAAGTGATAATAAAATTAAAAAAAAATTTAAAGTTAGTAAAATTCATCAATTACAATCATAAAATCATGATTATTTTTGAGCCTGAAAGTTATATTTACCTCACGTCGTTTTAGTTTAGCACGTGGAATGGAATAGTAATCAGAACTAAGAATCTCTCGACCACTTCCAATACTTGTTTCTGGTTTTCGTCGGAAACATCTAAAAAAAATATTTAAAAATTATTACAAATTTAACACTTTTGTAATTATGTGAAAAGATGAAAGATCATTTTTATACTATTTTCTCGGTCTTTTCGAAATTTTTTCTTTTTTTTTTTTACATAGAAAATTATGTTCATAATTAAGTGAAGTATATGACACATACCGAAGTCTCGAGCAGAAGTACATGCAAAGACAAAGTGACAAAAGTAATAGTAAAACAGCCAAGATCAGGAAGAGTAATAGCAGTGTCTTAGATGGTTCAATCTCACAAAATTCTCCAGTATAACCACCAACACATGAACATGTCACATTTTTTGTCGCTTCATTATATATGCAATCACCATGACCATTACATAAGCCACACAATTGTGCTGCACATATTCGACCAGGTTCACTTGGATTACCATCCAAATATCTATTAATTAAAACATTCTGTTAATTAAAATATTTATTCATTAAATATCCTCTGTGTGACCTTATGAAGTTGCGAGCTGTGCTATATGCTTCCGGTAGGATTTCTCAGATCAAACAAGTTTCAAGTGAAAGGTCAATCAAATTGTGTTTATGGATGAGATAAATTCATTTTTACCTTTAGGTGAATAATCTTAGGTGAATGACAATTCTCACTTCAAACTAAGGCAAGATAGCCGTGGAAAACTGTTCATCTACAACAAGGACACTCTAAACAAATCTACGAATTGAAAATTTTGCTAATATCATCCAAGCTTTCTCTCTTTAGCAACAGGTAGGAGACAGGTAGAAACAACAACAGGTTTAAGATGCACTGAAAGTCAAAGATCAGATTTTGCATGCAAGTGATCCAAGATTGACCTCGAGAATAACATTTCTTTTCGGTAGCATCCTGAATGACCAAGCAACCTTTTTCAAGGAGAGCAGCTTGTACTTACCAGTGCTTATAGTTGATGTCCTCAGTGTTCACAAATTGCCACTTGTCACCAGTCAATTTTGACATTGCTGCTTAATGAAATCTGCCTATATGAAGAAGACAGTCTCGAAGAAAATACGGAAACTTCTGATCAGATAATTGAAGCCTCCAAACTTAACTTATCAATTGGTCATTCCGGTCACATTATCCTCCTAAATCTTTTACTTCAAAAATAAGCAACATGCTGCTATCCACACATATATGCCCTAACCTTCAAACTGACCTCAAAGAAAAATTAAATTTTACACTGATCATTACTGTCTCATCTTTTATCCAAAGAATCCTCATAAAGTCTCATAATTCTGGGTGACTTCAATGCCAGAGCAAGAAAGGACTTTGAAACCTAACAATGCAAGACGTACTGTTGAAAGGTCATTTCGTGCTAGAAAGGTCATCTCGTGCTAGAGTTTTGCATAAACTCACGACCCAAGACATCCAAAAGATAGCCTAGAAAAAGATTTGGATGCATTCCAGATCCAAATATTGGCCAGTTGATTATATCTTAATGCGTAGTGTGTAGTTATAGCCGAATAATGTGCCTAGTACACAGTGTCAAACACCGCCATTTTGTGTGATGCAAGCTTAAGCTCAACTTCTAAGCCAAATCTAAAAGTGATGACATTCCAAGGAAGAAATTGAAAGTTAAAAAGTTTAGAATTGCTATAGTAAGAGAGAATTTCCAGATAAAACTTCAAATTAGACTTGCAGATCATTCGGCAGAATCTTTCCATGCAGCATTCTAGCAATTCATCAAAATCAAAGCATTTGGCAATACAAATTCAGAAACTGCCATCCAAGAAAGAAGAATTACTTGTCAGTTATACCTAACTAATCCAACCTGTTTTGCAAGTAAGACAGCTTTTCATCTTGCAAACAAAAACTTCGGGAATATCAAGAGCAAATGGTGGGTTAATCTACGTAAAAGAATGCGCAAATATCCGAAACTATAGAGAATGATTCTATAAAGCTTTGAAATTAGTGTTCAAACAATTAGCATATAAGGTTCATAGGTCATATGTGATCTGCTCAAATGATTGGCTTTTTTGTCACAGAGATAAATTCTCTATTCTTAATCAATGGTTCGAGTAGTTTCAATGTCCCATCAAAATTAGTTTAAAAATTAACAATTCAGCACATCACTTAGTAATCATTAAAAATTGAGCTAGACATAACCCACAGCTTAAAAAGAAACTCTAATTTACCCATCCTTAGAGCCTCTAATTTACCCATCCCTAAAGCCATACAGCAATTGAAATATGACAAGAAATTTGGAATCTGAAAGCACAGAGGTTAAGTAATGTTTAAGTAAATAATGCATGACATTTATTAAAATCTATTAACATTGCTTACAATCGTAAAAAGTTAACAAGGAGAGAAATTAGAAAAATTTTCTTTTTTTCAAAACATCTAATTTAACTTTATTGAGAGTCTTTTTTTTTTTTTTAATTTACCCACCCATTCGGGCAATGACATTCATATCCAATTCGTAGGTCAGTACAAACTGCTACTGCACTGCAATTGGTTAGACCAAGAGCGCATTCGTTGACATCTTGCAGTAGTACACAATGTACCATTTCAGGATAATTAGGTTGATTTTGGGATAAACTGGGTCGAATATCCACGTAACCTTCTTTGCATACACATTGAGCCTTCAAAAAGAAAAAAAAAAAGTTAGCATAGTTTAAAGTTAAATTTCAATTAAAAAAAAAACGAAAAAATTTGCATAATTTAAAGTTAAATTTCAATTAAATTTCTCTCGTTGTCATCGTTTGATTTTCTTTCTTTTTTTTTATTAAATTTAATTTTATATCACTAAAAGTGGAAATTTAGTTTAACATAAAAATTTAAATAATGCATTCAAAGAATACTTCCATTTATAGTTTTTATAACTTCTCTGCAGCAATTATATCATCAATAACAATTCTAAATCATTTAAATCAAAGATTTTTTTTTTAAAAAAAAATATTTCAATCAAATTTAATTGTAAATAAATTGACTTCTGACCTCTCTTTCACCATTTTGACAGGTAGCATTTGCAGGACAAAAGTTGACATCAGAGCAATAATCAATATGACATACTGAACCAGGTAATTTTCCTGGTGGTGCTGCATTAACAAATGGTTTTATGCATTCACATCTGCAAATTAATTTTCTTTACATTCATACTTTTGCAAAAGTAAAATTAAATTTTTTATTTCCAAAAAAAAAAAATTCAAAAAAAAAAAAAGAGAAAGATTTTAAATGCGAAAATTTTTGAATATGTACTTCAAAATTGAAAGAGAAAAAAAAGAATTAAAATTAATAAATGTTTCAAACTTTGGGTTCTTGTATTTTAAAACAAAGAAATGAGTTTACCTGTACAGGTAATCTTCATCAATACATCGAGCATTCTCATCACATTCATTCCATTCTTTTCGTTCACATTCATTTACACCAGCATAACTTACACAATCACGTCCGGCTTTTGACGGATTCAGGTCACGATGTGTTTCCGGACATTGACATCTGCAAAAATTTCTGTTAACGTAACATTTGTTAACGTAACACGCACAAATGTAATTTTGCGCAAAATCAATAAAATTTTCAATTAAAATTTCCTTTGCTTTTTAAAATGGAAAAATTTTATTTACAATTTCAAAATTTGTAAATACTTTTTTTTAGAAATTATTCAAGTCAGTGAAATCCGGATTTTTTATCCGAATAGCACAATTTTGTTGCTTTTTTTTTTATTATTATCAATTTTTTCATTCATTATCGATTATTAATAATTATTAGTAATTATTGCTTTTTTGTCGAAAATTTAAGAAAAAAATTGCTGTAACCATATAATGTGAATGTTTCAGAAAAAAAAGGAAAACTTTTCTAATGTTAAAAACTATTTGTAACTATAAATAATTCATTAATATATATGAAAAAAAGTAATACTAATTTACAGGTATAATTAACTTACCTGTATCCGGTTGGAGTGGCAGTACACTTTGCATCCGGATGACAGTCACTTTTATAACAATTATCAAAAGGATTTGCTTGATATGGACTAATGAATTGTTTACTTTTACCAACCTGAAAATAAAAACTCTGTGTTTTTATCAACCTGAAAACAAAATGTGCCGGTATTATCTATTTCCCGGTAATTTATCAGACATATATTTCCGTAGAATTAACCTGGCCTATTTTAATTAATAATATCATATGAGGAGAGAATGTTACCAACTTCAAAATTATTCCGATGTGCAATATACTGCAAAAGTTCCGTAAAAACGCTTTCAGGTGATGCGACACTACCGCGTACAAAATTAACCGTAAAATTGTACAAAATTCCTTTATCCCATTGCTAGAATAAATAAATAAATCACTAAATTAAAGTTAAAGTAAAATTGAATTATAAGCAAAATGATTCAAAGAAAAAAAAAAAATTCTCGTCAATAAAATGTTAACATTTACTTTTTGTTAAACTATTCATTTTAAATATTTACAATTCTTTTGCTATAATTGCCATTTAGCCAAGAAAAAAAAAAACTAATATTTGAAAGTTTAAAAATATTTTAAAAGAATGTAAACAAATTAAAGTACGAAGAAGAAAAAATTTTTTTTTTAATTTAAAGAAAAATATTTACAAAAATTTGAATCATTGAAAAAATAAAATTTTTTTTAAATTCAAAAAAAAAAAAATTAATAAACCTTAATGAAATCACTTGGTCGAGCAATTTCGTTTACTTCAGCAACCACAAAACCATTTTTAAGCGATGTATTTGCATAACTTTCAGCAATACCTTTTTCAAATGCACTGACCAATTCTTTGTACTGGTCACTTTGTGGATTTCTTAAATTATCGTTGTAATTTAATTCTTCAGTATTCTGACGAATGACCAACAAAGGTAATGACCATGATTCAACCTGAAATTTACCAAAAAAAAAAAAGGTAAAAATTGAAATAAATGAATGAATGAATGATTAGGATAGAATTTTAAGTTAAAAAGAAAAAGCGTTATAATAGATCGAAAATTAAAATATATTTTCTAATTTTATAATTTTTGAATTTTTTTGCTTCAATTTATTATTCGAAAAAAGATTGCAATTGTTGGAATAATTTAGAATTAGTTAATTATCACTTAACAATCTTTAAATTATTTTCAACAAAATGTAATCAATTAGGAATTATTTTATATTAAAATATATTAATTTTCGTTTTTTTTTTTTTTTAAAAAAATTTACTGATACTATTTTCGGACGGTTTTTTCTTTTTTATCTCTATGATTTACAGTATGATTAAATTGTTTGATAGTAAAAAATTTTTTAAAAAGTAAAAAAAATTTTTAAATTTGTTTGATAGTAAAAGTAAATATAGTATGATTAGATTATTTGATAGTAAATTTTGACGTAATAAGTAAAATTAAGTTCTAATTTTTGATTGAATAAATACTAACATATACAAAAGATTGAGAAAAAAAAAATTATTTTAAAATTTAAAATAAAAATAATTATCAAAAATTGTCAAAGTAAATGTAGCATTTATAGTAAGTACTATAGTTGATATATTATTTGGTTGATATTAAAAGTAATTAAACAAATATTTCCATTTTGGTAAGAGAAAAAAAAAAAAAAAACAAATTGTTATATTTCTAATAAAAGAAGCAAATTCATTCTAAAATATTTGACTTTAATTAAAATTATTAATTATTCACGGATCGGTCGATAATGGAAAAAAAAAAGATTGATTTTATCACTTAAAGAATTTCATTTCTATAAAGTTACTTAATGATTAGTACAAGTATTACTTTAACTCTAAGCATTTATAATTTCACTTTAGGCTACTTTACTTTAATTCTAAAAATTTATAATTTCAACTTAGGCTAATTTACTTTAATTCTAGATAATTTCAACTTAGGCTACTTTACTCTAACTCTAAGAATTTGCAGTTTCAATTTAGCCCACTTTACTTTAATTATACTTCACTTTAAGAATTTGCAGTTTCAACTTAAGCTACTTTACTTTAACTCTAAGAATTTATAACTTCAATTTAAGCTATTTTTTTTTTGCTAAATAAGTGACAAAAGAAAAAAAAAAAGAAACTATCTAGGTAAATTTAAGCTAATCGATGGTAGAATCAATAATTTGATCACTCTAATTTCATCAATTATTTACTCAAAACTTTTAAAATATTTACCGGACGACATTTTTTTTCAGGACCTGAACGTTTTTGTCCAGGCGGACAAATACATAACTGATTCTCAGAACAAATTTCACCAAGTTCTTCCTGACATGCCGTATCACCACATGGTATACCTTTTTTCCTGAATTAAATTATAATTGCATAATTTGTTTTTTCTTTCACATAAAAAAAAAAAATCTAATTTTTAAGTGAAAAAAAGAAATCTTTCATTCCTGAAAAATCAACAAAAATAAATTCTACCGGCAAACCGTTCCGGGTTGTGATGGATTTTGATCGATATAAGGTGGAATACATTTGCATTGATATCCTTCTTCCGTATCAATACATTCTGCATTTTTATCACAATTGTTCAAATTTGATGATTGACATTCATTCACTACTGGAAAATAATTTGCAATTGTTAATTAATTAATAATTAATTAACGATAATTAGTGATAAACCTATCAAAGATTACTTTGTAATGAGTTATGCTTCATCGTTTGATAAGTTAAATTTTTCTAAATTTTACGCTTGATAAGTTAAAATTCACTAAATTTCACATTTGATAAATTAAATTTTGTGTTTGATAGATTAAATTTTACTAAATTTTGCGCCTGGTAAGCTCATTTTTACTAAATTTCACGTCCAATAAGCTAAGTTTCACTAAATTTTATGTTCGATAAGCTCAATTTTACTAAATTTCAAATTTGATAAGCTAAATTATTTCATATAATTTAGTCTTTTAATTTTTCATCAATTATCATATCAATTTTTAAATGTAATTCCTAATTCATTTCAAAAATAATATTAGTATTTTCTTTTTCTTTTTTTTTTTGCAAAAGTTTTTTGCTTATCATAAAAAATTTTCAAAAGAAAAAGAAAATCAAACAAATATATATATATCATTTCATTGATTATTTTACTTACTTTTGGCAATTTGATTTAAGTAAAAGAGAAAAGAAAAGGATAAAAAGTTTAAAAGTTCTTTTTAAATATTTCAAAAAACTTACTTAACTTGCAATCTGTTCCCGGTTTAGCCGGATTTCCATCACGATAACCAGTTTTACATACACATTCATAACCATCTTCACGATCTATACAATCCGCAAAACGACTACAATTGTTTAAATGTGAATTTGTACATTCATTTACCAACTGAAAATTTCAAAATTAAGCGTATATTTTTTACAAAAAAAAAAGGAAAATACGAGAAGAAATGGCTAATACTATTAAAATTATGCAAATAACAATAAAAAAAATAAAAAGATAAAATTAAAAAGTTAAAGTATAGTTTATATCATAAAGTTAATTTATATCTTATTGGAATTAAAAATAAGATAGAATAGATAGAATTAAGAATGAGATTGAATAAATAGATCATATTGACAATTACTTGCTACTAATTACTTGTCAACTTACTCATTAATTACTTATCAACTTACTTATTAATTACTTATCAACTTACTCATTAATTACTTATCAACTTACTCATTAATTACTTATCAACAACTTACAATGGAACATTTTCGCCCAGGCTTTTGACTATTCGGTGAAATATCCTTGGAATTAGGTGGACAAGTACAGGTATAACCCTCTTTTAAATCAGTACATGTAGCTGCTGGATCACAATCATTTAACGATGAATTTAAACATTCATTTACTAACTCTTTGCATATTCTTCCTGAAATATAAGTAATTAAGTTCCTGAAATATAAATAAGTTTCATTCTTTTATTATTCATCAAGAAATTTTATTAATTAAAAAGTGTCATATATTCAAAAAAAGGTTGTCAAGCATTGAAAATACCTGTCATATCATATTAATTATATATATAAAATAGTTGAATAAAAAGGAAATATCTATGATAAAGAAATGTCCTCAAGAAGAATAATATTAAATAATCCGAAATATAAATATAAACAACAAAAGGAGATCAATAATTTTGTAAAAAATTCGTAAAATTTGAAATTTATAAAATAGAAATTAACCAGGTCTAAGCAGATCCATATCACTATAACCATTACGACATGAACATGTATAACGTTCCGGTTTTGCAACTTCGGTACATGAAGCAGCCGGATGACAATCATGCTTTGATGGATTACTACAGATACGTTCTAAGCAAACACGACCTAAATATTTTTTTAATTTTACAAATTTACATTTAAAATTTCAACAATTAACAACTATGATAAATCAAAGTAATTAGCTAAATAATGAGGAAAAAAATTAAATTAAATTATTGTTTACTTTAACTAAATTAATTTGAAAGAAATATAAAACAGTTACTTTACTTTTTAGCATTTAATCACTTATCTTTAATCATTTCAAAGATAAAAGTACATGCAATAATTATTCAGAATAATTTATTTTATTTAAATCAAAAATGAAGACATATTATTTAAAAAAGAAAAATTATTTTATTCGAAAACTATCGTCTTATCTTTAAATAAAGTTACGACGATAGTTTCAATTTCATTAATGATAAAAAGAAATGATAAAATGACCTGGTTTACTTGGTTCAGGACTTTTATCAATGTAATCAGGTTCACAGACACAAATGTATTCATTGGTACCTTTTTCAATACATTTTGCATGCTTATCACAATCATTTTGATTCGTTATACAAAGGCGATTTTCTAAAAAAAAAAAAACTTTTAACAAAATTTTTGTATAAATAAACATTTTTAAAAGTTAATATAACTAATACAAACAATTATTTTTATGCTTAAATTTAAAATTAAAAATTTTAATAATGCAAATATCTTATTAAAAGAATAAACTATTAAATTAACAATTAAGATTGAATAAATTACTTATTAAATGATAGATGAAAATTTTGAGATAAGTTAAAATTCATCATTATCTATTAAAATAAATTATTTATTTCCAACCTGTCATATTATCTATAAACTATCAAATTTATGTAGAAATAAACATTAATTTTTTAAAACTAATATAACTAATACTACTTTTATAACTCTAAAAGAAAGTAAAACTTTTATACAATACCTTGTTGACAAATTCTTCATGGCTCATACAACTAACTTAACTCTAAAAACAGTAAACAAAATACCTTGTTGACAAATTCTTCAAGGCTCATACAACTAACTTAACTCTAAAAACAGTAAACAAAATACCTTGTTGACAAATTCTTCATGGCTCATACAACTAACTTAACTCTAAAAACAGTAAACAAAATACCTTGTTGACAAATTCTTCATGGCTCATACAACTAACTTAACTCTAAAAACAGTAAACAAAATACCTTGTTGACAAATTCTTCAAGGCTCATACAACTAACTTAACTCTAAAAACAGTAAACAAAATACCTTGTTGACAAATTCTTCATGGCTCATACAACTAACTTAACTCTAAAAACAGTAAACAAAATACCTTGTTGACAAATTCTGCCTGGATTTCGCATTTCATCGTGATCAATAAAGCCATCTTTGCATTGACATTTGTATCCATCCATTGTGTCAATACAAATTGCATTTTTATTACAGGTATTTAATGATTCATTAGCGCATTCATTAATCATTGGCTTACAATATGTGCCACCAAAATGTTGTGGATTTGGACTATAAAATAAACAACAAAAAATAAATAACAAATAAATAAATTTATCAAATTTTCAATTAGCATTTTTTTTTCTCATTAACAATTTATGTTTGTGTATATAATATAATTTAATAAAGAAAATTGAAAGATTGAAAGAAACTAAAAGTAATAATCAAAAAAAAATGAAAAGTGACAATTCAAAAAGAAAAAAAAACAGAAAAATAAAAATAAAAATGAGAAAGTGATAATCAAAAAATTAAAAAAGCGATGTTCAAAGTGATAATTTCAAATAATAAAAAATGAAAGTAAAAAAAAAAGGAGAAAAACTTTTATTGTCATATCTAATTATCAAATGTCACTTTAAAAAAAGAAAAAACTTTTTAAACTTTAAACTTATAATCTTTTTTTTTTTTTTTTGTTCTATTAATAAATTTAATAATATCTTAAATATTTAGAAAATTAAAATCTATAAAATAAATACCTGAAATCAACATAATTTTCTCTACATCGACATAAGAATCCTTTTGGTAAATTAATACAATCTGCATATTCTGAACAATTATGAATACCTTCGGAGCATTCATCTATTTCTATAATTAATTTAATTTTTATAAATGCATAGAAAATTGTTAACATTTATTTACAACATTATAATTAATTTCGATATGTCAAAAATTAGCCTAAATTTTTTGACAAGAAAAAGCTAATTTTTTAGAATTTAAAATATACATATATATATATATATATATATTTTTTTTAGTATTTAAAATATAAAAGAAAAAGCTAATTTTTTTAGAAATTTAAAAAAATAATAAAATTTAAAAAAATATAAAAAAATAATTTTAAAGTTCGTATCTCAAATCTCTGCTCTTTTTTTTTAGCTTAACCTGAAATAATACAATTGCATTGGCTATTTTTATAATTTGAAATTTTAGCAATTTCAATTATTTATTATTTATTTGAAGAAAATTGAACAAAAACATACGTTTCCGGCAAACTCTTCCGGGTTTTTGTGACTGATCCGGACTTTCATCGATATAACCATCCTTACATGTACAAATATATCCTTCATCTGTATCAATACAATTTGCATTATTATCACAATCATGCGTACCAGCAGCGCATTCATCCACCACTACAGCAATACGTCACGTCAAATTTCACGTTTCTAATATTACCCTTCATGTTTGTAATATTACCCTTTACGTTTCTAATATTGCCCTTCACGTTTCTGATATTACTCTTCACGTTTCTAGTATCACTTATTTACTCATTATTTAATTAATCAAATTTACATGTGATACATTTCACATACGTAGGATTTTTGAGATATTATCCTACGTTCACCTATTATTATTTTAGTAATATTATTATTAGTGATACTACTATTTAGTTTTTGAAAAATTTTCAATTTCAACGTTTCACCATTTGCATATAATTTGATTTTAATTCAGCTATAACTTACAACAAATCTGGGTGATAGGATGACGGATTTGATTAGCAGCACATTGACACGTGAATCCTCCGTGATCATCTGGTAAGCATTCTTCGTTTCGTCGTTGATCACAAGCATTTGGTAGGTATGGTTGACATGTTCCTCTTGGTTGACATTTACCACTTGAATTAATCACGTAGCCAGGCCTAAAATATTTACTTCACTTACTATATGTGTAATGCTAATACGTAAATGAAATCTAAATTGAAACGTGTAAAAATTTAAAATGAAGCAAGTTGACATACATACTACTTGTCATTGGCAAGCTGACATACGTACTACTCATATATTTCATTGGCAAGTTAACGTACGTACGACTCATATATTTCATTGGCAAGTTGACGTACGTACTACTCATATATTTCACTTGCAAGCTGACGTACGTACTACTCATATATTTCATTGGCAAGTTAACGTACGTACGACTCATATATTTCATTGGCAAGTTGACGTACGTACTACTTATATATTTCATTCGCAAGTTGACGTACGTACTACTCATATATTTCATTGGCAAGCTGACGTACGTACTACTCATATATTTCATTGGCAAGCTGACGTACGTACTACTCATATATTTCATTGGCAAGCTGACGTACGTACTACTTATATATTTCATTGGCAAGCTGACGTACGTACTACTTATATATTTCATTCGCAAGTTGACGTACGTACTACTCATATATTTCACTGGCAAGCTGACGTACGTACTACTCATATATTTCACTGGCAAGCTGACGTACGTACTACTCATATATTTCATTGGCAAGCTGACGTACGTACTACTCATATATTTCACTGGCAAGCTGACGTACGTACTACTCATATATTTCATTGGCAAGCTGACGTACGTACTACTCATATATTTCATTGGCAAGTTGACGTACGTAGTACTTAAAAATACCGCTGGAAAATTCACAAAAAAAAACTTTTTTCACTAAAAAAAAAATGTTTGCACCCTAATTTACTAACTTTTAAATATTCTACAAAAATAAAAAAAATTTGATTTTTTTTGTTACACTTCTCTCTAATTCATACTAACTCTTTTCCCTTACTTATCTTCATTACTACTTTATCTTTACAAACCTATCCTATTCTTATCACTTATTTATCAATTTTTATCAAATTTTCCTTAAATTTCAACTTAATAAAGAAAAAAAAAAAAAACGTACAAACATTGACAGACTCGTCTTCCGGTTAATGACATGATACAATGTTCATTTTGTTTACACGGAATCATATTTCCGCATTCATTTGGCATTATCCCAGGCATCATCGATGGTTTATGTGTAGTCGCTAAGAGAAAGGAAAAAAAACAAAGAAATAATTTAAAATTTTTCTTGAAATTCAAAAATTATTGGAAAAAATTCTACTTATAATACGTATTTAAAATGTGAAAAAAAAAATTACAATTAAGTTTTTAAAAATAAAAATAAAAATAAGCAAAATTATTTGAATAACTTACTACAAGCACCAGATTTTTGATCTCGTACTGTATTAGGTGGACAGATACAACGATGATTACCGTGTGGTGTCATCTGGCATATTTCAGGACTTGGACATGAGGAGATAATTTGTGGATTACATAAAGCACCACCACAAACCTAGAAAAACCGATAGTTTAAAATTTAAAAAATAAAATTTAGTAATGTCCATTTGATGAGTGATTATTTATTAGTTAAAAAATTTTCAAATTTAAACTTTTTCTTTTTTATATCTACTGTTACCTTCCAGTATAGATTACACTATAAAAATAAATAATTTCATCGTACGTAATTCAAAGTTTTATTTTAACTTTAGATTACGTGAAATCTAAAGTACGTGAAATTATAGCAACTTAGAAATTGTACGAATACTAAAATACTTCAAATTGTAGAAATGATCAAAATTTGTAATCAAAGTAATTAAATATCTATATCACATATTCTATATGAGTATGTATGTATCTTAATTTAAAGTATACCTATACTCAAATGAATATACCTATATTTAAATAAGTATACCTGTACTTAGATGAGTATGCCTATACTTAGATGAGTAGATATCTATACTTAAATAAGTATACCTGTACTTAGATGAGTAGATATCTATACTTAAATAAGTATACCTGTACTTAGATGAGTAGATACCTATACTTAAATAAGTATACCTGTACTTAGATGAGTAGATATCTATACTTAAATAAGTATACCTGTACTTAGATGAGTAGATATCTATACTTAAATAAGTATACCTGTACTTAGATGAGTAGATACGTATACTTAAATAAGTATACCTGTACTTAGATGAGTAGAGACCTATACTTAAATAAGTATAGCTGTACTTAAAGGAGTATAGCTATACTTGAAGGGGTATACCTATACTTAAATGAGTATACCTATACTTAAATAAGTATACCTATACTTGAAATCTATACTTATACCCGTGTAATTGGATGTTGTTCAAATGGCATCGGACAGGAACAACATGGTTTTCCACTTTTTAATGCACATATTTGATTAAGCGATCGATCACATCCTGCATGCGAGTGCAATACGCAATTTTCTGAAATTTAATTTCTTTCAAAAAAAAAAAGAAAAAAAACTTTCAATTCTAAAATATAATTTAAAAAATAATAAATTAATTTCAAGCAAAACATCAACAAAAATTTAATACATTTGTTAAATATGCATTGAGAAAATTTTTCAAGCAAATAATAAAGGTATTAAAAAAAAAGTAAATAAATAAATAAATAAAAAATTTTGCCACAGCATTTCCACATTATTTTTCATTAAATTATTCACATAAGCAACGATTGTTTAAAATAAACAAAAAAAAAATGTGCCAATTAAAATAGTTGACAAAATGTATAATTTATCATACAATTAATTATTCTCTCTTAATTAAATCAAACAGGAAAAATTTTGAATTTGATAAAAAGTAATATTATTAATACAATTAATTAATTAATTAATAATTAATAATGCTAGCATCAATTTACATATACATATAAAAAAAAATATAGGTTTTTTTGCTATCAATTAACAAATTTTTAGCATAGTTTTTTAGATTCGTTTGAATAAATTTAATTGTTTATCAAAAGGTAAAATATTGTTAACACTATCTTCTGATAAGAAGATAGTGTTAACAAATGCAAAATTAAATCCAATTTCATTTTCATTGATAAAATGCATAAAGATGAGAAGTTCCTTTTTTTTAAAAATAAACTTTGACATTTTAATTTTCAAAAAGAAAAAAGAAAAGTGAAATGGTTAGTAGCAAAATATATTTATATCACGCATCGATATTTAATTTCCTTTTTTTTTTTTTTTCAAATAAACTTTGACATTTTAATTTTCAAAAAAAGAAAAGTGAAATGGTTAGTAGCAAAAATTTCACGCATAGATATTTTAATTAATTTAAAACAAATCAAATCAAATTGAACAAAGATTAAAATGCACTTCAATCTTGCTAATTATATTATGTGTGTGTGTGTGTTTAATTAATGATATTAACATAACAAATTTATTCAAAATAATTTATCAGTTATTTTCAAAAAAATAAAAATTAAAAAAAAAAAAAGAAGGAATTTAACAAAGTATTCTTTCCTTCTTTTTTTCTTTCTTTTAATTTTTCAGGCTCTATAAATTATTCTTTCTTTTTTTTTTTTTTTCAAAAAAATTATTTAATTTACATATACTGTTAGCAATTAATTTTTATCATTTAAAATATAATTTACTATTTAAAATATATTTAAAATTGTTATCAATTAATTTATCATTTAAAATATACAAAAAAAAAAATAAATTTTTTTTTTTCAAAAATAAGCCTGAAAAATTTATTGAAATTATAAAATATCCCACACCCTAACCTTCTGCGCCTGTAACCAATGCAGTAGATAATAATAATAATAATAGCAACAGCGAAGAACATTTTGCTCCATCATAGATTTTTATAAACAATACAAATAATATTAATATAATATCTGCAATGCTTTTTTTAATTTTTATCCTTTTACACTTTTTTGTTTTAAATTTACCTTTGATAATAAATTAATAATTAAGTTCAAATTTATGTTATTGAGAAAGAAAAATAAACTTAAAAACTTAATAAAATGAAAAAAAAAATGAAATTTTATAAGGAGGATTAAAAAAAAAAAAATTTAATTAATAATTTTATTTGTTTGTTTATTTTTTTGCTTTTTCAAAAATTTAAAATAAAAAATTAACCTTTAAATATTGCTGGTGATGAAATATTAACTGGACAGGTTGCTTTCTGAATTATACTTCTCAAACGTGCATTCAAATCTTTAAATGTATTTACAACGAATGTTCGACTTTTTGAACCTAAAAAAAAAAGTAACATTTTAAGATTTAATAAAATTTTAATGCAAATTGATCAAAATAATTTTAATAATATTTAATTAAAATAAAAAAAAAATATTCATAAAGTATATTAAATAATTGAATATATAAAATTTAAATTATGATAAATTGCTAAATTTTAATTATAATTTACTAAATAAATGAAACAAAAACAATAATTATATTTTTTGTTGAATTAAAAATCAAAAAAAAAAAAAAAAATTTGTTAACTTATTAATACTAATATTTTACAATTAAAATATTTCATTATTTGAAATTTTTGCTAAAATATAATTAAAATAAAACATTAAATGATAAATATATTATTAATGTAATAATAAATGAAATTAATAATTTAATTTAGATGCAATTTTAAATGAATGATCAGTGCATAGTTAGATCTAAAAGTAATTAAAGTAGAAAAAAAAAAGAAAACTAAAAAAAAATGAAATAATTAAAAGATAATTAAATTAATTAAAGTTACCAGAAATCAATTCTAATTCATCATATAATACATGCTCTGTGACACCAACTGCAAATAATTTAATTCCTTTCAATTTTGCATTTTCAACAGCGCTTGTCACACTATCCTGTGACCTTCCATCTGTGATAATGATAACAATTTGTGATATTCCACTATCACCTGGCCGACCACCGAGATTTTCAGTGAATGCTTTATCAGTAACATATTGTATTGCATAACCTGTTCTAGTTGCACCTTTCAGATACCTGAAAATAAAACATTTCCTTTTATCATATCAATATTATATGAAATGGATTGTATCAAAAAGAAATCAAATCTGCTACTTCCTGATGATGATAAGTTTGATAATAGTTGTAGAGATTATTGATAAGTTTAGTATTACTTGTAGAGATTATGAATGTATTAATAAGTTTGATATTACTTGTAGGGATCAGTGATAAGCTTAATATCACTTTTAGAGATCATTAATGTATTAATAAGTCTGATATTATTTGTAGAGATTATTGATAAGTTTAGTATTACTTGTAGAGATTATGAATGTATTAATAAGTTTGATATTATTTGCAGCGAATTTTTAATATGTTTAAAAGAATATTAATGTATTTTTTTTAGCTTTTTTTTTCGAGTTTCTTTTTTTTTTGTGTAAAACTATAAATCAAGTTAATTAAATTAAATAATAAATTAACTTACTCAATATTACTAATAGCATCTCTTAATTGCTGTATCGATAAACATTGATTTAAGTAAATTTCATGTCTAATAACATCCGAGAATTGTACTACAGCTACACGCGTTTGTTCCGATGAAATATCAAATAAATCAATGAAATCTTTCACAAAACGAAGTATCTTTAAAATAAAATTAAATTATTTTAAAGTAAAATAAAAATTCTCATAATTAATACAACTTATATAGTAACAATAATCTCGAAGCACTAATAATTTTTCATTTTTTTAAAAACGGTTTAACAAATTTTTAAAATATAAGTGTAATTTTGAAATAACCTCGTTCTGAAAAACTTTTACACCAATAGAAGTACTACCATCGATTAGGAAAACAAGATCGCTTGGTTGAACAGGGCTTAAAGCATTATACATTTTAATTTGAAATTAACATAAAATTGATTCTTGAATTTCAAAAAAAAAAAAAAAAACTTGAAAGAATGATTATTATCTATTTTAGAATTCAAATACAAAATTTGAATTTAAATTAAAACTTATTGAATTGAGAGAAATTGATAAAAATTTACTATCAAGCCCTTATTAAATTTCATTCTGGTACCTTTAAAAATTTGCGATAATATTTTAATATCAATAAATTAAGTATGCAAACGTGTAGCATACGTATTTTACCAATTTTTATAAATTAAAAATGCAATTTATAATAATATGAAATAAAAAATAGTAAATAAATAAACAATAACCCAAGTTCTAATTTAAAATACTAATTTATTTGTTTACTTATTTATTTATTTTTTTTTGCTTACCAATAAGTTTGCAAAGTACATACACGTCCAGCTGGTAGCTTAGCATTATTGGAAACATCAAAATATCCGGTAGCACAAATACAGGTATAATTATCCATTAATGTTACACAATCTGCATTTTCATCGCACAAATTAGTTAATCGATTAGCACAATGATTCAATGCTGTAAATTATTTTTAATTTTTTAAATATATAAAATTGATGGAAATGTAAATTTAGAAATGTATAATTTAATTTTAACATAATTTTTACATAATTTAATAATAATTTTTCAATATAATTTAATCTTTTTGTATAATTTATAATTTTTTTTTATAATTTTATAATTTCAATATAATTTAATTTTTATAATTTAATTTTAAAATATTTTAATATGTATATTCCAAACATTGTGTACAACGACGTCCAGGTTTTAAGCCATAACGTGATGAAACATCGATATATTCAGCATTACATTTGCATAAATATGATTCTAACGTATCAGTACACGTAGCGTACGGTGAACAATCATGTTTATTCGTACCACATTCATTAATTACTGTAATATCATAATAATTGCTTAAAAAATGTTTTAAAAAATTTTTTTTTTGAATTTAATTATAATTTATTCAATATTTTTTTATTAATATTAATCTTTTTTTGAAAAAAGAAATTATTATTTATTTATTTTTTATAACTTTATTTTTATTTACTTATTCAATAGTTATTATTTTTGATTGAAAATTAATAAAGTTTACATTGAATGCATTTTCTTCCCGGTAATCGTACCGGATCAGGTGACATATCTAAGAAACCAGGTGGACATTGACATTTGTATCCAACACATGTATTCGAACAAATTGCAGCCAAATCGCAATCATTTTGTTGTTTACAATGATTTATTGTTTGATTGAATACTTTAAAAAAGAATTAAATTAGTATAATTGTTCGAGAATGAAATGACAAAATTCAAAATTTACAATCATTGGTAAACTATTTATTTTTTTAATAAAAAATAAATGTGTCGTAATTCATTAATAATTGTATAAATTTTGTAAATAAACAAAATGTTTAATAAATATATGCTAGAAATATGATTAAAATGTTAAATAATTTTTAGAATTTATTAAATTAAAATTTTTTTTCTTTAGCATTTTAGTAGAATTTATTTCATTTCATAAAGAACTTACTTATGCATTGTCCATGAGAAGTAATTAAGGTACCAGGTAGTAAACAATGACATAAATGTGGTACATGGCTATTATTTAAACATGTTTGATTCATTGAACAATTTGATTGAAATGTTGGATAGAATGGAAATTGCTAAAATAGAATGAAATATTATTTTAAAAATTATTTCAAAATTTGCAATAAAAAAAAAAATTTAATTTTTTATTATTATCAGTTTAAAGTTATTTGTCAAAAAGAAAAACAAAAAATGAATTTAAATTAAAAAGAAAACAAAAAAAAAAAAAAAAAAAAAGGAAAACCATTTGTTGTGAACTGATAATTTGAGGCTCTTTTGGCGCAATACATTGACGCCCTGGATAATGACTTATACTTACGCTAGTATCAATAAATCCTTCCTTGCATTTGCATATATACCTGAAATTAACAATTAAATGAAAGTAATTAATCATACTTAATTATATGAATTATTAAATTAGTAACGAAGTAGAGAGTAAGTTAATCATACTCACTTATATGAATTAATAAAATTAGTAACAAAGTAAAGAGTAAGTTAATTGTACGTATATGAATTATCAAATAATTAAATAATTTATTGGTAATTAGTTTTTAGTAAAAAAAAAAATGTTAACATATAATATACTTCCTATTATCAGTTGCTATCACTATAGTTATCATTAATTATTTAAAGATAGAGATTGATAAACAGTAATAATTAATACTTTAACTTTTTTTAATAATTTTTTGCAAGCGATGAAATTATTATTTACAATTAACATAATTACTGTTAAAATAGGACAACGTATCGAATTTGATTACTTAAAAATCTTTAAAATCTTCAAATAGTCCATACTTCATTAATTTATTAATTGCGCAATGTTTTTTAAATTTTTTTTTTAAAATATTTGATGCAAAAATCAACGAAACATTAATTTTTTAATAAAATATCTTTCCGTATTTATTGATAACTTAGTTATTACTTTTTCAAATGAATGAATTATTTGATATTATTAGAAAAGATTATTGGAATAAAATTATTGGAATTTAAATGCTTTTTGGTTTATGTCTCACAGATTCAAATTCTCGCAACAGTGATTGATTAATTAATTGATTGAATGATTGATTGATTGATCAACTGATAATGAAAGTGATCTTTTGTTCTGTTTTGTGATAGAAATTATAAAACAACAATGGGTTTTGTATTATTATCATCTCAGAAATGTATTAAAATGTTTATTATTTTCTTTGAAATTAATTTTATCAAGTGATAAAATTAAGCAATTGATAAAGCAAGTGATAAAAAATTAACAATGTAAAAGAGCACAAGAGAGAAACGAAGAGAGAGAGAGAGAGAGGGAAAGGGAGAGAGAGATCTATCTCAATGTTAGTTAATGTTTTTTAACTTTTTTTATACTGCAAATATTTCTTTATAATATTATATGGCTTAAGTATACGTATGAGATTTAATTAATAATTAAGAATGATAATTTAATTTAATTGTTGTCAATTCATTTCAATTTTTTCATTAAGAAATAATATGCATCGAATAAATTAATTCAAAATTTTATGAATTAAATTGATAACGAATTAAATTTTGAGAAAAAAATTTTTTATGAAATGAGATTTGTGTATAAAATTGAAGTTTTAAAAAAAAAAAATTTAATTTTTCTCAAACTTTAAGTTTAATTTTTTGAATGAGAAAAAAAAAAAGTTGAAAATGAAAATTATTCACCCAATCGGTTGATCAATGCAATCAGCATTAGGTGAGCAATCATTTGTTGTTCCATTACTACATTCATCGACATTTTCAACACACTAAAAATAAAAAACAAATTATTTTATGCAAAAATTATTAAACTAATTAAGTAATTAAATATAATAAATTAGTTGTGATAAGTTATCAGAGTAAATTATTACTACAATCATTATCAAAATGATAAATTTTAATGTTGAAATAATTCTATTAGTTATTGTTATGATGAATTATCAAAGTAAATTAGTAATTATAATCATTGTTAAGATAAATTTCAAACTTGAAATGATTCTATTAATTACTATCATGATAAGTTATCAGAGTAAGTTAGTAAACTACATTCATTATTAAGATGATAAATTTTAAATTTGAAATAATTTTTTGAAAACAGTTCACTTCAAACTAATGAATCATAGCATCTAAATAATATGCCAAACCATACCTTCCTTCCAGGTAATAAAGAGTAATGGCTGCTAATATCAATAAATCCAGGATTACAAATACAGGTAAAACTTTCAGGTATATCGTGACAAGTGGCATTTTCGGAACAATCAATATTGTAAGTGATAGGATCAGCACATTCATTGATATCTTTTTCACATATTCTACCTGGTTTAAATTCTTCATTCTCTGATAAATCAACAAAACCATCCAAGCACTGGCAGGTGTAACCTTCAATCTAAAATATTTCAAAAATTAATTAATTAATTAATTTGTAAAATGTATAAGCATATATTATATTTGTATAAAGTTTATGTAATATATTTAAAATAAACAATTTACTTTATTTTTATTTTTTTTTTTTTTTTCAAAACTCATATTAATGTTTTATCTAAAGAAAAAAAGATTTTTAGAAAAGTGTGACAATATATGTGACATATTTTATACTAATTATATTAAATTTAAATTTTTAAAACATATTTTACACTAATTATATTAAATTTAAATTTTTGAAAAAATAATATACATCTAAAGTTTGTTTTAAGATAAAGTTCGTTTTTTTCTCTCTCCAAATTTATTATTTTATTCTTTAAAATCTTTTTAAGCATTAATTTATAGTTGAAAGTATTAGACAGGGGAAAATCTAGAATTATTCAAGAGAGAGAGAGAGGGAGGGAGAGAGAGGGGAGGAGAAAAAAATTGTTGTTAAAAAAAAAGAATTCTACTGATTATTTTATATTTGTAAAAACTTTTAAGAAAAAAATTTTTTAATTTATCATAAAATTTAGGGAAATATTAACAATTATTTATTATTAAATAAGATATGCGTTATAAAATCTAACTATAATTTTATCAAATTTATCATAGAAAGTATTAATTGGGCCTAAAATATAAGTAATGAGTTATTCTGGTTAATTGGTGAATAAACTTTCACGTACGCCTAACTTCAATGCATACTTAACTTTTCACGTTTTTTGATAGCGTAATTAATTAACACTTTTATAGCACATATGTTTATTGAAGAAAAATTCTTTTGTAAAACTACAATTAAAGTATCAAAATCAAATTATACATTAAATATTTTTGTCTTACTTTATTTTTTGTATATTATTTTCCTTATTTGTTGTTTTAAATATTTGATATGAAATTTCAAAATTTTTGAATTATTATTTTATTTAAGTTTTATTTACAAAATGAATTTATGATAAATTTTTGCTCTAATATTGATGCATTTTAAGATATTTAAACAAAATAATTTATTAAAAATTGAAATTTAATTTAACTTTTTTTTTAGTCTAATTTTTTTGTTTTTTTTTCTTTTTTTTTTTTTTTTTTTTTGGTAAATTTTTAATTTAATAAGAATCACACGAATGATTATTTCTAATATATCAATAAAAATTCCAGGAAAATTGTATAATTTTTAAAGAATTGGACAATTCTCATTAACCGATAATTTTATATTATTACTTCTGGTATCTACACTATCCATGCTACTTTTGGGAAGCATAAAAAAGAACACAAAGTAATATATAGAAGAGATTGCAAGCTAATAGTTTCCTAGAAAAAAATTTTTTTTTAAAAGTAGTCGGAAAAGTAAAAGAGAAACAATGCCTGTACTTAAATACAAAATGATCTTTTTTGTCAGTGTTGTGTAGAGAGGACAGTAGGCTTGATTTTCACACGGGGACGAAAATGGCAGTTAGGGCAGTAGTCCCGTGATCATCTCCGTTCCTTTGTGTCTCTTCTGTTTACACACAGTTTTCTTTCTTTTTTTTTTTCTGTAATTTGATTGAGGTGCTTCCCTATTGAGCAGATATTTTTATGCCATTGATGCTTTTTACCAATAGAATTACAAAGTCATTTGCTGCTGTAATGAGGTTAATTTGATATATTTAGTGGTATAGTATTACTTTCACTGTTCTTAATTTTCTTGTAACTGTAAACACGTAAACATAATTCTAAGTGTAACTGTGAACACGTAAACATAATTCTAAGTGTAACTGTAAACACGTAAACATAATTCTAAGTGTAACTGTGAACACGTAAACATAATTCTAAGTGTAACTGTAAACACGTAAACATAATTCTAAGTGTAACTGTGAACACGTAAACATAATTCTAAGTGTAACTGTGAACATGTAAACATAATTCTAAGTGTAACTGTGAACACGTAAACATAATTCTAAGTGTAACTGTGAACACGTAAACATAATTCTAAGTGTAACTGTGAACACGTAAACATAGTTCTAAGTGTAACTGTAAACACGTAAACATAATTCTAAGTGTAACTGTGAACACGTAAACATAATTCTAAGTGTAACTGTGAACACGTAAACATAATTCTAAGTGTAACTGTGAACATGTAAACATAATTCTAAGTGTAACTGTGAACACGTAAACATAATTCTAAGTGTAACTGTGAACACGTAAACATAATTCTAAGTGTAACTGTGAACACGTAAACATAATTCTAAGTGTAACTGTGAACATGTAAACATAATTCTAAGTGTAACTGTGAACACGTAAACATAATTCTAAGTGTAACTGTGAACACGTAAACATAATTCTAAGTGTAACTGTGAACACGTAAACATAATTCTAAGTGTAACTGTGAACACGTAAACATAATTCTAAGTGTAACTGTGAACACGTAAACATAATTCTAAGTGTAACTGTAAACACGTAAACATAATTCTAAGTGTAACTGTGAACACGTAAACATAATTCTAAGTGTAACTGTGAACATGTAAACATAATTCTAAGTGTAACTGTGAACACGTAAACATAATTCTAAGTGTAACTGTGAACACGTAAACATAATTCTAAGTGTAACAAACATAATTCTAAGTGTAACTGTGAACACGTAAACATAATTCTAAGTGTAACTGTGAACACGTAAACATAATTCTAAGTGTAACTGTGAACACGTAAACATAATTCTAAGTGTAACTGTGAACACGTAAACATAATTCTAAGTGTAACTGTGAACATGTAAACATAATTCTAAGTGTAACTGTGAACACGTAAACATAATTCTAAGTGTAACTGTGAACACCTAAGTGTCCGTCTCCTTCCTCTCGAGGTCTTGCTTGCCTATCTAATTGCCAATAGAAGGAGCTCGCCAACATTGCCAACAACACTAAATAAGTTATTAAGTTATCGCCAACGAATTGCTAGCATTGCATATGTTAATCCGAAGCAGTTCTTCAGTTATGTGAGGAAAACTTTGTCAAAATGCTCGTCTCATCAATTCCAACTTGCTCCTGCATTTCTTCAACTTTCTCCGTAAGTTTGGCAATGTTGGCGAGCTCCTATTGGCAATTAGATTGGCACCAGTTTCGGATGATTATCGATTTGAATTATTCAAGTGGTATTTATTACTGTGTAATAAAATTAAAAAATAAAATAACATTCTCTTTGCACATTTTAATATAAACTGAATAGTTAGGAATAAGGTTTCCGTAAAGCGACACGGTTCCTGTGGTGTCTTGTGGACAATTCTCATTGTCCGATAATTTCATATTATTACTTCTGGTAATTCTAAAATTATGCAATTATTCAACTAAAAAATTAATTATTTTTTTTGGAATGAAATTTAATATCAAATATAATTACTTTTATAATCTATAAAGGAAGAAATTTTACAATTTTAAGGGAATTTTATTATATTTTTCTGAACTTATTTATTTAATAATGTTTTATTTTTTATTAATCAATAATCAATGTAGCTGATTAATCGTTATATTTCTTTACCCTTTAAATTTTCACTTCAATATTTATAATTTTAATAAAACAAAAAAAAACAAAAAAAAAAGAAGGAAAGGAAAACAAGAAAAAATGTGAGATCTTACTTAGTAATTTTGTTTTATTAAAGAAAAAAAAAAAGAGAAAACCAGTTTTTAATGGACAAATAATATTTGTTTTTCAAAATGATACATACCTACCTACCTATTACTTATAGTTTAAAACAAAAACAAAAAAAAAAAAAAAGAAGAAAAGAAATTAAAAATTCTTAACTACAACTAAAAAACATTCATTAAATATATTAGATATAAAATAATTTAAAAAATTTTTTATTTAAACGAATTTTTTTTGTTATATATTTATTAATTTAATGTAATTCAGAATTAACTTTTTTTTTTTATTAAATTTATTCAACAATTATAAATATGTAGTTTTCTTTTCTTTTCTCTTTCATTTATTTAAATTGTTGAATTTTTCTTTAATCAAAAAGAAGAAATAACAGTCGAACCTTATCAATGCATATTGCATTTTGATGACAGTCATTAAGGCGTTCCTCAGCGCATTCATCAATTACAATACATCGTCCATCTGCGCTTCGTGTCACATTTTGCGGACATTGACAGCTATAAGCGCCAGAACGAAATATGCATACTTCATACTTACTTTGATTGCATGCTAGCGGATCATCAACATAACATTCAAATGGTTGTGCTGCAAAAAATAAAATAATATTTTTTTTTTCCTCTTTTTTTTTTAAATAATAAAATTTTTTTCTAGTTTTTGTCAAAAAAAAAAAGCATTTAATATTTGAATTATTATTTTAAATCTCACTTATCCAAATATAAGTTTTAAATTTTAAGTTAGATTTTGTAAAAGAACGAAAAAAAACTTTTAACTTTATTATATTTTCTTTCTATTTATAAAGTTCAAAATAAAAATTTAATTTCATTTTTCAAGTGTTTTTTTTTTTTGTTTTTATTGTGTTGTTATGAATATTTTATTTTATTTATATAAAAATATACGCTGAAAATTAGTCGAAAAATTGTTAATTATTAATTAGTTAAGTAATAAGTTTGGTAGTAAGTTAAATTAAATAATAGTTAATTAAAATAGCTAATTAAGTAATGAATATTAAGTAAAAATTAAGTAATAAATTAAGCAACAATTAAATAAATGAATTGATTTTAATGATAAAATTATTATATAATCAATTATACTATTATTTGCTAATGTTTCTGCGCTGAGATGGAAAACGCATCGAGCAATAAACAACAATGCTGGCCATAAGTCCCGTGGTTTCATTTGCAACTCTGATCACCTGGAAATTAGTAAAATTTAAATTATTGATTGATTGATTGGTTAATTTTTTTGAAATATCATTTAATAAAATTCCAATGGATTATGCCCAAAAATAAAAAATTGAAATAAACGCGAGAATGTGCCAAAGTTTTTTTTTTCGCTTAATTTCCATTTTTAGCTAATAAAAGTATTATTCGCTTTCATCACGTAACACAAATATTGCGTAAACAATTTTATCAAAAATAATAAGATTAAAATTAATACTAAATCAAATAAATTATTAACTAAAATTCAAACGTTGAATGAAACAAGCGAATATTTATTTTATTACACGTATGAAATATTTTATTACACGTCACAAATACGTCAATCAAGTGTAATATGTGATTTCAATAAAACTTAAAAATATCCAAGCAAAAAAAAATAGAAATCATATAGTAGTAAATTAAGTAATAAAACAATTTACGAAAGTGTACACGTGAAATACGTCAAACAATAAAAGATAGTAAAAAAAAAAATTATTTTCATAAATATTAAAAAATATTTGTCATCAATGTGTCTTATAATAATAAATGTAATTATTTTGTTGAATAATTAAGTAAAATAATTAATGTTTGAAAAAATTTTTTTTCTTAATTTATGAGAAAAATTTGCAATAAAATATTGAAATTATTTAATTATTCAATTTAAACTAGCAATGCATGCATCTAATTTTCTTTTTTTTCAATTAATATTATTCATATTTACTTATTTAGTATTACTTATGCTTATTTTCAAATAATTATCAGTTATTTTTACTAATCACTTTTTATTTGCTAATATTTAAAATTTTAGTATTTCAATGAAATTATTAAATCGCATCAAATAAATGAAAATTTTCAATGAAATATAAAATTTCAAAATTCTATAACATTTGAAAAAGTAAGAAAAGAAGTAAAAAAGCGACGATCAATTCATTATATTTACATATGTGATTAATTTAATTAAAACTATTAAAGCAAACTAATAATTATTTATATTGTCACATTTTTTTTTTAACTTAAAATTTCTCTAATTTGCTAAATTTTTTGTTGACATATTTGCTTTTTTTTAAAAAAAAAGAAATGAAAATGAATAAATAATATACCAGAAACTTCAAGGAATGAAAGAAATTATTTACTTAATTACTCATTTCATTTATTACTTCACTAAATTAGCACAATCAATTTTATTTGCTTAATTACTTAATTGATTCAATGAATTTGCATACATACATAAAATATGCTTTAAGTACATTTGCGCCAGTGCTACTTTTTTCTTTTACTCTTTGAAATTTTTATCTTTTCATTCAACAAATTATATATAACAAAAATTAATGAAAACAGTAATATAATATATTGTTAATTTTTAAAAAATAAAATAAAATTCTTTCTTTATTTTTTTTTTTTGTTTCTATTACTTTATTTAATTTTTATTTAATAATTCAAATGAAAGATAAAAAATTTAAATGAAATTAAAATAAGCAAAACTATCGTTATTGTTGGTAATTCATTTATTTGAAAAACTTTTCGGAGAGATATTTGAGAGTAATTTCAAAAATATGCATTTAAATAAATTTATTTGAAATGATTTATTATTCAATTCTTTTTGTATTATTAAACACATACCTAATTCTGTTTTTTATTTTTTCAACTAAATTTTATTTTAATAGAACTGGTAATCATTCAATAAAATAGTAATTTTTTTTAAAAAAAAAAAAAAAAAAACTCACTTGTAATTTAAAATTTTTTAATTAATCAATTTTGCAGTCAAAAAAGATTGTAAAATTTCCTTTTTTTTTTTTTGTAATTCATAGAATTTCCTTTTTTTTTTTTCTCTTTGTAAATGTTTAAATTAATGTTGAAAATTTTGTATGATTTCAAAAATTTATATAATTTGGTGAAATATTTTTATGTCAAAATGAATTTGCTCCTTATCAATTGATTAGAAATTGATGTTAAATTATAAACTAAAAAATTTATTTAAATTGCTTGATAATACATACAAAGTTTGTTTGAGTAATTTTAGAATTTTTAATTTTGTAAATTTTCAATGAAACATAGACATAAGTGAAAATTTAATTGTTTTTTAAAATTGAAATATATTCAGAAACTCAATGAATTACTCATTCAGAATTTAAAATAAATTTGAAAATAAAAAAGCTAAATTACTTTTATTATTAAAATATTATGTCAACAAAAAAAAAAGTCACAGCAAACAGAGTGAAATTATTAAAAGTTAGAAATTCCACAAATTTGAAAATTAAAAAAAATCTGTTAAGTTTTTTTCTTTTTTTTTTTTTTTTTTGAAAGTATGACTAATTCAATGATTAATTTTTAACATGATGCATTCTTCAATTTTTGATTTACTTTAAATGTATTTATATTTGTGTGTGTGTGTGTGTGTTTTTAATTTTGAATTATTAATTTTTAATTTGAATTATTAAAGTTACTTCAAATATATTTAAATACATTCTTTTAAATTTAAGTTACTCCAAATATACTCAAATATACTCTTTTAAATTTATTCAACTTAAATTATCCCAAATTTAAATTATTCATCAGTAATAATTTTAAATAATTTCAAATATATAAAATGTCTTTTCTCCCCCTTTTTTTTTGTTTTTTTTTTAATAACATGCAAATGTCAATTACAAAAAATAATTCAATTTGCTTTTTTCTTTTCATTATTGTAGCAATTAAAAACTAAAATCTATTAAAAACTTTGTAACTTATAAAAGTAAACAAAAAATTTAGAGAATTAAAAATGATTTGAGAATTTTTATTGTTAAAATGAAATGAAAAAGATGAAAATTAATGAGAAAAGAAAAAAAAAAAAGAAACTCTAATGTATATTAAATTAAAATTACAAAATTTTACAATGATAAAATGAAGATGAAAAAGGAATGAAATGATAAATTCAAATGAATGAATAAATGAATGAATGTATGATTGAAACATGTTTTGAATAATATTTTCCAGCAAAATTTCCAGTTGAACATATATAATACAAACAACCACAAATTAACCAATCATTTCATTCATACCTGTTATTTACCTGCCCAATTTAATAATGAAACAATGAGCAATACAATGTCAGATAAACTGATGTAATATGAATTGAATAATGCAACTTATGTTTAATTAATTTATTTAATTAATAGAATTTATATCCATTCATCCTATTTTAGCTCTAACAGAATTTTTATTTTATATTAATAAAAAATTTCAAATTTCACAATAATTTAATATAATTTATGAACATTTCCCTTATTCTTTTTTAAATTTTAAATTGCTGATAATATGTAGATATTATCAGCAATTTAACTTTCATATCATACAATTTTGCAATGCTTAAAATTATCAACTGTAATAATTGATAAAGAAAATTTCTAAATGCCATGATAAAAATTTATCATCTTTATCAAATTAATTTTTTTTTTTTTTTTTTTGAAGAACATAAAATTTACTTTATCAAATATTTATATTTGATTTGTTTTTAGAAATAAAATGTAAATGAAATTTGATTATGTACAAAAATTTGAATATATATATTTTTTTGTAATAAAAATGAAAAAATTGACGTTTAATTAGTTTATTGAACAAAAATAATAGTACAAAAATTTTTAAAATACAAAATAAGAAATTCATAAAATGCTTTAAAAAAAAATTATTCTATAATTTAAATTTAAGAGAAAAAAAAATGGAAGAAAGAAAAAAAGAAGGAAAAATGAAAAGAAATATACCTATAGTTACTGCTGTTTATTGAAATCATTTAATTTTTCAAAACAGGTTTGCATATTTTTTTTTTTTTTGCTTTATGAATAGTTCATTGGTGAATCATAAAAAAAGAAAAAACGAAAATAAATTATTTGAGGAAAGAATTAAATACTCATTAAACTGATATATTTTAAATCATGCAAAAATTTCTAGAAGTAGAACAAATATAGTTCAAAGGTCAAAAACATTTTGCAAATATTTTTTTTCACTTTTCTCTTTTATAAAACAAAAAAAAAAAAAAAAACGAAGCCTAAATTACTTGAAAAAAGAATTAAATACTCATTAAACTGATATATTTTAAATCATGCAAAAATTTCTAGAAGTAGAACAAATATAGTTCAAAGGTCAAAAACATTTTGCAAATAATCTTTTTCACTTTTCTCTCCTATTTAAAATCATTTAGTTATCCTTGGTAAAAATTTGAATTGTCAATTGCTCAAAGATGACAATAATTTTCAAAATGAATTAATGATGTTTGATCTGAAATGTTAACAAAGGAATATTATGCAAACATTAAAATGTTAAAATAATAAAATGAAAATGAAAATGAAAAAAAAAAAATTAGTAAAAAAGATTTAAGTAATACTAAGAAGAAAAAAAATTTTTCCATTTTTTCCAAAAACATACCATTAAATATACAAGAAATGAAATAATAACAGTGAAAGAGAGAAGTTATCTTTCCTTTCTTCCTTCCAATTTTTTTTTTCTATTGTCAATCCGGTTTTCCGTCTTTTTTACACACCGAAAAAAAAAAAAAAAACCAGAAAAAAGGAAAATGGAAGAAGGAAAAGTTGCAGTAATGGTAAATGAATGAAATGAGCATTTTACAAATCAAATCATTATTGCATTACTTCATTTTATAAATTATATTTGTATAAAATGGAATTAAAAATTTTTCAAATAAATTATTTTAATTTTTTTGAAAATTTTCAAATTTTAAAATGTTACATTTTTATTTGAAATTAACATAATTTTCTTTTTTTTTTTTTTTTTGTCCTAATTCTATTTATTAAATTATTTATTTCTTTAATTTGTTTTAATTAAAAATAAAAAAAATATATTAATTAATGAATATGAGAATGAAATGACAAAATAACTTATAATTTTTTGATTTTAATTAAATCATTACTCATTCATTTCTTTTTTTTTGAATTAGATTTAAATCAAACATTGATGATTTCAATGATTTTAATTTAAATTAGATTTTTAGGATAGTACTGGAACAAATTTCAAATATCTCATTAAAATATTCATATTTTAAAGATTTAAAGTGTTATGCTGTACTTAAAATAAAGTATTTTGGTATTTTAGTATTTCAGTATTTAGTAATTTTAGTAAAAAAAAAAATGATTTTCAAGGAAAAAATTATAAGTCATAGATTTTTGAGGAAAAAATGATTGAAACTGGATAAGTAAATGGTTAAATAGGTAAATATGTGAGCGAGAGAGAGAGAGAGAGAGAGAGGTAAAAAAACAAATACAAATATTATTTTTTTTTTTCTAAATATTTATTTTTAGCTTGGAAATTTAATTTAAAAAAAATTACAATCTCTAAAAAATTCAGAGAGAGAGAAAAAAATTACCAATCAAATAACTATTTAATTACCTGCACAATATGATAAGTTAAAGTCATTGATGATAAATAGTAAATCAATGAGAGAAGAGAAGTTGCACTGCATGCATTGCATGCAATGCATTACATTACAATGTGCTGCATGCAAAGTAATTTAAAATTTCATTATAAATTTTGAACAAATTTCAAAGGTAAATGTGAAAAACAAGAAAAAAAGAGTACTTCAAAACTGAATATAACATAATTTTTTAGATTAATTGTAAAAAAAAAAAAAATTAAACATTTAAATAATTTAATAATTTTAAAAAAGTTAAAATTAACTTTAATGTTATCTAATAATAATTTGCAATTGGTTTTACAGTTTTTTTTTTTTAATTTTTGTAAACAAAAAGATGGATTGGAAAAGATAAGAAAAGCGCTTTTTAATACCTTTCTTATCTAGTTTCTTTTTTTTTTTAATTAAGTAAAAAAAAATTTAAGTTTTATATTTGCAATGAGAAAGTTTTCTTTCTCTCTCTCAAAAAAAAAAAAAATGTTTGATAAAAAGATTAAAAATTGTTACTTAAAAGTTTGTCTGAAAAATATACTGAAAAAAATTGAAATGAAAAAGAAAAAAAAAGACACTTAGTGAAATTAATTAAAAATTCTTTTTTTTTTTGATAATTTAAGAAGTTAGAAATAATTTCATTAGTGTAATTTTAATTTTAAGTATAAATTAATTTTAAAGTAGATAAAATTTTAAAGTAGATTAATATAAATTAATTAATTTTTAAGTATAAACTAAGTATAAATTAAAATGGTCATTAAATTTTTTTTTTTTTAAACCTAAAATTTCACTAATTGATAAAATTTGAAGCATTAATATTGCATCGTAATTTAAAATATTATTTAATTAAATTTTACAATTTACACTATGCTTTATTAACAATGAAAATTGATTAAACCAATAATAATTTCTGAAATATAATTAATTAAAAAAAATATTATAAATTTATTTGTTCATTTAATTTCCATTTTTCGTTTTCTTTTAAACACAAAATAAACACAATAAATACTGCCCAATATAATTTAGTGTAAATTCCGTGTAACAAAAAAAAAAAAAAATTTTCCGAAAAAAAAAAAAGAGAAACGGAAAATGTTAAAAAGACTACAATTTCCTGTAAATTTTTCAATTTTTTTTTACATTGCACAATCTAAATTTCATCACTAACACTTATCATTTATTTTGCAAAAATTTGAATTTTTTCTTGAGTTTTACCCATTATTTTACCTATTCAAGCTATCTTACCTGTTCAAGCAATATTACCCATTCAAGCTATCTTACCTGTTCAAGCAATATTACCTATTCAAGCTATCTTACCTATTCAAGCAATACTACCCATTCAAGCTATCTTACCTGTTCAAGCGTTCTTAGAAGCGATTATACCTGTTCAAACGATCTTACCCATTCAAGCTATCTTATCTGTTCAAGCAATATTACCCATTCAAGCTATCTTACCTGTTCAAGCAATATTACCTATTCAAGCTATCTTATCTGTTCAAGCAATATTACCCATTCAAGCTATCTTACCTGTTCAAGCAATATTACCTATTCAAGCAATACTACCCATTCAAGCTATCTTACCTGTTCAAGCGTTCTTAGAAGCGATTATACCTGTTCAAACGTTCTTACCTATTCAAGCTACCTTACCTGCTCAAGCAATCTCACCTGTTCAAACAATCCTACTTATTCAAGCGATCTTACCTGTTCAAAGAATCTCACCTGCTCAAGCAATCTCACCTGTTCAAGCGTTCTTACCTGTTCCTTTCATCCCACATTCCTCTCTGTTCCATTCTTTCATTCCCGCGATTCACTGATATTTACTCTTTTCTAAAACTTGTTTATTCCTACTTTTGCACTTATACCCAATCTCTTATCATTTCTCATTTACCATAAAAATATGTGTAAATTTTCTAAAGTAAATAACAAAAAAGAAAAAAAGAAAAAGGAAATTCCAAAAAAAAGAAAAAAAAAAAATGTGAAATTATGATGGATGTATTTCACGAGTTACACGTGATTATACGCTTAAATTCCGGTTTCTGATAAAGCAATCAAATAATTTCAATTAAATCAATGAAAATATCATAAATATAAAAAGCATAAAATATTGCTAATAGCAAAATATTTTATTATTATCAAATTTTGCGGATTATTATTTTTAATTATTATTGTGAAATGATGCAAAAATGACCAAATTTAAAAGCAACAATTCAATGTTTAAAAGAAATGTAAACAAATTAAAATGCTATGACATAATTTTAATAATATTTTAGAAAATAAAATAAAAAATCAAAAAAAAAAAAAAAAAATGAAAACAAAAAAACAAATATCTAAAAAAAATATATATAAAATTAATAAAACATATCATATAATTCATTTAAAAAAAAAATAAAACAAAAATAGAAGTGAAAAATAAAAAATATTGTTTAAATTGTTTTGGTTAAATTTCGTGATTTTTTTTTTTTTTTTTTGATACCAATAAATTTTAAAATTACATCAAAAATTCATTCGTACTGATCAATATATTTTAAAGTTAAAAAAAAAAAAAGCGAAACAACGAGTAAAAAAAAATTAATAATTATGTTTTGCATCATAAAACTAAAATCAAAAATGTTGAAAAAACAAAATAAAAATTTTAATTCATACAAAAATAATATATTATGCATATTAATGAAGAAAAAAAAAATGAAATTTATGTTTTGACAATTTTTTTTAAAATGTAAACAAAAATTAATATATAATTAATTCATAGACAAAAAATTTTTCCGACTATTTCAAAGTTTTTTATTTTTTTATTTTTGCCTATTATTTTAGCATTCAAATTTAAATAAAATGTAAATAACAATCAATAAAATATTTTGTAATCAATGAGAATTATAAGTTTGCATAGTATGGTATGAAAGGATGATAAAACCGGAAGTGTAAAGTCTGAAAATCACATCCAGTTCTGATCAGACCATCATCGAAGACTAGTTTTGAAACAAAATTTTCATTTTGAAATAACAATTTTGTATTCATGAATTATACACAAACATAGCTCTCAGTTAAACGATAATACAATGAACTAAAACTAACCAAATCATTCCACATTTTAAATTTTAGGGAAAAATTTTCCGGAAAAGTTAAAACAACTACCAAACGATTATCAAAATTCTTTTTTCTTTCATAAATAATTTTTATTTACTAAATTTTAGTGCTATTATTTTTTAAAATAATTCTAAATATAATCAATTAAAAACTAACCAAATCATTCCACAGTTTAATTTTTAGGGAAAAAATTTTCCGGAAAAGCTAAAACAATTACCAAACAATTATCAAAATTTTTTTTTCTTTCATAAATAATTATTTGTTAAATTTGAATAAAATTATTTTTTTTAATAATTACATGCATATTTATTTTTTTTTTCTTTTTTTATTCTCATATAAATATATGAAAAACAAATATTTAATTTCAATTACACAATTATTATTCAATTTTCAAATTACTTATTGATTACTTATTTCGGAAATTTAAACTCTTCAATAAATCATTTCTTCATCTCTTCCATTTCATTTGAGTATGTCAATGATGCATTCGAGAATTTATGACAATTGAGCACAAATTTGAGTAAATAATATTGACAAAATGAAACGAAAAATGAGAATGAAAAATCGATATTATTGCAAAAATAATTTAAATCAAAATTTGAACATAAATTAAAGTGTTCACTTTAATTTATGTTCAAATTTTAATTACATTTTAAATTTTAATCAAACTAATTTATTTGCATGCAAATTATTTATTATTGAAGAAACATTGTTTGCATAAATTTAATTTCTTCTAAAATTTTTTTTTAATTAGTTGTAAACTTTACTATTTAAATTTATAAGTTTTATAATTAACTTTAAAATTATAGGTAATAATTAAATATCTCAATGAAAAATAAAAAAATTTTATTACTGCAAATTTATACAATCTTTTAGACTGATTGTCAAAATTTTGAAGTAAACTCTGAATTATTTCAATTAATCAAAATTTTTAACCACAAAAAATAAATCTGAAAAAAAAACAAACAAACATACTAAAACTTTAACAAATTTAAATGTTTTTCTTCTATTTTCTTAGTTCAAAAAATTTTAAAATTTTAATTATTCAATATAATTTATTATTTAAATGAATGCATAAAATTTTTTTGTAAATCTAAAATCTTTTATTAGAAATTATTTTTTCATTCACAAATTTCAATTTTTTTTTTCTTTTTTTTACTGCTATAAAAAAGCCATTGGCTTTTCTTTTTTTTTTTTTTTTGTGAATTTAGTAAATATTTAAATTTCCTTTTTAACAAACAAAAAATTAATTCAAAAACAAATTTTAGTTTTAGCGTAAAATCCATTTTGCTTATTAGAATATGGTTGATTTGTGTTAGATATTCATGCAAAAATGCCTCAGAAATATCCCATTTTCACTCTTTTAGTTTCCTTTGTAGCTTTGCTTTCCTTTTTTTTTTTTTTTTTTTTTTTTTTTTGCAAAAAGCTAATTTTTTCTCTTTTTTTTTATTCTCAAATAATAAATAAAAATAGTAAAATTCTTTTTTTTTTTTTTTTAATATACAAAAATCTTTTTTGTTTGTTTTATTATTTATATTTTTTTTTAAATTTAATCATACATAAAAAAAAAAAAAAAAAAAAAAAAAAAAATTTTTTTTTTTTTTTTTAATATTTTTTTAGAAAAAAATAAAAATATTTTTAAAATTTATTCTAATTTTTTTTTTTTTTTTTTTTTGCTATTCCATTTAATTTAGTAAAATGTATGATGAAAATCGATCATTTTGATTCATCTTAAGCGCAAAAATCTTCTAATTGCATCTCTTCATCCATTTGTCACTTTGTACATCACAATTTCCCTTTTTTTTTTTTCCTTCAATTCTCTCTCTCTCTCTCTTTCTCTCTCCCTCTCTCTCTCTCTCTCTCTGTTTTTGTCATTTTCAAACTGCCATGTTTATTTTATCAAACATTATGTCAAAATTTTCTAGTCAAAACTAAGATTTAGCATTAGATTGAAATAGCTTAAAATGACAAATATATGCAATCCCTTAGATTAAATTGTTAAAATATTCAAAACTTTTGTTTCTTTCTTTTCTTTTTTTTAAAACTAAAAAAAAAAATAAAAAGAAAAAAAAAAACTAAGCAATCGGTTTTTTTTTTTTTTTTTCTTTAAAAATTAATGACAAATTTTAATTGAAGATATTTGAAATTTTAATAGATACTACAAATATATTATTAACACCTTTTTTTTTTTTTTTTTTTTTTTTGTTAAAATTTTTAAAACTAATACTCTTTGCATTTTTTTTTTCTCTGTTTCATTAAAAAATATTGAAATGAAATTTGTTATAGCACTTAAATTTAAAGTGTTACTTTGAAAAGATTTAAAAAAAAAAATGTATTGAATTTCAAAATTAAATTTTAAAATTTAAACTACAAACAATTCATTTATGTGCTAATAAAAGTTTTTTCTCTCTCTCTCTCTCTCTCTCTCTCTCTCTCTCCTTTTCATCATAATTCTATTTTCAACTTATCAAATTTACTTCATTGATTTAACAGTCAAAAAGAGAATAAAATTTTTTTTTCATTTTAATTTGACGTCATTAAATAACTCAAATTGCTTTTTCTTTCCTTTCTAAATCTTTTGAAAAGTAAAAAATTATTATTTTCTTTCTTTTTTTTTAAACTTTTTTTTTTTTTTTTTAAAAAATAACTTTTTAAAATTAGCAGCAAACAATCATTTTTATATCTTTTATTTTTTTTTTTAAATAATTGATCATTTCCTAAATTCTTTTGTGTTACTTTTAAATTTCATTTATTTATTGAATTTGCACTCATTTTACTCTTTACTTTACTTTACTTTACTTTGCATTACTCTATTTACATTCAATCAAAACATTTATTCAAGAACAGCAATTCTTATTTCACTTTTAATAAGCTTTTTTTTCGCTGTTTAAACTGTCACAGCAAAAATCAGTTACACTTCTTTTCTAAATAAAATTTTATAAATCGTTTTTTTTTTTTTTTTGTTTATAAAAAAAAAGAAATATTTTTGACAGACAATAAAATTTTGTTTATTAATTATAAATGATAAAATGATTTAAGTAGTAGAAATGATAAATAGCAGAAATTTATTAGCATTGAAAATACAATTATTATTGATAATTCGATGGAAATGAAAAGAAAATTTTTTAAAAATGAAAAATGAAAAATAAAAATAAATTTTGGATGGAATAAGTGAAAATAACTTTTGCCTTAATTTATTTTACTTTATTTTACTCTATTTTACACTTAATCAAATCATTCTTTCAAAGAAAAGAAGAAAGAGAGAGGGAGAGAGAGAGAGAGGTAGAAATCCCGAATTTGATTTCTTATCAGTAAGATTAACCGGTTGCTTAATTAACAGGAATTATGTATATGTAACAGTTCAGTAATTTATTATACTTATAACATTCCCGAAATTTAGCTAAAAAAAAATGCATATCTGTTATCCGTTTACATTGTTATCAGGAAATTCATTCCATTATGGTACATATGAATTAACTTATTAATCGGATTATAATGATTTATTATTATTATTTCTTCTTATTGCCGGAATAAATATTGGAATCCGGAATTTTTCGATATTTTTTGCATTTATTTCAATAAATGCGAAAAAAAAATCAAAAATTAAAAAAAAAAAGGAAGAAAAAACGAGAAAAAAAAATAAAATTAAAATCGCAACTTGTATAAATTATATTAAATATAGCCAAAACTGAAATGAATTATTAAATTATATTTAGCAAATTTTAGATTAAATTATTATTTCAGAAATAAAATGTTTTGCTTGTAATTAAAAACTTTTTTTTTTTTAAAAAAAAAAGAGTTTAAAAATAAGTATAAAAAGTATTAGTGCTAAATTATTAAGCTAATTATCATATCATATTTTATCACTTAAATTCTATTTATTAGAAATTTGAGTGCTTATTTTAATCAAATTTAATTCAAAAGCATTAAAATAATTTCTTATCATACGATATTAAAATAAATTGAGCAAACGACAAATGCGCACATTATCAATGCATTTTTAAAAACAAAGACATTTCAATCTTTTCAATTCATTTTTTCTTTTTTTTTTTCTTTTTTTCTTGCAAAAATTCAATTATCATAAAGCTTCTTTCTCTCTTTACAATATATTATCTAATTTTTTAAAATTTATCTCATAGATAAAATGAAATAAATTGAATACAACAATTACTGATAATAAACTGTGACATTAGCGCATTTTTAAACCAATTTTTATGATTGTTTTATTATTATTTTCTTTTTTTTTTTTTAATGTTTATTTTTTCCACTTAAAAATTGCAAAAAACAAGATGAAAAAATTAACCAAATTATTTGAAAATTTTCTTAAATCAAAAATAGCACATTTTTTTTTTTTTATTTGCTACAATGAATAATTTCAAAGTAAAATCAATGATCGTTTTAAAATTTTCTTTTGAATTGAAATAATTTTTTTTTTTTTTAAATTTGGAATGATTTTCTTCTTTTTTTTTTTTTTACTATTTTATTTTGTTTGCAAACATTTTATTTACTTTTGTATAATATTTAGTAAATTTTTGATTATTATTCTGTTTTGCTTTTTTCTTTTTACAGTAATAAAATTGAATAAAATTAAAATATAAATATTCATTAAATGCACTTTTAGAATATTTTGTTAGCTTTTCTAGCCAATAGGCAATAGTTTTTGTCTAATTAACACTGATTTAATTTTTCTTTTTTTTTTTTTTTTTTTTTCATAAAATTCAATTTTGATAATCTAAAAATTATTCGCTACAATTATTCGATGTGGAAAAATATTAATACTTTTTTATATTTTATATATGTGTATGTGCATGAGAAAGAATTTTTAAAAGAGATACATTTAAATTTAAAAGAATTTAAAAGATTGTAATTTTTTGCGGTAAATAATTAAAATATTTTATTTTGTTTATTGTAAAAAATACACTAAACAATTATTATTTTATCCTAAAATTAAATTTATTATTGCTTAGTTTAGCAAATTATTACAATGTAACATTTAATATTGGTAATTAATTAATTGAGAAAAATTTAACTTTTTTTTTGAATTTTTGTTTTTTTTTTTTTTTTTTAAACTTTTATCTTTTTAACAATTCACTTTTCTCTTTCGCTTCTTCTTCTTCAATTTGCCAATCAAATACTGTGCAATGCTTCAATTTTTTTTTATTGAAATTTTTGCAGATTCGTTTTTTTTTTTTTTTTTTTTTTGTTTTCAATTTTTTTTTTTTCAATTTTTTTTTTTTTTTTTTTTTTTTTTTTTGCATTTTCAATTTTATTCAGTCATTAAAATTATTGAATGAAAAAAAGCGCAAAATATATCACACGCATATGTTATTAAGAATTTAGAAAAATGAATGAATAAATATAATTGAAAAAAAAAGTATGAAATAATTTAAAAAGTAAAGTTATAATATATTAAATAATAATACACGAAAACGATGAAAAGAAAAATTTTTTTTTTTTAGGAAAAAAAAATTAAATTTTAAAGCAAATTTTAATAAATTATTTGGAAAAAAAAACAAATTCCATTAGGATTTTTTGAAATGTTTAAAATTATTATTTTAAAATAATATGCAAATACAATAAAATTTAGATATTTTTTCAATTTTTTTTTTTTTTTTTTTAAAGAAATTATTACATTAAATCAAATTTATTTTATAGCTAAAGAGAAAACAAAAATTTTAAATGATAAATAAACATTTGAATACCAAATGATAATCAATAGTTATCAGTTATTGTTTAGAAGACAAATGAAATTTTATATGCTTTGAAAAATTAATTTTTCATTTGTCAATAATTTATTCATAATAATTTACATACATATATTTTTTTTTTTTTTTTTTAAAAACTGATTTATGTTAGAATTATTTAAAGTAAAATATGCTATTTGTTACATATTTAATTTTTATATTTATTGCTTATAACTTATGCAATTTTTCAAAAAATCTTTTTTTTAAATTTTTGAAATGATGAATAATAATACTTTACTATTGTTTGTTTAACCAAGAATTATTACTCACTTGCGGGATACTTAACAGAAAATTTTCATTCTAAAATATGAAAAATTTATGATTTAGGATGAATGAATTCGAAAATATTTTTTTTTTTTTTTTTTATTTTTTAAACTTCAAAAAATTTATTTCAATAAAGTAAAAGGAACAAAAAAAAAAAGATTTTTTTATAAGCAATCTAAAAGAATACTATATGAATAATATTTATTCACTCAAATATATTCATTTGTTTAAAGATGACAAATATGTAAATTTAAAATTTTTTAAATAAACAATTTTTCTGGTTTAATTTTTAAAAATACTATTATCTGTCTTCACTTTCATCAATAATTTTTGTTTGCAAATTCATCAATAGCAAACTTTTTTTATTTTATTTTATTTTACTAATACTAATTTCCTTTCTTTGCAAATTATTAATTAATATGTTTGTTAGATGAATGATATTTCAAATTATTTCTAACATTCTCGGATGCTACACATTTTGAATTATACTAAATTACATTTCTTTCTTTCTTTCTCTTTTTTTTTTAGTTTAAAAAAGTGAAAAAGAGGAAAAAGTAAAATGAAATGAAGTGAAAAATGTCCGACAAATTGAATATAACTTAATTAAGTAATAGTAAAGGAAAGAAATGAAAGTAAAAAGGAAAAGAAAAAAAAAAAAACGAAAAACGAATTTTTTTTTTTTTTTATTTATGAAATATACAATTTTAATTTGAGAAAATTATATTGTTTTTTCTTTCTTTATTCAAAAAATTTAAAAAGATTAAAATATGTATTATTGTATATAATTTTATTTCAGATTACAATTGCATATTTCAATTTGTTTCTTTTTGCTTTATCATCATTAAAAAAAAAAAAAAAAAAATGAAATCAAATTTTGGACAATTTAATTTGATTTATATTTAATCTAATTTGATTTAATCTAATTTAATCCAATTGTATTAGTATTATTTTGTTTATTGTTAAACGAATGAAAATAACTGTCATTTATTATTATTATTATTATTATTATTATTATTATTATTATTATTATTATTATTATTATTATTATTTGTTATTATCATTATAATCATCGTTGTTATTACCATTATAACCATCGTTGTTATTATCATTATAATCATCGTCATCACTATTATCATCATTATTAACTACTGCTAAGGCAATAAATAAATAAGTGCCACTTATATAAGACAAAATAAACAAGCAAAAGCAATCAAATCAAGCAAATACGATCAAACTTCAACTAATATTCCAAAATTAATGAAAACTTAGTAAGCTAGTAGTAGTAGCAGTGATAGTAGTGGTAGTAGCGGTAGTAGTGGTAGCAGTGGTAGCATTGGTAGCAGCGGTAGCATTGGTAGCAGCAGCAGCAGCAGCAGCAGCAGCAGTTCTTCTAACTTCATTCTTGCTATTTTCATTTACTTCAGGACATAATTTCGGGAGGAAATTCAGCGCATTCTTCTTTTCTTCACTTCTCCTTCTCCTTCTCCTTTTCCTTCTTCTTCTTCTTCTCATTCCTCTTTAATTGCTCAATTCTTTTGCTTAGACAAAAATTTTTATACTTTTAAATCTCCTCTTTCATTCATTCTTTCTTTCATCTTTACTACTTTATTTCACTTACTTATTTCTCCTCTTTTTTTTTTTTTTTATCTTCCATTATTATATTTAACTTTTTCTTAACTTGTTTAAATCGACTATAAAAAAGCCTATCTATGGCTTCTTTTATTCCCCTTGAGAAATAATAATACTTAACATGTATTCTGGCTACAAATTTTTAGTTTAAAATTTAACATTTAAGGTTTTATTTACAAACTTATGCGTTCAACAGAAGTTGTTCAATTGCTAAAACAACAACAACAACAACAACAACAACAACAACAACAGCAACGTCAACAACGACAACAACAACAACAACAACAACAAAAGCAACAGTATAATTCTTGTTTTCCAACATGTAAAATACCAGATAAACGTGATTTCATGGATTCAAATCCACCACGTACAACTGATGATTTCTATCGTTATTATGATCCATGGATTGGTATTGGAACAGCAATTATTCTAGCTTTATTCTTTATTCTAATTGCATTTAAAACATTTATGACATGGCTTCTACGAAGGATCACAATTTGGCGTTATCAATATCAAAAATATCGTGGAAAGCAACAAAAATTGAATAATAATCATTTGATTAATCATCATCATACCACTGAAACAACAATTACCACTGAAATTGTTGATAATGGACATATTATTATTAGCTAATAATGTATTTATTATTATTATTATTACTATTATTTTTTTAAGCAATTGAAATGATAAATTGCAAGCAGAAAAAAGAAAAAAATTTTTGTTTTATATGTTCGAGCAGAATTGAATTAATTCGATGACAACTAAAAAAGTTTGTTGCTGCTGGATTGGAAACAATTTAATTCAATTTTCAAGTTTCGTTTTTTTTTTTTTTTTTTTTTTTTTTCTTTCATTCTTCCTCTTTTTTTTTTTAATTCATTGATAAAACTAAAATTTAGATTTTACCAGCTAGCATCATATATTTTTAATGATTTTGCTGACAGTACTTAATTATCACTAATTATTGATATTATCAGCAAAGTGTATGATTATAAATAAGATTTTGATATGATATTTGATTAATGGAATTATATAATTTGCTTCAATGATACTTCCAATTATTATATTCTTCCAAATATTCTAATAAAATTGTATAATTTTGCATTATAATTTGCTCAAGAAGTTAGCATAGATTGGATCAGTTTATCAATTAATTAATTACTTTTGTATTCATTACTAATTATTCATATGAAATTATTTGTATTATTGGAGAATAAACAAAAGAAACAGGTGAGAAAGTAATTTATTTGCTTTACTAATTAATTTATATCATTTAGGTGTATTTGTCAGAAAGATTTGTAAAAATTTTTTTCTTTTTTTGTTTTTCTACAATTTTATACATTTTTCATCCTTTCTTTGATCCTTTTATTTAATTAGCTAATTAATAGAATGAAATAAAATTACTTCATAACAAATAGTAAGTAAACAAAAATATTTTTATGACTTGTACACGTATTTCACTCTAAAACTTCTAGTTAATATAATATAATTACCAATGCTAATAATAATAATTATTATTATTATGAAAATTATGATAATAATTATTATTATTACTAACTATAGTAGCAATTAGATCAATTAATTTCAACAAGTCAATATTCAAAGATCAAAGAGAAAAAAGAAATTACCATTGATTAATTGGAAAATTTTATTTGATCTAAATCATTTTTTTTTTTTTTGACGATCCATTTTCTGTTTATTTTGTTAATTAATTGTTAGACTTAATATATGGCAAACTCTAATAATACTTAATTGAATTCCTTTGTTTATATTTATATTGAATTAAATTTTGTTTATAATAAATAAATAAATTATGTGTTTTACGCTAATATATTTAACATTAAAAATTTGGTATAATTAATCATTTGATTACAGATAGAATGATGAATTATTTGCTGTTAAATGTAATTAATAAACAAGTTACATCGTTTCACCTAGTTATCAATGATAACAAATAAACATTTTTTGAATTACGAAAAACTTCAAAATAATCAAACATACCAAATCCATCATTTTCAATTTCTCCTCTCAGTATGTTTGATTGATTATCAACGTTTTTAAAATTACGTTGAAAGTTTTTTTTCATGTTTTTTTTTTTTTTCTTTTTTGTTCATTCACATAAATTCAATGATCATTTAGTAAAATTGTAAACTTTCAAATGCTTTAAAAAAAAAAAAAAATAATATAAATAATTAAAATTATGATAAATGTAAAGAGAAATCATAAATTTATATTTTATACTCTTATCAACAAAATTAAGTATTAAACTCCTGTAACAATCCTATAAAGATTTTTTATTTCCCATAAAGTCTTGTAAAAATTACACTCCTGCCAGGGACATTTGTGTTAAAAGATTTGTCAATGATTGAAATTGAAAAAGAAAAGAAAAATTATCATTTGAAAATGATTGATAAAATGTCATAACTGTTTATCAAGAAGAAAATATATATGCAATGCATCAGAGAATATTTCGTGAATATAACGATTATGAATTGATAATGTTTTTTTTTTTTGCTAAAATAACTTTTAGTTTTAATATTAAAATTGCTGCTAGCATATTTTTTAATGCTTATTTATGGTATATTTTTTTATGTTTATCTTTGAAAAAAAAAAACAAAAGCTATCATGCTATCATTCTCTTTCACTTATTGTCAATAATTTCAAGCTAAATAATGATTCTTTTTTGAATAACAATCTGTACAATTTTTCATTTTTAAAAGCATTTGTTTATGTGATCTTAAAATGATGCATTTAAAATGATACACTGATGAAAATGAAACCATAACATATGGGATGATAGCTAACTGATAAACTGCAAGAATAACATAAATCAAAACGAATTCAAAAGAATCACAGATAAGTGAATACAAAATATAGATCAGAAAAGATAAAACCACAAAATACGTACAATAATTTTCGAAAAAATACGAAAAAAAAAAAGAAAGCTGAAACTTTATCAAATTTACCAAATTTAGATTATTCCTATAATTATGAACATGATTTTTTTTAATAAATATAATATCATATTCATTTGTTTGACTCTTCGTTTTTTTTTTTTTTTGTTGTTGTTGTTATAGTCGAAGATGAAGATTTAAACTGACACTGTTCATATCTCAACAAATGTAAATAAAAAAAAATATTACAGTGTTACCTAAAAAAAAAAAAAAGAAAAAGAAAAAAAGAAAAAGAATTTTTTACAAGATAAAATCTCACAATTATTAAAGTGCTACGAAATTTCTATTCATACGATTAAAGATTTAAAAAGTTAAATAACATTTTATAATAATAATAATAATAATAATAATTTATAATGGTTCCAAATCAACATGTTTAACATCCGGATGCTTCTTCCTGATCATCTCTTCAATACGATCCACTTCATCAGCTATACGATTAACAATATGCTCACCATGATGTAACATAAAGCGTCGTAATCCTTCCTCATCTTTAATTTTCTTTGCTTCCTGAATCAGATTTATCAAATCAATTCATATTCATTAATTTGATAATTGTTCATTATATTTGTTTACTTCACATTGTATGATAAATATTCAATGAATTGTAAAATAGAAAATTAGAGAGTAAAACTATAATGTTTATTTATATATTTATAGAAAAGCATTATAAAGTGGTAAAATTGTAATGTTCAGAATAAAATTTTGAACAATTTCAAGAAGATTTTGGAAAAAATAAATAAATCAAAGTTAAAATATTTCCTTATCAAACGAATATATTACTATAATTTTCAGTAAAAGTGCAAGATAGTATGAGGTAGAATTCAAACAATGATGAAAATAGAATGAATCAACTTTTTTTTTTTTTTTACAATATATGACTGTTTTGTTTGAGAACGTAATTACCGAAATAATAATTTTTCGAAATAAAAATTTAACAAAAAATTACAAAAATTACTCAATTTCTTGTTTGTTTCGGCATCATTCATTAATATTTTATATGTCTGTGTAACAATCAATCACAACAGCCACTCACCGTATTAAAAATAATTAAAATATCTAAACTTAATGCACTGGAAATACAATTATGTTTGCTAATTTTTCATATTTTCCAGTGCTTTATTTTTTTTTTCTTTGAGAAGAAAAAGGTGAAACTGATTGAAAGAAATTAGGAGAAGACAACAAAAATTATAAAAACGACAAAAAAAAAAAAAAAAAAAAATGGAAGTAAAGAGTTACTAGTATAAAATAAAATTAACTATATTATTTCTCATAATACTCACAAAGCTTATCAATTAAAATTATCTTCAACAGCGAATATATCAGTAAATATTGCCTCGTAAGCAACATCTGATTAAACAAATAATCAATGTTTCAATAAATTTCGATAAAATCTTCCGAAAATGTGTTTCGGAGAAAAAATCAGTAAATTTCAATACAATGTATCTTTTTTTTTTTTTTTTTTTTTTTTTTCAGTTTAAGATTTTTCATTTTTTCTTTTACATAGAATTGGAAAAGAAAGAGAAGAAAAAGAAGACTTAAGAAAGTACATTTGTAAACTAGTTTTCAATTTTGATGAAAAAAAAGAACAATATATTTTTGTGCTTATATAGCTTTTAAACAAAAATTACAGCGGCATCTCAAAATTTGTTTAGAAAAGAACCGTTAAAAAAATTAATAGAAAAAGTCCTTTGAAGAGGAGCTACTTTAGCAAGTGTGTTAATAACCAAAAAAAAGAAAAAAAAAAGTGAAGTCGTATCTATAAATCCAAGTTTTTCATTTGTTTATCAATTGATGTTAGTGCATAGTTTGAAACACAAACTAATGCAATTTAAGACAATTTTATAATGTTGTTTGCTTGTGCACTCACACTAACATAATGCATTCAACTATGCTCAATAAAATCTCATCTTGCAATCCTTTGTTAAAATTAAATTTCGAATTTTGAAATAAGAAGATTCAGATTTTGGAATACTTGAAAAAAAAAAAAATTATACCAAAAGGTGTAAAAATTCAGGGGAAGTTAAAGACCATTTAAAAATTGAGCTGTGAATAGAAAAGGGGCAACAGAAAATCACTTTGAAAATATTCCACTTTAAAGAATATTTAAACATATCCTTTTAAATCACAGTTTTCTTTTAGAGATTTTTTTTTTCCTGAGTTTTCCTGTCTCTAGAGTGTTAAATATCTTTCCAGAAGAAATTCTAATCTTTTTCTTACTTTTCATACGCTGAACACTTCTCAAAAAAAAAAAAAAAAAAAGAAGAAAAAAATAACTTTTCCCAAGAGATATGAGATAAAATTGATATTTGCAGAAAATGTCGAAGAGAAACAATATAAATTTTTCTATATAAGAGCCATAAAAAAGATGAATTTCTAATAAAAAAAAAAATACACATATAACTGAAATTTTTTTTTTTTTTTTTGTACAAATAACTGAAAAAAATTTCCACTTCATAAATATGTGTTCATCTGAGAGATTTAAAAACTTGAAGAGTTTCTCAAATATAAAAATTAACTAGAATGAAAATAAAATTAACTAACTTCAATAAGAGATGGAATGTGACATGAATCGGAAAGATACAAATTGGTAATTGCTCTTCCATCATAACCAACTTCTGCTTTAAAACGAACTTGTCCAACTCCATGTCCAACTGCTTTCACATCATGTACTGATCTATATTAAGAGTATATAATATGTTTTTTTTTTTTTTCAAACCGATAAACCAAAAATATAGCATTTAAATTTAGTAATAATAGAACAAAAAACAGATAACGAAGTAGGAAAAAAAAAAAGGTCAATATTATTATTATTATTATCAATATTATTAGTTAATTCTAATTACCTATAGATAAACAAATATGACTTCTGGAGTCTATTATTGCTATTACATTACAAATTATATAGTAAAACTTTCATTCACTCATTTTTAAGAGACATTATAATTATTAATTGTAATCATTACGACAAAAAAAGAAAATTTGGTAATAATGGAAGAAAAAAAACTCCATTTCTCCTACCTATAGGTGATCAGAATTAATCAATGATATTAATAACCTTTTTTTTTTCTCTTTCTTCTACTTCATTATCCGTTTTTTTTTTTTTTTTTTTTGTTCAATTATTACTAAATTTAAACTTAAATTAAACTTAAAACTTGCAAGTTGTAAATAATTTTGTGATAATTTTCATTTCATATTGCATAAGAAATGTCAAAAAAAGAGAAAAAACTAACTTAATGATATTGTCATGTCTTAAGTGTGCCACAATATCGTTGATTACTACTTGTGGAACTGATTTTCCTGCCAAATGCATAGCATTATTACGAATAATGAATGCAGCAATACTACCTAACAAAATACCAATCAAAACTGAACCAACAGAATCTGGAATACTTGTTTCCAGCACACAACTCAATGCGATTGATGAAGCAGAAATAAATGCTCCAAGAATTGATGCTGAATCCTCCAAGCATACAACACTTAAACTTGGATCAGCACTTGTTCTCACTGAAAATACAATTTTCACAAATAAACCATCACATTTGATAATTCAAACTAAACATATTACATGAATCTTTCATACTGTTATATGGTAATATCTAAAATGATGCATTTGCTTAATAGAAATAAACCTTCAAAAAAAAAATTGAAGCTAAAGAATCGAAAAATATTGCTCTAAAAAAAGAAGAAAAAATTGAACTGTTCCGTCACTCAGCCGATTCTATAATTTGGGTTAGAATATAATCACGGTTATGTTATAACTTCGATAGTAATTCTAGCCTATGCTGCATACCAAAAAAAAAAAGAAATTTTAATTAAAAAATTTCCATATTTAAAAAAAAAAAAATAGACTTTAAATGACCATATTCAGTGAGGGACATGTGACACTGTTTTGCTTTCCGTCGTACTTTCCACCATGCATATGACGCTGACGATCCTTGTAGTAAGAAAGACATTGTCAAAGTGATAAATGCCTGAAATCTACAATCAGTGCTTTTTAAAAATTCGTAAAAATAAAAGAAGAGAAATAGATGAAAATTATACTTCAAAGTCTTCAACAAAATAACAGATCTTTCGAGAAAATGCCTTAACTCTAATTCACTACAAAAATTATACTTCCACAAAAATTTTATTTAATGAATTCCTGCATGTTTGCTTATTCCAAATTACTATCAAATTTATGCATAATACTAAGCTTACTCCATTAGCTTTAGAAAAAGTTATATTGCTTTTTATTCAATATTTTTCCAACATGAAAAAGTCTGAGATCGTTTGAGAAGTCTTAACCAGAAGTCCAATTTTTTTTTTGTAAACTTGCCCATGCAGGTGATTCGATTGCATGAGGATGAAGAAAACCTGTAATACCATGATACAGCGAAACACCACCACCAAATCCAAAAAGCCAGCAACCACTGATTAACGAAGCAATGTATCGTGCATTGCCGTAACCATATGGATAAGTTGGTGTGGGATTTAATTTCGAATATCGTATTCCGTACATCAGAATAATTTGGTTGGTTAAATCCAGCGAGCTATGCAAACCTTCTGCAGCTAAGCTTTTTGATCCTAAATTATAATTATACTTTTAGCAAATAAAGTGATAAAAATTCAAAAATTTCAAAATCTTGACTTCAAATAATAAACCTCACAGAACATTCCGTTTCTTTACCCCTACGCAAACAACAAATATTTAAGTGAAGCATCCACCAATTCCTTTTATACAGTTTAATATTGAGCATAAAATGATGGAAAGATTCCGAACGAACCAGTAATAAATGTGCCACATAATTTGAAGCAAACATCAAGAAAATTTGTGCCCAATGCAATTTTCACAGCATTTGTAGCATCCTAGACAGAATAACTGGTAATTGCAAATTAGTCTTTATTAATTGGTAAAATAAAAAGGAGAATTGGACAATAACTACATGTCAAATTGAAATTTTTCTACACAATTGAATGAAATTAAAATGAAAATTCAACTACCTCTGCAGCAAACGAAGTAGATTGGTTTTTATCATGTTTTCTCTCGTCAAACAATGGATTGTGATACAAATACTTCTGATATAATTGCATCCTTTGCTGTATACCTCTTTCACTACCATGTACCTGAAAAAAAGAATTTTTCTAAGAATATTAAATTTCACTAAAAATTTTTGATTGACAAACTTATAAACCTGCAATGCTTTGCGGTATACATCATCCACATTATACATTGCTTTCTTGGGAAAAAGCTCTTTGCGTGGCAAATTCTGAAGATGTTCACGTGTCAAGCCAAATTCTAACATAGCACGAGTCTGAAATCAACGACCTATGTATTCTAAAATGAGAAATTTAGTTATAAAATACTTCAATTTCACTAATAATCTTTTTTCTGCCGAAGAAATGGTTATCGGTAATTCTCTGCTCCATCTTTTCAGTATTCCCAATCAGATGAGTAATAATTCCACTTAAATCCATATCGTACTCTATCATTAATAGCATTTTATTTTATCCTAATCAAAGATGATATATTAGTGTTATTAAAATTTGATTTCCTCTTTCACTAGAAGTAGATAAGGTAAAGGAAAAAAACCGACCTCTTCAATTACATCCTTTGTTGCAACATTTCGTTTTCGTGATGACTGAGCAGCACGAAACAATCTACCTTTAAATTCATTAAACTTTCCGCTGAATGCACAGGTACGGAACAGCGCATGTGAAGGCTTCTCCAGCACTGCAGTACAAAGAATGAATTATAAAAATGAAATAAATTCGATATAAAAAGTAAAATTTTTCATCAGTTTAAGAATAATTAATATGGAAAATGATAGCATTTAAAAATGCGTAGAGCATGTGAATACATAAAAGAACGGTTGTATAAACAGAAATAAAGCTTTTAAAAAGTATTATGCAAAAGTTTTCAGAATTTACTCCTCTAGTTTGTTCTTTTTTTTCTGTCACCTATTTGCTCACTTCTTTTTAAAAGCTATGTTCATTCTTTTAATTCACATAATTATTTTGCCATTTTATACTTTAATGAACTAAATATCACTTGATAAATTTAATATTATTACTAAACAAATTCTGTTTTTGCCAATTAAAAGTATCACTTTTATACAATAAAGGGCAACATTCTATAATTCAAAATAAATATTACAACAAATTTTCAAAATTTGTCTCATTTAGAAAAAGGGAAAAAAAAAAAAAAAAAAAAAAACTTGCTAAAATGAACTTACAAAATGCTGTACGAAGCATCATATGCTATCTCAATTTCGCCACCTTATACGAAAAAATTTTTGGATAAAACAGCATAAGATTTTGTAAAAACTGAAAAAAAAAAAATGAAGGAAAGAAATAATAAATATGATAAGTAAATTTATACGCAAAATAATAGAACTATAATTTGTGTAACACACGTAGCGTAATATTAAAACTATATAAAAAAATTATATAATGAAAAAAAAAAAAGCAAAACTATAGTTTATGTAACGTACGTACTATAGTTCGTGTAACGTAAAAGATACGTACGTGTAAGTAGGCTCTTTAAAAAGAAAAAAAAAACAATCTGAATTCGACTTATTAACTGGAATAAAATAATGAAATGAATTATTTGCAACGTCTACTAATCTCTACTAATATTAAATAAGAGAATTAATATAATTTACTAATATTTAAAAAGAATTAATATAAGTCTACTAATATTTAAATAAAAGAATTAATATAATTTAGATAAATATGTAAAAACAGCAATAAAACGAAATTAAAATACTAATTTTGCAAACTATCGCGACAAACTGACAAAATTCCACTCTTAAATCGCATTTATTTAATGCAGCCGCTGTTATTTCCATTCACTTTTCTCTTTCTTTCTCTCTTCTCTTCTCTCTCTATGCTATTTTTTTTTTGTTGAAAAATTAATTTGTGTTAAATTAATTAATTAATTTTGATCTTTGTTGATCTATTTTCATCTTTTTCTTTTTTTTTTTCTTGCAATATTGTTTTGATTATTTTAAATAATTATTTTGTGCCATTATTTTCTGATCTGATCGTTATTAGCTATCATTTTTAGACTTTCTTTTTTGTTTATTGATAAATAATTCATAATAAAATTTTATTAAAATTTAAATGTCTTACTTAAATTAACCTTTAGATTTGAGCAAACGAAGTGGGTTGTAAGCTCCCATGTGGTCTAGTGGCTAGGATTCGTGGCTTTCACCCACGCGGCCCGGGTTCGATTCCCGGCATGGGAAGTCCCCATTTTGTCTTGTCGTTTTTCAATTTTAATTATAAAATGTAAGATGATCAATTAATGCTTTTGATACAATTGTTTATCTATTTGAATCAAATTTGATTTCTTATCAAGGAAAATTAGCCAAGTGTTTTTAAATTTCTAATTTAAAATTTTTTCATAATATATTCAATTTTTTTTTTTTTTTGAATATATTTACAACTATATTCAAAACAAAGCTCAAATTCTTTTACAGATATTAGATTTGCTAGTGAGCATATACATATATTTTAGGATGGATTATTTTCCACCAATATATACTTTATAATACTTAGTTTCAATTTAAATGTGATGTTTAATTTTATAAAGGAAATAATTTCATCGTAAATTTTATTGTCATTGTATTTTCAGATTCATTTCCCATTTATTAGCTAAAGTACCTTTGTTTAAACAAGCAATATGGATTTGACTTACCTAGTAGTTATGTGAACTTTATACTACGAACTTTCTTATATAAATTTCTGTGTTTATCATTCATTTTACATTCTTATAGTCTAAAGTATTTCATCTAATTTAATTTCACATTTACGTTGTTCAAAAGTGAAACAACGTTTCATCAATTATTTTTGACGGTATTACTGCGATGTCAATATATTTTTGAAAATAATTTTTCATTTTTAAGCATTTTTGGTGTTTCACTAGTAATTTTAAATTGAATTGACTAGCATTTTTTACTCATCCCTGCTCTCAGGTTAATAATTTTATTCGTACATTGTTTTTATCGTTGTGAAGTGAGGAATAAATGTTTGATTTGTAAGCAGAATTATTTCTCTTCTATCAAAAAAAAAATGTGATATGGTTAATTCTATAGAGCTTATTTTTAAATTTTAATTTTAAATTTTCTTAAAAACTTTAAATTTTAAAGGCCTTATTTTAAATGCCTTCTTATTGTCCTTTAGGTACACTGCATTTTCATGTTTTTTTTTTTTTTTTTTTTTTTTTTCTTGTATAAATTCTTATAGAAAGTTAAATTACTTGAATTTTTCATTCTTAATTCTCGTATGAATTTTTCGTTGTGCAACTGATAGACGACAGTAATAATTTTTTTTCCTGATGCTTATATTCATAATTTATGTTAGCTACAAAATAGAGTATCAGTTTCCGATTCAGCTACTCAAAATTCCAACTGATAATTTAGTAATCACTGCGAATGCGTCGCATGCTGCGTATATCAAAAAACCAATTGATTTCGTGATTGTTTTCATCCATTTTTTGTATTTCATTCGTTCTTTCTGAAGAAAATGTGCAAATCTTAAATTGATTATTTAAAGAAATTATTTGGTTAAATAAATTCTCGAGAATAATTCTAAATGTTATTTGGCATTACAATTCTTTAGTCATTTTAAAAAATCATAAATGATAGATAATTTCAGCTAAATTAAAATGAATGTCATAAAATTTTACTGAATTGAAACATTTGCTGTAATTTTCTCACAATAATACCAAGTAGAAACATTAATGAATGAGTTAATAATAGTGATGTCATGGAGAAATCTGAAATTAACATTTGGTAGTTTTTTTTTTTTTCTTTTTTAAATTTATCCTACAATAATCAGATATATAGTATTTTTTTTAAACATTACTCTTTTTAACATTTCTTAAAATTACTCATTGTCTTTTCATCTTCTATAAAAATTGATAAACTATTCCATTAGTCATCTTTTTTGGTATATTGAAATTAATTTTCAATCTTTAGAGGATGTTATCAAACATTACTGTTGGTAAAATCATTGATATTATTGAGTTTATAGAAGCAATCATCCAGCGATGAACATTTTAAAATTTTCCATCGAACATTGCTTCCATTTGTCCATTCAATCATTTCATCTGCAATTTGATTAAAGTTAAAGAAAAAAAAAATCCTAATTATTACTTCGAATCGTTTAGCGCTTTATCTATACGCGTCGTATTGAGATGTATGTGCTAAACTAAATTACGATTTACTCTCCTTGCGTCAAAAAAAGACGTGATCTACGTGATTTAGCTATTAAACACTCGATTTATATGCGTCATACTGAGATATATGTGCTAAACTAAATTACGATTTACTCTCCTTGCGCCAAAAAAAAACGTGATCTACGTGATCTAGCTATTAAACGCTCGATTTATATGCGTCATACTGAGATATATGTGCTAAACTAAATTACGATTTACTCTCCTTGCGCCAAAAAAAAACGTGATCTACGTGATCTAGCTATTAAACGCTCGATTTATATGCGTCATACTGAGATATATGTGCTAAACTAAATTACGATTTACTCTGTTTGGATCAAAAAAAAAAGTCATTTAGCTATTAAATGCTCCATCTATATGTCTTATGTTTACGATATTACAATTTACTCTATTCTTATTTTCAGACTTAAAAACACGTGATCTACGTGTTGTAGCTATTAAATGCTTACCAAATTTGCATGATGGTATAGAACATGGCTCGACAATATACTGAATATTATCATCATTGTATGATATAATAAGACCTTTCCGGATACGCCAACGACTCCGTAAACTATTACCGCAAGTTGCACTACATGCTGTCCATTCATTCCATGCTAACCATTCATGATACGTAAGTACACGTTTTGATCCATGAAGTATAGTCTTAAACGTAATAATAAAAATGATTAATTAATAATAAATTTATAAAAAAAAAAAAAAAAAAAAAAATGAGCAAATTAAGTGTTATTTGCTTTGTATAAAATCATTAATTATTTATTTACCATTTATTTATTTAAACCATTTTATATTTCTTAACCTTTTTTTTTGAAATAATTTAAACAATTTGATACAAATATATCTGAATAATTCTTACTTTAATTGACATAGGATCAGGTATTTCAACACCACAACTAGCACGATATCGAATTTCACTATTACCATCTAATGCTAACCATTGACTCCAATCACTATATCGTCGAATTTCTGCAAAAAAAAAAAAAAAGAAAGAAAAAAAAGTTTTTGAAAAGAAAATATCGAAAAATCTTTGTTTGCATTCTATTACTTATAAAATTAGTATTTATTGCTAAGTTTTTTAATTAATAAACAAAAGTTAATAGCAAGATTCTGGTGATTTTATACATTTACTATTCATAAAATTAATTGATAAGTTTTTTAATTAATAAACAGAAGTTAGTAGAAAAATTCTAGTAATCTTGTAGATCTATTACTTATACAATTAATTGATTAATAAACAAAATTAGTAAACAAAAAGTTAGAGGTGATTTTATAGATTCTAACAATGATAACGATTCTAATAATGATAGTGAATTCTTACATAATAGTAAAATAGAAATAAAGTAATTACCATTACATGATACATTGTTGCATGATTCATATTGTTGTTGATTCTCTTTGAATGAATTACAGGTGTCACCAGGTAAACATCGCCATTCTCGACTTCGATATCCTCCAGCGCATCTCTGTGAACAAATACTCCAATCGGTCCATTCACAATTACATTGCTGTCTTAAATTATAATTATCAAATTAATGCTTTCTTATTTTTTCTGTTTTTTGTTACTACTATAATAAGTTACTTATTTTTAGCTATTAATTAATATTATAATTTACCTGTCTTAGTTATAAGTCAGTATCATAATTTACTTATTTTAATTATAATTCAATATTATAAGTTACTTATTTGGTTATAAGTATCATTATGATTACCTTAATTTTTTATCAGTTGATAAATCTTAAATAAATTATTCATTATTTATTGCCTAAAATTTGTCCACGAATAATGTGATCTAAAAATTTGTTTCCTAAATCAAAATGAATTTTTTTAAAGCAAAAACAAATATATAATCCGTAAGCATTCTCTTCCCTTCCTTAAATACATACCCGGTATTCTGGCTAATATTCTCGATAATTTCTGAAGACCAATCTTTTACTTTGTACTCTTTGAAAGAATTTGATGCGAGTACTGTAAATCGAGACTGAAAATTATTTTTAAACTATGAAAATTTAGCATAAAAGCCATTAAAAAAAAAATGCTAATGAAAAAATGCTGCTTTAATGCTTTTTAAATTCTAATAAAAGTTCAATTTTTTTTCGAACCAAAAATTCAAAAACTTTATGTTTTTGAATTAGTATTCAAATTTAAAAATTTGAAAAGCTAACAGAATTTTATGCGTTCGTGAAATCAATATTCAAAGTGAAATTAGACCTCTTTTCGAATTTTAATTTCCAATATTTTTCCACTAACAATAATTTGCTCAGTCCATTGTTTATTAATAGAAATACCATTGAAAATAAAACCATATACTTTTGCTTTCTTAGATATTGCCATAATTTGATAATTTTCATTATTAGCATTAACCACATTTACAGATACTATCCTTTAATTTCTTTTTTTTTTATTAATTCTTTTTTTTTTTTTTTTTTTTACTAATTATTGAAATTGATTTTTTTGTAATTTTTTTTTTAATTCTATTATTGAAATTTATTTTTTTTTAATTAATATTATGTCATATGTGTGTGCTATATGTTAATAAATTCTATTTCATATATTAATTTTACCTGGAAATAAGCATCAAATATCAAAAGTAACAATTTCAAAAGATAGCAATTAAAAGTCTCTTTTTTTTTTAAAATTATTCAGTTGTAATTTTAATCTAAACAAATTAATAACAACGTACTCAATCATTTCCGGAAAAATGTACAATGCATTTGGATTTGTTGCAATTACTGTTTTATCTAAAATTCTCGGAAAACCGGATTGATTTCTTTCTGGACAATGATTATCATTTATTTTCCATGCTGTTTCCGAAATTTTATCATCATCGAATAATCGTTTCTCGATTTTATTCAGGTCGAATACACATAAAGCAGATATTGGTAATCGTTCAAAACCATTCCAAAATATAGCAAAAATGAAATTAGCAGATATTTGCGCTGTTTTTAATATTTTCAATTGTAAATTATTCATGTCTAAAGGACATATTAGAGAAAGTTTGCCAAATAAATTGAATGCATTTTTGTAGGGCGCCGTACTATTTGCAACACCTGCGTCATTTGCGCATATGGCACCAATTCGACCCTGCAATAAATTTGTCAAACAATAATCAATACTAGAATAAATCGTAAAACTTTTTGTCACTTATCATTGCACCAATTAATTAATTAAAGTTTTAACAAAAATGTAATATTTAAATTAATCAATTTTAATTTAGTACCTTACCTGTATGCCTTCATTATTTGCTTCATTAAAAACAATATATACATATTGCTTCCAACCAAATAATGCAATAAATGTTGGTTCTAAAATGAAATAATAGTTGCAAAATTTAGGAAAAAATAAAAATGATTAAAAACAAAGAAGCAATAAAAGATTGTATGAATTCTCTAAAAGAAATGATAATATTAAAATATTTTTTGTTTTTTTTTTTTGAATTAAAATTAAAACCATTAAATTTCTATTCAATTTTGCTAATTAAAAATTTTTATCAAAAAAAATCATAACAATTGTTACTTGAAATTAATTTCATCGTTTTTTCTTTTCCTCTTTCCGTTAAGTTAAACTTTAAATTTAAGTTAAATTTATAATAAATATTAAATTAAACTAAAGTAATTAAATTATAACAAAATTAGTACCACGAAACCAACGATCATCATTAACTGGTAACCAAAGTTTTTGTTGTTGCGGAAGAGCACGGAGTAATGTTTGCTTTTGACATGAAATATCAACAGCTAATGCTGTAAATGTATAATTATCATATGATAAGTGATAAGCTGGACAATCTTTATTGAATGTACTAAGGCCAATAGCATTTATGCTAGTTGCGCATTCTTCGAATAAATTTCGCTTCTGAAATAATTTTATACCTAAAGTTTTGGAAAAAAAAGAATTTATCAATTTTAGGAAATTAAAAATGAAACAATAAGTTATACTTAAGTATAATGCATCTTTTTTTTTTTTCTTTTTGTAACTTATATCTTTTTAAAAATTATTTAAAAAATTTTATTGATTATAAATTAATAAGGAATTAAATGAACAAACATTTCTTATTTGACAACGTGGTGAAAGCGCATTTGTACCACAAATATACAAGCAATTATTACCATAATGTAATAATAATGTTATATCATTTTGACATTTTCCCTCAAAATATATTTTTGGCGCTATTAGTGAGAACATTTTGCGCAACATTTAATTTTACTTTTTGCTTTTACATTTATTTGTTACACATCAATGCATTGTATGGAAAACTTTTTATTTCATTTATGATAAAATTATTTTATGATGCGTAAATATTTTATATGAAATAAATTAAATGTAATAAACAAGAATAGCTGATAAAAGATTAAACAAAAATTTATGGCATATGTTTACTTTTAATTAAACGATGACAAAACCGGAATTAACCTTGTCAAATCCTTTCATTAAACATTCTTCTGCTCCAATAGTTGTAACATTTAATGGTACTATCGTTTTCAAACGAAAATTTTCAGCTGATAATGCTATAATTTGATTCCTGAAATTTATTTGTCATTTTTTAATTGCTATCAATTATCTAATCATTGTGTAATCTATAAATCTTACTTTATTTCTATCTTCTTAAAAATTATATCAAAAAAAATTCTTAGCAAAATTATCATAACGATTATCATTTATTTCATTTAGCCTTAAATTATTCATTATCAATTATCAAAATTGTTAATGTTACTGATTGCAAACAATTAATTGATCTATTGAATGTTTTTTTTTTTGAAAACAATTGTTGTAGCAATTGATAAAATAATAGCTTGCAAAATGCAAGTATGCATGCATGTGCATAAAAAATATTTCGTAGCGAAAAAAAAATTTTTAAATTCTTGGTTTTTAAAAATTAATTAAAAATTATTTAGTCTATTTTGAAGTAATTTTATTTCATTCGTCTTTTTGTTTTTTGATAAATAAATGAAAGATATCATTTTGATATCTTTGTTGGAATGTTTGATAATAATTAAATTTTATGTTTAATAATAATTAATTTAATTTCTTCTACCTTCTTTTTATCATTCCCTTTCCGCCATTTCACTATAGCATTTCAATTAAGAAATTAAATGGAGTGATTATTACAAAATAAAAAAAAAAATATCACAAAATACTTTTTAATATGGTTGGTGCAAATTTTTGTTATTTTTTTTTTCTCAAATTTTAATATAAAAATAACTGTTTGCTTAAAATTTAATTACAAATGTCAAAAATGGCTCATGCTAATGGCAATTATCATTTAAAATTGAATTAATAGATTGGAGAGAAATTTTAAATTTCGACGATAATAGCAAATAATATTTATTAGCAAAATTTAGTGTACTAATAGACTGAAACAAATATTAATTATCTAAATAAACATGATCAATTTCATCCTTTAACTTACTAAAATAATTAATAATTTATTAAGTAATGAAATTAACATACTTTGCACCGATGAAGAATGTGTTATTATCTTCTAATACCGTCAATAAATCATTTGCCAAATATTCATTTAAAATGATCAATTTCTTACATGAATAGATTTTAATTAAAATTGTTGAATAAATGAGGAAGTTGATAAAAGGTAGTAAAGGTAGCAACATAAGGTATCAAATAATTTAACAATGAATTGACATCAAATTGGTATGTGGCATGGCAATAAACCATCTGTTGTACAAGAAAAGATATAAAAAAAAAAGAGAAAAAATAGAAAGTAGATAAATTTTTCAAAATGATGAGAAGAAGGAAAAGGAAGATAACGAATAATTTAAAAGATAAGAAAAATTCAATTATTTAACTTTTAAAAAACTAAAAGTAAAATGATTGAATTTCAAAATTACACTAAATTTAATGTTTAATACTTCAATTTATTATTATTCAAGTAGTCTCAAGAAAAACAAAATTTTCGATTTAGCTTTTTAAAATATTTTTTAATTTTCAAATGTTTTTTTTTTTTTTTTCATTTCGCATTACTTAATCTTTTTACTTTTAATGATAACTTAATTATAATTTAATATTAAGATTGAATATAATGATTATTAAATATTAGTAAAATTTTTTTTTCTTTAATCAATAATTCTAATTCATATTTTTACATTTAGCACTTGTTTATTGGATAAAAATCAAAAATATTCATTCGATATAAAAAATAAAAATAAACAATAAATTTAATTTTTAGCTAATTAATTAATATGAATGATAAAATTTTATTTTTTTTTTTCTAGAAATAAAACATTTGGCGATAATAATTTTATATAAATTAAAATATTAATAATTTAGGATTAAAATACCAATAATATTTTCTCAACAAATATTTCCACAACATTAATAAGAAATTATTATGACTAAAAAAAAAAAAAAAAAAAGCTGAAAAATAACATTGATTTTGATATAAATTTAACTGGAAGATATAATTAGCAACAAATTATCACAAAACTTATTTGATTATACTTAACAGATAAGTACTCATTTAGATATTACTTAGATCAATAAAATAATCAATCAATATTTGAATGAAAATTGTTTTAAACATGAAAAATTGAATTGGAACGATGTAACATTGATAAGATTATATATTATAGATAAGGAAACAAATGTTTTGCTTTTTGCATTGAATGAATTAATTTTAGAATCAATTTTCATAATTTTTTAAATGTAAATTACTGATTAGATGATTTAGTGATAATTTTAATGCTAAATTATGAATGAGCAATAAAAAATTGACGAATCGATTGGCTAGACAATAAGTTATCATACTTTCTTATGTATAATTAACAGATCCGTTATTGAAATTATTATTACAATCAAATTTCTATTTTTTATCAAATATTCTTTTCCGATTAACGCATAGTAACTTTGTAATCATTAGCTAATTTAACTTATTAGCTAATTAATTTAACTAACAATTTAACCCATTCTATTAGTAATTTATACTAATTTTCTTATTTTATGAAGTGAATGAATGAGTTAGAATATTTTATTAGTTGACAGTTTACATTTTATACAATTATTTCAGGGTAGCATTTCTTTGAAAAAAAAAAAAAAATTGTAAATTAAATTTGTTGTTTTCTGCATATTTCTGGTTCTTTCACAATTTTCCTGTTATATTTCCGGTTATCATCTCTTCTCAATATACTTTCATCTTTCGATTATTTAAGATTAAATTACATAAATCAATCTTCTAAGCAATTTCCCACCTGTAAATAGACCATTGCTTCTCATTGTTTGCATTGTGTGGTATCGAATTTGATGAAATTTATTGATGGACAAAAATTCGTACATTCAGAGTCATTCTTCATTTGTGTGTTGTTTTGATTTCAGGTTAGCAAGTTGTTAGTTTATCGCAGTTTTATCATTTTAGTTTCTTATCACAACGTTATCATTTTAATTATTTAGTTTATCACAACTTATCATTTTAATTATTTAGCTTATCACAACGTCACCATTTTAATTATTTAGCCTATCACAAAATTATCATTTTAATTATTTAGCTTATCATAACGTTATCACTTTAATTATTTAGTTTATCACAACTTATCATTTTAATTATTTAGCTTATCACAACGTTATCATTTTAATTATTTAGCCTATCACAAAATTATCATTTTAATTATTTAGCTTATCATAACGTTATCATTTTAATTATTTAGTTTATCACAACTTATCATTTTAATTATTTAGCTTGTCACAACGTTATCATTTTAATTATTCAACTTATTACAACATTATCGTTTTAATTATTTAGCTTATCATAACGTTATCATTTTAATTATTCAGCCTATCACAAAATTATCATTTTAATTACTTAGCTTATCACGACGCTATCATTTTAATTGTTTAGCTCATTACAACATTATCGTTTTAATTATTTATTTTATGACGACGTTACCATCCTATTTATCGTATCACAATGTTATCATTTTAGTTATTTAACTTATCACTGCATTATCATTCTAATAGCTTTATCATTTTATGACGTTTTAGCGAACCTAAATAATCACAAACTTACTCTATCCATTATTTACTCTATAAATAATAATTTATAAAATTTAAGTTGCATATTATTAAATGATTCTAAGTAATATATGTGTAATGTTATTCCATAAGTGGCACATGAGACTAACAAGTGTGTAACGTATGGATTTACTAAAAATTCAAGAAACTTTATTCCTATTATACTCCTCTTTCATATTATCGTAAAAATTGTAAAATAAAAAAACAAATTTTGCAAAGAATTTCTTTTATATAATTCATACAATTCATGCATTATGCGTAGGAATTTTATGTGGAATCAGATTTCAGTCATTCACGTATTCGCGTATTCCTTTTTGTTCACGTAGAATTGTCAATTTCCTAATTTTTAGGTGCAATAAAGATACATGGTCGACTTATTCTTTTTGGGTGGAAGTTTTGTTTTGTGATACAATGATTCATTTTTAGAAAACTAAATTTGTTAGGTTGTTTGAGAGTTATTATAAATCGTATTCTATTTAATTTGTAAAAATCTCTTTTAAACTACCTCCATCTATTATCTCTGTATATTTTTGAGTCTCACAATCATTGTGATTTTGAGTTTGAATCATTTAATCATTACTAAGATGTGAGATATTTCCAATAAACATTTCTAGTCTTTAAGTCTTTAATTAAGATTTTTTTGTAGCGTGGATGATCAATCTTAAAAATCAGTAGAATAAATAGAAAGACCTGAATTTCTTTTAAACTCTTTATCTAGGACAGAGATTTGGGTTCTTTAATTTATCTAGATACTATCTGCTTGCAAATTATCTCTATTAATAGTGTAATAATCAAACGAATGAATGATTTTCCCGTAAAATTGATTTGAAATTTTATTTCCTGAATTTCTGAACAATTTTTGAGCATTCTGATTTGCAGAATTAAACTTTTCTGTTTAGACTAAAATTTTTTTAATGGATTAAATCACTCATGAAGTCAGATAATGGATACCTGTCATTGTATGAGTTATAATCAAATGGGAATGATTTTTTCGTTTTCAAAAGTACGATTCGTTAATGGATACCTTACTGAAATGCAGCCATTCAATTTAACTTATTATGATGGATAGTTCGAATCTTCTCTATATGAATATCGTAATTTCCATTTCCGGTTTCTGTTATGCTTGTTCCTGATGTTGTGATTGTTGAATGTCGTATTGTTGTTCCGTTTTTTTTTTTTTTTTTATATGTCCACGTTTTTAGCTTCATCCGGTTGTTATGTTTACTACATTGTAATTGCTAATATTTATATCAGCAAATTGTGTAATGTTTTGTGTATACATGTATATGTTGTGTTGCATGCAGTAGTGGTGCAATAAAAATATTTATTTGTTTTTAAAATAAATCTATTCACTTCTCCTGCTATCACACCAAATGTATGATATGTGACAAATATCACGAGACTCTTTGATCATCAAATGCATCATATCGATTATTAATGAAAATAATTGCATGATAAACGATTCGTACTATCAAATTATCGATCAATAATACTAGTTTATGATTGCCAATCGATAATTTAGACTGTCTCATCTTTTACAAACAACATATAAATATTGAAAATTTCACTTTCAATTTTAACAATTTTAGGCCAGTTAAGAATTCGTAAAAATTTCAGATTTTATTGAAAATAAATAAAAAAAAAAAATCCAAAATGCATAATTATGCATTTGATTGAAAGTTTGCACAAGTTTTACACCCCATTCAGTTATCCTTTCCTTCCTCCCACTGTAATAATATATAAATGAATGTTATAATAACAAATACATGCAAACATATGGATGAAAAATTTGTTTTATTAGAATTTTACTTTTTTTTTTTTTTTGTTTTATTAGAATTTTACTTTTTAGGTTAAAAAAAGTTTGTTTTTTTTATTAGAATTTTACTTTTTAGGTTAAAAAAAGCGTGTTTTAAAACTTTCGATCTTAATACACCTTTCTCACTTCATTATGAATTAGAGTGTCTGGATATTTAGCATACCTGAAAATTTGGTAATTATTAAATAAGTCATCAATTTAGTCCCATTTTAAGCCAATTGCAGTGTATTTTTCCATTAGATTTTTAAAATTCTAATCAACTCCGCTGATCAACATTTTCTAAATCATTAGTTACCTTATCGATTAGACAGGTATAAATGACTTAAATAGCTGTGTCACTCGTAGGAGATGCATTATATTAATTTACAATGCTCCTAATTAATTAACCAGCTGTGATGAATTTATATAAGTTAAAAAATTCTATAGACTTGTCTTACCTGTCAATCACACTTCATTATGAAAGATTCTTCTACTATCACTATTTAGGAATTGCTAAAATTCTAATCTGTGTAAATTCTAAAACTCTAAAAATTCTTATTTTCATCCAACTAATTTTTTGCATTCTTAGAAAAGCAGCACTGCATGTGTGGTAATATTCTTTTGAAATTTGGATTTTGCAAAGTTTCAATCATTTTTTTTTTTCTTAATATTATGTTTCCAATTAAATTATATGCATTTAAAATTTCAATAAGATGTAAAAAAACGAATAACAAAATTTGTATTACATTGATTACTATTCTTTGCATACATCTTTCTAATCAATTTGTTCCCATTAGCTAAATTATTTTTAAAATTTCACAAAGTTTTCAATCTTTTCAATCTCGGATTAAATGATGCATGCAAAGTGGTATGATTCTTTGCATTTGTCATGAAAGAAACAGCTAAGCTAGTGAGTTTTTTAAAATATAAAAAAAAAGAAAAAAAAAATTTCACAGAGTGCATGATTTAAAGAGAGATAACAAAGAGAGTGAAAATAGGATAGAATTGAAATAGCAGCTGTAAAAATTTGAGCATATGTTGTTGAACTTTACATTTCGTTAACATTCTTTCTGAGTAACTGTTTTGCTGAGAACATTAAATAATATTTTTAGTTTTAATTGACAAACATTGATATTTCCTTCTTTTTTTTTTTTTTTTTAGCTGATTTATTTAAATTTATTATTAGAAATTTTATTTATTAAATAATAAAATTTCCTCTATTCATCTTACTAGTTTATTGTAATTTTAGATAAGAGAGATATAGTGGTATAATACATGAATAAAGTTATTTTTTTAAAGTTAATCAATAAAACTGTAATGAGAAATGTGAATTGATCTTTAACGAGAAATTGATTCATTTGATTTACTATCCATTCAAATATTTCATTCATCTTTGTAGATAGTAAAATCTTTGAGAATTTTACCTCTCATTCGCTAGCATACTCAAGTAAATATATCACTGATCTTTGTTAGATAAAAATGTAACATAAAATTTAGAATTTAGCAAAGATATGATTTCATATCATTTTAATGAAAACATTTCAGAGCACTGTAATATTTGCATATATTTTTTTAACTGTAATGTCTTGATTGCAAGATAGTATTCCAATATAAATAGGAATAAAAAAAAAAAAAGAAAAAATTTGCATAATAAGAATTTTCGTTTGCATAAGCTATGATTTTTGAAAAAAGAATATTCATTGTTTGACTTTTTCTTTTTTTTTTTTTTTTTAATACAACGATTTTATGTTTCTCTTTATCATTTTCGTTCACAGATGAAAGTTTTTATATTGTAAATTGTATATTTGGCTTTATTTGTACTCTGCTTTTATCGTTTTGAAATAAAAAATAAATGTTTGATTTATAGACAGAATTATTTCTCTTCTAAAAAATTGTTAACTTCTACAGTTAGAGATTAATCAATTAGAGGAGCTTATTGTTCAAACATTACTTCTGACAAATACACCTCAATCTATTCCTCATTCTTTTTCATTCCAATAATTAGATTGGTAGGTTTTTTTTTTTTTTTATCTGTCTGTGAAAGTTTTGCAAACATTTCAACTTTTCATTGAGATCTTTGACCTTTTTCATTTTTTTTTTTTTTTTTTTTTTTGCTAAAAAGATATTTGCGATGAAAATATTTCTATTCGCGCTTTTATCTGGGGGAAGTGTTATCAACAATTTGTTGTTAATTTCATTGTGTACTAATTTAATTTTATCCGATTTCTGTCATTAAGAATGTCACTGTTTCTGCTATTAGTGTCACATTCCAACTTTCTAATCACAGTGATATACTTTCTAACTGATAACAGTTATCATTTGCGCTTTTATTTGTGTTTTCAAAAAATGATAGACGTGGAAGGATGAATTGCCGATGGTTTTTTCTTTTCTTTTTTTATGAAATGGGTGAATGGATGTGAGAAAGGGGAACGATTGATTACTTGTTGGACTAGGGGAGAAGTAGTGTCCTGTTATCGATAATTTATCGTTAATGTTTGGACCCAATCAATTGAGGTCAAAAGGACAAGGAGTGGAAAGAGAGAGAGAGAGAGAGAGAGAGAGGACGAAGATCTAGATAATTTTGACGTTTTATAAATCGGAAAGTAGTTATTTCTCTTTTACTCTTTTTTTTTTTTTCTTTTCACGAGGAGTAATAATTGCTGAAAGTTTGGTGAAGATTTCTTCTCAAATGTTTTCTTCTAAGGAAAAATCAGAATCAAAAAAGAGAAAAAAAAAAGAGATTGTTTTATTGGATTGAAATTAGATAAGAATAAAACTATGAAAGGCTGATAAATTAAAAAGAAAAAAAAAATTGAAAAGTATTTGTGATAAGAAATTTATTCTTTTTTTTTTTTTTTTTTTGAATTTTTCCCTCTAATACAAGTAGCTATTTGATTGATTGTAGATAAAACTGTGAAATGCATGTATGTTGTAGATAGGATAGTGAAATTTACCAGAAGGGATGAAATGTTACATTTAGCTTTCTTGTGACATTTCATTTTCTTTTTTTTTTTAAATTTAATATGACGACAGTTGTTGCGCACATTTTCCATTTATATTCACTTAATCATACAATCTTTTTGATATTTTTTTCTTTCATTAGTCAAAAAACTAGCTGTTCACATTAAATGAAAAAAAAAAAAAAAAAACTGAAATGAAAAGAGAGATGTAAGGAATGAAAAAAATATAATAGAATATATTTTTTTTTTTTTAAAAAAAAAAAAAGCTCAATTATGATATCATTTTTGAGAAATTTAAATGCTTTAATCTTTATAGAAATTTAAATGGTTGCAAAAAATGAAATGCTTTATCTTTTCATTGCTATCATAATAAAGGAAAATGATTAAACAAAGCTTTAGAAAACAAAAAAGAAAAAAAAAATAGATGTATTAAATTGTTTTCTATTATTATTATTGTAAATAAATCAACATTTTGCAACAGTAAAATTATCATTTATTTTTTAATTTTTCAAAATTTTCTTTATATTTTCATTTGAATTCTTTTACAATTGATATTATTGTTGAAGGGATGATGACGTGGTGTATAAAATGTTTCTTTTGTTAAGCTTTACAGTAAGCGAATAATTTGTTTCTTTTTTTGTATTCATAAGAATTAGTAAAATTTATACAGCAAAGAATTAAAAATTTTCATTTATGTAAGTGAGACAAATTACAATTACAAGGACACACAAATAACGAACGCTATGTTTGATTTTTGAAGGAATTGTACATTTAAAATGAAAATTACTACTTTATATGTTAGATTGATTCAATCGTATGTTTTTTTTTTTATTTTATTTTTTTTTTAATATCTTTAATAAGATTTTCTTAATAGATAAGATCATTCGATAGTTATTTTCCATATGTTTAGTAAATTTAATATATTGTTAATTAATACAAATGCTATATTTTTGCAATTGCGTATGATTTCGAAGTATTTCACTGATAAATTTAAATTTCAGTTATGTGAATAATTAGTAGTAACCGATGCTGAAATCACTAATAGAGTAAAACATTCACATTTGAAAAATTTGCATTTTATGTGATGCTCGTTATATGATATATTCACATATAGAATGTGAAAGTGCTCACAAATAGATCTTATCACTATCTTATCTTTTCTTTACTTTTTGGGTGGTCATAATCTGTAACAAACAATGACTTCGTTATGATTTTCGGGTTATAATTTTTTCTTTTTTTTTTTTTTTCTAGAATTTAGTCAAAAATAGTCGGTCATTCTTGTTATAAAATTCCGCTAAATTATAAATTATATTTGAGGTAATTCTCTGATCAAACTTTATCTTCTTCTATGTTTGCTAAAAAACGAAAATGTTAAAAAAAAAAAAAAAAAAAAAAGAAAACAATGATAACAGTGAAATATACTCCTAAGCATAATGGAAAGGATTTGCTATTATTAAAAATTAAATTTTGTTTGACTTATTTTTGAAAGATTTCAGTTTGATTTAAATTATGTAATTCTTTCTTATGCTTCTAGAAATTTTGAAAAATGAAAAATTTTCTTAGATTAATGGTAACTAACTTCTGTATGAATTTTTAGTTCTGTTAGCTATTTTCATATCCTTTGCAATAGTGATAATACGATGAATTATAGAATTTAGGTTAACTGGCCATAATTGTTATCCAATTTTGGTCTAATATTGTTATAAATTAGCCAAGAATGTATAATTTGTTAGATATAATCGTAATATCATATATTTTTCATATAAAATATCAAATATTGTTATACCATGTTGTTGATAGTATATTTGGACGAGAAAGAATGGAAGCAAGTTATTATTCCATTGGTTTAGTTTATTCATATTTATTAGGACAAGTAGATTATAATATATTTATGTCAAGTGTATCAACTAGTTTTTGCTTTTAGTAACTTATATAACATATACTTTTTTTTTTTTTTTTTTTCTTTTGATTCATAGTAACAATATTCTTTTTGATTTTTACTTTCTTTCATTTCTATTTCTTCATCTATTATCAAGAATTTAGATAAAAGAAAAGAAAAGAAAACAACTAATTGTCTCAATCTATAGGCCATTTTGGAGAAATATCTTAAAATTGAAAACGAATGATTCATTACTTTAACCTATTTCATTATTTCACGAATTGACATTTAACGAATTGTTAAAAGTTGAATACTTGAATGAAAAGACAATTTCGTTAGCTTAGTTAGTTTAAATCTTTGATGCTTAATTAATTTAGAATCTATTTTAATTCTTACTAGTTTCAGTTATTTTAGTTTTGTTTCGTTAGCTTAGTTCTTTCCAAGATTTTTTTACGCCAGGAAGTAATGGCCATATTGTTGTATTTGTAGCAATTGAAGAATTTGCAAACAAATAATTTGATTAAAATGATATTTATGATACTTATTCAAATCTTTCTAAGCGAGAGGAGGTACTTCTAGGAGTAGCTTAGAGAGAAAAGATTTATTTCAAGCAAATTTCTGGAGGAAATATCATCTATCGTTCGTATTTTCTAATCCTCTCTTTGCTTACTCATATTGTTATATGTTAAATAATCATTATTTAAATTTGCTTCTTTTTCAGTCATAAATCAAATTCAGAATGGTTAGCTAGCATTTATAATTGATGACTGATGTTCATTGTCTCTCATACATGTAATATAGTTGCAAGTTTGATTCATGATGATAAATTTTTATTTTTCTGTGACAGTTAGTTATTTAATTTTATTATTTCAGTGTTTTCTGTAACACAGTGTTTTTTTTTTTTTTCTATTAAATCCTAATGATATTTCATCCAGGTATTTCAAATTTTAAAATTCCTGAATTACTAAATTATGACAAGTAGATTTTTCACATTTGTCGCTTTTTTTTTTTCCCCATTAATTTTTAAATATTGGAAAGCTTTTCACACGCAAATGCAGTAATAACAATTTTAATAGATTGAAATCAATTTTTATACGCATAAATCCTCTATACGCAGTCATTAATGGCATAGCATATATATTGCTGATAATTCGTTTTGTAACACTGACCAAGTGATGTTTCTTTTAATAATTAAATTCTGTTAGATTACAGTTTCGTTCTTTCATTACATGTAAATGTTGTGAAGAAGAAAGAAGAGAAAGAAAAGTGTGAAAGTTTAAACAAATTTTGAAGTTTATCAAACTGCAAATGCTGTTGATGATTTGTTAAACTTCATCACAACAACAGCACGAATGTTTGATTTTACTATTTGATCGTTTCTGATTCTAATTTTATATATTTATCTTCACCTTTTGTTTGAAATTTCGAAAAATTTACAACCCGTTCGATCAGTTCTTTTTTCCTTTGTATCTATTTTATGGTATTAATTGTCGGTCTTTAAACTTCTTTGATAGAAGATGAATTAATTTAACTTATTGAAGAATTGAGAATAATTAAATATAAATGTAAAATTAGTTTTACATGAAAGAGAGAAAGAAAGAAAAAGAAAGAGAAAGAAATCTTAAATATTTAAATTGTTTTTATCATTCAAATGATTGATTAATTGGGAGGAATGGTGGTAGTTTACAAATGAGTCATTGGTATGCAATCTATTTACGATCAGTAGGATTTGTCGGTTTATCATTGAAAAAGTTGGTTGGTTGTTTATTTATTAAAAATATATAAATGATATATTCTATTTATTAATGAACATAATTGTATGACAACTTAATCTTTGATTTAGTATGAAATATTAAATTATTTGGATTCTTAGTTAAAAATGAATTAATTGTCAAAATGAGGATAGTAATTTAATTTGAAATCTTGATTATTATTTAAAATTTTTAACTAGCGAAATTATGATTCAATAGACTGCATGTATTGACTGTACAAATAGATGTAGTTTTTGAGACAAAAAAAAAACTGTTATTTCTGATTTGATTTATAAAATAGTGAAATGATAGGGATAGATAGGAACGGAGAAAAGTTTATATTGGTTACCAAAAAAAAAAATAATGGTCAAAATTTAACTGATATAGAGTTATTTGATTGATATATAGTATACAGAGTATTTGTTTTGTTTCATTTCCATCATTCTATTTCTCTTTTTTGCAAAAATATCAGTTTAAAAGAGAAAGATGTGCTTTGCCATATCAATGAGTTTTTGTATTTTTTTTTTTTTTTTTTTTTTCGAATTTTTGAGATTTAATTCATTCTGTGATTTCATCCATAACATGATTTGTTGATCGGTTCATTGATTGCTAGGGAAATCAGGAAATGAAAGAAATGAATGCAATGAAATGTGATATGTCTACTAATCGTTGTGAAATTATCGTTTTGAAAAGTTGACCAAGTATTAATTAGAATCATTTGATTGATCCTAATAGATGAGATCATTTTGCCAACATATTTGTGATAAGATTTAAAAAAAAAAAAAAATTAAGCTTTAATATGGTTATAGAAATTTGAATGGAAAGTATATTTTAATTATGAATATCTTGTATTTATGATCCATTTTAATCAAAAGTTAGTAATTCATTAGATTTTGGAAATTTTTAAGTGATTGAACAAGGAAAAAAAAAAGCATTTGTGAATAATTGTTTTATGACAAGAGAATTTGGTAACTAATTTATGCGATTAAAACTTTATGATAGGAAGCAGTTATACTTAAATTATAATTCATCATTTTGTATCCATAATAATTGTAACTGACTAAGATAAGTAAATAGGATAAGTTTTCAGATGATGTTTTCTAGAAAAAAAGAAAGAATAATATACTGCTAGCATTTATATTTCCAGCTGAAACTATTTGTTTTTGACTTTTCATAAGTTTTTTTTTTTTTTCACATGGCTCTTTATTTTGATTATCGAAGTAAAATTTCCGCTTATTTCATTTTCATCTTTTTTCGTTCAATCACTTATAAACTTTTATTCTGATTAATTCATTTGTCTAGCATCCAGATTCCATCATTGGATTATGGATGTTCTAAATTGCTAGCATAAGCTCAGGCTATCATATCATTACCTTGTTATGATCTTAAAATCTTAAACGTATGTAAAAATAGAGTGTAATATGCATTTAGAGTTGAGTTCATCTATTTATTGAATTTAAATTACTTTGATTTATGGTTCTATTTTCTTTAAATTAATAGAATTAGCAGGTTAAGTGCATGATGACAAATGATGAGCTGTCACTTCATTTATGACCTCATTTCATTTATCTATTCGAACACTATTCGTACTAATGATTATCGAACCGATAAAAGTCATTAGTGATTATTTTTATCTTTAAGATATTACTGATAATAATGAATTAATATTTGGAAGCTTTATTAATAAATTGATTAGTTTTTTACTTAGACATGTACATTCCGAATTAAACTTTCTGAGCTATTATTGGTTGTTGCTGCTAAACTAATATGAATGATACTAGTTGATTTGTGAATTATTAAAGCAAGAGAATTTTTGTTGTTTGTAATTTTAGAACTGATTGCAGAAGCAATGTTCAAACTATCGATTGGTTTATTTTAATGCACAAATGATTTTAGTTGGTGTCATTTGTAGAAAAATGCTACTTAATGTGCGGTTATTATCATCAGGATTTTATGTGTTATTTGGTATTATTATCGGTTTTTCACTATCACTTTTATCTCTATCGGGTGAATGCTCAATTTTATCTTCTCCTTATGTCAACATTAATGCAAAAGTGATTAACAGTCAACTGAATTTAACATAATCCTCTTTTAATAACATTGGAATTATCTATTGCCAAACATACAAAAATTAATCTGTTTTCTTTCAAACAGAATTTATTTTCTATCAAATTATTAGCCTAAAAACAACGAATAAAATAAATTTTTAGGAATTAAGAAATAACAATTGTAATTTTCAGTGTTTTTATCGCAATATTTTTATCACTTGAAATTTTTATTGCTATTAGAAATTTTATTTGTTCTTAAAAAAGTGTCATTTATGTATTTTATTTTGTATCAATATATTCATTGTCTTTAAAAGTCAAAATTTTTATTTGACCAAAAAACGATTATTTTAGGTTATTTTTAATTAGAAGTATATGAAATTGATAAAAAAGAAAAAAAAAACAAAACAAAACAAAACATTACTAATTTTTACTTAATACTTATTTCATTCTTTTGTTAGGTAATTATACTGTTACTTCACCGATAGCTCAGCTAGCAGCTAAGCAAAATCCTCAACGGATTTCTGGGCATTTTGATGATGCTCACGAGGAATGGGAAGTTGATGATAGGAGTGCACCAACTGCTCCATTATATTTTCATGGGAATGGTACCAGTCTACATAATGGTACTTACTTATTCTTTTAAATTATAATTTATCTTCCCTAAAAATTTTTCTAAAAAAAAAATCCCTTAAAAAAAAGCTTAGTTTAAGTTATGTTGCCAATTTAATAGTTTTTTTAATTTTATAATCTTTTATGATTATTTAAAGAATTTTTTTTTTTTTTTTCGAAATGTTCATTATTTATAGATGATGATTCTGTGGCAAAATTATTGGAATCAAAAGTACGAATATTCTGTTGGATACTAACAGGAAAGCAAAATCATGAGAAAAGAGCGAAACACGTGAAAGCGACGTGGAGTCGACGTTGTTCAAAGTAAGTTTGACCTGTGATTGTGTTAATCTTACATCTAATAAAGTAATAGTTGAAAAAGTTTGGTGAAATTATCATTTTATTCATATGCTTATTTCATTAGTAAATTTGAATATTTTCCCAAAAAGTTTGTAGTTTTACCTTTTGGGTCTATAACGGAAGAGAAAGACAGATTTAGTTTTGAAAAGAAAATGCTTTGAAAGGTGATTTGAAAAATGTTTATTTTATTTCATTTATTTAAAAAAAAAAAAGAAAATGAAATAATAGTTTATTGCTCCGTACTGATTGATAAATAATAGAATCTGAAAGATGTAGATGATGTTAGTGGCTTATCTCTTCCTTTCCAATTATTTCACATATCATTTACTGTTAAATGTCTAAATTTGTTATTTCAAAGTTTATTTCTATGAAAGTATAATTTTTAATATCGCTCCAAAATTATTTTAATTCTGAACTACAAATATTTCTAATGATAGGTACATATTTATGTCTTCCGAAGCAGATCCATCTTTACCGTCCATAAATTTGAATATCTCAGAAGGTCGTGATCATTTATGGGCAAAAACGAAAGCAGCATTTAAATATTTGCATGATTTTTATCTTAATGATTATGATTGGTTTTTGAAAGCGGATGATGATACTTATGTTATCGTAGAAAATTTGAGGTTTCTTTTTAATATTTTTATTCATTTTTGGAAATTTCATTTTTTTAAGCAATTTTTTGATATTATGAAGCATTTTTTGAATTCCATTTTTATTTGTTATTTTTTAACGTTAAATAATGCATTTTTATTTCCATTCATATCTGGAGATTAAGGGAAATTTCGTGAAATATGCAAATAATAAATAAAAATAATGTGATTTTTTTTTTTTTTAATTTCAGGTTCATGTTGCTAGCACATGATCCAAGTGAACCAGTTTGGTTTGGTTGTAAATTTAAACCATTCACAAAACAGGGTTATATGAGTGGTGGAGCTGGTTATGTACTTTCCAGAACAGCTCTTAAAAAATTTGTCACTGAAGCACTTCCGGTAATTTAGCATATTTAATTGGATGATGTTGATTCCATTGGAAATGATAAGTAATTAATATATTATTCAAAAAAAAAAAAGTATCAAATTGACTGAAATTGTTAGTGCACTACTTTATAATTTAGTTGTTTACTGGGATCAACTATTTTTGTGGCTGTAGTTAAGTAATCAAAGATTTTGTTTTGACTTCCATTAAACATTTCGAGATGCTGCTATTTTCAAATGACTACTTTGAAACGAAATTAAGGATCCTAACAAGTGTAAGAAAAGTGAAAGTGGTGCAGAAGATGCAGAAATTGGAAAATGTTTGGAGAAAGTTGGCGTAAAAGCAGGTGATTCAAGAGATGCTGAAGGTCATCACAGGTTAATAATTATTATTATAAATGAAATGTTGATTTGATAATTTCATAGTAAATATTTATGCTTGATGACTCATAACGAGTCTTTTAATTGAAATATTGACAGGAAGTTATGCTATTATTCAGATTTCTTCCATTCGTACCAGCACATCATTTGATGCCAGGACATGTAGATAAAAAATTCTGGTTTTGGCAATATACATATTATCCTGTAGAACAGGTTTGTTTCTTTTTATTCTCTATTATTTACACCTTTTAATTGATCTTGCTCTTCTATTCTTCTTCACTTTTTGCTTAGTTTAGACCAAAGAAATAGCATTTCTTCTTTTTGAAAAGTAAAGCACCTAAAATACTACTTCTTGTTGTTTACTTTTTATTAAAAGATTTCATGTATTTGAATGAAAATTCCTTAATCTAATTTTCTTTGAATTAGTTTTAATATTTTCAAAAGAAGAAAAAAATCAGTTTTACATCCTTTAGAATATATAATTTGTAAATTATTTTTCAATATATTTTCTATAGGGTCCAGAATGTTGTAGTGATTATGCAATATCATTTCATTACGTAAATCCTTCACTGATGTACGTTTTGGAATATCTTATTTATCATCTACGACCTTTTGGTTAGTTCAATTATATAAAATTTCAATATTTTGCATATGAATAAAAAAATTAATTTGTTATTCATATAACTTTAATCTTATTCTCATAAAATTTAATAACCTATCAGGAATTGACATTTCTAAAGTAGGCGCTCACAAATGAAATCGTAATACTTAAGGCCTAAAAAGCTCTTAGAATCAAAACATAACTCATAATTTCAATGTATTTTGGACAATCATTTTGCTTTTACTATATAATTTGCACTTAATTACTTATTCAAAATTTCGAGAACGATGTGCACTTCTCTTCTAACATTTTATTACTATATCTAACCTTTGCCAAAAATTCTGATTAATTGTATACCATATTGTACATAGGTTTAAATCTGTTTAAATCTTCGAAGTGGTAATTTCCTAGTTTTGAAAATGTTTCATGATAAGTTTGCAGTGGTCAATCTTTTTATCATTTTCAATATTCGTCATCTTTCATTTATTAAGGTCAAGGTTAGAGATTTAAAATGAAATGATTTTTTCTTAATTTTTAGGCATCACAAAAAAAATGGATTCTCAAACAGTAGCAGCAGCATACCATTTGGCAGTAGAGAATATGGGTCCAGATGATGTGTTTAAAAAAGTATTTGCTACAAATAAATCTGTAATTTCGATTCCGCAAGATTCGAAAGTGCTACCAAAACCATCAGGAAAAGCGGAAATTATGATGGAGAAAAAAGCAAATAGGTGACAATTTTGCTAGCAAAATGAGGAGATAAAAAGCTTAGTGAAGATGATAATTACTCAAGAATGCATGTATATATTTGAGTTATTTAATCATCTGTTGTAAATTTGGAAGAATACTTATGAACAGTATTATAGTCTCTAATAAAATGCTAAATTACTAATTCATTTTAGAGAAAATATGGAATAATCTAAGGTAGAGTTTATGATCTTAGTACTTTTAGTTATATTTTCTCTCTCTCTCTCTCTCTTTTCTTATGTTTGATTAATTGAGAGAATGATTCGTTTATGATCTCTTTAATCCTTTTTCATTATTCAAATTTCCCATTACAGTGAAACAAATGAATAGACTATATGAATATAGTTTAATGATTTGTGTTTTTTTTTTCTTGTAGTAATGACATAAATTTAATATGTAATACTATTATTTGTTTTGTTTTAGATTTTTCAAATTAAAATAAGAATAGATTTTATATAATTGAGATGAATTTTACTTTGTTTATTTTTTTTTTTTTTTAGTGATACGGGTTTTTAATTTAATTGGTCATATTTCTTTTTTATAAATCAATTCTTTCCATTTTCTTTCTTGAATCACCTTTTTTTTTCATTTTTTTTTTTTCAATTCTTTATATCATAACTGAAGTGATTTTCGTATCTCATAATTATAATCACTGTTAATTTGAGTTCTTTTGTTGTAACAATTGTTTATTTTTTTTTTGTTTAAGATAATAAATTCTAATTTATCTTTTTATGACCATTTGATTTTTGCATCATGAATTATATAAAAATGGCAAAGATTAGCTATTATTATCATGAATTTTAATTGATATGATATTAACTTTATTAGCAATCTTTTCTTTGTAATCTGCTATTTTCGTCATCTTTATTTTTTATTATTTTCCATGAAATCAATCATTCCTTTCGCTTATTGTTTATTGTATGTTATTTTTACGATTGCTTGCCTATCATTTTTTCATTTTTTTTTCTTTTTTAAATTGTATATATTCATCTGTTATCCATTGCTTTAAGGATTGAACAGTTCTCCATTCTTGCCGCCTCCATGTGTTATGTTCTTTTTTTCTATTAAATTAGACTTTTTTTTTGTTTTTAATTCCATTGTATATTGAAATTGATAATATGAACTTTTTGAATTTATAATCTAAAATTACATTTAAAATTTAACATATTAGCGACTTTTTTTTTTAACACTGTAAAATAGAACAGAAAACGCATTTGCAATGAATTGATTTATACATTTCGAAGCAATGAGGATGAATTTTTTGTTTTTTTTTTTTAGCTTCTTACTAATTTATTTGATTTTTGTGTGTGTACTGAAATATTTTTTGTTTAACTTATCATACCTAAAATGATTATTATAAATGAGAGTAAAGATATGCAGGTGTTTATTCTAGTTGAACGATAATTAGATATATTTTTGTTTATAATTTTTAGGTGAATTCATTTCTTTTGAAATTTTTCGAAATATTTTTTCAAGTAGTGCAATAGAAATTGACGATGTCCATTTTTCATTTGTTTGATTTTGTTGTTGATATGGGAGGATAATAAATAACATTTAAAATTAATAATCGATGTTTTCTTAAATCATTTGGATGCATATTGCACAATTCTTTGTTGAAAAAAAAAAAAAAAAAAAAAAAAAAGCTTATCAACTTATCAATATCAAGTATTAAAATAGTTGATATTTATCATTTAAAGAATAAATGACGAAGCTTTTTTAAGATATTTTAAATATAATCGATTCTTTTTAGGATTAGTCTAGGCAGAAGATTGCTTTTATTTAAAAGAAAATGTAAGAGATATCTTGATAAACAGATTGAAATTTATTTTTTTTTAGACTTAAAATTTAGCGTTATCTCATCTAACATAAAATAATATAAAATTCAACGTTATCTAATCTACGTTTACGATTAAACATATCATAAAAATATCTAAAGTGGAAATATTTATAGATTTATAATAGATAGATGATATTTCAAGTGTTGAAAGTTTTATATGACACAGGTAGACACAGGTAACTATTAATTTAAACAGGTCATACTAATAAATGGTAGTGCGGAATTAACTACTGCATGTGCATGCATAAATTATACTTATGTTTCTTCTTGTATTGTATTTCACGTGGATTAAAACGTATTTGACGTTTTATATGTAGTATATAAATTAATATGCTAAAATTAGATTATATGAGTGACAAAATTAATCAGAGTTTGACAAAAAAAAATTAATCAAACTCAAAAATTAGTTTGTTTACAAATAGCTTATAGATATTATCTGTTGTCAAAATTTCAAAATTTCAATGGAAGAAGTAGCAGTAGGTAATTTTATTGGAATTGATATTGGAACGACAAGTGTTAAATGTTGCATTCTGGATATTAACAATCGGTTAAAGCTTCAATTTTTAATTTTTATTTTCAATATAAAAAAGAAAAAAAACTACCATTATAGATGACAAATATAAAATTGAATGTAAAACTTGATTTGTATTTAATTTCCATTTAATTCCATTTAGGTTATAAGTTATTAAAAATTTTGAATATTTTCATCAAATTAAACTATTTCATTTTTATAAACTGATACATAATTTTATAGTAAGTTGATCCCTTTCTCTTTTTTTTTTCTTATAATTGATTAGAGTTCAGAAATTCATGTTTCAAATTTTTTTTTTTTTAAATTTTAATCAATTACATCAATTTTTGTTCGAATTCATAAGCTAATTTTTATATCTTTTTTTTTTTTTTTTTCTTTTTTGATAGTTTTAAATTTAGGATACTTGTGGAAAAGTGTGTAACGCATAATGCATGGCTAAAACATGAATCAAATATGTATCGTGAACAGGATCCGGTTAAAATACTAAATGTTTTACATAATTTGATAAAATGTATGGAAATAAAATTATCATTGAATGTGACTGTTAGTGTAACAGGACAAATGCATGGTATTGTCTTTTGGAATGGTAATGATTTAGTAAAAGGTTAGCTTTATGAAGGAAAAGAAGAAGAAAGAGAAGGAGAAAAATGAGTTTAAAATTATGATAAATTTTATTATCGAAATGATAGACAAACTGAAATGCAATTTATATTAAAAGAAATTAGAAATAAAATTTTAGATAATGGTTAAATAATTTTAGGTAAATTTAATTGTTCACCATTGATAACATGGATGGATGAAAGAGTACCAAAAGAATTCCTCAATTCACTTCCCAGGTTTAATTATCATCAAAAAGATAAAAAAAAAAAAGGGAAAAAAAAACACTTTGCATGTTTTTTGTTAATTTAATTTTCAAATTAATTTTAATAAATGTACCTCCTCTTGTTTTTTTTTTTTCTTTATTAACTCATTTTTTGTTTAATCCCTCTCGAAGAAAACAAAAAAAGGTAACTGGATAAAGTTTATAAAAATTTTTTAATTAACATTATGAATTAATAATTTTAATTGATTTAACTTAACTTAATTTAACTTATTGTACAGATGGGATTGTGGTTATTTACATATTGGATTTGGTATGGTAACTCTTGCATGGTTACATTCATCTAATCAACTTAATACAGAATGGACCTGTTGTGGTACCATTATGGATTTGATTATTTGTTACCTTTGTCAATCATCTAAAGCATTTATTGGTATTCAAAATGCGTATAGTTGGGGCTACTGCTCTTATAGTGGACATTGGACTGTATCGGTCAACATTTTTCCTTTTCTCTTCCTCTTTCCTCCTTTCTAGTAAAATGTAGAAATTATAAAATGTTAACTGATATATAATTATTTCATAACATTCAACATTGTCACTTTAGTTTTGTTCAAAAATACTAAAAGTAATTATCATTAAGTATGTTAGATGAATTTTAAAAAATTGGAAAATAAAAATTTTTTATTCAATATTTTATACTGTTCTTGGGGTAAATAATTTTTGTGGATAAGCTTATATGATAAATTTCATCTAGGATAAGCTTATTTACTAATATTTTCATCATCATTTTCAAACTATCTGTTTATTTGGTGTTCTAGAATAATAGTAACCCTAGAATTTCTTATGATATTCCTTCTTTTTTTTATTAATATTTGATTTTTTTCCTTTTTTTATTAATATTTTAACTTATTCCTTTTTTAATTAATATTTTAACTTATATCGCAATTATGATATTACTTAAATTTTCATTGAGAAGAAACTATGTCAACTGTCAAATCAGTTAATGGGCTAAGGTTAAGGATCGAATTTTCAAGGAATGAATTTAAAAGGTATAATGCTTACTGCAGGATGAATTGGTACCAAAACACATACTACCAACAATTTGTTCAACAGAGGTAATTGTTGGCTTGGTAAAACGAGCTAATTTTGGTTTACCAATTGGTGCAAAACTTTTAGCATCCTGTGGTGATCTTCAAAGCACTGTTTATCCGTTATTAGAACCCGGAACAGCTGGTACTTGAATTTGTATTGATGTTATTAAAATTTGCAAAATCTGATATCATTCAAAGAAGAGAGAAATTCTCTTAGACAATTTTTTATTTATTTATAATGAAGCTTCTTTCAGCTTAGTTGCTAGTTTTTCCTTTGCTTTTTTTTCTTTTTTTTTAAAGTTTTAACTTTAAATTTGGACTTCTTGCATAGAATTTTAACTAGAAGTAATTTGAATTTTTTTTTTTTTAGTTAATAGCTTGAATTTAGGCACACTTTCAGCTCATTGTTTAATAAAATAATGCTTTAATTCAATCTCTCTAGGTGAATAACTTCAACATGTTTAATCAATTAGGAAGTAATTTTTCTATTTTGAGTTTGTGAAAAGCAAAATTCATTGTTACAGTTAAAAACTTCTGTTTTACAAGAGCAGAAGATTAAACTTTGGAATTTTGAGTGAAAACTAGAACTGTTTCATTATTTATTCAAATTTTTTAGTATTAAATTTGGGTACATCAGCACAACTCTGTTTTTTACCAACGATAAATCTTATCGCTTCCGCTCCGCTTCTTACTGTACCGTTCTTTGGTAACTGCGGAAAAAATAAGATAATCGTGGCCGCATCAATGAATGGCGGTAACGCAATTAATCTAATTGCAGAGGTAAGTGCTTTCTTTTTTCCATTTTATTGTACATGCTTCATTCAACAAATGATGATAAAAGAATTATCCAGAAAACTTGAAGTTGAGCTTTCCGGCATTTCATGATTAGTGCAAATTCTCTAAATTCTCAGTTCTGATATTTTGACAAGATGATATGTGATGGATGGTGCTGTTTTACAGAAAGTTGTTGAATGGGCCTCACAACTTATCTCAGATAGAAATGATCTACAGGTTGATTATCAAAAATTAAACGATATTTTAAATGAATGTAAAAATTGCTCATCGTCTACAGTTGATATTCAACCAGTATTTCTACCTGAACGTATAGACAATGTTTCATCATACATTTCCGGAATCAATTCAAGTACCACAATTGAAGAGGTATGTTTAATTTAGGTGGAATTATTAGGTGGAATTATGTCATAATTCATCTTATTTAGTTAAATTATTTTTAGCAAAATAGTTTAATTCTACACTTTAAATCAAAATCTACTGTTGAAATCTAAAATAGAATGTATTTCAAAGCGTTTCTTTTCAATAATTTTAAATTCATTAACTTCTCAAACATCCAAAGTAGATAATATTAAATCATTACTTCATGTTTTTGTAATATACGTTTACAAGTATGACAAACTTATAAACTATACTAGCTTTAACTATATATACTAAATTTTCATATACCTTATAAAATATCACCGTAACATCCATAAAAAGTTAAATTTTAGTAATTAGAAAAGTTTCATTTCAGATACTTCATCGTACAGCTTCTGGAATTGTCTCGAATTTATTTCGTCTTCTTTCACCTTATCAACTTCGAGAATGGGGCATTGAACGTATCATATTAGCTGGTAATGCGAGTAAAAATTATTTCATCGATGAAATCATTCAACAATGTCAGGGATTACTCGAGATTGTCGCTTCATCTAATGCATGTCCAAAATGCAGTGCAGCATACGGTGCTGCACTGCATGCATTACACTTCACAAATGCTAAATGAATGCAGTGCCTTTGAATATTTTTAAATTACAAACATTTAGCATTAGAATGTGGACAGTGGTCAAGGGCAGTGATCATATATCATTCATCTGTGATCTGTTTTTTTTTTTTTTTTTTTTTCATGAAATAATGATTAACGTTGAATAAATTTAATTTCATTCATATGATTGATTATTGGTTTCAGGTAATATTATGTAATTGATTATATAATTGACTAAAATGATTGAAACTTTAGCAATTTTACTACTATATATAATATAAGTTCATCTGATATCTGTTTTTCATTGAAACAGTTATTAATTTTTCAAAAAATTTAATTTATATACTATAAAAGAGCTAATTAATTTAGTTGAAATATTTAAGATAATCTAAAACAATTAAATTTGTTATGTAATAAAAAAAAAAGATTATTTTCTTTTTTCCTTTTTAATTTCAATTATATCATTGAATTTTCTAATTTCAAAAAAAAAAAGTCAATTTAAACATGCATTATCATTGATAACACTATTTAAGCATTAATTAAACATAAAAATTAATGATTGTGAAAAAAAGTGAAAAAGTTAGCAATAGAAAATTAATTTAAATGTAAACGGAAATATGTTTAGTCATTCAAAACAAAACAAAAAAAAAAATTAATTTTGATCAGGATAATTGAAATAACTGCAAAATATATTCATTAGAATAATCATTATCAATAAGTTTAACTTTATTTATGATCAAATCAATTCCAATGTTTCCGTCAGTAATAAGCAAAAATAAACTTTCTGTTAGCAATAAATTAAAAATAAACTCAAAAAAGTAAAATTTTTTTTTTCTTAATTTCATCAAAAGTAAATTTTATTTTTGTTTGAATACTATTCAAAAAAAATCGCAACTGTTATAGATATTAATTGGTTGAATGTAATTTTTATGCATAATTTTTATGCATTTATGCATTTTAATACAATTATTAATTAATATAGCTATTAATTAGAATTATATATTGGAATTATTATTTTAAATTTAATTATCATAGAGCTGTACTGCTTTAATTAATTTTTTTTTTATCTTTGAATTTTGTCATTTGTACTGGCAAAAATTGCTAACAATTTATTGCGCAAGCAAAATTAACATCAAAATCATTTAATTTTTCATCTCATTTCAATCATTCCATTCCATTAATCATTCGACAATCATTCAACTTTTAATTTGTATACCATTTATTTCTATCATTTTTGCCGAACAAATCAATGAATCAACATTTAATTGCATTTTAATTAACAAAAATTTTAATGTTTAACTGACTGCAAATAAATTCTGAGAAATATTTTAAATTATATTACTTTTAAAAATTCTAAATTTTCTAAAACTGTATGTGCAAAAATTTGTTTTGGCATTTCATTTTATCACATTCAATTTTAATTAATTCAAATACATAAAAATTTTGCCTTTATTTATATTTTTGTTTCTTTTTTTGGAAAAATTCGTAATACTAAATTATGATAATGAAGAAAAAGATGGAAATTTTTTGAATTCATTCTTATTTATTTCATTTTTTCATTCTTTTTTTTTTTTTTTTTTGATTTTTTTTTCTAATATTTTTAATCTTTTTGTGTCAAATTTCATTTAAAATCAGTTTTTTTTTTTCTTTTTTTAATTTAAATTTATTAATTTATTTGTGTTAATAAAAATTTTTGCTGAAATTAATGATAAATTGAGGATATACATTAAGAGTACTACTGTTTTTCTTTTTCATCTCATTTCTTTTTGACATATCTGAGCAATTAGGCCAATTTCAAAAAGCAATTAGTAGACTTCGTTTTTTTTTTTTTTTTTTTTTGGGTCGTTTACAAAATCTTTAGAGTGAATTAATATTTATTTATAGAAATACACAAAAACTTACTTACATATATACTTACTTATATGTTTGTAAGTAAACATTATGAATGAAAATTAGTGAAAAAAAAAAAAGAATTTAATTTAAATAGAATTAAATTTTATATTAATTAATATTGATGATATCATTTTCCTTTTGTTCTCCTTTTTTTTTTTTTTTTTTTCTTTTTTTGACTTTTCTTATTAATAGAAGTGTAATTGTTGCAAAAAATTTTGATTAAAATGATTGAAATTGATTTTAAACGGAAATTTCTTCCTGTTAACTGTTGCAAAAATGCGGAATTCCTGAATAGTGAAGAAAAAAAATCCTACAAAGTTGTTGATTTCATTAATTAATGTTTATTTGTCATAGGAAAAGCTTATTGAAGGTAGTTTTGAAATTTTAATCAAAAAGATATATGACTAAGTGCTCGTATTCAGTTGGATTAATTGATAACAATTAAAATAGTTTATTTATTTATTCAAGTTTATTAAATGTTAATTAATTAATGCTAATTAGCAAAATATTAATTTTTCACATAGAAGAAATAATTTAGTAATACTTTCATTTTATTTGTTTGTCAAACATAACTTTGCAATTAATAGTATAAAAAATTGATTTATAATGCAAAGTAAACTGGTACCCATTAATTTACCCGTAATTTACCCGCTCTAATAGTTGCGATTTTTATATTACAATGAGCTCTTGTATGTCACATTGAATTTATGAGAAAAATTGATGACTTTCTTTATCAAATTTTCTTTTTTCTTCCAAAATAAATTTCTTGATGAATACGAGAAAATAAAAAAAAAAAAAAAAAAAAGAAAAACATAATAACAATATTCTTAATTTGTATTTATTAATTTAACAATAATTAGTAATCAAAAAGTTTGAATTAAAATTAAGAAAGGAAAAAATGAGAGAGATAATAGATGATAGTAAATTCATTAAATTGTTTTTCTTAGAAACGAATGAATGATTTGATAACATTCATTTAACATTGCCCACAATAATATTTATTTGTTTGTAGTTAGAGAATTAATTACTCATTAATTGAAAGATTAATTTGAAATGGAATACCGAATGACAGGACAAAAGATAATTTTGAAGGAAATCAATGATTCATTACATAGTAATTGTAATGAAAAATATATCTTAGGCTCTTCAATAAAACATTAAAAATGAATTTAATTAATAAAAATGAAAAAAAAAATTAATTTATTAACAATAATTTAGATTGTATAAGTTTTATTATTCAAAGATTTGTTTATTTTATTGGAATTGTTCAATTTGAAAATATATTTTTAGCATTATGAAATTATAATCTGAATTATTTCAAGATATAAATTATTTTTATTATAAGTTATTCACTTATAAATTATTTTCCTTTAAAGTAAGTTAATTCTTTAAAAAAAAAAAACTATTTTCAATTGATTATTTTTATATTTAACATAAATATTTTAAAAGATATTTGATAATCAATTGTTTTTTTAAATATTTTTTTAACATATGCTAATAAATAGCGCAAATATCTTTAATCATTAAAGGAAAAATATTTAAAAATAAAAAAAAAAATTTCGTAAATAATTAACTTTTTAAAAGAACAATTAATAAATTATAAAGTTATGAAAAATTAAATATAATTAAAAAATTAAAATTTATCATTCAATTAAAGAAATTAGTCAAATGTCTTTTTTTATAAAAGTTTTTTTATGAAATTGATATCATTAAAATGACATTCAGTTTATAAGATTTTAATTTAATTTATTTATTTAAAGTATTTTTCTCACCATATTATTTTCCTTTCGTTATATACCACTTGAAAAAAAAATAAAAATAAAAACTTTGTTAAATTGATTTTTAAATATTAAACATAACAAATATTACAAGCATTATTATTTTCAATTATTATTATTGTCTCTCTTTTATACTATGCATTTTAGATGAGTGATAAAATATTGTAAAAATTGATAATTTTGATATCATATCACTTTTTTTTTCACTTTTCTTATACTATCATTTTTGTTTAAGACGAAAAAAAAAAAACTAAAAATTATTTTCATAATTATTAAAAAAAAAAAAAAAAAATTAATAAAGAAATAAAAATTTTGTTGTGATAAAATTAAATTTAATCAATCGAAAAATGATAAAATTTACGATAACTAAGAAATTATTATAATAAAAATCTTTTCCTTATCCTCTTTAATGCTTTCTAATCGCTTTATACAATCACATAATACTTAAACAAATTATTAAAATAACATAATTTTATTTTACCTCTCTCTCTTTCTCTCTCTCTCTCTCTTTCTCTCTATCTTTAGAGAGAGAGAGGGAGTGAGCAATGAGAAGATAAAATGGGAGGAGATGAATGAGTAAATTAGGGCAATAGTATAACTGAGCAATAGAGGAAAACTTTACGTTCCGTAAAACTTAAACGGTTGTCATGAATGGTTCATTGCTATTTACATTCATCGCTTTTATTATTACTATCATCGTAACAATTACTAATGGAAAAGAGCATTCTTACTTACGTAAGTGTAATTTACATAGTTACGTGAACATTTCAAGTAATCATTTTATTGTTATTGTTTACAAAAAAAGAAATTAAATGATATTTAACGATTGATCATGTGCTATTTTTAGTTTTTAAAATTAGATTAAAAGAGATTTGAAAGGTTTAATTTGATAAATTTTAAAAAGAATTAATTTTACTTCAATACGAAATGTTATTTTTGTATAGTATTAGTAATAATAATACTTATTAATTCTATTAATAATAATAAGTAATAATGATCTAAAATAGTATTGATAATAATTAATAATAAAAGAGTTTAAAAAAAAAAAAAAAAATTATATTTCTAAAAATTATTTAATTATATCAGAATCAAATACACATAATATTTATCATTTATCAAGAGCAGATAGATAAATAAATAAACGAATAAATAATTGATTGATTGATTGATTGATTTTTTCATATGAAATCTTTTAATGAATATTAATTAATATCAAGATTTTTTTTAAAATATAATTTAAAATACTGAATTGTTTGCACTAATTCAGTACTCAAATACAAATAAATTTTAAATGTTTCTATATTTTAAGAAAAATTTTTTTTAACAAATAAATGTAGTTCTAAAGTACTTTAACAATTCAATGAATGCAAAATTGTTGAAAGTAAATGATAATTAAATTAAGGTTAAGGATTTTTTTTTAAAAAAAAAAGGAAGAAAGGAATATTATTAATTTCATTGAAATATTGTTAATTTAAATAAATAACAATTAGCATTCAACAATTTGAGCTAAACTACAATTAATGCAAACAATTTTTTTTTTTTTAAACTTTTCTTAAATTTTTGCCTTTCTTTAAAAAACACTTTATTCAATTGAATATCGTTTAATCCGATTTGTCTATTTCACATTGTTGTAAATTCCATTCTTTCTTTTTTCTTTTTTTTTTTTTTTTTTCTTGAATGCTTTCTCAAAAATGGTTCTTTTACCTCCATGGTGACAAATTATGGGGTTGACAATTTTTTTTTTTTTTCTTTTTTCTTTTTTACGCATTATTTCGGACATCTTTTCAATTTTTCTCAAACAAAACTTCTTAGAGAAATTGCAATTTAAATTCTTTCTTTTTTTTTTTTTCATTTAAATAAAATCAATTACCCAAATTTTTTTCTTTTCTTTTCTTTTCTTCTCTCTTTTCCTTTTTTTTTCTTATTTCATATTTCTATCATTTATTGAGTGATAGAAATATTTTAAAATATTTAAATATATGGAATAATAAATAAGCATAGAAATAGTAATTAATTTACATTTCAAAATTAATGAATTTTATTTATAATTTAAATTTTATTTTTTCCTATATAAAAAAAATTTTTTTTTCTTAACAAATCACAGTTCAATTATCAATTTTAATTTTTATATAAGACAAAAGTAAATTGATGCATAGAATGAAATGAAATGAAATGAATTTAGTAATAGAAAAGAATGAATGTTGCAAGGACAATCGTAGATTATCACAAATGATAATGACCTAATGGAGAATTTATTTGTAACATTTGCGCTCTTTTGGAATTTTCATCAATGGAAAAATATAATAAATGAATAAATCATACTTGTTTACACATTCTCATATCATTGTTGACTAATTAATTGATAATTATCAGTAATTAAGTAATTGTATTTGTTTAAAATTCAACAAATTTACTTTAATAAATAATCGATGGAAACATTTATTTGTAATATAATGCGCTACTGCTAACTAAAATCAGTGAAAATAAATGAATAATTAGCAATTATAGTTAAATAAGAATTTTGTTAATGAATAATTAGCAATAATTAATTAAGCATATGTTTTTGATATTATTTAAATTTCAAAAATTTATGCTTAAATTTGAGAAAATTTCTTTCATTTATTGTAAAAAAATAACAAAAAAATAACAAAAAAAAAAAGATATGAATTAAGAAAAAGAAATAAATAAACAAAATAAGTAAGTTTATCTCAATGATTAAAAATGAGTGCTACTTATGAAATGAATTAATTTTTAATTAATGAATGAAATGAATTTATTATCATTCATGAAAATTCATCATCTTTCTTTCTTTATCCTAAGACTAGAACTAATCTGATAAAATATAGCTGATCGATTTTAAAAAATGTTTTATCAATGATTTTTTTAACAATTCACTTATCTCATCCTTCTTTCTAATCATAAAATCTTTCATTGCATAACTTATCACTTCTTATCACTTTGTCCTCTTTTCAATTGTTAATTACCAATATCAATGTTAGTAAGCTAATAACATTTGTAAATAAAAATCAGAACAATTCCACTTTTTAAAAAAAAAAAAATTTTTTTTTTACTTACATGTCAAATTGATAGAAAATAAAATTGTTTTTTAAAATGTTTGCACATTTTAAAAATAATTCTCTTCCATCAGATTATTTATTTAGTAAATTTAGATCACTTTTTAATTTTCAAATGAATTAATTTATTGTTTAATTATTTCACTGGCATTTTTTTGATATTGTTTGATTAATTGCAGTTCCAATTTAATAATTCGTTTAATTTTTTCAATTTAATTTCAGCCAAGCAAAAACAAAAACAAAATAAGACAATTAGTGATTGAAATTTGTTGATGACAATTTGATTTTATGTAAATTTAATTGATATTTTATAACCGACAGATAAGATAGTAAATCGTTATGGCAATATTTTAAAGTTATTTATTCAATTTTATAAAATTAATCTTTAATCAGGCTAATTTGTCTTCTAGCATAAGAACTAGGCTAATTTGTCTTCTAGGATAAGAACTAGGCTAATTTGTCTTCTAGCATAAAAACTAGGCTAATTTGTCGCATCAATTAGACCGTCACATTGTTTGCTATTATTGTGATATTTTCTTTATATCATAGCTACAAAATATATTTTAAATTCTTTTTATAATTTATATGTTATGCAAAATAATATATTAAATATTTCTGAATGTTTGTAATATTTTTATTTAATTTGCTAAATTTGATAATTTAAACTTTTATAAATTTATGCTTAATTTATGGTTTTTTTAAACTTTCATAAATTTATGCTTTTTATTAATATTATTATTATTACTATTTAACTATTTGCTATTTTATAATTATTATTATTTTTTTTTTAAATCACTCATCCATTTATGTTTAATAACTCAAATTTTTGTTGCTTCTTTAAATTAACATTTTTGTCTAATTTTCTAAATTTAATAATCTTAAACTTTTATAAATTTATGCTTAATAAAAAATAGTAAATGAATAAAAATTAGTCATAAGCGAATCATAAAAAAGTTCACTGCCTGGTGTTTATTTTTTTAAAAAAAAATTTTCAACTAAAAAGTGAAATGTATTTGCCATTTCACTTACTGTCATTTTATGCTTACATTTTTTTTATAGAAAACAGACATTTCACAAAGTTCGTATTTTAGTTAAAAGAGAAATTTTATTTCGTTTATAATTAATTTTTATTTGTTTATTTATTATTATTAAAATCTAAATATCGCTTATTATTATTATTATTACTATTTAACTATTTGCTGTTTTATAATTATTATTATTACTATTAATTTAAAATTGAATATACTTGTTGTAGTAGTGAAATAAGAGAGGGTCAAGAGAGAAAATAAACAGATGAGTGATTTAAACAAAAAAAAAAAAGGGGGGGGGGGGTGGGTAGATTGATACTAGTTATATGTTACTCGATAAATAAATATTTCATCGAATCATCATCAATCTTTTGACACTATGAGAAATGACCAGGTCAACTACCTTATTTAGATGTCACGCGAAATGATAAATAACCAACCTGTTGTGTATATAATTTTAATATATACAATTCAACTTAGTTAAATGATAATAATAAACTAATAATATTGATAATTACAATAATAATAATAAACAAATAAATCAATTAATTGATTTGAATGAAATTAAAATTATTTAATTAAAAAATTTGTTTATTGTGAATGAAAGAGAAAAGAAATGAAAAAGATTTTATCATTCATTCACTATTGTCTCACATTTTAAAATGAAAAATAAATATTTTTGCAAACTGATTTTATCACTTATTTTCTGTTATAAAAATAAAAGTCTTTTATATATATATAAAAATGTAATATCTTTTATAAAATTTCATAAAAGACGAAAGTTTTTTTCATAAAATTGCTTCAAATTCAATAGATTTCAAAGATAAAGTTTATAATTAAAATAGAATACTTAAAATTGTTATATTATTAGTTTTGTAAATATTAAATTACTATTTTATTCGATTTAGTGAAACAAATTAAATCCTTATTTTAATTATAATTTTTTGCAAAATTATACACTTTTATTGAATTAATCAAATATGGAGCAATTTTAAACTTCTATTATTTGTATATATATTTTTCAAAAAAAAAATTTTTTTTTTCAAAAATTCTTTGCAAAAAAAAAAAACCAAAAAATACTTAAAATTTCTTAAATTATTTTTTAATTTTTCCATTAATTATATATATATTTTTTTAAAGTTTTCTTTTTCTTCAAAAATTCTTTGGCAAAAAAAAAGAAAAAAAAAAAAAAACAACAAAGGAATATTTAAAAATTTTTAAATTATCTTTTAATTTTTCCATTAATTATATATAATTTTCAAAGTTTTCTTTTTCTTCTAAGACTTGAAATTTGTTAAATTGTAAAATTTTTTAATTTAAAATTAAACTGATTTAATTTTAATTAAAAAAATGATTTTTTTCTTTCTTTTTTTTTTTATAGATCATTATCGATATAAACGTCAATTCGATACGTCAAATACACCACAAATTGATTTGAATATTACTGTACCATATGTGTTCAGTGCAAGATTATATCCATTTGGTGAAAGTAAAGGTGATCAAATTCTTGTTGGATCATCACAAATTATTAAATTAAATCGATCATTTAAATTTCTTGGCAAAGAATACGATGCTGTTAATGTAAATTTTCTATTTTTATTTTTGATTTTTTTTTTTTTTTTTTTTTTTTAGCAAATAATTTTTATTATTAAATAAAAAGTTTATTTTATAGCTTAGTTAACATATTATATCAATCATTAAATTTAAATTTTATAAACGGTTTGTAAATTATTCAATATGTTTAATCAAAAAATTATTCATATTTTAAGTTAATTAATATTTATTACATTATGCATTAAAACAAATTTTATAAATATTTTGTAAATAATTCAATCATATTTTAAGTTAAATAATATTTATTACATTGTGCATTAAAACAAATTTTATAAATATTTTATAAATAATTCGATATATATATATTTGATCAAAAAAAAAAAATTATTCATATCTGAATTAACTTATAGCAATCATTGAATTAAATTTTATAAATATTTTGCAAATAATTCGATATTTCAATAAAAAAAAAAAATTATTCATATCTAAATTAATTTGTTATATTAAATATTAATCAAAAAAAAATTGTTTAATCAAAAAATTATTCATATTTTACTAAATTTTAAAAAAAAAACTAAATTTTACAAATATTTCTTAAATAAATTAATATGTATGATCAGTTTTACCATTATTTTTTTGTTAGTTATATTTTAGAATTATTATAAATAAGTAATAGTAAATTATGCTTAGTTATTTCTTCATTAAAATATAGATTCGACGTGATGGCGCAATTGGTTTATCAGCGGTACCAATGAAACCATCGAAGATACCATCACCGCAACCTGTTATAGCAATTTATTGGATGGCAGCACAAGGTGGAAAAGTACATTACAGAGAATCCAATGGTTAATTCTAATTTTGTTTAATATTACTTAATTTCTAAATCTTTTAAGTTTTCTTTTTTGAATTAATAAATTTTTATCATAAAATGAAAAAGTGAGAAAATATAACACAAAATTAGCTAAGTTAAAGTTACTAATTAAAAAGCTATTTCAAATATTAATTAAAAGAAATATTTTGCAAATCAAATATATTAAATTTAATTTAAATTATCCACTATGCTAATCATTCCTTCCATTCATAAAATTCTCGAAAGTTTTTTTTTTTTTTTTTGTTTTCGATTTTATCTAGAATAATCTACAAAATTTTACAATTTAAAAAAAAATAATAATATCCCAGATTTATATACATATTTGATTTGTATGGAGAGTGAGATGATGAAAATTTAAAATTAAAAAATGAGACAAAGATGACATTTGTTTAATTTTAAATAAAAACTCAGCGATTATTTTTCCATTTGATTTATTGATGAAAATATAATCCATTTGTTGAAGAAATTGAAAAAAAAAAAAACGAATCTTGTAAATTTTTGATAAATATTTTGATAAAAATGGTTTTTCAATAAGTTCTAAAAATTTTTGATTTCTAACAAAATCTAAAAAATTTTTATAAATTGATAAATTTTGTGCAAAAAAACGAAAAAGACACTGTTATAGTGATAAGAGATTTATCAGTAATTTATAATTTAAAATAAAATGATTTTTGCATGAATATAATCAAAAATGATATCATTGTATACTGAGAAATATAAATGAGCTAAATTATAAATTTAAAAAAATTTAAGCTAAAAAATTAAAAATTTAAAAAGCATCAAACAAATATATTGTTTACTTTTTAGATTCATCATTGTTACATTTGGTGGAAAATGAAGTAAACATTCAGTATCGTTATGGTTCATCATTTAAACCAACTGCGGTACTTATTGTTACCTGGGAAAATACACATGAAATTACAGAACCTGTAAGAATTATTGATTTTTTCATTTCTCAATCAATTTAATTAATCCTAAATTTAATTATTTCAAAAATAATCAAATTTCTTTTTCTGTAATATTTAAAACAATCATTAAAGTATCATTGTAAATATAAAATTATTTAATTGAAAAATGTTTGTTTGCAGAATTTAGAAGGTAATTCATTTCAAGTGGCATTGATTATGAGTGATAGTGGAACATTTGCGCATATTGTTTATAGTAAACTGAACAGTAATAAGAATGCTGTGGTAAATATTTATTATATTATCTCTGAAATTTTAAATCTAATTTATTTTATCATTTTTTTATAATTCATTTAATTAAATTCATTCATTGTGTTTTTTTTTTTTTTAATCAAAATGTCAATTGGTTAAAAAAAATTGATTAAATAATACAATGAAATTATGCATGCATCGGTCTTTTCCAATTTTAATTTTCAATTTAAAGATGAATTGTTTACTTTGCTTTTTATTTACAGGCAGGTTTCAGTGGTTTAGATGGACATTATTCTTTACCTGGTTCAGGTACGCAGGATGCTATACAATTAGCTGAAAAAAGCGATATTGGTATACCGGGAGAATTCTTATTCCGGATTGATTCTGATCAAGTATTTCTTTGTGGAGCCGGATATAAGGTATTTACATTTTTTTTTTTGTTTTACATTGTAATTTGAAAAGTGTTAACTAAATTGAAAAATTATTTTGAACGTTATATGTTTTAGCTGTTATCATGACAATGATATGATAAGAGGGCATGATAATGATTTCAAAAAAAGTTTTTGAATTAATTTAAGGGAGAAGAATGCGCTGAAACTTGTGCAAAAGCGGAATGGGGCTTAGATTGCACTAGACAATGTCATTGTGATGGTGGCGCACAATGTAATGCTGAAACAGGTGCATGTCCCGGTGGCAAATGTAATCCCGGTTGGACCGGAGCACCAATTTGTGAGGATGGTTAGTTTTTTTTTTGAATTATTAAATTTTTGAAAATTTAATAATTCAAATAATTCAATAAATACTGCTCATGTTATCATGCTTAGACTAATTACTACTAAAACAGTATGAGTTACTCACCTAATATCCACTTATCATATTATCAATTACAGATGTAGATGAATGTGCAGAAGAGGATGACCTTTGCCCTCGTGAGCAACCAGATTGTGTAAATACTGCTGGGGCATACTTATGTATTTGTTATGAATATGATAACATTACTAACACATGCAAAGGTAAACAAAATTTTGAATTTTAACAAATGGCATTTTTAATGGTAATTTAATAATATATTTAACATTTAATATCAAAAAGTTAACATTGCAAATAAACATTTTAATTTTAAAAGTTACAAAATTATATTTTAAAAACTATATTTTATATTTAAAACTATATTCTTTAAGGTATGTCATCTTTCAAAAGCGAAAAAAGTGAACCAATAGCAGTAAATGTTGTATCAGTGCAACCTGTATTAGCAACTACAACATTTGCGCTCAATTCTAGGACAACAAGACATCCTAGCACGACGACAACTCAATTGTCAACACAAACCACTCTATTCAACGATTCTAAAATTATCCAATTTACGCCTCCTCCCACCAAGGTAATCTTTCCAATACTTAAATTACTTTATTTTAATGCTTTCAAAGTTAGCAAATTTTTATTTTTAAATTTTAAAATTTAACTTTTCTTACCATAGAATTTATTTACTCATAGCATTTGATAAATTCTAATGATTATGTACTAATTTTGACAATTATAGAGTGTTAGAATCATTTATTATACTATAAAAATCTGTCACAAAGCATTGTGATTTGTCGTCGATTAATTTAAATATTCATTTTGTGATCTCAATTAGATGCTCATTTTGCATCTTTTATTTCAATTATTTCATTATGGTCATTGATTGGACTGATTTTTGAGTAATTTACTGCTATTAAATTTAAAGTAGCAAAGGAAAGTAATAAAAATTTTTGGTATAATATAATCTAAATTTTAATTTAATATAAAACTAATCGTATTAGTATTATTAGATTAATTTTCAAATGCTCAAAGATGAATTTGTATATTGAAGAAGACAGCCTTGGGAATTGCATCATCAAATTGTCATTGTGATGAAAATGCGGAATGTACCGGAGGAGTGTGTAAGTGTAAATCCGGTTGGACCGGTGACGGAAAATCATGCGTAGATATTAATGAATGTTTCGGTGAATCAAACATTTGTGGTGCGCATGCGATATGTGAAAATAGCCTAGGCTCATATAGTTGTCAGTGTAATATTGGATATATATTTGATCGTAATGGAAAATGTATTGGTAAATTTTTAAATTTAAAAAAGATTAACTTTAAAATAAACTGTTTATATGGAATTATTTGATATATAATATGAGTAAATCATTTATTTACTTAATGTTTCATTTAATTAAATGTTATTAGTAATTCTAATATTTAATAATTTAATTAATTCAACCAAAGTTATTATTCAACTTTTTTTTTTGTTGAAATAATATTAAAAAAAAAAGAAAATTTCTGTTCTTTTCTTTGCACTCATACTATTTACTATCATTTTTTCTGTATATAAAAATTAAAATTAAAAAGGAACAATGAAAATATTTGTTTTTAAAGAGTATAGAGATAATTGTTGAAATTATTTTTAAATTTAATGAATTTTTTCTTTTAAATGAATATCTTATAGATTTGGATGAATGTGCGGAAGGAATAGTGGTATGCGGCGGTAGTAAGAATAGCTCCATTTGCGTAAATATTGATGGCGGTTATGAATGCCGTTGCGCACCTGGTTATGCCGGTAGTCCTGACAGTCCGCACGGATGTGTGGGTGTGTCAACATATTACCATTAAGAAAAAGAAAAAAAAAACTTTATTTGTGTAATTAGTTTAAGCAAAGGATAAAATAACAAATGCTTGCTTTAATATGATAAAAGAGAGGCGAGAGAGAGGGAAAGAGGGGTGAGACAGAGAGAGAGAGAGAGAGAGAGAGATGAGAGCAAATTGAAAATATTAATTTTTAATAATTAAATCTCCAGTGAATATATTCATTTTTAATTCACTTTTTTTCTTTTTTTCAGCATATTGAAAATATTAATTTTTAATAATTAAATGATAAAAAGTTTAGATGTGAATGAATGTCAATTATCAGACTTTTATTGTGGTGAGAAAGGAGTTTGTAAGAATTTGGTGGGTAGTTATGAATGTGAATGTGCGGATGGTTTTCAACGTGATCAGTACACGGGACAATGCGTTGACATTGATGAGTGCAAGTAAGTTATTCAAAGTTGTAAACTTTTTTGAAAAAATTCTAAATTTATTGAATGACAATTTAGTAATTTTAGCATAGCATATATATATAACTGAAGGAAAAAATAATTTTGGTTATTATTAATATTAATATAAAATAATGATATAGAATAACATAATAGTATAAAATATAATACAAAATAATAGTATTAAAATAACTTTGTGCATTACTAATATTAATATAATATAAAATGATAATAAGAATAACATAATAATATAAAATAACTTTGTGTATTATTAATGTTAATATAATATATTATAATAAAATAATAATGTAAAATAACGTTGTGTATTATTAATATTAATATAATATATTATAATAAAATAATAATATAAAATAACTTTGTGTATTATTAATATTAATATAATATATCATTATAAAATAATGTATTATTAGTAATTAATAGTATATATTATTGAATTAAAAGTATTTCAGATATGATCCATGTGACAAGGCAGCAGTATGTACTAACTTACATGGATCTTTCCAGTGTACTTGTATAGATGGATTTGTTGGTAATGGAGTAGAGTGTCACGGTATAATTATTTAATACTTTTTTTTAAAATTTATTTCCTAAATATTCAACATGCAATTAAAAAAAGTAACAATTTAATCACAGAAAAAAAGTAATTAATATTATGATTGCATTTAAGTTATCGATTAATTACATTATTGATAATCAGTATAAAATTTAAGTTTAATTGAATTCTACATAATTCACGGATGTACAAGAAAGAGAAACTAATAATTCGATCACATTTAATATTAACTTATTAAATGCGTATATATTGATGGCAGTACTTATTAGTTTTGGACAGGGCAAAAAGTTTGCAATATGGTTTCTTTAATTAGAAAATTTTTAATTTAATTAAATTAAATTTAATTTTGATGGTATTAATTACAGAAACGATTCTTTTCCCAGTTGATAAACCAACACTTGAAGTACCTGCACGAATAAATGCTGTTGCTGATTACCTGATGGTTGAACCTCTTCGACTTTTTGGTCGTACTTATCGTACTCTTTATGTAAGTAATTTACCTTATCTCAGAACTTTTATATATTTTTTGTTCAAATAGAATTAATATTATTTTAATTGATAGTATCACAAGAATTAATTTTATCATAATTATCAAAGAATATTTACTAATCAATTAAATCATACAAAGTAATCCTAACATAGCGGTATGCTTTTTATTTTGCAATTATAAATATATTTTTTAAAATAAGCAATTAATGTAATACTTTAATATTGTGGTATAAAAGTTTTGTTAAATCTTACGGAATTAATTAAGTGATAAAAATGAATGAAAAAAATGTTTTTTCTATGGTATTAATTTTATCATAATTAATTAGTAAATTAATTAAGTTAATTTTAATTAGTAATTTAAATTGTTAAATTTGATTAATTTCAGATTTCATCAAATGGTGGAATAAGTTTTGGTGAGCCATTGCCATTAAAACTTGATGGTAATGTTCGTTTTCCAGCATTTTTACCACTTTATCAACATTATACCTTCCAGGATAGCTCAAAAGTTGTTTTGAAAGTCATTGATGGTTGGTAGATTATACTTTTTACTTATTTATTCCTTAATTTAATTTAAATAATAAAACTGAAATTATCACAATTCATTTGTATGATATTAATTTTATCACAATTAATTAGTAAGTTAATTTAAATTAACTCCTCTTTGTTTCAAAAAGTTTCTTCAAAAAATGTTTTTTAATTTAAGAATTAAAAAAAAAAAAATTCAATGTAAAGAGGTAGGTGAAAAGGAAAATAAATTAAACTAAAATTCAACAAATTAAATATTTTAGACACTGATCCAAATGATTATACTCTGTTAGCTCGTTTATCCTTAAGTGTACACAATAAATTTCATCAAAAAGATTTTCGCGCACGATCATTGTTGATCATTTCATATGATCATATGTTACAAATCGATACTGATCAGGTATTTTCCTGATACCTTTGCAATCGTTTGGTAAGATAGAGAAGAATTAAGTATAAATTAAATTTTAGCAAATTTTTTTTTCATTTCTGTAAATAGTTTTCCTAAAAAAAAAAAATTATTACTATTATTAATAAATTATTATTATCATATTTAATTGTATGTATGTGTGTATGTGAGTGTGTATTTAATAAATTATTATTATCATTATTATATTTAATAAATTATTATTATCATTATTATATTTAATAAATTATTATTATCATTATTATATTTAATAAATTATTATTAGTATTATATTTAATAAATTATTATTATCATATTTAATATACGCAGACATATATGTATGAGTAGAAATATAGATAAAATTAAAGAAAAAATTAATTGCTGTGAAAAATTTTGATACATTTTCAAATTTATTATATATTTTATCAGTACACACTCACATACACATACACACACACACATACATACATACACAGACATATATGTATGTATTAAATTTAATAAAATTAAAAATAAATCAAAAATGAAAAATTATAGGAAAATTCATTTCAAGTAGTAATAGCACGAGGTGATAATGCAACATTTGCAATGTATTTATTCGAAGAAATTGAATCAGACAACGGTCTAAGTGGCTTCTCATCAGGGATTGAATTTTTTGAATTACCATTTGAAATGTTAGCTAATCGATCAAATATTAATGAGCGAGGAAAGTGGTTATTTCGAATTGATGGAATTGTACCATTACATTGTCCAGCTGGTACATTGGATCCACCACTCTGTCAGAGAGGTTCGTCTAATCATTGATTTTATATTTTTATCAAATTTTTTGATCAATTTCAATTTCTTTTAAAAAGAAAAAACAACTAAAATAATTGTCATATTGTTTACATTTATAACAGTTAATAAATTTTTTTCAATTATAATATTTTATAGTGTAATTAAGCTGAAGAAGTATTGCTAAACTATAAAAGAATATACTTATATCATTAAGTTTTAAAGTTATAATTTTTTTTATTGATCAATAATGATAAATTAATTGATAAATTATATTGAACCATTAATTAGAGTCCAAGAATACTGATAATTTATGTGATATTATCATCGCTGAACACTGTTCTAATGCTTAATGCGCAAATGGTCGTTTGACAGATATCAGTATCATTTGATAATTCCGGTTAAATTAATAACAGTATAAAAGTATCCGATTTCAGAATGTGATGCAGGTACATGGGGATTCCGGTGTGAAAATAAATGTCATTGCCGTAATGATATTCCATGTGATTTTGCTACCGGTTTTTGTTCTAATGCTCAATGCGCAGATGGTTGGACAGGTGTTAGTTGCTTTGAAGGTTAGTTTTTTTTTTTCAAATAATTATACAACAATTTTGAATTTTAAAAATTAAAAAAATTTTTCTTTTTATTTTTGTTTTTTTTTTTTTGAAACAATTTTTCATTTTTGAATTTGTTTTTACTAATTAAAAATTCATTTCTATAATTTTTACTGAGAATAATTTATCTTTAAATTTGATCATACAATATAATGAGTAATTAATTTATGGTTAAGATATAATTGTATATAAGAATACTTATAATTTGAATTATTAAATTATTTCATTTAATTATTTACTGATTAATTCTATTAGCGAATTATATAACGAATAAATATTTAAATTGTAGATATAAATGAATGTATTACGGAACGACATAATTGCTCATCAAAAGCGACATGTATCAATGAAATTGGGTCATATCACTGTAAATGCAATGAACTTTTTGTGGGTGATGGCTTCACGTGTAAACGTACGTATATCGCTGTGATATTTTCAAATTCTATCGTTAGAATATTGTACAATTTAGTATTATTTTAAATAATAGAGAATTTTCAAAGTATATTGTTGCTAATAATGCTATATATTCTTCCTAGGTATAGGTAAATTGAAAAGTTTGATTCCGTATGGGTATTTTTGTGTATATTTTTGAAACCCATACAGGTAAGTCGAGGTACTAAGTAAGCATCAAGTATAGATAAGTTGAAAAAGTTTGGTTTCTTTAGTTTTTTTTTTTTTGAAATCTGTATAGGTAAGTTGTATGTATTCTTGAATTCTGTATAAATAAATTGAGTTATAGGTAAATATCAGGTATAGTAGATAAATTGAGGTGAGGTATGGGTAAATATCAGGTATAGTAGATAAATTGAGGTATGGGTAAATATCAGGTATAGTAGATAAATTGAGGTATGGGTAAATATCAGGTATAGTAGATGAATTGAGGTATGAGTAAATATCAGGTATGGTAGATAAATTGAGAAAGTTTCAATTCTGTCAAGCAGAATTAAGTGTTAAATTTGTTACAGAAATGGATGCATGTTATTTACGATACAAGGAAAAATGTTCAGTAAATGCTGTTTGTGATGAGAAATCTCCGGAAGGACCGGAATGTGTCTGTAATGATGGTTATCACGGTGATGGCTTGAATTGTCTTAGAATTAATGTTCCAATCGGTTTGTTTTAGTATAATTTTGCTAATTTACTGCGTTACTTAATTAATTTTAATAAATTTCAAAATGTAACAAATAAATAAAAACTAATTAAAAATTTAATTCAATTTATTGTATAATTCAATTTTAAATATAAATCTTGGAATTTTTTTTGTAATTTTCGTATTAAAAAGAATTTTTTATTTATTTCCATTTTTAAAATTTTGATTTAAAAAAAAAAGAAAAAGAAACGTTTTTTTTTTTTCCAATCCAAAAAGTAAATTTATCTTTTTGAAATAGTAAATATTTTTGGATATTGACTATTTTTTGACCTTTTTTTTTTGAAATATACATTTTTTTTTCAATCTTTTAATTTTTTATTTTAATGAAAAATCATTAAAAATTTTTTTGTTTTTTTATTTAGACGAACCAATAACGCCAATCTTTGATAATGCAATTACGAACGTAGCACTTGAAATACCAAAAAGTATTGAAGTAGACAATGATATAGAGGAGACACCATTTTTGATGCATAATTGGGAGAATGAACAAGTAAATAATTAATTATTTTTTTGAAAACGTTTAGAGTAAATTTTTTCATAAAATTTTTTTCAAGTAATAATTTTGGAGCGTTTTGGAGTAATAATTGAAGAAATTTAATTTGTAAATATTTTATTAAATAATACTTTTTTTTTTTTCTCATTTTTATCAGTTAACAACTGAATCAATGATAAAAAAACATGGAAAGGAAAAAACTACGAAAATACGTACAACGACAATTCCGCCATTTGCTAAAGATTACAGTGATATCGGGAATGAACTTTATATTGGTGGTAAAACAATTGAAGAAACAGATGGTAGTAGCAGTAAGTTTCAAGTTTATTAAAATATTTTTGAAATAAATTATTTAATTTATATTATTATATTATTACTATGAACTTTTAATATAATAATCCTTTTTTTTTTAAGATGAATAATAATATTTAAATTGGATGAAATTAAGAGAATAAATGTATTTTAATAGAAAAAAACATTTAAATACATTTCAATTGATCTTTTTTTGAAAAATTGAATTATTTTTTTTTTAATTTAATTAAATGGAAAATTGAAATATAAAAAATGAAATATTATTTTAGCATTGTTTATTGTAATACCAGTAGCATTGTGTGCTTTATGGTCTATTATTATTGTTATTATTCTTGCTGTATGCTGTCGAAAAAAACGGTTCATTTTATTAATTTTTTATTAATTTTAAAATCATTGAAATTTATAATCACTGAAATATTCATTTTATTAGTTTTATAATCAATGAAATAATCATTTTATTATTTTTATAATCATTGCAATACATTTGAATTAATAATATAAAATAGCATAAAATAAATGAAATTTTTAAATTCATTTATTTTTTTTTTTCATAAATTTTACTTTTTATTTAATAATGCACTTTTTTTTTTTTTTTTTTTTTGAATTTTGATCTTCAAATTTTGAATGAAATTTTAAAAAAAAGATATAATATTAGGGTTTTCTTGAAATAAAATTTCTTAATTGAAATATATTAATTCTATAATTTTTCTTCAATGAATTGATAATTTTAAAATATATTTTTACTAATATTAGCTACTAATTTTCATTTTAGCACTATATGATAAAGCATTTTACTCGGACTTAAATAATCGTTTTATGCTTTTGAAAGAGATTAATCATTAATTTTATAAATTTATTTATTTAAATTGTTATTCAGGAAATTATCCTCACCGTTAATGATTCAGGATCCGGTAAGTATGGCCGGTTGGAGGAAGCCACCTCAAATTATAAGTACATATCCTACCCATTTTACTGCTCAATACTAGTTGTTATTTTCATCTTACTAAAATATTGTTATTTCTATTTTCACTTTTCATTTCATTATGTAATGTTTCTCTTTCTTTTTTTTTCTCTCTCTCTCTCCCCACTCTCTCTCTCTCTTTCTTTCTCTCTGTATGAGCACTTTTACGAGTTTATAACTTTTCCTTTTAAAAATCAAATGCGAAACTTTTTCAGATAAAATGAAATTTTTTTTTCCGGTTTGCCTACCGGAAATTATTGTATTATTACGTATGATCAATGTATTAATTTATTAAAAAGAATTTATAATATCATCCATTTCATACAATTATCTTTATATTTTAAAAAAAACTGATCTAAACCTGAAGCGTTCCAAACCGGTTTGGCATAATATTAATAATTTTTTATTGAATATCTTGAATCTTTCAAGAAATTCTCGCATTTAACTTTTGTAGATTACATTTTATTTTTTTATGTAAAATATTATTTTATATTTTGCTACCGGATTCGGTTCAGTTTAAATATATTATTTATCATGATTCGGTTCAGTTTAAATATATTATTTATCATGAAATTAGCAATTCTATTATGATATTATGATTTAATTAAAAAATTATGGAAAAGAATATGAATAATTAATTTTAAAATTATTGTTATTATGAATTATAAAATTTTATTATTTTCACTGTTAAATTTCAATTGTACAAATAGAAAATAAGAATTGCGCTTTATTGATAATGTATATTTGCGCCATTTCATTTTTATAACAATAATGTTAACTTCTCTAATGTCAAAATTTAATTTCACCTCAATTCTAGCAAGTAAAATAATGACGTAAACGTGATCTGACGTACGTATTCCTTTTTCACTTTTCATTCTATTCGATGTCACAGATTAAAAAATAAAAAATTTGTTTTGTACAGATGGAAATAAAAAGTTAACAGTAAATTGTAAATTGTTACTTAGCAAAACGAACAATCAGGAAAACAGTGAAATATAGCTAAGTTTAATGAATTATTCTTTGATCACCTACTTTCTCTTAGATCAGTTTCGAAGATCAACGAGAATGAGTGATTAAATAGAAGATAACTTCAGCTAAAAGAAAAAAAAAAAGTTTCTTCTTTTTAAAATTTTTTTTGAAAGTTTCTTTTCTTCTTCATTTTTATTGGAAATATGATGAATGATTTAATATTGGTACCTTAATTTGATGATAATGTCAATGTGTCAGGAAAAGATTAAAGAAAAAATTACTGATAAAATAATATCACAAAGAATTTTAGATTTATTTCTATTTGAAAAATTTTTAATAATTTTAATCAGTAAAGTGTAGGAATAATTTACAAATTAATTTTTCCAATTTATATTTTTAATTCTTTCTTTTTGGTTTTGAACAATTCATTTTTGAATATTGTCACTCTGAGATAATTTATACTTATTTACATTCATATTTATGTATGCATATTGTTTATAAAGTATTTTCAGTTTCATTTAGATAAATTTGATTCAAAATTGATTAATACAAAAGTTTAGCGACAATTAGAATTTATTCCTGTAAATTCTAAATTAAAGTAAGCCAAAATAATCAAATCTAAATTATCCAATAGCTAAATGAAATAATCAAAAGTAAATCAATTCATATTATTGTTTACTAATTTTTTAAATTATTGTTTACTAATTCTTTTTTTCTCTTTTTACTTACGCATCATTTACTTTAACTTTTCAACTTTCAGTGCAACGATATAATCTTCGAGAAAAACTGTAAGTTACTGTAATAAATTGTTTATTCAAAAAATTAGCAACAATAATAATCAAAAAAATTGAAAATGAAAAAACGGAATGGAAAATTTCATTATGGATATTCATTTGGATGATTACTAATAAATGTTTTCACATTTTCCATATAATTCCGGAAAAAGGCACACATTGATCCTTCGATAAGACGGCGCGGAATATTGCACTATAATTTATTAAATTTTTGAAAATTTTTCGAATAAAAAAATTTTTAAAACTCTTTCAATAAATTACTAAAATTTTAGGAATATTTGATTTGATATTATCATAAAATGAAATGCATAAATGAGTATAAATGATAAGAAAAAAAGACAATTGCATTGAGTTTTCTCTTTTTTTTTTGTCAAGAAATATTATTAAAATATTTTTTGTATGAAACAAAAAATATTAAATTGTCACTGTCACATTAAAATTATATATTCAAAAAAAAAAATTTTTAAATTATTAAATTTGAAATAAAAATGAAACAATGAATGAATAAACCTTAATATCACTATTTTGAATCCATTCAATATGTGACATTTTTGAATCAATGGTACTACGTGTCACGCGAACGTAATTTGCTCCGTTAATTCCACGTATAACTTTTTGATTTCCATTTATTGGTACAATTGAAGAATCCACCGATACGTATGCACCCTCGTAGATATCTTTTTCAGTATCAAGTGTCATCCGACGAACATCCAAGAAATCGCTAAAATTATCTTTTCAAATTATCGTACTCTGAAATTACTTTTCAAATTATGGTACTCTGAAATTACTTTTCAAATTATGGTACTCTGAAATTACTTTTCAAATTATGGTACTCTGAAACTACTTTTTACATTATGGTACTCTGAAATGATCTTTTGCATTTGGTACTCTGAAATTACATTATTATGGTACTTTTACCTTTTAATATTACAGTTATGAGAGAAGAAAAAAATGCTATTTTACGGAAAATATTTCGATTAAATTTTGACTATTTTATGCTATCATATTTACGGAAAATATTTCGTTTAGATTCCGGTTATTTTATGCTATCACATTTACGGAAAATATTTTGGTTAGATTTTATGAAAAGGATAATTTTTCTAACAAAATCGTTATTCGTGAGTGCATAAAAAAATTTTACAACCAATTTTTGCAAAAAAAAAAAAAAAAAAAAAGTAAAATAAGCGATCATTGAATTTAACCTATTGTTATGATTTAATGAATTAATTTAAAAGTTGTTATCATCAGTTTCTTCCGGGATAGCAGTATAGTCAAAATTGAATTTTCTGTAGTCAATCGAAAGAAAACTAAATTCCCTATCAGTGTAAAAATTTTTCGTTTAAATTTTTATAAATTTTGAAAATCAGTAGTAAACCGGAAAATGAGAGGAAAAAAAAAAAAATGCTAACCGTGGTGAAATGTATCCACGTAATATCGGAGCAGTGATAATATATATCAGTTCAGTGATTGGATCAATATGTAGTACAACCTTAGAATAACAAAAATTTTAATATTTATGAAATTTTTCTTTTTTTTTTTTTGGAAAATAAAAATAAACGCATATTTTATATGCATGAAAAATTTAATATTATAAAAATATCTGAAAATAATATAAAACACATTTTAATTTTTACTTACTTATTACTTGAATAAGTAATTAATTAAGTTTGAAATGAGATATATACTTTAAAGTCAGTAATTTGTTTGTTCCATAATTTATTATCTTTCCAAATAATTTTGAATAATGATTTTGGTGTGCATGCAACTGTATCCTGAATAAAATAAACTTGCTTCTCTTTTGAAATACGTATTTCTGGATTACTCCTGAAATTACAACCGTATTTATGAGAGAATTTAAATACACTGAGAATATAAATCAATAATTCGTCTCTTTTGAGATATTTGCCTTAATTAAAACATCTCAAACTTTTTTTGCTTCTTTTTGGTATTTCAGTAGAGAATAAATATGATAAAAACGTATAAACTAAGTTGAATTAAATGAAATTAAATTAAAATTACAAATAATTAAAGCCTTAATTCAAGTTAAACTAATCAAATTTATTTGATAAAATCAAATTAATTGAAAAATTTTTTAGGTATGATTAAATAAACTTTAACAATTTGTCTATATTTATTGTGTAAATTAATCTAATTTAGCATAAATAATACTTGGTTAACTTTTCAAAGATATAAAAAGCTATCGTAGTATGATTGATTACCTGTGTAAAAGTTTCCAGGTATTAATTTGTGTTAGCAATTCTTTAGCTTTCAATTTTGCTCCTTCCACTTCTTCAATATATTGCGCTTTTGAGTATACCTTTCCTGCTATTAATATTGCTGATAAGTTATCATCATCTGAATCTGAAATAATTTCAAAATGACATTATTTTAAAATTTTTAACAGCATTTTGATTTGAAAATGAAAACTTTGAAAAGAAAACAGAAAAGAAAAAATGAAATTAACATGAATAAACAATTAATCATATTAAATTAAATCATTTAATTTTAAATGATAAAATTTGAATAATTGATTGATCAATTGTGATCATTATGAAAAGTTAAAGATTACGAGAAATTTCATTAAGAATTAAATAAAATTTTTCATACTATAAAAAAAATTAACGAATGAGCTGTTGAACTAATTATTGATTCATTGATTAAATGTTAATTTACTATAATCAATTTTTATTATAATATATCAAATTCTCTCTTATCATCTCAATTACTTCCTTATTTTCTTATCTTAATTGTACTTTCAAAATTTTATAATTATTCAAAAGAAAATAAAAATATTTTGTAATGTTAATCACAAAAGTTACCATTTAACTGCTTTTGGAATATTCAAGAAGAACTAAAAGTGAATCAATTGCGCCAATATTGATCAATCTTTGCGCCTAATATTGTCAAAAGTTTTATATGATAATTAATTGATACACCTACCGGATGAGCATTCCATAGCTGAACGGAATTCTTCATCAGTTTGCACATTTCGTTCCGAAACTTCCGATGGAGTATTATAATTTGGCATAATCATATAACCGCGTTCACGTGGTAAAATATGAAATGGTACCAACCAAAGTTGAAACCATGCAACCACAAATGAGGAAACCAATACCATATATTGTGGTAGATTACCTTGTATTGGTGAGAAAAAGAATAGCGCCTAAACCAAAAAAAAAAGACAAAAAGTATGTCATTTTCTTTTCTTTTTTTAATGAAATAACTTAAAAAATTAACATTTAAGTAAGATTGATGTATTATAATAAAAAGATTATTTATGCAAATTTTTATAGCTTAAAATAATTTGCATAAAATTGTTAAAAATGATTTTGGAGTGAAAGATAATAATAAAAAGTTATGTATAATAATGATAAGTAACTAAATAAACAATTAATAAATAAGTAGTTAAAGAGAAAAAAAATTATAATAAAAAGTATATAAAAAACAAATAGAATTTTATAATTAAGCAAAATTTTTTATCACAATTCAATGCAAATTAAAATTTATTTGCAAATTTTATTTGCATGATTTTATTTCATTTGTATTTAAAATTATTCAAAAAATTTTTTCCAATCAAATTTTTTAACTATTTTTTTCTTATATCTATGTAATTTTCAAAAAAAAAAAAAAAAATTTTTTTTTTTTCTAATTCAATTTATTCGATCTTTTTCAAAAAATATTTCAGTAATTAATTTTAGAAAAAAAAAAAAAAATTATAAATAAATAGAAAAATCTTAACTTAACAAGAAGAAAAATTGTCGTTGCAATTGTTGTAATAGCAACTGGAAGCCAATGTCCAATTAATAGAATGGAATAGAAAAGAATGAGAATACACATACGAATAACTGCTGTGATCTGAATAATAAATTATGTGCCAAGTCATTTTGTGGCCAAGTCTATTCTCTGGCCAAGTCATCCTTTCATATATATATTTTTTTCCTATCATCAATTAAGTAATTTCAATGTTATATGAATGAGAATTATAGTAACATTTGAACAAATTTTAAATGTTTTATTTTTTTAAATGCAACAAAATTTAAATATAATTTTAACAAGAAATAAAAAAAATTATTTCAAAAAAAAAAAAAAAAAAAAAAAAAAAAGCTTACAACAACATCAAATAATGAAAGTTTCATGAAATCTGGCTGCAAAATGTCAACCTCACGAAAAAATACCACTGGCCAATCATTACCTTTGCTCACCTGTGAAAAATAAAAAAAGAGATTAATTTAAATTTCAAATAAATTAATCACCTTTTGTTTTTCAATCCTAATTATAATTTCTTTTCAATTCTTAGTTTTCTTTCATCTTTAATTTTTTTCTAATACTATTTTGCAATGCATTATTTTGTTTATTAGTTTCTTTTAAATTTAAAATGGTAAAAAATTCAATATTAAATTCAACAAATTGCCAAAATTATTATATTATTTGATCAATAAATGATAGAATTTTTTTTTTAATTACATAAATTTGTTACCATTTTTTTTTTTTTTTTTGTTGTTGTTATTATTTTAATTTAATTAATTAAAGTCGAAATAATTAATAGATAATTTTAGTAGTGAAAAAAAAAAATACTTTCATACCGTAGAAATGACCCATAGTAAAGCTGTAAGACATACATCAAATACTGTTACCACCGTAAATCGTCGACGATCCTAAAATAAAACTTAATTTTATATCAAACTTAAAAATTAAAAATCTAAAAAAAAAAAAATGAAAGAAACTGAATTAATCATTAATAAAGTTTTTAAATACAACTTTATCAATTGGTTAATATAAGCCAAATAAATTTGTTAAAAATATCAAAAGATTATAGATAGTAATTTAAAATCTCTTTCACATTTTTTGTTTTTCGAAATAAAAAAAAACAAATAATAGAAAAATTTGTTTTGTATATTAAAATCTTTATCAATATTTTAAGTTAATTAGTTAAATATAAATTTTACAAGTGTTAAAATATTAGAAGATAGAAATAAAATTATTAGAAAATATAAAGTAATAATATGAAACTAACTTTACTTATTCGTGATTCACCAGCAGATAATAGAAATTCTTCTCGATTACTCATCTTTTGATGAAATGTAATTTGATTTTCACCATTATTTCTTCCCAAATTTTTATTTTCATCTATTCCACTCATACGTTTTTCTCTTTCTCTCTCTCTCTCTCTCCAACTCTCTATCTTTCGTTCAAAATTCTTTTTTATCTAAAAAAAAAAAAAAAGTTAAAATTTTACATTTTTAATTAAATATAAACAATTATAAGAAAGAAATTCACATTTCTTCCAATGGCAAAATTAAGTAAATAATTAGAGAAAAATTAAATCAAATGTTTAATTTAATTGCATTATTAAATTCTTATTTTAACATTAATAATGCAAATGTTAATTAATTAGATTTATTTATAAAAAATTTTAAAATAATCATACATTTGTTAACTTTTTTATAAATACATTTATTTGCATGCATGCAAGCAAACATGCAAGTTTTATCATCATTTATTTGCTATGTAAATCTTAACAAATTAAATTTATGAAATAGTAATGAATGTTTTTTTTTTTTAAAAAAAAAAAATTAAAATGAAATAAACAAGATTTAAAGATTTTTGATTTAAAAAATAAATCAATTTAAAAATAATAGTAAAGAATGAAAAAAAAAAAAGGATAGTGAAGTTTCGAATGTATTCAACCACATTATCAGTATTAGAATTCTAGTGATGACACAAAAAGTTAACTTTTGTTCATTCTTCTTTCTCTCTCTCTCTCTCTCTCTCTCTCTCTTTCTCCCTCTCTCTTTCTTCCCTTTTTTATCAGATATTATCAATACTGTTCACTGATAACACTAAAAACACTCCTTTTCAAACATTCATTATTATATGCATAACAATAATTCTCATCAATTATAGCTAATAAATAATTATTATTTTTTTAAATTTTCAAAAAATTTTTTAAAATTTTTTGAGAAAAAAATATTTAAAAATTCTACATCAAATATATACATAACAGTTATATAATTTGGATAGAAATAATACAAAAATTTAAAAATACGAATGAAAATTAAGTGGGAATAATAAATTCAAATTGATTTATTTTGTTTGCTAAAATGATTAAGGTCAAAGGTTATGCTTGGTATATTCAAATAAAGTTGATCAAAATGTGATCATTGTAGTGTAAGACATAAATTTAGAATGAAAAAGCATATCATTTGTGATGACTAATAAACTAATTGATCATTATCGATTGATTGATTGATCGATTGATTAGCAGAATTGTTGATTCATAATATTTCAGTTTCTGTTTAAATTTTTATTTTTTGATCAATAAATGCGCCCATAACTGAATGAATGTAACATATTCATTTAGTAGTTACAATGTGACAACAAAAAGTTATGAATTAACTTTTTAAGCTTCAAAAGCAAATCTGCAAAATTGATTTGATCTGATCTGATCTGATCTGATCCGATCTAATCTACAGTGATATACTTAAATCCTAAGGTCATATTTTTGTTACTTATCAATCTAATTAATAAAAATTTGTTATGTTTAATTAGCTTTCCACACACTTTTTTCTCATTGATATCAAAAAGTTTTACTTTTAATAATTTATCTTAATTTTAAATGATAATATTTGAATAATTAATTGATTGACGTATAAAAAAAAATTTTCACACTTTTATTTTAATAAAATGCTTTTTTTCTTTTTTGTTAAACAAAAATTTTAAACTGTTTCCAATGAATTTAATTTAAATTTTCCAATTAATTTTTCTCTTTTTTTTTTTTTGAATTTTTCTAATTAAAAATTCTTTATAGAAAACCAATTTCAATTTAATTTTAAATTAATTTTACAAAGTTTAATTTCTTCAAAAGAAAAACATCTAACAATAATTGAAAATGAAAAAGTTACTATTTAAAATTTCCACGAATGATTTGATATTTTCACTTTTCATTTCATTATTAAATGCAAGTGATATAAAATTGTTTTACCTGGATGAAATTTCAAGATAAACTTTTTGTCTTTATTTATAATTCCTAGCAGTAACTGCTTTTTTTTTTAATTTGAAATTAAAATAAATTTTAAATTTAAGTATTACTCTATCATTTATAATTATTATCTACATGTGATCATTATAATGAAGCAAATATCACTGTTATCAGTTGTATCATAGGGTGATAAAATTGATAAGTTTAGCTTTATAAAGAATTAAAATGTTTTATTATTGTTCAAGAATTTCATTTTTCTTAGCAGTCTGAAAAAAAAAAAAAAGAAAACTTTAACAATTTTTGAAATTTTAACTGAAATTGAAAAGTTTCATAAAGTAGAAATTTAGAAGTATTTATTGAGAGAGAAAAAAAAGTGTTGGATATTAATTAAATTGCTAAATGCTAATGAAATTTTGATTTCAAGAAATGACAAATGGATATCAAAATCTTTTAGATAAACTTAATCTTTACTTCATAATAGTTTATAAATAAAAGATAAATTGATCTATTGATTATGTCATCGTTTTTTTTTTTTTTTGATTTGCTTATATCATAGAAATTTAATTCTTTCTTAAAATTATAAAATTTTTAACTTATTTACTCAAAATTAATAGTTTTATAAGCACAATTTTTTTGCTTTTGCTTTTTGCAAATTTTGTTAGCAATGAAATACTATAACATAGCATATTGAAATGTAAAACTTATGAATGATTTATATTCTGTAAATTTAATTAAATAAAATAAAAATACTCAAACAATAATAATAAAAAAATAAATAATGGTAATGGTGCATTATTTTATAATTATTTTTCATAATTATTTTCAATTTATGTGGACTATAATGTTGTTTACATCTTATCACTGTGATTTTTATCATTGAACGATGAATAATTGTTTAATTATTATGATATAATATATTTATTTGATTGATAAAATACATAGAAATAGTTAAATTTAACTGATAAAATTATAAATTCATTTTTTTTATAAATTCAAAGGTATGATCTTATTAATTTTATTCATGAAATTAATTTCCCAATGCATCAAAAGTTATTGAATAATAATAATAATAATAATAAATAAATAAATAATTATAATATTAATAACAATTAATACTGATAGTGATAACAATCATAATAATAAATAGCAGTAACTTTAATAGTATGAATAATAAATTTCACGCTATAATGGTAATATTATGATAACATTTTTGATTTGTAGAAAGTTTCTTGAAATTACGAGAAATGAAATTAAATTATTGTAATTAATAGATGAATAAAACCTAAGCTTAAATTATTAGCTATAATAGTTTGAGCTTAAATGTTTAATTTTATTTCTAATTAAAACAAAAGATTGGAAATTGCTAAGCAAACAAATTGAATTCGCTTTATAAATACACTTCAAATTTATTGATTATTCTTAGTTTTGTAAACAAAACAGTGTAAATAGAAATTATAGAACTATCTTAGAGTGTTTCATTGTTTGTACTGTAAATTTCTGAGTAATTCAAATTATAATAAAAGTATATTTAAATTATACTATTAATTATTCAATCATTTATCAATTATAAATAATCTAACCCAAAATACTGAAATAATTATTTTATTATTATAATAATATCTTAAAGTATATGAAAAACAGATTATGAATGAGATTAGCATTCAATAATTATCAAATTTGAACTAATTATCAGGAATATATCATTAAGTGGTAGTTTAATTAAAATAAACAACAATAATTGTAACAAAATATTAAATAATTTCTTCTTTTTTTTTTCATTTGATAATTATTGAGTGATAATTAATGATAACGAGATAATTGTTGATAATTAGTTCAAATTCAATGCATGATGATCTAAATAAATAAGTAAATAGAACAATTGATAAGATGATTAATTAAATTTGATAATTTATACTAATGGATAAATTAGTCATTTTATATACAAAATTATTGCTAAAAATCAAATAATACGAATTTTCAACTCATTTAACTTAAACTATTTAAGTAAAAAAAGTAAATTATATGTCAAAATCAGAAATGAAGCGATTATATATTTATTATAATTAATACTTATAATTCAATACTTCATACTTATTTTATACTTAATACTTATAATTATGGTTAATACTTATAATTGATTATGCATTATTTTATTATCATTATCTTAGTTTAAATGTATTATATAAAAAATATATTTTAACATATTAAAATGAATTTTATTTAAATCTATTTTAGTTCATTGACAAATATTTTATACACATTTATTTGTGAATTCATTTCATTTACATAGCATATGGATAAATAAACAGGTATGCAAATAAATTTGTTAACATTTCAACAATTCATTTTATACTTTAAAAAAAAAATTTGTAAATTTCTCTTCGTTTACCAATTAAATGGATGTAAATTTTTTAATTTATACATTTAAAAGTAAGCTTTGAATATATAATGGAAAGCCTTGAAAGTTTTAAAATAAATAAAAGTATTGTCAAAAATGAAGGCAATAACATAAATAAATCATTGATGTGATATGAAAAGATGAAAAATGAGAGGAAAACAAAATTTGTTATACAAAAAAAAAAAAAATTATATAATTTTTTCTTTTTGCTAGCAATGTTATTATTTATAACATAATACGGTGCATATTATTTGATTTCCGGCAATCCGAAATAATAAAGAAAAGATTAAATTAGAAATATCATTGATATTACTCATAAAAAATTCTTGATGAGAAATCAATTAAATGATATCATGGTGGTAATCGATAAATCAATCAAAAAAAAAAAATGCTTTAAATTTAAAATTTTATTAGTTTCTCTAATTTCAACTTATCATTGGGTATATATCACCTTCCGTTAAAATTTGCCATAATCATTATCACTTATCACACATAAATATTTCCATTTATTCATTCTAATTTTTAAAATAATATAAAGTTTTATCGGAATTTATCGAAATTTTTCTTTCAAATTAAATTCAAATTAAATAATTGGTTAAATATGATTCAAATCAAAAAAGAAAAAACTGAGAGTAAAAATTTATTATCTTTTATCAATCTTTTATCATATATTAAATTGTCAATATTGAGACTAAATAGTAATATAAGAGAAATATAGATAGAAGTAATGAATATGAAAAATATATTTATATTAATAAAGAATTAATTAACTGATATTATAGTGATAATCAATTATATTACTCAAAAAAAGAAATACTTTAAAATTTTATTAATTTCATTTAACTTTAACTTATTTCACTTTCCCTCTTATTGTTGTAATAATTTGTATACAATATTATTGTCAACAATTTACCGCAATGTTTGCTATCGTTCGTTCACTTTACTTATCACAAACAAAATTTAACTTTTCATTACTGTCACTATAAATCACCATAACTGCAAATGTCGTAGCAATAATAAATAGGCGCTACTGATATTTTAAAACTAAAATATCATCATCATCATCATCCATTTTAGTATTATCATTCTCGACAAAGATAGAAAGAGAGAGAGGGAAAGAGAGGGAGAGGGAGAGAGAGCAAGAAAGATGGAAGGTAGATGGAATAGGTTAATTGACTATCTTACCTGATCGTTTTGTATGTGTCATCAAAATTAAGAGTCATAGCTGCTGATGAATACGAGAAATAAGTGGTTCTTCCTCTCCTCTCTCCATCATTTCGTTGTCATCTTCTATTCTTCTCTTTCATCTTCTCTCTTCTTCAGATGACCTCTTATAACCATCCGTTATGACCCCACTTTTAAAGATTGTCTCCTCCATTCCAACATTCCACTTATTGACCGAAATTCTCAGACATTATCATTCATTCATTTCATTGATATTAGTTCAGTGTAGTTGTTGTTTGTTGTTGTCGTTGTTATTTATTATTGTTGTGGTATAATTTATTTTTGAAAAAAAAAAAGAAAAAAGTAAAGTTTAAAAATTATTATTATCATCTTACTCTATTCTAAATTTCTAAATTTTGAATAACTGAATTACTTTTCTTTTTTTTCTTCTCAATTAAGTTTAAAGTTTAATATATTTGTCAAATATTTCTTTTAATTTTCTTTTATGTATTACTTCGTATATTTAATAATTGAATTACCTTAAATAAATTTTTTATTATTTATTTATTTTTATTATTAGATATATTATTTATACTCAAATATTAGCATAGAAATTCTACAATATCGATTAGCATTCCCGATCAATAGATCAGGCATCAATCAGTAAATCAATCAATTTTAGCAATCAATTATGTTAGTGCCATATTTTTATGATTTTTGTCTGAAAAGATGAAATTTGAAGTTATCAACCTAAAAGTTAAATAATTTTGTTCATTTTTCAAAGCGATAGAGCAATTATTGATAAAGTTCATAAATGATAAATTTAATGATGATTCCAGGGTTTCATTTTATTTCCTGATCTTATAATCAATTAATTAATTAATTAATTAAATAATAAACTTTCGATAATTATTGTCTCTCTCTCGCAAATTTTGCAGCAATTTAATATTTTAATATATTAACCTCATTTCAAAAATTCACAAATATCATCATTTTCTTATTAAGAAAAACAGAAACTTCATTAATTATCTTATTATCATATCATTTATTTAATATTTTTTCACTAAATTACAATTTATTCATTTATTAAAAAAAAAAAATTAATTTAATGTTCACTTTCATTCAATTTTCACATAAGAAAGTTATTTGCTTTTTTTTTTTTTTTTTTTTTTTTTTTTTGAAAATAAAATTAAAAAAAAAAAAAAACAGAAAGAAAGAAAGAAGGTCGATGAATTCTAACGGAATAACTTTTTTATTAAAAAAGAGCAATTGAATACACTTCCTGATTCATTCTTCATTTTTCATTTTTCAATTTTTTATTTTTTTTTTTTCTTTTTCTTTTTACACAGTAATGTGAATAACTTTCAATTTACTTTACAAAAAAAAAGAAAAAAAAAAACAAATTTCTCAGGAAAGACAGTATTATTTGCAATGAGTAAATGAAGGTAAGAATGACATAAAAAAAAAAAAAAGAAAGAAAAATAAATATTTCTTTTTTTTTTTTTTCCTAACTATTCGAACAATAATCAAATAATATTTTTCTATTGTAACAAACAAAAATTTTATGATTGTTTTTTTTTTTTTTTCCGTTATGAGATTTGATTATTTTTATTTTCTCGATTTACAATTTTCTTTTCTTTCTTTTTTGAAAAAAGAAAATTTTGAAAAACGATGATGTGATGCCTGTTTTTTTTTTTCAATATTATATGATATTTGATTGAATAATTGTTATTTTGTTCAGAAGATTGAAATTTCATCAATTATTTCTTCATTTTTTTTTTTTTTTTTTTGCCAAAAGAAAGAGAAAAAAAGTAAAAGAGAGGAAGTGATGTTAACATTCAAAAAAAAAAAAAAACTTTAAATCATAAATTTGAATGAAAAAAAATTCAAAGAAAAAAAAAAGTGTTATTCAAAAGAATTATCTAATACAAGAGGTTATCAGTATTAGCTGAACTGTAACAGTAACACTGAACAAAAGCGCATGGCGCAATCTGTATGCTATGCATTCCATTCTAGTATCTAATATTTGAATAATAAATTGTTAGAAATCACTAGCCTTATTAATCAAAATTCAAGATTTTATTGAAATTTAACTGTGAGCTTGAAAAAAGAAAGAAAAAATTTTTAAAATTTGTAGGAGAAAAAATAAACGATTTTAATTAAAAGTAAATTAAAAAAGAATTTCTAATTAATTAATTCATTATTATTACAAATTTGTTTGCTATTTTTTTTTTTTTGTTTAAATTTAATTTTTTTTTTTTTTTTTTATACTGAAATAAATGAAATAAAATTTTAATTACAAAAAGAAGAAAAAAAACTTATTAATTTTTTTTTTTTTTTTTAATTTAAAAATGCATGTATTATTGTCAGTTAATCGATTTATCAACTTTTTTTTTAAATTTAAATTATCAGTTAATCGATTTATTTATGTTTTAGATTTATTTATATCTTCAAATAAATTTTGTTCGATCTATTATTTACACAATAACAATTACTTATTCAAATAATGAAACTTTTCTCAATTAATTTTTTATAGCAATTTAAAAAACAAAACCAAAAACAAAAAAGTGATTTTATCAAAAAAAAATATCAAAGTTGTCGTTTGCAGACAAGTAAATAATTGTAAAATTTAATAAATATTTGAAATATTAAAGTATAATATTCTGTAGCCGGATAATATTGTCGAATAATTATAGCCGGATTTACATTCCGATTAACCGATAAAATGAAATGTTAGAATTTTGAGAGAAATATGAACTAAATCCTACTTAAAATCATCCATTGATAATACTGTCAAATAAAAATAATATAATTTTGTATTCTATGAAATATTATTCTATAATTTTTAGAATTATAATTTTATTTAAAAGTTTTTTCTTTTTTTTTTTTGAAAAAAAAATTTTTCTTTTTTTTTTCATATATGTCAGTTTTTTTTTCATTCTCTGACCTATATAAGAGACCATTCTTTCACATTTTTCTCTCTCTCTTCTTGTAAATCTTATTGTTCTTTTTTTTTCAAATTTTATTTAAATTAGAAATTAAAATTTTATCTTTTATATGAAATAATCTACTAATAAATTTTTTTTTTAAGGAAAAAACATTTTCTATTTGAATTTATCAATTAATTTAAATGAAATTTATGCGTGTATTTTATTTTTCAGTAAATTGCAATGTTTTTTTTTTTATTTTTCTTCACGTTTCTTTTCACGTATTTCACGTTACATAATTTAATAATGTTTTTAAGAATTTTGTTTTTTTTTTTTTTTTTTTTTCACTATTGAAAATTGTTTTAGTGATGATAATTTTACCAATTATAAGATGAAATTTTGAAAATCTTTTGATAACTATCTGATCACATTTAAAGATCATATTTTCACCATCATAAAAACTTTTTTTTTTTTTTTTTTAGGACATAAAGAAATTTAACAAAGAGAAATGAAATCTTATCAACAATCACTTTTATAATCTTTTGATAAATGTAACATTAATATCATTTATTGGTGAATTTTTATTGTTAAAAGAAAATTTAAATTTCTGTAAGGAAATTTTGATATTTTATCAAATAAATTAGTGTATGAAAAGAAATTGAAAAGATGCAAATTTGAAAATAATCAAATCTTTACAAATAATTGTTTTGTTTTTATTTTTGTTTTTGCATTTTCTTTTCTCCTTAAATAAATTTTCCAATAATTATTTTTTATTTTTCTATTTTTTTGTTATCGTTTCTTCTTATTTCTCTTATCATTTTATTATCAACCTATAATCTCTTATCATCTTATCAAATGATAAAAGAAAAATGAGATAAGATGAATAAAAATACATTGGCTTAGATATATTAAAGAGTGAAATATTAAGAAAATAAATGTGTTCATTGCATTATGATTAAATTAATTAACAAAAATTAAATTTAATTAGCGTAGTAAAGAAACTCAATTAATTCCTAATATTAGAATTAAAATATTTGAATTGAAATGATAATGTCCTTACTTATTAATGCATAAGTAAATTATCAAAATGCTAAAAAGATTTTAATTACATTGATTCGTTACATATTATTTTGAGCTTATTCAATAATAAATCTTTTTTTTTTTTTAACTTTTTTTTTCAACTTCAAATTTTTATAAATTTATTGAATAAATTTTTATAGTTTTGTTCACTTTTTTTTTAAAAAACATTAATTGAAAATTGATAATATAAAAATATGAATGAAATTATTCATTATTATCATCAAAATATTATTCACATATTTGCTTTACTTAGCATTTTCTAAGAAAAAAAAAAAAAAAAAAGAAAATTAATTTAAAATGATTAGAAAAATTATAAATAATAATTGAAAGTGCTAATTAAATCATTTGCGCCCCTTTTTTTTTTTTTTTTTTTTTTTTTTTATTTGTTATTTTCAGGAATGTAACCTAACATGTTTTTTGATTTTACTTTTACACATTGTTACCAATTCATTTAAAAGTTATGATCCTGAAAATTTAATACAAACTAATTCTTTCTTATGACATACACATACATAAACACACACATACACATACATACACATACACATACACACACACACATACACACAGACGTAGAAATTTGATAGATAAATGTTTTCATTATTCATTAAATCCACCTGTACTGTACTGAAATGATCCATGAAATGAAATTATTTCCAAATGTCCCATTTTTCTATTTCTATTGAAAAAGAAGAGAAAAAAAAAGAATTTAGATATATATAATAAAACATTTCTTTTCAATTTCTTTCTTGTCAACAGCATTAGATGCATTTTCTAATGGGAAAATATTTTAAAAATTTAAATGAAAACTTCTACTTTTCACTTTTTTTTTTTTAACTTCAATTAATTTTTTTTTTAAATTCAATTAAACTCAAAACAGTTTATTAAAGGATTTTCTCTGTAATTGTTAGCTTCATTATTGTTATTGTCTACAATGAACTAAAATAAATAAATAAATTTATATTTGTGTGAATTTAACAAATTTTAAAAGTGTAAATACTACCAGTGGGTTACTATCAGTCGTATAAAATGATTGCCATTAATGACATTAATGACAATTAAGTATTTATTTCATTTAAATATATGCGCATGAATTTGTTTAATTATATATACAAATATTTATGTGTCACCTGAAATTGTCAACCTGTTGGTATTGCTAATAAACATATCCATTATTTATCATTTTTTGTCTTTCATTGAAATCTCGATTTCTTGCCTATTTGTTATTGAAATTTAAAAAGTTTTTTTTTTTTCTTTTTAAAGAAAAATTTGTTATTTTAACAGTTCAATAATTGCTTTCCAATAATTTTAATTAATATGTGATTATTGTTGATTACTTTCTCAATGAATGAAATTTTATTTAAAATCAGTAATAATAATAAGAAAAAAAAAAAATCTTTTTTTTTTTCGTAAAATTAATTTCCAATTATTTCTTTCTGCGAGTGTCGCGAATTTAAATTATTATATGAGAGTTTAAAAATATGAGTAAGAAATATGTTGTATGAAATTTTACAAGTAATATCTATACCTTGATAATTCATATACTTTAATATGAATTTCTATTAATACTTTTCTCAGGTGTGATTTCTTTTTTTTTTCTCTCAATCAAATTCATAATACGGTATTAATTTGAGGAACTATGTGAGAGTATTATTAAAATTTTACGGTCATTTAGTAGAAATTGCCCGCAGAGAGTGACAAAGACATTCATCATTGTCTTCAAAGAGATTTATAACTTTATATTCAGCCAAATCATTCAGTTTTTTCTTTTTTTTTTTTTCCTGCCTAGAATGGCATTATTTGGCGCTAGTTGACAATTTCATTTATCATTATTATCATGCAAATATAAGTGATAACAAATAATTTAGTAGACTATAAATTAATTTCATCAATAATTTGGTGGAATATAAATTAGTAGAATGTAAATTAATTTCATTAATAATTTGCAGCAATTTTAGTTGATAAATTTGTATAATTTGTAAATGATTTGTAAGAATGAAATGAAATATTATATTAGTTCAATTATTAAATTTTGAAAGAGATAATGAAACTGATAAGCAGCAGTTTATCAAATACATTCTGTTTACTCGTCATTTCAGTAATTATTTTGATTTTTTTTTTTATTCAAATTATAGCTAAATTCATTTTTATAACAATTATTAACTGTTATTTGTAATTCAAAATCATTGCTATGAGTTAATCAAATCACTCATATTTTACTTTCAACTCAAAGAAAAAAAAAAAGGAAAAAAATTTGAAATTATAAAAAAAAAAAAGGAAAATTATTTTTTCATTCCAGCAAATTTGTATTGATTTTTTTTTTCTTTTTTTTGTTATAATAAATTTGCAAACAAGAAATTGGTGCAAATTTGCAGGTAAATGAGAAAGGGCGGATAATAGTTAGAAATGTGTGTGTGTGTGTGTTCATATTTTAGCCCTGCTTTAGTGACCTTTGCACTCACCTTTTCTCGAATTGACCATGACCTGACCTTTAACAAACATTATTCATTTCCATAAAAATAAAGAAAAGAAATTGGTACAATGATTTCGATAATTAATAATGGAATGATAAAATAATAATAATAATAAAACAGTAATAACGGTAATAATAATAATAACAATAATATTAATTATAAACAATAGTAGCAATGATGATATTAATAACAGTTAGTAATAATGGCATGAATGATGATAATAACAATATTTACTGATAATGAGCATAATGATAACAATGTTAGAAAGTTCATGTTACTTCATTATATTCAAACTGTCAGTAATACCATTATTACTATTATCATTAATTATTCCAACAATTAAAATTACGTTATCGTTAATTTGTTATTAATATTTGGTATAAATATGCTCCAAAAAATGTTTTTCCTTTTTTTTTCTATAGAACCGGTCTTATTATTATCATTATTATTATTATTATCATCATTTATATCAATCGAATGTGCTCTTTGTGCTATTTTATTTCACATTTCTTACTCTTTTCAATCAAATTTGCTATTAATTAAAATTTTTTTTTACCTCAAATATCAATAATTATGATATATAAATATATAATATTTTAATTTTAATATTTTTCAATTTCATTCTTGTTTGTGTTGTTATACGAAACATATTTTTATTTAGACATTTAATGATGAGTGAAAATTTTTGCAAAATTTAACTCGCAAAAAACTAACAGGAATGTAAAATGAATAAACAAATGCAAATAAACAAAATAGATTATAACAGAAGTTAGAAATAATATGAAAAAAAAAAAAAAAAAACATTTTAGTCTTTAAAAATTATCAATATAAATAGTTATCATTGACTTTTTCAAATTTAATTCATTTTTTTTTTTTTTTTTTAATAATTTTTAATGAAATAAAAATCACATTGAAAACATTTGAGAAGAATTAGGAAAAGAAATAATTTGGAGGCCATTTTACATACAAATCCTGTTCTTCTAATTTCCTCGGTGACAGAAGCATGATCGTTATGTGACTGTCATCACACATACACACCCACACACATACCTACATACACATACATACAGACATGTGTATGTTCCTTCAAATAACTATCGATGGTAACTTCTTCCCGTAAACAGCTCATCAATTGCTTTAATTGATTCTCCACTTTCTTACATTTCATTTCATAGTGATATTTTAGTACCACCACAAACTATCATTTTGATATCACAATGATTTATTTACTATTTATTCATCATTAAGAGAGATTACCGGGATTATCATTATCATCTATTATTAACATCATCATCATCATCACTATCATTATCATTATTATTCCAAATTATTTGATACAGCAAGTTTAGTTACAATGACAATATTAAATGTTCAATACAGGTAAATAATGTAGTATATAAATAGATAAATAAATAATTAAATAATATCAAATAATAAATAATGTATTGAATGCAGATAAATAATATACAAATAGATAAATAGTTAAATAATATCAAATGGTAAATAATATGTTGAATGCAGATAATATACGAATGGATAAATAATTTAATAGTAATTAAATAGTAAATAATATATTGAATATAGGTAAATAATATAAATATAGATAAATAGTTAAATATCATTAAATAGTAAATGATATACTTGATTACAGATAAATAATAATAAATTTGATTGTTAAATAAATTGTTAAATAGTATTAAACAATAAATAACATATTGAATATAGATAAATAATATAAATATAATATATAATAGTTAAATATCACTTCAAATAGTAAATGATATACTTGAATACAGATAAATAATAATAAATATAAACAAATTTTTAAATAGTATTAAGCAATAAATAATATATTGAATATAGATAAACAGTTAAATAGTATATAAAATGAAAATTTATCTCAAAAATTTCAGCGTAATCCAAGAGAAGCATTATTATTTAAACAAAAAAAAATTATTACAATAGTTATGAGAAGATTAATTAAATTGTAATTCATTTAAATTAATTATTCTTAGCAAAGTGAACAAATATAAAATAATGTTTTTATTGGTTTATATTGAATTTTCTAGGATAAATCTTGAAATTTATGCTTTTTTGTGCTGCAAGTAATTTTACAATATCATTAAAATTAAAGATATCATAACAGAATTTTATTTGTAATATTTTTGAATTTAAAAAAAAAAACAAAAAAAAAAAAAAAGCAGAGAATTCTTTCTTTTATAAACAATATATTAAATCGTTAAATAATATTAAACGCTGAAAAAAAAAAGGAGTTAACATAAATTAATAACATAATATGCTAATTTTAAATTTTGTTAATTAACAAATATTACAATCATTAAGCAATATTAGCGGTAATATTTTCATTTATTATAAAAGAGAAAAAGAAAAAATTATTTTCACATACTGATAGTAAAATATAGCCAAAGAATTTGAATTAAAAAAATTTAAAAAAAAAAAAAAGAAAAACAAATTTATAAGTATTATTAATATTAGTAGAATAATCATAATTACTTTATACAAAATATTTTTCAAATTAACATTTTCTCATCATATTTTTCCTCAAGCACTTCCATTCATTCGTTCTTGACCTATATAAAATCATATCATTTTCCATCTTCTCTTCTTCATTTTCCTTACATCTCATCCAACTATCTAACCCTCTTTTCTTCCTCTCTCTTATCTTTTCTCAAAATTTCTCGTTCTAATTTTTCCTCGAGAATTAATAATTGAACTTATTAATTGCATTCACATACATATTAATATCCGAGAATGAAGATGATAATTATGTTGTACTATTTTCAAACATATCATTATTATTAATACTCTAAATTAAAAGACAAATTTTGTTATGTTTTATTTTTAATATTATTATTAATTATCACTGTTATTAAATTTTATCACCATCCTTATTAACTAATATTAATCATTACAATTGTTAATTATTATCACATTCATCCTGCTTATTCATTTATAAATTTATTATAAACTTATAACTATTATGCACACATTTAATTATATCTGCAGAAAATGATAGTATTCATATAACTGTTAAATTGAATCATTTAAACTGATTTATACTTGGAGAATGTTTTCTAAAAGTTCAAAGGTCACCATATTGTTATTTATTAGTTATTAGAAAAGACAACATTAAAATAGCTTCATGTATTCATTATTAATGTTTACTTTTAAATTTGCTTTAAAAAATATAAGCAATAAATTTTATTTATGCTATTGACATTTTACAAATTATTTTATCATAATTCATATCTGTTATCAAATGATTAATTAACGTTAATTTGTTTGGTTTTGTTTTTTTTTTTAAAATGTTTAATTTAAATATTAACCTTTATAGGTTTTCCAACCTTTTTTTTTTGTTTGTTTTTTTTTTTGTTTTTGTTTTTTTTGCTATGGTGGCGGTACCATTCTGCCGTTGTCGTGTGCTTTATATTGGTAGCGCTGTACCAACAATAACCAAAGATGGACTACAAGGAATTCAACAACCGTTACGTGAACGTTATCCCATTGGTGGTAATATTGATACAAAAGGAATTGATTCCTGGTTTGTGTCCCCTGTCCTCTTTTTAATTTGTCAATTTATATTTCATAAAATCGTTATTCATCCAATTAACAAATTATGTACTTTAATTGTCAAAAAAGATTTTCTAAGATTTTTTAATTTTCAACAAAAAAAAAAAAAAAGCAAAGAAAATAAAAATTTTATAGGTTTTTTTTTTTTTTTTTTTTTTTTGTTTGGTACTACATTATTTGTTAAATGAATAAATGAAATTTTAATTGTTGAAGTGATTTTTTCAATAATTTAATTCAAGAAAAAGATTATTTTAAATTTTGAATTATTAGAATATTATAATATTGTAAATATAAATACAAATATTTTTATTAATGGATATTTTTAATTAGGGAAAAAAAAATTTTTCGATTCCTCCTTTCTTTTTCTTTTTTTTTTTTTTCCTAAATATAAATATTTTAGGTTAACAGTCTGATCTAATCGTTTATTATTAAAATATATTGTATTTTAGATTTTAAAGTGTTAGAATTTAATACTTTAAAAGTTTATAAATAATCAAATACTTTATTAAAGATAGTTTTTAATTAGGAAAAAAAAATTTTTTTTAAAAATATATAAATATTTTAGGTTATCAGTCTGGTCTAATGGTTTATTACTAGAATATATTGACGGTGATAAAAGAACTGAAACAGCATTTCATCCTATAAATTCACTTCATTATTGTGCAGCGGTACGATATGTTAATGTTACCGGATATGCAATTGAGGGTGGTGGTGAACGATTTCTACCGTTGGATTCACCATTTGCAACCGGTGAAGATAACCAACATCCACCAATTTTTGCTGCTATTTTCAGGAGAACTACCGGAATTAAGGTTAATTTTATATATAAAATGAAAAAAAGTATAATAATAATTTTGATAAATTATTGCAAAAATAAAAAAACCTTTGTTGCTATTTTCAGGAAAGCTACCGGAATTAAGGTTAATTTTATATATAAAAGAATGGAAAAAAAAAAAAAGAAATAATAATTTTGATAAATTTTTGCAAAAATAAAAAAACCTTTGCTGCTATTTTCAGGAAAGCTACCGGAATTAAAGTTAATTTTATATATAAAAGAATGAAAAAAAAAAAAAGAATAATAATAATAATTTTGATAAATTTTTGTAAAAATAAAAAAGCCTTTATATGACTAATATAGCAAATATTATCAAACAATAATAAATGATATAACTTTTTTTTTTTTCATATATTTTTAATGTTTACATAATATAAGGCGATGAACTTATTTTGCACTTTAAAATTGATCAAAATAAGTGCAAATTTTATTTCTATTTATAATAATTTTGACAAAATTTATAATTCATTATGATATGCTCAAAAATTTACTCAAATTGGTATTGTATTTAAAATTAAATTTAAAAATGAGAATATAAGTATTAATGGAAACAAGTGACTAATAATGCTGATAAGTTTTCTGTTCTTTTTTTTTATTTGTGTGATAACTTTTAACAATTGCGCAATAGAATGTTGATTTTTGATGAAAAATTTCTTAATTGATAATTGGCATTAAAGATTTGATAAATTAAATCTTTTTTTTTTAAAATAAATTTTACAACAAAATTTAAATTTCAAATCTTCAGGTATTGGTATTGCTCAAAAGGATTTAATTTCTTGCATAAAATTTAATTGCATAAATTAAATTTAAATTTTAGGTTCTTGAATGTCATGCATTTATATGTACAAATGCAAAAGCAGCAAATGCTCTTGTACGTTGCTGTTTTCATGCATATGCTGAATCAATGTATATTAAATTAGACGAACGATTACCTGCCCTAAAATCGATCAAAGAAGCTAGCAGAAGTGCTAGTCCACCAAGTGAACCACTTCCAAGGTGAACTAAATTTTATATATATAAGTTTAAATTTAATCAATCAAATTAATTCTTCCAACTGATAAACTGATAATTGCTAATAATATCTATTATTAGTTTAGATTAGTATGATAAATTTATCTAAGAGAATGATATAAAGGTATAACTTTTTGTAAAATTTAGTAGCTATGTTAGAATTAAAAGATTTATTTAAATATAAATGAAATCATTATAAATTAGATTATTTAAAAAAAAAAAAAAAATTAGACTAAATTAGATTATTAAGAAAATTTTTGGTAATTTTTTAAATTGCATTTTAAAATTGAATTAATTAAATTATTAATATTAGTGAAATCGAAGAAATAGCTGCAATCGAAGATGACAAAGAATTGGACCAACAACGATGGGCTGAACGAGCAATTGGTAAAGAAGCCTGGGAAAGGCGTCAACAATCAGGTGAATATGATTCGGCAAGTATCTCTTCATCAATTGCTAATCGTTTTCGAATTAAAAAACAGGAACGTGATCGAACAAATGGTTAATTTTTTAATAAATATTATTTTTTTATTAATTTTAATTAATTACAAAAAAAAAAAAGAAAAAAAATTTAATTAATTAGTTATTTTTTAAAGAGTGATAATATTTCAAAAATTATCACTTCTTTTTTTTTTTTCGTTTTTTTTGGTTTACGAAAAATTTTATAAGTATTTTATTAATTATATTTATTTCATTTTATTTAAATGTATTTACATCCAGAAATTAATACTATCCAGTATAGCACAGCTAGTAATACTATGTCGAACTATTTATCAATGAGAGCTTACAGAAATCAAAAAATGGAACTGAAAAATTGAATAGCTAACATTGATCTTTGGATCTAACTTGATAGTAGCATCCTGGATTACCCATTTAAATAATATTTAAATTAAATTTCAAGCTTGCTTTTCTCAAATATCTTACTTTATCATTAATTATTTATTTATGTATGTATGTGTGTGTGTGCTACCTGTTACTTTAAGGTTGAAAATTAAATTAGCTATCTTTAATTCTGCATCTTTATTTAAAAACGACGAAAAATGACTAGCGAATTAGTGGGAATTGGATAAAATAATTGATAAATTGGAAATTAATAACTGATAAGCAAGTTAAATAGCCTTTAGTTTTAAATAAACTAATAAATAATTGATAAATTGTAAATTTGATAACTGATAAATAAGTTAAATAACCTATAGTTTTAAGTAAACTGCAGCTTATCGAACTTACTAATCAACCAATATTATAATTCTTCCTAGATTTGCCCAAAAAATAATTTATCCATTTGCACATTCCCCATGTACTATGCCCAAGGTCATCTTGTGAATCATTAAGTGATGAAAAGCATCAAACATGAAAAATGATCGATTAATTAAGCCTTTTTTTTAAAAAAGTATGAAATGAAATAATCAGATTAGAGTGATAGTAGGAAATGATAAATAAAATTTTAAAATTAAATCAATCATATTTTAGAAAGGAAAAAGAGGGAAATATGAAAAAGAGAGAGAGAGAGAGAGAGAGAAATATTATTTGTTATAGTTTAGCAGACAGGCGATTTTGTAGTATGATCAAATGCCAAGGTCATCAAATTAAAACCTTTGATCAGGTATGATAAATAAAGCTAACTTGATTGACAATTAATGAGGTAGAATGGGTGACAAAAAATTTTATTGTAAAATCCCAATTTAATTAGCAATTTATTTTTCATCAATGAATAAATAAATTTACCAATTGGGTATCTTTTCTTAAGCAATAAAAAAAAAAAAAAGAAACAGTTCAAGGACTAATATCCGTTTCCTATTTTCTTTCTTTTTTTTTTTTTTTCGTACAAATTTTTGAAAAATTTTTTCTCATCCAAAATTCTTTTTAAAAAATTTTTCAAATTCCATTTCATTTCTTTCTCATTTCAAATAATTTTCTTCTATTTGCAAGAAAAAATATGATAAATAAATAAAAAATAAATAAATAAATAAAATAAAGAATTTGGAGAAAAAAATTAGTCTGATTTTTTTGAAAAATTAAAAATTCTCATATCAATTTCAATACTTCAATGCATTTGTTCAATTTTTGCATAACAAAACAAATTTACTTTCATTCGATAAATAATTCTGTTTGTTTCAACTGTAATTTTAACATTTTTAAAATTAAATTAAATCATTATATTCCGATTAAGATTTAAATTTTAAATGCTCTATTGCTATTATTTGACATTTTTAAATTTAACTAAATCATTGTATTCCGATTAATTATTCCGATTAAGATTTAAAATTTAAATGCTCTATTTCTATTATTTAACACTTATCATTATATTCCGGTTAATTATTCCGGCTAAGATTCAAATCTTAAGTGCTCCATTGCTATTTGCATTCTTTTGCATGTTCAATTGATGACAACTGAGCAAACAAAAATGTCAACCGAATATTTTCTTCTTTCATCGTTAGAGAATTATTATAGTAATGTACGAATTACGATAGTGTAATAATTGTGTTTGTGTCACCGTTGAACTCAAAAATCACATTTATGGTGCAGATATTTCAGGTCGTAAAAGTGATCCATCCTAAAATTTTTATATTTATATAAAGAGAGAGAGAGAGAGAGAGAGAGAGAGAGGAAAGGGAAATGGAAAAAAAGGGAGATAATTAGGAGTGATGAGAAGAATATTATCAATAATACAATTTATTGGTTTCTTTAGGATAAAAAGAAAACTTTTTAAAATAATCAAAAAGCTTATACTGTTGTAACAGAGATGAGAGAAGAGATGAAAAGGAAAAAAATTCATTAATAATATGAATAAATTAAATTTACAAATAATTTTCAAAATAATTTTGTAATGGTTTAATTAAAATTAAAAATTTTCAACTTAAACTATATGAAATAATTATTATTATTGTTTTTTTTTTTTGATTTTAAATTAAATTTATTTTTAGATTTAGATTTTTCGTAAAAAAAAAATCAATGGAAGAATTAAGATGATGAAAGTTTAATAATATATTACTTCTCATTCACTTAAATTTGAAAAAAAAAAAAAAAAACAAGAGTGATTTCAGGTGATCAAGCTTTGGTACCTTATGCAAATGGTACAGATTCATTTTCCCAACGGGCGGGTAGTGAAATTGGTATGGTATGCGGTGATAGCAGCGGTGAAACACCATGTCCTGGTATGTTAGCTATTAATTTTTGTTGAATTTTTGTTTGGGAAATTATTGAAAAATTAAAATTATATTCGTAAATTATACAGTAAAATATGGTTTTGTCAAGTCTAGGGAAAATTTTCAAATTTCGAATTAAATTTATAAATAGGAAGACGAAATATTGTAAAGGTTTTTAATTTTGCATATCTAATTACATTCTTCACTAATGGTAATAACTAATGTAATGAAAATAAATAAATATTTTAGGTATGTATCCAGGTATGCTACCGCCACATTTTCGTGGTGGATCATTGCCATTATCGCATATGATACCAGCACATCCATTAATACGGCCACCATTATTTGTACCATTTCCGCCACCGCCACCACCGCCACCGCATTTGCTACCACCAATGCATCGTTTTATGCCAATGATGGGTGCACCACCTCCAGCAAATTTTGGTACAGCTAAAAAATTTTTTTATAATGATTAGCAAGAAATATTAATTATTTGAGAAAAATATTAAAATAAAAAATATCGAAAAAAAAAATTATTAAAATAAACTTAGCAATATTTATGCTATAACTGTCGTAATTCTAGGAATGCCACCACATTTACCGCCTGGTATCTATCCTCTTCCGCCACCACATTTTGGCATATTACCGCCACGATTTATGACACCATATGGACCAATACCATCATCAATGGGACGACCACGAACACCACCTGATGGACCAATTATCACCGGTCCAGAATCAGTATACGGTACGCTACCAAGAAGACCGGCTTATGAAGAACCCATTTATATGCCCGGAAGTGCACCGTATATGCCACCACAAGCAAGTTATCAACCAGGAAATTATCTAACTGATCAATACGATGCTTACTATGATTCTCTGAAGAGGCAACGAAGCCCACATCAAAACAATAAGGTTAGAAGATTAACCATTTGACCTCTAGAATGGTTTTTTTTTTTTTAGAAACTGTTATGATTGTTATACATTGAAAATATAATTAAATTTTTAATTTCAACAAAATCAAAATGTAATTTCATCTTTTCAGCAATGAATGAAGAAGGATGGCAATGGTAAGGTTAATTTAGTATCTGTAAAATTTATCAAAGAGTTAAATAAGTAAAATTCCAGGTATGAAATTACAGGGATCTGCTGGTGGTGCTGAATCTCAGACAAGTTCGAGACGTGCAGTAGCTACAACAGAAAATGATGATTCATCACAATTTTGGGATTCTTATGAAGCTAGCATATATCGAAAACCACATTTAAATGAGAAGGTTGAAATTTTCACCTCAAATTGAAATGTTCGATATGGCTAATGCTACTAGAGGAAAGTTAATTAGTCTTAATTATTTATTTATTTATTTATTTATTTATGAATGATAATTGTGCTATTAACTTTTTGAACAATTTAAAAAAAAAAAATTCAATAAAATTGTGAGTAAGAACTGAAAGAAGTAGTAGAGAATTATGAAAGATTGATTGATTAATTGAAATAGATTAGAATTTAACGAGCAAAAGGTTAAATAATTTGCAAAAAATTTATAAGTTTGAAAAAAAAAAAGAAGATATGAAATTATAAATTTCAAAGGATTTGTAAAATTGAAAGTTATAAATGATAGTTATAATCATTTAAATAATATAAAAATGAGTGTTAATAAGTTAAGTTAAACTTTTTTCCACCAAGCATTCTAAGAAGAAAAAAAAGAAAAAAGCTGAAATAAGAAGTATTTAACCCTCTTTTCACATTAATTTATCCAAATGAAGATGTGATATTCTCATTATCAGTTATCAACTAATCAAATTAATTACTTAATTAAACTTCCACATATTATTTCATTTGTAAACTCTGAATAAATATGTAATTAATTAAATGAGATAGTTAGAATAACAAATTATACATTTTATAAATGAAAAAAATTAATGAAATAAAATTTCAAAGCAAAAAAAAACAGATTCCAAACAAATTTATATCTCTAACAAATATTTCTTTCTTTTTTTTTTGTCATATTTGTTAAATTAATTCTTTGTTAATTAAATTAAATTAAAAAAAAAAAAACAAAAACAAAATTTTTTTATAGGCATTTTCGGCAACTGCGCGTTCAATGCCAACAGCTACAACTGTTATAACTACCAATCATAATCATTCAAATACAAATAGCATAAATCATCAAAGTACAGCAACAAAAACAACAACAACAACAGCAACAACAACAACAACAACAACAACAACAGGATTGGGAATTGGTACAATGATACGAGAAACAGTTGACATTGTTGCAAGGCCTAAAACACCACCTGCTGATTATGATACAGCATTTAGTGAAATGCATATAAGTAATAATACTAGTAATAATAACAATAATAATAAACATCAACGTACTACAGCTGTTATTTATTGAATAATTGTTAAATTAAATTATAGATTATGTAAATTTTTTCAAAATATTAAAAAAAAAAATTCTTTTTTTTTTTTTTGCCTCTTTTAAATGTCTGAAATTTTATAAATTTTGTAAAAATTTCCATTAAAAAAATATTATCAATAATAATATTTGTACTAAAAAAAAAAAAAAAAAAAATATCATTTGGTAAATTATTGTGAAAAATTCAACACTGAAGTTTCGTTTTTTTTTTTTTTTTTTTCAAAATTAGAATAATTTTTAGTCAATGTTAGACTATGAATTACATGCCATATTTGTTCAATATTTATGCAATATATTTGCTAAATATTTCTTTTTTTAAATTTTTCTTTTTTTTTTTTTCTCCTTCCTCTTTGACATTTCAAATAGTATTGCTAAATGATAATAAACAAAAATGTTACACTTCATTGGATCATTAAATGCAAGTATAAAAACAAAAAAAACAAAAAAAAAAACAAAAAAAAAAAAAAAAAACCTAAATTTATCTCTCTCAAACATTTTCATTTTCTTAAAAAATATTTTACTATTTTATCCGATCTTCTTCATAAATTTATATTTTCTCACTTATTATGATACATCAAAATTATGATAAAAATCTGATTTTTTTTGGTAATTTTGTAAAAATTCCTTCCAAGTACTTCTACATTTCTTATTATTCATTTGCTTATCATTGTTATTTTAATAATGTGTGATATTTATCTTACTATTATTATCATTTGATAATTCATTAATTGTAGCATCTATATGAGATAAGAAGCCAAATTATTTCATATATAAATTTCAATTCCTTATCAGCTATATTTCAATTGTTAATCTATCAATTAGTTGGCTGAATCGTGTAGATGTTTGTTTTATTTTCGTTGTAATCAACTTGGCAGAAAGATAATTGCTGCATTATATGCAATTTCGATTTGCATATAGTTGAAATTTTATCAATAAAATTGGTGATTATGTGTATGTTTTTATAACAATAATGGTTTTTGTCCTCATAATATGAATCATTGATGTGTAAATTCACTGAAATATCCTTTCAGGTAAAAGCAAACAATGTCAAAGTTGCTTTTGCGCAAATGTTACAAGCAATAATGCGATCTGTTCGAGCTATATTCAACTGTTATCATTTTTCACTCAACAAATAATGCAATTATTTTATATACCATTAGCACTAACCATCTAGTTTCATTTCTAAGTGAACATTTGGCAACATTTGAAATATCAAATAAATTTAATGATTAGTTTAATTTGAGGTTAAAGAAACTGTGTATTACTGGACTTTATTAATTTATTTAGAACTCTACCATACGATCCCAAATTTGTTATTTCGAGTGAGCTTTACAGGATTATCAGTCGAAGCTAAACTATATGCAAGATTATCAAAACCACTAAATATTAATGATTTTAAATAAAGTTTACTTGAAATCAACGTTTAGTATTCACTTAAAAAAGAAAACTTATGTCCAGTATCCAACTCTTACAAGTAAATTAGGGAATGCTAATAAATGGAATGAAACAGCACATATAGCAAAATAAATACTCAATAATAGCAAATTCCTACACAAGACAGCAATCAAGATAGAATCGGAAACGATTTGATATTTTTAATATTTCTAAAAAAAAAAAGAAAAAAAAAAGTTAATCATAAATTATCACTTAAAACAATTTCCCGGTCATTTAAAGTAAAAAATGCAACACTGTTTTAACAAATGTTATTCCAATATAATCATATGTAAAAAAAAAATGACGTTTACAAAGCCAAAGAGCTATGCAATTTCTGTGTTTGAGCGACACATAAAGATTTGCATGAATTTATTATCGAATTCTTTCAATTTCATGAAGAAATAATCAGCTGATATATTTCATTCATATTCGCTGTTGCTGCAGTATGACGTGATTTCAAAGATAACTGAAATGAAATGAGAAATAAGTGGAAAATATTCATGAGAAAGAAAACATAATGCAGTAATAATTGTGTAAAAGTATGCAAGCATTATCATTATAATAGAATTTTATGATAGAAAATTGACCAGTAGAGAAATTACACGAATTGATCCATCATTTTTATAGCAAGAATTGATCCATTTGATCAATACATTAACACTAACACACTAAATAGTGGATACATATATATATATATATATTTTATACTAGAAAAAGAAAAAAAAAACTTACTGTAAGTGGCTGTGATGTTTCCTGCATTTTTAGCTCCGAAAGAACATAGATCTGATTGGTATACTTAATTGAATGATAAAGTAATTCTTGTCCTTCTACATTTCGACGAGCAACTGTGAATACATTATTTTGTTGCAACTTAGTACATATGTCATCTGTAAAAATAATCTTTGAAAAGATCTGAAAAGCAAAAAGTCTTCCGCGTTATCTCAATTTATTAAACTAAAAACTTGAATTATAGAATTCTGACTTAACTTTACTAGAAAAATTCTTTTTTACAATTTCCTGTTTTTTTCTCTTACTACTTACTATTTTTTATACTATTATTCTACTCTTAAGTACTATTATTATTAACTATTTTATGAAAGGATATAAAAATAAAAGTTTCTTGACCAGTAGATTGAAACATGTAAAATGCATTTTTATTGTGAGAATAACAGACTACTGATAATAAATTTGAAGTGGACTAAAAGATACTGCTATCATTCTCCTAAATTTTATTATACCTTATCCTACTATTCTGTTGAACAGCTGATTTTGATTGAAATATCTCGCTAATAAGCAAAAATATGCAATGTACGCTTATTGGGGTAATATGTATGGATCTACTACTTCTGAATAGGACGAATACATAGCAGATCTACAAATAATTCAGAGTTGCAATTGAAAAACTATGTTAACGTTTCTAATCAAAATCATTATGATAAGACCTAACAACTAAAAACAGTAACAAACCTGCACTAAGACCTTTAACATTATTGATGGCAAATTGTACTTCATTCTGTTCCGGTATTTCTTTCCACATTTGTAAGAAATCTCGCTTATCCATCTGACCACTTTCATCAAAATACATGTTTAACGGTACGATGGTGGCAAAGTAGAACACACCAACATCATTTTTTATAGCCACCTGAAATTAAAAAAAATACACCAAATATGGATGGCATAAAGGTTAATTAATCAGGCTTTTGAAACTTTTCGAACAAATTTGCAGATACAATTAAAGATAAGCAGAGCATATGAGCTATTTCATGCTATCGTTCAACATTTATTCTAATCTAATCGATACTTGTCTTATATGAAATATATAAAATAAAAGGCAAATACGTTACTAAAAATCATGTTAAAATTAACATTTGTTTGAGCTTATGTTAGATGTAAAAACAAATGCAAAAAATATGCTATAAAATATAAGTTTCTCGAATAAGGTTAAAGAGATCTACATATTAAACATCTACTTTTTTTTAAACATTTACTTTTTTTTTAAGATTAACATTAGAAAAATGGCTCAACTACCCATTTATTATGTTAACAATGATCTGTACAAAATGGATAACAGTTTTTTTTTGATGTAAAAAAAATTACAATAAAGCTACTTTAACTTATGTTCTAACTTTGAAGTAACTCTCAATGCTGACTCTCGTTCCAACTGTCTTACCTACCAGACAATCTTAATAATGGAATTATCTATGCTTTTTATAAAACAGCAACAAAACATTTTAAACACTAAACCTGTAAATTAGTAAGAGGTTCCATTTTCTGCACTGGACCATTTGTATGGCATGGAAGTGATGTCTGTACTGATTGATTAGGGTAAAGTGGTGAACTTATTTGAAGTGGTTGCGCTGGAATTAAACCAAACCTAAAATATAAAAAAATTTTTTCTTTGCTTTAGAAAATAACAATTGGTTATTTCCTTTGTTTATTTTTGTCTTCTCAACCAAACAGTCTTAAATTAACTATCATTATATTAAAAATCAATAGAACAGTTTCTGCAAAGTCTGTTTCTAATATTTTCAAAAAAATAAAAAATAAAATAAATAAAAAAACAAAAAAGCAGCTAAAGATTAATTCCCAAAAATGTTCCAGTAAGTAAAATATTTAAAAACAACACATTTCAACTATTATTAAAGAGATTAATATGCATTGAAAGCTTCTATGCATGTCAGATGCATAATATTATCAACTACCACTTACGAATTCTTGTTAAATTGAATAGCAAATCCACTAAAAGGCTGCATTGCGCGGTTCGTAAAGACCATATCCATGTAAATTTGTCCACCACGACGAACGAAAGTTCCTTCAATTTGTGTGCCCTTACCTTTACTAGCCTCCAACCAAACCTGAATTTTTAAAATGACCAATTTCGAAAATTATAATAACCGAAATACAGATAAGCACAAAAATAGAAAGGAAATGGTTTATAAGAAAAATGAATAGCAATTTTGAGCACAAAAAAAAAAGGTGTAATCATATCCCAGAATTATTAGATGAATTAATATTAGTCAGTAAATACAAGAAAGTGATAAGCTAAAAAACCTGCTATTAAATATCTAAAAACACAAGATTTGAAAAGCTTGCAGTTTTTGGCGCTACATATCCCGTTTGACCAGAGAGAAGTGGCGCACCCATTACAGGTCCACCAAAAAGGTCATTCAAATTGGTAAATGGATTGGAAACGGCAGTAGTGATTGGAGCCGATGATGGTAAACCGGTTGATGGAACTGCTGTCTGGAATGGCTATGAATATTACTCGATTCAAATAAACATATTTAGTCAATTCAAACCAGGTTTTAAACTGAAAATTGTTTTAGTACATGACTTTTCTCTTGCTTTAAAGAAATGTTTTTGGATTGAATTTTATCGATAGCTATAATCAAACAAACAAAACAGCAAAAACAAACCTGCGCAAAAGGAAATGTAGGTGCAGGAGGGATAGATACTGGTGCGGGAGCACCAAAAATCCCTCCAGTATTTGTCTGAGGAAGTGATGCTTGAGCTGGTATTGTAGGTGATGAACTTGTCCCGCCAATATCACCGAGCAATCCATCAGATCCAAGACCTAACAAGTCATCCAGACCGGAAGACATCGGTGCTGGTTGATACGAGTCCATACCTATATTTCAATTAAAATCAAAAATTGGTTGCAACAAATGTAGAATAATATATTTTTTTTTTAAAAAAAAAAAAGTAAAACATTTTAAAATTCGCATCTCGAAAGATCTTAATAAAACTTAAACTGCACTTTTTTTTAAAATCTTCTACATACTATGTATAAAGATATTGTATTACCATGTGCAGTGGCACCAGTAGTTGGTACCGACAAATCAAGCGATAAAAGATTAGCAATTAATGTATCCTGAGATGGTATTACTGTTGGCGCTTGTGCTGTATCCGTTGTAACACTTGGTCGATTCGTCGAATCACCAGCTTCTGCCATAGCATGATGAGTTGTTCTAAAATTTAAAAAAATAAACAAGAAAAATAAAATTTTTCATTTTAAATACTGACAAAAAACAATCCACTTAAAAGAGACTATGAACTCGTAATAATCTATTTATACTCCCCAGATCTATTTATACTTTCCTTTTAATTTGAACAGTGCTATTAAAAATGAGGAGCAAAAAATATTCTTCATAATATTACGAGGTCATCATTAACATTAAATGCAAGTTAAGAAGTGATATAAAATCGGGTTTTCAAACCAGAAATCTATCGTGACAAATAAATTCATCGTTTGAAAACATAAAATTGGTGATGAACTGTGCTCATATTCCCAAAAACGAATGAAATAAACTAACTTTTCTTCGAATAAATATAAACAAACAAATGGTATCAAATTTCGATGAATTTATTTAGTTATGGATCAATTTCAACTTAAACACACTATCATATTGTGCAAAATGAAATGATCAACAGCTCTTACTGCGTTTTAGCTACGAAAAACAAAAATAAAAACGATAAATGAAATAAAAAAAAAAAAAGAATGCTTCACAAGTTAGAATCATATCTTTTGGAGCAGAAAATTTAAAATCAAAATCATGGTGAGCTGCACTAAATAACAGATAAACTTGGTAACACTACTTAAATGAAAAAAAAAAAATGTATATATATAAAATACTACCAACCCTGTTGTAGCATTTGTGGTCTTTAGAGGATGCTTTGTGATATCAACGAAAGATGATGGTGGTTTATGGTACACAGATGCTAGTGAACCAATGTGACAAACAAGTTGATCCAACAATGATGGCTCCAGCAAATCTGTTTCCTCCGAAATAAGAGGTTTTTCAGCTAGCACCACCTAATCAAATTTGAAATTTGGTAAAAAATAAGAAAGAAATTAGAAAGAATCTATTAGCTACCCATCGATCTGTATCTTAGAGCGCATGAGCAAATGTTAACATTTTGTTTTATCTATGTTATCCAAACTATGCTTCTAAATAACACTTCTAACTAAAGATAGTAATCTGCTTACAGAATTCAAAATAGCAAAACTTCAAAAAAAATTTTATAAACTATTTTCTTACGCTGAATTTTATTTCAAATATACTGCTAGTTTAAAAGAATTTTATTAACATTAGCTAGTGACTGAAGAAACTGAAAGCTATTTCGTATTTTGTAATTCTTTTTTAGATGTGTTTAGGTTCCCTGTTGATCATCCTCTCAAATCCATAGTGAAAAACAATTTACTACCTCTTTTGCAGCAGCAGGATCAGCACTTAATAGACGCCAATAAATATATCCACGATCACGCAAATCTGGATTATCACTATCTTGAGTTGTCAAAGATAATACTCGCTGAACAAGCTGTTGTGTTTCACTCGGCCGTTTCAAAAATAGCTTAACTACCGCCGTAAGAAGCTGCAGTTGAACCTACAATAAAATTTATTTTGTAGAAAAATTTAGAAAGATGTGAGTTTTAATTTGAAAATTTACATAAAAAGTTCAGTCATTGCAGGAAAGATTTGCATCAACTTAATATTTTACTGTTTAAAATTAGAATGAACATTAATTAGGGTAAAAATTTTAGTTCACAAACAAAGTAGTAAGCTCAAACAAGGAGTCTTATATGCATAATATGATAAAACAAACAACAGCACATGGAAATTTATAATTGCTCACTCTCACCTGCGTATTTTCATCATGAAAACCTTCAACAAAAGATTCTAGTAGTTCATCCGCATTATCTATACGCTCGGCATACTCTCCAATTATCCAAATCATCGATGCACGAGCTTCCGGTTCATCCAATGTATCCAAGTTTTCACAAAGCGTAGAAATTATACTCTCATATTTATTTGGATATTTACGAAAAATGTCCTGAAAATTCCAAATTATGGTAAAATCCAAAAAAAAAAAAAAAAAAAAAAAAAAACACAAAAAAAATGATATGATTCATAAAACTTGCAAAAGAAAAATTATATCGTTTTGTTTTGAATTCAATCATGAAATAAAAAAGAAAAAATATGAGTAATTACAATAATTACTCATAATTTTTCATGTCAAGCAAGTATGTCATGTAGATATTCTCAAATCAAAGATTTTCTTTTTCTTTTTTTTGCAAATAATAAGCAAATAAAAAAATCTATAACAAACCTTAATAACAACAACAGCTTCCTGAACAACATAATTCACTTTAGTTTGAATTAAATCCAACAGTGTGCTAACACATTTCTCAGCACTTTGCTCTACTTTAATTGCACAACGACCGATTGCACGAACTGCTTTTCTCACAAAATCAACATCCACTTCTGTCGCATACCTATGGAAAATATGCAATTTTTGGTATACTATATAGAAATTGTTTTTGCTAATAAACTTCTAGAAGGAAATAAAGCAATTCATTAAGAATCAAAGAAAAGATAAACTTAGCATTCACAAAGATACTATAATTATCTATTTGAAAAATAATTTTTATATCTACGATACTTCATCTAACACTGCTCACCCTACCATCTTAAATACAAGAGAAGATACTCTAATTCCTCTGAAGCACAATCATAATTCACGAAATGCCAAATTTGCTTTTGAATTTCAAACCATTCTTCTTCAAATTAAAGTCTACAAGACTTATAGAAAATAGTTCAAATCTTTTATTCCGAAATCTAAGTTATAAGAGAAATGCCTAAAAAACAAAACCGCTTTTTGAATAGCTAAATGAATTAAGATATAATACAGTTAAAGAAGATACATCCAATAATAAAGCTTACTCTTTCAGCTCGCTTAATACTTGGTTGATATTATTTTGCTGTGCAAGACGAATCATGATATCAAGCTTCTCCATTTTTACATAGATTGGATCGTTGTATTTCACGAAGAACACCTTCATTTCTTGTTTCAATATTTCTGGTCTACAAAAAGAAATTGAGTTCCAGGGAAAGTTTATTTCGTTCAAAACAGTACACTTCATTCATAAATTGTCCAACTTTACAGTCTTAATCAAAATTAGATCAATTATGGCATTATTGTTAAGAAATTTATTGCTAAGTAAACTGAGTGAGTAAATCTAAGTAAATCTGATATTATAAACACGAACCTTTTCTGCACTATCAAATTGATATTCCGCAATGCTACATACTGAATTTCAGGTTCAGCAGAGAGCAGTGTAACCATTGGTGGTGCAAGTTTCTTTGTTAACTGTCCAATGAATTCTGAACTTTCTGGTAGCATTTCCACTAATTTCATGAGAACTTTCACAGTTGACAAAACAACGGCAGCATTTGCATGAGCTAGACGAGGACTTATACGCTCACAGATGCTGCAAGATGCTATGATTAATCTTCTTAATTGACAAATTTTTCGATTATTAGAATTCAGCAAAATTTTTTCTGTGTAATTCACAATCAAATCAGTTTTCACATAGGATGATTTTTCAAGATAACTGACGAAAAACAAAATCTGTTAGACATAAGATTCAAACAATGAAGAAATGAAAAAAAAAAAAAGAAAAAAAAGTTGTCCACAAAAATTAAACAAACTACTCAATCAGCCTTCAAGAAGATGAGAAATGAAACAGTTGAGGAGAAAAATCGACTGAGGTAGTCAAAAAAGAACGCTCTATGCTTGCTTTGCTTATTATATTATCGATTTTAGCAAAAACTTCGGCAATTTCTGGTGATATAATGTATCACATAACATGCCTTCAGGTAATTATATATCCTTATTAAATTTGTAAGAACTAACTGTAAAAATTAAATACAAATTTGATACTGCGCTTGACAATTGCAAACATTTAACACTTGTAAGTAGATCGAAAATCGACTTTTTCTGTGTCAACAATGTCAGAAAGGAAAAATAATCAAAACAAACTTTTGTGCTTCACGTTCATCTTTTGGTTGATATGATGAAAGAGCATCCAGAATAAACACTTGTCCCCATTCCGTGCATTCATTTAATGCTGTTAGTAACTTATTTATGGTTTGTGAGTTGATCTCGATAAGGACGTGTGATTCATTGATTTCTGCTAACGCTGCTACTGCATTTGCTACTACCTGAAACAACTTCAGGAAAAATGAATACCTTCAATTGAGTCAAAATATTATTTAACAAACATAAGAAAGGAAAAGATATGAGACAAGAATAACTGTAACTTTAATCAATAATTAATTATTAAACAACATTCCAACCTCCCAGTCTGAACGTGGGAGATCAGAACTCTGTATTAGTAGAAATTTCTAATTCCATACTAAGCTAAGAATAAAAAGAAAATAAAACTAAGAAAAATATAAACTAAGAATAAAAGAAAAACAAAATACCAGCTATAACCCAAACTAGCATAGTGTAATCATCAGGTTAGTCTAAATGATCACTCTCCATCTGTTTCACATAGAATGAATTGTACTTTCTATTAATTAATTGTGTGTATAAGAATTAACAAACACTAAAATTACTCTTATTTCGTTGAAGTAAGAGAGAGTATTAGTAAATATGCTGGGTGGGATGTTTATTCTGGATGTTCTTTCGTCATATCAACCAAAGAGAAAAGGGAAGCACAAAAGTTTGTTTTGTTTACTTTTTTTTTTTGGATATATAAACAAGGAAAAGTAGATTGAAATTATACTTAAACTCTTGAAGAGTAATTTCAGTATTTGTTGATAATCCTTAAGAGGAGATAAACAAACAAACAGCTAACCATAGGATTTGAATCACTCAGCAAATCATTAAGTAACTCGACGAATCCTTGATCCTCCACAAGTGATGCGTTGATATCATGCAATTTTGCTACGCAGACTGCTGCAGTCTTGCGAACGTATGGATCCTCATCCTTCATGCATTTTCGCAATGGTTCACATAAATATTCCGTTATCTGAATTTTAAAGTCAAATCTTCCCGAGATTTTCCCGAGATAAAGTCAAATCTTCAAGCTAAGACCAAAATTGTTAAAATCAAGGCCAAAATTTATATATTTTTCTGCATATATTTCCTGTTTAAAAATTTGCATATCTATTTGAAATGATGATCTTCCGTTTTGCTAACTGGACAACTTACATCTAAATCAGAAAAATCCAAAAACTTTTGATTTAAATACATCTTGTTTAAAGAACTTACTTTATCAACTCGTATACAACCCATCGTCCGTACAGCTAATGCTCGAATAAGCGGATTTGGATCCTCACAATCCTTAAAAATTTTTCCTTTCATATCAAAAAAACCTGCTTTGATAATTGAAAAAAAGAATTAAAGAATTTTTCCCGATTTCAGATTACTTCTCAGTATAGAAAAAAGACCGATAATTGACACAGTTTCTCATGTTTAAAGCAATATTAATATTTCAATCCAAAATACGATTAAAACCATACATCAACTTTACGATGTGATTAATCTAAACATCGAAAGGACACAAAACATGCTAATTAGCCGACCTCTCTGGTATAACAGTACCATCAATTGGGAGATGAACAATACCTTCCAGGTAATCGCATATTTTTACAGAAATAGAAAAAAAGCTAACTTTCACAAATGTATTAACCGCCATAATTGCAAGATCTGGTTGACTTTTGGCATAATTCATCAAATAGAGATAAACTAGCTTCTTCAGCTCAACATTGTCCGTTTGCATACAATTCACCACATCCGGAAATAGTGCGCTAAAAAATTAAATTTGTAAATATTACTTGAATTCTAATTTTTGCCACTAATCTGTGTAAATTTAGCCTTTAATCTGCATGAAACTAAACAAATAACATCTTATGTCACACTAAATTGTTACACTGCACAAATGTGCATAGTGTATCGTCTGAAGAACGTTTGCATTGATTATCTGAATACAAAAATTGCTAATTTAGCAAAAAAGTACCTGACATCTTTACCGACAGTCATACTTGCAATAACTTTCTTCACTGCTTCTCTTTTCTTTTCCTTCTTGTCCGAATTCAATTCATTTTTCAGTTCAAATATTTCACCTGCAAAAAAAGAATTGTCTTCTTCCACTCTTCCTCTTTGTGGAGTGAACTAAATGAAATTTCAAGGAACAATGTTTATTTCAGAAACTACTTTTGTCTCTAAAAGCCTCATGACAATGAAATTAGAAAATACAATGAAAAAATTTATTTCAGACAATCTTTTCCCCATTACTTTGGTATCACTCAAATCGTATGAGTAAATCAGTCTTCGTCATTAATATGAATCCTATAATAAAACAATCAAAGATTTAAAAAAGATATATCAAGGAGGCGAAAATTACATTAGACATTCGATTGCATGGTAAAAAGTAAGAAATTTTTGAAATAACAACAATCTGATTAAAATACATATAAAATCAGTACACTTGATTCATTATTTCTTCCTAAAACAATAATTTTATCATAAAAATTAACCTTTTTTGGTGGTTGTGAAATATTTTGAATCGGTCATCACGAATTACCTGCAAAAAGCTGGAAAAAAGTAATTGTAGGAATATTGTTCCATTAAAGTATCATTAGCAAAAAGTGAAAAACGCAAATACTTTCAATAATTTGATAACTGATTCTCAAAGATGGGTAATTTGTGTTATTATGAAATGAATATGAAAATTCATAATAAAAATAATTTTATTTGATTATAGCAAATTTCATCCCAAATCCAATCAAAATAAAGCGCTTCAATTCAACACACTGTTAACAAACAATATTTTATATACATTTTGTGTACTAAATGAATGCTTTGGGAATGACAAATTCGTTTCTAATTTTTTAAATTTTTAATTTTTAACTTGTTAATTATTTTGCAAATTACATAAAAAATTCACCACAACAACACGTCCAACTAATTACTTATATGCAAATTAAATATTTGAAAAAAAAAAAACATTCCGTCACTTTTACATGACCAATAACTTTTCAGTACTAATGGATGATTGTGCTTTTTTACTTCCAGTCAAATTTCCAAATTTAAAAAAGACAATTTTCTGGAAAACACTATGTGATAATAAACTGGAATAAATATTACATTACTTTTTCTAACTCAAAGAACTGGAATAAATATTACATTATTTTTTCTAACTCAAAGCTTAACGTAATTGATGCTAAACTAAAAGATGAAATGAAACCAATTGATACCAAAACAGAAAACTGTAAACTAAATCTTCATAACATTTGTATTCAATCACATCAAACTTTCCATCTTTGCCATAACATTTGGATTTAATTACATCATACACCCTTTCCAATTATTATTTTAAATATTTGTAAACATCGAAAACATTTGAAGTGGAACTTTTCACGCTTATTTAATCGTATAATATCTTCGAATCACTTATAGGATTGAAATTGGGTGCATACAACTATGCATCATGTGTTTCTTTCTTAAACAGGCACTAAACTTTGGCTTCAATAAATATGTTCATTAATAAATAACAAACAACCGACTTCTACTTTAATAATAATTTTTTTTCTTTTCTTTTCAGATAATACATATTCAAACTTGGTCCGAAACAAAACTTGGTCACTTTTAGACAATAAATTTTATCTGCCAAATAATAAGTTTATTTGATGGCAAAATTCTGTATGCTACACAAGGACAAATGTGTTTTGTTTAAAAATACCTGCAAAAGTTAACAAAAAAAAAAAAAAAAGATTGAAGAAAAATAAAGAAAAGAATGACCAGAAGACAGTTTAACTGAAAATGGAAGGAGATATGACAAAGACAAGAGGATAGCACTGCTAATTGAACATTAATGAATGTATTAAAATTTGTGATAATTCATTTCAAAAATACTACTGAAATACGAGAACCAGAAAGAGAGATCAAAATAAGTCTCTAAATTAGTAAAATATTCCAATAAAAACCTTAGAAAATTCAAATAAATTCGATGCATTCAACCAGTAAACTTATTATCTCTTCGAATCATCCTTTCTGTCAAAGTGTTCGAAATTCACGATTGAACTCTACGAAACTTATAAAATCTCTCGTTCAATCATTACATAATTTTTTTTTTCACACTATTAAAACGATAATGTTGACAACAACAATAGCAATAATAATAATAGTAGTAATAATAATAAGTACACTTGTACAAAATACACCTTTTCCCTTTCTTTTTTTCCCTCTCTCTCTCTCTCTTTTTCTGGAATGGTACTTAATACAATAATTATTAGGAATTATAAAATTCCCACATTCTTTATAAAATAGTTACCAAAAAGAAAACAAAAATAATTCAAAGATATAATAAAAATCAACGATTACATTAAAATAAATTACAAAAGGAAACGAATAGAAACAATAGAAACTTTCAAATTTTAGCATCCTACTTCTTTATTTATTACAATCAAACTAAATGATGATGACCCGATAAAAAAGGAAAGAGAATGAAGCTGAAAACCAATTTTATTTTATTGAAAAATCTAATATTTAGAAGAATAGATGAAACAATAAATTTATAGCTAACTAATCAGTGATAAAACACTTCGCTATCTGAAAAAAAGCACTGATATAATATTTATCTTCCTCATTTTTTCTTTAAAAACCTTACCTCCCTATTATCATCTTATCATTGTTGGGAGAATAATCGCAAAATGTTATTTTCTCTCCTCATATATATTTGCAATTTTTAATTTTATTTGTATTAAATTTCTAGAAAGTTAATGCGTATTTTCTCAAAATAAGCCTAAATTACTAAAACATTTGTTTTGATGTTTAATCTGTACAAATAATCCCTCTAATAATAATAATAATAATAATAATTCATTTTGTTAACTTGTTATTAATTTATACTACCGGTATACTATCGCTATAATTTATATCACCATATTTTCATTTTTTGATGATATCACACTGCTTTGTTCATTCTCCTTCAGAAGCAATCTCAAATGAAAAAAAAAAAAAAAAAAGAAAAGAAAAGAAAGAAATCACAATTTTAGCATTCGTTAAAAAATTCCGTTAAAAATTAATAGTTGAAAAAAAAACACCACCTTCAATGCAAAACGCATCATCATAATAAAAGTGATGGAATATATTATCGCTTCCACAATTATATCATATACAAAAAATAATTTGGGGGGATAATGCGCAATATTTATAGCTCCTTATACTAATATTTATTGAACTTATGAAACATATAATCAAAATCAGACAACCTAATATTATCTAAAAATATTTACAGTGGATGGATAAACCAGGATATTATCATTGTCGCACAATAAAGAGAATATCTGGAAAGTCGGATTTTTAAATACACATGAGAAAAAAAATGTACAGTAAAAAGAAGAATTAGAAGATGGTAGTAAGCAAACAACAAAAATGACCGGGTAAACAACAATGCACGCATGAAAATTTATCCCATCAAAGGAAAAGACAGAAATTAAGACATAAAATCATAGCAACTAAATTATCATGCTTAAAAAAGATCCTAGCCATACTACAAAAAAAAAAATAATAATAATAACATTATTTAAGATATCAATAGTAACTGTGAATTAAAAATTTTTAGTTATTAAATTTCAGCTAGTTTAGATTTCTTCTTACAGTGCTAGAACCGTGGTTTTTTTCTATCAAACACTAATATTACATTCAGTTACCAAAATAACTCTATCAGTTTAAATTAATCCAAGTTAAAATTTCTGGAATCATAGTAAATACGATACCATTGCTAAAAATCCGCTAAAATTCAATAATATCATGGATTCCTCTTAAATTAAATATTAGAAGAACTATCAAAATGTTCTACTTCCATGCATAAAAGCATCTTTAAATTAAATTTTAAGAAGTTATGATTATTCTGCTTCTGTACCTTGCTAAACTGTCTTAAATTCTCAAACATGTATACAAATTCCTTTCACACTTCCTGTTCAGAAATATGTGAGCACTTGTGAAAGCCATAATATCTCAAATATTAAAAGAATTTTTACAACTAAACATGGAAATTTCGCGCCTACAAAGACGTAAAAGATTCCCTGAATCAAACAAAGCCTGAACGCAATTCAAGGAACGGAATTAATGAAACTTTCCCTTCGCATTTTTTAAACAGTTATATTTCGCTTTTCTCTTTCCTGCAATATAATTCCTTCAACGTCTTCAACTCTTCAATCAATGCTTTATTTTGATTTTCCAAAACAGCAACACGATTTTCTAAACATTTGACGTATTCCTTTTTCTTCCGCCTGCATTCTTTTGCTGCTTCTCTATAATAAAACAAGGGAAATCAATACTGTGCGAGTTATATACTAATTCATTTATTTCTCAACATATTTTACGATGCATTCAAAGCGATTACTTCAATTCAGCACAATAATAAAGTAAAAGATTGTGAGAAGTCCTAAAACAATGCAATGTTATTCAAGAATCTATAACTGAATTAACACTGACTGCTTACTAATAAGATCAAATAATTAAATAACAACGGTAAAGAGAATCATCGACTATGGAAAGACTACTATAACCGAATTGATATAGTGCATCATGCGTGATGCATGAAAAACTTTTACGTATGAATTCTGTGGCGTGAGAATAGCTCTGAGACTAAGCGCAAAAAAAATCCAAAAAATTTTTTTAAAAAATTATAAATTCTTTGTCATGCAATTTTAGCATCGATTTCTAGCTATTTTTTCCTTGAAAGTTAAAAGTTGTTCACCTGTTCTTCAACAGCCGTACTTGTCTTTTCCGTGTGCTATCATCACTTTCGGTGGCTGTTCGACTGCCACCAGCCATACCAAGCGGTGATGGAGATGATGTGTAACCGGAGATCACAGTAGATTGCCAATCTGCAATTTCACTTATTCTGGTTTAGATTTTGTCTTAACTTAAGGATTACAAAAGCATGCCTGAAGTTTTGAGGAGTAAACACACAAGCAGTTCAAAAGATCTAACAATTTTTTTGGGGATATCTTAGACTTTTGGCAAGCTTACTCTTCAAAACTTAATATATACGATATATATGCATGTTACTATTTATAAGTACATTTCTGATCCAAAAAAACTGAATATGAACCCAAATATTCCTTTTTCTACAGAATAGTTTGTTGTTTGTGCGTTTCTTATTTTAAGTTTCATACTGCTCCATCAAGGTAGACTTGAAAAATCTACTATTTCAAATGTTCTATTCCTTAAATGTTCTGCTAAGAAATCAGAAAAGCCTTGATGTGAGAACAACTAACTTTACTTAGAAGATATTAGCTTAATCCAGCATTTTTCTAAATCATAATTAGTGCAGGTATAGGATTGAAGAAGGCTTGATTTGAAAGGCTTCAAAGAACTAAAACTAATAAGTAATCAAAAAATGGAAACCGCTGCCTTGACTAGTTCCTTGATTTGACGGGACATATTGTTGCTGCTGACCATCACCACCAGCACTCATCGTTTTGAGACCCAAAACTTCGGCATTTACTGGCAGCATCCCTGGAACTGGTCCTGATGATGATCCTGCCGTCTGGCCTAATTCCTGTAATCAGTAGTCATCGATACAGGAAAAATAATTCCACATTTCTATAACTGGAATTAGGTCTTCAATATATACGCTGTATTTCCACCTCTCTTTAATATCCTATTACTTGTTTCTATTCATTCAGTCTTTTTCTATCTCCTTCTGCCAATTAATGATTAAGAGGGTAAGGATTAGCAATCCTGTAAAAATAAATCACTAAATTTATAGAAAAGAAAGAACGGTACATAGGTAAAACTATTATTACCTGTGCATTTTTTGATGTACTGGTACTTGCTCGTGACGCAGCAGCCGCTGCAGCTGCAGCTGCTGCTGCGACAGTAGCAACTGGTGAATACTGTCCAATCATACCTGCTGCTCCAACATTATGCATGTTGGTAAGTGTTGCTGAATTCAGTGTTAGATTGCCATTCGTTGTATGCAGACGTGTCAACCCTGTAACTCTCAACTATTATTAGCAAACTTCCAACTTCAAAAATGAAAGCCGAGTTTTCCAGCTTCTGAAGTGACCGTCACCACGCGAAATCCGATCATTCAACAGATTAATCCGTTGAATAATGATGATTATATATTCCTCAGAACTGATATAGAGTTAGTGCTGAAAAATGCACATAATGCTATCAGATTAGTCTTCAACCGACTCCACTATCACAACGAACAATATCTTAGACTATTTGTCATATATGAGGTATCGTTAGGTAGTGGATGTGAGTGCTTGCTGCCCTAAAACTGAAAATGAGCTCGAAATGGATTTTAGAGTACAATGTCACAATATATAAAACATTTGATGTTATTTGGTGGGAAATAATTTAAAAAGATAAATAATTCGTTAAAAAAGAAAAACACGCACCGGAAGGTGTAATGTATTGAACTTGTTCAAGTCGAGAAGAGATTGCTTGTTGCTCCGATAACTGAGCATTGGGATCCTGTCTTAGAGACATCTGTGATCGAACTGTTTCCACTGTAATCATCTCTCAGTGCAGTTTCGTTATTTACACATCATATTGTGCGGTCTCAAAGTAAATGATAAATTCAAATCCATCTACGGTGGAAGAAGTCACAACGTCCATAAAGTTGAACAGTTATGCGAAAGGATGAAAATTAGAATAAAACAAATTCCTGATCAAAATGATTAATAAATAATTGAGATGGGCTGGTCATTAATTTGTCACACCAGTAGTATTTTTTCTTTTTTTTTTTTTTGAAGGCTTGAATACTCAATACATTATGGGTAACACAGTAATACGAATTAGTGCTCAGATTTTGTGCATTCTATCTAGACCAACAAATAGAGAGCTTTAGCGATACTTGCTTAGTTACAGAAACAACAATGCAAATGTAACCTTTTGAACTAAAGATGCTACATATCTCAACAAATATTTACAAGTAAAATATCAGAAATGAAATAATCTTACAAACCTGATTCTGCAGATGGCTGAATAACCACCGAAGCAACGCTCTGTTCATCCGGCTCTTTTTTGAGTTGTTTATCTACTGTCTCCAAATCTTTTAGAATCATTCTGTAAAGCAGAATCATGTTCAAGGCTTATTTCAGAAAAAAAAAAAAAAAAAAGAGAAAAAAAAAACCTAGGTACAACTCGACTTTTCTTTTGTCGATTGCATTAGCCTAGGGTAAAATTCATATATTCAAACATAGCATCACTTATTTATATCTATTTTTGACATTGCTAACAATTAAACTTCGTCTTGTTCCAAGTCAAGTTTCCAACAACATAACTTCTATAGACTATCATTTGTGACACATCAAGATGGCAATGAGATGGATATAATACATCGCTACTTACTGCTAACTTTTATAAAGCCGAATAGAAAATTAGCTTAAAATGCTAATCCTAAAAATGTCACAGCTCACATTAAAAAAAAAGAAAAAAAAAAAAAAACATTTTATGCTTTCAATATCAAGTCAACGACAATATTTAAGCAACGTCCTGAGAAAAAGGATAAATAATCAAAATTTCTTAAGTGAAAAACTAAACAATAAATTTTTTCTCAAAATGGAATATTACTAATATTAACACGCACTAATATCAAGTTCAGTAAAATAACTTTTGTTTTCATTAAGAGAAAAATTTTTTCTAAAAAAAAAAAAAGACGAAAACTGTAAATGGAACATGGATTTTGTTCCAACATTTAAAAGATATCACGTGGATAGAACAAATGAAAAATTCAAGAAAATATATTGATATGAGAAAAGAATCGATAGAATCACAGTTGCTTCCACAATCTAGCCCATTATGTAATAGAGAAAGCAAACATATTTTTTATATGAAAGCAACCAATTTCACTGAACAATTCTTGATTTGCTGAGAAAGTGCAAAACACTGATGAAATTATTTTTTAATTACATTGTAACAAACGGACAGAGATGCGCATAAAAATTTACAAATGTGCGCAAATAATGAATGCACCTTTCGTTAGTTTGCAAAAATATTCATAGAAATGAACAAATTTGCAAAAAAAAAAAAAAAAAAAGTATGCACTCCTCATGAACTAGTTAACAGGAGAATGTAAAGGTGCGAAAAAAGTGCATTGTTATAGAGTGAATTTTAGATGAAATTGCACAAATTTGTTAATAATAATTTGCTTATATATCAAGGTCATTTCTCGACAGTTCAATGACTTGATATTTAATTAACTGACAAATTAATATATCATATGTGTGGTCCTCATTAATAAATCACCAAAATAAATTATCAACTAGCTAAAAAAAAAAAAAAAAAAAAAGGAAATTTTAAGCAAGCAAAAATCAAAAATCATTTCTCCTTATGTCTTAATAGCTTCAACTTCTATTTTTACTTCTCTTTTATATATGCAATTCCTGACATCGTTAACACTTTTCACTTCAACCAATATCTCAACGTCAACTAGCCTTTTACGGGTAGTATTAATTAAACGAATACAGCATGTAACAATAGTTAATCAGCACATTAAACGGAAATAGTTTAACCATCCGTTGACAAATACTTATGAGGTGCAATCCTTTGTTATATATGCATTACATTGAAGGAAGAACAATCCTGGTGTGTTAAGTTGAAGTTTAAATTTGGTTTTTTTTATGATCAGAAAAAAGATAACTGAAATGGACAAGACAATAGCAATACCTTGTGATATTCGTTTTTTCTTTTTTTTTTTTTTTTTTTTTCACTCATTTTTATATACATACACGCATTAAGTCTTCACGTAAAACCAAGATCACTCATCTGTTCTCACTATAAAAATTTATCATAAATTCTTATTTCTCCGATCAAAAAACTCATCCAAATTCACATTCGTTCTCTTAATTGGTAATTGAGTCTTACATGTTTTTTTTTAAATGTTGAAAACATGCATTTCAATGAGTTATATCCTCTGAATATTTTATTCTCTTTATCTGAATTTCTTCGTCACTATGAACATTTTATAATTGTGAAAAACTGTTATGCAAGAGAAATTTCTTGAAATTTTCCGATCAAGGTATTAAGCCAATATAGACTACTGCCGGATGCATAAATGACAATGAATATTTGTCTCATTAAACTTTATCTTACGAAACAATGTTATAAATTACTGAAGCACTTATGAAACTTACAACTATTTACTTAATGAATAATTCGACACAGTGAATATTGTGAAAATGACACGCGGTTTTATAGTTATTCCAAGTTGCTTAACTTAATGAGTAAAAAGAAAAAAGAAAAAGAAAGAAACATCAAATTAAGCAGTTAAAAATTTTGAAAATAACAAAAGATGAAGTTTAAAAAAACTTGGTTATTTTGTTATGTATTAAATCTTAAGAAATTTTACTTCATCCTAACAATAGTTTGATAATTCGAACATCAGTTTAGCATTTAAACGAATTAAACTATGTGAGTCGTATAAAACCATCTCTCTACCTATACGCATATACTGAATTTGCAATATATAACGAAATACTGATATCCAATTCACTTATCGATGAAATATAATATTAATTGATTTTTAAAAGGAATTGTAGCAACATGAGTACTGTAATCCCAAAAAGAAGATTATTTAAAATAATTTTCTTGTTACTAAAAACTTTTTTAAACAAAAATTAAATTCAAATTAAAAATGAAATAAAATGACAAAATTTATTTAGAATCATTAAATTAATCCATTACAGAAAGCAGCTGCTTTTCAGATGTCTTACTTTGAAGGAGCATAGCAGTAGAACAAAGAAAGAGAAAAGAAAAATAAACTACAGCAGGAAATATGTTCAGCTAAATAACATCTCGTTAGATATTGGATAATATATCCATAGCTGGTTGAGAACAGACGGAATGAAGACAGACACATTTGCATTTATTCTTCACTTTTAGCTTTAGAAGAAAGCTAACACTTTATTGCTAAGTAAAGTAAGTCAAATTTAAAGTTTAAAAAATTTACAATCACTGATACAACAGCATTAAAAATTTTTGAATTATTACTATTACTATTTCTGCTAGCATGTATAAAAGGTAGCCATTTTGTTAGAATGTTCTTTATTGCAGAATTCATATTTATAAAGTATCATCTTTTTCTCCTCCATTTATTTATTCCGATTTTTTTACACAGACACATACACATACACACACATATATATGCATAGTCATTTTTGATTTGTGCTAGAAACCGGAATGAAAGATTATTGCTACAAATGAGAGCTTAGTATTACTTATATTGTCTCGATGAAGTAGTAGAGTAGCAAAGTAATCTGATGATCCGCACTATCATTAAGAAAGTGTTCCATTAATGATGAAAGTACTGCAACAAACGAGTAAGAATGAAAACAAAGGAAAAGAGAAAATATTCTAAAAGCTTTCATACGTCAAAATCTATAAGACAAATGCTACGGGAAGGGAAGAGAAATTGCGGGCAAGTTGTGTATGTAGTATGTATGCATGTGTGTATGTGTATGTGTATGTATGTGTGTGTATGGTTGGCATATGCTCTTTTATACGGTACAAAGTACGAAAAAACAAAAAATCCAAAAGAAATGAGAAGGCCCTTTATCAGAGAGTACGGAACGATCGAATAAACATCTCTGATTGCACTACCATATTACTCGCTTCTTTCTTTCTCCTCCCCTCTCTCTCTCTCCCCCCTGTTTACTTTCAGTATGTTTTTGTGTTAGCGTCAAAAATATAAGAAAGAGAGAAGTTAAAGAAACAAGTAGAAATAAAATTTGGACTATTAAATAGTGAAAGTTATTTTCGAAAGAAATATACGAGGATTAAATGCAAGACTGGCATGGCAACTATGTCATATGAAGTAAGCAATAAAGCTTATTTACGTAAGCATTAGCTAAGCAAGCAATGGTCATTATTTCCTCAGAAAAGGCGTAATATACGCAAATGAAAGAGCGTTAAAAATGGTAGTTATTGTTGCTAAGCTTTTTTATATTTAGCTTTCTTTTAGATTATCCATAACAGAGAGAGTTAATGAAGCTTAAAATTGAAAATAAAAATTAAAGAATTAAGTAGAAAAATATCTTGGGAATATTCAACATCTTTTATAATATTACAAGATGAACATTTAATGGAATTTTACAGTACACCTCAATTTATCAAAGAATTAACAAAAAAAAAAATCTACAATTCGGGAAGGAAACAAATGAAGCTGAATCAATATAAGCAAGAATATGGAACATATGAATTGAAAGAAGCAAACAGACAAATAAATGGATAAGTTAAAAAAGCTTTTGAAAATTTAAACAGGTTAAAAGAGAGGAATGAAAAACGTTCATAGTCTTCATATCCACATATATACACACATACACATACACATCAACATATATGTATATATAAATTTATAATTACTACTAGCCGAAGTTTCACCTCTTCTATCTCTCCATCCTATCCGACAATTTGAAATTGACGTCATACTTGCACTTCGAATAGAAAATGACGAATATAGGAGAGAGTGAAAAAGACAACTCTACTTTCTCTCCTAACTGCTTTTCTCCGTAACAATTCTCCTTAATGAATAAACAAGATAGAAATTTACATCACTGAATGAAGGGGTTTTTTTTTTTTTTTTTCTACAATATGTAAGCGAAGGACATTCTCTAGGGAGAATGTTCGACAATTTCTCGGAGAAATTTGCAAATATCTTTCACCTAATTTAATTTTTCTTCGCCTATAACTAATTATTTCCTAAGTTGCTTAAAATGAATGATTTTCCTTGGCTAAATTACCAATATCAGATCAAATACGGAATACATATATTAAAAAAAGAGTGAAATATATAAAAAGTGAAATATATATATAGTGAAACTAAATATAGAGTTAGGAACAAGTAAATCTGTCCTAATGCATTTAGCCGATCAGAATCAGCATCAGGATCTCATCAAAATATGCCAAGATGAACAGCGAAAACTAACAGTTTGTTCTAACAATCCAGATAAGTCGTATGTCTTGAAATCCTATCATTTGATGGCAATACAGTTGTACTTAATGAAATTTAGAGGTCATAATAGCACAAAATCATATTCACGAGATGACAAGATATTTGCTACAGTTGCACAAAATTTTTCTTTCCCCAGCTCTCTGCTCACTTGAGGAAAAATAATAATTCATTCGTTTCATTCGAATTGCTATAACTCAAATTTAAAGATATAGAAAAGAAGAATGATAAATAATAATTTAAAAAAAAATACTATGATCACTTTTATTGCTATACATATATCTGGTAGAATCTAGCAAAAAATGAAATTTGATCCTTCACTAATTGTTGCTTCAAATCTGTGATGTGGATAACATACGTCCAATATTGTTGAGTGAATATCTAGAAATGTTACAAATATTCTAACTTTTCCATTACTGGATAAGGCATATTCAGTAATTTCCAAAATTTCCAAAACTCCACCCTTCCAAACAGTACAATAATTTGAAAGATCTCGTAAATCAAAAAGAAAAATAAAAAACTATGAAAAAGATACGATAAAATTCTACTTCAAATATCTGAATCCCTCAACGAGAAACATTCAGAATTCCACGGGAATTCCAACAAGAAAGAAGAAAAAATCATGGTCAATTAACAGATCTCATCTCTATCTAAAAGCTTCACAATCACCCAGAATGTCATTTAAATTCGAACCACTTAGTAATAATTTTTTATTCGTACACGTTCCATTCTTAATCACAATTAACTCATCGACTTTAACCCTTTAACCTTTAATTTAATTTTTTATCTGTCCTTTCGTTCAAAATCAAATCCACAAAAATTCTAAAATAAATGCTGATTGTTCATAGCAGAATACCCATGAATGGTGATGTTTCGTTAATAAAGACTAGAAAGAGGAAAGGAGCAGGAACAAAGTGTCAACAACAATACTGTACAGCTTTACTTATTGAGGCAAACTCTCGTAAAAAATGTATAACAAAAAATTTGTCAATTTAAATGATAAATGGTAGCTGAAAAAGCGATGAAATCATTTGGTGTATGATTTCTTTAAAAAATGACGAGAACAATGCGATTAAAAGCGATAAATCAGAGTAGCAGTTTAAACTATAAACCTGAACGTCGGAGATTAAATTGTACCCTTCACTCTTTCTCTAAATTTCTAATAGCTAGTAAACATCACCGAAAGATTTCTAAGTTATTATTTTGACAAAAACAAAAACACAAAATTCAGTTCATTATAAACTGAATCTATCAACCAAACCATGTAATCTCGAAAAAATACGAAATACCTTGAAGAAAAAACTAAAAGTATGCCGAATTCTCGTAAACTTTATTTATTCAAGTGTAAAAGTTATCTGCATCAATGCAACAGCATGATACTATAACAACTAACAGCTCATTCCTTCTACACGTAAATTCGAGGTAACTGTGGAAACGCAAAATAATTAAATACAATTACATCATATATTTGTACCAAATGCTTTTTTATGCAGCATTAATAGATCATTAAGTGATCTTTTAGGTTTTAGTTCTTCTTTTTTGTGCGTCGGACAACATTAAAAAAAAATGAAAACAATACTTATCAAATATAGTACTTCATTAAGGATATATGTCAACGAATTTCGTTTATATATATACTAAAATTTCTCTATCTGTAAACTACAAAGCGATGCAGTCTCAAACTAAATTGCCATTTCCTCTTAAGAGATATTTACTTATCTAAAAGAGCAATGGTTGCTTTACAGATGGACTGCCTACAAGGTATATATTCTAAAAAACTAAAAAATCATAATATACAGTCTCAGAAATATAATTCTCTGTATATTGAAATGATATTCTGAAATTCAATTTTATGTATAAACAAAAAGCAATATGAAGAGTCAAAGAAGAATTAATTAATTAATTAACCGATATGATGGTCGTCGATTGAGTTGTTCGCGACGTCGTCGTGCCTCATCGTCACTGATTATTTCATCGTTCGATTGGTTCTGTAGGATCACTTTCGCGAGCACTTTCAGCTGAAAATTCAACATATCCAAATGTTTTGATAACAACAAGCATGCAAATCTAGCAATATTTAACAATGAAACTACCATCCAAAAATCAAACATGATAAAAAACAATAAAAACGTATGAATTTTTAGTGGAAAAAGAAGAAAGTTCAACTTTTTACACAATTTAAAATGGGAGCTATTTGAGAATTTGGATCAAATATTTTTTTAGTCATCATAGTTATTTAAAATACAAATACAGTTTATTTACTGCTTTTTAGATTACTTCTATAATCTCCTACCAAAAAAAAAAAGAACAGGCAAACTAAAAAATTAAAAGAAAAGAATTTCTAGGATATGTAAAGATACAATGAATGCATTGAAATATGAATTGCAATTTGAACGATTTCTAGAATCATGCCATTTAAAAAGCGTTAATATGTACGGCCTATCATTAAGTACGGCTGATTCACATTCATAAAGCATTTCATGACATAGACTGTACTTCCTTCGAATGATATTATGATCCACAGTATTATTTTTCACAACTGACGATGTTATGACAAATACTTTTCCAGTCATTACGTAAATGTCTGGATTGTTAACATAAACTGCCTTTCGTCAACATGAAACCTTTTTATATAAGAGTTAGTAGCTTAATAATTTTAATTGAAAAATGCCTATCTTTGAAAGTAAATTAAATTTTTTCTTTTTTTTTTTTTTCCTCGTAAATAAAACATTTCTGCTGCGAAACACTAATCATATTCAAAAGAATCTCAAGCAGTATTTGGAAATTTACTAATATTATGCACATTTCATCCTTTAATGATATATTTATATGAAACAACATCTTCTATATCCTGTCTTCTTAGTAATTCTAAAAACTAAAATGAAAACAGTTACCGTTTCTGGTTCGCTTGTTGATGGATTATTTATAATAGATGGCTCACGTGACATCTCTTTCGCTCCTTCTCACTCCTTCTAACGCATACTTTTTCCTGTAATAATGATTTGAGACGTATAAAAAAGAGCTGTCCTCAATGATGCATTACAGCACGCAATCTTCTTTCACTAAAGGTGGAACATATTTGAAAAAAACTTCAAGAGATACGTATTTTAGAAGCAGTTCGAATTATTCAAGTAATTAATTAAGTACTTGTGAAAATTATCTTAAATATTTTGTTTTCTGTCATTAAATATTTCTGAAAAATGCAAATAAAAAAGAAAAGGAAAGGAAAGAAAAAAAAGATCATTTAGCATTTCCGCACAATCATCAACATGCTATGTACATTATTATTCACGAACAAAGAAACTAATTATAAACAAGAAAGCAAAAAAAAACAGCGGATAGTAAAGAAATGACATATTGGTAGGATAAGACATTCAAAAAATATTCAGCAATATTGCTCGGGTATTCTCATTATCATCATTTTCTCTGCATTATTATTATTTTTTTCTTTTACTTCTCTGTGATTTCGATGCTTTTTGTCTGATCTATATTTATATTACAAAACGATTCTCCTAGACAAATTCGAGTAAAAATTAAAACTTGACTTTGAAACTAAATTTAGCAGATCAAGAAAGTAACCCAAATAATTTAATAAAAAATAAAGAACTAAATAAAACAGCTCATTTAAATTCGAAAGCTTGAATCAACTAAAACTTGAAGAACTGAAACTTTCCTATGCAAAATGAATTATTTCTCGACTTTCAGAGGATAAATAAGCCAGCTGTCACCGTCCAAGATATATGCCGCTTTCAAACAGCTCTTTCCTTACTCCTTCATCTGCCAGGTACCACATTCTTATAAAGTTCATTACATTTGCAAACGTTGAACACTACTAAAACTTCTCAAATTATAAGTATTACGAGGAGAGAACAAGCAGAACACTAAAAATTTACTTTCATTGATGCATCATAGAATCCTTCATTCGAATTACAGCAAGTGCAAATTGAAAACAAATTGCATACAAAAGGAAAAAAAAAAAAAAAAAAAAAACCACTACCCAAAGAGTAAATATCTTATTCGTTCAACAAATCATCACAAGATTTCTTCCTAATGAGAAAAAAAAGTACAATGTTATCTTATGAAACATTTAAAATTAAATCATACAAATTTCTCGAATAGCTATAAAAACTCAAAAAATATACTATTATGCATATCTTTGATAGTATTTCTATTATTATAATAATCTGTCAAAATTTTCAATTATTACACGTTCTTTTTTCTTTTTTCCTTTTTTTTTGAGAGAGAATTTATTGATTCAACAAATGTTTTGTATCATAAATTTAAATATGAAACAAAATGACATCAATATCACTATAGTATCATTAGAGTACTAAATGATACTTATACCATACAATATGATCAACTTGATAGTACATGACAATATTGGTAAGATTTAAAAATATATTTTTTTTTTTTTCAAATGAAATAAAAAGAAAAAAAAAAAACAGAAAGCAATGAATTAAATCTTAGTTTCTTATACATTTCTCTTATATTTGTAGTAATAAAATTAACATTTTCTTTTTAATTACTGCTTCCATTTACTTTTTAAGTAATTAAACTCCTTAAATAATTAATCTTGATTAATCCAAATAACTTTTCAAATCAAAATGCTAAAAAATGGATACATAATTGTACATCATAAACATATTATCACTGTGAATGAAACATAAAATGACGTCACCGAATAACCGTAACCCAAACATTCATACATTTCATGAACATCTAATCAAAAATGCGGTCCAACAATAAATTAAATACACCATATTGTGCAACATTGGCATCCCTCCTATTTCTACTTCATTTTCATTTCTTTCCGTTCTATTGCACGAAATTAGGTAGAATGGAAGAAATGTATAAAAAGATTCCTCATTTCTTTTTTTTTTTTTTTTTTTTCATGAAAAAAATATTGACAAATTTCAAATATTTAAATGTATGTGTTTAGGAGTAAATTTGAAATGTAACATTACTCAATTGTAAATATATCAATATTGTTGTTAATTTCAAATATCCAAACATTTCATTTCAGAGAGCATTTCAAATATGTGAATATTAACAATACATGCAAGTTATAAAAATTCTTAATCATGCTAATATATATTTAGTTTTGTTATTATTATATAAATGATATTTATCATGATGAATTCATGATAAACTAATGTTATGTTTAGTATAGCAGTGCAAATTTGGGTAAACATTTATTTTAGCTCAATAAGCAATTTTTAGCAAATAATACATATATGTTTATTAAAGTTTAAATTTGAACATAATGATGACGGATCGAAATTTATAGTTCTTCATGTAGCATCTTTTTAGGCTCGAGTTCCGGATCAATTTCTTGTATGTACCATTGAAATGGCTTACAGTTGAGACTTTCCTTTAATTTCATGCGTTCACTCAGATCGCCTGCTTTCATTCCTTTCGCATCCGGTCGTTTCTCATAGAAGTATTTCTAAAAAAAAAAAAAAAGAAGTGTTAAGTGTTGAAGGTTCAGAAAAGGGAAGGGAACACATCCGAAGAGGTATCTGTTTTTGCGATGAATTCAGATGGAGAAATAAGATAACTTTAAGGATATAACTTCCATTCAGAAAATCGAGCTTAACTTGAAGTTATTTTAAGCAAAATTTTTGAGAATATTAGTTTTATATACCATGACTATAGTATCTGTTGCATTTTTAACAACAAGAACTTCATAGCAGTATAAGTCAAGTAAAAATTCAGTAACTATGATAAAATATTTAGTATTAATAATTACTAAAAGCACTCGAGATATTTCTCCTAGTAAATGTATTATAACTGTGTTATATTATCATTCTTCTAGGCCAATTATTTCACTTATCCGATTTAAAACCTTCTAAGATATGTATTGAAAATCTCAGCTATACCCTACCATAGGTTAATATTACATTATTGTTGCTATTACCACTTTTTTGAAAGGACAAGTGTTCATCACTTTTAGTAAAATAAAAATGAAGCATCGACTCACATCATAATCATCGAACCAAATTTTAATGGTTCGTAGCGAATTATATAACTTTGAATCTACACCTGGTTTGTTCGTATATGGACGACGCGTACGAAATACGTGGCCAACGTGACTGCATGGTGCTACTAAGATGGATCCACCGCAAAGCCATATCTAAATATTTCTGAATCTGATAATTTTATCAGATATTAGCGACATCACTAGTTATATTTTAATACTAAAGTTGGTTAGAACAATATTTTGGATCGGTCGACGTTTTGATATCAATATAGCAGCTGTGAATATGTGAAGAAGTTATGAAAATTATGACAAATGTGGAAATTGTGAATCGATCACAAGTTTGCGATGGAATTTCTCATTAACGATCCTATTTTTACTCAGCATTAAGTACTCTTACAATACCCAATTAAATTCAGTATTATCATTATTATTAATAATTTCAATTCAGTATGTCGGACTAAGCCGCAATACACTTAACGATAATCATCAAATTCTCGAATTTACAGCCAGTTAGACCATTTAAGAAGTTATAGCAAACAGATATTAACGTATGGAACGATATATATGAATGTTTCAAATTCTACGAACCCGAATGGACATTTCGATATTTTCAACTCCCCAAATCTCCATTCCGGTATCATATTCACCCATTGCATGGAAATATTTACGGTCAATTGCTAGTAAACCGCCTGACATAGTCGATGATCTATAAGCAAAAAAAAAGAAAAAAAATACTATAATTTTCTCAGAAATACTTGGAATATCACAAATATCTAGAATCTCAAAATTATCAGAATCTATCCTGCTCACAATGCAATGTTTTATTCATTATGATTATATTGGTCGAGGAAACTGTTAGAATATCGAGCTATGAAACTATTTCCCCAATCCATTTCATTTGTTTCACAAGTTATAATACTATGTAAATGCTTAAATGTTTGGAAAACGTTATTCAATTTCCAACCACTTGGAAAATGTTATTTAAGAGAATTAATAATAAATTTACAGAAGAAATAAAAATCATTTTAAGCTGCAACATTATTATATATAGTAATTCTGGTGCTAAACTGTGGTAGCTATCAGAAAAAAAAACAACGAACACAGAATACCAACCGAAAGGGTTTAATATTGTTTTCCGGTAAATCCCAATACTCCCATGGAATATATTTCCACTTGAATTCAAGATCCCAATTAAATGCACCTTTTGCTATCATTGCTTTGGAAAATTCAAACGTTTTTGCACTAATTAAATCAACGACTGGAAGAACAACTCTAAACTGCTTTGATTTTATTCATAATTTAAGTAGAAGTTTTGGCTTTTTCAATATCATAACGTTTACATTTTGATCTCAGATACTCTTTACTTATTATTTGCTATTAGAATGAACTTTTGAACCTGTTGGCCTGTTTTGATCCGAGAAAACTTATCATGAAATCTACAGCATACGAGGATTTTTTGCTTAGCTATTCTCTTTATCAACAAATTCCTATATATGAGTAGATATAAATTAGAAAACATAATTTATTTTACTCTCTGACCTTGTGGAATCTTCCTGTATTGGCAGCAGTAAAGGTTCAATCCATAACGGAGTTACTTCACAATGGCTATCCAAGAATATGAGAACATCACCATGGGCCACACGTGATGCGTACACCTGAAAATAAAAATTACAATATTGCGAAGCAAAAGATTGCTACCTGTGCCTTTATCTGTGACTATTTATTTAAGTTATACAGATTTGCCTAAATTTAAAGTAAGCGCATTTTTAAAATTAACTGCACTTCCGGCAGAAAATTTTTTATTCCTCGCCAGAAATTTACTTCCTATTTAAGTGATAAATTAATTCCTTAATAAAAAATTCCCAGATGATATTTGATTAAAAATAATTAACCTTAGCTCTAATAAGTCCTAAGCGTTCATTACTACGCTGCGTGATTATTTTTTCCATTGGCCATTGTACATAATTGCCATAAGTGATAACGTGATTAATGAGCATTGTATCATAATCACTATAGTCATCATATAAAATAATCTCTTGAAGAAGATTAGATGGAGTATGATCGAAAATACTGTTTAACATACGAATTAATACAGACAATGCTTCATTGTGATAAATAATAACTATGCTTACAGTTAAACTGATATTGCGAGGTAATGTTTCACATCTGAAAAGAAAAAAAAAAAACAAACAAATAAATTTTTGAATAGGATTAAACTAGCAAAGTAGGATGAAATTTTAAACATTATAAATTTTTCAGTGAAATAAAGCTTGTCAATAACTGAAAAAAAAAAAAAAAAAAAGAAAAAAAAAAGAAAAAAAAAGGATGCGAAAATCAATTTATACAGTAATATAATGAACAAATCGTCAATATGAGGATAAAAGTTGTAGCAATATCTTTTCAAGTATCATTTCAACTTTTAAGATATAAAAATTCGGGAAATTCTATGAATGATCGATCATAAAATATTACAAAAAATCCTAAAAAAAAATTTTCATAACAAGTTTCTTACAATTCATGATAAACAGGCGATAATTTACGACGTGGTCCAATTTTATCACTTGTCACTACATCATAAGCAAATTTCTTGATACCCCATTCATATCGTTGTCTCCCTGCTTCATTTGCTATCATATTACTTTCTTTTGGTGTAACTGGATCACAATTGCTAACATTAGCATTAACTGTTGACCAAGATATTACACTGAAATAATTCCCTTAAAATTATTCACATTCATCTATGAAACTTAACATAATATAGAAATGCTTCAGATCTTAGGGCTATAGAAAATCTAAAAATTAACTTCTATAGAAAATGAATAAATAAATAAATGCAGTTAAAGTGTAAAATTCAAAAAAAAAAAAAGAGTTTTAGGAAAAAAATGATATGATGAATGAAGATAGGATATGTGCTCTAAGAGATAAAACAATTTTGAAAATTCAAAAAAATTATTAAAACTTACTCCACGTATGGATCAACATGTTCGCATTGCTTTAGCTTAACTTCAGGCTTTTTTAGCTCATTTTCATTTAAAATTTCATTTTCTTCCTCTGATACTTTTTCAATAGAAATTTTGGAAATATTTGTTCCATTAGCAGTAGTACTAGTTGTAAAATATTGCAGAAGTATCGACAGAAAAATGTTCGTTAATAACATCAGCAGTGGTTTGAAGCGAAAGGAACGAATGATGAAAATGACATTGAAAAGGACCCAAATAATGATGATAATGGTGACGATGTACGACGATAGAGGACATTATTATATCAGTGGAAGATGAATGATTTCAAATACATTCCTCTGAAAAACTATATACCATTCCTCTCAAATATTATTTATGTTTTTAATGTTCAATGTTCAAAACACTTACAAGTGAACAATTGATTCTAATTTTTTCTTATAGAGTTCCTCTTAAAATCACTTGGTAATAGATCATTGTGCAGTCATTTATACACGTTAGAAAAATGATTCAGCAATAAGTACTTTTTATAATTTGACTTTTTTTTTTTTTTCTTTGCACAATGAACTTCTAAAATTAATGACTGTAATTAAATACTGCAACAAAATAAGACAACTCTTATCATTTTTCTCATTTCACAAAGATTGAGAATTAGCTGGAAACACAGTAGCACCTAAAAAAAAAAAACCATTGTTTGTAGATGGATTTTTATGATGGAATTTACGTATAGAATGATTAGCTGAATGATCAGTTCCCGTGACTAACATTAGGAAACATAATACAACAAAAACAAGAACCAGTAAAAGACAGTTTCTTACAATAATTATTTAGATAATTGTTACCAATTTCAATTTCATTTCTATCCTGCAATAATAATCCATGACAATAAAACATTTCTGAACAAATAAAAACATCGCCTAGAGGTGTATTAATTTTGGACTAGATAACTAATGATATGAAATGTTCAAGTAATAAGCAGACCATTTATATGAGAATTCTCAAGCATTTAATAAAAATATCGAAAATATCTGAAGACTAATCTTTTCTTACCTTTGCATCTTAGTAAGTCATCCAATTATTTCAGCTATACACATCCTTTTAATGAAAACAAAAATAATTCTAATCAAAATCAAAAAAATGCTTAAGAATGTTAAAATGTTCCCCCCATTTTTCTAATGGTCTCCGGTGCAGTCAAAGTGACACCTAATTTCGCCACCGTATTAAAATTTGAAAAAAAAAAAAAACCGTACAAAACACATTGAAGAATCAGTCAATGATCGAAGTCTGCTGAGTACTGATTGTATTAAAAACATGTGACTTTACAAAAATGCTGGAAGGACCATAAAAATCATTAAAAAAAGTAACAGAGAAACATGGAATTTTCAAATGATGCTATCGAATGTTCCGGAAAATGTGAAAAAAAAAAAAATGATCAGTGACTTCCAAGAAAAAATGTCGTGCCTACCTCAACTTCCTGCTCTCTGTATAGAAAAGGCAAAAAATCAAAACTCCCAAATTGGATAATAAGAAAACCAGATATGTCCAACTCTACTGTTCATAGCTGCAATCATTGATAAGGTAAATTTGATCAATCCAAAATTTGTCTTTTTCCCATACAATTTGCAAAACGTTTTTTGGAAAATGTCAGTCTCAGACTTTCAATACTTTTTAGCTAATGTTCCAGCCTAAATTGCAGGTTTCTTGAGCTCTCAAACACCACCAACATCAACACACGAAAGAACAGATAAATACATGAAACTTTTTGTTATACCCGGATTGTTCATTTTCCTATGAAAGGTTTACAACAGAAGGAATCAATGTAATTAGCAAACAAGAAAAAGGCAACGTACACATAGATATAAGCACACGAAGACAGAAGATATCCTATAATAATAAAATAAACTTCAGATTTACCTTAAAAACCGATTAAGTTTCAGCCGTGTTGCGTAAGCTTAATTATATAACCTAGAAAAGCTGCTTTATAGCTCAGCTTCATGTTTCAAGTTCATTTTCGAAGAATGAAATCGTTTAAAACTTTTTTTCAAAAGTTCGGAATTTTTATCACAATGAGAACCATTCCCAAACAATCAAGAAAAAAAAAAAAAAAAACAATACTAAATGAATCAGTTCAATGAAGCACTATCCCGTAGGAATTAGTAATGTACACGTTAAAAATATAAATAGAGAAATATACAGCACATAAAACAAACCCAGTAAACAATCATTACTAAAGTTATAGCCAGTGAAGCAACAAAGAGTGAAATAACAGAAAAAGAATAAACGGAAATTTTCAACAATTCCTGATAAAACTGTTTCTCTTCACATAAGAAAATAATCAAATTCTTTACAGGAAAATAAACTACAACACTGACCACAATTACAAATCACAACTAAAATTAATTTGTAGATGTATAAAACCGGATTATTCTACCACTTACTGTCTGCCATTGCCCATGGCTTCATCTACGCTTTTGCGTACCACATCACCCGCTTCCGAAACCGATGTACCACTATGTCGTCGTATTTTTGGTAATACATCTTCATAAGAAATATTATGGTCTTTTAACATTTGCTTCAATTTATCATTTTCTAACTGTAGGAAACTCACGCGATCCGCTAGTTTACCGTTAATCTTTTCCAAATGCATATATTCTCGTGCAACCTGAAACAAATGCATATATTTAGGTTACTTAACCTTGTAAAATTAATAATTAAAATGTTCTTCCCTTCGCATTTGAATTCTTATACGCGCACAGCTTCCATCATCATCACCATTTTTATAAAATTATTATTTTATTAACAATCTTCGTCTCATTACTAGTTTATATATGTTCCTCTTTTTCTTGTAGTAACTCTTTTAAATAAATTTTTTTTTAATAACATCGCCAAATGTTGGATGCAAAAAGAGTCACAAGGAGTACACATTACTAACTGAATCTGAAAATGAATCGAAGCTCAGTCTCTTGAACTACATTCATGCTTCCTCCAGCTATTGATTAATATCATCATTAACATCAAGGAGGAGAAAGTAAGAAGCATTACATCATCTTTAGTCATATTACTGATGCGCTCCATATTGACATAATCATAATCAGCATCAAATTGCCGCTCCATCTCATCATCTTCTGCACCTGAATAACTTGCACTGTCGGTTGTATTACCACCCATTTCAGATCCTGACTGACCAATGGTACCACATCTATAAGCGAATAATTTTACCAATGAATTATTTATGAAAAAGAAAAGAACATGCATTTAGAGCTCTTCTCATATGTTTGCAAAGGGCTGCTTTAACTTCCAAACGTTTTATAGAACATACGAAAAATCTGCAAATATCCTGACCACATAAACAAGTCTCTATTATATGAACAGAATATTGGACAAATTGGGATAAATCAATCTTCATCACCAACCAAAATGGAACGAATTCTCAGTACGGGAAACTCTTTTCCTTCATTTACTAAAATTCCCTCTTTATAACCAATCGCCCTTATAATGAAAGGGCCACCACACAAAAAACTGTCACTCTGAAAATATCTCATCCCAAATGCAACACAATAAGTAGATCCCTGCCTCTGCCTTGAGTTGCCAGTTTCGTTACCACTACTGTTACTGTTATCATTTCTTGCGGATTCTACATTCCGGCAATTTCCGAAGCTAAGCATCACGGTGCTCAGGAATTGAATGACTCGCCAAATCGACTATATGAAAATCTGCTCGCCTTTGGAGATTTTCAGAGTCGATCGAAAATAGAGCGTGGCACATGCGCGTATGTATGTGAATATACGTTGTTGTCGCAATACGCTCATCACATTTTTTTTAGCATAATTGCAAACAACGTCTAGAAAAATTTGGACCGATTTAATTTTTTTTGGACAAAAGTTTTTATTAAGCTGTACTTTAATTACGTTGCCGTAATAGCTAACACGTGATGTTATACTTCATGCTTGACGTCATATAGAATTACTCCTTTTTTTTTTCTAGGAAACAATTATTGATCCACTCGAAATTATAAGAGATGAATGAAAAACTGCTTTTATAATTTCTTCCTACAATTAAATAATAAGAGGTGCGAGCTAAACCAAATATCATAGTAATAATAGTACAAATGTCTATTGTTTCATGGAGCTCTTAGAGAACTGAATCATCATTAGCGACCAGTGCACACATTATATAAGGATACCAGAATCAAATCTTATTGATTCTTGTGCATACATAATAGAGAAGTGGGAACTAAACCTAGGCCATGTATAGTATAGCAAGAGTTTAAATCATGAAAACAAGTACAGGAATACTGAAGAACGTAATATGAAAAGAAAAAAAATTCTATTATTAGTAATATAAACCTTTCACGAGCTGGTGAAAATACTCCTGTAGATTGCCGTTGATGTGCAACCATCGCAGGTAACGAATCGCTGACATCTGGCGGCATCGTACGCTTCTCATGATCTTCCACTAGGAATTGCGTCGTATTGTACGGTGCCATAGGCTTACCACGTGAAAACAGTCTTAAAAAAGAATCGTTCATAACTTTAGAATCGATTTCACTCAGTTCGGGACATTTGTAGTTAAAGTTTTCAGAGATTTTTCTTAAATCTGCTCACTAATATTCGACAAATGTTCCAGGAAACAACGCTTACGGGATCACGCATCTCAGTCTCCACTTACGGGATCACGCAGATTCCATACTATTCTTATGGAATAGAATAAATCAGGTGTTCTCCTTATTTGTTCCAAAATATATACTCGTATCTATACTGGTAAGATATATTTCATTTTATGCTTGATTATACTGCACTTTATATTTGATTATACTTCGAATAAAAAAAAACAATCTACATGTAGTAAATCAAACTTCAGTTCCCTCTCTAAATTTGAAATTACATCTGTCTTGCTATGTTGCTGTTTTAGTAGTTTGCAACTTTTATTAAAAATCATTTATAATGTAGTTGTTCTGCACTTCATTGCACCTTAATCACTGACCACCAGACATACAAAGGAGTAAGGCTCAAACACATGCAATGAATATGAATATCAATTCCATAATATAATTACACATCAATTCCAACAGATATTGTTTGAGAATGACTGATTTCATTCAATAACTGAATTTGACTGGTAAATAAATCTGAATCTTTTACAATAAACTTACCGAATAAAATATAACCTAAGGTATTCTAAAAATAGTTGGGTGAAAGTCTACAAGTGAAACATCAAGTTTGACTTTCCATTAAACATATCTTCTGTTAAATATATACTTCCATAAGATTCAAAATGCAGATATGGCTTTTCACGTATTTTAAAGGAACTATTCTGAAGAGCCTGCTGAAGGAGCTGCAGCAAAGCCCGACATTATTAAGTTACTGACCTAACCAAATCGGGCCCAAAATGGTTTCATTGGAACTAACCTTTCTCGCTTTTCTACTGCATTTCGTTCTTCCTTCTCTTCCTGGGCAATTTTTTCCTTCAGCGATGTGCGGTATGGTTTCCAGCGTCCTTTTCCACCCCTCCTATAACTTTACCTTATTTTACTATTGATTTATTTATCAAAAGATTAAGAAAATGAACAGTGAACTAACATCTCTTAGAAACTACACAATCAAAATCACTGAAACCAAAAAACACCCTTCACAATGGTTTTACAAAACGAAGAACGTAATATAAAAAACCTTCCTATTGATACCAAAAATGAAATAATAGTTAAAACTAAATTAACTTTGTCTCTGGTGACTAAAATAAATATATTCTCATGCATATAATTATCTTCTATCTAAATTATCATTTGTTTTCTCTTAGTTGCTAGTAAAATTTTCTGCAATTCCCATAAAATATATAGAAAAAAAAAAATGATAAAAGGATAAATTCTTTCATAAAAACAGAAAAAAAGACTAGGCTTTTCTGAGAAATTTCATTACTCTAAGAAATAAAAAATTCAAAAAAAAAAAAAAAAAACAGAATAATGCAAACCTTCTACGTGATTTCTTTGTTTTTGCATGTGATGAACTTGCCGAAAGAACCCCGTGATCTGGAATTCTTCCAGAATAATTTTGCTCATTCTTTGGATCATTTTCCACGGTTGTTTGATAGCTTTCATCGGTGGAAATGTCACGCAAAACTGCAACAGCAACTTCGTCATCGGTACCTTCCATCGATGCAATAATAATATCATGTTCTGGTTGCAGTTGTTCTGATAAATGCTGCTTCGAAGTATGCTCTTGATCTTGTTGCTGATTTTGTTGCTTATCGGGTTGGTCTACGACAGTTGCAGTCATCGTGATCGGTTGTCACTTAAAATAGCCCGTACCAATGTCCCCAGCAAGAAAAAAAAAAGAAGAAAAAAATGGGCTTTTTCAAATGGTTCCGTGGAATTTGAAAATGTTCAAATGAAGAGACCCAATGTAGGAAAAATGGAAGGTCAAAGGTGAACTAACTAATCTAAACCGTACTACTTTCTACCGTATATCGTTTTAGTGCTATAACACACCACTAAAACTTCCCTTCCCTCTGTCAACCAAACCCGATTTGCTGCTATTACTGTAGTGTGAAGGTCACTTCGTAAACGTATGCTCGTTTACGTATCTTTGTTATAGATGACTGTCCACTTACTCTATATTTATGTGCAAGCTTACGTCTATATGTATACGTGTATTTGCACGTATACTTCGACAATGTGTACACGTGGGCGCGTGTATGCGTGCGTATGTATATGAGCGCGTGAGTGTGTCCGCGTATGCTCGTGCGTGCACGTGTGTATGTACCTGTATGTGTACGTGCGCGTGTGCGTGCGTGTATGTGTGTGTGTATGTGTGTGTATGTGTGCTAAACAACGTCACCGCTGACTACAGCTCCAACACTGATTGCAGGAACCGCCTTTAACGCCTCTTTTATAATAGCAATGAGATCGCACGCGACGCAGCACGCACGCCTCACTACTCCGCACGCGTCCTATAAACAATTTTTGGTATTGCTGAAATGGGCAGATGCGAAATAGTGCCTCAAATATGTGCAAATTTTTACGATTAGTTTCCGAGAAATCGCGGGTAATTTCACTTGGAATTAATTGGTCAAATTATGAGAATTTGATTGATTGTAAAATTTTTGATGTTTTTGAATTAATTTATTAATTCAAATTTTTATGATTTTAATTTGTTGTATAAAAATTTCTGAAATTTACTATTGAAAATGTGATAAAATATTTGTTTTTTATAAGAAATGAATAATCTAAGCTAACCTTTGACCTCAAACTATAATTTATATTTTAATTTGTATAAATTTTGCTTAAAATTCAAATTTAATTTTAGGTAAAAAGGAAAAGAAAGGGAAATATATGTGATAAATAAGTATATTATGTTTAAATTGCAATGAGAAAATTAGCAAATATTAATTTAATTATTGTTGAAAATCTCGAGAATTCCTTATTAACAATCATTGATTCATTCAAATTATTATTTAAATTCTAAATTTTAATTTGTCTTTCTTTTTCCTTTCATTCTTTATTTCAATGTTATAAATAAATTATTATTGAAAATAAACTTTTTGCAAAAAGTTTATTTTTCTCAAAAATTTCCAAAATTTAGAAATGTATGATTGGAATGAATGTTAACAATCATTTCGCCAAAAAAAAAAAACAGGAAAAAAAGCATTCAATTATGCTTCAGATAGTAACGTAAGTGTTTTTTTTTTTTTTTTTCAAATGATTTCGAAAAAGAAAAAAATAAATAAATTTATGGCTAATAGAAATTATTCATTATTTATTCAAAAATTTGAATATAAATGTATTATTCAAGTACTTTATTATCGTACAATTTAGATCAAAAATATTTGGTAATGATGATAAATTATTAGAAAAAAGTAGAGATGTAATTAGAGAAAAAGATGTTCGATAAATGCGAGATAAGATAAATACATCACGTAGATATATCACGTAAGATAAGATAAATACATCACGTAACATAAGATAAACACATCACGTAGATATATCACGTAAAATAAGATAAATACATCACGTAAGATAAGATAAATACATCACGTAGATATATCACGTAAAATAAGATAAATACATCACGTAGATATATCACGTAAGATAAGATAAATACATCACGTAACATAAGATAAACACATCACGTAGATGTATCACGTAAGATAAGATAAATACATCACGTAGATATATCACGTAAGATAAGATAAATACATCATGTAAATATATCACGTAAGATAAGATAAATACATCACGTAAATATGTCACGTAAAATAAGATAAATATATCACGTAAATTTGTTCCAGAGATTACGCATAATTTATTTCATGCATATAACTATTAGTTTATTCTTTAATGTCACTTACTTACGTAATGTTCGAATGTATTTCTCTACGACACATATATTCCATAACTTTTAATTAATGCAAAAAAAAATAGTAAAATTAATGAGAAGTAAAAAAAAAAAAAGATTTTTTTTTCAAACATTTTTCTAACTTATGGGAAACTGATATTTTCAGATTTCTAATGATATATGTTAATTAAATGAACTTATGAATTATACACATTTTTTTTTTTTTTTTTGTTACAAATAATTTATAAAACTATGATGAAAATTTGCATATTGATCGGATAATCAAGTATTCTATCGATAATCAAGTATTCTATAATTTAACAATTTTATTTATTTACTTACTGCATCAAAAATATGTAATAAATTCATTTTTTGATTAGTGAAATTCATTTAATTCAAAAAAAAAATTTTTTTTTATTTCAAATGAATATATATTAATTCTGGGGTTTTTCTTTAAATTGTAAAATTTCAGCATCATCATTGTTTGATAAAAAAATATTTTAATCTTTCTTTAGTATAGCAGTAAGTTTGCACTTGCTGTTGCTAACATTTTGAACGGAAGCCATAATCATCGGGAAAGGTCAAGGGTCAAGAGATGAAATGAATAATTAGAGAAGCACATTGTTATCTTTTATAATTAGGTATTATCCGTTAAGCTTGCCACTGTGCAAAATGAATGATTTGCATATGGTTTTTTTTCTTGTTATTTTTTTTTTTTTTGGATGATATTTGTTCTTGGCCTAATTTCGTTTTTAGAATTTCAAATTTTTTTTTTTTTTTTTTTTTTTAGAATTAATTTCTTAGAATTTTCATACTTTCTGTTCGATATCTTTAGCAATATAGAGGATTTATCTGTTATTAGATTATCAACTATTTAAGTTATTTTTGCTCTCATTAAACCGCCTTTTTTTATGGAAAATATTTGATACACATAGCATTTATCTTTTCATTTTTATTTTGAAAATGTAACTGTTAATATTTTTGAAATTAATAATCCATCAATTCAGGATTTGGTGATATTAATTAAAATTGCAAATAATTAGATTTGATTGCTTGTGCAGAAAACAGTGGTTTGACATGAAAATACAATAATGAAATTTAAATTTGAACAAGAAAAGAAGCTTCTTCTTATCAGTCAGTCACAAAAATTTTTACACATTTCGATCAAAATTGTTTGTGATAACTATGCACATCACATAAATTTACTATTTATTATATAAAAGTTGTACACATTTTCTGTTTTTTGTTTTTCTCATTAACATTCTTTCAATATATGAAATATTATTCTTTCAATGTTTGAAATTCCGAATGATATTTTAGAAGTAATTGACATTTATTCTGTGATTGTATAATTAACTGTGATAGGTTAACTTTTTCTGCAAAATGTAAACAATCTTATTTTTGCCTTCTTTTGCAATGTAAAAATTTAATCAATATGATGATGAATTTATACATCCATAATTAAAATTCTTTTTTTTTTTTTTTTTCTGCATTCTTTTTTTCGTTCTAAATTTTCATCTTACTTTACAAATTAAAATGAATTATATCTAATCGATTAATGAACCATATGATATGTTAGCAATTGTTTACCATAAATAAGAATGAAAATTTTTTGAACCAGAAAAAAAAAAAAAAGATAAAAGAAAAAAACGTTAAATTTTATCAGTGTCTGAAAAATTGTTGAAGTACAAATGATTACAAAGATGACAAATTTAGCATCAATAACAATCGAAGTTGAATGTATTATTCTTATTTTGACAAGAGGAAAAGTACTGAATGAATGATTTTTGCAACAATATTTCATTTAAGCATATATTTTCTTCAATTCATGCTTATTGATAGAAAATGATAAATGAATTGATCGAACGAAAATATTATTATTGAAATTCAAAGTTAGTAATAAAATAAATAAAATATTTGCTCTACTAGCATTTTATATTTTTAAAAAATAATAATTTAGAAAATTTTAATCCCTTCTAAAAGAAAAGAAAATAATCGATTATACAGCATCTTATTATTATTTGTGATTCATATTTGTATCATTTTTAATGAAAACTTCAAATTATCAAATTGTTAGAGTTGTTGCATGATATATTTATTGATCAGTGATAAGATTTGTGATCAGAAATGAAATGGAATATTTTGTTATCAAAAAAAAAAAACATTTGTAGCAAATAATTTCTAATAATTATTGAAAGAAATGATATTCGCTTTTTTGACATTTTCATCATTTTAACATCATTTCTTCTCAGCGATGACTTTTTTTTTTTTCTTCTCAAGTGGGATTACTTATTGAATTTAAGTGGAAAATGATGATTAATTTATTTGAGCATATTATCTTCTTATCATTATATTATTTAAAATCTGTAATGATTAATATTTTGTTGATAATTTAAGAAGACAAAGTAATATGTACAATTGTATGAGAATAACAAGTGATAACAATGTTTATAATGATAATATAACATTTTATTGATAATTTAAGAAGACAAAATAAAATGTACAATTATATGAGAATAACAAATGATAACAATGTTTATAATGATAATACTATTTTTACTTATTATTATTTTACTATTATTAATTACTATTATTGTAATAATCATACATGAGAATTCATAATTAACAAAACACTCATAATTGCAGTAAACAAAGCAATTACCAGTTTATAAACAAAAGATCATATTATTAATGAATAGCAATTATTAACAAATTGCTATTACTATCATTATCACTAATTACTATTATTGCAAATTATTGCATTTATCAAAAATATCACCACGAAACGAATTGATAACCTGAAAAGTAGCAATAATTTAATATTTGAGCAATTGCATCATTCATTTGTCATTGTGCTGTGACATCAAATGAAGTACCATGTGACAAAAAGATCAATAAAATTGATATTAGTGTAATATCTCATATCAATTTATCAATTAATCACATCACTGAACTAAATGATTTCTATTATCAATTAGTGATTGCTTCAAAATGCGTTGTTAGTTTATTTGTAATGATGAAAAAAGTAAACAAGCAGAAATGTAAACATATTCCAATAGCATGAACAGAAACACTCTAAAGGTAAAATTATTCACTCCATCATATATATTCTTAGTATCATTTGTTTACGTTTATGAAATGTTTATTTCATTGAAAGAATATCCTAATTTCATCTCTTTTCTTCTCTACTGCTCCCTCTCTCTCTCTCTCTCTCTCCCTCTCTCTCTCTCTATAAATAGATAGAAAGAGAGAGAGAGAGGGAGAGATAGGGAGGAGATTGTGATCTTTGGCAAAATTGATTTTCAACTTACAAACAAATTACGGTTGTTTATGAAAGCAAAGAAAAAATTTTTGAAATAGTAGAAATTGCTGATAAACATGAAATAAATGAATAAATAAATGAAAATAAAATTTGAAAAAAAAAAAGTGAGAAAATGAAATAAAATTTATTAATGAAACAAATATTAAATGAAATATTATTTATTTAAATTATCAATATAAACTGTACAAATTTATTAATTTTACATTTATTGAAAATAAAATTTAAAAATAAAAAAGTGAAAAAATGAAATAAAATTAAATAAATAAATGAAATTTATTAATAAAACAAACATTAAATGAAATATTTTTTATTTAAATTATCAATATAAACTGTACAGATTTATTAATTTTACATTTATTAAAATTATTTATAAAAATAATTCAACAAAAAAAAAAGTGGCATTAAAATGTCATTGAAATGCCATCAACCATCTTTTTCTCATTATTTCTTATACCCAATTTTCTATCTACTTGATCTGTCTATAATCACTGATCATTGTACAATTTAATCTTTCGACAAAATATCTTATCAGTAATAACACTACTTATCAATACTTATCAAAGTAACAACAATCATTTGTTTAAACAACTTTTAAGTGCTCAATTTTATGTGCAATTTTTTATATTATTCATATATATTCAGTTTTTTTTTTTTTTTTATTTCAAACATTAAAAATTTCATTTTGGAAAAAATTTTCTGAAAAAAAAAAAAGACAAAAGAAAAATTAGTAACAATAAAGATGAAATTTTCATTAAATTACTATTTTTCTTTTTTAAAAAATACTTGTAAATATTTATTTTATTACCTTTTTTTTTTTAAAAAAAAAAAGTGCTTTGATAAAAGTTATTAAAATTATTAATAGATTGTTTTTATTTTTGAAAATAATTATGAAAGAAAATTTTTAACGTATTTATTTTTTAATATAAATTGTTTAAATTGTATTTTTAATATTATTTTTAATATAAATTGTTTTAATTTTATTTTATTTTGATAATTTGATAATTCAATTCATACTTTTATTTTTAATATTTTGTTCAAACATTTTTTTAATGTAAATTGTATAAATTTATGAATAATATATTTTTTATTGATAATTTGATGATTCGATTTATGCAATTAAGTTTCAATAATTTCATTTGTCGAGTGCTTTTTTTTCTAGTGATAAGCTTATCAATTCATTATCATTTCATGAAATGGTTTAAATTTTGAATTGAGAAATATATTGCAAACAGTGTAATTGCTGTATTTTTACTGATAATTATTACCTAATCAATTTTTACCATGCAATTTTATCATTTGCAATTTTACAATCATCAAACAATGATAATAACTATTGATAATTTGATTTTATAACTGATTAACATAGCCTGATTGATTTACTTTTGTATTTTTTATAGGTACTATAAAAAATGTTTGAAATTTGTTAAAGTAAAACTTTTTTATTAATTTTTTTTTTTAAAGGTTTAAGTTTAAAAGTTTAAATTTTAAGTTAAATAATACTCAATTTGTACTATTTTGTTAAATAATAAATCGTTTTTTTTTTTTCCTTTGAGACATCAATTCGATCTTTCCTTTTCTTATTTTTTCTTTTATTTTTTGCTTCTTATTGTTATTTACTTATTTACTCTTTTATTTACTTAAATATTTACTTTATTTACTTATTTAATCTTTTATTTGTTGATTGTTAGTTTTAAATTTGCTACCAATTATATATTTTAGATGAAATAATTTCAAAACAAATATCACTTTGAAAAATGAAATTGAAATTTATCACTAATAATTTTCCAAAAATGTTTTTTCCGGTGATCTTTTCGCCTTATCTGTATCATTAATGCTCTCGCTGAATTTGGATTTTTCGGCGCTAACACTTCTCAACTGCTCAACTAACCTTATCACTTATCATAAGACATTAATTAATTATCAAATTGATTAGATACAATAATTGCAGCAATTAATTCTAATCATTATTTTCATTTTTACATCTATCACACCTGCATATTCATTCAACAATTTAATAAAAAACATTTAATAGTATCGTGAAGATTTAATTTTTTAATTTGAACTATATTTTCTCATTTAAATTTTAATTTAAATTTAAAATTTATATGATATGCGATAGAAACTGTTTGATAGTTATTACATTTTTTTCAATAAATATTTCCAATAAAAATTTCACTGATGAAGTGAAAATTTCTTTTTTTTTTTTTGAAATTTGAAAAGCATTTCAACTGCTCAACTATCTTATCACTTATCAGACCTTAAGAATTAAATAGAATTATTAAATTATTGAATAAATGAAATGATCATTAATGTGTTATCAATTTTAAACTTTACCTTTTCTCATTCATTTTATCAAAATGGAATTGATTTTCATATTACTTTTATTTTTCTGTGTATTTTTGATAAAACAATGAAATTAATAACTTTCTGGAAAAAATTTTTCCGGAAAATTTTCCCGGAAAAATTTTTTTATCCTATAAAGAGATGAAAAATCAATAATTTGAATGCATATTTTAAACATAATGTCTTTTTCTTTTTCTTTTTTTCTTTCTTTTTAAATTGAGAATATTTTATTGATGATAAGAAAAATTTATTGTTAATAAAAGTTTGTTAAAACATTTTCCAATTTTTAGTTTTCCATTTGAAAAATAATTATCAGTTTGACAAATGTGAAAAGATACTTCTAAATCATAATCAGAACTTCAAATGAATAAAAAAAAAATTGGGCGCAAAAAAGTCATTAGCGCTTCTTGCTGATTAAAAATATTTGAAGTGATGATAATAATTGTGAAAAAAACATTTTTGTTATATTTAAAATTTGTTGGAAACATTTTGTGATTATAATTCAAATGAAGTTAGGTTGACACTCGGAATTGTCTTTGCAAAATGTCTTTTATAATTGCTCTATTATGTTATTCAACAGGTAATTGACAGGTAATTAATAACTTAAAATATAGGTATGAAAAGAAAGATGTGAATAAATAAATTTTTGTAAATGAAAAAATTAAAGACAATTGGCAAAGGAAGAAAAATTTTTAATGCAAATAATTTGTTAAATAATCGAATAATGAAAATAAAACTTTGAAAAAAAAATTTTAAATTAAAATAAAACAAAAAACAATAAAATTAAACGATAGAAGAAGTAATTTTTTTATAAAATAAGAAAAATATTTAATGAAAACAAATGCTAGGCATTACTAATTAATTCAAACATTCATGCATTAATTAATTACAATTTTTTAAAATAACAAAAACTAATTGAAAAAAAAAATGAGTAAAGTTAAAAAAAAAAAAAAAAAAAAAAAAAGAAAAGAAAAGAATTATTGAAACAATCATAATTTGTCGAAAAAAAAAAAAAAAAAAGAAAATAAAATAAAAATTTTTCAAATGCTAATTTACTTAAATAATGATTTTGCATCAAAGAAATGGCAATTATTTGTTGAGCAAAAAAGAATAGTTAAATTTTAAAATTATTACTTATCTCTTTTTTTTTTTTAAATTATTTTGTTTAAAACTAAAAAAAAAAAAATATTCATATTTTAGCTATTATTATAGCTTAATCTATTTGTTATGATGATGTTTATTAATAGATTTTGCAAGGTGTGTAAACAAGGAAAAAATTTTTAAATTTTCTCTTTATGCAAATGACTAATAATTAATTTTTCAGTGTTATTTAATGGATAAATAGAAATGATTAAATGATAATGATAAAAGTTAATTTATCTTAAAATTTTCTTCTTTTTTTTTTTTTATTTTTAAATGGTATTTATCATTCAGAAGGAACAAAAAAAAAAAATTGTAAAAATGAATTTTTTGCAAAAGTTATTGATTTTTCTTTTCTTTTTTTTGAATAATTAAAAGAAATGTGAAAACATGTAAACAAATCATCAATTATTATATATTACAAAAAATTTAATAGAAAAACAAAATGATTTAATCTGAAATTTTAATGATTTAAATGGGATTTTTTGAATTAATTATTAATATATAAATAATTTATTTATTAAATGTTGTCATTAATAATTTGAAAACAATTTCCATCTTATTTACTACTATCATTGAAAGTTTTTTAGTAAATTCAAATGTGCACTGCTAAGACTTGAAATGTGAATTTGATTTTGTTTGTAATTAAAAGTTTTTAATAAAAGTATCTTTTAGAATATTTGATAGTTTATTTTAAATTATTAAAATTGATTGTAAATGCAAACATAATAATCAAATATCACTTCACTTTTGATATTATTATTTTTATTATTATTATTGTCAATATTATTATTATAAAACTTTAAAAAAACAAGAAAGTAATAATGACGATGGAAATGATTAAAATATTAATTTAATCCTTTTCAAAATAAATTAATTAAAATATTAAAATAGTTTATGTGAAAAATAGAAATGATATATGTTAATTGAATTAATAATTAATAATTTATATGTCAATAATTTGCAGAAAAGAATTGTTGTAACATTTACTACTCAAAATTTTCTTTTAATTATTAAATTTAATGTAGTAAAAATTTCAAAAAATTTTTCAAATTTTCACTAGCAACATTAGCAGTAGTAATTTGTAAAATTATTTATCTAAAGTGATTAGAAGAAGAGTATAATAATAATATATTTGAAAGAGAAAATCAACAAAGAATAGTAGATGGAAAGTAGTTAAAGAGTAAAAATAAATGTGAAAAAGTTTGAAATTTAAATCATTTAGATTGATTATAAATCACTACGCAAATATTTCACATTTTTTTTTTTTTCTTCGTTTTGAGAGAAAAAAAAAAAACAAAAAGCAAAGTTAAAGCAAACATTTCGAAGATTTTTTATTTTTTTTTTAAATTTGTTTATTACAATTTTAGCAATACTATCACAAAGTAATAATGGCGCAATTGAACAGAGCAAATTTTTATCCTTCAATTGATAATATACATTCTTTCTACTCTTTTCTTGCTAATGAAAAAAAAGAAATTAAACTCACTTTTTTTTTTTTTTAAATTCGAGAAATAATGCAATTTACTTTTATAGAAAGTTGAATGATTGTTTAGCATTCACACATTTTGTATTTGAATACAATTATGCTAAAGTTAATTGAAAGTAAGTAAGTAGGTAAGTAAGAAAGTAAGTAAGTAAGAAGGTACGAAAAAAGCAAAAGTTTAACAAATTTTCTATGCCTTTTTGTATCTGAATATTTAAGAAATAATAGAACGAAGTTTTTTTTTTTTTTTTTTTTTTTTTTTTTTTTTTTTTTTGAATATGTAATAATTAGACTATTCAAAAATGAATTTGTAAAATTTATGATCGAAATAAATTTGGCAAATTCTAGGCTCTGAAATTAATGCTTCCGGAATGAAGTAATTTCAAAAAAAAAACCATTTTATGTTTCTCGTTATAATTGAAATTGAAATTATTTTATGTTGATCATTGCTCTTTTAATTTGTAAGCAAATTTAGGCAAATTTAATCATCTTTCCGCATATATTTGTTGATAACAAACTATTTTCCGTCTTTATTTTCATATTCAATTTTTTTTTTTGTTAAATTTTTCATGTGCTAATGGCCAGCAATTAAGTTTACTAACATATCTAAAAAGCAGCACATAATACATTTTACGTTTACGCATCCGTTCCACATTTATTCCTTTCCGCATCACATGTTCATGCCGCATTCCGCACGCATTCGTTCTACCTTTTTTCATACAAATTGTGAAAATATGGATGAAACAAATGATTTCATCTGTGTGTGTGTGTGTGTGTGTGTGTATGTGTGTGTGGTCGAGAAGAAATTGTCGAAATGAATAATTTTAAAAGTGAAAAGAAATGGAGCGGAAAAGATAAGCGGTCTATAGCGCAAGAAAAAAAATAGTACGGAAAACAAAAAAAAGAAAGAAAAGAAAGATTTTTGATAAAATTAAAAAAAAAGTTTTTTTTTTTTTTTATGACTAACTGACAGGAAAATGAGGAATAATGAAAGAATCGATGAGCAAAGAGTATTACTTCACAACTTATTTTAGCAGTTGGAAAAAGAAAAGAAAATAAAAGGAAGAGAGGGAGAGAGGGAGAGAGAAGGAAAGACAGAGGGAGAGAGAGAGAGAGAGGGAGGGAGGATGAATTGAATTGTGAATTGTGAAAAGGAAGCGTTTGTTGTTAGAATTGGAAGACGGATGTTTGTATTAGCAAATTTATTATATACATTAATATCTATTGCTGTTTCATTTGGTGGGAAAGTAGAAGGAGGGATTTTCTCTATTAATTTTAATAAATTTAAAAGCATAAAATTATTTTATTAAATAAGCGGAAAGATAAAAGAATTTAAAATTTAATATTCTTTTTGTCTTTTTTTCTTTTTTCATTCAATTATTTTGGAAAATAATGACGAAGTATTGATGCAGTGAATATATTAAATTTAATATAATCAATTATAAATTTCATCATTTAATAATTAATTTATACATTTTGTAATCAATTATGGAATTTAAATTCATAATGAATTGTATGTTTTAATTTTTTTTTTTTTTTTTTTTTTTTTTTTTCAAAAAATAGAAAAGTTTTTTTTTTTTTGAATATTTCAAAATGAAATTCAAACTTTTTTCTTTGCGAAATATTATAATAAGTCTGGGACGAAAATTTTTAATGTTCTGATGTAAATAATTGGTGTTATCAAATGAAAAAAGATTTTTTTGTGAAAAGAAAAAAAAAAAGAGAGAAATATTTGAGATATATATATGAACGATACTACTGAATGATAGTTAATTGATCATCAAATTTTAAAAAATTTATGAAGAAAGTTTGGAAATTTAATTTTTTTTTATATTTTAAAAGATTCGAGAAGTATATGAGAAATAATTTGAGCAATTAATTCATCGCTTTTTGCTTAAAAGAAATTGTATTTTTTCACATTTTTTAAATTAATAAATTTTTAGGCCAATATAGAATGAATAATAAATGAATTAAAATATTTGAAATTTGAAAGAATTCAAAAACTTTAATGGATTTCTGATTTTAATAGTTTTCGTAAAAATTCACTTTATGATAGGTTAGTAATGAGAAAGTGATTCACGTACGTGTAGTATACGTGTACTATAATGTAAAGTATAACATTTTAGACTGTATAAACACGTATTTGATAGAAAATACGGCTGAAAATAGAAAAGTAAATGTCTTATCAGGATGATTTTGATAAATTTTTGCTTATTTATTTTACTTGAAATTTGAGTTAAATAACTTCTATCATTAATGATTTCTAAATTATCTAATAGAAACTAAATTAATAGCTAAAATAAGATTATAAACAATGAAAATATTGAAAAAGCATATCAAAATGAGCAAAAAAATTTTTGAAAATTCACCACAAATTCCAAAAACAAAAAAACAAATTATAATAATAATAAATTATAGCAAATTTCATACAAAAGATTTTAGATCAAAACAAAAATATATAATCAAAAGTTTCTAGAAAGTTTTTTTAAGATCACAATTCATTGAATACAGCGTGTCACAATGAAGAAATCATAAAGTAATGTTACTATCAATGGGTATTTCATGATAAGACGAGAATGATAATATGATAAGTTCATCGAGAAAGTAAACTCTCGACTGGAACTCGTCCTCCATTGGAACCCTTTGTCGTCCGAAAATTTAAGATATGAAATAATTCTCCAAACAAACATATGTATATGTCGTCAGATTCACAGCAATTCGATTTCTTTTCTTTTAAGAGAAATATAGATAAACATGCAAGGTTAAAGGTCACACCATTTTATATTCCACACTTGTGGTTTTCAATTTTACACTGGAATATTCTACAATAAAATACTTTAGTGTTTACAAGGGGAAAAAAATTTCTACTAATGAAACTTTTTAAAATAAATAAATTTAATTTACAAAAATGCAAAATAGTTGAATTTGTTAAGCCAATTGCAAAAAATGATTAAAGTATACCAGTGTGTCGTGAATGATTCATCAATTATACGTACGTATGTTTCCCGTGTACGTGTGGTACAGAATTATCATAAATTAACAAAAAAAAAATATTTTACATTTTTTTTTTTTTAAATTTATTGATGCTATTTTTATATTACTAACAATTTGAATAAACAATAAGCTTATTAAATTGTTTTTTTTTTTTTTGTTGTTGTTTTCAATAAATTACAATAAACAATCATCTATTCAATATGCATTTATTTATTCTAATTATTTAAATGAAAAATGAAAACAAAAAGTTTACAATTAATTTATTATTTTCATTTTCAATTAAAAATATTTGGTGAATGTGACCAATCTTTCATTTCTTTACATTTCCAATATTGACCTTGATAAAGATATCGTGATGTACCACAGCAATGATCAAAACATTTTTTAAACCATATTGGTCGTTCAATTATTTTTTCGCCATTCTCTAACATATCCTGAAAACCTGAAATTATATGAATGTTCCTGAAATTAAACAAGAAACAATTCATTGAATATATATACATATTTCTCCTTTTGCAATTTCTGCAATTTCCATCTTTATGATGACGTTGACATGTTACAAAGCTTTTACGAAGCTATACCGAAGTTATACCGGAAGCTATACTGGACGATGGCAATATGTGATTCCGGTAAAATTTTCTAACTTTAACAAATCTGAACTTGAAAAGATCAAATGAAATATAATCATGGGTAGGTTAAATTTACTACCTTTAGGATAATTATCCTAGAACAACGATAATTCTAACCTATAACTAGGGTAGATCTAAACATACCTACAATTTAGGCTATTCTTATTTGAGTTTTTTCTACCTGTCAAATGAATTTTAGGTGTCACAGCCACGCGCACTTTGAACCATCCAACAACAAAAAAAGACCTTTTGCGCAATTCGAAGGATATACTTATTTAGAAATTTTTGTTATACATATTTCTTATATTTTATTATAAGTAATACTTAAGTAATACCTAGATTTGTTAGTTATATTATAACAAATAATGTAGTATTGTTAAAATTAAATTAGCAATAGAAAGTTTAAACGAGGAAAATAGATGAAGTTAGAATGTTCGCTTAAAATTAATCAGTCAAGAATAGAAGAAAAAAAAATGAAAGATATTTAATTCCAAAAAAAATTTACATATTTAATTTCAAAAAAAACACATTAAGTGATAATAATACATCCAAAGTATAGAAATTTTGCAAAAAATATTTTTAATTTTAATTAAAATGATGAATTTGATTATTTCAAGGACCAAAATTTGTTAAACATATAAATTCAGTGAAATTTTTGTTATCAGCAAAGCTTGATAAATCAGAAATAACTAATACGATAAATGAGTAATCAGAAACTTTACAGAAACAAAAAATGATATTTAAATTTTTAAAATTTAAAAGAAAAAAAAAAACCGAATCCTGAAAACCTGATATTTTTTTGTATCAATACGTTGCTTTTCTTCTAAACGTTTTTTTTCTTCATTTGCCGCATTCCAATTACCATTTTCCATCATACGCATATCCGGTCGAAGTCGAGAATCGGTTGGTGCTACATCATCCTGAAATGTTCCATCTTTTAAAATGAAATTAAATCATTTCATGTAAAAATTTAATTCAATTCATATAATCGAGAACAGAAAGAAGGAAAAGTAAATTTCAATTTAATGATGAATTTAAAATAAAAATAAGAAATAATAACTCAAAATATTAGCATAAACACATTCGCACTTTTTTTTTTTAGTTTTTAATATTTTAAAGTTTAACTTTTCTGTGTGTCAAATTTTAAAGTTTTTTTTTTTTTTTTTAATTTAAAACTAACTTCTGGTTCATTGAGTTCAATTGCTAATGCTGTATAATTGTACATTAATTCGGATTCTTTAGGTTGCACATTTCTTGTCCAAATAATTTGACCTTTTTGAAAAAAGCCAACAAAAAATAAAATTGATAATACTTTTGAAATAATTTTGTATAATATATTTTTTGATTTCAATTAATTTTTAAATCAAGTTAAGAATTAAAAAAAAAAAGTAAACAAAATATTTTATATTTAAGAAAATGAAATATTGAATATTTAAAATTAGTTCCATTATTTCTAAATTATAAGCATTACTCATTTTGTCTTTTAAAAAAAAAAAAAACGCTTTAACATTTAATTTTGATTTTAATAATTTTAAAAATTTGATAGAATATTTTTGAATTGCAAATTTTACTGCTAATGGAAAAAAAAAAAAAAAAAAACGAAAAAAAGAAATCAAATAATTATCTTAAATTTATCATTTCCTTTTACTATAGTACATTTCTGGCTCCAATCACCACTTAAACAATATAATTCTTTTCCGAATTTGTCATATATTGTTCCGGAAAAAATACGTTCATTATCAATTGAGAAAAATTTATGTCGAATTAAATTCAATACGCAATTTATGCCATCCGGTTTACTCTGTAATAATAAACAATTTTTAAATAATTCAAATAATTTTTTCTTTTTTCCATTTTCACAATTTTTATTATAATTTGTTGATAAGAATTCAAAAATTCTTGCAAAAATTTTTAGATAATTAATGCTACGCCAAAATATGAATTAATAATTATTTTTAAATTTTAACTACTAAACTATTCAAATGCTATCCATTTCAATCTAATTATTAATAAATGATTTTAACATTTTAACGATCAAAAATTAGCATATTTTGTGATTGAATTTCTGAAATTTTTCAAAAAAAAAAAACCATAATAACACAATTTCCTTCATTGTGCACCGTTATTGGACCAATAATAAAACCTTTTACAAATGTTTTAATATCTTTCATTGTCCAATAAAAAAATGATTTTGTTTCCTGTAAAAAAAAGAAAAAAAAAAATAAAATTATCATATGCTAATGATAATATTTATGTTACAATCAAAAAATCACCTTTAAAAAAAAATTAAAATTTTAAAAATTAAAAACTTAAGAAGGATATTTATGTAACAATCAAAAAATCACCTTTAAAAAAAAATTAAAATTTTGAAAATTAAAAAACTTAAGAAGGATATTTATGTAACAATCAAAAAATCACTCTCAAAAAAAAAATCAAACTTTAAAAAATTGAAAATTAATAAAGGAAAAGGTTGAAAAGAAGAATGTTGTAAATTATTTGTACCGGAAAAAAAATGCTAGCTGTTCCTTCTGGATAAATTTTCATAATTGTTGCTTGAAATTGTGAATGCACATCGATATCTTCATCTAATATCCAACCATTTCCTTCTGCATGAATTGCACTAATCGGTGGATGATGACTTACCTATTAATTTTAAATTTGCTAATTTAAAATTTTGAAATATTATTTTTTACTTATAAAAAAAAAGAAATTATTCGAAATTATTCGATGAATAAATTACATTGTTAAATTGTAACTATGTTAGATTTATATAATTGTTACGTTACGAATGTTTGAAAAAAAAAAAAAAAGGGAAGCAAAGGACTAAAAGGTGGGAAAAGTCAGTAACGTAAGATTAAACGTGGCGTAAGATCAAGTAGAGCACGTGGCGGAAGAATAAGTAAGAACTGAATTTACTGTGATGTTACATTAGTAACTTATTGAAATGAAATAATGTTTACGTGAAGGTAAGTTTCAACAAATTATATTATACGTGAAAGTAAGTTTTGGAAATTTTGAATCATATTTCTTAAATAAAAAGTTTACAAATAAAATTTCGTTACCAACTCTAAGCTTAAAGTAATTTGCGTTTATTTATGAGTAAAATTGTTAATAACAATAATTATAAAATATTTATATTAACCATTAAAAATGATTGACTACAAAAGTGGTAGAATTTAGATCATGCAAAAGGTTAAATAACTTCCCAATATTTAGGTCATGCAAAAGGTTAAATAACTTCCCAATATTTAGGTCATGCAAAAGGTTAAATAACTTCCCAATATTTAGGTCATGCAAAAGGTTAAATAACTTCCCAATATTTAGGTCATGCAAAAGGTTAAATAACTTCCCAATATTTAGGTCATGCAAAAGGTTAAATAACTTCCCAATATTTAGGTCATGCAAAAGGTTAAATAACTTCCCAATATTTAGGTCATGCAAAAGGTTAAATAACTTCCCAATATTTAGGTCATGCAAAAGGTTAAATAACTTCCCAATATTTAGGTCATGCAAAAGGTTAAATAACTTCCCAATATTTAGGTCATGCAAAAGGTTAAATAACTTCCCAATATTTAGGTCATGCAAAAGGTTAAATAACTTCCCAATATTTAGGTCATGCAAAAGGTTAAATAACTTCCCAATATTTAGGTCATGCAAAAGGTCAAACAATATGCTAATAACTTTATTCTCAAACAACTTCTAAAATAAAATAAAATATCATAACCAAAATCAAAAAGAAAAAAAAATTCTGTAAAATTGATAGAAAAATAAAATTCTTTTCTCAAACAGAAAGAAAGAAATTTTTTATCATATTTTTTTCATTTTTTTTTTTTTTTAATATAAATAATTTGAATGACTAATAAAAAAAGTATTTTAAAATTTGAAATAAAATTTAGGCACAGACCTGTTCGGCAATTGCTCGCCAGCCAAGATCTGCCATTCGATCAAATTCAAATGTTTCACACCATAACGGATTAAACGGTTTGCATGTCCGGAATACCGTATTGCAAAGTGTTGAAATAACAAATGTTGCAACATAAATCATCTCAAAATTTATAAATTTTATTTGATTAATATGCTCTTATCATAGTTTAAACATATATAAATTCCGAAAATATAAAATTAATTTTCAAACTATTAAAAAAAAAAATTTGTAAAAGAATAAAGTGTAAAAATTTTTTCTGCTAAATATTATCATTCATTTCAAATTTCTCTTTAATTTTTATAATAAATAAAAACATTGCATATATATTTTTTTTTAAAAAAAAAAAATTTCCAACATAATTCAGAATTACAATTAGTTTTATAATTTAAATAAATTTACAATATTTTCATTCATAAATATGTATTTGTTATAATTTTTAAACAAAAATTTTCAAAAAAAAAGGAAATTTTCTTTTTTAAGAATTTGTAAATTGTTTACTTTTTTTTTTTCTCTGCTATTTCAATATGAAATTTTAAAAAAAAAAAGGAAGAAAAATTAAAATTTTTATAATAGTTTTTACTTGATCTGCGGAATTTTGAATTTTTGCTGCTTTATCAATTAAATTTGAATACTCCAAGCATTCAGTTAAACGTTGTATGAAACTTAATGGTTCATTGAAATTTACTGGCAATGGTATTTTGTATAATTCTTTACCCAATGCATTTTTAAGCAATGACCACAATGACATCTCTGACCAATGACCAATGATCAAATATATATTTTATGATTTTTTCCACTTTTTTCCTACCCTCTTTATGGGAAAAAAAAAAAACTTTATGAATATAATTTTGTATTAATTTAGATGAAATTATAAGAATAATTCACCAGTTTTTTTCCGCTGCGGTATTTGCGTACGCCTTTTCCGCATACGTTGTTTTGCTCTACAAAAAAAAAAAAAAAAAAAATTTTTTTTTAAATTATAATTATTTGATTTTTATTGCTTACATTTTACTTTACTTTCTCTTTCATTTAATTTATTTCATTTCAAAAAAATTTTATTCTAAAATTTTTAATTTATATCCTTTCCAATTAACATTTTTGTCTTCATTTTAAATTTTTTTCTTATTTGCATTTTTTTTTTTAAAAAATAATAATAATAAAATGATAATTTTTAAAAATTTACTGTTTTTTTGTATTAATTGGTTCTTGCTTAAAAAATACCACTGGTGAAGTAAGAAATGGTTTGTATGATTTCGTTAAATTTTGTTTTCTCTCAGCATTGCTATAAATTTTAATAAGAACAAAAAAAAAAAAAAAAAAAAAAAAAAAGAAAGATTAAAATAATGATAAAAAAGAATGGAAGAAATTTTTGTTCAAATAAAACTTTAAAAAAAATGTTTTTTAATTTGAATTATTTTTGTTAAATAGATCAATGCAAAGTAAACAAATTGTATATTTCATTATTAAACTTAGCTGGATTTTTTTTTTTTTTTGAAAAAATTTTAAAATTTTTTATTTTTAAATAATATAATTTAATTTCATCATTTCATGTAAAAAAAAAATTAAATTAAAACAAACCTCAGAACTACTGGCATTGCAGATAAAGAAGTTTTTTTCTTAATCTAAAACTTTATTTTATCAAAATATGAAATAACTGTTTAAAATGAATAAATTTTAAAGATTAAACTTTCTAGCAATTCAAATAGTTTAATTTATTTTTTTGGATATTTTAAAAAAAATATATGATAACATACCGTAGAAGGTGTATGTTCCGTTTTTACTGATTCGCTAGTTCCGGTTTCACTAAAATTAATTTCTTGCCAACTGCTAATTCCAACCCTAAAAAGTTAAATATTATCAAAACTAATCTAATTTTATGATTTATATATATTTTTTTTAAGTATATCATTGATGAATTCTGCAATAATAATTTATTAAAATTGTTTTCTTTTTTCCACTAATATTAAAATTTCTAATAAATATATTAAAAAAATGGAACAACAAAAAAATAAATAAATAAATAAAAGAAATTACATTTCTCTTTCACTTTCACTTTCAGTAGCTAAAAGTAAATCGTTGAGCTTTGTTAATTCTTCCGATGCAAAATTTGATTTTAATCGTGCAGACTGAAGCACAGTAGTGATAAGTGATAAATGATAACATTAAGTGATAAGTAGAACAAGGCGAAAATATTTGATAATTTTTTTAATATTTCATTTCTAATATAGCTTTTTTTTCTTAATCTTTCATTTCATTTCTTTTTTTTTTTCTTCTCATCTAATGATCATAAATGAGAATTATATTTCATTTTAAAATTAAAATAATTAAATAAGAAGTGATTAAAATTTAAAACTGAAATAATTAAATAATTAAATGAAATAAATATTAAAATTGAAATAATAATTAAAAAATAAGTGATGCACTAAAACACCTTTTCAGTGCAATTTTTAAAATTGAAATAATCAAGTAAGAAACAATAAAAATTTAAAATTGAAATAATTAAATAATTAAATGAAATAAATATTATAATGGAAATAATAATTAGAAAATAAGTGATGTACTAAACTACCTTTTCAGTGCAATTTTTAAAATTGAAATAATTAAGTAAGAAATAATTAAAATTTAAAATTGAAATAATGAAATAATTAAATGAAATAAATATTAAAATTGAAATAATAATTAAAAAATAAGTGATGCACTAAAACACCTTTTCAGTGCAATTTTTAAAATTAAAATAATTAAGTAAGAAATAATTAAAATCTAAAATTGAAATAATTAAGTAAGAAATAATTAAAATCTAAAATTGAAATAATAATTAAAAAAATAAATAATGTACTAAATTACCTTTTCAATGCAATTCAATTGTTTTGCTTGTAATTCTATTTGACGTATTAAATTTGAGCGTTGTTGTGATTCATAATTTAAATCATGAATAATACGTTTCATTTCATTTTGTAGACTTTTTGATTTTATAAAATATCTGAAACAAAAAAAAAAAAAAAAAAATTAAAATAAAACACAAATTTAATTAATAAAAAAAAAAAAAATTAATTTATGATTACTTATATATATGTAATTTAAATGTTTAAAATGTTATGATAGTAAGTAAAATTAACTCAATTTCATACATTTTTCTATTCAATCTTACTTCTTTTTTTCTTCTCATATAATAATCATAAAAAAAAATTATATTTTATTCTAAAATTGAAATAATTAAATATAATTGAATAAGAAATATAATAAGAAAAATAAGAAACATAAAATTTTTTATAATTTCATTTCTATTTAAAATTTAATAAATGAAATTATTTGAGTACATTTTATTAATTCTCACTTGCCAATATGATATAATAGTTTTAATATTTTAATCATTCAACAAAAAATGTCACTAAAAATTCGAAATTTTTGATTAGTTAAACTAATCCAATATAGAAATTAAAAATTAAAATTAATTTAAATAAAACAAATTAAAAAAACCTTTTAATTGCTTGCAAACTAATTTGAATATCTTTTATAATCTTATGTGATGTATCATCAATATCTGCCATTTGAATTTTATCAAATTGTTTACCATTCAAAAGTGAATGTCGAAAATCATTTAATTTCACTTCAAGCTTTAAAAAAAAAAAAAAATAAATAAATAAATTACCATTTCAGATTAAATATTTAACAAAAAAAAAAAAACTTCTTAATGTTAAATAAAATTATATGTTAATTAAAATAGCTTAATTTCAACAAATATGCTTGAACAATTTAAAAAGTTTTGCATACAATTATTGCTAATTGGAATTGTAGATTTAATTAATTAAATGCAAAAATAAGTAAACAAAAATTTAATTTCAATTAAGAAAAAAATTTTTTTTTGAATCCTACTCTTAATACATTACTTATCATAGAGCAATTCTAATCTATCTGATAATCCATTGAGAAAAAAAAAATACATAATTAAAATCTAATCGAAATAAAAAAAAAATGTAATTTGAAAAAAGTATAATTAAAATGTTTAAAATTCATTTTAATTATGATTTATTAAAATTTAAATTGCTTACTTCACGTAAATTTTTATACGTTATTTGAAGTGTTTCATCCATCTCAGTGATAATTTTTTTTGTGTTTATTTTTTTTTGCTGATTTAATTGAGGATTTAAAATTCGTTTCAATTCTTCCTCTTCTTTCATTCGTAAAAATGCCCTATAAGAAAATAATGATAAAATTAATTTAATTATTGCTATGATTAAAACGAATTAATTTTAAATTGATGAATCAATTTCATTTAAATGTATTTTCAATTTTATCTAAAAAGCATTTTGATTATTTCATCTTTAATTATATATTAATTATTTCATCCACCGCTTTTTTTGCAAAAAAAAAAAAAAAAAAGGAAATCATAAAAATTAAATAATTAATTTAGAAAGTAAAATAATTGTAAAACCTTATAGATTTAAGTTTTTTAATCCAATCATCACGATCTTGGCTTGTTTTTGCTTTCAAATACCAAATACTTTTTTTTGTATAAATTATAAATTCTTTCAATCCTTTTGGCACAATATAAATATCCTTCAAATATTTTTTGTTTTTTGTTTTTTGTTTTTTTTTAAAAAAAAGCTTTTCTAAATAAAATATGAATGAATGATAAAAATTTTATATTAACATTGTTTTAGAATGAAATTAATAAATTATTATTAAAATGTTGCATAATTTTATGCGATTAATTTCAATTTATCACTTTAATAAATTCCAATTATTTATTATAAATTACCTATTCCAATTATTTATTTATCCAATTATTTATTTAAATTATCTATTCCAACTATTTATTTATTATAAATTATATTATAAAATTAGCAATATATTATATACTGCTTTATTTATCTATTATAAATTATCTAAATTGATTTTACTTTTCTTTTTTTTTTTTTTTTTTGCTTTTGCAAAAAAAAAAATTTATGGGAGAAATTTTAATAATAATAATTTTTATTAATTAATAATTAATTTAAAACCTTAACATTGGTAAAACCTTTATACTTCTTTCGATCTTTAGCAATTATTTCATTTTTATAAAAGCATAATTTGCCATTATTACGAAGAACAAAATAACTGGTAGAATGACCAAAGCGCCAAATTTTTTTACTAAGATAGCCAGATTTTATGATTGCGCCGCTAATATCGATAAATTCAATTTCAGTATCTTTTAGCGATGATTTTGATTTATTTGATGATAAATTCATATCATTTGTGCTGCATGAAAAAATGAAAATTTAGCAAAATTTAAATTGAATTAAAATTTAAAAAATCATTTAATGTTATTATTTTATTTATAAAATTTAAATGTACTTAAAGTAATAATATTTGAAATAAGCAATGATTTTGATGTTTTATCATTTATACTGCATAAAAAAATGAAAATTTAGCAAAATTTAAATTGAATTAAAATTTAAAAAATCATTTAATGTTATTATTTTATTTATAAAATTTAAATGTACTTAAAGTAATGATTGAAATAATTGCCTAATTACTTAAAGATGCCCCCCCCCAAAAAAAAAAAAAAAAAAAAAAAAAAAAAAGAGAGAAAAAGTTGCTAAGAAGTTTACATAAAATTATTTATTTATGCTTAATTAATTCATCTAATCTATGCTAGTGATAATTTGAGAAATATCTTTAATAAATAATACATTTCAGGCTCATTTCTGGTTCGCCAATAATTGAAATGAAGCAAACGGCCAAGAAATGAACTTTGACATTTCGTTTTTGCTATATTATCACTGCCAGACATAATTTTGATATAAATAAACAATGATTTCATTTCAAATAATTCCTTTCATTTATGACAAAAAAAAAAAAAAATGAAAGAAGGAAATTTTGCAAATTTTATAAATTTTCATTTTAAAATTTGAAATTAGTGACAAAATCTAAACATTCATTTCATATTGAATTATAATAAAAATTTGATGAAATATCTAAATTGACAATTATTATTTGTTCGTGATCTCGCTTATTCCTCATAAATGCATTATAATTTCAAACACAGACAAAGACACATACACACACACACACACACACACACACACACACACACACACACACACACATACAGTGACACACACGCACGCACATACACACATACACGCACACGTGAATGAATAATAGAAATGATTGTATGAGGTGAAAAATGAAAAAAAAGAATGAGAAAGAAATGGGAAAGATAGATGGCAATGAACTGAAGAAAATTTCTTCGAAAATTTTAGTGAAAATAAAAGAATGAAAAAAAAAAAAAAAAAAAATTAGAAAAAAGACCGTAAAAAAAGTATTCCTAAATTTTTATTAAATTTAATTTAATAAAAATTCAAATTCAATAAAAAGTTTTATTATCGATCAATTTTCTAACAAAAAAAAAAAAAAAGTAATTAATTAATTAATTGATAAATTTTTTTTTTTTTTCCGAGAAAAATGTTTATTCTTTTGTATTAAAAATTTTTTTTTTTTTTTTTTAGCAAATAGAAAATACTCATTTGTTTACATATTTTTGTTTACATATTTTTTTTTATTTTTATATGCATATAAGAAATTTTTCAATGATTCCTATTCCATAGTAATAATAATTTTGTTTATTATTTGCAAAAGGTTTGCTAATAAATGTAACATTGATAATTCTGATAAGTTATCAGTGAATAAAGATGCATTTCGAATTGTTATTTGTAATATTTGCAGAAAGTTTGCTAACAATTTATAGGATTGATAATTTTGATATGTTATCAATGAATGAAGAAATATTGCAGTTATTATTTACAACATTAATATAAAATTTGATAATTTTATCACTTTTATCATTCGTATTTTCAATTTTTCCGGAACACAAATAATTTGTAACAAAATCTTTTTTAATTTTTTTATTTTTTAAATGATATTAGAAGGATGAATAAAGAAATTGAATATAATTTTAATTTGATCAAAACAAAATTCAATTAAATAATAAACATTTAGAAAAACCTAAACGTGTTTGTTTAATTTAAAAAACAAAAAACAAAACTTTAAATTAATCATTTCAAATTTAAATTAATTAATCGATGATATCATTTTTTAAATTTTCAATGCATTCATTATAAATAGCTGTTTAGTGTGAAGTTTTTAAATTTTATTTTAATAATACATTCTTCCATTTTTTTTTCTTCAATTTATTCAAATGATATGAGGGATAGAAATTAATATTTGATTTCAAATTTAGATTAAATTTTAGACCATTATAATTAGACTGTTAAATTATTAGTAATGCTATTGTTATAAATGCACAAATGCGGAAATAATACGGGAAGCAGACAATAACAACAATAGCAACAACAATAACAATAACAATAATAACAATAACAATAACAGTAGTAGCAGCAAAATTCAAATAATTTTAGAAATATCAAATTTGAAATTTTATGAATGTATGTTGAATTTAGATTTAATTTAATTGTTTGTACATATTCCTAAATTAAATTTAATTAATATTTTACTCATTTTAATGCATTAAGAAGTAAATAGAAGAAATGAAATTTAATTATATTATGGGATTATTTCAGAAAAAGAAAAAAATCAATAAATTTTATTAAAATAATAGTATGCAAAAAAAATTTATTAAAAATAATTTTACTAATTACTAAACTTTTAATAATTTAAACTATCTTATCATTGTTAATAATCATTCAATTTTTATTTATCATTCATTGTTTCACTTAAAATTTTAAAGATATAATTGTTTGCTGTCTACGATTCTTTTAATTATAATATGACCTAAATTTTTGTTTAGATGTTAATTAAATCAAATCAAAATGTTCAATGATTATAATAATTGCTCAATATATAAGTATCATCATGATAATTGTCACATTATTATTATTATCATCATCACATTATTATTATTACTATTGTTATTATTATTATCATCATCATCATCATCACCATTATCGAATAATAATTACAGGAAGTTGCCAGCAAATCTCATTTTTCACTTTAACTTCATGCCATTTTCATTGAAAATCTCTCTCTCCCTCTCTCTCTCCCTCTCTCTTCCCCTCTCTCCCTCCCCTCCCTCCCTCTCTCTCTCTCTCTTTCTCTCTCTTTCATATTCTACTTATTACTTCATCAATTGTTCCGATCTTTCAAATTTACCACATTTGCTGTTAATTCTCATTTTATCTATCATTTTAAAGTTAATTATAATACTATCACAATACAACCATTTGTATTTTAATCCAATTGTTTAATTTTATTATATAAATAATTGATATATTATTATTTTTTTTTTATAAAATTAAAATTTAACAAATTGTTATTATTTGAAATTATTAGTAGTAAATATTATAAAAGAATTTTTTTTTTTTTTTTGTTTAAAAAATAAATTGAGTTAACTTTATGTAAAAGTTAATAAATTGAAATTTGTTGTAAACATATATTTTCAAATGAAATTTACTTCTGTTTTTGACAATTCTATTTCTTTTTTTTTTTTTCAATTCCAGTGTTGACAAGTTTATTTCTTTATTGTTTATTGTTTTAAATTGTAGAAATGAAAGTTTTCGGGAAAATAAGCCTGAAAAGATGATGCAACTTTTAATTTAAATTGTATAAATGAAAGCTTTCCGGAAAAAAAATATTGGAAAAATGATGCAATTTCTCATTTTTTCATATTCATTAATTTAAATTGAATAAATGAAAGTTTTCCGGAAAAAATGCAATTTCTCATTTTTCCATATTAATTGGTTTCATATTGCATCTAACATTTTTTTTTTTTTTTCAATAATTTATTAAATTTATAACTTTTCTATTCTCTATTCTACCGTTTGTACTGAAAATGTCGTATTGCTTAACAAATTGTGTATTACCTAAATTTAAATTTAAAATTTACACTTTTTTATTTCATTTAAGTTATGCAAATGATGATAAGAATATATTTGATTATTTAACTTTTCAATGTCATCCAAAACTATTCCGGAAATTTCATCAAGAAGTATCGACACCGAAAGTATTTACGCAACGATAAGCCGTCGAAAAAAAACAGTGGATGATAGTATAACAAAATTTGCAACATTAACAAAAACAGTATGTTTCAATTTTTTTTTTTTTTGAAACATTTCCGGAAAAAAAAGTGTAACTGATTGATGATTTCATGATGATTTTACGTTTTTTTTTTTTTTGCCTTTCAAACCGGATGATAATCTTTTAAAAGAAAAAAAAAGAAGATATTACTTAATATTAGATCAATCAAGTAGCATTTGAAATTTTTATTATTTTTTTTTTTAATGATTGATTTAATTTGACGGAAAAAAAATTAGTTTATAACTGTGCCGGATTCCAAAGATAATTTTGATAATTCTGAAGCAAAGGTATTTTTGATGAAAATATCAAAGAGAAAAGATTTTTGGAGACTTTACCTAATTAATAAAATTTGAAAAGTTTTTTACCTTAAATTTGCATAGAAATATCTGATAAGTAAGAATTTACACGTACGTCAGTGCGTGAATTAAATAGTATGAAATTTTTTTGTCATATCTGAATATAAAAGTTATATTAGTTGCAGCGGAAACCGGCAAAACTTGAGCGTATCACAAGTAATCGTAAGCGAGAATGGCTAGAATCAGGTGCCGAAAATGGTTTTATCCGGCTTTATGCACCAACCGGATTACGATCATTAATTTATCCAGTTACACTTCAAACAACTGTTCAAGATATCTGTTCCGTTTTGGGTTTTGAAAGTTTATACCTTCAGATTGGTGGATGTAAAATTAGGTAAATAATTAATTAATTTAAATTTTGTAAAAAAAAAGAAATTCGTCGAGAAATTTGTTTTTATTTTTAATATTATTGCATACAATCATAAACGATCAATTTAATACTTTGTCATATTTTGTTGAAATTTAACAATTCTATAATTAATAACTTATGCTTTTCATAAGTATTAACTTATTGAATAACTTATGCATATCATATACAAGTAATAATAAGTAACTTATGCATATCATATACAAGTAATAATAAGTAACTTATGCATATCATATACAAGTAATAATAAGTAACTTATGCATATCATATACAAGTAATAATAAGTAACTTATGCATATCATATACAAGTAATAATAAGTAACTTATGCATATCATATACAAGTAATAATAAGTAACTTATGCATATCATATACAAGTAATAATAAGTAACTTATGCATATCATATACAAGTAATAATAAGTAACTTATGCATATCATATACAAGTAATAATAAGTAACTTATGCGTATCATATACAAGTAATAATAAGTAACTTATGTATATTGTTTACATTATTTTTCTTTTTTTTTTGTATATTTTTAAATGATTTCTTATTTACAGTAACTTATCAGCAGGAGAATATCCATTGCAATTACAAAATGAATTTCTATTAAATATTGGATATGAAACACAGTCAGAATGTATGGCTGTTGGCGATGCCACACATTTAACTCACCTGTTCTGCTTTTTTATAGGTAAGTTTATGTATATCTTTCATAAGTAAGTATTATCATTGCTACTATTATTATTACTATTACTATTATTATTATTATTATTATTATTACTATTATTATTGATTAATGATTATTATTATTATTAACTGTTGCTTGCAGCATTATTATTATTATTATTATTGTCATTATTGATAGGTAATATTAATATTTATTACAAAAGTTTTTTTTTTTTATTTTCGTAAAAGAAAAAAAAAAAATTTGTGATAATTTATTGGGTGGAAGAAGACGTAAAATGTTTAATCATTTTCTGGTGACATTGCACGGTGACATTACAATGATTTGTCAGAGTGATTGGATTAAAATTAAAATTAATCTTTATCTGAAATTATTTTTAGGATTATTAATGAGAATAAATTACTAAATTTAATAGAATTTTTTTAAATTTTACTACTAATTCAGGTCGTCCAGAGCAAACGATTGGTGATGGAGCATGCAATGAAATACTTATGGCGTGGTGTCACGTACGTAAAGGTCGACTGCTACAGAAATGGATTAAACGACGTTGTACACTTTATAATGGAACTATTCGTATTGAATATGGTTTCAATTTTACGTCATTATTTCTAAAATTATCATTTATCACAAATTATGATTGCAGCTAACAATTAATTCGCTAAATTTAAACTATTACAACATAAAATCAATTTATTAATTTATTCATAAATTTTCCATAACTTTTTTTAAAATAATTTAAATATTAAAAAAAAAAAAAAGTTTATTAATTTTGATCTTTTTTTTTTTTGATTTTTTGATTTTTCTTTTTATTTTTGATTTTTTATAATTATTTAAAAGAAATGTTAAAAGCTTTTAATGATAATGCAGCACAGATAATTTTTGATAATTTAATTTTTATTTTAGATAATACTGACGATGAGATTTTGCTACTCAGTCGATATCGTGTTGACGTAACGGAAGGAAACCGTGGAAAGTATCTTCGTCTTACAGATTCTTCTAATATTTATAATTTAAAATTTGAAGCAATTGGTGAAATGAATCTTTGGCTTACTCGTTTGCTTCAAGTATCTTTTTTTTTTTTTATTTTTTTTTTAAAAAAAAATTTTATGTTTATTTGTTTATTTTTCCTTTATTAATTCAACAAAGTATATCTAACAGATAGTTACTTACAAAATTATTATTTTTCTTTTATTAATTTAACAAAGTGTACTTAACAGGTAGTTACTTACAAAAACTTACTTTAGACTTACTTTACTTATTTGCTAGTTTGATTATGATTTATGCTAAATTCATTTCTTATTTTAGACTCAAATGGCACCAATTTGTGATTTAAGTGATCATCGCTTACTATTACTACCGGATGAATTATTTTCGGTTGGAGTAATCCGTCAAATTGTTACGCTAAATTTACGCAGAAATTCATTGCAATTTCGTCCAAGTAATCAGGTAATTTTGAATTAATAATAATAGAAAAATGAAACTAGAATGATTTGATATAGAAACGGAAAAAAAAAAAAAAAAACGGATTATTATCATATCATCAAATCCGTACATTTTTTAACGGACAATTTTCAAGATATTACAATATTGAAGATAACGGATAAAATTTGAGAGAAAAAAAATGCTTTAAGTAATAACTTAATTGATTAGCAATAAAGCTAATTAGCTATGAAATGAAAATTTTATAATCAAAATCAAATTTTTAGTATTTCATTAAGTATTTTATTGAAAATCTTTAAACAATTATGAGCTAATTCATATTTCAATTAATTCGTTATAAATTATTAATATATATTGGTATGTCTTTTTGTTACTTTTAATTTAAGTTTAAAAAAAAATTGTTTTTTTTTAATAGTTTAAAAGTTAAAACTTTCAATAGCTAAGTGCTAGCATATGAAAATTTAGACTTTTAGAAGAATTTAAACTTAATATTTTGTCAAATGAGTTATAAAGTATTGGACAATGTAACTATATGAAATTAACTTTTAAATTGTAAAATTTTTCATTATTTATTTATTTTTTATTTTTTTGTTTAAAAAATTTTCAATAAAATTAAAATGAAATTTAAATTAATCATAAATTATAGATTCAAAATCCACTTCTTGGATGGCTTGATGATGTGGGACGTTTGCATTCGTTACGTTCACTAAACATTGCTGATAATTTACTTTATCATTTTCCAATTACAATAAGTCATCTCAGTAATCTTACCGAATTAATACTTTCTGGAAATTGTATATCCTATATTCCGGCACAAATTGCTGAATTAATTAAGTAAGTTAATGTTAATTACTGCATAACTTACTTTAAGTATCATTTAAATCTTGATAAAGTATTATAATTAAAATAAGTATATGGATATGGAATAAAATAAAGTAAATAAAATTAGCGTTTAAACAACAAAAACATTTTTTAATGTCGCATTAGTTTTTTTTTTTTTTTTGAAAGCAATTTGAAAATTAAAAAAAAAAAAAAAAAAAGAGAGAGAGAGAAATTATATTAAACGTTGAAATTATTTCGTCTGCTAAATTCTCTTCTTTATTCTTATCAAAAATTTAGATCAAACGTGATTTCACGTAATAATTTAAGCGTAATTTGCAGCTTAACGATATTAAATGTTAGCAATAATTGGTTACAAACAGTACCGGAAGAGCTTTCACGATGTGTAATGTTAACAAAATTGGATTTAAGTTTCAATCGTTTTAATCAGGCAATAAACTATTCTCATCTTTTTTTTTTTTTTTTCTTTTTAAATTATTTCTCTAATTAATGAATAATTTTAAAAAAAAAATATTAACTTAATTTCAGTTTATTGTAAGGCAATTGATCGAATTGTTTTCTTTTGCAAAAATTATAATGCAGAAATTTTTAAAAATTAGATATCAGAAAAAAAATAGGCTTATATTTTAAATTATTATTAAAATTTAGCAAATTTTCATTTTCATACTTTTTGATAGCTAACTTTCAGATTCCGGATGCTCTTCGATAGCTAACTTTCAGATTCCGGATACTCCTCGATAGCTAACTTTTAGATTCTGGATTTTTTTAGATGGCTAGCTTTTAGATTCCGGATGCCTTTAGATAGTTAACTTTCAGATTCCGGATGCTTTTAGTTAGTTAACTTTCAGATTCTGGATGCCTTTAGATGGCTAACTTTCAGATTCCGGATGCCCTTAGATAGTTAACTTTTACATTCCGGATGCCTTTAGATGGCTAAATTTCATATTCTAGATGCCTTTAGATGGCTAACTTTCAGATTCCGGATGCCTTTAGATAGTTAACTTTCAGATTCCGGATGCTTTTAGATGGCTAAATTTCAGACTTCGGATGTTCATTGATAGCTAACTTTCAGATATCAGATATTTTTTGACAGCTAACTTTCATATTCCGGATATTTTCTTATAGCTAAACTTTTAGATTCCGGATGTTTTATTTACACTGAAACGAACTGTACATCTGGAAATGGCCGGTAACAATATTGAAATTTCAGCATTGCATTCGCTTTCGTGCATTCATGCATCAAAAATTGATTTACGTCGAAATGCATTGAGAGGGTTAATTAAATTTATTTAAAACTTTTTCAAATTTTATTACTCATTTTTCAAACATTTCTATTTAATTTGAATTAATTTTAAAAATTCCGAAAAATATTTACAAATTTTATATTTGCTTGAATTAAAATTTTTTTTTAATAGATTTAAGAATGAAATTTTTCAAATATAATTTTGTTACTTTTTATTTCCATTTATCTCTTAAAATGAATTTTTTTATTAAAGAATGTATATGAAAGATTTAAAATTTATCATTAATTAATTAATTGTAAATTAAATTTTTTCATATTTAAATAATTTCTTTCATCTATTTAAAAATTTTTAATTTAAAATTTAATTTAAATAAAATAACAATTATATTTTATATTTTAGTGCGATACGTTTAACTTCATTTATTTGTTGTGCATTAACAGAATTGGATATTCGTGATAATGAAAATTTATTTGAATTAGATTTAAGTAATTTACATACTATACAGGTATTTATTTATCGTTTTTATTTTGATAATACTTATTTTATGATTGTTTTTTAATTTTAATTAAAATTGAATTCTTTAGTCTCTCTCTCTCTCTCTCTCTCTTTTTTCTTTTTTTCAATTAAATCTTTCAATCAGTTATTAAAAATCAATTAATTATTTGATAGCAATCAATTATTATCATTTGAACTGATAAGTGATTGATAAGGAATAAATTTTTTTTTTGATAAAATTAATCTTAAAGGTTATATAATTTTGTTTTATTATTTCATCAAAATTAGCTTTCTTTTTTAAATAAAACATTTACTTTTAATTGATTCATTATCAATAACTTATATTATTGATTAGAATTTTTTATCCTTATCATTTTATCACTGCAAAAAAATATGATAAAATATTCGCTTATTTTAGATTGTACACTGTGAAAGGCTTCAGTTAACAAATCTTCAAATAAATGGTACCAATCTTAAATATCTCTATGCTGATAATAATGGTAAGATTTCATATCATTTCTTATCATTTTATCAGTTTAAAATTTAAACTATTATTAATAGTAAAATAAACAATCCTGATAAGAATTATCAATTTACAATTTTCATCATTTATAATCATTTTTATATGTTTATGAGCAAATTTTTTTTACATTTTTAAGATAAATGATAAAATAAAATAAACTTATAAAAATTAAAGATAGTGAAAAATTATTATTTATAAAAATTAAAGATAATAATGAGAAATTAAAAAGAGAAATTAAATTGTAATGAAAAAATTATTTTTTCTTTTTATCATTTCCAATATAACAAACTTAAAAGTATTAATTACTATCATTTATGCATGCATTCAAAGTATTTTAGCATAAATTTTTGAACATTTAATAATAATTTTGCAGTTATATAAATTTTTTTTTCATTATTATTTTTAATTTTTATAAATATATAATAATAATTTTTCTAATAAATTAAAAAAAAAAATTATTATTTCAATTTAATAATTTTTTTATGGGCACAAACAAAAAAATAAAAATGGAAGAAAATGAATAAAAAAAAAAAAATATTTTGCTCTTATTGCTTAACTGTTCAATGGAAATGTAATTTTTAATTATTAAAGTTAGTTTAATTACTGGAAAAAAAAGACGTATGATTTTTTTAGTAAATTAATAAACTAAAATTGCAACATACCACGTATTTTTTCACGTATTTACGTAATTTAAATTAGTGATAAGTACGATATAAAATTGTTTAATTACCAGAAAAGAAAAGGCATAAGTTAATAGAGTAAAAATACAACATACCACGTATTTTTTCACGTATTTACGTAATTTAAATTAGTGATAAGTACGATATAAAATTGTTTAATTACCAGAAAAGAAAAGGCATAAGTTAATAGAGTAAAAATACAACATTCCACGTATTTTTTCACGTATTTACGTAATTTAAATTAGTGATAAGTACGATATAAAATTGTTTAATTACCAGAAAAGAAAAGGCATAAGTTAATAGAGTAAAAATACAACATTCCACGTATTTTTTCACGTATTTACGTAATTTAAATTAGTGATAAGTACGATATAAAATTGTTTAATTACCAGAAAAGAAAAGGCATAAGTTAATAGAGTAAAAATACAACATTCCACGTATTTTTTCACGTATTTACGTAATTTAAATTAGTGATAAGTACGATATAAAATTGTTTAATTACCAGAAAAGAAAAGGCATAAGTTAATAGAGTAAAAATACAACATACCACGTATTTTTTCACGTATTTACGTAATTTAAATTAGTGATAAGTACGATATAAAATTGTTTAATTACCAGAAAAGAAAAGGCATAAGTTAATAGAGTAAAAATACAACATACCACGTATTTTTTCACGTATTTACGTAATTTAAATTAGTGATAAGTACGATATAAAATTGTTTAATTACCAGAAAAGAAAAGGCATAAATTAATAGAGTAAAAATACAACATTCCACGTATTTTTTTCACGTATTTACGTAATTTAAAGTATGATATTAATTAAACTTACGTTTGTAATAATATTTCAGAGCTCTCACAAGTGATAATAATGCCAATACCAATTCAACTAATTGTATTTTCAATTTCATTCAATCGTTTTACTTCATTACCAGAATGGCTAACAGATTTGCAATATATTGAAACAATTTCCGCCCATCACAATTTTCTGCGTTATTTACCATCCAGGTTAACTTAATCTCTTTTTTTTTTTTCTTTAAAAAGTAAAGTAAGAGTTAAAGGGAAGGTATAAAAATGAAAAGAAATGGAAAAAAAAAAAAACAGAAACTTTGAATTTTTAATTTTTATTTGTCTTTTATTTTTCAAAAAAAAAATCTTTAGTTTTTATTAAAATTTAAGTTCAAAAATAATTTTTTTTTTCTTTTTAGAATTTTTATGAATGTAAGCAGATTAAAAAATCTTTATGCAAATAATAATAAAATTGAACGTCTACCAGAGATTATCGAGAATTGTGCATTGGAAGTTTTATCATTGCATAATAATTGCATTGATTTATTACCAGATGAATTGCTTAAAGTGGCTAATAAGTAAGTCTTTTTGAAATTTAATTCATTCTAAAAGTAAATTTTAATCTTCTATTACTTCTAAAGTAAGTTATTCTAGATCTACTTCTTATAAAGTTACACTTTTCTAAATTTGTTCTTTTTTAAAAATTAACTCTTTTTAAATCTGTCTCTTTCAAGATAAATCTTTCCTTCTGAGAATGTTTTTGAAGAAGGGTAAGAGATGATAGCAATATAATCATTATTTTATTAATATAACCGGTTCAGTAATACAATCATTATTTTATTAATATAACCGGTTCAGTAATACAATCATTGTTTTATTAATATAACCGGTTCAGTAATACAATCACTATTTTATTAATGTATCCGGTTCAGTAATACAATCATTGTCTTATTAATATAACCGGTTCAGTAATACAATCATTGTCTTATTAATATAACCGGTTCAGTAATACAATCATTATTTTATTAATATAACCGGTTCAGTAATACAATCATTATTTTGCTAATATATCCGGTTCAATAACAGAATCATTATTTTATTAAATCATTATTTTGTTAATATATCCGTGTTAATTTTATAATTATATTTGATTCAGTAATAAATTATTTCATTAATATAACCGATTCATGAAATAATCATCGTTTTATTAAATCATTACTTTATAATTATATTCGATTCAGTAATGATTTATTATTTCATTAATTAATTTGTGCTGTTTATAAAATTTAGATTGAAAAATTTGAATGTTTCACATAATCGACTTAAACGCCTTCCACCTGCAAATACAATGTTTGATTTAAATCGAATTCAATTTCTTCGTGCAGCAAGAAATTTTCTTGATGAAAGTGTAATTAGTGTTGTGGTATGTTGTCGACGTCTACGACTCTTAGATCTTTCTTATAATCAACTCAAATTTTTTGATGACAGGTTAATTTTTTTTTTCTTTTTCTCCCTCTCTCTCTCTCTCTCTCTCCCCCTCTCTCTCTCAATTTATTAAATTATTTTAAAGCTTAAAACAATGATTTGATTGTTTTGTAAATTTATTAGAAAATCATTTGATTTTACCTACAAACATAATAATTTCAATTAGTTTAATTATTAGAAATAAAAAGATAACTATGCTTAGATGGATCATTTAAAAAAAAAAAAAGAATTAATTAATTAATTAATTAAAGATAAGAAATATCAATGGCATAAAATATTTGCCTAAATCATTTGCATAAATTTATATAATTTCATATTTATTTCTATATTAGGCAGTTAATTTTTCTTTTTTCACTTTATGAATTTTTGTTTGAAAATTTAAAATAAAAAAAAAGAATTCTTTTTTTTTTTAATTTTTTTATTTTTAAAGTTGTTTGAATCGTTTGGTAGCACTAGAAGAAGTAAATTTATCAGCGAATCATCTCATTTCAATTTCAACTTCATTTGCACAATTACCTAATTTACAAGTTCTTCGGATACATTCAAACGGTATTACAGCAATTCCGGATTTCTCACAATCATCACAATTGCTTGTACGTCATTTTTTTTTTTATTAATAATTATTTTTATAAATTATTTATTTAACTTTTCAATTATTATTATTATTAATTCCGATTATTTAAATACGATAAATATTCTAATAAGCAATTATCAATTATTACTATTATTATGAATTCCGATTATTTAAGTGCGGTAAATATTCGGATAATGCTTTTATAATATAATTCAATTATTATTATTATTAATTCCGATTATTTAAATGCGGCAAATATTCTAACAATCATTTCCCCCATTAGCAATTATTTTATAAATTATTTATTTAACTTTTCAATTATTATTATTATTATTAATTCCGATTATTTAAAGGCGGAAATATTCTAATAATCATTTTCCCCATTAGCAATTTTACAAATTATTTATTTAACTTTTGAATTATTATTATTATTATTATTATTATGAATTCCGATTATTTAAATGCGGCAAATATTCTAATAATCATTTTCCCCATTAGCAATTATTTCACAAATTATTTATTTAACTTTTCAATTATTATTATTATGAATTCCGATTATTTAAGTGCGGTAAATATTCGGATAATGCTTTTATAATATAATTATAATCAATGAGTTATTTTAAATAATTAATTTGTTCATTGCTAGCAGCAAATCAAACTGTCCAATTATGACAATTTAATCATACATATGGAATTAAGTTTATTTTTTAAGAAAAAATTATTTGAAATTTTTAAGAAACTTTGAAAATGTCTTTTTTAACATTACTCAATTATTATTATTATTATAATCTGTGTAGTAAGAAGTGAAAATTTCTAATTTTTTTAATTTTTTTTAAAATCTTTTTTTAGCTATTGGATATTTCAAACAACGAATTTGGAAATTTAGATACAAATTTATGCATGGCAAAAACTCTAAAACATCTTGATCTGACCTGTAATTATATGTTACAAGTTGATACCAATAATATAAAACCAAAAAAGTATGTGAAATAAATGAATTGATAAAATGATAATAGACATTCTAATTTTAATGATTATCTTATCACTTCTCTGATAATATCTTATCATTTCGTGCTTAAAAAAGAATTTAAATTATTGCTTAATGTCTCTTTTTTTTTTCTTTTTCTTCTTCTTTTGTTTATTCTTTTCTCTTTTTATCTATTTAAAAAAAAAAAAAAAAAAACTTAGTATTTTCAATTTAATTAATAGTTGTAAAGATGAAAAAAAAAAATTTGTTTTTTTTTTTTTTTTTTTTACAATAAAAAATAAAATTTAAAAATTTTTAAAATCTCATTTAATATTATTATTATTTGCAGACAAGGTCAAGCAATATCAGTTGTAAATGTTGGAAATGAATGCAACTATCATACATTTCAGGTTGGCTTCAGTGAATCAGCCGGACAACGGAATAAGTTAATCTTTGCCTTTACTGTAACAAGAAAATTTTTATCATTTTATTTTATCAAATATGATGCAAAAAAAGAAATAAAAAGATTAAAGCTATTTTTAATTTAAAATTTGATTAAATTTTTAATCGCTTCTTTTTTCCATTAATTTTTTTTTTATTCTATAAAATAATTCTATTCTAATTGGAATTCTAATTTTAATTTCTATCATTAATCCAATTGTAACTCATACTCTAAATTATTGAATTATATAGCTTTCAATAAATCTTATGCTCGATTATGATAAAAAAGCAAAAAAATGTGTGGAATTTAAAAAAAAAAAATTCAAAAATTAAATTATCTAATTTAAATTAACAATAGTAGAATGTTTAATTTTTGAAAATATAACCTGAATTTAGCATATTATTTATTCTATTAATCGAATAATTGATAAATTGAATGAAAATTATTAATATATCATTTACAGATTATGCATTCGACAAATTCGATCAAATTCAAATATGAAAGCAATTTTTGGTATTATCGATGGTGGTAATAATGATCAAATAGCTGCAATTGTAATCGAAAAACTTAATAATTTCCTTCAAAAACAGGTAATTAATTAATTAATTAATATAAAATTAAGTTATCCTATCTTTTCATCTTTTTTTTTTTTCTATCATTAGTTTATGAAAAAAATAAAAAGAAAAAAATCTAATACTTTAATTATGAGAGGGAGAGAGAGAGAGAGAGAGAGAGAGAGAGATGAAGTACTAATTAAAATAATTTAATTTTTTTCTTTTTATTTTGAAATTAACAATTGTATTATTAAAGTAATCATGTAACATTGATGATATTTCCTATCACTTAGATGTCTAAACTTTTATTTTTAATTATAAAAAGTTATAAAAGAGAGAGAAAGGGAGAGAGAGAGAGAGAGAGGGAGATGAAGTACTAATTAAAATAATTTAATTTTTTTCTTTTTATTTTGAAATTAACAATTGTATTATTAAAGTAATCATGTAACATTGATGATATTTCCTATCACTTAGATGTCTAAACTTTTATTTTTAATTATAAAAAGTTATAAAAGAGAGAGAAAGGGAGAGAGAGAGAGAGAGAGGGAGATGAAGTACTAATTAAAATAATTTAATTTTTTTCTTTTTATTTTGAAATTAACAATTGTATTATTAAAGTAATCATGTAACATTGATGATATTTCCTATCACTTAGATGTCTAAACTTTTATTTTTAATTATAAAAAGTTATAAAAGAGAGAGAAAGGGAGAGAGAGAGAGAGAGAGGGAGATGAAGTACTAATTAAAATAATTTAATTTTTTTCTTTTTATTTTGAAATTAACAATTGTATTATTAAAGTAATCATGTAACATTGATGATATTTCCTATCACTTAGATGTCTAAACTTTTATTTTTAATTATAAAAAGTTATAAAAGAGAGAGAAAGGGAGAGAGAGAGAGAGAGAGAGAGATGAAGTACTAATTAAAATAATTTAATTTTTTTCTTTTTATTTTGAAATTAACAATTGTATTATTAAAGTAATCATGTAACATTGATGATATTTCCTATCACTTAGATGTCTAAACTTTTATTTTTAATTATAAAAAGTTATAAAAGAGAAATAAAGGGAGAGAGAGAGAGAGAGAGAAAGATGTACTATTAATTAGAGTATTTAATTTAATTTTTTATTTATTTTGAAATTAACAATTGTATTAGTAACATTGATAATATTTGCAAACATTTTTTTTTTTTTTTTTTTTTATTCCAATAATACAGAATTTCTTACTTTTAGCCATTAATAAATGAGCATAGTTTAAAAATGGCATTAATTTATGCGCACGAGCATCTCGGACAAATTGGTGAACGTCTTGGTGCAGCAGCAATGCTTCTTAAAATTGAACAAAATCAATTACTGCATGCAACTGTTGGCGGTATTCGAGCAGTATTATGTCGTTCTGGAAATGCTTTACAGTTACCAAATCAAGAAATTATCATAACACCGGAAGATTATATTCAATTACGTACCGGTAATGCAACACTTAATCAGGTTATTAATGATTTCTTTTTTTTTTTTTTTAAATTTTCAATTTTTAATATTTACATTATATAAATTAAAACAAAATTGGTGCTAATGACAATGATAACGATGATAATAATGATTAAAAAAAAAAAAATTGGCAGTAATTGTTCTTCCAAAATCTTATCAGATTTGCTAGAAAAAAAAAATACCTAGAGAAATAATTTTTTTCTATTCAATTATTTCCGCATTTGATTTTAAAATTAAATGATATATAAATTTTAATTTATACATTTTATCATTTCATATTTTTGATGATAAAAATGTTTTTTTCCTTTATTTTAGGATAATTTAATTAATGGAATATGTTTATCAGCAAGTTCACTTGGTTTTTCATTTCTTTATCCTGCTGTTCTTCCAAAATCTTATCAGGTTTGTTAGAAAAAAAAAAAAAAAAAAATGAATTAAAGAAATAATTTTTTCGATTATATTTTTTCTATTTGATTATAAATTAAAATGATGCATTAGCATTAATGAAAAATATAAATAATATCAAAAATTAGTTACATAATTAATAAATTATACATGACTTTCTATTTAATAAAATATTATCCAATTGAAAAAAGTTCAAAAATTTTTTTCAATAATTGAATAAATATTAATTTATTTCATTTCTTTACATTTTTTTTTTTTTTTTTGAGAAAAAAAATTAAAAAGAAAATATATCAATTTTAGGATACGATAAAACTTACGGAAGCTGATGAATTTATTGTAATTGGTTCACGAGCATTCTGGAAATATATTTCACCTCAGGAAGTTGTCGATAATATCCGGACAACATATAATCCACAAATTGCAGCAAAAAAATTACAAGTTAGAAAAGTTTTTTTTTTTTTTTTGAAAAATTATTAACATTAGAGAGAAAAATAGATAATATTCGAATAGTTTTCATTTTTTTTTTTTAAATTTAATTCTTTTAAGAAAAAAAAAATAATAATAATAGTAATAGCTTTTAATTTTCTTTTTTTTTTTAAAAAAAGTAATAATTTTAAAAAGAAAGTGAATTTTGTTTTTTGTTTTTGAAACAGTTAAAATTATAAAAATAAACTAATGAAATGGAATGTGTGTAATAGATGTAAGATGACTAAAAGTAAAGCTTTTATGAGATGAATTTTTCATTTTCTTTTTTTTTTTTTTTTTTTTCTAAAATGTTTAAATACTTTCCTTTTTTTTTTTCTTTTTTCTATTTTTGAAATTATAAAAATATGTTAAATTTTTATTCATTTTTAAATTGATTGCAAAAAAAAAAAAAATTTATTCTAGGATATTGTACAAGCATTTGAATATGTTGGCAATGTAAGTATTATTGTTATTCGTTTCAAACGATGTCAAAATCCTGATGGATCATCTACAATGATTACATCTACTTATCCAAGTAATTTTATTTACTTTACTTATTAATAATCTTTAACTTATATACAATAAATAAATTTATAAGTATTAATATACTAGTGCATATACAATATCATATTTGATAATCTATAAATGATTTAAAATTTGAAACTTTTATGACTTATACATTCATAAATTTAAATGCTAAATTATCTTTTTTAAAAAAAGAAAAAAAAAATTGAAGCATTATTAGAGAGATATATGAATAATTTAATCAGGTATAAAGTTATAGAGTAAAGTTTTTTTTTTTATTTCCCTTTAACTATTAACTAAAATAATTGCAGATTCATTTAGCAAAGTAAATATATATAGATTTATTTATTCGTTTTTTTTTTTCTATTTTTTTTTTTAAAATCGAAAATTAACTATTTCCTTTTATATGTGAAATTTAATTTTTAAAATTTAAATTTAGAAAATGGTATTAATTTGTTGCGTAATATTGAAGAACGATTAGATCAAATTAGTGATGCAATAAATAAAATTGATGATGAATCAAATAATAATTATTCTCAATCTATTGGTCGTCAATTATGGAATAAAAAAGGAAGCTTTAGTACATTGGAATTATTAGCAAATAATAACAGTGACAGGTGACAAATGATAAATTTATAAACAATGAATTTTTGTTTTTTTTTGATTTTTGACAGTTGTAATAATGTTTACATCAATACATCAGTTCAAATATTTTCTTTCAAAACGAGTGAGAGAGAGGAGAAAGAGAGAGAGAGAGAGAGAATAATTAATTCATATCAACAATAGATAAAATAATTTTATTTTGAGGAAAAAGACAAAAAAGCAACGATAAAAGATTAGATAAAAAAATTTGAAAAATTGAAAATTAATTTTATTTTAAAAACAAAAAAAAAAAAAAAAAAAAGAAAGAGAAGTAATGATAAATGATTAAATAATTTATAAAATTGAAATAAATAAATGTTATTTTTAAAAGTATAATGTATACATATATATATATATATAATGTATACATATATATATATGTTATTTCAGTAATTGGCCATCCGGAAGTAGTACCATTTCAAAATATAGCACTTCATCCGGTATGTCACCATGTAGTGCACCACCACCGGATCCGCACAATGATCAACAATCATTAACAACTAATCGATTTTCAATTCGTAAACGAATTGATATGTATGATCGTCTTAGTGCTACAGCAATTATCAGTAGCAAGGAACGTTTTCAACGTGCTAAATCAACACTTAGTGAACAACTTCAATTACGAATTCCGGAACAGAAAATTATCAAACTTTATAAGGTGTAGAATAAATTATTTACTTTTTTATCATATAATTATTTCTTGAAAATGATGTATTAAATTTATTAAATTATCATATTGTATATTATAATTAATTAGTTAATTAAATGATTAATTAATTAATTAAAATACAAAGATATGTAATGTATTGTAAGCGTAACGGAAATAAATCTTATCCCTAATTTAAAAAATTCTTCAATAATCACATCGGAAAGGGATAGTAAATTTCATAGCGTAGGCTGAAAATAAGGCCCGTTGTATAATGGATGCGGAAGAGCTTGCATTAAAAGCGTATTATGGTTTGATTGAGTTGACCGGAATGAGGTAACCGAAGTGTGCCGGATGACAAAAGGAATATATGTGTCACATATTATTGCGTAAATTAAATAATGGACATTTCATGTCATTCATCGCATCAATCAATATACTTTACTCAAATTATCCGTTTTATTCATTTCTTCTTTACAAATTTTATTTATTTATAAATTTCATTTTCATTATTATTATTATTTTTTTATTTTACACTCTTTCGAATTACAATTTTTTATGTTAAAGCAAAAAATACTATCATGAATATATGGAATGAAATGGATAAAAATTGTTCAAAGGCAACAATAATTGTAAAGTGTAAGTACAAAGTATAAAAGTAAGCATTTTCATTTTTAAAATGCAATTGAGAAAATTTAATTTTGAAAGAAAGAAAATTTTACTCAACATCTCATGTTGTCTTTCTACATTTTGATGCAATAAAGAGAGTAGAAAATGGAAAGGGAGAGAAAGAGGGAGAGAGAGAGAGGGAGAGAGAAAATGAGAAAAAGGAGGCGGAATGTGTCACTATACTATGGCAATTCTTTTCTTTTCATTCTTCCTTTTTACTGATTGTGAGATAAGCAAGCGCACTTCATTTCAACGTTCTTCTGTTCTTCATTCTCTTCAATATTTGTTAATAGTTTACATATGTTTGAGAGATTATTTCTATTCCTCTTTTCTCTTTTTTTTTTTTTTTTTTTTTAAATTTAAATGTAATAATTTTTTTGTGAGAAAAAAAAGAGAAAAGTTTTCATTCTTTTTAAATCTAAATTGTTGAATTAAATTTTATGCAATAGCAATCATTTAGTTTTGTAAAATTTAACAAAAGTGTTTTTTTTTTTTTTTTTGTTTTTGTTAATAGTTTACATATGTCTAAGATCATTTTTACCCTTTTTTTATTTATTTATTTATTGGTAACACATATATTTCTTTAGATATAAAAAAATTTTTTTTTTAAATCTAAATTGTTGAATTAAATTTTATGCAATAGAGATTATTTAGTTTTGTAAAATTTTAAGAAAGTTTTTTTTTTTTTTTGCTTTTGTTTTTGTTTTGTTTTAGTTACTTAAATGATTTATCTATTAGGAGAATGTTTTAAATTCATTTCTCGTAACAGTTGTTGTAATTACTGAGATGATAGATTAAGATGAATCATTTATAGTTTCAAATTATTAATGCTAAATTAGTGAATTATTTATAGGGAATAGTTTTGTTCGTAATTGAAATTTAATTTTTTTTCTTTTGTAAATCTGAAATTATGTTACGTATTCTTTTCTTTTTTTTTTCTTTCACAAGATATAAAAGTACTTGAAATTGTCGTAAATATTCATTCATCGATTTAATTCTATCGTACAGAAAGAATTAAATCGATGTATGTATGAGTTTCAAGTATAATATCAATTGTTAGATAATTTATTTAAGTTTAATCAAAATGCTTATTATATCTAAATGAATTATAGCTTAGCTAGATATATGTTATTTTTATTTTATTCTAATTACATTCAAATTTACAAACTATAAAAAATTATGATAAAGTATTTTTTCTTTTCCTGTTTAATTGTTTGACAATTTAATTTTCGAATGTATTAATTTTATTTATGCATAACAAAAAATAGTAACATTGTCATTTCATATGCGAGAAAGCATTTTTAAAAAAAAAAAAATATAAGTATTAACGTCACAAAATGTATTACATTTTTTTTTTTTTTTGAAAAAATGTCATTCCTTCTTCATTGATGTCAAAAAGCAAACGAGTAACACAGAATTGTGTAGTTTTTTTATTTTTATTTTTAACTCGAAGGAATTTCATCAAATTGAATGATGGCTGACTTTTTTAATGAATAATTTAAGTAAGTAATGGTGGAAAAAATTTTTTCCTTTTCTTTCAATTTAATTATGGTTGTTAAAAGACGCAATTTGTGCTTATAATTTGAATGATTTTTTCTTTTTTTTTTTGGGGAGGGGGGGGGGGGGGGGGGGGGAGAGGGGGGTTTCAACAAATAAATTGAAAACTTTTGACGTTTTCTTCTTTTTTTTTTTTTGATAAATTTATTGAATTTAATTCAAAATAAAGCGGTATGATTAAAGGATATTTTGTAGTATATCTAATTCTTGCACTTCTTTAATCGATAATCGTTCATTTCAATGCTATATATAATTATTTTAATTTTCAATTCAATCAACAATTCGAATGCAAAATATATTCTTTATAATTTATAACTTTTAACTTTGACTTAGTTATTTTTTCTTCCCCAAAACTCTTTGATCAGTGATGTTTTTTTGAATTAGTGAAAGAATGAAATTTTCAAAAAATATTTTTTGAAACAGTTCATAATCTCTATTATTCATTGATTAATTGCTAAATATATTCATTGAATGAGTGGAAATCAATTAAGAATTATTTTCCAAGCTATATAAATTCGATTTACTTATGTAATTTGATATTTCCTTTCATTCCTTTTTTTTTTTTTTTTTTTTTTTTCTTTTTTATTCATTGACTGAAAATACTAAATTAAATTTTAAATGTTTAAATTAAATTTTAAATTAAATTTTTAAATGAAATTAAATTTTAAATGAATTCACAGAAGAAAAAAAAAAAAAAAAAGAAAAGAGTAAATTGAATGATAGAAGGAAAAAGAATATGAAAAATTGCTAAGTAATAAGTAATTATCAACATTTCAGGTAGAATTATATTCAAGGTATAATTAGTTACATTCTACAAAAGATAATAATGAAATTCACCAATTAATTTCATCCCAAGTTTATTTTTAATTAATTTAACCTGCCTCTTCCATAAAAAAAATGACCAGAAGATAGCTTTGGGAATTTTTTTCTTTCTTTCTTTTTCTTTTTTTGTGTGTGTGTGTGCTAGATTGATTGATGTGTACTTTTCTCTTCCTTTTATTTATAATTTTGTCAAAAAATTCAAGCATCGACTGAAAATGGAATGCAAAAATTGCTACAACTGAAAATGAAATTTTCATTGTAAATAAAAACCAGTTCGATAGAGAAAAAAAAAAATCATTTTCTTAATATTACTAAATGTTCATTCTTATTTTATTGCCTTTCTTAAATATATAAATTTAAAATATGAAATAATCAAATAACACTTTTCTTTTTTTTTTTTTTTCATAACAATTATAATTTATTCGTTATAAATTACATTCATTTGTATTTTTTCATTCATCTAAAATTATTCTATTATCTATTGAATTTTCAATTTTTCCCTTTTTTTTTTCTTTCGTGTGAAAAATTTACAAATTGATTTTCATATGAAAATTTGTCAAAAAAAAAAAAAAAAAGTAATTTTTTTCTTCAATGTGAAATTTATCAATTTCTTTTTTTCTTTTTAATCCAATTCTTGAAAAATAAATTCTGTAAAAGAAAAAAAAGAAAAAGAGAAATGATTGCAAAAAAATGTTCGTTATGTAGTTTTTACTTCTCGATGCATTCCTTCTTCTTTTTTTTGTATGTAATTTAACTTGAAGTACATTTAAATTATGTTCAGTATTATTTGAAAAAAAAAAAAAAGAGGAAGGAAGAAATATAATAATAGGATTAGGACAAGAAGTTAAAAGTGAAATGGAAAACTGAAATAGAATGATAAAAACTTCGAAATCATTTAAAAATCTAATTTATATCGCTAAATTGATATTAAAAATTAGCTGGATTATTTAATTGGAAATTAAAGTGACAATTTTTTTCTTTAACTTTACTAAAATAGAATGATAAAATTCTCGAATCATTTAGATTACCTAATTTATACTGCTAATTTGACATTAAAAATTAGTTAGGTAAAAGTTAAAATAACAATTTCTTTGTTTAACTTTACTCATTTGTGTTCCTTTTTTTTTCTCTCTCTCTCTCTTTAATTAAAAATTTTTTTTTCAGCAATTTTTTATATGCAATTTTAGCTGCAATTCAACAACAAAAATAAAAAATTACAAGAAGAAAAAAAAATTCCTTTTTTTTTTGTTCTAAATTATCACGAAACATATGTATGATGATAAAAAGATGATGATAATTAAGAAGATTAAATATTTATATTCATTAGATCAAACATTCCTCGTATATAAGATTAATATTTTTCTCTTCTTTTTTCAGTAATATTTGAAATAAGTGATGATAATTTTGTAGAATATAATTTATAATATTTTAACTTATCATTTACATAAAATATAATCATTAACTTATCATCTGCTCCATTAACAATAATTTCATGTTTGTTAATAAATGATAAATTAATGATAAAAGTAAGAAAGAGTTAAATGTGCTTAATTATTATATTAGACTAAAAATTTATCCAATTATATTAATCCAATTGTTTAAATTTTAATTCGTTTTAACTTTTTTTTTTTTGAATTTCTAATTTACAATCTTTTTAAATTTGCTAGAAGTAAGCATGCATGCATATTATTTTCAAAGTTTATATTACCATATATTTTTTGATCATAATTTTTTGAATGGATTAAATGTGAAAGAAGAAAAATGCTTTTGTTTTATAAAAGATTTGTTATGAAAAATAAATTTTTGGGATGGTAATTTTAAAATAAAATTTGATAAATTGGCTTAGAAAGCTATTTCTTCCTTTTTTCAAGTGCAGTAATTAAATAACATCTAGTAAATATGAAATTATAATGATTTGTAAAAAAAAAAAAAAAAAATAATCTAAATTATTGTTAATTAATTAACTAACGATTGATAAATTTAGGAATACATTTATTCAATATGTAGTATAATAATAATAATTATTATTATTATAATAACTATTATTTCAATTCCTAATAGCAATCGTAATAAGTATAATTATTACTTATTGAATGCCATTAGAAAGTAAAAATTTTTATTTTTTTTTATTTTTTTATTTTTTTTCCTCTCCCAATTAAATAAAACTGAAAAATGACTTATTGATGTGGAAAATGATGATGATGATGATGATGATGATGGTGATGATGATGATGATAACATTAGTGGATAATTTTAATGTAGTACGATGAAGGAATAAAGAGAGAGAGAGAGAGAGAGAGAGAAAGGTAGGTAAGAAAGGGAGATGAGAGGGGGAGAGAGAGAGAGAGAGAAAGAGTTTGAGAAAAACAAGACATAAATTATAAGGTTTTGATGTTAGTAGCATTGAATTACAAATTTTTCATTCTCATCATTCTACTTTTCCATCCTCTAAATCATCCATCCTCTTTTCGTATCTCATTTTTCACCCTCATTTTCATTTCATTTCCATTTCATTTCATTTCCATTTCATTTCGTTTCATTTCCATTCCATTTCGTTTCATTTCATTCCATTTCCATTCCATTTCGTTTCATTTCATTCCATTTCCATTCCATTTCGTTTCATTTCATTCCATTTCCATTCCATTTCGTTTCATTTCATTCCATTTCCATTCCATTTCGTTTCATTTCATTCCATTTCCATTCCATTTCCATTCCATTTCGTTTCATTTCATTCCATTTCCATTCCATTTCGTTTCATTTCCATTCCATTTCGTTTCATTTCATTCCATTTCCATTCCATTTCGTTTCATTTCCATTCCATTTCGTTTCATTTCATTCCATTTCCATTCCATTTCGTTTCATTTCATTCCATTTCCATTCCATTTCGCTTCATTTCATTCCATTTCCATTCCATTTCGTTTCATTTCATTCCATTTCCATTCCATTTCGCTTCATTTCATTCCATTTCCATTCCATTTCGTTTCATTTCATTCCATTTCCATTCCATTTCGTTTCATTTCATTCCATTTCCATTCCATTTCGTTTCATTTCATTTCCATTTCCATTCCATTTCGTTTCATTTCATTCCATTTCCATTCCATTTCGCTTCATTTCATTCCATTTCCATTCCATTTCGTTTCATTTCATTCCATTTCCATTCCATTTCGTTTCATTTCATTTCCATTCCATTTCGTTTCATTTCATTCCATTTCCATTCCATTTCGTTTCATTTCATTTCCATTCCATTTCGTTTCATTTCATTGCATTTCCATTTCACTTCCATTTCGTTTCACTTCATTTCCATTTCATTTCATTTCTGATATGAGTATATTTTGATTCAGTTTTTTTTTTTTTTTTTTTTTTTCTTTTTAAAGTGAAATGAATTGGCCTAGTAGCCATCGTACATATATGTATATAAGGCACATACATAGGCTAACAACTTGCACACATACATATTTTAGCTGATTGATTCGCTTTTTTGAAAGCTTTCGAATTTACGATTCTATACTTGGCCATTGGCCATAACTTTATATATTTATTTATATCTAAAAATATTTATTTCACTTCGTAACTTTGTTTTTTGTTTTTGTTTGATTTTCACACTGCTAATTTGTCCTTTATTCTCAATTAATTACTTACTCATTTAATAATTCATTAAAGTTTATTGTGTCTCATTGTTTATTTGTTTTGCAAGTAATATAAATTGATTGTAGAAAAGGCTTGTTCAATTTTACCAATTTTGGCGGAAGATTAAATATAGTTGTCATTTGATAAGAATTTGATAAGAAAAAAAAAAAAAAAAAGAATCGCAAAATAATTTTCTTTTTTGTTTTTTTAAATTGTCAATTTGAAAAAAAAAAAAAAGGATAGAAATAACTAAATGAATATTTTCGATAAGATGAAAATTAAATTGTTGAATCAAATATTGTAAGATTTAGAAAATGAAAAAAATGAAAATGATGTTTGATTTCTAGATTTGAACTATGACGTGAAGTTAAGTGTAATCATTTTCACATTTATTCTTTTACATCAATCCATCTGTGCTCAAAAAATAATACAACTTATATACTTGCTTCAAATATAACTTGTAAATATTTATGATAATAACTAATTAAGCATATTATTAAAATAGCAAATATATTATTGTATAAGCAAATTAATGATAGATGAATTATAATACATACAATAATTATAATACTTAATTAATATAATAATTATAATACATTCATACTTAAATTTAAATAAACCCTTTAGAATAATTATATTATTTGAAGTGAATTTTTATATTTTCTTCATTCATTTATAACATATTTTAATATCTTATTATTATTATTATTATTATTATTATTATCCTTACGAATAAGTACTTCAATTCATTTTTTTTTTTTCTTTATTCTCTTAATGCTTATTTATTTATATGTAAAATTTTAAAATTTTATTTGCTTAATCTAATTCTATCACATTCATTTTATTTCATGCAAAAATTTCCATTTTAAAAACTAAAATGGTATAATTTTTTTTTTTTTTTTTTGCATAAAGTTTTTGCATTAAGCAATCAAACAATATTAACCCATTAAAATTTCCCTCTTTTATTTTTTTATATTAACTTTCAATCCATTTATGTGCTAAATGTTTTTCTTTGCTAAAGGAAAAAAGAAAAAAAGAAAAACGATTGCTTTTCTTTTCTTTTCTTTTCTTATGATTCATTTCATTTTATTTCATCTTCCATCATTTTTCCTCTCATCTTTTAACGATGAACTTCGAAAATTTATAGTTCCTCAGGGAATGAAAGCATTTTTACGCTAGAAATAATGGATACAAATTTTCATCTTTTTTTTTTTTTTTGTTTTTGTTTTGTTTGTTTATTTGTTTATTTGTTCTGTTTATTCATTCTATCCTTTGTTATGTTAAACTTTTAGTTTATATCTTTACATTTGCTAATAAAAATTATCAATATGCAAGTGATATATGAATGAAAATTTCTTTAATCGTTTAGTATCATTTACCTTTATCCTTCATTGCTCTATTTGCAGTTTTATTTTTTCATTTTTATTTATTTATTATTTTTTTTTTTTTTTTTTTTTTTAGAAAAAAAATAATGTTATCATAACTATGAAATTCAAATTTTTCATGTATTCCAGTTTTGAATATTTTTGTATAAATATTGCTTTGAAATATTTATCAAATCTATCTATTTTACAATTATCTGATTTTATAGTAAGTAAAAAAATCGATTAAATGATAATGTTATCAGTGTAATAAATGATTATTTATGATAAGAGAAAAAGGATGAGAACTTTTTTTTTTTTTTTTCTTTTTTGGTTCATTGAAATTTTATTCTTTTTTTTTTTTTTTACTTATTTATTTTTTCAACTTTTTTATCATCTATAGTAATTTGTAGCTTGATATTTATTTCAAGTTATAAGCCTTTAGAATGTTTATATGATTAGTTGAAATAAATATAACTTTTTGTATCACTCATATATGATGTTTGCAAGGAATCGATTAAATTATGTTATTTTCATTTTTATGAAAAAGTAGTGGAATTTGATGATAATCTAAGAGATGAAATAGACTATAGAAATAAATATGATTAGAATAAATGTTTAATTTTTCTTTGGAAAATACTAGCTTTTGCTAGATTACTAAATAAATATATCAATAAATATTGCTAAATGATAAAAATATATCTGAAAGAAATATATGATAGAAGTGAGTAGTGTGATAATGCTGTTATCAGCATGATAATAAGATTAGAAAGTTTAGAAATCATACAATTATAGAATGATTAGCTAAGAGGAAAATACGGAAAAGAAAGTGAAAATTGCTTTTTTTTTTTTTTTTTCAATAATCTGAATAAGTTAAGATGATAAATTTTTGATAAAAATTCAATAAAGTTCAATTCAGTAAAAAAAAAAAATTCATTTAAAATAATTTGATAAAAAATTGAAATAAAACAAAAATAAATCTTTCAATTAACTAAATGAAGAATTATTCGAAGTTTGAAATAATTTTTGAAGAAAGTTTTATAATTGATTGAATAAAATAGAAATGATCAATATATTTTTTGAATTTTTGAAAGAAAGCTCTTTTCTAAAGTTATTATACTTAACTTTCTTTCTTTATTTTTTTTTTCTCTTTTTTTTTTTTTTTTTGTGCTTTAAGTGTAAAATTTATTGCATAAACAACAACAACAACAAAAAAAAAAAAACAATCAATATTATCAACTATCAGCATTTGTTTATAATTTTTGATGTATCAAAATTAATTTTTATATAATTTCAATATATTTATAGTTTTTTATAGAAAAAATTATAAAAGTATATAAACATTCTTTCTGCTTGATGAAATTTAAAAAAAAAAAAGAAAAAAGAAAAATTGATAAATACCATTGATATGTTATTATTTTAAGAAAAAAAGTAATGCTTAAAAATAATTTCTTTCTTTTCTTTTCTTTTTTTAATTTTTAATAAAATTTATGGGAAATTCTGCAAGAAATTTTGTTATATTTCAAACATTGATCATTTCACATTAGTTAATATTAAATCTTTTAGCAATTTTTTATTATTTTTAGAGTTATCAGTTTTGATAATAATTTATTCTACAATTAATCTTATTGTATTAGTTAATTTCTGCTAATTGCCTACTTTATGCTTTTCATCTTCAAAACTATCTTTTTTTTTTCATATTTATTATAAAAAATTTTCCATTCAAGCATTTCATTTGATGTTAGGAATAAATTCTTAGCCAAATATCTATTTTTATGATTGCTTAAATTTAATATTTATTTTTATGATTGCTTAAATTAAGCATATTTTCGATTTGCTTTATTAAGCATTATTTTAATTATGAAATAAATAATAAACAAATTGCTAATATTGAAAAAAAAAAAAAAAGACAGAAAGTATTTTAAAATATTGTAGAAAAAAAAATATATAATATTGTTTTACTTTAGGAATGCTAGAAATTTTTAAAAAGTATCAAATATTTTTTGTATATTTTGTAATTAAATGAACATTTTAAGAGAGTTTCATGATAGTATAAATTATTTATGCAATTATTATTCGAATGTAATTACGAATTTATTGAAATATTTCATTTTTTTTTTTCTTTTTTTATTTCTTATAAATAAAAATTCATTTCCATTTTTCTATTTCAGATTATTATTCACTAATATTTTGCAAACTTATATTATAGCTGCTTATATTGAAATTATGGAGAAGAAAAAAGAAAAATTATTAACAATGAATGAAAGTAACATTCAGTGATAATTACAATTAATCATAAATCATTTTATCATTCATTCATTCATTCATTTTTTTTTTTTTTTTTTTTGAAGAAAAAAGAACAAAAAAAAAAATAATAAAACAAAGAAAGGATGAGTATAGGTTGATAATTTGAAAATAGCATATTAATTGAAATTTGAAAATTAATCAAGTAAAAAAATTTAAACTACAAAAAGAATTTTAAAAACAAAACAAAGAGAACGAAGGAAAGAGAGGGAGAGAGAGGTAGAGAGAGAGGAAAAATTAATCCTCAAGAGGGAACGAAAAGTATTTTTAACAAGAAAAGAAAAGAAAAAGGAAGAGGATGCGGAACGATGAAGAAGATGAGAATATGGTTGATGAAGCAGTTAGCATGTTAGCAGCAGAAGCAGCATCGGTTGGTATTCGAGGTGTTACTGGTAGCAGTGCTTCTGGTAGCAATGGTTCACAGACACCAATACCGAATGGTTCAAGTGGTGAACAACATCCGATCACTGAAGTAATGGTTTTTTTTTTTTTGTTTATTTTTTCAATCTATCAATTAAATTTAAATTGATTAATCAATAATTTCTTTTTCTTTCTTTCGTTTGTTTGTTTTGTTTTGTTTTTTCTTTAAAAAAAAGAAAGAGAGAGAGAGAGAGAAAAAAAAAAACGAATATTTCAAAATGATTAAGAATCAAAATTTCATTATTATATTTAATTTATGATATTGTATTATTATTATTATTATCTACAGTTAATCAGTTAGCAAAGAAAAAAAAGAAAAGAAGAGAACGAATGAGAATTATAAATGTAAAAAATAAATTTATGAATTTTAAAAAATTAAATTATTATTAATCATTTTTTTTTTTTTTTTTTTTTTAGACACATGGCCATTCTATAAGTCCACCACATGCATCATTCTTCGAGAGAGTTTCTACAAGATGGTGGAATCCACATTTTTCATCAACAGCTCTAGAAACGCAATATTGGAAATGCAGTTTTCCACAACTCAGAGATAGATTTAGGTTTGTTATTTTATTTTTGTATTTTTTTTTTGTTTTAATTTTTTATAACTTATTTATTTGTCATTTTCTTTTTCTTTCTCTAATGCATTAATGAAATATTGTTTAGCAAAAATTTAAAATTTTTTATCACTTTTATTGAAATTATTGCAATCATTAACTAATGATTATAGTAGAAGAATTTTAGATCTGGACTTGTATACATTTGTTTATCATGTATTTTATGGATTATATATTTGGAAATTTTTAATCATGCTAGCTTAATACACTGGGTAAGTTATATCTAAATTATTTCTAGTTTTATCTTACTTTTTTTCTTTTTTTTTTTGGTAAATTTTTTACAAATTACTTCAACTTAGTCTTAATTTTTTTTTGTTTTTTTGTCTTTACTTTAATTTAATTTATTATAATCAATCTTTTGTGGTTAATCTTCTAGACTTATTGGTAGACTTAGACTTAATCACGACATATATAACCTTATAGGATAATAGTGCTACCTTTATGGTTTATGTTGCATTGAAAATCGGAGCAGATACTAATAAAGCGATTGTTAAATTAATTTGTATTTGAGATGAAGTTAAACTAAATCCATAATTTACAATAATTAATTGTTTTTTAAATTCAGTCAAGTTTTACTTCATTTCACTTTTGTTAATATCAATCGTACACTTATTTCGAGATATTCATTTCAGCTAATATCGATCACTTTATTTGTAATATCATTTGGAATGTTTCTCTTTACATTATTTTCCGTACATTATCAACGTTTTTATATGCCAGCATCATTTCTTTGTGTTTTTATACTTTGTACTGTAACTCTACTTATTTTCTCTGATAAATCCGGTTCTTTCATGAGTCCTATTGGTGATTTAGCCACAAGTTTTCAGGCAACTTTTTTTTTTTTTTTTTTTCATTTTCTATTTTAACTTATTTCAAATTTTTATGTATTTTGTTATCTTTAAAATTGAATGATTATGTAATACGAAAAATTCAAAATTTTTACGGCATATAGCTAAGTCATTCTTATTAATTCATTATTTTATTTTACAGGTAGTATTATTAATCTATACAGTAGTTCCATTACCACTATATCTATGTATTTGCATTGGTTTAATTTATTCGATATTATTCGAAATGATCACTGCTGGAAGTATGAGTTACGGTGATACGTTAGGTGTTAAACTTATCCTCCATTTTGGTATCAATCTACTTGGTGTTCATTTATTCATTTTAACACAAGGTAATCGATATATATATATTTACTCAAGTATTTTCTCATTTCATTATTTTTAATAATTGATATTGATTCAGATAAGTTAATTTGAATTGAAGTATAAACTTTAATCAATTATATTGCATGGAATTTTTAAAGCTAAAAATTTGTTTTCAATTATAAACTAGAAATTTTTATGCTTTTTTTTTTCAGTTCGTCAGCGGAAAACGTTTCTAAGAGTAGGACAATCGTTACTTGCGCGTAAAGATCTAGAAATGGAAACACAATTGAAAGATCATATGATACAATCAGTTATGCCAAAAAAGGTTTATTTTTTTTTTATGGCAGACATATGGCAGAAATTTCATATCAAAATATTTCTATTTTGTTAAATGCACAATCTGAAGTACCATGTCTTTCTACTATTAACATTTCTATTTTCATTTTCATTTTGAGCATTTTAATATTTTGACCTTTGATTACGTCTGTTTGATTCTTTTCCTGTTTAATTTTAACTTTTTCCATTTTAGGTTGCTGATGAATTGCTAAAAGAAACCAATGTAAGAAGGTCATCGGCTAGTCAAGATGCATATTTACGTACGACAAGTGCAGAGAGTGCAAAAGATCACTTCCAAAATACTCGAGAAGCAAATGCATCAGCAGGAACATTGTTAGCACCAAATGTTCGAAAGTTTCGACCATTTACGATGAATTTGATGACTAATGTTTCTATTATTTTTGCCGATATTGCTGGTAAGTAATTTTGTTTCTTATATATTTATTCATCATTTATTATCGGAATTATACTCTCAATCTATTCTGAAAGAAAGAAATTAACATGAAAAAAAAGAAGAAAAAAAATGATTTGATGTAAGATATATCGTAAAATGAAAGCACATCTTATTTCTTCTTTATTTTTTTAGAAATTTGTTGAAATTCATTAGTTTTAAAATTATATGTTTGTTAGCAAATATCTAATTTTTATTTCAGTTTTTTGAAATTTGAAAAGTATTTTTCATATGTATATATCATCTCTTAGGCTTTACAAAAATGTCATCAAACAAATCAGCCAGTGAGCTGGTGAATTTGCTTAATGATTTATTTGGACGGTTTGACTATTTATGTGGTCTATGCAATCTCGAAAAAATCAGTACATTAGGTTATTTTGTACTTTTGTATTTAAATTAACTATTAATTACTTGTGAATTCACAATCTTTAAATGCTATTAATTTCATGAAGCTATATGATTTATTACCAATCACTGTTTGCATAATTTTATAATTAATAGATAAAAACTCGGATGAAAATAAATTTTAATAAATTTCAGGTGATTGTTATTATTGTGTAGCAGGTTGCCCCGAACCACGAGCTGATCATGCTCGTTGCTGTGTTGAAATGGGCCTTGCAATGATTCTTGCTATCCAACAATTTGACGAAGATCGTGGTCAAGATGTTAATATGCGTGTTGGAATACATACCGGTAAGGTAGGTATATGTTTGTCATTTTTCATAAAATAAGTAAATTTTTTCATTTTTCAGATTTTAACATAAAAAAAAACAAATTACTTTGCATGCATTTATTGTGTTTACTTTACATTTGTTGTTTTTTTTTTTTTTCCTTTAATTACCTTTCTTGATTGATTTTTCATTTCTTATCATTTTTAACACCATTTTCTTTTGATGACTTTTTATCGAAATCAAGAATCTGTCTTTTTTTTTTCCTTTTTTTTTGCAGCACTTTTTTTTTTTACTTTTTATAGTGAAACTTTATGGTTATAAATTTCATTTATTTCAATTACTTGCTAAAGAATTTACAGAAATCTTAAAAATATTGTTTAATCCTTTCATTAATTTTATAATTTTGAGATTTCCCATATGGAAATAATGTTTATGAATTTTTGAAATTGTAATGTTTCGTATTTTTTGCTACTTTCTACTTTTCAAAAGAGCTTATTTTAAGGTTTTATGTGGTATGGTTGGTATGAAACGATTCAAATTTGATGTTTTTTCAAATGATGTAACACTTGCAAATGAAATGGAATCAACAGGAATAGCTGGACGTATACATATTTCGGAAGTTACTGCAAAATTTTTAAATAATGAATATATCCTAGAAGATGGACCTGATTATGCTGGTATCTTTTATTTTCCTTATACATATATATCAAGCTTTTTTTTTTATGTCTGTTTACTTTTTTTTTTTCTAAATTATCAATTTGATTTTTTTTTTAAGATAGAATTTTTATTAAAATAACATTAAAAAAATCAACTGTAAATCTCGTATGAAACTGTCAGAATTCTACTCTTTTTTTGCCATTTTTTTAAAAATTCAGAGAAAAATAAAAATAGCAACGTGTTTCCTAAGTGTTAAACCATTCACTTTGATCAGTTTATATTTAATCAACTTTAATCAATCAGCTTCTTTCTAACTTTTTTAAGCAAAAGAAAAAGACCATTTAGGAATTTCTTTGTATGAATTTTGGCTTCTTTTAAAAGAAAAAAAAACGAATTGATTGATAAGAATTGGGAAGGAGGGAATCACTAGAAAGGTGAAAAAGCGATGTATCTTTGTTAAATTCAATGAAGGATGAAAATTAAATTTGTATTTTGTTTCTGCGTAAATTTGCCAAAGTTGACAAATCGTTGAACTTTCAAAATGACTTTTCCAGTTCGATTGGTATGCGATGTAAAAAAAAATCCTGAAAAATAAAGATGAAACAAAACAGAGAGAAGAAAAATAAAAAATCGAAGGGCATTCAAAAAATTAAAAGGGGTTTCAGAATAAAATAAAATGAAAATTAAATTTGGTACAGTCCAAAAATTTAAGAATTTTTTTTTTTTTGAGATGAAATAAAATGAAAATTAAATTTGCAGCGATTTTAAGCATTTGAATGTTTTGGTGATGAAATGAAATGAAAAGTAAATTTGAAATGCCTGAAGCTTGGAATTGCCATTTTTGAGATGAAGTAAAATTTGAAATTTTTTTTCCATACTTTTTTTCAGGTATGAAAACTTATTTTATTGCTGGCCGTGTGCGTGATATGTACAGTTCAATGAATAAAACGAATTCCTGTTCTAATTCAGTACGTGATATCTTTTCAACTGGATCCCAAATAAATCATTCCCAAATAAGCTTCCGGAAGGTTTATTTTGCAGTTGTTATCCTCTACAAATTTTTTTTTTTAGCTCTCAAAAATTTATTTTTCAATATTTGTGTTAATTTTGTTGCTTCTGTATTACATTTTAATATTGCAAATTTTTAGTATCAGCATAATACTGGGAAATAATGAAAGATTTATTGTTTTTTGTGTTCCTTTTTTTTTTTGTTAGGGTTAAAAAAAATGTAAGAAAATTGGATTGTTTAAGGAAGAAACAGCAATAAGAAGCGAATTTTTCAAATTTTGTTCTTTTGGCTTTTTTATTTATTTTCTCATTATCATATTGTAGTTTCATCACTAGAAAGTATACATTTAATGTAATATTTAAAAGCATAGAGTAATGTATGCAAGTAAATTAGTTAGAGTTTAAAAAAAAAGGACGAAATTTTAAATTTACAATTATTTGCAGAGATTAACAAATAAAATTAAAATGATGCAGACAACATCAATACCTGTTGAACGGTATAGTGGTAATTTGAAGATGAAAAGATTGGAAAGGAAGTGTGAAAGTAATTCTGCACAAATTCTTCATCACAGTGAATGTTTGGATAAGGTTTTTATTTTTTACATAATTTAGAAATCTGAGAATAAAAATTAAGCAAAAAGCATGAAATTAAGATCGAATAGTATTACGCATAGTATGGATTCTTATTTAGTGTTGTAATTTTGAAATATTTTGGTAGAAATAAACAACATTAAATGGCATGTAGAATACTGCTGACTGGATATTGTTGCTGAATATTTGTGTTTATTTCAAAAGAAAAAAAAAAACAATATTTTTGTTGATTTCAGAATGCGAATAGTAAATCACCGGTTATTGAAAAAAGGCGTAAATCTGCTTCATTACATGCTTTACATCCGGATGATACAAAATCGTTCAGTATAATTGATCAGTTAGATAGTAAAATGTCACGTGAACTACTAAACGGAAGTAGCAGACGTAATTCAAAGAGTTCAGGAATGCAGGTTTATTTTTCTTTTTTTTAATTATTAATAAACCTTTCTTGTAATGTAAATTAAAAGACGAATAAATAAAAAGTCAACAATTAAATCTTCCATTAGTTGTTTTTTTGAGTATTTGACTTTCAAAATCTTTACTTTGTTTGAAATTTTAATTTTATTATCCTAATTTGAAATCTCAAATGTAATAGTAATCTTTCAGTTTTAATATTAATTTTTCTATCATACATTTCATTCAAATTCGCTTTCCATATTTTTCAGGATTCAATTTCGGATACTTTTTCTTGTGCAGGTCCAATCGAGACTGCAATCTCCTATCATCAAAATGCTCCATCCTTAACACGATTTGATACAGATGATCGTGCTTTCGACGAACGCCTTGCTATAGTGATTCAGGTATGATGTTATTCTTTTTTTTTTTTTTTTTTTTTGGTATATCATGCTGCTATCAAAAAGATTGCTTTCATTATTTTTGTATTTCTAATAAATTTTATAGCGAGAAATAAAAATTTCATTGTAATAAAATTTTCATGAAATTTAATTAGAAATAATTTGAATTTTATCACTCTAACATATTTACGGATTTGTTTTTGGAAATGAATTTCATTTCGTGCTATATTTTTTTTTTTTTTTCAGAATTCAGATATTAATTTTAATCGTGGTTTCTGGATGCGTAATGATTGGTTGAACAGATGGACTCTACGATTTAATGAAGTAAACATTGAAGAGCGATATAGGGCACATTTTGCAGAATCTGCTGACCATCAATGGCCTAGTTGTGATGTAGGACGATGCAAAAATGTTTGTCACTTTTTTGATTCATAAATATGAATCATAAATGTAATATTTTGCAATAAGTAAAGATTAATAGTAATTATCGAAGTATTTATCATTCAAGAATCTATCTAAACTAACTATGAATGTTTCTTTCAAAATTCATTTTATCGTTTAAATAATGTTTGTTAAGAGTTAAAAGTTACTTGTATATATTTATAATCCATTTTATGTCATAAAAAATCTAAACTGACCATTATGAATATTTTAGTTGAATTTCAAATTTTTCATGATCAATAAGGAATGCAAATTTTTTTAGGCATCACAAATTGATAACTCAGATTTACATTATCATTATTCGGGTGTATTTATTGATGTACTGGTAGCTGGGATGTTACTTGTCATTTGCGCAGTTGCAATTCTTGTTTCGGGAATGTTAAATACAATTTTTATTATATATTTTACGATCTCACTTATTGCTACAGTATTGATTATCATTGTCATTGGTATACCATTGATAAGGCGTCAGACGATTTTCCCATTTGTTAATCTTTGGACACCACGTCATATTACAGGTGATTAGCTCATTTTTTTTAGATCATTTTTTAGATCATCATGTTTATTCTTTATTTTTGTGATAAGTAAAGAGAGAAGAAAATGGTAAAACGATAAAACGATCATTTATAAAATCACTTATAGAAAATATTTTAACCGTTTAGATTATGAGTCATTTTTAGATAATTATTCTTCTGCATGTAATATTAGTACGCATTTGTCTAAGTAATTAGGCAATTCCTATAATACTTTCACTCTCTATTCTATCATATGAAGGTGTTTTTTATAATTCAATTGCAAAATAATTTAAATTTTTAATTATTACATTAAAAGGTCATCTGTAACAAATACAAATCAAGAAATCTTATTTTTTTAACTTCTCTCAGTCTTTGTCTACTCGTATTATAATTCTAATTTGGTTGTGCATTTTCTATTGTAAAAATATTTGTATTAACAAAAATTTAGACAGTTTATTCAGGAATGGTACTTATATTGCTACCAGCGGGTGTTGCATTAACAGTAGCACCTTTATGTGATGATATTATTGCCCAGGAATATGCATGTATTTCGCCAAATTTGCTCACACAGCGAATTTTATTTTGTATGTTCATTTTTTTTTTTTAAAAGAAAAAAAAAAACTTCTGATTTATTTATACTTATTGCAGATTTCCATTTTTTCATCCTGAAATTAAAATTTAAATATGCTTTAAAAGATTGCATTGAAAATCCAGTGCTTAAAGGCTAATAGTAAAAATGTTTCTTTTGTAAAATTAATTTTTATATTATTCAACATGCAATATAGTTTTGCACAATCTTTACCATCTTTATAATAACTTCAAGCATATATTTTTTTTTTTTTTTTTTCAACCAATTCCGATTCTTTAGCTACAAGCTAAGTAGGATTATTTATTTTAGCTTATATATTTCTGGTTGCATTATTTGCACATTGCAATTTTTCGCAACTCTCAGCTTGGCCAAAAACAGCTGAAGCATTATTAGTTGGTATTGTATTTCTATGGCTTACTTATGTTTGCCAGTATCGAATTGGTACATTAGTCGACAAATGTAAGTTTTTCATCTAAGAAATAAAAAATTGCTCTTATTTTAAATTTCCATTCCTTGTAAATTATTATTTGTTGATAGATAAGCCTATCTGATGAAATACATTTATATTAGACTTTATTTTCAATAATTTAATTAAATTTCGGAAAAAAAATCTCAGTCAGATTGTAGCATCCAGTAATTCAAATATTGAACAACGTTCCTGCAATGGTACTGTGCCACTTTGGGCATCAGGACGATTTGGCTCTCCTATTAATTTACCTGAAATTTGTATCGATGTCTTCTTGGTTGTCGTTTTAGTTGCTTTTCTCAATTATCAGGCAAGATTTTTTTTATTTTATTTTATCTATGCACTTAGAAATGAGAAATCTATATAGCAAATATTTATGTATTTAGATTTTTGTAAAATGATTATGAAAATCAATTTAACAATTAATATTTAGCATATATAATTATTTAAACCTCCTAGTGATTTTTCAAAAAAAAATTTGCTTACATTAATATGCTAGCTTCTCAGACAAAAATTTGGATATTAAAATTTCAAAATCTTAACTTAATATATTTAATATGTTAATTAATTTAGTTTGAAGCTGCATTTCGAATGTCTTTCTTTGGTGATGTGCAAGCACAACGTGACATGCGGCAAATGCAAGCGGTACGTGATCAAGCTGATTGGCTTCTAACAAATATCATCCCACAACATGCCATAGATTCCTTGAAATCAAGTATCAGATATTCTAAAAATCATGCTCTAACAGCGGTTCTTTTCGCTACAATAACCAATTGGAATGAAATGTATGAAGAAACTTTTGAGGGTTTGTTGTTGAATTTAAATTTTTGAATGATTTAACTTTTTTTGGCAAAGATTTGTTCTTAGTTTAAATATCTTAACATATGCATTATTTTTTAGTTTAAATATCTAACATATGCAATAAGAGAGTCAAAGATAATTTTTTTTTTTTTAAATTTTAGACAATGTTTCATAAAAAAACGTTGAGTAAATTGTTTGTTGTTTTGTTAGAAATTTTTTTTTTTTTTGTGCGAACTAATGAAAATATTTCAGATCTCAATAATCTTTCATTAAGAAGAACTTATGCATATAAAACTAAAACAGGAAGAATTTGTTGAATATTTTAGGAGGACGTGAATTTTTACGAGTATTAAATGAAATTATTGGAGATTTTGATGAATTGCTTGATAGACCTGACTTCTCACAGGTTGAAAAAATCAAGACTATTGGACCTACATATATGGCAGCAGCTGGATTAAATCCAGATAAAAGGCGTTCAGCTCAGCATCCTTATGAACATCTTTATCAGGTTTTTGATTTTGCAAAAACTAGCAAATTTGCTGCAGCTATTAAATTTTAGACAAATTCAAATTCATTTTTTGAAAAACGAACCAACCAGTAAGAGGCAAAAATTACGCAGATTCTTTTTTTAGATGTTAAAAGTTTTCATTTTTCTGACTAATTGTAAGAGTGATGAAAAGTTAATGAACATCTTCAGTGCGAGTTTCTTTTTTTTTTTTTTTTTTTTTTTAATGTATTTCGATTTTATTAATACTATGTTGTTTCTGAATTTAGAAATTAATTTTGTTTGTTTTTTAGTTGATGGAATTTGCAATAGGTCTGCAACAACAGCTGAATTATTTTAATCAAGATTTGTTGAATTTTGATTTTGTTTGTAAAATTGGCTACAATATTGGCCCGGTGACAGCTGGTGTTATTGGTACCACGAAGCTATACTACGATATTTGGGGTGATACAGTGAACATTGCATCTAGAATGTACAGTACCGGTGTGCAAAATCGAATACAGGTTGTATTTTTCTTTTTTGTTCTTTAATTTAAATTGTAATTTAAGAATTTAATTTGTGCGATGGAATTTGCTAGGTCATAGAGCTTTTGCTTTGATAATTTCTGTGACTTATAAATTTAATATTTACAGGTATCTCAGAAAACTCGAGATTTATTGTGTGATCGCTATGACTTTGAATATCGTGATCATATTGAAGTAAAAGGAGTAGATGGTGGCATGGATACTTATTTGTTAGTCGGTCGGAAGGGCGAACCACCAGTGAATTTTACTCTTGCTTCTACCTTCTGAATTTTTTTTCTTATTTTTCTGGTAATATATTTTTTTTATCAGCATTTTATGTATGTTACTTTACTTTTTTATTCTTTAAACATTGGAAAAAAAAGTTTATTTATCAGTTTCCACTTATTTGTACAAGTTGGAATGAAATATATATTAGAATTTATATATTTTAGTTTATATATATAAATTAAAAGTATTCGAAGAAGTGTAATAACTCTTGGAAAGATAGACATTTCTTCCCCATTTTGCTATGTTCAAAGAAAAAATATTTATTATATGAATCTAAATTTATGCTTTTTGAAGTATTCCGAATGATATATAGCTATGAAAACCAGTAAAGATTGATATGTATTTTGTAATTTGATTATTTTCGAAAAAATAAGCTGAATCTCTGGCAAACACATGTTCGATAGGAAATATCAGTAAATTTCCTAAGCATAAAAAGCAAAATGATGATGTGTAGTAATATAATTTATTCGAAATAATGTGAGAAAATACGAATAAAATGCGAAATTTGCTCTAAATGTCATTGATTATAAAAAATTGTTTAATTACTTCTTAATTTAATAGATTCTAAGAGCAGTCATAAAGTTATGTCACAATTTTAAAATTTTCATTATATTTAGTTCATTATGTTCATGAATCATCAACTGTTAAACTACTCTTTCTAATCGATTTGTTAATAAATTGTCAATACTTGTAATATTTAGAAAAGAAAAAAAGAAAAAAAAAACATCCAAAAATGTTATTTAATTAATTTTCTGACTAAAATTTGATTATTAATCCATAATTGTGTAACAAATTGTTATTGTTTCAGATTTGATGCATGTAAATTGGAACAATAGTCTGTTATATTAAATTGAATCTCAAATTCAAATTCTCTCATATTTCAATCCATATCTTTAGTATTGTACCACACGTACACGGGAAACATACGTACGTATAATCGATGAATCATTCACGACACACTGGTATACTTTAATCATTTTTTGCAATTGGCTTAACAAATTCAACTATTTTGCATTTTTGTAAATTAAATTTATTTATTTTAAAAAGTTTCATTAGTAGAAATTTTTTTCCCCTTGTAAACACTAAAGTATTTTATTGTAGAATATTCCAGTGTAAAATTGAAAACCACAAGTGTGGAATATAAAATGGTGTGACCTTTAACCTTGCATGTTTATCTATATTTCTCTTAAAAGAAAAGAAATCGAATTGCTGTGAATCTGACGACATATACATATGTTTGTTTGGAGAATTATTTCATATCTTAAATTTTCGGACGACAAAGGGTTCCAATGGAGGACGAGTTCCAGTCGAGAGTTTACTTTCTCGATGAACTTATCATATTATCATTCTCGTCTTATCATGAAATACCCATTGATAGTAATATTAATTTATGATTTCTTCATTGTGACACGCTGTATTCAATGAATTGTGGTTTTTAAAAAACTTTCTACAAACTTTTGTCATATGTTTTTGTTTTAGTTTAAATTTCTGTATGAAATATGCCATGATTTACTATTAATATATGTTTTCCAGTTTTCAATTTCACATTTGTATAATAACAAGTTAATAATTATAACATTAGCTCCATTTTCTTTTTCTCATATTTCAGATGATTTTCCGAAATTTTATTAGTTGATCCTCTATCGTTATTTCTGGCTTTATTTAGATTTATCTATTGATATTTGATATTTTTGTGAGTTATGATAGCGATAAGAAATTTGCATTTTTTATTTTATGATAATTTGTTTCATAAGTTTATTTCAACATATCGAGCATTCTCAAGTTTAGCATTAAGAACGAATTCTAAATTTTACTTCTTAATGGAATAGTTAGAAAAATCATCTTTGAAAAAAAAAAAAAATAATCCTGAAATGTTGGGGTAGTGAATTTGAGGAGAATAAGCGAATTTCAGTAAAAAATAAACTTCCAATTTTATTGAAAATGAAATTATCGTTGTAATTTCCGGAGAATTTAATTTCAAGAATTTTTGAAATTACACATATGATGAAAAAGTGGTTCAAATTCATTTGTAAACTTATCTATGAATTATGATGAAGGAGAAAATATTTATTGATAAGTATAATTTTCCGAAATCACCTCTTAGTTAAATTTTTTTCCTTTCTTTTTTTTTGAAATTTTTTTTCATCACAAATTTGAAGTGTTGATATATTTATTTGTTTTTTTTTTTTTTTGTTTTTTTTTTCTATTGTTTATTTTAATTTTTTTATTGATGTATATTTCTTCAGGATTTTATTAATATATTTTTTAAAGGACTGCTTTAATAATAGCTATCCAAAGTTTGTTTGTTTATTTTTTTTATTATTGTAATTTAATATCGTACAAATCAGTCATTAATTTGTGTATAGTTTCATTCTGATGCGTTTCGCTCTTGATTTACTGACCAAAATTTTCATAAATATGAAAAAATCATAATTTTATACTATTAGTCAATAATTGATATTTGACTAAAATTTATTTATTTATTTTATTTTATTTTTTTATTTTTTTTTTTTTTTTGAATTTATCATTTTAATATAAATTCCATGTATTTTTCATCCTTTCTTCGATGAAAATTTGTAACATTAATACTGCAAGCTATTTTGTTGTGCTAATTCACACAATGTTGAATGAATTACTATTTTATTTGAAATTGGTACTAAATTTAAAAGTTAACTTTCAAGCATATATTTATATTCAAGGGAATTAGTGTAAAAATTTCAAAATTTGGTTATATGTTTTCATGTTGAACAATAAATGAAACAAACAAGAAATAATTTTAAATTTTTTCTAAATTTGCAATTTGTAATGGAAAAATTTTGTCAATTTTATCATTTATTTCTATTTGTTTGTTTTGAATTGGTTTTTTTTTTTTTTTAGAAGGAATTGAGAAAATATCGAATGACTTAGAAATTTATTCATTAATGATTTTTGATAAACATTTTCAGGTGTTAGTAAATTAGTAGTACTTAAAGTTATTGAAGCAGAAGAGATTATCAGTGATAATGTATTGAGGATGAAAAAATTTAGAATTAATCTACGAATTAATAGTTTAAATTAAAACTATACATATGATAAAAATATGTAATATAACTTTCTATGAAAAGTTATGTTATATTTGTATTTATTCTAACTAAAATGCTCAATATTTGTTTTCTTTTTTTTAGAGAAAAATTTCAATTTTTCGAAATTTACAATCTTTAACAAATTGAAATGAAATATCGAATATGTTTTTTTTTTTTTTTTCTACAAGCAAGCTAATTTAATTAATTTCTTTTCTAAATAAATAATATATTTATAAAATGAGAAATAAAGAATAAATCTAATAAAAATGATGGAAGTTATTAAAAGTTTTTAGCTAAGATGTATCTTTTTTTTGTTGTTCAATAAAATTTGTTTTAAATACTCGTCCATCTTTCAATTAAATTTTCTAATAAAAGTTTTGCTCATAATTGATTTATATTTCTATTAATTATTATCATAATGAAATGTTTGCTACTCATGAAACTTATCAGTTTATCACATCAGAGGATACATGTATATCAAATTTATTTATGAAAATGATATTGTATTGAATTTTAACTCAGACAATAACATTTCAATTATTTATTCATATTTTGAAAAAAGTGAAAAATTCAAATAAATTTTTGCCAAAAATTGTTCAACTATTATATTAAAATTCATTACTGCAAACACAATAAATGTTATGCTTATAAAAAAAAAAAAAAAAAAAAAAAGAAAAATTATTTGAAAAATAAAATATTACTTGAAATTAGGAGTGATAAAGCGCAATTTGTTAACTTGATGAACATTTTAACATTTGCGCTTCACTACGCTTTATTTAACTCTTCTTTTATCATTTTATCCAGTAATTTCAATTGATAATATTGCTATCAAATTTATCACTTAAATAAAATGAAATATTCCTTCTCTCTCATTAATGTTTGAAGAAATATTAATTATAAATGAATAATTTCAGTTTTTGCATTCTGATTTCAAATAAAGCATTTATTTCAATCAGCTTTAAAATTTGTCCATTGTACACACACAATTAAACACAAATATTAATTTTAAATTCTATTACTTTCCTTATCACAACTAATTTTAAATTCTATTACTTTCCTTATCACAACTAATTTTAAATTCTATTGCTTATCTTATCACAACTAATTTTAAATTCTATTACTTATCTTATCACAACTAATTTTAAATTCTATTACTTTCCTTATCACAACTAATTTTAAATTCTATTACTTATCTTATCACAACTAATTTTAAATTCTATTACTTATCTTATCACAACTAATTTTAAATTCTATTACTTTCCTTATCACAACTAATTTTAAATTCTATTACTTATCTTATCACAACTAATTTTAAATTCTATTACTTTCCTTATCACAACTAATTTTAAATTCTATTACTTTCCTTATCACAACTAATTTTAAATTCTATTGCTTATCTTATCACAACTAATTTTAAATTCTATTACTTTCCTTATCACAACTAATTTTAAATTCTATTACTTACCTTATCACAACTAATTTTAGATTCTATTACTTTCCTTATCACAACTAATTTTAAATTCTATTACTTACCTTATCACAACTAATTTTAGATTCTATTACTTACCTTATCACAACTAATTTTAAATTCTACTACTTACCTTTTCGTTGGTTTCATTCAATTTCTGCAATAAAAGCGCAATTGTCCAAAGAATAAAACAATATCATTCGCAAATACAACGATATTTCACATTTGGTTGCGCACATATATTTGGCGCAAAAGATGCATTTTAAAAAAAAAAGAGCCAAACTTTAAATCAATGATTTCCGATATTTTTCAATGTGACCTGGAATTGCTTCAGGTAAGATCAATTATATCATTATTGTTTCACTTGCCAGATATTATTTGCATGAAAATCTCGGAAAACTTGATCCGGTATGAAATAAAGTAAGATAAAAATGAAATAGAATTTTAAAAAATAAAATAAGAAAATTTGTACAAAATAAAATAAAGAAATATTTCAAAATTATTTGATTTGTAATTATTTCGATGTATTACACATTATTAAACGTTTAGTTAATTTCATGAAATAAAATAATGTGAAATAATATCAAAACTAAATTAGCATAATTTTTTAATAAACCTAAAATACAATAACTTAAAATACAATGGAACAATTGAACAAAATATTTTAGTAAAATTAGCAAATTTTAGAACAAACTTAAGGTTAGCTTTAGGTATACAATTAACTTTATTTTAATAGTAATTAAATGATTTGGATTAAGAATTTACATTTTTTTTTTTTTAACTATAAAAACAAATTGATAATCACAATATTGTTAAACTATACATGTAAATTTGATAATATTTATAAATTAATTTTTTAAAAAATTTGCAAAATAAGCGATATCTAAAGAAATTAATTATTAAGAAATGAAAAGTTATAAAATAAAATTTATTCGTTCAAACGAAATATTATGAAGAAAAAAAAATTTTTAATTCTTTCCAAAGCGATTAACACAAATACAATATTAATTTCAATTATAAAAGTTACTTATAGTTACTGAAAATCAATTTGATCAAAGATATGAATACAATAAGTTAAAAATTACAGCAATATGTATTGATTATAGATCAGATTGACCTTTTGTGACCTTAAAAGAATAATTCTATCTTTAATTTAAGCAAGAAACGAGAGTTTAATTTCAAAAAAAAAAAAAAAAGAAAAATGATAGGTCATGGTGGATATATTTTATTATTATTGTAATATACATATTCAAATAATTTGTAATTTAACTGAAATTTAATTTTGAACAAAGTTATGGACAATTTTGATGAAAGAAAAGATTTAATAAACATAAGTAAAACTATTGGCCATGAAATATTGTGCAATTAATACATAAATTTCTTATGCCAAAATTGTAATAAATGAAAATTTAATTTCAATTATTTGATTTCTTTTAATTATAACCAATTATTAGAGCTTAATTACTCGCTTTATTATAATTAGCAATTTTAGTTTAAAATAAAACTGTGACAATTCTTCAAAGAAGATAATATAAATTTTAATAGCAATGTAAGAATTTTTGTTTATTTCCTTAATTAATTTCAGGTTATAAAAATTTTTAAAAAAAATCGAGTAAGTTGAAAAAAAATTTTGAAAATTAAGTTCATTGAACTGATTAAAATTTATTTCTATTTTTAATTTTTGATAATTTTTCAATTTTGTTTGCTTGTTAATCGAAATGACAATTTAATATTTATTTGCTCAAACTTGAAAAATCCATAAAAAGACGAAAAAAAGAGATTAATAAAATTACCAAATTAATACTACATGTTCTTATCAATGCTAATTAAAGCTTATCACTAATTATTATAACATTATTTTTTTATTTCTGTTATACAACAGTGATTAGCATAGTAAAGCATCTTTCAAAAATGTCTTCTAAAGTAAACAATTCATCGTTATCACTGTGATAAGATATCTTCGTGATAATAAACTGACAATTTTAACACCTTTTTGCGAAGTAGGAAAATTTTTTTAAATTGATTCACTTATATTTGATGATAATTTTAGAAATTTTCCAGTGGAATTATCAATAGTGAAAGGATAAATGAAATGAATAACAATTACCGCCAATTTTTGATTATTTTTAGAACAATTACCGCCAATTATTGAATATTTTCGATCATTCTATTCTATTTATTTTATTTCTTTCGATTATTGTTACAAAATTTGTTTGATTATCACTAGCGTTATCAGTGATTACAATTTTATTATGCATTTGTTAAACTTTTGTTATCAAAAATAAAATTAGATACGGTTGGAATATAGGTTGAAATTTTTGCAAATGATAAAATACAATAATTGTTGAAAGTATTTTTTTTGTGAAATTTGATGAATTAAATTTAAATTCTATTCTAAATTTTGTCTTCAAAAATTTGAAATAATATAATAAATGCTATTTAGTGATATTTAAATGGGAAAATATTATTTAAATATTATTCAATGCTACTATAAAATAATACAGTACATTTAGTTTAAATAGATTTTATACTTTTTTTTTTTGAATAAAACTACTTTCCGGCATTGTTTAAATAATTTAACAAATTTCAAATTATAAATAATTAATAGATAAATAATAATTATTAACTATTTCAACTAATTATAAAATCATTCACTGTTAAAGTTTTACACAAAAAATGAATATCAAATGGCATTAAATTATTGCATTTGTTAATTTTTAAATGTGAAATCTAATTTAATTATAGAAAATTAATTTTAATAAAACTTTAAATCTTTTAAACATAGTGCCATATCTTTTCGTACTTTTTCTTATATTTCATTTTCAAGTAATTTAATCTCTTCTAAAATCAATCGATCAATTAATTAATAATCTTATATAATTGCAATAAGCCATATTGCTTATTTAGATGCTTATTAATCCTTTTAAAATTCTATTATATCATTTCGTTAAATATTTTTATACATCAATTCAAAATATCAAAATAAATTGATTAAATAATATTTGAAGAATTAAATTTTAATTTAAAAAAATTTTTTTGTTACTCATTTTTTTTTTTAAATGATTGATAAAATGTTACAAATTGTACTGATCACTAATCTTTGAATAGCTATTCCATTAAATTTTCATTTCAATTTCTTTCTTTTTTTTTTTTTTTTAAAGAAATTTCATTTTCAATGTTTTCTATTCATTTCTGTCATTTTTTTTTTTTTTTTTTTTCACTAAACGATTGACATTGATTTTATTAAAAATTTTACTTTCGATCTTTAATTTATCTACCAATGCTTGTATTTTTCTTTATTAGCAAAATATAATTTTATTCTATGATTTTATTTTTAAAAAAAAAAAAATTTTTAGATAGGTTTGATACTTAAATAGATTTGATAGTTTTAAACATATCAGAAATATTTAAATATTGATGCTGTTGTCATGGAGAGTTGACCATCATTCATACCTGGCTGAAAAGGTAACTTGCAAATAGAAAGGTGACATTTAGTCAACAATGCTTCTCGGGTCATTTAATTAATCTATTTCAATGCATAGAATACTTGCTAAATTGCATTTTAGCATACAATCGTAATTATTATTACCAATCTTTTTTAATAAGAAATGAAATTGAAATTGAAATTTATTCAACTTTCATTTTTTTTCTTTCTTTGTTTAATTATTAAATGCAATTTAATTTAGACATAAAATTTTTTTCTCTTTTATTTAACTTATTATTATTATTATTTCGTTTTATTAAATTTAATTTAATTTAATATTTGTCAAATATAATTTAGCATAAAATAATAAATAAAATATGCATATATTTAAAAAACAAAAACAAATGTCTTATGATTAATGTAAAATTGTCAACTTTTTCTTTCAACAAGAATTCTCATTCTCGAGAACTCATGAGCAATTACCAAATACCAGGAGAAGGCCAATAACATATTATGTAAATGTATGTAAAAGCAATTTTCCTTTTATCTGATTTGAAAATCTTCGCAGTACCTACAAACTATCTTCAAATTCTGCGCTCATTTATTGTTATTTGTAGGACAAATCTTACGATGAACACTGTGGTGGCGCATTATTCACCTCATTTTTGCATATATTATATGACTATTTTAGGATAAAAAAAAAAATTTTAATTTTTTTTACACTTTTTTTTTTCGAATAAAAAACAACAATAGATGTCTTACTTTATTATTATTATTATTATTATTATTACTATAATTATTGCTTTTATTAGTATTACTATTATTATTGTTTTTTATTTGTTTCCTTTTTTTCTCTTAAGTTTTTCTTTGAAAGAGAAAAAAAATTTCGATTCTTTTGCACTCATTTTATAAAGTATATTTATACTTCAGATTTGCTTTTTTCTAAGTTCAAAATAAACTGAATTTCAATTTAATTCCAATATTCATTAATCGTATTCCAGTATTCCAATTAGTTGCATCTACCACTTCTTCATTTCATAATTTAAATTTTTGATTGGCTATAAAACAAAATTTTAAAACATTAGTTAATATGATAATTTTTTTTTTTGCAAGTAAGTTGCAAAAGTGAAAATGCATGATTAAATTTGAAAGAAAAATTTTTTAAATAAATTATAATTTAACAGAAAGATAGATAAAGTTGCAATTTAAAGAAAATAATTAATTTCAATTGAAATACTTTTTGATAGAAATTATAAAATTTAACTGCAATTATTAACTAATTGTACGCATTATCATGTAAAAATATTCTAATTTAATCATTCAAATGATAAGACTTATCAGAGACTTAAAAAATTTATGTTTTTTTCTTTTTTTTTAATAATCGATTATGCATTTTTCTAATATTTATTTAGAACTAATCGGAAAATTAAATTGATTTGTAAATTTTTAAGTCTTTCTAATAACTCTTACGATGATCGATTTTCCGATTGTAAAATCCGATTGTGAATCGGTAAGTGTATTTCATGATTTTTTTTTTTTTAAATTTTAATCATAATTTTAGTTTTAATCTAATTTAATCATAATTTATTAATTTTAATTATAATTTCATCTCGAATATTAATTAGTAAATATTTTAAAATCATTGCAAACATAATATGCATGCTATGCACATGAGATAAGATATATATGTATGCATGCATGCATGCATGCATGCAAACATTTATGCATTCATTCCTTTATTGATGTTGAAATTGTGATAACATTCATTCATTTTCACTTTTCTAAAAATGATTTCTTCGCCAAATATTTGTCAAATAACAAATTTGCACTCTTTTTTTTTTTCATTTCATTTGAGAGAATATTACTTTGTCATTAATTTGTCACAATATTTTCAACATTTTAAACATTAAATTTAAATGCACACAGAAAAGAATAATAAAAATTTGTTACTAATTCATTTTATTTCATTCAATAAATTTAAATTCGTTTTTAACAATTTACTATTACTAAAATTACTGTCCATTTTTAACTTTTTTTTTTTCACTTTTTCATTTACAATTTTCTTTTTTTTTATTATTTATTTATTTATTTTTCTTTTTTGAGGATTAAAATTAAAAAATTATTTAAGTGTACGCATTGATTAGTATTTTAAGAGATGTAAAATTTTCTGAAAATATTAAAAAAAAAAAATGTTGAATTATTGATTATTATACTATTTCTTTTCTACAATAAATTTAAAAAACAAAAAAAAAAAAAAAAAATAATATTTACTTTTTATTTCTTATGAAAAATATATGATTGATTATTTTATTACTCTAATACTTGATGTTATCAAAATTTCTTTTTTAAAATCTAATCATTTCTTTTTTCTGTTTTAAATGATAATTATCTTCAATTGTTAATGTTTTAAGTTTGATTTTGATTTTTAAATTTATCAAATATGTCAAAAGTTTTTAAAATTGAGCATAAATTAAATTCATATATTGTTTGTAGAAGAAAAATTTATTCTCTTTTCCAGAAATTTCTTTCGTATCACTGTTTTTCCCTTTTTTTTTTTTTTTTTTTTTTTTCATTTCCTTTTTAAAATTTAAAAACAAGAAATTTAATAGAGGAAAATTCAATTCATACAAAAATATCTTCTTCGTTCATTTCTTATGCATTTTTAAATGCAATAATAATTATTATTGCGAACCTCATAAATTTTAGTTTTCCAATTTGAGAAAAACTATTCATTTTTTTTTTTTTAAATCATAGTTGAAAGCATTTTACAAATTTTAAAATCAATTTATGAAATCACCGAAAGAATACGGAAAATATCAAAAAAAAAAAAAAAAAATAGATTTATGCGGGATATTTGAACAACGTTCTGTTCATTTTTAATTATTTCATTTCTTGTCACTTTTTTCTTTTTCTTTAATTTTTTTCATTTTGAAATAATCTTCAAAAGATAATTTATTATAAATAATAATACTTCACTGAGTTCTTTTTTTCTACAAAAAAAAAAAATTGAATTTTTAAAATTTTTATTTTTTTAAAAAAAGATACCATAAATATTTGAAATAATAGTGGAAATGTTAAAAAAAAAAAGTACAATTATCAGTTATGATTAACAGTTATCATTGTTGCAAATACTAATTGAAATTTATACTTTGTTTTTAAATACTTAAAAAAATTTTAATTATTTCTAATAGTTGAAAAAAAAAAAAAAAAAAAAAAACTAAAAAATACTAAATTGTACTATAAAATAAATCAAATTCATTTGCATCTTAACAAAAAAAAAAACTGATAAAATAGAACAATGTGATAATAATTCATTTTTTCCAGTAAGAAATTAATTTTATTGCATAATTTAAAATTATAATATCATTGCTTATCTATTTTTTAAAAATTTTATTTAAAATTTTCATAGTTTTTTTTTTTTTGTCTTTTCTTTTTCTTTTAATAATTCGTTCAATTTTTATATTTTGAAAAAAAACAAAAACAAAAACAAAACGATTTTTTAAACAATCAAATGTGAATCAAATTTTTGAATGCTAAAAAAAAAAAAAAAGAAAATTTTGAAACAAATTAGGTCATCATGTAAATTCATCTCCGTTGCATATCAGGTCAAAGTTTATGTGATCACAACAACATCACTTTTCAAATCATTTCAAATAGTTCAACATTTTTCACTTTATATTATTAGTTTTTTTTTTTTTTTTTTTTTTTTTACGGCGAATTTACAATGTTTGCTTGCATTCTTTTCAATGAAAAAATGAATAAATAATTTATAAGACAGACATTTGCGCAAATATTTTAGCGCATTCAATACATTATTCAATGAATACTTCATACTTTTCTCAAATAATTGACAGTTTTTCCACTGAACTTTAATTTATTGTATTTGTAAACTTTATGGTTATTTATTTATTTATTTATTATTTATTGCAACAATTTCTTAACTATTACAATAGAATATTTTAGCATTAATAAATTTATTTATGGTACCTATAAATGGTATATCTCGTACTTTATTAGCATAGAGCATTTTGATATTTATAAACTAATAAATGGTACTTGCAATTGGTACCTTTTATATTTTACTAGCATAGAGCATTTTGATATTTATAAACTAATAAATGGTACTTGCAATTGGTACCTTTTGTACTTTATTAGCATAGAGCATTTTGATATTTATAAACTAATAAATGGTACTTGCAATTGGTACCTTTTGTACTTTATTAGCATAGAGCATTTTGATATTTATAAACTAATAAATGGTACTTGCAATTGGTACCTTTTGTACTTTATTAGCATAGAGCATTTTGATATTTATAAACTAATAAATGGTACTTGCAATTGGTACCTTTTGTACTTTATTAGCATAGAGCATTTTGGTATTTATAAACTATTACATAGCATGATACCTATAATTTACCTATAATTGGTAAATTTTGTACTCTATAGATTATCTTAATCTGTTTAGTCATTCTAAGACATTCTGATATTATTTGAATTTATCTAACTTCTATTATTAATTTAACTTCGTCGACAACTTCAAAGGAAATTATTTTTTTAAATATTCAAAAATGAAATATTATTACTTCTTGGAATTTATAATTATTTCTTCATAGAATCGTTCTTCTTTTCTTTCTTTGTAAAAATATAAATAATAATTGCTTGTGGATGATAATAAATTTTTCTTTCCTCTCTCTCTCTCCCTCTCTCTCTCTCTCTCTCTCTCTTTAAAGCTCTGCAATAACAGGTGACAATTTTTGAGTGATTCAATGGTTCCACCTCTTATCTACGATTATTTCTTTTTTGAGGTATAATTATGAATTTCTACCACTTAGTGATGAAATCAAAAAAAAAAAGAATTGACGATATACCCACAAATTTCAAATCATTTTTCTTTTTTTTTAAAGTTCAATTTTTTATCTTACAAAGACTATTCAATATTATATTTTTTTCCGGTACTGCAATTACTCTATCCTTTGGTTATTTTATCAATTACGAATTGTCTAATTTGAAATTTTTTAATTTGAAAAAACTGAAATGTACCATAATCTTAGCAAAGTGTTTCGTTACAATATTCTTTTTAAAAAGTAATCAATTGTTAAAGTTTCAATCTATTTTAAAAGATAGATTAGATGATAATTGGCAATAATTAAGTATTAAATTTCTTTAAGTCATTATTACTTTATACATATTTGTAAGATTAAAGTAAAGTTTGACTATACAATTAACTTATTATTATTAATAAGTAAACAATCATAATGTCAGCAAATTAATTTATTTATATATTTAAAATTAATTATATGATAAATTAATTTTCCTTTTGTGGTTACCTTTTTCTTTGAAATTTTTTTATTATTTAATTAATTTAAAATGTTCAAAAAAAAAAAAAAATCTCTTTTGTACAATTTAGAGAAATTAGTATGCTTGTATTTTCATTAACTATTATTTACCACAATTATTTTTGAACATTTAATTAATCAAATATTTAATTAATTAATCATTACTTTCTTTATTGGTAGAGCTTTCTTAAAATATTTTTAAATATTAAATTCCATTCTTTCATCCATTTCAACAGTTTAATTTTTGATTTTTAGAGAGATATGAAAGAGAGATGGGTATAATGTATGAATTTTTGATGATTGCAATCTATTTATTAAACAATGATTTGCTTCTTTTCAATTGTTTACTTATTATTGTTACGTTCACGTGTATTCTCGTTAGACGTGAACTAAAATTTATTAACTGAATCACTTTTTTTTTACTTTTTTTTTGTTTCACGGATAAATATTTAAGTGATACTTTATTATCAGATAAAAATAATTAGAAAAATTAAAGTGATAATTTGTTATTAGATAAACATATTTAGATAAATTATTATATGTGAATATTTGGTGATTAAATAAACTAGTTTTAAATTTCAATTTATCATACTAAATTATTTCTTTTATTTGATTGAAATTAAAAAGTTTGAAAATTATACGTTGAAAAAGGAAGTACTTTTTCAAATAAAGTTTATTTGATAATAATTGATTGATTTTTATTTGATTAAATTAACAATAACTCATAGTACTAAATAATATATTTTACCTGTACAAATAAGTAAATGTGAGCAAATAAGAAATTGTTGCACTCAAATAAAGGCAAATACATTTTGCAAACATTTTATTCAAACGCTATTTATGAAATATTTTTATTTAAACATTTCAAAAAGTGAAATCAAAAAATTTTGCCATCAAAAAATAAAACTTAAATGTTTTAAATTTTAAATATTAAATAGGAGAGAAATTATTGAGTATAAGTGGAAAATCTTTGTTACTTTTTTTTTTCCTATCGGAATTTAAAACTATTTAATAGAACAGTAAATAATTGATTCATTTGTTTGTTTGATCGATTATGCATTCTAATCTTTATAGTTTCCTGAAAAAATTTTTTACAAACAAAATTTGCTTTATTATTAATATAGGAAAATAACTCTGACCATAAGTTCATTCTCAGATGGGTCAATAACTCTGACCATAAGTTCATCCTCAGATGGGTCAATAACTCTGACCATAAGTTCATCCTCAGATGGGTCAATAACTCTGACCATAAGTTCATCCTCAGATAGGTCAGTAACTCTGACCATAAGTTCATCCTCAGATGGGTCAATAACTCTGACCATAAGTTCATCCTCAGATGGGTTAATAACTCTGACCATAAGTTCATCCTCAGATGGGTCAACAACTCCGACCATAAGTTCACCCTCAGATGGGTCAATAACTCTGACCATAAGTTCATCCTCAGATGGGTCAATAACTCTGACCATAAGTTCATCCTCAGATAGGTCAGTAACTCTGACCATAAGTTCATCCTCAGATGGGTCAACAACTCCGACCATAAGTTCACCCTCAGATGGGTCAATAACTCTGACCATAAGTTCATCCTCAGATGGGTCAGTAACTCTGACCATAAGTTCATCCTCAGATAGGTCAGTAACTCTGACCATAAGTTCATTCTCAGATGGGTCAATAACTCTGACCATAAGTTCATTCTCAGATGGGTCAATAACTCTGACCATAAGTTCATCCTCAGATGGGTCATACTATTTGAAGGATTGTTTAAATTTGATAAATATTATTCATTAATTGCTTTGCTTTCTCTTTCTTTCTTCATCTTCGCAAACTTTTGCTCTTTTTTTTAAAAAAAAATTTAATTTAATAAAAAAATCATTTTTAAAACAATTTTGATAATTTTAGATAAAATTGTGTTGTATGCGTGTGTCAAATCATTGCTTTTTATAAATTATAATTTTATTCAAATAAGTCATAAAATGCAGTTTGGTCATTTACTCAAAACCACAAATATTTTAATAGGCTTAATTGAATTTATTGATGAAGATATTAAGCATTTTTTTTTAAATTAATTATTCCGTCTAGTTAAAATATCTAATTTAAATCTAAAAAAAAATTTAGGAAAAAAAGTTAATCGAAAAAAGTTAAAATTTCATGCAAATTCTCAAATATTTTTTTTTAAATAATATTTTTGTAAACAAGATCCAAAATTTATTAAATAAAATTTCAAACCAATTAAGTTTCTCAATTTGAATGCTTAACCTTAATATCTAGGAATTGTCAAATATTATTTTTTTTTTTTCAACCCATCCTAATTATTATCACTTTTTTGAAAACTTTTAATTTTACAATCATTAATTTTAGGATCAGTTAAAAACGATGGAAAAAAAAAAAAAGTTGCAAATTTTGTTAGTAAAGAAAAGAGTGAAATATCAAATAGAAATATTTAATACTTAAAATTAAATTTCATTTTGCTAACAAATAAAGTGCAAAATTGTTTGGCGCAAAAATATTTTGCTATCCTTCAATAAAATGGTTCAAATTTTTTGAATGATTTATAACAAACAGTTTGTAAAACTAAAATACTTCCGTTAATATCGTCTAAAAATATATACATTAATCTATCATATATACCAGTATTAATTTAAATTTGATAAATTTGCAAAATCCATTTGCGCCAAAATTATAGCAATAAATTCAAGCAAATCAATAAAACTAATAAAAGCTAATACTTTAGAGAGAGAGAGAGAGAGAGAGGAAAAAAAAAAGTGCAACTGGTACTAAGTAGTGAGATTTTATATTTTCTTTTTTTTTTTTTTTTTTTTTTGTTGTACGAAACATTTTGCGCCATTTGGAAAATTTAAAGAGAAAAGAAAGTTATAAATCACAAAATGCTTTGCTTTACTTTTAAACGATCTCTTTCAATTGTCATTCATTTAGTTAACTAATCATTTTAGTTTGAAATTATTCCATTATAATTGATAATAGCATCCATTACAAATATAAAAGTTAGACAATAAAAAAAAAAAAAAATTTTTTTTTTCATTGAAAAAAAAAAAAGTGAAAAATGTTTCTTTCTTGTCTTTCTGTTTTTTTTTTTGAAACTTTGTTATCTTTGTTTTAAAAAAAAAAAAAAATGATTATATAAATACTTTTGTTACTAATTTTCCTATTCCATTCATTTCTTCCTTTTTCTCTCTGACCCTCCCTCCCTCTCTCTCTCTCATCACATTTACACATTTTTATTTTTTCGTTTTTTGTTGACTATATAAATAGTTATATTATTAGACTATGTTAAATTTTATTTTTCATTTGAAAATTAAAAAATTTGATTGTTTTATTTTATTTATTAATTTAAATTATTATTTGAATTTTTTCCTTAATTAATAATATTGCCATCTGTGCTTAATTTCTTGATTAAATGTGTATTATTATTTATTGTTTTTTTCTTGTTTTTATTTATTATTTTAATTAAAATTTCAAGTATCTGAAAAAAAAAAAACAAAAACAAAAACGAGATGGGAAATTTTTGATAAGTGGTAATTCAGAATTTAAGTACCATTGAATATTTCAAAATGAATATCAAAATTAAAAAATTACTGATGAGAAAAAAAAAAGAAAGAAATTTTGTTGACAAATTAAAGTAATATTATTGGCAAAAAAAACAAAAGAAATTGAAATAAATGAAATAATTGAAAGAAAATTAATGAAAAATGTCATAATAACAAGAAATATAAATAATCGAATTTCTTTATTTAAATTAAAATTTATTTATCAAAACTGAAATGCAATTTTGATTTAATTTTGACTTTTGCAACATATTTTAATTTGAATTTAATTTATTAAATTTAGTAAAATTGATATAAAAATATCCTAAAAATTAAAATTAATTGCATTTTTACAGCAAAAATTTTAATTTACATTCGATGGAATCACTATGTTATGTATGCATTTTAAACTTTAAACTAAAAATTATCCGTAAAAATGGTGGATGGTTTTTTTTTTTTTTTTATTTTTTTTTTTGAGCGCTTTTGTCATAAAATGCTAATATATTATTGGCACTATGTTATAAAGCCATTGAAATGTACACATTATCATTTGGTTTAGAATATAATTTTAAAAAATGCATCGGTGAGCAATTTAAATAAAAATAGTGAAGTATTAAAAAAAAAAAAAAAAACGAGACAAATGCGCTTTTGTGCCATATTTAAGCAAATGAACGATATGTTAAATTAATTAATAATATCTCGGATAACTGACTTCACTCTCTCTCTCTCTTTTTAAATTATTAAATGCGCATTTATTTAAAATCCTATTTAGAACCTAAAAAAAAAACAATATTTCAAATTTTAACTTTTTTTTACTTAATAATCATTTTTGTTATCATACAGAATTATTAAAATAATTTCTTCTATGCTTCAGTTCTCATTTTATTCATTCTTATTTTCCAAAATCTAATTTTTGCATACTTTACTTCAAAATAATTAAATTTGTTACAACGATTTTTAAACATTATTTGAAACTTCTTAAAACTTCAAAGTTATGCTATTTATTAAGTTAAAATTTCTTTCAACAAATAAATGAAATATGCCAAATAGTATGCAAATATCTTTTTGAAATAATTTTCCGCTAAATTAATTTAATTAATTTATATGATTGATCGTTTCTATCACTTGTAACTAATGCAAATTTTTTATTTACTGATTTAATTTGAAAATAATTTAATAGTAAATAAAATTGATGCAAAAAAACAATAATAATTGTTTGATTGAAAATTAAAAAAAACACTGATTGAAATTAGAAAATATTTTTAAAATATTTTTATTAATTTTCTTTTTTATTTGATCAAATACCGCCTACTTATACAATCAGTCATCAAATGAAGCAATGCGATAAAATGAATGACCAATGGTGCCTATTTGACGAGAAACTCTCATTTATTTCCATTTTTTTCTTTTTTTTTTTTTTTTTTAAAAACAAATTGCTTATTTGTGCTTTTCAGTTTTTGATATATTTTACTGTTGCACTATTTATCATTTATCAGTTTTGTTTATCAGTGTATAACTTTGATAACTGTTATTGAATAATTTCGTTTTACAAATTTGTTTCATTTCATTTCATTATTTGATAATTTATTTAATTTTATTCCATAATTAAATATTCTTTATATTTATTTACAATATATTTATTAATTATTATTAAATTAATATTATTTCTAATTATCATAAATAATTTAAACCTAAATTCACACTTTCAAATTATTAAATTGAACTTACTTTCAACATTTCATTTTTTTATTTCATAATGCATTTAATTTTATTTCACAATTAAATACTCCAATTAATAATATTATTTCTAATTATTATAAATAATTTTATAATTAAATCTAAACTCACACTTTTTGAAATTATTAAATTGAACTTAATTATTAAAAATTATAATAAATTATTAAAAATTTCAATTTTTCAATTATTAAAAATTATAATGAATGTTTTAATTTAAAATATAATTTATAATTTAATTAAAAATTATAAAATCATTAATTCTGACAAAAATAAAATGTAAAATAAAATTTTTGTTGTAATAAACTAAATAGAAAAAATTTCTTTATTTTATCTCTCTGAATAACACTTTAATAATAATCGGATGTTTTTTTTTTTTTCTTTCATTTTTCTTTTTTTTGTTTTTTTATTTTTATTTTTTTTGATCTTATTGGTGGAACATTGTACCGTTTTCTAATAAACTAACCAAAATGCACAATTTATAATTTAAAATTATTTGTACATATTTGTCTTTTATGTTTATTTTTGTTAAAAGCTAATTTCAAGTTAAAATTAATTTTCGAAAATGTGATATTTTTTGAAAAAAAAAGAGAGAAATTGGTGGAATAATATTTGTAATGAGAGTTTTTTTTTTTTTTTCTTTCTTTTTTCTTCGTTTTCATTTTATCGGAAAATTTCTTAATGCTATTATTGTCCTTTCTCTTATTTTTATTTTCTTTTTTTTTTAAAGAAAAGACAGGTGCGGCAGCATAAAAAGCATAAAAGAAATGGAAAAGTTATTTAATATATTTTACCGCAATGGAAAAACTAATTTTGTCGCACATTTAAAAATAAAAAAAAAAAAAAAACTGTCATTATTTATAGCAGCTGGTTACTGTTTACAAATAAACAGTGGCAACAACAACAACAACACAACAGCGGCGACGACAAAACAACGATAACAAAAGCAGCGACAACGACAACAACAACAACAACAACAACGATAACAACAGCAGCGACAACGAAAACAACAACCGCAATAATAACAACAATAATAATATTAACAACAACAATAACTACTACTAATACTACTACTATTACTGCTACTGCTACTATATTATTGTTACCACAATTATTGTATAATAATAATAAGCACAAATGTAGCTTACGATATTTACTAATTAATATAAAGTAAATTATTTTAACTAACTGTAAAGAAATATTTACTAATTTTATCTCAATTAAAAGAAGAGTGTATGCTTTTTCTAAAAGAAATATTCTGTTTTTGAAATTTGTAAAAAAAAAAAAAAATGAATGAAGAAGAGAAATTGAATGATAGTTTATTGTTGGAGGAAATTCAACGCTGTCCTGGAAAATATTTCACACAATATCTTTATGGTATTTTTACTTTCATTTTCATTTCATTTTATAAAAAAAAAAAAAAAAAACTAACTTAACTAAAGTTTTTTTTTTTTTTCTTTGTTGAAATAAAGAGTTATTTCAAAATATTGGAAATATATTTTAAAATTTTTAATAAAATATATGAAATCAAGCAAAAAAATAATTTCAAAAAAAAATTTTTTTTACTTTTTTCATTTACTTATTTCAATGAAAAAGAAAAACTTTGGTTAAAATAATAATCTTTAATTAAAATAATAGTAATAATAATTTGGATTTGAATATTTATTCTAAATTAATTTTTTTAAAGAGAAATTATACATTTATTAAAATTAAATAAAAAAAAATTGAGCATTCATTAATTTATGGTATACTTTTAATCTTATAATATTTATGGTTTTTAGTGTTTTAATTTTTTTAAATTAGTGAGGAAAAAATTTTTTATTACGAATTTTATAATCATTTTATTATCATTGATAATTGATCAGTTTATCAAAGGTACTTTTTTAAGAATTTGTTCTATGAATGATCCCTAGATTTGAATACTGTTAAACAGTTCCAACTGATTATTTTAAAATAAAAAATTTATAAACCCCAAAACACTATTTGGTTCATTAAAAAATTCGTAAAATAAAAAAATAATGAATAAAAAAACAGAATATTTAATTAATTAATAAAAAAACAGAATATTTAATTAATTAATAAAAAATATTAAAAAATTTATTGCTAATTCATAAAAAAATAGAATTTTTCCTGATCATTTAATTAAAAAACAAAATTTTTAATTATTTAGTAAAAAAAAAAATTACTAAAAAAGATATTAATAATCAATTAAAAAGAAAACAAAATGCTTATTGATTATTTATTTATTTATTTATTGTTTATGTGTTTATTTCTTTCTTATTAATTTTTTTTTTTTTTTCATTTTTTTAGGTATATAATTAGTAAATTCTGTTATTTTGATATTTTTGTTAATAGGAAGAAATGTTTTTCCTTTTTCTTTTTTTTATATCTAATAATTTACATTTACAAAATAATTATACCAAACTATTAAGTTTACAAAAAAAAAAAAAAAAAAAAAAAGAAAGTAAAGAAAAGTAAGAAAGGAAATAAAATGTAAAATTGTACATAACAAATTATCTCTTCAACAAATGTAAAACATAAAAAAAAAAAAGAAAAATGAATTTTTTTTTAAATATAATTTGTTGGCAGTTTGTTAAACAATCATTTGTAAACTTTTTTTTTCTTTTTTTCACATTTAATATTTATCAAATAAATTAAGGATGTAAAGTACAATAGTTTAAAATGTGTTATTCATTCATTTTATATAATTTAAAAAAATATATATATATATTTGCATACTGAAATATTCGTATTTTTGTGATAAAAGATTAATTAATTATGATCAAATAGCGAGTTATTGATAAACTTTATCAAATTTCAACAAATTTGATTTATTAATTTAAATATTTAGAAGTAAATACACATTTTTAAAAAATAAAAATTCATTGTTTATTTTCAAAGGTACACTGATTAACCTACAATTGAATTTTTAACATAATTTCTTGTAATTTCATTGTCCATTGCCTTTTTTTTTTTTTTTTTTTTTTGTATCATAGCATTTTAAAAATTAATCAAATGCGTTAAAATAAAAAAGAATAAAATTTTGTCACAAAAATTTCTCATTGTTACAGTATAATATTAAATTATTATATTAGTTATTTAAATTATTATATTAGTTATCAGTGATAAAATTTCTCGTAAAAATTGATAAAAAATCAATTTCAGATAGAAATGAATCATTAAGTAATAATTAGCGTTTTTAAAAATGAAAATTAATTAAACATTTAGCTGATTGCTTCAATTGCATTATCTAATTCATTTGATAAATTTATTTTTTTTTTTGAATTAGTAAATGAAAATTTAAAATAAACTAAAATTATTGATATATATATATATATATATTTTGCAGAATTTTCTTATTTTTCTATGATTTGTTTCAAAAATTTTTTATTTATAAATTATTAAATATTTTTATTTATTTACTTTTTTCCTTTTGTATAATGAAAATATTTTGATTTTAGGAACTGATACAGTTGGAATAGTTGATTTATTAAATCGATTAATTCAAAGTAAAAATGGTTTTGAACTTGCAATCGAATGCCTTTCATGTTGGCAGGTTTGATTTCATTTCAGTTTGATTTCATTTCAGTTTGATTTTATTTCAGTTTGATTTCATTTCAGTTTGATTTTATTTCAGTTTGATTTTATTTCAGTTTGATTTCATTTCAGTTTGATTTCATTTCAGTTTGATTTTATTTCAGTTTGATTTCATTTCAGTTTGATTTCATTTCAGTTTGATTTCATTTCAGTTTGATTTCATTTCAGTTTGATTTTATTTCAGTTTGATTTCATTTCAGTTTGATTTCATTTCAGTTTGATTTTATTTCAGTTTGTTTTCATTTCAGTTTGATTTTATTTCAGTTTGATTTCATTTCAGTTTGATTTCATTTCAGTTTGATTTCATTTCAGTTTGATTTTATTTCAGTTTGTTTTCATTTCAGTTTGATTTTATTTCAGTTTGATTTCATTTCAGTTTGATTTCATTTCAGTTTGATTTTATTTCAGTTTGATTTTATTTCAGTTTGATTTTATTTCAGTTTGATTTCATTTCAGTTTGATTTTATTTCAGTTTGATTTCATTTCAGTTTGATTTTATTTCAGTTTGATTTCATTTCAGTTTGATTTTATTTCAGTTTGATTTCATTTCAGTTTGATTTCATTTCAGTTTGATTTTCATTTCAGTTTGATTTTATTTCAGTTTGATTTCATTTCATTTCAGTTTGTTTTCATTTCAGTTTGATTTTATTTCAGTTTGATTTTATTTCAGTTTGATTTTATTTCAGTTTGTTTTCATTTCAGTTTGATTTTATTTCAGTTTGATTTCATTTCAGTTTGATTTCATTTCAGTTTGATTTCATTTCAGTTTGATTTCATTTCAGTTTGATTTTATTTCAGTTTGATTTTATTTCAGTTTGTTTTCATTTCAGTTTGATTTTATTTCAGTTTGATTTCATTTCAGTTTGATTTTATTTCAGTTTGATTTCATTTCAGTTTGATTTTATTTCAGTTTGATTTCATTTCAGTTTGATTTCATTTCAGTTTGATTTCATTTCAGTTTGATTTTATTTCAGTTTGTTTTCATTTCAGTTTGATTTCATTTCAGTTTGATTTTATTTCAGTTTGATTTCATTTCAGTTTGTTTTCATTTCAGTTTGATTTTATTTCAGTTTGATTTTATTTCAGTTTGTTTTCATTTCAGTTTGATTTTATTTCAGTTTGATTTCATTTCAGTTTGATTTTATTTCAGTTTGATTTCATTTCAGTTTGATTTTATTTCAGTTTGTTTTCATTTCAGTTTGATTTTATTTCAGTTTGATTTCATTTCAGTTTGATTTTATTTCAGTTTGATTTCATTTCAGTTTGATTTTATTTCAGTTTGATTTCATTTCAGTTTGATTTTATTTCAGTTTGATTTCATTTCAGTTTGATTTTATTTCAGTTTGATTTCATTTCAGTTTGATTTTATTTCAGTTTGATTTCATCTCAGTTTGATTTTATTTCAGTTTGGTTATCTAAATTCTAGCAAATATTTAGCATTCTAGTGGTAAAGCATTTTACTTTAATTATTAAAAACAATCATTTAATTTAAAAAACAAAAAGATGAAAAATCATTCAAAATTCTCATTGATGATAAATTCAAATAAATAAATCAAAATGCGATAATAAACATTATTGATAGCTTATCAAACATAATTAAAGTATAAGATTATCAATTTATCATTTTTAACATATTTTCTCAAAAATTTCAAAAAAAAAAAAAAAAAAAAAATTGAAAGCAATTGAATTTTAGCTTTGTTAGCTTTTCTAAAACGCACAATTTCTTCTACATTTTTATATTTAGTTAAAAAAAAAAAAACAGCAAAATGTTACAAAAATTTTAATTTCACAAAACAAAACTAAATTTACATATATTTTTTTTTGTTTCTTTCAGCAAATTTGAACTTAAATATTATCACAAAATTCGATTAAAATCATTGATCATAAATTCTAGGAAATATTTAGGATTTAATTGGTGCAAATTATTGTTTGGAACCAATTTCAAGTGAACTTCAACAAACTGAAAGAGCACAGATCATATGCATATGCTTAAAATTTCTCAATCGTTTGTTGGATTATTCACCAAATGCTATAACTCGAATAAGAATTGATCATGAATTAAAAGGTAATTATTAAATTTTTTTAATAAATAATTAATTTTTAATTTTTAAGTTAATCTTGTTTATTTTGATTAAATTAATAAAATTAAATTAAATTAAATAATTCATATGCGATGAATTCTTTTCAATCTTTTTTTTTTTTTTTTTTTCGTCTTCTTCACTTTTTTCAAAATTTTGAATGAAATTTTAATGATTAATAATTGATGATAATTTGTTTGATAATTATTGATCATAAAGTCGTTTAAATCATACATTTCTTCAAATTAGAATTGAAAACAATATTATAGTAATAATTATTACTCAATTTTTTTTATATAATTCTTTTTTATAACTCTTAATGAAGTACTAAGTTAAAGTTAAACATTGGTAGATGCAAAGTGCAAATTAATTAATAAAATGTTTTTCTTTTCTTTTTTTTTTTTTTGAAATAAATGATAATAAAGTATATGGTAGGCATAAATGAACGGAATTAATTTTTATGTTAAAATATATTTAATTTTATTCAGTTAATTAGCTACAGTATTTAATTAATTAGTTAATTAAATTCGATTTCATCATTTAATTAGTTAATTAATTAATTAATTAGTTAATTAAATTCGATTTCATCATTTAATTAGTTAATTAATTAATTAAATTCAACCTGCTAACCTTATAATTTTTATAAACTACTTAAATTGAACAGTTAATTAATATAATTAATCGAATAAAGAATAGTTTCATTTTAATTATGAAATTATCATCGAAGAAAATTCATCAAAGGAATTTTTTTATCAAATCAATTATCACATAAATAATGATAAGCAATCACTAAAAATGCTGCTTTCAATTATCATAACTTATCCTTCTAATATCCTTTTAAATTCAAAAAAAAAAAAAAAACACTAATTATTACTTAATTCGTAATTTTTAATTGTAACTTGCAGACTTGCTAAAGTAGTAATTCACGTAGGATTCACGTAAAATTTATCGCCTCTATTTGTATTTGCTTATTTTTTATAGTAATAAAATTTGAAAAATGATCCGTTAAACTGCTGGCGTTATTATTTTAATCCAAAAGATTATACTTGAGAAATGAAATATGAAAATTATTCGAAATATAAAACCAATAAATTAATAAATGCGGTCAAGAGTGCATTTCAATCATTCATCAATTGTTGAAAATTTAACAAATCGTTTTCAATTCTTGTTGAATTCTTCCATCTAATTGCTACTATTTCAATAAAAGTTATAAATTCATTCTTCAAATTTATATTAATTCAATGTCAATTTCAATTGATCTTAAGAAAATTTCTATTATACAACAATAATAATAATATATGCTTAATTTGAATAAAACTAATTTGAAAAATAAAAATTTTTTAAATTATAAACGTTGATAAAATGAATATTTGCATGATTGTTATCATTTCCGGAATGATACATTTTAAAATTCGAAACTTTAAACTAACTTTACAACATTCACTTTAACAAGAAAAAAAGAACAAAAATTCAAGTAAATATTTTAGGTATAAAATTAAAAAAAAAAAAATGGAATAATTAATTTTAAAATTTCAACTTTTTAATGAACTAATTTTTATCGTACAACAGAATGTAGAAAAATATTAACAAAATTAAAAAATTTGTTAATGAATTGAAGCAAATTCATATTAACATCAAATATTTCATTTTGTTTTGCTTAAAAATTAAAATTTTAAAAATCAAATTTTTAAAACAAAAAAAAAAAAAAAAATTAAAAGATTTAGTGATTTGTTAGAATGTACTAATAACTAATCATTTTAATTAAAATTTTAATGTTTGTTTACAAAAAAAAAAAAAAAACTTTTGAATGCTTGAAAATTTCTAAATATTTGTCAATTTTATTTAATTTTAATGTCATAAAATGCAATATATTTTAATGTTAGTTTCCCACATTTTTTTTTTCTTTCTTTTTTTCAATTGATCTTTCCGCCATATGAAAAGCTTTCATTCAAATTTTACACCTAAATTCTTTTTCACTTAGTCATCAATCCTCATTAATACTTGCTAAGAACGCCAAAAAAAAAATATTATTTCCTTTTTTTTTTTCTTTTGTTGAATCAATATTGATAATTATTATTTATCATATCATTGATTTCAATTTTGAAAACTTTTTTTTTCTCTCTCTCTCTCTCTCTCTGAAAATTTCATTTTTCTATTGTGAATAGGTAAAAATTGCGCTTATAATCATTCACTTTTAATGTTTGAAAGAAATTTTAAAACATTTTGAAAAGCTTTTTACACAAATTAACTTTTAAATAAGGTTTAGAAATGCTAATCTTCTTTATCACTGATGAAAAATTAAGCTATTCTTATCAGTATTGTTAACAGAACATTTCATTGAGTTAATGATTTGTTAATTAAATTGAACTGAAGCGGAAATGACTCAGTACAAATGGAATTTTGCCTTATGCATTTTTGATTCATTTTTTTTTTTTTTTTTTCATAATTGATAAATTTGCTTTTGATTTTATTGTTCAACTTCATATCTCAATATTTTTTATTATAAATTTCAATTTTTTAAAAATACTCTCAAATGAAATATTATCGTTTCGGTGATTTTTTCAAATGAATTTAACAAAATTCTTTTAAATTCGTTCACTTTTAATACTCATTGTAGATATCTTTAATAAATACCTAATTAAAACCTAATTAAATGAATTATTATATTTTTTAAAATTGACCAATTTTAAATTTTATTCTATGATTGCACTAATATTTTTTATTTCAATTAGACGCACATTTGAAATTTGTTAAATTAAAAAAAAAAAAAAACAAAAAGCAAAAAGAAAGAAAAAGACGAAGAAATGCTATATTGAAATGAAAGAAAGTTACTAATTTCAATAAAAGAAATTTAATTTTGGCAATCAAATGCTGTACACATACTTTTTTTTTTGATAATTTAATATTTAAATTTTATGAAATATATTTTAGAGCCGTGAAATAGGTACGTTACGTCAACATGAACGTGTAGAAAAAATGATTAAGTTTGCATTCACTTCTAATATTATTTGCTTTTCTTTTTTTTTTGGAATTCTTAATTTTTACATTGGAAATTCTTCATAATTTTGCACTTATCATTTCACGTATTATACGTGTTAATTTATTTCATAAACTAGTTTAATATCCTAAAATGATTCAAATTTTTTGTAAAATTTAAAAAAAATTAAATTTATCATTTGAATTTAATTATTATAAAATTATTGGAAAAAAGAAGCAAATTAATTCAGAAATAAATTATTTTTTGGTTAAGTGAAATTAAAAATATTCATTTTCAAATTAGATTTTTTTAGACGAAGGAATTTATTTATCAACAAAAATGCTATTAAGCAAATTTTTGAATTTATTTTCATTTTTAACAATGAAAAAAGCTTATAATCTCTTAATGTATAAACAAGCGCAAAATGTCAGCGCTTTGTTTATTGGAAAGAATAAGCGATAGTAATTAGTAGGAACTTTTTTTTTTTTTTTTTTTTTTTGATTAAAAAATTTAGAAAATTTGCATTTTCTTTTTTTTTTTGAGAAGAAATTGTCAAAGAATTTAAATCATTTCAAACAAAAAAAAAAAAAAAAAAATAGAATTTCTATAATTTATGATTTATAATATTTATCACAAAAATTATCAAAACAACTAATCATTTCATATTATTATTCCATTTTATTTCCTCGTTTAATTTTTTTTTTTTCATTTCGTTTATTGAAAATTCGAATTTAATATTTCAAAAAAAAACTTAATTCTGATGTATTTTACTTCAGACAATTCCGCCATTCCATTTTAAAAGCGCTATTGGTATAATACATCACTTTGATACTTTACTTTCAGTGCTTTATTTTTCCTCTACTTATAAAAAATTTAATTAACTTTTACTCATTGATTTTCTACTTCTGTTATACTTAAATTAATTTTACTTTCATGTTACCACGTTTTTTTACACGTTTTTTTCACACGTGGCAGCGTATATATTCCATTCTTTATGTTTTGTCTGTTTCTAGTGATAAGTTAATTCCAATTCAAAATTTTAATTTTTTCTTCCTTTCTATTTTTACTCAAATTATTTAAATCTAAATCAATGGTACTTCATTTAATTTCATTTTTTTTTTGAAATGAAATAAAATATTTGACGGAAATTTTTTTTTTGTTAAAAAAACTTTTTTGTACGTATTGCATTAAATGTTGCATTTTGTTAGTGACATTTTCTTTTTTCTTTTTGCTTTTCTCTTTTTGAAAACATTAAAATGAATATTTGATGTACTTTACGTACACGTACGCTGCAAAATATTTATGTTATCGAGAATTGATTATCATTAATAATTTTAACGAAATAATTTTTATTTGAAATGTACAATAAAATTTTAGCTTTTATTATCAGTGATTATTATAACTGATAACTCTTGTGATAATCTTTTTGTTTTTGTTTTTTCCTTTGTATGTTTATTTTAAAATGCATAAAGTAATTTGGTGAATCTCAGATGAAATTCGTAATAAATTCTTTCAATCAAAATTTATTATACAATTATACTAATTAAAAATAATTAAAATTATAAATAAGCCATAGCTAACTAAATTATATTGTATTATTTTATAACTTTGATAAAATTACAAGAAATAAATCTCAACAAAAAAAAAATTACACATTTTTTTATTGGAAATTATTCAGAAAAGATAAAATTAATAATTATTATTTTTAAAATAAAAATTACAAAAATTAATTATTATTTTTTGCAGAAACAATTTTTCCATCTAAAATTTTCTGACCGATAAAATTTTGCGCTACTTGCAAAAAGCAAATTTTATTAATTAGAATTTTTATTTTTATTTGTTTTGTAATTTAAAATAATCTGAGCATTTTATTTACTTTATAATATAGATAGGTATGACCTTGGAATTGTAAATGATAATCTTCTTATATGAAAGTATCATGATATATGGATATAATTATTTATGCATTCTAATTTGAATAATTTCAGAATTGAATGTCAGCGAACGTGTCAACCAAATAAGGTATAATATTCTTTTACCTGTCCTTTCTCTCCCTTTTTTTTTTTTTTTCATAATTATCATTTATTCTTCTACTTTTTTTTCCCTTTAATTTCTATCTTTGATATAACCTTTCCTTTTTTTCTTTTTCTGATTTCATTTTAATTTCAGGTGAGAAAAGTTTGAAATGCTTCTAACTATTAATTTTGCTATATTTGCTATATTTAGATTTTTTTTTTTTAACGAATTAATGAATGAAATAAATTGTTTGTTTTTCTGTAAAAGTAAGTAACTTCAAATTGACTTGGTAATTTTATTTTTTTTTTTTTTTTTTAAAAAAAAAACATCTTTAATAATAATTTTGAAATTATCTTATTGCATTTTTCTCAAATTAATTAAAATATCTGGAAAGAAAATAGATGAGAAAAAATTTAATTATTATAAATGCTAGTTGAAATTAAATGAAATTAACTTAATTGCTATTTTTCAAACATATAAGATAGTCTCTTTTTTTTCTTTCTTAATTAAAAGTAATAACTTTTTTTTTCTCCCACAAATTTTACATTTTGAAAATTTTTAAAAGATATTTTATTCCATTTATAATCACTTTGTCGCCATTTTCAACAATGTAAATTCGAAGCGCTAATGTCGCATTCAATTCTAATCATTACTCTCTTTATATGTATTTTTATTTCATTTTTTTTCCTTCCATCTCAGTGCCAAATTCATTCGTCGTTTTTAATCTCTCAAACTATGATACTATTTTTTCTCAAAAATAAATCAATCATAAATTTTATGTTTTCCTAAGAGCACTCAATCTGTTGCTGTAAACAATAAATAACTTGATGGTACTACTATAGTTAGTAATTAAAATTAATAATATGCATTTCCGGTTTTAGCATTTCCTGAATTACCCTTTTCCTTTTCCATTATTGTCAACCAATCTATTTGATAAACAATAAACTTTTATGCTATTTTTCTATCAATTTAAATTAATTTAAATTTTATCAATTTAAATTAATTAATTTACAAACACGAAAGAAGAAAAAAATAATAATTTTCTTAAATAATTTTGATTTGTTTAACAGAAAATATTTTCATTTCTTAAAATATACTATTTATTACTTTGCTTCTTTCCAGCGAATGATGCATGCATGTCTTGATTAAATTCAAACTTATTTAAATTTCACTTTTTGCAGATAGTGATTAACAAAATTTTAATTTCACTTCGCGCTGCTTTATTAATCATTCACCTTAATTAATTTTAGTAATTTTAATTATCAGAAGTTGTCGGTTATTTAAACGAAATGTTTCGATGAATGCTATTTAAGCCTTCTGCAAATGTTACTTTTCAATTTAATCATTTTTAATTTTTCAATAAAAAGAAATATTTGCACATTTGATTCATAAATAATTAGTTATATTGACATCAATTTTATTAATTTTTTTTTTCTAAAACTATTTGATTAGTAAAATTTAATTTTTATGAATAATTTTACTCATTTTTTCAAAGTATTACAAAGTACAAAGTAATACTTTGAAAGATAATCGTAGTTTTTCAGCTAATCGATTGATCTATCTTTCAATATGTACACATTTCATATTATTCATACTTTTCACAAAACCCAATCAAAGCATTCATAAAATATTTGTTTGTCACTTATTTAAAAGTGATAAGCGTGAAAGCTAATCGACAAATATTTGTGCATACATTTCGCTTTATGATTTGTTGACTTTACTGATATCATTTTGATCACTTTGACAGACCAACTCTTACATTAAATTTATTTTTATAATATCATAATTAGTGAAAATTGAAAGGAAATTTTAAAAAAATGCTAGAAAATTTTGCTAAAATTGAAGAAAAATTTTTTTATTGAAAAAATGCCCGAAAATTTTACTAAATTTATCAAAATTATCAAAAAAAAAAAATTCATCCAATTTGTTAATATTCTTATTTTTCCTTAAAACATTGATTATTTTAATTAATTACTTTAAAATATAATTGTTATTTCTTCATTTTTTTTCCAGATTAGCTCATTTTCATTTTATTGCTAAAAAAATTTTACTAAATTTATCAAAATTACCTTTGGAAAACGATAACATTCATTGCTAAAAATATTTGATTGGTTGAAAGATAGCTAAAGAACTTAGTGTTAAATCGATACTGATAACAATGTTAATGCAAAATGATTAGATTTATTCTATGACTAATCATTTGTGTCACCCTTTTGTCAACTATGCTAACAAAACAACAATTACTTTAACATTTCATCTTTTTTTTAAAAAAAAAAAATCAGTACGGCTTATAAGAGATAACTCATTTTGCCCTTTACTACAAAAATATATATTAAAAATAATTTTATTTTATGTTATAAAGATTTTTGTTAAAAATTTATTAAATTTTCCAAAAACAAATGAAAAATTATTATAAATTTACATAAAATCTTTTTATTTTTAATTTGCAAAAAAAAAAAAAAAAAAAAAAAAAACAAAAAAAATTCATTTAATTAATTTGCATTGAGAAATTAATTAGCTAATATTCGTTTGTTTATTCGTTCTTTTTTTTTTCTTTAAGATTTATTTTTTTTTTAAAAAAAAAGAAAGTGGAAATGTGACATTTATAATAATTATAAATATGCATAAAATTACAGGTAACTATAATTAGTCTAATTATATTAGCTAAAATATAATTAAAATCTTTGGCTATAAAATGAGAAAATAGTAAATTTATAAAATTTTGATAAATAAATATATTAGTGTGATAAATTATAAAATTTGATAAATAAATATATTAGTGTGATAAATTATAAAATTTGATAAATAAATATATTAGTGTGATAAATTATAATTTTGATAAATAAATATATTAGTGTGATAAATTTATAAAATTTTGATAAATAAATATATTAGTGTGATAAATTTATAATTTTGATAAATAATATATTAGTGTGATAAATTTATAAATTTGATAAATAAATATATTAGTGTGATAAATTTATAAAATTTTGATAAATAAATATATTAGTGTGATTTGATAGATAGATTTTTCTTACTATACAATTTGGATGATTTCATATAAAAATGAACAGTTGACATTGTCTGACAAAATTGATGACATCTATTATTCATGTCAAAAATGCTCTGTCTAATTCTCATCTGTCATAGCATTTAATCCCTCATCTGTCAAAGTATTAATGATTTAAACTTGTCACTTCATCACTATTCAGACACAAAGAAACGTTTTATTAATAAATACAAATGACACTTTTCTTTTTTTTTTTTTTAAATTTATATTTTATCTCAGTTGTATTTTTTATGAGCAATTTTTATAATTTGAAATGAAAATTTAAAAAAAAAAAAAAAAAAAAAGACCTATTTAATATTTTTATGAACGATTTATAATTTGAAATAAATGTAGTATCATATATCAAATGCAATATTAATATAATTGAAATGATTTGAATATTAAACAAAATTAGCAACTAATTATTGAATTTCAAAAATTTAAACTATTTAAAAAATTTGTTTATTAGGAATACAGTTGTTAATACAGCGTTTACAACATCTAATTCAATGCAAAAAAAAGAAAGAAAAGAAAGAAATAGAAAAGCATGAAATCATTTTGTATAAAATAGCAACAAAATTTTGCTCAAAAATTTCAATCAAGGCCAAAATTTGAAGAGAAGGAAGTGAAATTTCAATTTGTTTGTGCAATAAATTGAAATCTGAAAGCAAGCGTGAAGGATATTTATTTCATATGACACAATTTAGTGAACAGCAGGAGGTGAGGAAAAATGTTAGAATATTAAATTTAAAACTGGCATAATAAATTTTTGATCTGTTCATTTTTTTTTTTTTTCCCCCCCCCCCTCCCTCTGCAAACAATCAATTAATAAAATAAACTATATAAATTAAGATATGATTTGTTATCATAATTTATTTGATTAAAAAAAGTGATTAAAAAAAAAAAAAAAATTACAAAATTAAATTTTGATCAGAAAAAAAAAAAAACGAAGAAAACAATAAAATTAATTAAAATCAAACATTTTATTAGTATAAATTAATTATTTTATTTATAATGTTAGTTGCATTTATGCTATAATTGAATAAATTATGAATGACATTAATTACACGTAAAATTATTAGCTAAACGTCAAATGCTAACGTAAAAAATTTATTAACGTCATATGTTATAAAGCTATAATCCAATATGCTTACAAATTTGAAATATTAAAATAAAGAGAAGAAATAAATCATTTCATACATTTTTTTTTCTTTTTTTCTTTTTCCCTCTCTCTCTCTCTCTTTCTTTCTTTCTTTTCTCTCACAATTTTTTCATTTTATATTTATGCAAACAAATGATGAAAAAGGAATATAAATGCATTTGAGAGTTATTAGTCATCCTTATAACCTATGCCATTATGCGCTTTTATGTTCGTACAATGACAATGTCAAACTTTTACTATCTTCGAGAATTTCACAAATGCAAATTGTTTGATAATATATTTCTCGAGATCTATATCATATAATTTTATTTAAATGGATGAAAATTTTGTGTTTTAATAATTTTATTAGAAATATTTTAATTATTTAAATTTTTTTTTTTTTTTGTTATAATGCAGCTATTTTATATTATTTAGTTAATTCAAAATATATATTTTATTTCTAAAATTAGCCTAGTTTAGTTCAATTTTTTTTTTTTTTTTCACATATTAATAAGTAACTTTTTTGATTTGAACATTTTTTATGAATTCGATCAAATTATTCAGCTCTTCCCTCTCTCTCTCTCTCTCTCTCTCTCTCTTTCTCACTTTTTAAGCATTGTTAAGCTTTAGTTATGCTTATAGATTGTTGATGATAAACAAAATATTATTTTAAAAATGAAATTATCATATCGAAATTATCTCATAGTTTTTCGATTTTTTTTTTTCTTTTTTATTAGCAATTAGCATTGCATTTTATGATTATTTGCATTTTTTGGTGAGATAATTTTTTCTTTTTTTTAACTGTTTTTTCTTTCAATTTTTTCTTCATTTTTAATTTTTCAATTTTCTTTGTTTTTTTTTCTCGAATTTTGCAATTTATCTTCCTTTTATTTCATCTTATTTCCATCATTTCATTGAAATATTTCATTCATTGTTTTAAATTCTTCCTATTTTCATTTTACACTTTTAAATTCATTCGTTAATTTCATCCCAGTTATTCAATAACAATGTTTTCGTTTAATAAGTAATACAATGGATTAAAAAATGGAATTTATTCAAATTATTTAAAATTATTAAAATTTTGAAAATCAATCATTAAACGAATAAATAATCAACTAATCATTCTTCTGATAAATCGATCATTCATTAAAGATATTGCCAAGTAATTTATCAAAAATTAGAATTAGTAATTTTTAATTTGATTATATTTGAAGTGCTTTCTTTATAATTATACTAACTAATTTTATTGGAAGAGATAAATGCTAGCCAATAAATAATTCGATTCATTGATCCATCATTTGATGAAAGATAATAAAAGGCGCTATTGTCTGATGAATGAATAATTTCTTTTTTTTTTTTTTCATTCTTCTCGTTTTCTTGAATTAATTTTATTTTAATTTACAAATTCTAATATATTCCATTAATCTAATCTAAACATTCACTAAGTTAATCCAACGAGTATAATTTCATTTTCTCATTATTAAAATTAACAAAAATGTCTTAATTAACGATTGATAATTCTCTTTGCCATTACTATTATTATGCTAGGTTAATTTCCATTTGCGCTTTGCGCTATAGTCAAGCAATAAACTGAGTTATATGCTTACTTTAACTTTTAGTTTACACTTTTAATGCTTATGGAAGATGAAATAGAATGAAATGTTTATTAAAATAGTATTATTTCATTTATTATTCTTTCTATTTTGATAGCTTTCATTTCATTTCTTATAATAATAATAATTTAAATTTTCTCAATTCACTTATTTCAATTCATTTATTCGTTTCTTAGCTTTTAAAATGCTATTTTGCATATTGCTTTTCAAATTTATATCACATTCCTATTTTCAGAAGCTAAAAATACCAATCATTCTTTTTTCCTTTTTATATATAATAGCAAAAGTCAAATAACAAAAAAAAAAAAATGCTAATGTGGAATGCTTAGAACATAGGTTTAAGCTTAAAACTGAGAGCTATACAAACTTTTTTCAATCTTCTATTTTTTTTTTTTTTTTATCATTACTTACGTGATTCAGACATGTGTCATACAAAATGTAATATAGTTTTTATCTTATCAATGCTATCAAATAATTTCTTATCAATAAAGAAAAAGTTTACAATTATGTTCCAAAATTGTAACATTTTGATTAAATTTGTTTATAATACTAAAAGAATTGACTGTTTGTAATTCTGTTACAAAATTAATTTTCTAGAAAAAGAAATTAGTGATAAATAAAAATAATTAATTAGAGGGCAGATTTTCAGATTGAAAAAATTTGAAACTTTTGTAAACGAATATTTGAATTACAACGAATGAATTAGGCAGTTAAATGATCAATTTAAATTATGTCATAGGTCATTTCTACAATGGTCAATGTTCTGCCCCTATCCGATGGGCAAACAGTTGTGTCATTAGATCAGAAACTTTTTCTTTTGAATATAAAAAAAAAAAAAAAAAATTTAGCATTCATTTCAGATTTTAATTTAATCAGCGAATTTAAAAAATTAAAAAAAAAAAAAAAAAATTGCATTAGTAACTTGTATTTCATTGCAATTATTCTATATATTAATATATTTTTTTCTCATCAAAGCGATGAAAATTTTGGTATAAAAAATTTTGCTAATTAAAATTTAAAAAAAAGAAAAAAAAAAAACTGAAACTAAAATAGCAAATAATAAGAGTGTGAGATAACGGTAAATTTTATCAGCAATTTTACAAATTTATCATATCAGTAAAACTTCCTACACATTATTAACTACTCATACTTCTCATCTATAAACTTTGCATATATTAGAGTTAATTTAATAATAAAATAAACTTTCTAATCGATTAATCTATTTATTCAAATTCTAAGATTATCAAATCTGAAATAATTAATTGAAATGAGATCAATATGATAATTATTGATTATATTTGATTTTAATTTAGTTAAAATGTATAGAATGACTAGTTCTGAGCTTTGTAAATGATAACTGAAAGATTTTTTTTTTTTTTTTTTTTAAACGAAAAATTAGGTCATACGGTTAAGATGAACGGTGAATTGCGCACAATTTCTAGCAATTCACGGGAAATCAAAAATCATTTCATCCCGAAATGAGCGTTCTGTTCATTTATTTATTTATTTATTTACTTATTTATTTGTTTACTTATTCTCATAAACAAATTTTCATAAAAAAGCAACTCATAACATTTTTATTTACTCATGATAAAGCATGAAATTCATCATTCAAGAGAAATCATAGAAATTATTTGCATTACAATTTTGCTTTAATTTGATTGTTTTTCTCTTACAATGTTACAAAGTATATTTATGCTTTTATATTTAATCATATTAATCATACTATCATTTATTAATTTTATCACTTAAAAACTGCCCAACTATATCAGTGCTACAACAATATGGGAAAAATAAACTTTAGATATGAAAAAAATAAAACAGATAAAATCAATTCGTGGGATAATTTTCGTTAAATTAAAGTGTGAATTAATTAATCTTAAAAAAAAAAACACATATTTATTATTATTACTATTATTATTATTGTTATTATTGCTCTTGTTATTATTATTATCAACTGCTGTTACTGTTATCAATCGCTATTATTTCTATTAATTTTATCATTATTGTTATTATTATTATTATTAATACATATTATTATTAAATTATTATTATCAGTGATTTTATGCTAAATCTGAATAAAATTTAGGAAAGAAAAAGAAGAAGAAAATAATAATAATAATAATAATTTGAAACATTTTTCAGGGCATTGTTGAGCAGTGGAACATTTGGTGAATTTGATCGTGAAATAAGCGAACAAATTGAACACTGGCAATCAGGCCATCATCAAAATGATGATATATGCATAAGAGGTGATTTTTTTTTAAAAAATAAAAACAAAATTTTCACTTTTTTTTTTCTTCATTTAATTTAAAAAATTAATTTTAATTAACAAAAAAATTTTTTTTTCCACTTCAAATGATTGAAATTTAAAAGATTAAAAATAGAAAATTTCATTTTTTTTTTTTTTTCTTTTTGCAGCTCGGTCATCATCATTTGCAGAAGCTGAAGATTCAAATTCATTCACTGAAGAAAGTGAAGAAGACGACGACAACGACAACGACAGCTATCGGATGGCTTCTGTAGAAACGGTTCAATCATCACAAACTTGGAATAATAATGTACTGATATTTTTTTTAATTTAAATTTTTCAATCTTTTCATAAATTATTCAAAAAGAAAAAACAAAAAATAAATTTAATGTATTAAAAAAAAAAAAAAAAAAAAAAAAAAACAATAGCTAATATTAAGCTTTATTAATACATTTGCAATTAAAAAAAAATTTGATAAATTGTTTAAAAATTTTTGAGAAAAATTAAAAAAAAAAAAAAAAATAAAGAAACCAGTTATGAAATTTTGAACTCTATATATACATATTTTGATAGAAGATGAAGAGTAGCTTAGAATTAAATTAACAAATTTAATCCAAATGTGAAATTGTTTGTGTAAAAGAAAATAAATTTCATTAACTAGTAAATAATGGAAAATTCCATTTAAAAAGTTTGTGAATTAAAATATTACTAAAAATATTCCACTGATACATATAAAATTTCAATTTAAAATGATTCAATTTAAAGAGTTATATAATATTAAAGGATGTTGTGAAAATAAAAATTATTTGATGCTATCTCATGCATTAATTTGTTCTTTAAATTTAAACATTTTTAGTTACTGCATTTAACCGTTTATCATTTTATCATTAAATTTCCATTAAAATTTTATCAATTTCTGATGATAAATTGATATTCATATTTTTTTTTTCATTTACTAGAATTAACTAATTTAATTTTTTCAAATCAAATCCTCCCTTTTTTTTTTTTCATTTCTCATTCATTTAAATGTTTTGTCAGATAGAATTTTCAATTTTATTTCACAAATTTAAAATAAAATAATCCTCAGATAAAATTACAATATTCCAGTATTCCTGATCCAGTATTTATAATAATACTAAACTATCATTTTTTTTTTTTGTCTCAACAATATTATTAAATTTTTTTTTTTTGCATTTATTAAAATTAAATTTTAGACATTGGATGATTCATGCTACAAGGATAATGCACTTGTACAATTGATAAATTTATTAAAGAATAAAACCGATTCAGTAAATGCTAATAATGTTGAGCAATTAGTTGAAGCATTGTTACTTAAATGTAATCCGGTAAATTATTTTATTCTTATTTAAAAAAAAATTTTTTTTTTTTGAATTTTTTTTAAAATGAATTATTAATTTAACATTGAAATATTTTTAATTAAATATTGTTTTAATAATTAATCATTGAAATATTTTTTTTAATTTAATTATTTATTGCTATTATGTCATTTTTTTTTTTTTTTTTTTTGAAATACTTTTAATTTAACATTGTTTCATTGTTATTTTTAAATAAAACAATTATAATTTTGATTTTTTTGTTTTAAAATTTTATTACACTTTTTATTTATTTTTTTTTTTTTAAAAGAATGATGCTGAAATGATAATGGAAATGACAATTGGAGGAAAGATTAATGACAAAAAGGATGAAATTATTGAAGGTAAATGGTAAAGTATTATTTGTAGATTCAATATTGTTGCAATTTTTTTTTTTCTTTTGTCTTGTTTTAATTTTTTAAGAAATTGAAATCACAATTTTTTTTTTTTTTAATTAAAAAATAAATTGATAAAATAGTTTAATAGACGAGATTGTAAGATTTTACTGGTGAGCAAATGTATTCAATTTAAATATGAATGTATCAAATGATCGATTAATAATTAATCATTGAAATTTAAATAATCATTGAAAATTTTTTGAGATTTGGATATGATTAAACCATTATTTTTTCTTGTCGAATAGTTGAGAGAAATACGGAAGAATATTCCGGTTTAAAAAAAAAAAAAAAGCTTGAAAATTTTATGTCACATTGAATCGTTGCGTTTTTTCACTTTTTTTAATTTGTTTATTTTGAAAAAAAAAAAAAGAGAGAAGTAGTATTTTTAAGAATTATTATCCTAAAATTGAATAATTTTATTCATTTGTTGGAAATTTTACAGTAATTTTTGGAAATTATAAATAAATGAAATAATTTAATCTTTTCAATTCAGTTCCATAAGAATTTTATTTAGTTTAACTTCTCATTTACAAATTTAAATTTTATAAAATTTCACTTTTTTTTTCTTTTTTTTTTTTTGCAGCAACATCTATACTTGGTACAACGCTACCAAACGTACTTTCATCAACTTCACCAGCACTACCACCAGCACCACCACCACCGCCACCGCCACCACCACCACCGCCACCACCGCCACCACCACCGCCACCACTGCCACTATCATCAGAAAACACTGGTGGACTGTCACCTCCTTTACCATTTCAACTAAATGCTAAAGGTAGCAAATTGTTACCAAAGAAAAAATTGGATATACCGAAAGCATTAAAACCGAAAGCTATGCCTAAAGCTGGTTCACAAATGAAACAAATTCAATGGACTAAAATACCCGTTGAAAAGGCTAATTTTACAATTTCAAAATGAAAACTAAAATTTTACAACATTGGAAGAATTAATAAAAGGATCTCTTTTTTTTTTTTTTTTTTCAAGACTTTTTCTTTTTAATGAGTGCAAAATTTTTTTAGTTTCGAATTTTTTCTTAATTATTCTAATTTACAGATGTTTTAAACTAAAAAAATTCTATCCACCAATTTTTAATTTTTATTTAAATAGAAGTTTAATTTAAAAAAAGGTTTGCCTAGAGAAATAATAGAAGGAAGATGAAAAAGAGTTTCGTCAAATTATGTAATTTGATAATTTAAAGTATCCAATATCTCTCTATTTTTTTTTTTCAATTAGTAAAATTTGAAAATATTTTAGGTAATTGGCGATGGTATGCAAAAAATTCATAACGTTTGGATGTCTTCTGCACGACTCTCTGAAAATGGTATCATTTCGATGTAAATTCGATGTAAACTTTTATTAAATTAAATTTCTGAAAAATTCAGCCTAAGTTTATAATTTTATTTCACTATAATTAAGATGAAACAATTAAAAAAATTAAAAAAAATTTACTTTATATGAAGAAAAAGAAGAAAAGAATTTTCTACGACAAAAAGTGAAAATGTGAAATTTGCTAATTTGGTTGGATAACTTTCTGTTCATAATTATCTTTCTATAATATTCCTACAATTTCAAAATTTCAATTGTTTAGTTTTTTTTTTTTCCGATAAAATTAAAAAAAAAAAAAAAGAAAAAAAGGTTTTCTATTATCAATTTGATTGGTTATTTTTTATTTTATTCTAATTTTTACATAAAATCTTTTTTCTTTTTTTAAAAAAAAAAATTAGAGTTATTTCATTTAAAAAAAAAAATGATTTCAAAGTTTTTTCATTCTAACTTTTTTTTTTTTTTCAATTTTCAGAATTACATCTTAATTTCGATGAATTAGAATCAATGTTTAGTTGTACTGCTGTTAGAACATGCACTGATACATTAAACGTAGAACGACGTAATACACGGAAGAATGCCGTAATTACTTTATTATCACATAAACGAAGTTTTAATGTGAGCATTTTCCTAAAACAATTTAAAGAAGGTAATTTAGCTTTTTAATTTCTCCTTTTTTTTTTTTTTTTTTTTCCTTTTCTTAAATTAATTATTTTTTTTTTTATTTTTGAAATATTTTTTATGATAATTTAAAATTAAAATAAGATAGGATGTTAAAAGAAGGTAATTTAGCTTTTTAATTTCTCCTTTTTTTTTTTTTTTTTCCTTTTTTTAAACTAATTATTTTTTTTTTTATTTTTGAAATATTTTTTATGATAATTTAAAATTAAAATAAGATAGGATGTTAATTTTAAGGTATATTTCAAATTATCGAAAATGTTCGAAATGGAAATGGTGAATTTTTTGGTCTTGAACGATTAAATAATCTTCATGCTATTTTACCTGATAATGAAGAGGTAAATATTTTCAAGTTTTTTATTTTTTTATAAAATTGCATTTTTTTTTTCAAAAATTGTTTAATAATAAGTGATATCAGCTAAGGCATACAATTTTTGTAAAATTTTAAAAAAAAAAAAAAAAAAGTAACTTATGTTTTTGCCTTAATGTAAAGTTAAACAAAGAATTATAGTTGAATTTGAAATAGAATTGATAATTTTATTCGTTGCTACGACATATTTTTTTTTTTTTCCTAAAATAAAATTTAAATGTAAATTTAAATGAAATTATTACAGATTGAAATTTTACGAGGATTTAGTGGTGATGAATCACAGCTTGGTATTGCCGAACAATTCTTTTTAAATCTATTAACTGTATCAGACTATAGGCTTATCTTAGATTGTATGATTTTAAAAGAGGAATTGAATATTGCTTTCGAAACTTTGCTACCTCATATTGATACTGTAATTAACAGTTGCATAGGTTTGTTTTTGTTTAGTTTAATTAATGCAAATATAAATTAATAATTAAGTAATGCATTAGGATTTGAAAGATAAATTAATTTTAGATAATTAAATAAATAAAGAGAAATTGTGAAAAATTTTCTAATTATATTTGAAGTGTTTAGTAGAAGAAATATTTTTAAATTTTTTTTATTTTTAATTAATTTCTTCGATTATTAAATGTATTAGTTAGTTAGTTGTTTGAGTAAGTGTTAAAGATATAAAATGCATGCAAAAATGCATGCTACCTTCATTAAAATGCAAATTATGATAAATAATTTTTAAATATAATTTTTTTTTTTTTTTTTTTTTTTTGTAATTTCAGAAATTAAAGAAAGCAAAGCATTGCCAAAAATTTTTTGTATGCTTGTACAAATTGGTAATTTTTTAAATGCAAATGCAACATTTGGAAATGCTGCCGGATTTAAATTGAATTCGCTTTGGAGAATTTTGGATGTAAAAGGAACGCAAAAAAGTATTACACTTCTACATTTCATTGCAATGGTTAGATTTTACTTTCAACCGGAACCGGAAATTATAAAATGAAATAATAATATATGCAATTCATGACAGATATATTTATCATTTAAAAATTAAATTAAATAATATAACTCCTTTTTTCTTCTTGTAGAAATTCAGTTATTTTAAAATATCATATAAAATTGGATAAAAATTTAAAATTGTTGAATAATTTAAATAATTCGAAGAGATAATTTTTTTTTTTTTGCATCGGCGTTATAAAAAATATTTTTTCCTATTTCGAATATAATTTAACAGTTACTTCTGTTACTTTTGAATTACTTTAAATTTAACTTATCAGTTAGTTATTTTTTTTTTTTTTTCTAGCAAGATCGTGAATGCACAGAAAAATTACTGAATGAGCTGTTAACAGTACCAATAGCTGCAAGGTAATATTATTAATTTTTAATAATAAAATTATTATTTAAAAAAAAAAAACGATTTAAAATAATTTTATATATTTGTAAAAAGCAAAAAAATTGTTCAAATTACATTTTTAAATTTTGTTATTAATTATATGTTTGCTTATTGAACTGTGTTTGTATTAAATTAAATTTTACATTTTAATTATTTGTAATTTCATTAAATTGCACTGAACAATAAAACATTTTGTTCATTGACATTAGAATCAGATATAAATAAATTTTAAAAACACTTTTTAGATTATCATTGGAATCAATTCGAAATGATGTTCGAACAATTCGTGATAAACTGATTAATATAAGCATTGAAGTAAGAAAACGAACTGATAACCATTTTTTTGAAAATATCAACCAGCATTTTATGGTATGTTTCAATTTCTGTCTCTTTTTTATTAGCAATTAAAAAAAAAATTTTTTTTTTTTAAATTTTATTATTCATTGCATTATTTGTTCATTTATTACATTTGATAATTGAAGTAAAAATTTTGTTAAAAATTTCGAATTTTGAATCGAATAAATTTTTATTACCCTAATTGTTTGCATTGCATTAAGCATTTGAGGAAATATTTTTTCAAAATTTATCTACAAATCATATATTTGAATTATTTTATTAAATCATTTCATTTATTACATTTTTCTATCCATGCAAATGTAAAAACATTATATTATTAGACATAACTCTAATATAGTTTAAAGGAAAAAAAAAAAGATTAAATTAGTTAAACTTAAGTCAAAAAAAAAAGAAAATTGTGAAGAGTTAAATAAATTTAAAATTTCAAGAATTCACAACAACATATGGAAAATATGCAAGAGCAATTAGAGCAAATGGATCAATTAATTTCCTATTTGGCAGTATATTTTTGTGAAGATGAAAAACATTTCAAAATTGAGGAATGCTTTAAAATATTATCAACATTCATCTGTAGACTACGTGATGCGCTAAATGTATGATATTATCATTTTTATTTTAATAATAATAATAACAATTATATTTACTTTTAATAATTAGTAATTTTCTATATTTCATTTAACTTATTCTTATGTAAAAAAAAAAAAAGAAAAATCTAGCAAAATATTGTATAGGGAATGTTTTTAATTCTATTTGCAAATATTTTACTCAAATTTGAATTTGATTGAAAAACAAAACTTGCTTAATTAATTTGTCAATTTTATTTTTCTTTTCGTTTTTTTTTTTAATTTCACAAAAAGTTTCGCTAACAAAAATAATAATTATCTTCGGAATTCCTGTATATTTAGAAATGAATAAATTAATGAATGTTTTTGATTATGTATCAAATTAGATTTCTTATATTTTCATTTATTAAAATAGAAAATAAATTAATAAATTCAACTTTTAAATTGCTATATTTTTGCATATTTTTCATTCAGGATAATGAAAAACGCACAAAACGATTGAAGCGTTTGGATGAAAAAACAAATATGGAAAAAATGATGCCGAATAATTCCTCAGAGTTTAATTTACTAAAGAAGATAAACAATAACAATAATGATACTGATAATGATAACAACAATAATAGAACATTGGAAGAACTTCTGGAAAGCAAGTAAGCTTGAAATTTTATTATGATAAAAATTTTTAGGCAAGTTAAGTAATACTAAGGTATTCGTAATGTATTTGATTTGATATATTTACTTTTAAATATTTGCGCTAATACATTTTAAATTTTACAAAACTGATACAATTCTATCATTTTTTTTTTTAATCGAGTAGTGGCGCAAATGTTTAAGTAAATGTATAACGATGGGAAATGATTGTGTTAATTCATTTTTTCTTTTTTTTTTCTTTGTTACCTATGAAATACTATCATCAATTTTTGAGCAATAATGTTTAAAGAAGTAAAAAATAAAAAAATAGAAAATTTGACAGTTTAAAAAAAAAAAAAAAAAAACATACATTACTAATTTTTCATATATTTGATTTAGTACTCATTCGAATATTCGTCACTCTCGACCTCGTTTAAATATTAATCCAACAAATATGCTAGTGAAATTATCAAATGATGATGAGAAGAAAGATCGTAAAATTATTCATCGAACAGTTCGTAAGCTAAAGGATGATATACCTGATGAGGTAAGAGCATTTATATTTTAGTATGAATTTTTATCAATGATAATTTTATTTATTAATGAAACAAAATTGATACAATTTTATCATTTTTTTAATTCAATTTTTAATTACTCACTTACTGCTATTATATATTCTTTCGTTTTTTTTTTCTTCTGCTAATAATTTTGTGATAAATTAGAGCGATATGTCACCAATTTTGAAATTACGAAAACAATCACGAAATAAAAGTGATGCATATTTGATAAGACATAGTCAAAATTTGGATGAATTTTTGGAAGTAGCTGAAAGAGTGGAAAAAGAAGCTGTAAAACAACATGTTGAGGTGAGAATTATTATCATTATCATTATCATTATCATTTTCTTCATTCAGAAATCACTTTTTTTCTTTTTTTTTTTTCGTTAATTCTTTTTCGAATTTAAACTTTTATTTAAATTTGAGAATTAATAATTTATTTTTTTAGTACAACAAAGAAATGCCTGATGAATTAATTGAAATGACACCTACATTTTCAACTTCTACAGGTTATAAAATATTTTATTCGTTTAATGTCAAATCGGTTCTAAAAAAAAAAAATTTTTTTAATGAAATTATTTAACTACAATAATTATTACAATAATAATAAGCACAGGTTTTCTTTTTTTTTTTTTTTTTCTAAGCTTTTTCTAATGACTTTTTGTTCTTTGTAACTTACTGATTATCATAAAATTTATCTGTTACATTAAGTAAAATATTTGTCTAAGTTATTAATAGCAAAATATCAATAATTTATCGCATAAAATTGTTACTTTAACCGTACTACTACTAAAATTTTAATAATATTAAAACATTGAAGTATTTTTAAACTTTAATCATTAAAATATTTTACTCATTGCAATATTATAAATTCTTCTTTCTTTCAGAAGATTCATCATCAACAATGATAAAAGTTGAAAGAATGCCATCAAATAATATTAATTTAGAAGAAATAACATCAATCAATAATAATTCAATAAATAATATAAAAAATAATGATAAAATTACAACAATACTTTATTCAATGGATAAAATGAAACAACGAGTTGCAATGGAAAAAACTACCGAAATTCCATTATCAAAGACAATTCGTAATGTACGAACAATGAAATCAATTCAAACTTCCAATGAACAATCACGAAATTCGTTATCATATCGAAATAAATTATCAACAATTCCATCATCACATAAATCGATGTCACAACAACAACAACAACAACAACAACAACAACAACAGCAGGAACAACAACAATCATCTAATAACAACAAATCAACATCCATTTTTGCTACACAATTTAATTCAACAAATCAAAAAATTGAAATGCTGGATGAGATATGTTGTAATGAATCAAAAAATCTTATCAATTCGAAATCATCAATACAATCTGGCAAATTATTCAACACTACTACCACTACTACTGCTAATACTACAAATACTAATACTAATACTACTACTGCTAGTACCAACAAAGAAACTATGATAAAACGACGTAATGAAAAAATGTTAACAAATAAAAGTGAAATAATCTCAACAAAAACTAACAAAGGTATATCAACTCGAAAGTTAAATTCTGGTAATACAACTACGAATAATTTATCAAATGTTATGGCTACAAAAAATTCAACAACAATACGTATGCCAAAGAAATCAATGATTACTTCTACAACTACAGATACTGAGATACCGTGTACGTCAAATTTATCAACAACGGAAAATTCACGTACTACTAATACATTTCATCCATTAAGTAATCAAAATGAGCAAAATATTGATTCACAAACATTTTGGCGGAAAAATCATCGAACAACGTATGCTAAATCAAATTTAGTAACAATAAAAGGTGCATTACAATCAAATGATAATAATTCACATTCTACTATTTCACCAAATAATGATCCATCATCATCATCATCATTATCATCAACATCAAAATTAGGTCACGTTATAACACGTCCAAAATCAGCTCCACAACGAACAATAATTGGTGGTGCAACATCATTATCACGTGTAGTACCACCACGTTCATCACCTTCCACAACACGACGACCTGTAAAAGGAATAAATAAATCTGGTCAACAAGTGTCAACTTCAACACCTACGACAACAACCGGTAGTTCGCATAATAATAGAACAATGAAACGTACCGATTCCTGTAGCACTGCTTCAAGACCTTTGTTAATTAAAACTGGTACTGTATCAAAACCAAGGTGGAAATAATGTAATAATAAAATATAAATATTGAAGAAAGATAAATGTATTTAAGAAGTAAAACAAAGTCTTATACAATCTTTCACCTTATTCTAGTTCAATAATTTTAATGATTTTTGTATTATTTTTTATCATATCAATTCTATAATCATTAATTAATCAATTAATTAACGATTATTTTATTATCATCAGTCAATACGATGATGATGTCCTCTTATTCATGATGATTATCATTGATAAATTGAAATGAATTGCTGCTCAATTTGATTAATATTTCTTTCATCTTATTGAAGTTAACTTATTTATCTTTTCAGTGCTTGTTATTTAATTAGTCCTTCGAATTATTAGTGGAAAAGAAAGAAAAAACAACAAAATCTTTGTCCACTAAGAACCGAAATTTCCATTTTGTTGTCCACCTTGCTCTGTCCATTTTGTTGTCCATCTTATTCTGTGATAGGAATATTGGAGGAGATAGGTGGACAATGATTAATGTCCATCGATAATTATCATTGATTTTATTCCTCATTCACTCAATTTATTATTACGTGTTTTGAGCAAAGCGATATTTTAGCGATAATTATACTACGTTAACTTTCTATTTTTGCATTTACTCATTTATTTACTAATTTTTGAATAAAATTTTATCATTTCATTACTGTCACATAAATATTAGTTTTTTTTTTTTTAATTTCATATTACTCATTTATTGAATTTGAAATTAATTTCACATAAACAAACATTTTATAACTTTTTTTTTTTTTTTTTATAATCTGAAAACAAACATTTTTTAAATCTGAATCTGAATATGGAATTAATTTCATATAAACAAACGTTTTACAAGTAAGCAAATACAAAGTAAAGAAAATAATAATAATACCTATTGTTCCTATATCGGTCAAAAATATTTTTGATGAATGTGAGAATGAATATGTGATCTATGATCATAGTGATGAATGATTTGAAAAATAAATTTTCAAACAGATCAAATTTCTCTCACAATTTCTCGCATATTTTACTAAATGTGGCATTTTTCACAAGTAAAATTATTTCAATTTCTGATCAAAATTTCATCTGTTTTACGTCATTTTCACCAAGGAAAAGAATTTTGTAAGTTAAAATAATTCCTATTTGCTACTCATAAATCATTAGGAACGATTGATTGTGTCATTTCCGGTATGTTCATAAATCATCAAAATTATTGGTATTATATTTTTTGTAAGAATGGATGGAATCTTTTTTGCATTTGCAAAAGAGAAGCCTCAAAAAAAAAAAAAAAAAAAAAAAAATAAAAAATAAACGTTTTCGAGTGATGCATAAAGAAATAAGAGTTAAATTTTTAAATTTATAACTTTTCACGCATAAAACTCACGCCATTAAATTTAATACAGTGAAAAGTAGTAAACGAGATCATAACAATCATTTTTTATCTATCATAACATTAAGTTTACTCTTACTTTGATATTAACGGAATAACTCTTATTCATAAACATGGATAAATTATTCTTGCTTTAATCTGTTCTTCGTGGATTAGTTTAAATGTCTTAAGTTTTCTGACAAATAGTAATGAAAAAATTAACGCATGGACAAAAAAGTGAACAAACATAGGTATATATCTGACATCAAAATGACCACTAAATATTTTAAATTCTGAAATAAAATGTGAAATCCATCATGAACTAAAGCACCCAACTAATTGAAATTTGCTATAACTTTCATTCTGCTCGATAGCGCCAACCAATTTTGATCTTTTTTGTAGAACGGATTTTTCATATATCAAATTGCAAATTCTCTTGTCCATGTAACAACATTTCTACTCCTTTTCATAAAAAAATCACTGCTATTTTCTAGCTGCACCATGGGACTACTATACTGAAATTCAAATCTCTCAGACAGTGCACAGCGAGAAACACGAGATACAATAAGAATGACATTTACAGCGCGTCACGAACTGTGTTAAACTTGTCTTAATCGTGTCATGAGTTATCATTACGTCTCATTATGCAATTTTGTACAACGTTTCACATTTATGATTTTTTGATTGTAACCTATTAGTCGATGCGATGCTTACACTATCACGAACCATCTTTTAATGACACTCCATATCACGATCTTTCTAATGTTCAAGCCTCACAATATTTATGCTATGTACAGCATGCAGCAACTACTACACTAAAATCAATACATCTGACAAATCAATTTTTTTTTTTTAATGACAATAATTCTTCAGTCGAATTACTGACGTCATTTATATTGCAACTTCAACAAAAAGGATTTTATTCCGAAAACTGAAAATAGCATTATAAACATAACAAAAGCTTTATACGGATTCTTGTACGGGAGGTTCGTAGTCATCCGGTCTTTCTATTTTTTCACCTTCAGCACTCGTAAATGTACTAACATCTGTGTGCATTTCCATAAGGCGTCCAATTTCAAATTTCGGTTTTTTCAATATTTTTACTTTCCTAATGCATACATCTTGCAACGGATAGATGTAAGAACACGCCTTTTCGATATCTTTGCCAATCGAATCCGGAACTAGTTTATGGCATACATCCTTTAGATCACTTCCTTGTACCTAAATAATTAATATTCCAGCACAATGAAAAGAAATATGCCCCTAAGGTAAGTACCCAGTCAGTTCCAAGATTTCATTGGGATTATTATAAATATTCCATTCAGGATATACCAAAAAAATAGTTGTCGCATGACAAAGAGTGTTCTGACATCAAACAATGCTCACCTCCTTCTGCATGTATTCCACCATTTTAGCACGAATTTGTCTAATTTTTGATGACTTCGCATAACTTGTTTTCTTCAGCTGCCTCGCATTCTTCTTTGTGAAGCCAATGCAGAAAAGCCGTAATAAATAACCATCGGATGTCTTGACTGCGACATTAGCTTCAATGAGAGTCTGAAATATGACAAATCAAAATTTCCCTGCTTACATTAAAATACCCTAGCTAAAATGAAAACGCTGCACATAATAGAAAATCCGAACCAAATATGCATTACGAGAAAAAATAAACTACGCTATCTTAATATTTAAAAAACTGATTTTATGAGGAATTTATTAACAAAACATCACTTACATGCCATTTCTTGACAATGGAACAAAGTTTGTCACGTGTAAGCCGCATGCCATGAAAATTGGTTAAGCAAGTTCGACCCTGAACATCTTCACATATCAAACGCATCTTTCGAAATTCTGACTCAGCATTGTTTAGATCGCCAAGTGACACTTCGTAGACACGTCCTTTTAAACCTTCGCTTGCAATTTCTGTAATATTTTGCTAATAATTCATGCAAAAAACTTGAATAAAATCTTTCCTAAGTTCCTTTTTTCCCTCGTACAACAGGAAATCAAACTGAAAACACTCAGCGGAAAGCGCTACAGGGAATTCACAACAAGTTATGCAAGGCTTAATTAACAACACCAATTTTTTCTAAAAGTGAAATATGTGGAAAACACAATGCGTTAAAACCAACTCATAACAATAGTTGTCATCACGGCTGGTCAAGTTAAAAGATGAATAAACAAAAAAAAAATTTTTTTTTGAGAGTCAGTCAGGAACAGAAAAAATCTTACTTTAATGAAGTAGACGTTATCAGGAAATGGTAATAGGGAACGATCCGTTTTCATTACTACCAAAATTCTAAGAGGATGAAAGCCATATAAGATGAAGCAACTCAAAAATACATCACTTTCTCTACATTTTCTAGAAAACTAACAAGTTCCCGTTCTTTTCACCTAATTCGTATAGAAAAGCGCCATCACTGATATCAGACTTACTTGTTCCTTGCGTACGATTCACCAACGTCTTTCCGATATGTTGCACGTTGAACATTGATGGTGCTTTAATATCATACCATTCCTTACGTGTGAATGGATCAACAACCTTCTTCTTCGCGCCTTTTTTACCCATCTTTTTGTTTTTTCCAACCGCCATTTTTAAGCTTGCTTCTAAATGCTTTCAACAAGCTCGCCAAAAAAAAACCTAAAGTAATATGAAGAAAAGCTTGCTTTCGGATGCTAAACAAGGAACCACATAAAACAGATGGTGTGAAAATATTTGTAACTACCAAAGTCAGTTGAACCTGCAATAACTAGCATATAATTTTGTCTTTGTAACCTAGTGTAACCTATATAAAATTCCTATCTAATCTCCATTACAAACGGTTTCATTTTTGTACCGATAACATAACAATATGTTCTACCACCCTAACATAACGGTATGTAACCTAACTTCTACCGTCTTCACACGGCGAAGTGATCAAACTTTCCTTATTTTCTTAATACTAGAACTTATAATCATTATCGCTCACATCTCCTAACTTTCATCTTAAAGTAATTTAAATGCCCATCCCAGAACCATCATTTGTAACACTGTTACTACTACCATTTATATAGTTTTGTTGAAACCTGGAAAACCTCTAAATCTAACAGATAATATAGGAATTCCTTTACTGCCGCAAACGCACGCAGTAGTACTATTAGCCCCACGTGAACTAAATGCAACAATACCACCACTCTCACGTAAATCACGTACACCACGCCCCACCTAGCCCACTTCCGACACGGTGCAAAAATGCCTAAATTCCACGCTGACCAGAATATATCGAACCATATCTCTGGATAACCCAACCACATGAGACGATATGAAATTGCCTACTTATACTTATGTGGTACGGGCCGCAAAATGATCGGCGTCCATGATTGGAATATATTTTCCGGTTGTTTGCCGTCTGTATCGGGTTAGGTTGCTTTCCTGCTTTTATTTCAGGTTTGAGATTTGCAGGTATGTGTGTGTGTGTGTGTGTGTGTACTACGACAAAGGTATTTTTTTTTAATTTGCAGTATTTGTGATGAAGCTAAGATGCCACCATGTAAGAAATTACAATGCATTAGAAGTAAATTATTTGAGTACGGACTTTATGACGTAGTTTTAGCAATACAAATGTTTTGTATTAATAAGGTTGACGGTCTTGAAATTTTAAGTGTAAATTATTTATTATAACTTGAGGCAATATGATTTAGTGTATTTAAAGTGTTTAAAGTTGAAAAGTTTTATTTTACATTTTGATAGGTCATAATCAGATGTATTGTGTGTTAAATGAAAATTTTCTGCTTATTTCTATTCATTTATATGAAAAGATTACTGTCATGAAAGACTTGCTATATGTGAATTATCAGACCAATTTATGTTTTATTTTGTAAGAAAACTTAGAAAATTAAACTGAACAAACAGTATCTAATGATATGGTAATTGTATAATAATCATATAAAATCACTTATTCACAATACTACAATCCAAATGGATTAATTCACAGTACTCTAACTTATGCAAGCGTTGAATACAGTTGAATGTGTTTCTTGCTTGGAAGTGTATTAAAGATGTGTTTTCTTTGTTTCCCTACGTCCAAAATTATTTTATGAATTATATATAGTGTTCCATAAGTTAGAGTATTGTGAAAAACTGTATAAGCTACATCCAAATGCGCGGACCCAAAAAATTTTGTGTGCATCGCGGTTCATTAAAATGCTAAAAATTCATTGTTATTAATAATGATATTCTGTACTGTTTTTGCGTTTGCTGAGGTCCTATTGTGTTGCGCTTTATTAGTGTCTACCAGTAAAATTTGCTTAAAATTTGCAGAAAATATTTTTTAAAGAAAAAAAAAAAAGATTGATGGGTCACTTCAAGTTGTGGGAATGAAATCTCAAATCTCATAATGCTACAATCACTTGTCCAAAGTATACACATTTATTTGTTTTTTCTAATGTTTATGTTTAATTTCAGGAGTTCATGTTGCATAAAAATTCTTCTGGTGGTCCTGAAAAGTGTGTGTGTAGTGATGCACAAAATGATAATTATAACGTGTACCGATATACTCGTGAAGAAATGCTGAATATGAGGGATGCACCATTAAGTCGAGTGCGTCCTCAATACTTGTCTACCGAATTTGATAAGTTAGTTCTTTTTTTTTTTTTCATGTCTGGAATGGTTTAGAATTCCTTTTTTGTTTAGATTTGGCTTGAAAATTTGTCTGTTCAATTCAGTTTATTTGAGTTATTCATTAATAGATGTAGTCATCTTACATAGAAATATTTTGTCGTTAATACACTTTATCGCTTGTATTGTTAAGTAAATTATCGCAAGTAATGAAAATTATCACTTGAAGTTACGAACAATATATTCATGAGCTATATAGTTATTGGAGTTAGTAATATTCTATTAAACTTGTAAATTGCTGTTGCCGGATTCATATTAAAGTTATAAATAGTCACTTTTAGAACTTATTGTATAAGTTTTCTTAATTGGATATTGAAAAGTTAATCAGTCGTAAAATATCTTATAAATATTTCCTTACGAAAAATACTTCTGACTTGCCAATACTTATGCATTTTCAGCGATGAGGGGAAGTTTGAACCGGAAAAGTGGCTGGAATATCGTTGGATTTGTGAGGGAGTGGAAAATCGCCCAAATATAAATATAAAAAGAAAAGAGAAACTGAAGGTTGAAGCACTAGAAGGCGATACAACCGTTCTTTCTCCGCAGAGGCGAGGTTTTTCGTCCGGATGTCGTGCTGCGTCACCGATGAAGAATGGTAATATTTTTTCAGTAGGTATAGAAGCTATATTTGTTGTTGCAGAATTAATATCTTTGTATTAGTTTTTGAGTTCTCTAGATAAGACTGTTGTTACTTGGGAGATCAAAGTCCTGTTTCTCTATAGGTCTGTTAGGCATTGTTGGTAGTAGTGGTGCTATATTATTATGAACAGTAAATGTTCTCTATAAGAGAGAAAAAGTGTAGTGTATTATTTTCCTTGTTGCATTCTAATGTTCCACTAAGACCATCACTTTACTCATATCTTTATAAAATCGATCCAATTTTTGAAAACATTTTTTATCATTCAACAGTTTTTGTCGTGTTTCGAGGTTGCCACTTTCTGAGAATCTTTTCAAAAGGCCTTATAAGCTTCGTTAACAGAAAAAAAAAGAATAATACTGATAATTAGTGCTTATTAGAAGCAGAAACGGAAAGACTCGGTGCAACTAAGGCTAGTTGGCGAAGTGGTGCTGGTTTTCAGTTGAAGAATTCTGGAACGGAGTACAAGGCATCATTTGTAAGTTTGGCCATTTCCTGCGTTATGATCTTTACGAGAATTTCTGAATGCTCTTTCACTAACCGAAATAATTTTAAAATTCTAAGCATATCTTTTCTCACCAATTTTACGTTCTAATGTTTGACGATCTTTTTAGTAGCTTATTAGAATAACATGTCTACGAAACTAAATAACATGCGTACAAAACGAATTTTAGCACAAAAACGCTGGAAGCAGTGAATCCTCATTTGTAAGGACCCGCCAACAAAATGGTAGCTTGACGAGTAGTGCTGGTAACTGGCGTTCGGGCGAAACATCATTTAAACCAAATTATCAGAAAGAAAGCAGTCAAAGCCAGGTTATACAATTTTATTTTATTTTAACGCAGCGCGAGTGACTTTCGTTTCTGGTGATTTTCTTTTTTTTTTCGCATGGTTCTTATAACGATGTTATATATGACAAGAATTTCGTACACTACTGAATTAATGGACTTTTTTTTTTAACAACTAATTGATAAACAATTTTCTAGATGCCTTCTGTGATTATTTCAATTATTTACGTATTGCTTTAAAATCGAATGTCGGAAATGTATTTTTATTGTTGATTATCTAAAAAATATTCTAGAGAGGCAAGTCTGCAGAAATGGCAGACGAAAGAATGCCGGAGTGGCTCAATGATGGTCCAACATCGATGCATGATATGATTGAACTGCGTGGTTTTGATGACGACAGTAAGATTAAACGTAAGTCGAACTTTACTGTTGTGTCTTATTTTAATCCGTGTAAAATCTTAACAGGAATTTCAATGTGCTTCAGTTAGTGAACTTGCCTGCGAATTTAATCTTTTTTGTGCAGTAGATTGGTAATAGTTGTGATTTTTTGGTTGGTAGACCAACTTCATCCTGTTATCAGGACAGTGATAACGATATGTCAACAAATCTTAGTTTGTCTTTTGAATTCGCAATAATTTGCTAGAGCAATTTTCTGATTATGTTAATTGTTTACACATAGTTGATTTCGAAATCGAATGCTAGTGGTTGAGAATAATAATTCACTGAATAATGTTCAACATTCGGTATCATCTAGAAGAGAATACCATGTGTTAATTAAATGGTTTTGAGATAATTCAATTCAACCAATAAAATTTCATCGCTTTTTAATTTTTTATGAAATTAAATCCATTTCTCATTTATTACAGGTGATTTTTCTCATAGACCGAAGAGACAATCAGTAAGGATGGAACAACAAAGTGAAGTTTCTGGTACAAGTGAGTTGAACGAAAGTTTGACTGATGAGAAGACTGATTCAACAGATTGGAGGCTATCTTCCCAGATTGGTAGTAGTGGTTTAGGTCGATCCCCAAATGGTAAATCGACTTCATCGCGTATTCAAAACAGTGACGATAATATATCAACAAATCTTGGTTTGTCTTTTGCAATGGCTGAGGACAGTAATTCAATGACGCCAGTACCTTTGCTAAATGGTAGCTTGCCAAATTCTGATGCTGAATTTGCTGCAATTATGGGTATTCTCGGTGATGCGGATTTAGATTCACTAAAAGAGGTAAGAATGTCTCTTGATTCTGTTAAGATATAGTTGCATTCTGCTGTGTTGGTTGATATATTATTGTGCTCTCTTTTTTTACTTTGGATTAAATTTTCACATTTTTTTTTTTTTTTTTTTTGTAGACATTTCGGTATTACTATCTTCGATAGATACTAGTTCCTTCATTCTTAAGTCATTAAATTCTATAATTGTCTTCTTACCAGCTTATTTGTTTTTTATGTGAAACCAGTTCCTTCAAACTAACTAAAACTACATTATTGTCAAAACTCCTTGCATTTTATCGGTAAATAATTTCACTTCAGAACGAGCTTAAATCACCAGCAGCGAAAGAACCAACCGGTAGCAGATTGTCACGTTTCTTCGCTACAACTAAATCTGAAGATTCCGGTAATTATTAAATTAATGATATAGAAATATTTTCAAGAATTTACGAATATGTTTTTTTATTTTCTTTCCACCTTATTCATGATGAATTTTATTTTCAGATAATTCATGCACTAGTAGAAACGAACCTTTGCAGCAGAGGCATGTTGTCCCTTCTTCGTCCTCCATTTCTGACTCTTCACAAACTCCAGCATCGATTTCTGTTCTCAATAAGATATTTTCAAGTACCTGTCAACGACCTTTTCACTCGCAATTTCTTCCTGAACCGGTTTGCTAATTTTTGTACACTTTTCATTTTTAAGTAGTCAAATTCGATTGAATTCTGTAGTGCGATTTTACCGATTACTAATATTTCATTTTTCAGCACGTAGCGCCATCAGTACAAGGAATTTTGAGAGTTGAAGATTTAGAACGTAATTTCCAGAAGGAATCAGCTCCTGGAAATCCATCTACTCTTTCTGTTGGTGCTGATAGTTATGGAAACGTAATAAATAGCGAACAGCTCCCATCCAATTCTCGACAATCATATATAAGCCAGGTTCGTTTACCTTCATTCACATGGATTTTTATTGCTTACTGAATGTCTTGGTAGATGAAATGAACTTTGTTGTCTTAAGATGTAAGGATGTACAGAGCTACTGCGATTTCTATGTTTTGTGGCGATGGCAGAAATGTTGTATTGATTTGAACCAATTTTTGCAGAACTACTTAGAAGTTAGGAATTTCCAGTTTTATGTTCATATTAGTTCTTCATGGCTTATTTGCCAGTGTTGAGTATACTTGACTTTTTTTTTGAACAATGACAGACGATAAAAGGAAATCCGCTTGGTGATCCGTATCAACAAGCTCATCTTATGAACAAACTAAATAAATTCGCGCGCTTGCAAAATGGAACTACGGATGACGTGTCATGCATGACGGAAGACAATTTGACATTTCCGTCCAAAATTTCCGTGGCTCCAACACATCATCTGAATTCGCAAGCACCGTCTCATTCTGTGGTACCTCCAATTTTCTCTGATGTTACATTTCAAGCAGCTTTTCTTCGTTCGCAATATGAGAAGGCAGCCGCTTTGCATGCACTTGCTGCTAATCAACGGTCAGCGCTTGTTTCAAGTGCACAAACAGTCGATAATACTATTTTGAGGTTAATAATAGTTTTAATTCATATTATTAGTAGAAATTTCCTTGCTATCAAATAGATAAGATCTGATATTTTAAATTTTGGTGGCATTTACTGAATGTGTCCTACAATTGCTTCACTAACTGGTGTATGTAGTAATCTTTGCTATTATTTTATTGTATAATTGGCATTTTGATTCAGAAATTATTGCAATGATTTAGTTTAGAAATTATGGAATAGATATAGCATCTGTTGTGTTTAGCTTATCTTTTATGCTCTGCATTTTATATTCACTTTGTAGGCAGGCTTTGACGAATATAATAGGAAATGGTGCAGTACCACAATCGACACAAACACGGCCAGTAACTGCCATCGCTCCAACTCCACGGACTTCTACAACAGGAGTGCTTCCGAATTCCTTTATGCCAACGTCAGTGATGCGACAGATGACCAAAAACAGTAATACGTCGATGACCACTGAAGAAAAGCTTCGTCATTCTAACATACCCATATGTTCTACACAGTATAATGCTGTCAAACAAAATATTGTTCCGGATCATTTCAACGTACCTCATAAACGTTAGTTTTCAAAACTTTTTTAACTGAGTGAAGATTATTAATGAAATTGCATCATAAATTTAATGCAGTGCATATTTTGCACACAGAACTATGAGCTTCAAATATTGTCTTATTTGATCAAACTTTTGGTATTATATTAAATTCCAATAAATTACTGAAATTTGTATATTTTTGGTAACCTACTGGAAATTCTTAATTTTTATTACTATTAGGCCTCCTAATTCTGCCTTATTGGTAGATTTAGGTCATTTTGTAATTTGAAGAACATTCATCGATTTTTAGTTGTTGGTGATGCTGTTGTTAATAACATGGCTTCAAAAAGTGCAGCTAACTTGATGACAAGACTTGCTGTACAGCAGCAGTATGCTCAAGTGCTTGCAGCAATGCAAAATGGTTTATCATTGAATAATTGGCAGTCGAATGCGCAAATGACTGCTTCAGTGCGAGCACAAGCACTAGCAGCTCATGCGGAGCATCAACGACAGTATGCGCTAGCAGCGATGCGTGGTGATTTGAATCAAGCACAACTGATTCGTGCACGTTTCTTATCACAACAAGCAGCAGCTTTTGCAGCTTTGCCTAATGTTCCAGTAGCGCCTCATCCACACCATGTTTGTCTTTTTTTCTTTTTGAAAATTTTTTTTATTTTGTATTGGAATATTTCTTTCACTAGCAAATGACATGCATTTTTACTACCATTTATAGGAAGATATTTTTTATGCCTACAGCCAGATTATTAGCCATTTTTTTACTGTTATTTTTCTTTTTAATAGTTATTATTTTCCAGCTTTTTTAGTTACTTATTAGAAGTAAACTATGATTCATAAGTATCATTAAAAAACTTTGTAAAAATAACTTGGACACATTTTTTAGTTGTAGTTTTTTCTCTTTTAGGTGGGAGCCCCGTTAACTATGCAACCGGTAGTGACAACAGCACCAATTCCGATGCCACAAAACACTCAAGCTCCTCCATCCTTAACACAGTATAAATATCAGAATCCGCTAGAGAAGTTGCTTCAGTCGGCAGGTGTACCAGCTAACAGAGGTTTACAGCCACCAAATAAGGAGTCTCGTCAAGGTATGTCGAAAACTAATTGAAGTTAGCGTACGATGTTTCTTTCCATGCCGTAAAAAAATGGTAAAAAAATAATTAAAAACAGATGATATTGCTTACTGACATGCTTGTGAGCGGTAAGCAAAAAAGCATTGCCTGAATTTTTTGTTTTCTTTGAGAAGTCTTTTCATTTTAAAATTAACCACTTGCTAATGTCTGGCTTCATATGCATTCATTAAACATTCTAACTTCAATGGATTATAGGTTTTTATGAATTATGGTTTGAGTAACTAAATTTTTCTGGCTGGCATTATTAAATGGTATTAAACAGGTTCATCACTGCAAGCGACAACAGCAGCAAATGATCTTCCGTCCATAATATCGCGTCTCCCTCCAACTGCTAATTGTATTAGTGTCGAAGAGCTTGAGAAACAGTTTGCAGCAAATTGAGCAAGCGAATAATCGATATCTCAAAATGTATTTTTTGTTAATATTTTAAAACATTCGCTCACAACTAGTGCTTAATGATGTTTCTTTGCAATAATTTATTTTTTTCTTTAACTGATCGTTCCTCCTTTGTGCATAAGAATGTGTATTTGAAAGCTGTTATAAAATGGTGTACACGCATACACGTTGTATTCATATTTATATATATATATATATATTTTTTTTTTTATATATAATCGTGTTTTTGTCACTTTTTCATTTTTTTTTTCCCCTTTGTACGACTTGTTCATTTATTTAATCAAATTTTTCTACACTTTTTTTTTAAGTCCAAATTCTGTAGCGTTTTATTTAAAATTTTATTAACGATTGTGTACGGTGATTTTTGTCTTTTGTTCCGTTTTCACTACATTCAATGTTTTATAATCACGACTGCATCGCTTCTATTTCTCTTTTTTTTTTTTTTATTTTGATTTTTTTTTTTTTTCAACTTTATTTTTACGACTTGTTTTTAAGAGTTTGTATGTTGTTTGGCTGTGGTTGTATTTCGAGAATTTCTCTTTCGCAAAAGTACTGCATTTAATAATTTGAATAGGATTTGTAAGAATTTGAGCTTGGAGATTATTCTCTTCAGAGTTCTAGTTTACTGATCTGATTTTAGAATTTTTTTGAGAGGGAAAAATAAACTGAAGGCAGTTCTTATTTCACTGTAGTCGTTATGTCTTGCGTTATTCCTGCTCTTTCTGCTCTCCTCTTCTTTGTCTCTTTCTAACTTATCATTTCAGAATAATCATTGAAGGGAATATTACAGTTTCAAGCACTTTTGTTTATACAAAAATATAGGTGTTATTACTTCATTTCTTCGTTGGAATGTTTTCGAAAATTCCACTTCATTTCACTGATTTCCAGAAATACCATGTGGGCTTGTATTTTGTATAAATTATAATCAAGGTTGAGACACACATCTTATCCGCTTACTATTTTATTTTTCATATACTATTTGCACAGCTTTATAAGTTTGCAGCCAGTTTTCTCAGTTACGCCTTTGTGTTTCGTCTTAGGAATGATTCGTAATTGTGCTACATTGTGAAATCACTACGTGTGACTCTCAGCAGTAGTGTTGATAGTAATTGTAATGTGTTCAATTTCATATTATTTATCCCATCGAAGTATTTGAAGAAATACTCGTACTTCTGAATCATAATCACATGCAAATTATAATTCATTTCACTTTTCGGCACAAGATCGCTTCCAATTTTGTTATACTATATTTTCATTAAGTAGAAAAGTGAAATTCTTCCCACATCCAGCCATAGTTCTGCTGTACTATGTTTTATACCTCAAAGATTCTTTTCTTTTTTAATGTTCTAATGAAATATCTAACGAACAAAAACTTTTCCTTTTACTGTCAGCACCTTTCACTCATTTGTGTTCTTTTTGTATTATATATCACATCTAAATAAACACATTCACTTACTGAAAACCGGTATCTGAACATTACTAGAATATGTTTGAATCATCGTGATTTATATTAAAAAACTTTGGATGCTCTTCTATAACAATCGCAAACGAACTGCGCCTGTATTCAGAGAAGGAACCGTATGATATATGTTTTATCAATCACCCGAAATGCACTGTTTTGTTGATGAGTTTTCAGTGAAATGGTCCGGAATATTGAAGCTAGCTGCTGAGGAAACACTGCGCATAAGACATTAAATTATAGATTATGGATGTTTAAATTTTAACCCGTTTCGAAAATATAGCATGCGAAAGATGAAACAACAAACGGCGTAACAACTTAGATTACATACACATTGACATTTTGAAGCAGATACAAATGTTTTTGTAACATCCAGCTTATCGATCTTGGTAGAATTGGACAACGTCCAAAAGTTTTACGAAAAGACACTCTAGTAGATTGAGACAATAACATCTCATTGTTGAGAATTATGTACTAATAGTGAACAAATTACTGGTAACTTAATTAGGTCAAAACTTTACAGTAACTTCAAAACAATATTGACACTGTCAATAATACCTGAAATTGCTGAGGCAAAACATCACTGACTGAGAATTGTACGAATTTCTAATAGTCCCATTAACTACGATATTAATTCTGTTTGTCTTACCATAAAATTCTATGTTTCTATACGCAAAAAAAAAAAAAAAAAAAAATGGAACAGCAACAAACTTAAACATATTTGAAACATTTCTGATGATTACTTGGCAGACGTGTCTTGAACAGTACCGAATCCACTCGAAGTTGAGTAAAAAGTAGTGGATTATATCCATAAACTTTTGTAAAAAATTGGATACATTCATGCCGCTGTAGATAGTGTGCAGTCCGTTTATAAAGACTTGTTTTACAAGCTGGGCAACTGAAAAGTGTAATAAGTTTTTGGAAGGAATTTTCACTGCTTCTTAATGATTTTTTTTCCTGAAATTTAATTTGTCCTTACATGTATCGATAACATTGAATAAGCAAAGTAGATCGATTGAAATAGTTTGAAGGCTAATGAATATCACAGAAGCGATTAATTCTGTGTTATCATCCTATAGCGAAGAGCTATGTCTAGACTTAATATGATTTAAAATCTCAATTTTCTAAATCTCTAGTGGATTTATATTTAAAGGCAAGATAATGCAATCATAAATGGAGCCCGATAACCTGATGTATCCCATCAGAGGGCTTGAACCACCGCATCATTTAATAATTAACTTCCGGCTAGAATAGTTAACCTTAATGTTTCAAACACTTTATTTCAGTTGCGGCTTAAATAAAAAAAAAAAAGGCAATAACCGCAATGTCCATTTGCTGGTCGTTTTAATAGGTGGTTCACGCGTTAGATGAGCAACAAAAAAATTCATTGCCAAATCTTCACAGTTCATAAATTCATCCACTTTATCCCTTATTACCTGTGGCATACCATATGTATAAGCATATAAATAAGCCTGAAAAGTTGATCATTTTTCTGAAAATTATATAACTGGAAAATGAAACATCTTGACAAAATAGAAATTAAAAGTTGTCAAAAATCTAAAAAAACCAAGTCTTCAGGAAGGCATTCGTCGAGGAACCGAAGAACAATTTTATATGTTTGAAAAAATCGATGAGACAATAAGGCTGTGTTGTCTTGCATACTAATTGAATCAAATCGTTTCTATTATGATTATACCTTATGAATAAATGCAGCTCCTGTTAATATCATACTGAATTGACATGTGTGATTGCTGTCATATAAAATTTCATTTCCTTGTTGAGAATGACGTCGAGCTGGGAAGCCAACAATTTTCGTTCTTTGTTCACGCCACACTCTAAAAAAATAACCGAAATCTTACAATTAATTCATTTTGCAAAGAGATGACTATCTCAATTAGCGATAGGTTTGACTTAAATATTGTGCTATGCATAATCTCACAATAGACTTTTTATTTCTGTCCGAAAGTACCTTATTTCTACCCAAAAAAAGTTTGTTATGGCACGATGCGAATTCAAACTATACAATTTGTTGTCCACAAACAATTAGTAGCAGTAGTAATCAGATATAATTTACCCATGCATGAATTTACCCATAATGGTTAGAAACTCCTCAGGCTACATAATTGATGCTTTAATGCGAACATATGCAGAAGTAATGGATCAATAACCAATCCACAATTTCAAAATTCAATCAAATTAGACAAAAAAATTGTAAAATAGACCTGAATGCAAAAATAATTTCATGTTGCCTGAGATCAATATCATCATCCAATGAAAGCACTGCTTCCGTCTTAATCTTCAAAAGACAATCCCGTTTAAAGTGCATTCCAGTACATATTAATATTCAGAAATCAAACTGTTAACGGCTTTTCCAAATTGCTTTATCTCAGTGCTATCTTTAGATATACATTAAAAAAATAATAGTAAATATAGTCAAAAAATTTTAGTTCAAAAAAAAATTTTTTTGAAGATTGAAGGCACCACAACCGAATATTTCAACATATCTGCGAATGTTTAATTGATATCACCAACACAGGCATATAACTTAACAAATTTGCTCTATATTTCCAATTTGTTTCACGCTTCTGTATTCACCTGAATATTATGATTTACTAAAAAAACAAACATTTCACCTGTTCATATGGTAAAAAGCGGTTATTCAATGAATTCACAGTCGAGTTAATGAAAATGACGGGAACGTGTAGTCGTGGCCAGTTACGTTCAAGTGGTGGCTCACGTCCATTCCAAATTACCAATACCTGACATATGTTATTAATGCAACTGAGGATTATAGAGAAATATTTTCAATTGCTTAAATTCACATCAGTCTCATTTATCATAATTACTTTATAAGTATTGCTTGATATCGTCGTTCCATGCGATCTAATTCACAAACTGATAAAAGTTTGCTGGGTGACATGAGGAGAGTAAGCCCTGTGCTGTTTGATAATGTAACGTTACTTTGCTTGCAACGAACCCCGGAGGTCAACCGATGGCCATCCTAGGCTCAACCGTTTATGGTCTCTTGGCCCAAACGCCATCCAGGTTGGATATCCGAGTACACCCTAGCTACGGGTGGAGCTCTCTCAGTCTCAAGGTTCAGGGACTTTCGCTCACAGTCGTTACTTCATTATGAATGAATTCGGTCATCGATGAAACCGGTGCGTCACTGCGAGTGTTACACTTCCCATCACCCATTGTGTCAATCTTCACTTCCCTACACAATCAAAGTCATTTTCTGTGCTGCTCAATTTCAACCGATTCTATGCTCGTTAGAGAAGCAGAGAAAAATCCTCCACTGCCTTTGCATTTTGTATATGCAATGAGCGAGTTTTCTATATGATAAGTGATAAATTTGAAAAAGAGTAAACAAAAACTAAATATTTAAAGATTTAGTAAATGAAATGTAGAAAAAAGTAAATAAAATAAATGTAAATGGATGAAATAAAAATGTTTGCTGACTTTATTTAAATATGGCATATTGTTGAGCCTTTCCAGTGCAGAAGCCAATACAGCATCTCGTTGATATGTCAAAAGTACTACTGGAAAAGCAGAAACATATCATAAATGAAATCAGAAAGTTAGGATTACTAATTCTGAAATCAATATTATAGAAAATACCGATGTTTGTTTGGAGTCCAACAGAGTAAAACTACTGCAGGAAACGCAAACCACACATATTCTCCGGTTATTAGCTCCCGAGAGAATCTCATCATTATTAATCAGTTTTTCGTTTAATTTAATTATACTTTTTATTCAAGTATTCGAACCTAACAAATCAATATAATATGTTTAATATATATAATCTGGGATTTTTTTTTAATATGCTATACATCAAGCACCTAGTTACCTTCCAGATTAAGTTTCTTTTTGAACACATTATTTACAAACATTAGGCATTTACCTGTAAACTGCTCACGTGGTCTATTACCGCCAAGAGAATTCGAAAAAGTTGCGCCACTAGCTGGTGGAGCAATCGGGCGAAAACCCCATTCAAGACCTTCGCCATATTCAAACTGAGATGGAAATGGTGGTTCATTAATTATATATTCCAGTGATCTTCCTGCTACGCGACCAAAGCTATTCCACCAGTAATATGAATACTAAAAAATTGAATGTGTTATGAAATAATTATCACATAATTCTGTATGAAAAAACGTTTATATTTTGTTTTGTTTTGTTTTTTTTAAGGCAATAACGTCAGTCAA